>NW_027411866.1:212314962-213563296 GCF_047663935.1 Musca autumnalis | reverse complement strand
GTTCTTCGGTCAATTCCCTTACAAAAGTACAATTTTGCCGTTAAAGTGCAGTACAGCAACTGATTACTAACTGAACCTACTTTGAAGGTATTAGAAAAGATACATTTGATCATTCCTTTGATTACTTTAACAATGATATTTGTATATCTTTAGTGTTTTCATACACAGCTACAATTTAAAGAACTTTTGTCCCTGCTCCATTGCCTGTCAAACTGTCCCACTGACCCAGTAACAACATGGTGATAATTATTAATTATAATTCATTTCTTAAATTACCCTAGGTCACCGGTGAATGCTTAATAAGAAAAATCCACACATTGCAAAGCTCAAAATCTCAAATGTCTACAAACGAAAAATAGCCCCCAAAAAAACCCAACAGGTTTTCTTACAACTGAACCAAAATGACCGACAAGCAGCTGATACGATTACAATGTTTGGTGTTCTCATATAAACGACAACAATGCTAATTACTTGTGTCAATAGCCCTAAAATATTTGTATATAATACTTGACCCACATACCGCATGGCAAACCGTAAAAGAACACACACACATAACTAAAAAAACATAATCAGCAACAAACAAACGAAAAAATACATAAATATTTGCAGTCATAAAGAAAAACAACAACAACAACAAAAATGAACAGAAAAAATACTACCTTGTCAGGTCGTTTAGAATTTTTGCATTCTTTGGCTAAATGCGAAATGTGAATGCTGCGTTTTCATGATTTGACACAAGCCATCGAACGAGCATAAACAACAATTTTGTTTTTATTGCCACAAGACAAAATATCGCAGCAAATGTTCATTCTAAGACCATTTAAACGTTTGGTATGCAAAAAATTCAAATTCACACCTGACATGTTTGAAATTTGTTTATATATTATTTTGTGAAGTTTTGTTTTGTTTTTTTTTTATAGACAATAATGAACCCACCTGATATGTTGTTTCGACCCACCACAATTGAAGTCAGGCTGGCTGCACCTTAACCAATTGATTTTTTGTTTTGGCGATTATCTGCTTGCAATTATTTTATTTATTTTTTTTTGTTTGCATATGAATATGCAAAATGGCTTATGTTTGATTTTATTGGCAACCATAAAAAACGATAAAAATGAACAATAAAATATTATTTGAATAATATCCAAAGTCATTAATAAAACTAATTAATTATTTTATAAATAATATAACATAGTTAATTGATATTTTATTGTAAGACATAGTACATATGTCACTTGACAGTTTAGGGACCTGGTTATTGGCTTTGGGGGTTTTAAAATTTATATTCTAACAAATCTTAAGGCAACTCAGAATATCGAGTCAATCTTGTGAAATTTTTATATTTATAAAATGTGTAACTGTTTCGGTAACCAAAATACCTAAATTATTCCCATCCCACATAAATAGCTCAAAACAAATTCGCAACAATTTTATTTTTAAATTTTCACAATTTTGAAATATTTCTCCATCTCTTCTAACATGGAGATTTCAATGAGTATTCGTCTGGAATTTTCGCAATAATTTGATTTTGAAATTTTCTCTAATTTTAAAATATTTCTCAATCTCTTCTAACGTGGAGATTTCAGTGAGTATTTGTCTGGAATTTTCCAATTTTCAGTAAATCGTTTTTGCGTTTTTTTTTTCTACAGCTACTTTTTGTTTGCAACACCTGACATGACCAGTCAACTAACCAACAAACCACTTAAACATTTACGCCGAGACACTGATAAATAAATTTCCAGCTATGCAGAGGCAATAAAATTGAGTTTGATAAAACAACAACAACACTAACAAAAACGTCAAGCCTCAACAACGTCAATTACATTCGGCGTAATTTATCTTTTATTGGCCAATGCTTAGGCAATTGTCAAATAGGATTTTTTGTTTGAAAAAAAAAATAATCATCAAACATTTCAGCAACAAAGCTTGAGATGAGGAATAGTAATGAATGGCTGCATAGATGGATGGATGGATGGACGGATGAATGAGAATGCATGAATGGTTGGATGGATGGGCGAATAAACAAACACATTAAATAGACAAATCAAATTGACATATAAATATACAACAACCAGACACTTGTTTAATTAGCCGCAAAGTTTTTCTTGTACACAGAAAAAAAAATCCGGCGATAAAAAAATTACCATATTGACGAAATTCGATAAAATTATTTGATCACAAAGTAAAAATACAACTGATAAAATATTTCACATATAGACAATGTGGAATATTTTGATAAATATTTTTGTCAATATGTGAAATATTTTATAAGTTGTATTTTTACTTTGTGATCAAATAACTTTATCAAATTTTGTCTATATGACAATTTTTTTATCGCCGGAAAATCGATAAATTTTTGATTGAATCTTTGAATTTTTTTATCAAATGGCTAAAATTTTTTCTGTGTAGTAACAACAAAATTAACTAGTAAAAAAGTTTCAGTCGCCCAATCCGACAGAGCTATACCCTCAAGCCTGTGGGAGTTCAAACTTTATAGTCCATTTTGGAAGTGGATCTTATTTTGGGAGTCATTTCTTTTCGATAGATGACGCGCCATCCAGTCATTTCAGTTATTCGCCGTATAACTTAGAGGTTTTTGTGCACTATGCCAGGAAACATGAACTTGCACACGAAAAAAATAATATCGCTGTAAACAGAATCACAAAGTGCTACTCTTTGTGATCTTCCAAAGGATCTTCGAACAGATTCTAAACTGCACTTAAACAAAAATGTTTAACTTTTGTAGTGGAGGTACCCTAAGGAGACCGTTTTTGAAGTTAAACAAAATTTGGACAATATATTAGGATGTCCAATGATGGCACCAAATTGGATGCCCGGTTCAAGAGAAATTGCGCATGCCATTTGAGTGTTTTTTTTAATTTGGGGTGTGGGTCGATATTGCCCATCGTTGAACTTCATCATAGTTTAGAAAATATTTTGAATGCCAAATTTTGGACCGAATCGAGAGTTATGGTGCGCTCCAGCCACCACACATGGTGCTATAGGGATTTTTTTACAGCTATCCGGAAATTTTCGCAGGAAATATGGACTTACCCCTGAAAAAAATGTTTACCGTCGTAATGGAGGTAGCGCATGCAATTTGCTCCTTAGGTCATAGAGCTCGATTAATTAAATTAATTACAATTTCACAAATAATGGCCTTCGCCCCCAAAAAGGCAAAAAAAAAACTTGAAAATAAATATCAAAGGGATTCGAGAGCAGGTCTTAAAGTGAACATATCCGAAATTTTGACCCGAAGGAATGGACAAATATAGTCCATATTAGGATGTGTAAAGTATGGACCACATCGGTCTCTCCCATCAAGAGTTATCGTGCGCAAAATTTGTCCAAACATTTGTGAACTTTTGTGGGGGAGGTAGGTACCTGAAGGAGTGGACCGATATGCCTTATCTTCTAACTTAAACTATGTTCGGACAAAATATTACGAAGACCAAATTTTGTACCGAATTGGCAGATCCGTTCGACCACTACACACGGTGTCATAGGGGTTTTTTGCAACTTTCAGGCTATTTTCTCAGGAAGTATGGACTTGCCCCAGCTGAAACTGGTACCGTCGTATGGGGGCGGTGAATACAAGTTGTTACAACAAAAATAGAAGCGATTCGGAAACAGTCCCTAAACTGAACTTTTCCGAAATCTTGTGTGGGAGGTACCCGAAGAACCTAATTTAAGTATGGTAGAATTTTCACGATGTGCAATGTATCGTCCAAATTGGTTACTCCCTAAATAAATAAATAAATAAATAAATAAATAAATAAATAAATAAATAAATAAATAAATAAATAAATAAATAAATAAATAAATAAATAAATAAATAAATAAATAAATAAATAAATAAATAAATAAATAAATAAATAAATAAATAAATAAATAAATAAATAAATAAATAAATAAATAAATAAATAAATAAATAAATAAATAAATAAATAAATAAATAAATAAATAAATAAATAAATAAATAAATAAATAAATAAATAAATAAATAAATAAATAAATAAATAAATAAATAAATAAATAAATAAATAAATAAATAAATAAATAAATAAATAAATAAATAAATAAATAAATAAATAAATAAATAAATAAATAAATAAATAAATAAATAAATAAATAAATAAATAAATAAATAAATAAATAAATAAATAAATAAATAAATAAATAAATAAATAAATAAATAAATAAATAAATAAATAAATAAATAAATAAATAAATAAATAAATAAATAAATAAATAAATAAATAAATAAATAAATAAATAAATAAATAAATAAATAAATAAATAAATAAATAAATAAATAAATAAATAAATAAATAAATAAATAAATAAATAAATAAATAAATAAATAAATAAATAAATAAATAAATAAATAAATAAATAAATAAATAAATAAATAAATAAATTAATAAATAAATAAATAAATAAATAAATAAATAAATAAATAAATAAATAAATAAATAAATAAATAAATAAATATTTCGATGTTCGATGTTGACCGCTTGCCACCGGTTCAATGGTAAGCACACCTGTCTTGCACTCTCAATGCCCGGGTACGATTCCCTCAGCGTTATGTTGGCAACATTTCCGAACTATCCAAAAAGCATGGCCTAAAGGTATTTTCAATGCTGAGTCCGAAAAAAAATATTCCTTGGACGCATCCCTCACCGTTTTTAAACAGTGGGCCCTACAGTATATGCACTTCAGCAAATTTGATATTGGGGGTATATAAAATAATTTTTTACTAACTTCTGAACAGGTTTAGAACTATCCCAAAAGCATGGCCTATATGTATTTTCGATGCTGATTCCAACAAAAATATTTCATGGCCGCACCCTTCATCGCTTTTGAACAGTGGGCCCAACAGTATATGCACTTCAGCAAATTTGCTATTGGGGGTATATAAAATAATTTCTTACCAACCTCTGTACAAGTTTAGAACTATCCGAAATGCACGGCCTATAGGTATTTTCGATGCTGATTCCAAAAAAAATTATTCCGTCGACGCACCCTTCATCATTTTTGAACAGTGGTCCCAACAGTATATGCACTTCAGAAAATTTGCTATTGGGGGTATATAAAATAATTTTTTACCAACTTCTGAACAGGTTTAGAACTATCCCAAAAGCACGGCCTATAGGTATTTTCGATGCTGATTCCAAAAAAATTATTCCGTCGACGCACCCCTCACCGTTTTTGAACAGTGGGCCCAACAGTATATGCACTTCAGCAAATTTGCTCTTGGGGGTATATAAAATAATTTTTTACCAAACTCTGGACAGGCTTAGAACTATCCGAAATTCAGGCCCAACACACATTTTCATTTCATATAACATATTAATTAAAAGTGGTTTGTACCTGACCTTTTTCAATATTTAAATTGAATAGCAGTCAATAATTGACAAAAGGTCGTTCATTCGTGCAACAGGAAATATTTTTTGAGATTTTTTTTTCACAAAAATATAATTTAAATGTAATAAACGTTATTTTAGTCATTAATAGACAAAATTTAATTCATTTCTGTTACAGGGAATAATTTTTGAGAAAAAGTCAAAAAGTCATAACCCTTATGTAGAACTGATAAAGAAAAATATTAATTGTGCACAAGCTATTTTTTTATATTTTTTCTAATTTATTACGTTTAAAATAAACACACTTTAATTTTATTTTTTGTTCTCTTTTTCTTTGTAGGTAAGTTGAAAATAATTAACTACAATATCTATTAAACAGTAAGGTAAATGTTGCTAATGGAAAAATATTATTCCCTAATTTTTCTAATTTAATTTTATGATAGTTATTAAAAGAAAATTATGGTGGCACATGTTAGCGTACAACTAATTTTTGAAAAAGGGTAACTAGCCTTTGTTTTGGAAAGCATTGAAATTGTAATAATATTTATTATTAACAATAGCAATCTTATGACTAGCCCCAGTTCACATACAATCTAACAATGACCCAATTTATAGCAAATTTTAGTGAATGTCTTCATTGTTCAAAAAACATTAAAAATCTGCAAATATGTATGTATGAAGTACTCAGCACGTGTGTGGTCTTACCAAATAAATATACTCAAGCGCAATAATAATTTCAAACTTTAATGTTTTTGCATAAATTTCTGGCACAAATTGCAATTCAAATCACAGCAGTAAAAAAATATTTTGCACAAAATGCACACAGAAACAAACATATAAAGACATTCCATGCTATACAATCTGTACATACAGTTTATGAAACCTTAATTACCCTTTCGAAACTTAATCTCAATAGATACTTTTGCGCAAAAAATAAAACATTTTTCGGCAATTTGTTTTTAATGTTTAAGATATTTGTATTTTTAATATTTATGTTTTAAAAATTCCGAGTGCGGGTTATTTGTTACTTTGATGATAATTATTGTTTATGTAGATTGCAATAGCATCAACAACAACAACACATTTTCTGTGCCATTACATAACTGTCACATGAAACAAATAAAAACAACAAACTTGTGGAGGAAAAGAAATGCATAAAAAACGTCTCGTAAAAATCATTTTACAGCATAAAAAAGTTGTTACAACTCAATATGAAAAAAAGGCTAAAAAATGTATATGTCTGACAGCATCTCAATGAAACAGGTTATAAATGTAAAGATGTAAAAATTGCGTTTTTTTGTTTTGGAATTTTGATTGCAATGTCTTGTTTCATTTTTTTTAAGTGACAGATTGTAAAATTTACAGTTAACAGTGGGTTCGAGAAAAAACTATGATAATGACACCAATATGAAAGCATATGAAAGAGACATCTTTTATAAATTATCCTTTTAGAAATCTATCCTATAGAAATCTATAAAGACTCCTTTATAGGATCCTATAAAGACTCCTTTATAGGAGCCTATAAAGACTCCTTCATAGGAGCCTATAAAGACTCCTTTATAGGAGCCTATAAAAACTCCTATATAGGAGCCTATAAAGACTCATTCATACGAGCCTATAAAAATTCCTTTATAGGAGCCTATAAAGACTCCTTTATAGGAGCCTATAAAGACTCCTTCATAGGAACCTATAAAGACTCCTTTATAGGAGCCTATAAAGACTCATTCATACGAGCCTATAAAAATTCCTTTATAGGAGCCCATAAAGACTCCTTTACCGGAGCCTATAAAGACTCCTTTATAGGGGCCTGAAAAGACTCCTTTATAGGAGCCTATAAAGACTCCTTTATAGGAGCCTATAAAGACTCCTTTATAGGAGCCTATAAAGACTCCTTTATAGGGGCCTATAAACACTCCTTTATAGGAGCCTATAAAGACCCCTTTATAGGGGCCTATAAAGACTCCTTTATAGAAGCCTATAAAGACTCCTTTATAGGGACATATAAAGACTCCTTTATAGGGACCTATAAAGACTCCTTTATAGGAACGTATAAAAACTCCTTTATAGGAGCCTCCTTTATAGGAGACTCCTTTATGGGAGACTCCTTTATAGGAGCCTATAAAGACTCCTTTATAGAAGCCTATACAGACTCCTTTTTTGGAGCCTGTAAAGACCTCTTTATAGGAGCCTATAAAGACCCCTTTATAGGAGCCTATAAAGACTCCTTCATAGGAGCCTATAAATACCCTTTTATAGGAGCCTATAAAGACTCCTTTGGAGGAGCCTACAAATACTCCTTTATAGGAGCCTATTAAGAATCCTTTATAGGAGCTTATAAAGACTCCTTTATAGGAGCTTATAAAGACTCCTTTATAGGCGCCTATAAAGACTCGTTTATAGGAGCATATAACGATTCCTTTATAGTAGCCTATAAAGACTTCTTTGTAAAGTCTCCTTTATAAGAGCCTATACAGACTCCTTTATTGGAGCCTATATAGACTCCTTTATAGGAGCCTGTAAAGACCTCTTTATAGAAGCCTATAAAGACTCCTTCATAGGAGCCTATAAACCCTCCTATATAGGAGCTTATAAAGACTCCTTTATAGGCGCCTATAAAGACTCCTTTATAGGAGCCTATAAAGACTCCTTTGGAGGAGCCTACAAAGACTCCTTTATAGGACCCTGTTAAGAATCCTTTATAGGAGCCTATAAAGACTCCTTTATAGGAGCCTATAAGGACTCCTTTATAGGAGCCTATAAACCATCCTTTATAGGAGCCTATAAAGACTCCTTTATAGGAGCTTATAAAGACACCTTTATAGAAGCATATAACGATTCCTTTATAGTAGCCTATAAAATCTCCTTTGTAGGAGTCTATAAAGATTCCTTTATAGGAGCCAATAAACCCTTCTTTAAAGCAACCTATAAAGACTCCTTTATAGGAGCCTATACAGCCTGTAAAGACCTCTTTATAGAAGCCTATAAAGACACCTTTATAGAAGCCTATAAAGAATCCTATAAAGAGCCTATAAAGCCTCCTTTATAGGAGCCTATAAAGCCTCCTTTATAGGAGCCTATAAAGCCTCCTTTATAGGAGCCTGTAAAGACCCCTTTATAGGAGCCTATAAAGACTCCTTCATAGGAGCGTATAAAGACTCCTTTACAGGAGCATATAAAGTCTCCTTTGTAGGAGTCTATAAAGAATCCTTTATAGGAGCCAATAAACCCTTCTTTAAAGCAACCTATAAAGACTCCTTTATAGGAGCCTATAGAGACTCCTTTATTGGAGCCTATATAGACTCCTTTATAGGAGCCTGTAAAGACCTCTTTATAGAAGCCTAAAAAGACACCTTTATAGGAGCCTATAAAGAATCCTTTATAGGAGCCTATAAAGACTCCTTTATTGGAGCCTATAAAGACCCCTTTATAGGAGCCTATAAAGACCCCTTTATAGGAGCCTATAAAGACTCCTTCATAGGAGCCTATAAAGACTCCTTCATAGGAGCCTATAAAGACTCCTTTCCTTTATAGGAGCTTATAAAGACTCCTTCATAGAAGCCTATAAAGACTCCTTTGTTGGAGCCTATAAAGACTCCTTTATAGGAGCCTATAAAGACTCAATTTTAGGAGCCTAAAAAAACTCTTTTATAGGAGCCTATAAAGACTCCTTTATAGGAGCCTATAGAGACTCCTTTATAGGAGCCTATAAAGACTCCTTTATAGGAGCCTATAAATTCTTCTTTATAGGAGCCTATAAAGTCTCCTTTATAGGAGCCTATAAAGACTCCTTTATAGGAGCCTAGAAAGACTCCTTTATAGGAGCCTATAAAGTCTCCTTTATAGGAGCCTATAAAGTCTCCTTTATAGGAGCCTATAACGATTCCTTTATATGAGTCTACAAAGGTTCCATTATAGCAATCTGTAATGGCTCCTTTAAAGGAGTCTAAATCGTTCTTTCTAAATCGTTCTTTTTCTTTCTGCCTATAAATACTGGTTTATAGGAGCCTATAAAGGTTTCTTCATAGGAGCCTATAGAGTTTCCTTTATATGATCCTTTAAAGGTTCCTTTATAGAAGCCTTTGAAGGTTCCTATATCGAAGTTTATACAGGTTCCTTTATAGACGCCTATAAAAGTGCTTATATAGACGCCTATAAGGCATCCTTTGTAGACGCCTATAAAGGGTCCTTTTGAGGAACCTTCAAAGGTTTCTTTATGGAATCCTATATAGGCTCCTCTTTAGTATGTATTTTATCGATTATTTCTGTATTCTTCTATAACTCCACTGTCTTAAATTTCTTGCTTTAATTGGCAGCATCAAATCTCTGCATTACCTCATTGTAGGTAGGCTCGAGTCAAGTGCTGGTGGCATGTGCAGTTTGCCAATTGAATTTATTTCGCTATAACAGTAACTGTCCACCGCAGCAACATACAATTGTCAATTGGCCACATTTTAGGCCAGAATGTGCTGAAGTTTGGACGAATGGAATTTTATTGCTTTGCTGCTGCTCGAAACGTTTACAAAATATTAACAGAAAAGAACTCTTCAACACATTACGAGATTTTTGTACATCGGCTGCGGTGTTATGTTGCACTGCCAGTTCATTATGGTCGGTCGGTCAATCGACAAATGACAAACCAGGCAGACAGGCAGGCCCACCTTTATGATAGTCGCTCCGTGTATTTAGTTGTAGTATTTTTTCTTAGGTGTCCACTTGGTGAATACTTGTTTTTTATCTTGGTCTGCGCGGCGGCTGCTGCCACACATTGCTGCCGTTGATTACATTTATGGAGTCGTCAGGTATTACGTATACTCTGCGTATTACGTACAAAACTTGGCGTTTACGCAATATTTCAAGATTTTTTTGCAAGTTTTGTTTTTTTAGTGCTGCAGATAATTTTTTTTATTGCAACTTTTTGAGGTTAATCTAAAAGTGTGATGTTGCATGGAGTTCTTGTTTTCTTTTCTTTGCTTCTAATGACAAGTGTGGCCTTGTTTAGTTGGTAGTTAGTGGACATGTTTCTAAAAAATTTTTTTTATCTATTTTCAGTGGGTGTTTTATTTTTTTATATCATAGACACCTGTTAAGATGCCTCTTAGATACCTGTAACAGTAGTGTATAAGGATATAATGTCATAAGAGAGCCTCCTGCAAACAACCATTTATGTGTGACATATCCTGTAATAGGTGTCAGTTGCTATCAAGCACCTATGAGTAGTTTGCGAGGAACTAATAAGTTCTCCCCCTTTTTGTTTCTTCCTCAGTATACTATAATTCCAATATCACCCTCTATTTCCCTTTACAATATACTACCACAACTCTTTAAATGCTTTATCTCTTAAAATATATTCTTGTCGTTCATTTAACTTATTTCTAACAAAATATTAAAAATTCTTTATATGCTTCTTATAAACTATAAAGTAGTAATTATATGTATGTATATGTATCTATTCTCATTATCATTGGTACATTTGCCAAAAAGGGTCACAGCCATCCGCTATCATTTCTTCATAGTGCCTCCATTAGTATTCGTAGTAGTAGAGGTCTCCTTTTCCGCCTGATATCCCTTGCGATATGTACCCTCTGGATCGTAAATTTTCTCCAATCGATCCCAATCCTCGGGACGATTGTCGATTAAGAAACGAGTCACCTTGTCCGAACTCTCCTTCTGTTTCTGGGTACATTTTTCGCAATTGGTCGCTATAGCGTCGGGTAGAGTCTCTGAAATTGGAATAATCTGTATAAAAAGAAACTGAATATAATAAACGAA
This sequence comes from Musca autumnalis, assembly GCF_047663935.1. NCBI lineage: Eukaryota > Metazoa > Arthropoda > Insecta > Diptera > Muscidae > Musca > Musca autumnalis. The sequence goes on along the minus strand of NW_027411866.1, from coordinate 213,552,161 downwards.
CAAAAAATAAATAAATAATAAAAAATTAGAGATGAGAAAAAATATAAATTATAAAACATAAAGTATAAAATGTAAAATATAAAATATAAAATATAAAATATAAAATATAAAATATAAAATATAAAATATAAAATATAAAATATAAAATATAAAATATAAAATATAAAATATAAAATATAAAATATAAAATATAAAATATAAAATATAAAATATAAAATATAAAATATAAAATATAAAATATAAAATATAAAATATAAAATATAAAATATAAAATATAAAATATAAAATATAAAATATAAAATATAAAATATAAAATATAAAATATAAAATATAAAATATAAAATATAAAATATAAAATATAAAATATAAAATATAAAATATAAAATATAAAATATAAAATATAAAATATAAAATATAAAATATAAAATATAAAATATAAAATATAAAATATAAAATATAAAATATAAAATATAAAATATAAAATATAAAATATAAAATATAAAATATAAAATATAAAATATAAAATATAAAATATAAAATATAAAATATAAAATATAAAATATAAAATATAAAATATAAAATATAAAATATAAAATATAAAATATAAAATATAAAATATAAAATATAAAATATAAAATATAAAATATAAAATATAAAATATAAAATATAAAATATAAAATATAAAATATAAAATATAAAATATAAAATATAAAATATAAAATATAAAATATAAAATATAAAATATAAAATATAAAATATAAAATATAAAATATAAAATATAAAATATAAAATATAAAATATAAAATATAAAATATAAAATATAAAATATAAAATATAAAATATAAAATATAAAATATAAAATATAAAATATAAAATATAAAATATAAAATATAAAATATAAAATATAAAATATAAAATATAAAATATAAAATATAAAATATAAAATATAAAATATAAAATATAAAATATAAAATATAAAATATAAAATATAAAATATAAAATATAAAATATAAAATATAAAATATAAAATATAAAATATAAAATATAAAATATAAAATATAAAATATAAAATATAAAATATAAAATATAAAATATAAAATATAAAATATAAAATATAAAATATAAAATATAAAATATAAAATATAAAATATAAAATATAAAATAAATAAAATATAAAATATAAAATATAAAATATAAAATATAAAATATAAAATATAAAATATAAAATATAAAATATAAAATATAAAATATAAAATATAAAATATAAAATATAAAATATAAAATATAAAATATAAAATATAAAATATAAAATATAAAATATAAAATATAAAATATAAAATATAAAATATAAAATATAAAATATAAAATATAAAATATAAAATATAAAATATAAAATATAAAATATAAAATATAAAATATAAAATATAAAATATAAAATATAAAATATAAAATATAAAATATAAAATATAAAATATAAAATATAAAATATAAAATATAAAATATAAAATATAAAATATAAAATATAAAATATAAAATATAAAATATAAAATATAAAATATAAAATATAAAATATAAAATATAAAATATAAAATATAAAATATAAAATATAAAATATAAAATATAAAATATAAAATATAAAATATAAAATATAAAATATAAAATATAAAATATAAAATATAAAATATAAAATATAAAATATAAAATATAAAATATAAAATATAAAATATAAAATATAAAATATAAAATATAAAATATAAAATATAAAATATAAAATATAAAATATAAAATATAAAATATAAAATATAAAATATAAAATATAAAATATAAAATATAAAATATAAAATATAAAATATAAAATATAAAATATAAAATATAAAATATAAAATATAAAATATAAAATATAAAATATAAAATATAAAATATAAAATATAAAATATAAAATATAAAATATAAAATATAAAATATAAAATATAAAATATAAAATATAAAATATAAAATATAAAATATAAAATATAAAATATAAAATATAAAATATAAAATATAAAATATAAAATATAAAATATAAAATATAAAATATAAAATATAAAATATAAAATATAAAATATAAAATATAAAATATAAAATATAAAATATAAAATATAAAATATAAAATATAAAATATAAAATATAAAATATAAAATATAAAATATAAAATATAAAATATAAAATATAAAATATAAAATATAAAATATAAAATATAAAATATAAAATATAAAATATAAAATATAAAATATAAAATATAAAATATAAAATATAAAATATAAAATATAAAATATAAAATATAAAATATAAAATATAAAATATAAAATATAAAATATAAAATATAAAATATAAAATATAAAATATAAAATATAAAATATAAAATATAAAATATAAAATATAAAATATAAAATATAAAATATAAAATATAAAATATAAAATATAAAATATAAAATATAAAATATAAAATATAAAATATAAAATATAAAATATAAAATATAAAATATAAAATATAAAATATAAAATATAAAATATAAAATATAAAATATAAAATATAAAATATAAAATATAAAATATAAAATATAAAATATAAAATATAAAATATAAAATATAAAATATAAAATATAAAATATAAAATATAAAATATAAAATATAAAATATAAAATATAAAATATAAAATATAAAATATAAAATATAAAATATAAAATATAAAATATAAAATATAAAATATAAAATATAAAATATAAAATATAAAATATAAAATATAAAATATAAAATATAAAATATAAAATATAAAATATAAAATATAAAATATAAAATATAAAATATAAAATATAAAATATAAAATATAAAATATAAAATATAAAATATAAAATATAAAATATAAAATATAAAAATATAAAATATAAAATATAAAATATAAAATATAAAATATAAAATATAAAATATAAAATATAAAATATAAAATATAAAATATAAAATATAAAATATAAAATATAAAATATAAAATATAAAATATAAAATATAAAATATAAAATATAAAATATAAAATATAAAATATAAAATATAAAATATAAAATATAAAATATAAAATATAAAATATAAAATATAAAATATAAAATATAAAATATAAAATATAAAATATAAAATATAAAATATAAAATATAAAATATAAAATATAAAATATAAAATATAAAATATAAAATATAAAATATAAAATATAAAATATAAAATATAAAATATAAAATATAAAATATAAAATATAAAATATAAAATATAAAATATAAAATATAAAATATAAAATATAAAATATAAAATATAAAATATAAAATATAAAATATAAAATATAAAATATAAAATATAAAATATAAAATATAAAATATAAAATATAAAATATAAAATATAAAATATAAAATATAAAATATAAAATATAAAATATAAAATATAAAATATAAAATATAAAATATAAAATATAAAATATAAAATATAAAATATAAAATATAAAATATAAAATATAAAATATAAAATATAAAATATAAAATATAAAATATAAAATATAAAATATAAAATATAAAATATAAAATATAAAATATAAAATATAAAATATAAAATATAAAATATAAAATATAAAATATAAAATATAAAATATAAAATATAAAATATAAAATATAAAATATAAAATATAAAATATAAAATATAAAATATAAAATATAAAATATAAAATATAAAATATAAAATATAAAATATAAAATATAAAATATAAAATATAAAATATAAAATATAAAATATAAAATATAAAATATAAAATATAAAATATAAAATATAAAATATAAAATATAAAATATAAAATATAAAATATAAAATATAAAATATAAAATATAAAATATAAAATATAAAATATAAAATATAAAATATAAAATATAAAATATAAAATATAAAATATAAAATATAAAATATAAAATATAAAATATAAAATATAAAATATAAAATATAAAATATAAAATATAAAATATAAAATATAAAATATAAAATATAAAATATAAAATATAAAATATAAAATATAAAATATAAAATATAAAATATAAAATATAAAATATAAAATATAAAATATAAAATATAAAATATAAAATATAAAATATAAAATATAAAATATAAAATATAAAATATAAAATATAAAATATAAAATATAAAATATAAAATATAAAATATAAAATATAAAATATAAAATATAAAATATAAAATATAAAATATAAAATATAAAATATAAAATATAAAATATAAAATATAAAATATAAAATATAAAATATAAAATATAAAATATAAAATATAAAATATAAAATATAAAATATAAAATATAAAATATAAAATATAAAATATAAAATATAAAATATAAAATATAAAATATAAAATATAAAATATAAAATATAAAATATAAAATATAAAATATAAAATATAAAATATAAAATATAAAATATAAAATATAAAATATAAAATATAAAATATAAAATATAAAATATAAAATATAAAATATAAAATATAAAATATAAAATATAAAATATAAAATATAAAATATAAAATATAAAATATAAAATATAAAATATAAAATATAAAATATAAAATATAAAATATAAAATATAAAATATAAAATATAAAATATAAAATATAAAATATAAAATATAAAATATAAAATATAAAATATAAAATATAAAATATAAAATATAAAATATAAAATATAAAATATAAAATATAAAATATAAAATATAAAATATAAAATATAAAATATAAAATATAAAATATAAAATATAAAATATAAAATATAAAATATAAAATATAAAATATAAAATATAAAATATAAAATATAAAATATAAAATATAAAATATAAAATATAAAATATAAAATATAAAATATAAAATATAAAATATAAAATATAAAATATAAAATATAAAATATAAAATATAAAATATAAAATATAAAATATAAAATATAAAATATAAAATATAAAATATAAAATATAAAATATAAAATATAAAATATAAAATATAAAATATAAAATATAAAATATAAAATATAAAATATAAAATATAAAATATAAAATATAAAATATAAAATATAAAATATAAAATATAAAATATAAAATATAAAATATAAAATATAAAATATAAAATATAAAATATAAAATATAAAATATAAAATATAAAATATAAAATATAAAATATAAAATATAAAATATAAAATATAAAATATAAAATATAAAATATAAAATATAAAATATAAAATATAAAATATAAAATATAAAATATAAAATATAAAATATAAAATATAAAATATAAAATATAAAATATAAAATATAAAATATAAAATATAAAATATAAAATATAAAATATAAAATATAAAATATAAAATATAAAATATAAAATATAAAATATAAAATATAAAATATAAAATATAAAATATAAAATATAAAATATAAAATATAAAATATAAAATATAAAATATAAAATATAAAATATAAAATATAAAATATAAAATATAAAATATAAAATATAAAATATAAAATATAAAATATAAAATATAAAATATAAAATATAAAATATAAAATATAAAATATAAAATATAAAATATAAAATATAAAATATAAAATATAAAATATAAAATATAAAATATAAAATATAAAATATAAAATATAAAATATAAAATATAAAATATAAAATATAAAATATAAAATATAAAATATAAAATATAAAATATAAAATATAAAATATAAAATATAAAATATAAAATATAAAATATAAAATATAAAATATAAAATATAAAATATAAAATATAAAATATAAAATATAAAATATAAAATATAAAATATAAAATATAAAATATAAAATATAAAATATAAAATATAAAATATAAAATATAAAATATAAAATATAAAATATAAAATATAAAATATAAAATATAAAATATAAAATATAAAATATAAAATATAAAATATAAAATATAAAATATAAAATATAAAATATAAAATATAAAATATAAAATATAAAATATAAAATATAAAATTTAAAATATGAATAAAAAAATATTAAATACAAAACATTAGGACATACTTTTAACGATCAGTTTAGGAGACTTTCAAGTCTCCCTTATGAGACCCTTTATATGAGCCTATAAATGAGCTTAATATTATTTATTGTTTTTGTCCACCCACCTTTTAATGCCTTGCCATCCGGGCTACAAGGACCTGTTCCCTCCAAACACTTGACATAATTTTTCAACAAACGTTCCTGCTGTAGAATTTCATCAATATCGATGCTGTCAAAACGACTATCATATGTGCCTTTGATGGGAGCTGCTGTTGTTGCCGGTGGATGGGGTACAGCTAAGCAGACACTTATGTAAATTAGCACAGACAACACAAGGATAATAAATTTCATTTTTTTTTTTTTAAATTTTCCGGTACTTGTTGAACTTTACACGGACTTGTTAAATGCTAGAATACTGCAACAAATATTGTCTTTTGATTTTGAATTTTTTACATTTTATAGTCTGTTTTTGTGGTGCGTGTCTTCTCTAAATTAGTTGATTCTAATGTGAAGTATTTAGGCTGCTAATGAAGATAAATTACATTAATGGCCACTCAATTTCAATTGTTTTAATGGGAATAATTGGAAATAATTTTTGAAAATTAGTTTTTATAAATTTTGCAAATCATGTTTTGAAGGGTTTGATTTCGAAATTCTCAGTCTATGGTCGATTGGGGCTAAGAGAGCATCGTAAAGTATGGTTAGGATGATTTTGCATTTCGGACGGCGTTTGCAGGCGATAACAATATCCTCGGCGGCTGAAAAAGATATTAGGCAAAACTTACAATGTTTTTCTGACATACCATCTCCGATGACGGAAGCCTGATTCTATTTTTAGCTCAATCATATAAATCTTCTATCGATAATAAGTACGGAATTGAGCTGTAATCTTTGATATAGACTTGGAGCCATTGCTATAGCTGACACTAGTCAGCTTCTTGCTCCTAAAATTATCAATGTGATGGTCATCACACTTTGACCCGCCTTTATCGTGTCGTTGTGTTTGTGTCTTAAGTCTTTTGTTTATATGGCCAAAGAGAAGAAACTATTAATAAGGAAACAAGCCGTAAACACCTTAGATGTCATAATTTATAGAATTTTAAAAGAAGATATCTGCTATTGTTAGGAAATCCCCCCCTCAAAAATTATAAATGACACATAAATTCCCAAAAGGCTAGAACACCACAACGGAGAAAAATTAGTCTATGATATTCTGTAATGTAAGAATGAAACTTCAAACAACCGTGCCTTTGGTGTCTTGCCAAGTTATGAAATCATTCACTCCATCTTGCCAACTTATTCTCTTTTTCTTTGACTATTTGCTTTTGTGGTTCTTTCTCTAATCTCTTTAACAGCGATGAACTCTTGTGATTAGAGCGGTTGTGGCCAACAATGACAAGCAAGTGCTGGGCGGCTGGTATGCCCCACCTTATTCTCGGTGCAAATACCCCACTGCCAATGAATGAAGTTATTAAAGGAACGTTTCTTTGCCAGACTTGCAGAGACACAAACAAACTCACACACCAATCTTAGAAAAAATATGGGTTGGTTTTTCATTTGCTGCGGTTTCATAACGAGCAGAGTTTTCTTTGTAATCTTTTGTTAAGATTATTCTTAGGAAAGAAAGAAAAAACAAAAAAAGGAAAAGACCACAAATGCAACTCAGGAAGTTACAATGCAGTTAAAGAGTTGAACTTTTTTTGAAGCAAAAAAAAAATATATACAAAATTTTGTGAATAAATTTAGTGGATAAATAAAATATGCACATAATAGGCGTTTATAAAAATTTTCATAATGACATGGCCCAAAGCGCGGGGGATGAGAAACCTAAAACTAAAATTAAGTTTATCTTTTTTTTCTAATTTGATTTATTTTCTTGAAAATTGTAGGCTTCTGGCTGTATTGTATTTGCAATAAATAAAACAATTCCCCAAGTCATGGACTAATTTAAATTTTGATTTATAAGTCTTAAGCTCCCAAAAAAGTTGTGTTTCTGCTTTTGCATAGCATAAAGAAAATTTACAAAACAATCTTTAACGGAAATTGCTTTGCATTTCTTTTTATCTCTTAAAATGTTTTTGGCTTTTCATGGCATAAACGAATTATGCAATAAACATAAAGTTGTTTTTTTTTTTAACTTTGTTTGTTCCGCACTCTCACAATCAACATTTATGGGGCTATGTTTTATGCCACAACTTCAGCTGCTGCTGCCACTTTTTACCATGTCTTCATGTCTTATCTTTAAAAAAAAGGTGTTGGACTAACAAGCTCAAGATGTATGTCTATTGCCTTAAATGTTCAAATTTATCATAATTTGTTGTAATAATAATAAAAAATAGCAGCAGCAACAACAACAGCTATCTCAGTGATAATTTTAATTAGAGCATAAAATCTCTTCTTTTACTTCTTCTCATAGTTAAAAAATTAAACATTATATGATCTTGTTGTGTGTTGCTATATACAGTCAGTCATATCGTATGAGGAACAACCACATCTTTTTATGACTCAGAGAAAGAAAAAAATTACCTTTTGATTGGGAAATATATATTTTCGCATAATTTTCACATTAACAGCCAGCGGTATAACAGGCAATATGAGGCAATAAACGACGAAATGACATTGTGATAATAAAAAGAAAACAATTTTTCACCAGCGACACTTTTCTCATATCAAGGAGTGAGTTAGCTCGATGATACGTATCTGCAAAATCACGGATCCATTCTCGCCAAAAATGTTTGATATAGGTCCAAGTTTTCATACAGACCTCATGTAACCAAACCCATCTCCTGGTTTAACGTATTTTGTACGCCTTAACCACATTCTCCAACAAAATTTGCTGCAATTTAGCATTTCATGTTCTCTGTGCAAATAAAATATCCTTTCAAAAAATAAATGTTCGATATACATATGTATGTACATAATTCCAAGCTTTAATATCGCCCACTCAAAAAAAGGTTCCACGATTCTAGTACTTATTATCCATTTAAGCTACAATATGGTACTTTAGTGTCTCCGAGGTTAGAAATCCTCCTTGCAGAAATTTGACAAGATCGGTTCACATTGTGATACAATTCCCATACAAATTAACGAAAATCGGTAGATATTCTAATGAAGATCAATTGAACTTCTAATGAACACCGGTGGTTCCGCTTATGAAGATCGATAATCCCCTTTCTTATGATAATCGGCAAATCTTTTTATGAAAATCAGTATATCATTTAATGAAGATCAATGTATCTCTTTACAAAGATTTGTATAACTTCTTTTAAAGACTGATTAATCTTCTCATTAAGATCAGTGGGAAGATCAGTTTATCCTTTTATGAAGATCAAAAACAAACAAAAAAACATTATTCCACAACATCCCATACGGGACAAGGGAGACTTCTCTCATATCAATGAGTGCACCCCGATTCATATTTAGCTCAATGATATGGGACCTACTGTTTATCGCCGAGTCCGAACGGCGTGTCTTAAGACACCACTTATGGAGAAGTTCTTCAAGGCTGAAATACTCAGAAAATGTCGCCAACATTACTGAGGTGTATTTTGCCACCGTTGAAAAATGTTTGATTTTGCCTGGCCGGGGAATCGAACCCCCGACCTTCTGCGTGCAAGGCGGGCGTGCATACCATTGCACCACGGTGGCACCACGGTGAAGATCAGTTGATCTTTTTAATGTAGACCTGAAGATCACCTTATGATCAGTGGATCTTCTTCAAGTTCAAGATCGGTAGATCTTCTTTAAAAAATCGTTATATAATTTGGGTCTTCCTACAAAGATCGCTGGGTGTTGTAATGAAGATCGTTAGATCGGTGGATTTGTTTTTTTTTTTTAAGATTGGTTGATTTTTGTCAAAATGGGTGAATTATATCATGAGTATAAATGTATATTCTTATGACCATCGTGGGTCTTCTTATGAAGATCGGTGGATCTTCTTCATATTTCGGTGGATCTTGTTATAAAGATCGATAAATCTTCTTACAGAGATCGATGGATCCTATTATGAAGATCGCTGGATTTTTTAAATGAAAATGAATGGATCTTCCTATCATGATAAATATCAAATCGGTGGATATGTCTTCTTAAGAGCGGTGGATCTTTTTGCGAAGATTGGTGAAACTTCACATGAGTATCAATCATTCTGCTTACAAAGTTCGGGGGAGGTTATTATGAAGATTGGTGGATCTACTTATGAAGATCGGTGGATTTTATTATGAAGATCGGTAAATCTTTTTTAAAGATCAGGGAATCTTCCAAACATGATCTGGCGTCTTCAAAAAACAAGATCGGTATCTCTTATTAGATCATTTTGAGATCGGTGGATCTACTAATGAAGATCGATGGATCTTCTTATGAACATCGACGGATCTTCTTAGGAAGATCTTGAATTTTCTTATGAAGATCCGTGGATTTTCTTATGATGATCTGTTAATATTTTTGTAGTGATCGACGGTGGCTCATTTTGTGAATATCGGTAAATATTCTTTGGAGATCGGTGGATCTTCGTTTGGAGATCGATAGATTTTCTTATGAAGATCGATGGATCTTCTTATGAAGATCGGTGGGTCTTCTTATGAAGATCGCTGAATCATCTTATAAAGATCGGTGAGTCTTCTTAACGAGATCTGTTAATCTAGTTTTTCTTATGAAGATCTGAAGATCTTTCCTTGAAGATCAGCAGATTTACTCATGAAAATCTATAGATATTCTTATGAAGAACTTCTTATAGAGATAAGCGGATCTAGTTTTTCTTATGAAGATCGATGGATCTTCTTATGAAGATCGGTGGATCTTCTTTAAAAGATCTGTGGACATTGTTGACAAAATGGTTGGTGCAACCTATTGTTTAGATCGGTGAATCTTCCTATGAAGATCGATGGATCTTCTTATGAAGAATTGTGGAACTTTTCATGAAAATTAAAAATCGGGGATCTTCTTATGAGGATAAGTAACTCTTCTTATAAAAATTGGTAGATCTTACGAATATTGGTGGATCTTTTTATGAAGATCAATCGATTTTCTTATGAGGATCGGTGGATCTTTTTATGAAGATCAATCGATTTTCTTATGAGGATCGGTGGATCTTCCTATAAACATCATGGGATCTTCATATGAATCGTCGCTTAATCTTCTTACGAGGATCGGTGGATCTTCTTATGAAGGTCGGTGGATCTTCATATGAAGATCGGTAGATCTCCTTATGAAGATCGGTGGATCTTCTTATGAAAATCGGTGGATCTTATTATGAAGATCAATCGATTTTCTTATGATGATCGGTGGATCTTCCTGTAAACATCGTGGGATCTTCTTATGAAGATCGGTTAATCTTCTTACGAGGATCGGTGGATCTTCTTATGAAGATCGGTGGATATTCTTATGAAGATAGGTAGATCTCCTTATGAAGATCGGTGGATCATCTTATGAAGATCGGTGGATCTTCTTATGAAGATCGTTGAATTTTCTTATGAAGATCGGTAGATCTTCTTATGAAGATCGGTAGATCTTCTTATGAAGATCGGTAGATCTTCTTATGAAGAATTGTGGAACTTTTTATGAAAATTAAACATTGTGGGATCTTCTTATGAGGATCAGTAAATCTTCTTATGGAGATCGATATTCCTATGAAGATCGCTGGATTTTTTTATGGAGATCGGTGGATCTTCTAATCAAGATCGGTGGATCTTCTTATGAGGATCGGTGGATCTTCTTAAGATGGTCGGTGAATTTTCTTATGAAGATTGGTGGATTATAGATCTTCCTATGAAGATAGGTGGATCTTTTTATGAGGATCGGTGGATCTTCTTAAAATGATCGGAGAATTTTCTTATGAAGATCGGTAGATCTTTCTATGAAGATCAGTAGATCTTTCTATGAAGATCGGTGGATATTCTTATGAAGATCGGTGGATCTTCTTATTAAGATCGTTGGATCTTCTTATGAAGATCGGTGGATGCTCTTATGAAGATCGGTGGATCTTCCTATGAAGATCGGTTGATCTTCTTATGAAGGATTGTGGAACTTGTTATGAAGATTAAACAGCGTGGGATCTTCTTATGAGGATCAGTAAATCTTCTCATGAAGATCGGTGGATCTCTTATGATGATCGACAGTGGATCATTTTGCGAAGATCGATAGATTTTCTTATGAAGATCGGTGGATCTTCTTATGAAGATCGGTGGATCCTCGTAATGAAGAATGGTGGATCTTCTTATGAAGATCAGTGGATCTTCTTATGAAGATCGGTGGATCTTCCTATGAAGATCGGTGGATCTTATTTTGAAGATCGGTGGATCTTCTTATGAAGATTGGCAGATTTTATGAAGATCGGTGAATTTTCTTATGGAGATCGGTAGATCTTCTTATGAAGATCGGTGGATCTTCCTAATGAAGAATTGTTGAACTTTTTATGAAAATTAAACAGCATGGGACCTTCTTATGAGGATCAGTAAATCTTGTTATGTAGATTGATAGTTCTTCTTATGAAGATCGGTGGATCTTCTCATGAAGATCGGTGAATTTTCTTATGAATATCGGTGGATCTTCTCATGAAGATCGGTGAATTTTCTTATGAAGATCGGTGGATCTTTCTATGAAGATCGGTGGATCTTTCTATGAAGATCAGTGGATATTCTTATGAAGATCGGCTGATCTTCTAATAAAGATCGGTGGATCTCTTTTGATGATCGGCGTTGAATCGTTTCGTGAAGATCGATAGATCTTCTTATGAAGACGGTAATCTTCGTATTAAGATCGGTGGATCTTCTCATGAAGATAGGTGGATCTTCTCATGAAGATCGGTGAATTTTCTTATGAAGATCGGTAGATGTTATTATGGAGATCGGTGGATCTTTCTATGAAGATCGGTGGATATTCTTATGAAGATCGGTTTTTATACCCTCAGCATTTATGCAAACGAGGGTATATACGCTTTCGGGTACCTCTCACACAAAATTTTGGAAAAATCTGCTTTAAGACCTGCTCTCGAATCACTGTGATTTTTGTTAAAGCAACTTGCATTCGCTGCCTCAAATAGGGCAGTAAAAGTTTTTTCAGGGGCAAGTCCATACTTTTTGAGAAGACAGCCCGAAAGTTGTAGAAACCCCCATGGCACCGTATGTAGTGGCTGGAGGGCTCGAACCGAATACTGCGTTGGACCACACTTTGGATATTGTAATATTGCTTCGAATATTTGATGAAATTCGATGGTGGTACTTATAGGTCCACTCCTTCCGGATCAAGGATCCTTTGGACATTTTTACCGAAAGTTATCCTAGTAGCCCTGTTTATAGCGATATTATGTTTTTCGCAGGGTAGTGTGAAAAAAAGCCCTATCTATCGATATCCCCGAAAATTTTTGAGCTTTATCCTATTAATACTTTTGTCGGTGCATACGCCCAACATTTTGAAACCCCCCTAAATACATACATAAGCTTTTTTTGGAAAAAAAGTATTTCAATCCACACAGGCTGAGGGTATATCCCTGTCGGCAATGTCTACTGATACTTTTTTTACTTGTTAATTTTAAAATTTGAATTATTACTTTTTTAATATTTTTTTTTTTTTTTAATTTTAATAAAAATTAAAAATGTAAGTTTCTGGAGCTTTTGTGTTGTTAGCTGAGGAAGTCTGGACTTACTCACAAAAATTATATCGTTGGAATCAAGATGAAATTGACAACATTCGGTGATAATTTCAAAACTACCCTCGAACTTCCCTTTAAAATCCTCTCCGAAAAAGTCATCATAAATTTGCCCTTAAACTGCACTCATTACAAAATGTTGTATTTATTATTAAAGAGGTACCCGGACCTCAAAGAATACATTTAGAAAAATGTCAAACAATTCTTGAATAGCACTTCAGATGCACTTTATCAAAAATTGTTGAATTTTTACCGATACAGTCCATCTTCTAACTTTATGAAAAAATTCCCGAAGAGTAGCCCATCTGTTTGGATCAACGGTATATAAGTCAGCATAGTATCTTTAACCGATTTTTGTTGCTTTGCTAGATCGATCAATGATTTCGACGTTCGAACTTAGCATTAGCATGCACATTTAATACCCCGTCCAGCCACTAAATCACCGTTTTCAACTTTTATTTCACTGTTGGCGACAATTCCTGAGTATTTCAGCTATGTAAAACTTCTCTACAAGTGGGGTGCTAAGACACGTCGCTGCGACTCAACGGTAAGCAGTAGGTAATCATAGAGCTCTCCTTGACCCTTCGAGGATATATGTATGAATTCATTGCTAACAGAGATGTCTTCCCTTGTTTCGCAGGAGATGTTTGTGGGAAATAATTAAATTTTAATTATTATCGTAGAAAATCAATGATTGGAGATTTGTTTCCTACGATTGTGAGGTAGCTTGAGATAGTTAACAAATCTGCCAAAGTTTTTTCTTTTAGAAAAATACCCTAGTTTGAGGGGAATTTCTTTCGACTCTCAAAAAATTCCCCAATATTACCTTATTTGGTCCCCTGACATACCCTCAGAACCCGTCAACAAAATACCAAATTACTTTGTTAAGATTGCACAGAACAACAATATGTCATTATATGACAATCTGAAGTAATTTAATGACATTTCACAAATTGCACTTACACATCGGAGGAACAACAACAACGCCAACAACAATATCCAGCAATCAGCACAAAAACTGCCTTACAAATCAAGAGCAACCCGAACAAAAAACAACAAAAAATCCCCATCAACTAAAAAAGTAGCGACACTCAAACATGTGTCCGATGATGATGCAACAACATTCTCGATAACAAAAACAACAATAACGACAACAACCATTACACGCTAATAAATAATAATGCATGGCAAACTAACATATTGTGGTCCCGCGCCAGAAATTTGTTTTATTTCCATTTTTTTTTTCATTTTTGTTTAGAACGTCACTTACCGTCGATAGATCGGTCGATCGATCGATTGCTCGTTTGGTTGGCTAACACTATTAGTGTGGATAGATTTTTTTTCCACATGATTTGATTGAGCAGCAACCGAAGAAGAAAGTCTGAAATAACTTAAAGCATACCAAACAGCATTCATTCTATGAGGCTATGTATGTGGCTCATCTCAGGTTAGTTGAGCGAGCGGCTGGCAATCATTTGGAACAGCTAGCCAGCTAGAAAGCCACTTTGATAATCACCGAGCCTCATAATGATGTTGTTAGCAAATCAAGAAGAGAATGGTGCAAAGAACTACAACAACACACAACTAGAATCGCAACAACTTTGGCGATACTAAGTTAAACGCTGCGAAATGGAGACGATTCGACTCTAACTAAAGTCAGTTAGATTAACTTGGCTTGTCTTTGGTCTTTGCTTTTGATTTTCAGTTACTCTTCTCTTTGGTCATTGGCGTTGAAGAACAATTCTGGCACATGTCTGGCTAGCCACCAACCAACCTGGATGTTATACGACGTTTAATATGGGACGGCTGGCTGAATGGCTTATTTCCACTAAGCAGAGATGAGCCAAGAGGAGGAATCTCAGCTCTTCTCAACTCACCTGAACTAATTCGTTTGTTTGGTATTTTGTGTTTTTTGGTCCATTGATTGCTTACTTTCTAAACAACAGATTCTTGGGCGAGAATGTTTTCGACTTTCGAACGTAACGCAACGTAGAAATGGTGGAAGCGCGACTCGGGATGTTTATTTTGTTTTGAAAAAAAAAAAAATTCTAAAAAGCTAAGAAATTTAAAAAAGTCAGAATTTTAAAATAGCTGTTCTTTTGTTATGCAAAATAAAATAAAAAGTGTGAAAATAATAAAGTAATTCTAAACAATGGCCAACGGAAGCCATTGAAAAAGAAAATAATTCTTTTGTGTCATGTTTGTGTCTTAAGTCTTTTGTTTCCGCCCAGACAAACATAACCAGTGAAATGTTTATCCACCAAATTCTGAAAAACGAAGAATTTCATAATACAACAATAGCATCAACTTGTTGTTGATTACAAGAAAATTCTGAAAGATTTATTTTTTTTTTATAGTGTAAATGTGTTTGTGTGTCTCGTTTTAATAGCTGTCATTCTTAGCCGCCATGGAGTTGTCTCCATCTCTGAAAATTCTGGCTGACAGCCATGCCATGTCTTATTTAATGAAATTAGAACAAATGGTAAGGAAATGAAAGCAAAATGATAAAACGCTTGTAGATAATCTAACCGTTTTTTGCCAAGTAGAAAATAACGTTATAATTTTGTGATGGAAGTACGCCTGAGAGAAACCGAGAAAAACTTAAAGGTGAAAAGAACATAGACTGAGATAAAAAAAATTGTTGGCAATTGAAGAAAAATGTTCAATGATCTCTACAAGTAATTGCCGATTGAGTGATTATGCGCATTGTTCGGAAGTTTTTGTAACATACGTACGTAGATTGGAATTCGGGAACTTTAGTGTCGAAGGAAAATATTGCCACAGTGCTCCAAGTGGATGATGAAGAAGGAGATTATACGGAAAAATGACAACATCATAATATGTACAGTGGTGTCCACTGTTATTGTTGATGTTCTCATGCTGTAAAATCCATAATAATTAACAGCATTTTCTAGATGATATCCTGTTTAGTCGAAAATTAATTTTAGCCATATAAACAATTTTTTTTAATTTTATATTGTAAAAAAAAAATTGGGATTTTTTTAGTTTATATACATACTAGCAGACCCAGGTCCGCGTTAATGACAACTTTCTTATGAACTTTATACTTGACAATTCAAAAGTAGGTATTTTCTACCCCACTTCTTCGGTCCATTGTCAACCCAAGGAAAATTTTAAATTTATCAACAGATTTTGTCTGTAACCTTTCTTTACTCTTACAAACTTTGTCGGAATTTTTTGCCCATTGATGTTGTTTAGGGGGTGACGTAGGGGATAGAAGTTACCATGGAACGGTCCTGATCGGTTTTAACATAACAAAGCCCAGGATTTATATTGGTCACTCTTTTACCTCAAGTGGACACTGACCTCCCCGTGGTGTCATTTGGGGAACTGCCTTAACACTCGTTAAAGGTAGTGAGCTAATATGTGCCGCGCGTTCACGCATAAGAACGTTAAAAACTTGGGTTTGGGTTTTGGGTTAGTAACACTCCCCTAAAAAAAAACAGCCTACTATGAAAAAACGAAAGAAAAGAAAAACAAACCCCTCTAAAGTTGACGATCCCCGCAAACGTTTTAAGGACCATGATCTGCGAATCTGCACCAGGAATGTTCGCACTCTTTATAGAGAAGGTGCAGCCTTCGCAGTGGCAGACGTACTTGAAAAGTACAAGGCCGATATTACTGCCATACAGGAAATACGATGGATTGGGAAAGGCGTCACAACAACACCTAAAGGTGACGAACTGTATTATAGCTGCCATGACGTAAAGCATGAGTTTGGTTGCGGATTTGTAGTTAGTCGGAGACTAAAACATCTTGTATCCAGGTTCACCCCAGTGAATTAAAGACTTGCTGCAATTCGAATAAAAGCTAAATTCTTCAATATCAGCTTTATTTGCGTTCCTGCTCCCACTGAAGAAAAGGACGAGCAGACCAAAGATATATTTTACGAGCGCTTAGAAGAAACATATGACCGTTACCCTGCCCATGACATTAAAATCATTCTAGGCGATTTTAATGCCAAAATTGGAAAGGAGAATATCATTGGCCCAACAGTCGGGAATTTCAGTCTCCACAGTGAAACATTTGACAATGGTATGAGGCTGATAGACTTTGCAGCTGCAACAAAAAAACATGGTAGTTAGCAGTACCAGATTTAATCATATCGATATTCATAAGGGCAACTGGCTGTTTCCAGATCAAAGATCAAGTAATCAACTTGATCATGTTGTGATAGATGGAAGACATTCATCGAGCGTGTTGGATGTATGATAATTCCGAGGCGCAAACATTGATTCGGACCACTATCTTGTTGCAGCAAAGGTACGTACCCGTCTAAACGTTGCAAATAAAGCACGAACAGATACAACACGAAAGTTGGACATCGATAGGCTGCAAACACAACAAATAGCCACAGCATATTCCACTCAACTAGCCCAATTGCTTAATGAGAGCACTCCTTGTCCCGATAACATAACAACACAATGGCAAAATTTTGTCCACACCATGCAAACAGCCGCAAAATCCATACTTGGATACCAGAGACGACATCCACAAAGGAATTTATGGTGTGATCAGGAGTGTCGTGTTGCTACCGAAGAGAAAAATGCGGCATATAGAGCTACTTCACAATCAGTAGCAGCGCGTAGCGCACGAGAGAGATATCGGGAGAAAAGGAGAGAAGAGAAACGTCTTTTCCGCATGAAAAAGAGAGAAATGGAAAAGCGGGAGTGTGAAAAAATCGAGATGTACAGGAGCCAGAATGAAGTCCGAAAATTCTACCAAAGAGTGAAACATCAAACTGATGGCTTTGGTACAGGCACATTCTCCTGCAGAGACCAGCAAGGTAATCTGTTAACAGATACAGATTGCGTGCTCAGGATATGGAAAGAGCATTTCTCCAATCTGCTGGTATCCAATATTAGCGAAGTCGACGAAGTTACCACAGATCCAATCCCAGAAGATGGTATAGAATGTATACTGCCCGGCCAAGATGAGGTAAAGACAGCTATCAACCGTCTGAAGAATAATAAAGCAGCAGGAGCCAATGGCTTACCAGCCGAGCTGTTTAAAACCGGAGGCGACACACTGATAAGGTGTATGCATCAGCTAGTTAGCACCATCTGGCAGGAAGAACGCGTACCCGACGATTGGAACCTGAGCATCCTGTGTCCCGTCCACAAGAAAGGAGATAAGACTGTATGCTCCAACTATAGGGTCATAAGTCTTCTCCCTATTGCCTATAAGTTAGTGTCAGGGATATTGTGCGAATGACTAAAGCCAATGGTCAACGAAATAATTGGACCATACCAATTTGGCTTTAGACCTGGTAAGTCCACTATTGACCAGATATTTACCCTGCGGCAAATCCTGAAGAAGACCCAAGGATGCAGATCGACACATATCACCTTTTTGTCGATTATAAAGCAGCATTCGACAGTCCCCTCCGATCAAAGGTATTCCATACAATGTCTGAATTTGGTATCCCCGCAAAGCTCATCCGGCTTTGTTAGATGACTTTAACTGATACTAGGTCCTCAGTTAAAATTGGAAAGAACCTCTCCGAAGAATTTTGTACCAAAAGAGGTTTCAGACAAGGAGACAGCCTTTCGGGTAACCTATTCAACATTTTGCTGGAAAAGGTAATACGAGATGCAAATGTCAAAAGAAATGGCACAATTTACACCATTAGTCACATGTTACTAGCCTATGCAGATGACATAGACATCATGGGATGATCAGTAAAGGATGTAACTGATACCTTTAGGAAGGTCGAAGCAGAATCTGCGAAAGTGGGTCTGGCGGTAAACGGCGAAAAGACCAAATTGATGGTGTCGACGCGCAAAAGGGCTCGGACCAACTGTGGAAGTTGGTATCTATAATTTTGAGGTAGTTAAAGACTTCGTCTACCTCAACACTGCCATAAACACAACAAACAACATCAGTTGTGAAATAAAAAGAAGAATTGTATTGGCCAACAGATGCTACTATGGTTTAAGTAAGCAATTTAAAAACAAAGTCACATCTCGTCAAACAAAAATAACACTATACAAAACACTGATACTACCCGTGCTAATGTATGGCTCCGAAGCCTGGGTACTTGCGCAAGCAGATATGGCAGTGCTTGGTGTGTTTGAGAGGAAAATTCTTCGAAAGATCTACGGGCCGATTTGCGTTGACGGTGAATATCGACGTCGTATGAACCACGAGCTATATCAGCTATACAAAGACATGAATATAGTTAAAAGTATCGAGATGCAACGATTGCGTTGGCTAGGCCATATCATAAGAATGAGCGATGATGAACCCGCTAAAAAGGCGTATGAATACATGTCACTTGGCGGTGCATGCAGAATCGGCAGGCCTAGGCTTCGATGGAGCATACAAGTGGATGAAGAAATGAAAAGACGCGGTATTCCAGAAAGCTAATCGAAAAACAGAGAGAATTGGAGATCTTTTCTTAGTTCGGTCTATGGAACAAATGTTCTGTAATGGGTCAGCTAAGTATGATGCTTTTTAGGATTAATTATCGTCCATGTCTCCTGTCTTTATCCTAAAGCGACCTAATTATAAAAGTTAAAAAAAATGGTTAAGTCGAATTTTATCGCTTATTGAGAGTTCTATGTTTTAGTTTTTTCTTGGCTGACGGACCGTTGAACCTCACCATTTAAGGAAATTTGCACATATATCGCTTTTTTGATCGGGGACTCAACCACCGTTGTCTCGAAAATTAACAATGACAATTTCAGGAAAATCAGTTCTGTAGTTTTTATAGAAAAGATTAAAATTGAAAATTGAAAAAAGTAGGCGTAAAAGTGGGCGTGGTCATATTTTCATGGCATAAAAACCCAAGTCGGGTTATGGCGCACATTTTACAGAAAAAAATTATCGAAATCGGTCCAGCCTTTCTCAACTGATGCCATTACCAACGAACGACATTTGATTTTTATTTATAAAGATTTAATATTTTAAATTTTATATTTCATATATTATATTTTTTATATTTTATATATTATATTTTATATTTAATATTTTATATTAAATATTAAATATTTTATATTATATATTTTTATTTGTATTATATATTTTATATTTTAAAATTTATATTTTATATTTTAATGATATTCTATGCATGTGATTATGTCATTAGTTTTTTATGTTAAAGAAATTCCTTCACCCAATTGTCAGTACAATTAACACATTTATCAAAAGAACACAATGGTGGTGTATTCCACAATTATCAAGTTGATTTGAATCTCACTGCTAGATTAGAATATAAAAATGTCAAACAACTTAAAAAATACCAAAGCTTAAAAAATAAGAAGCTCATAATTTTCGCACTTCAGTGACATTTTAGTACAGTGAAGCCTCGGTATGCAGTATATATTTTTGCATATGGCTACAATCGCTTAAAAATTTGCATTTTTATATGGAGGCACCATATAGTTGTTGGTACCACTGTAATATAATTGTTATGTTCTTGTTGAATTTCAACGATTTCATGCTACATGAAAATAACACGAGTCAACAAGTTTGTTTCATTATTTTTTTTTTTGCTTGTATAAAATAATAAAATAATTATTCTTCTTTCAACGAGAATTGTTCTAATGAATTAAAAACAAAACATGGAAACAAACAAAAGAATTATGAATGTTCTCGGCATGTTTCAATAGAATGTTATTTTAAATTGCTGAGAAAATTCTTGTTGTACACGCTTCGTGGATAATGACTTTTGTTAAAATTTTTGAATTAAAATTACAAGTTTGGCCGAAAATGTTATTATCTTAACCTTAAAGTTTAATTGACTTCATACCATAATAAGAATAAGGTCAAATGTGTGACAGAAAATTGTCATTCGGACTTGATGCAAATTTGGCCCCATCGAAAATACTAATTACAAAACCCCCTACTAACCCATTACTTTAACAAACGCATGTCGCGGAAAATGCCTAATTATTTTTTGTCCACTTAAGTAGGTAGTTAAATAAATAGTCGCGACTTTTAGTAACTACTTATTTAAATGTCGAAAAATACTTACTTTGCACGACATACCCTTGTTAAAATAATGGATAAGTAGGGGGTTTTGTAATGAGTATTTTTCCTGGGACTGTACCAAAAACAAATAGCATTTTACATACATACATATGTTCCCCCAACATCCCTGAAGGGACAAGGGAGACTTCTCTCATATCAATGAGTGCACGCCGATTCTTATTGGCTCAATGATATGGGACCTACTTTTTATTGCCGAGTCCGAACGGCGTGTCTTACGACACCACTTGTAGAGAAGTTTTTTCATAGCTTAAATACTCAGGAAATGTCGCCAGCATTACTGAGGGGGAATTTTGCCACCGTTGAAAATTTGATGTTGCTTGGCCTGGGATTCGAACCGCAGACCTTCTGAGTGCAAGGCGGACGTGCTAACCATTGCACCACGGTGGCCCCACAAATAGCATTTTGGTGACCAATAACTTTTCTATCTTCCTAGCGTAAATTAAGTGCTATGAGTTTTTTGGGTAGTTATCATAAATAGTCGGGGTAATTATTCCACCTACACCTCCCTTGTCTCTTCGGGGATGTTGTGCGAACATATTTATGTATGTATAACAGGTCCAATAGAGATAAATTAAATTTATAAAGCTTCATATATTACAAGAACATCACTTGGTCGGGATTTTTGGTACTATCGGGCCATTATCACGTTAAGTAAGATCACCGATCAATTGATTTTCAATTAAAACATCGGTACATCTTCAAACAGAAGCTTAATGCTTCTTCAAATCGTGTACCGATCTTCACACGATTTGAAGAAGCATTAAGCTACTTTTTGGAAAAAATGATTTAACTTCTACTAAACTGGAATAGTTTCCTTATGGAAATTCGTGCATATTCTTATGAAGACCGATGGATCTTCTTTCTTCTGAAAATCAGTTTGTCACTTATGATGATCTGTGGATCTTCTCATGAAGACCAGCGAGACTTCTTTGCAAATCACTTGATATTCTGGTGAAGTTCTGTGGATATTCTTTCGATTGGTCGATATTCTTATAAAGATCAGTGGAGTTTCTTACGAAGAAGATCGTCTTGTAAAGATGAATCTCCTTATGAAGATCTGTGGTTTTCCTTACGAAGATCGGTGAGTTTTCAACTGAAAATCAGTGGATCTTCATGCATCAGTCGGTATTTTGGTGAAGATCAGTGGTTTTTCGTATGACGATCGGTAAATCTTCTTGTGAAGATGAGTCATTTTAATATCAGTTGTTATTCCTCTGAAGATCGGTGAATCATTTTGAGATGATCTCTGGTTCATCTTTTAAGGAACCATTAATATGTTTTTGAAGATCAGAGTGTCTCCTTGTAAAGATCTATGGATCTTCTAATGAAGATTGGTCGATTTTCTAGAGAATATCGGTAGATGTTCCTATGGAGATTAGTGGATCTTATCATGAAAATTGGAAGTTGTTGTTGTGAAGATAGGCGGATCTTCTTATGAAGATCATAAAAGACGGTTGAGCTCCATATGATGATCACTTAATCTTCTTGTGGAAAAAACGAAACGAATTGTGACGATATGCGGATCTTCTTTTGAATGTCAGTAGATCTTCTCATAAAGATCGGCGGATCTTTTAATGAAGATCTGTAGATCTTCTGGTGAAAAAAGATGTATCTTCTCATGGAGATTTGTGGATATTTACATAAAGGTCGGTGGATCTTCTTATGAAGATTAGTAAACCTTGTTCAGAATATCGCTTATTCTTCACGTAAAGAATGGTTGGATTTTGTTGAAGATCAGTGGATATTCTTGTGAAGTTAAGTGGATTTTCTTGTGAAGATCAGGGATTTTCTAATGAAGATCGGTGGATCATTTTGTGAATAATCTTCTTGCGAAGATCAGTAGATATTATGGGGGAAGTCTGTAGATCCTCTTTAGAAGAGTAGTGGATCTTCTTAAGGAGATCAGTGTATATTATGGCGAAGATCTGTAGATCTTCCTGTGAAGATCAGTAAATCTTTCTGTGATGACCAATGGATCTTCCTGTGAAGATCAATGGATCTTCTTGTGAAGATCAGTGGATCTTCTTGTGAAGATCGGTGGATCTTCTTGTGAAGATCGGTTGATTTCCTGTGAAGATCGGTAGATCTTCCTGTGAAGATCAGTGGATCTTTATGTGAAGATCAGTGTAGCTTCTTGTGAAGATCAGTGTAGCTTCTTGTGAAGATAACTGGGGCTACTTATGAATATCGTTGGATCTTCTTTTGAAGATCAGAACATATTATGGGGAAGATCTGTGGATTCTCTTTAGAAGACTAGTGGATCTTCTTTCGACAATCGGTGGATTTTCCAACGAAGATCGGTAGATCTTCCTGTGAAGATCAGTGGATCTTCTTGTGAATATCGGTTGATCTTCCTGTGAAGATCGGTATATCTTTCTGTGAGGATCAGTGGATCTTCTTGTGAAGATCAGTGTAGCTTCTTGTGAAGATCAGAACATATTATGGGGAAGATCTGTGGATTCTCTTTAGAAGACTAGTGGATCTTCTTTTGACAATCGGTAGATTTTCCAACGAAGATCAGTGGATCTTCTTGTGAATATCGGTTAATCTTCCTGTGAAGATGTGAGGATCAGTGGATATTCTTGTGAAGATCGGTAGATCTTCCTGTGAAGATCTGTGGATCTTCTTGTGAAGATCACTGGATCTTCTTGTAAAGATCACTGGATCTTCTTGTGAAGATCGGTAGGTCCTTCTGTGAAGATCGGTCGATCTTCCTGTAAAGATCTGTAGATATTCCTGTGAAGATCAGTGGATCTTCATGTGTCGATCAGTGTAGCTTCTTGTGAGATAACTGGGGTACTTTTGAAGATCGTTGGATCTTCTTATGACCATAAGAACATATTATGGGGAAGATCTGTGGATCCTCTTTAGAAGACTAGTGGATCTTCTTTTGACGATCGGTGGATTTTCTAATGAAGATCGGTAGACCTTCTAATTAAGATCGGTAGATATTTAAATGAAGATCCGTGGATTTTCTTAATAAGTGGATTTTTTAATGAAGATCGGTGGATCATTTTGTGAATATAGATGGATCTTCTTGTGGAGATCAGTAATATTATCGGGAAGATCTGTAGATCTTCCTGTGAAGATCGGTAGATCTCCCTGTGAAGATTGGTAGATCTTCCTGTGAAGCTAACTGGGGCTTCTTTTGAAAATCGTACTGCACATATTATGGGGAAGATCTAAGGATCCTCTTCAGAAGACTAGTGGATCTTCTTTTGACAATCGATAGATAGTCTAATGAAGATCGGTAGACCTTCTGATTAGATAGGTAGATCTTTTAATGAAGGTCCGTGAATTTTCTTAATAGAATTAGTGGATCTCCTTGTGAAGATCTGTTGATCTTCTTATGAAGATCGGTAGATTTTCTAATGAAGATCGGTAAATTTTCTAATGAGGATCGGTAGATTTTCTAATGAAGATCTATAGACATGCCTATAAAGATTCTTCTGGTTAAGAATGGTAGATATTATGAAGAGCTTCTCATGAAGATCTGTAGTTTTTATGTGAAGGTCTTCTAATGAAGAAAGTTCGATTTTCTAATGAAGATCGGTAGACCTTCTTATGAAGATTGGTATATTTTTTATCGAGGGATGGTTGCAAAATTTAAATACAGCGTTGCAATAGAGACCACAAAGTCTGCCCTGAGTAACCATTGAATTATCTGCGTTTTCGAAAGAGGTGGTTATGAAGGAGTCAGGTATAGTTTTAGGACAATACCAGGTATGTATATATCTTGGGAATAATTGTCATACCCTAGAAAGAAAATACATTGGGGAAAGGGCCGACATTCCATCATGGAACTTGATCTAAGTTTTAGAGGTATTCTCAGCAATTTTAATTTTTTTTTTTCGAAAAGCGCCTAAACCATAAACTGATCTTTCGGCATTTACGACAGGAAGTATGGATTTTTCCGTGGGGAAAATATATCGAGGGTTATCATGAATGAAATTTCACCGTGAGTTTTGTCTTTCTGCCGTTGCAACTTAAGGGAGAAAGTGAAAAATTCACCGGGAATTGCCGTTTATGATAACCCCATCATTGTAGTCAGGACTACAGGTACTACATTTTGTGAAAATTTCAAACCGAACCTCTGAAAGCTCTCCAACTAAACTTAAGTGAAAATTCGTAACTTTTGCGAGGGTGTTACCAGAAGAAATCGACCAATATAAACCTTTTTGCAGATTGATGCATGTTTTAAAGGGTCATTATCTTAAGAAGTAACAGAAATAGAACCAAATGGACTACATTCGTTCAAATTTTCAAAACGATTATTTCGGAAATTATCGCCAGCCAAGCATATTAACGGATACGACTGCATCGGCTCCAAATTTTCTGAAACGGATGTCGTCTTAATACACATACATATGTGGTGCCTAAAATTATTATTTCCATAAGTCTAACTCCTTATAGTGGCAAAGTGTATATTCCCTCTGATGTCATAACACCGAGGTTATAAAAACTTAATTTAAACAGTAACTCCTTTTGAGTTTACAGCTACACCCCTTGTGATATTAAAAAGTTATTCAACATCAAAATATTATAAATTGATTTGTTTACAATTTTGTTTAAGCTTTGATACCTCATAGCTGGTGGCTTTATCTATCAATTCCACCTCTGTGACACATTTCTTTAGTTATTATTTAAAACACTTTGGCATACTACGCCCACTTATCTTCAGTATTTGCCACAGAAAATATTTTCTACATCATTTTTCACCCATTTTCAACTAACTATTTTGTGTTTTTTCTGCTATTTTGAAAAATTGGTAACGGCATTTTTTCGTCAACATTATTTTTCCTCTCTCCCGCTTAATTGCCACAGAAAAACCACTTGATAAATGCAATAAAAACAAAGCAACAAAAAAACATTGACCAACCAACTATCCAGCTAAACCAACTGCATACCACCATTCAAGCAAATAATTCACATTTATGGTGGGTAGGAAAGAGGTGGAAACATGTAGTGGGAGAGGGGAAGAGAAATGTTGTTGGCTTTTAATTCAAAATACAAATTACAAGCCGCCACAAGTGTTTAGAAAACAAGTCTAAAAATTCCGAGAGTTTTCCCCCCTACTATAAAAAATAGCATAAAGGCCGTTCGTTTGTTCATTTCGGCCCGCGTTCATTGAGTAAATATATGACCATGTTAAGCTATTGCTGCAGCCAGCTTCCAGTATGTACCACCACCAGCAGCAGCATTTGCTAATGCTACATGTAAAATCTACCGCAGCAGCAGCGACAATCATTCATTCTGCCATCTAAAAATTTACCACATACTCCGTTTATTTTTTGTTTCTGTTTCTTTGCATAAATCGGAAAAAGGCAAACATATTGGCACACACAGCAGCCGCCACAGCAGAAGCATATAGCAAGTGTCTTATAAAACGGATTTTATACTCGAAATAAAAGGTTATATGAGGGGAAATATGGAAGAACTAATGTCAACCATCCACTTTGGATACTTTTCTTGTTTAGAAATATGCCAAAATCTACCGAAAATAATGGCTTTTAAGTTGACGCTACATAGAGGGAGGCTAATAAGATCAACTGTTGGTTGCTTCAGGGAGGCCACCCACTTGTCTTCTAAGTCTAATGCAATATATTTATAACCCAATAAAGAAAACTTCTTCTACGTCCATTGAGTTGGCCACCGAATTTGATATCCTTGTGTGCTTCATAAAAACGCTTAATTGATTTCCTCCTATAACATAAGTCGATATCGTAATACTGTTATTTTTCACAATAACCCTATACTGTTAATGTGATGCAAACATTAAAACACGATTTTCCATAAGAACTTCAGAGTAAATAATATAACGTTATCTGGCTTAATGTATCTAAGCAGCTAAGAATGAGCAAAAAAACTGACGGCGGCGGCATACTGTAAAAGTCACAGTTGCAATGTCGTTGCTATAGCCAGCCAGCCAGCCTGCCTGCAAAGCAGCCACCACCATCATCATCATCAACCAACAACGTCATTCATTGCCTAGTCATTGTGAACCGATCGACCGGCCTCTAGAAGTAGACAGAGTTTCGACAGCCAAAGCAACAACGGCAACAGCAGCCAACTTCTAAATAAACTTCCATATAACTTATGCCTCTTCTAAGCGCTATTGCCACTACTGACCTACATAACTTTTGCCAAACAACAACGATCGTCACATAAAACAGCAACAACGCCAACAAATCGAGTTGTTGTAAAACATGTTTCTTTAAAGTTTATTTTCTATGAAGAGTTTTTTTTTATTTTTGCATAAAACTAGAATTTGATGTGAGAACATTTGGTCGAAAAAAAAAAAACAGAAACAACCAAAACACCATCATTAGTTTTTGAGCCAAAACCTCCGCTCGGCTTCAAAAATTGAAAATCGTGAAAAAAGGTCAGCAAAATTGCGGCAAAATTAATTTAATTTGAAGAAGATGGCCTGGAAATAATTTGCAATTATTTTTAATTTGAGAGAACTTGAGGAAAGAATATGGCGGGAGAAATTTCAAAGAGAGATAGAGAGAGAGAGGATTCTATTTTAGGAAGAAAACATATGATTTTCCAAATTGTTTCACCTTTTGCAGAAGATAGGTGAATATTCTTGTGGAGTACCAATTGATTTTCATATAAAAGATCCGTGGATCTTCACATAATAGGGGTTATCATGAATGAAATTTCTCCGTGAGTTTTGTTTTTCCGCCGTTGCAACTTAAGGGAGAAAGTGAAAAAATTCACGGGGAATTGCAGTTCATGAATATACTACGATTTGTTTGTGAAGATCCGTTGATATTCTAACGAAGATCAGTGAATTTCCTTTCTAAACTTGGTGATATTCTTATAAAGATCAATGGATATCCTTGCGGTGATCGTTGGATTTTGTTGTGAGGATCGGTATATTTTCTTGTGAAGATCATTGGATCTTCTTGCGAAGTTCAAGTGAACTGTTTGTAATAATCGGTTGATCTTCTTGTAAAGTTCAGTGGAACTTTCTTTGAAGATCGGAGGATTTTCTTGTGAACATCAGTAGATCTTCTTTAAGATTAGTGGATCTTCTTGTGGAGATCGGTAGATCTTCTTTGAAGGTATGTGGATCTTCCTTTGAAGGTATGTGGATCTTCTTAGGAAAATCTGTGGTTGTTTTTATGAATATCGGGGATTTCTCTCATGAAGATCGGTGTATATATTCCTGCAGATCACTTTATCTCTTTGTGAAGATCAAAAACTTTTCATAGAGAACATCGAACTTCTCATCGGAAATCAATACTCTTATATATGATGATCGATGGATCTTCTTGTAGAAGATCAATGGATGTCCTTATGGTGTCGAGAAGAATCAGTGCATCTTTCTACAAAGATCGCTGGGTCTTCTAATGAAAATCGGTGATTATTCTTGTGAACGTCAATGGATTTTATTATGAAGATCGGTAGATCTTGTAGACCATCGGTAGATATTCTTGTGAATATCGGTGGATATTCTAATGAAGATCAATATATCTCCTAATAAAGATCGGTGAATCTTCTTGTGAAGACCGGTGGATTTTCTTGTGGAGATCAGTCGATCTTCATGTGAAGATCGGTGAATCGCCTTATGAAGACCAGTTGATCTTCTTATGAAGATCGGAGGATTTCTAATGAGGATCGGTGTGTAATCTCATGAACATTGGCGAATCTTATTGTTGTAATCAGTCGAAAATCTGAAGAAGAGAGGTTGATATTCTGCCGAAGATAGGGGGATCTTCTTTTGAAGATCTCCTTGTTTAGATCAATAGATCTCCTAATGATTATTAATGGATAATCTTGTGATGATCAGTGGTTCATCTTGTGAAGATCGGTGGACATTCTTGTGAAGATCGGTGTATTTTCTTACAAATCGGTTGATCTACTTGGGAAGATCAGTCGATCCACGATAGATATTCTTGTGAGTATCGGTGGATATTTTAATGAAGATCAATATATCTAAAAGACCGGTGGATTTTCTTGTGGACATCAGTAGACCTTCATGTGAAGATCGGTGAATCGCCTTATGAAGACAAGTTGATCTTCTTATGAAGATCGGTGGATTTCTTATAAAGATTAGTGGAGATTCTAATGAGGATCGGTGTGTAATCTCAGGAAGATTGAGGAATTTTCTTACGAACATTAGCGAATCTTATTGTTATAATCAGTCGAAATTCTGGAGAAGATAGGTTGATATTCTGCCGAAGATAGGGGGATCTTCTTTTGAAGAACTCCTTGTTAAGATCCGTGGATCTCCTAATGATTATCAATGGATCATCTGGTGATGATCAGTGGTTCTTCTTGTGAAGATCGGTGGACATTCTTGTGAAGATCGATGTATTCTCTTATAAATCGGTTGATATATTTGGGAAGATCAGTCGATCTTTTAACGAAGATTGGTGGATGTTCTTATGAAGATCAGTGGATCTTCTTGTGAAGATCTGTTAGTCCTCTTATTAAGGTCGTTGAATATTCGTGTGAAAATCTGCGGTTTTCTTGTGAAGATCATTAGGTCTTCTAGTGAAGATTAGTGGACTTTCTTATGAAGATCGGTGGATGATGAAATGAGGATGGGGGTTTTTTCCTGTGAAGATCAGTGAATCTTCTAATAAGGATCGGGGGATCTTTTTGTGAATATCAGTCGAAATTCTGGAGAAGATAGGTTGATATTCTGCCGAAGATAGGGGGATCTTCTCTTGAAGAGTTCCTTGTTAAGATTAGTGGATCTTCTAATGATTATCAATGGATCATCATGTGAAGATCAGTGGACATTCTCTTATAAATCGGTTGATTTACTTGGGAAGATCAGTCGATCTTTTAACGAAGATTGGTGGATATTCTTATGAAGATCAGTGCATCTTCTTTTGAAGATCTGTTAGTTCTCTTATTAAGGTCGTTGGATATTCGTGTGAAAATCTGTGGTTTTTCTTGTGAATATCATTAGGTTTTCTAGTGAAGATTAGTGGACCTTTTAATGAAGATCGGTGGATGTTGAAATGAGGATGGGGAGTTTTTTCCTGTGAAGATCCGTGAATCTTCTAATGAAGATCGGGGCATCTGTTGGTGAAGATCGAGAGATCTTCTTGTGAAGATTATTGAAAATTCGTGGAAGATCAGTGGATATTCTTATTATGATCAGCAGATGTTATGATCTCAGATTTTTATAAAGAGCGTTGGATATTCGTGTGAAGATTGGTGGATCTTCGTATGAAGGTCACTGAATATTCTTATGAAGTGAATCTTCTTCTGAGATCTTCTTGTAAATATCAAGGGATCTGCTTCTAAAGATCAAATGATCTTCTTGTGCTGATCGAATAATCTTCTGGTGAAGATGGAGGGATTTTAAGATCACGGAACTGTCTTATGACGATCTAGGAATCTCCTTGGAAGATCTAGGGATCTTCTTGTGAAGATCGAGGTAACTTCTTATGCAGATCGAGGAATTTTCTTATGAAGATCGAGGGATCTTCTTGTGATGATCGAGGGATCTTCCCGTGAAAATCGGGTTCTTCTCGTGAGAATCTGGATCTTCTTTGAAAGATCCGTGAATCTTCTTGTGAAAATCGAGGGATCTTCGTATGACAATCGGGATCTTATTGTGAAGATCGTGGATCTTCTTGTAAATATAGGTGAATTTACAATGAAGATAAAGGATCCTCTTGTCAAAATCAAGGGATCTTCTTGTGATGATCGAAGGATCTGCTTATGAAGATCGGGAATCTGCTTGTGAAGATCAAGGGGAAACCGTGAAAATCGGTGAATTTGTAATGATCGAGGGATCTTCTTGCAAAGATCGAGAGATTTCTTGCGAAGGTCGTTGGAATTTCTTATAAAAATCGATGGATTTTCTTGTGAAGTTCGTGACTCATCTTGTGAAGATCGATGGATCTTCTTGTAAAGATCGGTAGATTTTCTTACGAAAATCGGTGGAACTTCTTATGAAGATTGATGAATCTTCTTATGCCCAATCGGAGAATATTTCTGTTAAGATTAGTGATTCTTCTTGTGAAGTTCGGTTGATGTTCTCATAATCGAACTTCTTATGATCATCAATGAGATCGGTAAAGATCGGTGGAGCTTCTCATAATGATCTGCGAATCTTCTAATGAAAAACGGTGAATCTTCTTGTGAAGATCTGCTATTCTTCTTATCGGTGGATCTTCTCGTGACGATCTGTGGAGCATCTTGTAAAGAGCAGTGGATCTGCTTACAAAGATCTGTTGGAGCTTTTACATATCGGTAGATCTTTTTATAAAGATTGTGGATCTTCTAGTGTAGATCTTCGAATCTTATTGTGAATGTCAGTGCGACTTCTTTTGAAGACAGGCGAATCTTTTTCTTTTTTTTTTTTTTTTTTTTTGAAATCGGTGGATATTCTGTGGAAATCGTTGAATCTTCCAAAAGAAGAAAAGGAGGCGACTCCTTTTGCATATCAATGTATCTTCGTGTGAAGATCTTCTGTTAAGATCGATGGATTTCTTTATAAAGATGGGTGGATCTTCTCATGAAGATTGCTGGATATTCTTGTGAACATCGAGGGATTTTCTTATGAAGATTGGTGAAGGTTTTTAAACGTCTTTTTTTATTCATTAGATCTTCTTATGAAGATCGGCGGTACTTCTTTTTATGAACATCGATGTATATATTTTTACGATTGGTGGAGCTTCTTACGAAAATCGTTGGAACTTCTGTGAAAATTGGTTAATCTAAGATCGATGGATGGAAGATCTTTTTTTTTTGTGAAGATCAGTGAAACTTTTTGTGATGATCGGGGATCTTCTTGCGAAGATTGCTGGATATTCTTGTAAGTTTTGGTTGATGTTCGGCTCATGTTTTATAAATATCGCTGGTTCTTCTCTCGAAGATCAGTGGACCTCTTTATAAAGATGGGTGGATCTTCTTATGAAGATTGCTGGATATTCTTGTGAAGATCGAGGGATCTTCTTATGAAGATTGGAGAAGGTTTTTAAACGTCTTTTTTTATTCAATAGATCTTTTTATGAAGATCAGTGGAACTTCTTGTATAGATCGGTAGTTCTTTTTATGAACACCAATGGATATATTTTTACGATTGGTGGAGCTTCTTACGAAAAACGTTGGAACTTCTAGTGAAAATCAATGAATCTTTTTGTTTGTGGGTCTTCTTGTGAGGATCGGTAGGTTTTTTTTATAAAGATTTGTTGATACTCTAGTGAAGATCGGTGGATTTTCTCTTGAATATTGTTTGACTTGGAGGATCAGTTGATCTTCGTATGAAGGTCGGTGCGTCTTCTTGTGAAGATTGGGGATATTCATATGAAGATCAGTTGATATGCTGGTGAAGGTTGGTAGATCTTCCTGTGAAAATCTGTGGATCTTTTTTTGAAGATTGTCAGATTTTCTCAATTGAAAACTGGAGGATTTACTTTTGAAGATCTCTTGAGATTCTGGCAAAGAACGTTGGAGTCCCTTCCAAAGAGTAGTTTAGGACGATCGTTGACAAGATCTCTCACGAACATCGCTAGAACCTCTTAAAGAAGATCCTCTGGAATGGATCTTCTTGAAGGGTATTCAGTTGTGCGAATCAGGGAATTGTTTAATTTCTTATGAGCAGCGATTGATCTTTTTGTGAAGACCGGTGGGTCTTCTTCTTCGGTGAATAATTTACTGACCGCGTCATAATCATTGAATATTTTAATGAAGAAGATCTTTTCAGAGAATATCAGTTGATCTTATTTTAAGATATTCTTTAAATATATCGGTGGATTTTCTTTTAGATGATCGATGAATCATCTGATACGCAAAACGGTGGATCGTAGCAGTCTCCCACAAGACCCGTAGATTTTCGTATGGAATATCATTTCAGCGTTTTAAACAAAAGTGATAGATCGTTTTAAAAAGGTCGACATTGATTTTTTAAAGGACATTTTTGCCAAACGTTAGAGACCTTTTCTCAGGAACAGTTGTTAGTTATTGGCTCAAATCTTTTGATTTATTTAATTTACAAAGCCTTGCCAATAATCCACGACCATCAATTTCTCAACGCGATTAATTCTATGCCAATCGGTTGATTTGATTTCTGGTTATACGCTAGAACAAGTTCAAGTGTTTTGGTGTTGTGTGTGCACATTTCAAAACACCTGAATTTCCTAGGAAATCTCCTCAACACAACAATGATTGTTGCCACATGGACAGCAGGCGATGGAAGTGGGTTGCAAACGAATGTTGGCTAGAAGATGAAGGAGGAGGAGGAGCGGTAAGGCCCACTTAGGATGTCTTATTGAATATGTGTTCCATGTAATCAATGTGTGTTCAGCGTTTCAGTTTGAAATTTGGGTCACTCAGTTAGTGTGTTAGGAAAGAAAATTACAGTTGTTCTACTCCACACGACCACGACGAAAACGACGACGGCATTGGTGAATGACAGACCTGTTATTCTAATTAATGGGGCCAGTTAGGAGAAAAAAAACAGCAACAACTTGACTTGGAAAATCAATGTTGACTAGCACTTCTAGAACAAGCCTAAAGTGTGTAATGATTGAAACCATTAGGCGGTTTTTTCAATGAAAATTTCCACTGAATTTGAATTTGTTAGCCCGCAACAACAACAACAAGTTTCTCAAGGAGTCTTTTTCTATATGGAAATAAACAACAAGCCAAGCATATTCTTTGTGATTTGAGAGGAGTTGTTCAAAAGTGTGCTACAATGATGTAGCTCGTCGCTCAGCTGGTTTCAAGTATCATCCGCTATTTTTCAAGTGTGGCAAGCTGTGCTTGTTGCGGTTTGTTTTCTCGAAATTATTGGGCTGTACAAATTGAACTGAAATGCAAACTCAAATATTGAATGCATCAGAAAACAAATTTGACATTTTATGATTGCGGCAATCATGGCATCCATCTACAGTTACACTGTTGCCGTTGTTGTTGCTGTTGTTTGGCAGCAAAGGTGCCAGAGGCAATAATTGTTGATACGCCGTTGCTGCTACAGAGTGGAAGAAGAGTGGATTGTGATGATCATGACGCTGCTGATTTGTAATCATGTTTCTTCAATGACTTTTCAAGAATTTAATAAACTTTTAAAAGCTATGTTTTGTTGGGTAAAGCTTGTTTTTTTTTCATGGAAATATTTAAAGTGATTTTAATTGAAAATTCTAGAAATATACAAGTTGAATTGATGGCTGTTGTTTCCAGGGAAAATGTATTTCTAATAAAATATTTTAAAATATTCTCTTAAACTATAATTTCTATATTGATATGAAGACCAATTGATCTGGTTTCTTAAGATTCGCCGATCCGCCGATCTTCATAAGAATAGGCTCTGATCATCATAAGAAGGTAAAAAAAACACAAAAACGATGCACAGTTCTTCACCAGAATATTAAATGATCTTCATAGTAAGATTTAAAGATCTTCATAAGAGTATTAATCGATTTTCATTGAAACTCCACTGATCTTCACAAGAAGATCCACTAATCCTCACGAGAAGATCCACTATCAATAGAATAGATCTCCTGTACAAAAGTCTTAAAAAATCCATCGGTCTTCAAAAGAAGATGTACCAATCTTCTTATGAAGAACCACAGATCTTCATAAAACTATCCACAGATCTTCCTAAGATATTTTTCATAGGAAAATCCACAGATCTTCATGAGAATATCCACCGATCTTCACTAGAAGATACACCGACCTTCGCTAGAAGAGGATCCACCTATTTTAACGAAAAGATCTATCAATCTTCATAAGAAGATCCACCAATCTTCATAAGAATATCCAACGATCTTCTCTAAAAAATCCACCGATCTTCGCTAGAAGATCCACTGATATTTACTAAAATATCCCCCGATCTTCACTAGAATATCTCCCGATATTCACTAGTGTATCCCCCGATCTTCACTAGAAGATCCAACGATCTTCTCTAGCATATCCATCGATCTTCACCAGAATAACCCCCGATCTTCACTAGAATATCTACCGATCTTCCCTAGAAGATACACCTACCTTCGCTATAAGATTCATCGATCTTCACTATAATATCCACCGATTTTCACTGGAATATCCGCCGATCTTCGCTAGGAGATCAACTGATCTTCGCAAGATGATCCGCAGATCTTCGCATGAAGATCCGTCGATCTTCGCAAGAAGATCTACCGGTCTTTACTAGAAGTGATATTTACAAAAATATCCACTGATCTTTACTAGAAGATCCACCGATCTTCACTAAAAGATCCACCGATCTTCGCTAAGAGATCAACCGATCTTCGCTAGGTGATCCACCGATCTTCGTTAAATGATCCACCGATCTTCGCTAGAATATCCACCGATCTTCACTAGAATATCCAACGGTTTTCACTGGAATATCCGCCGATCTTCGCATGAAGATCCGTCGATCTTCTCAAGAAAATCTACCTGCTTTTACTAGAAGTGATATTTACAAAAATATCCACCGATCTTTACTAGAAGATCCACCGATCTTCACTAAAAGATCCACCGGTTTTCTCTAGGAGATCCATCGATATTCACTATAAGGTTTAGCGATCTTCTCTAGGAGATCCACCAATCTTGACTAGAAGATTCAGCCATCCTCACTGAAAGACCCAGCGATCTTCACTAGAAGATCCACAGATCTTCGCTAGAAGATCCGCCGATCTTCACAAATAGATCCACCAAAATTACTAAAAGATCCAACGATCGTCTCTAGAATATCCACTGATCTTCACTAGCAGATCCACCGATCTTCGCTGAATGATCCACTGATCTTCGCTAGAAGATCCACTGATATTCACTAGAATATCCACCGATCTTCACTAGAATACCCACCGATTTTAACTGGAATATCCGCCGATCTTCTCTAGGAGATCCACCGTTCTTCACTAGAAGATTCAGCCATCCTCACTGAAACACCCGGCGATCTTCACTAGAAGATCCACAGATCTTCGCTAGAAGATCCGCCGATCTTCACTAAAAGATCCACCAAAATTCACTAAAAGATCCAACGATCGTCTCTAGAATATCTACCGATCTTCGCTAAATGATCCACCGATCTTTGCTAGAAGATCCACTGATATTCACTAGAATATCCACCGATCTTGACTAGAATATCCACCGATTTTAACTGGAATATCCGCCGATCTTCTCTACGAGATCCACCGATCTTCACTAGAAGATTCAGCCATCCTCACTGAAACACCCAGCGATCTTCACTAGAAGATCCACAGATCTTCGCTAGAAGATCCGCCGATCTTCACTAAAAGATCCACCAAAATTCACTAAACGATCCAACAATCGTCTCTAGAATATCCACCGATCTTCACTAGCAGATCCACCGATCTTCGCTAGGTGATCCACCGATCTTCGCTAAATGATCCACCGATCTTCACTAGAATATCCACCGATTTTAACTGGAATATCCGCCGATCTTCGCAAGGAGATCAACCGATCTTCGCAAGAAGATCTACCGATCTTTACTAGAAGTGACATTTACAAAAATATACACCGATCTTTACTAGAAGATCCACCGATCTTCACTTGATGATTCAGTCATCCTCACTGAAAGATCCAGCGATCTTCACTAGAAGATCCACTGATCTTTGCTAGAAGATCCACTGATTTTCACTAGAAGATCCACAGATCAATGCTCAAAAAATCCGTCGATCTTAGTTAGAAGATCCACCGATCTTCGCTAGAAGATCAAACAATGTTCATAAGAAGATCCATTGGTCTTCACAAGAATATCTACCCATCTTCACCACAAGGTCCAGCGATCTTCACTAGAAGATTGAGCGATCTTCACTGGATGATCCGTCGATCTTCACTAGAAGATCCTGCGATTTTCATAAGAAGATTCATTAATCTTCCTAAAAACATACACCGAACTACACTGGAAGATCCACCAATCTTCGCTAAAAGATCCAGCGGTCTTCACTATAATATCCATCGATCTTCATGGGAAGAACTATAGATCTTCCCAAAAAGATCCACTTGTTTTCGTAAGAAGATCCATTAATCTTCACAACAAAAGCCAAATCGCCAATCTGACATATGAAAATCCTGTGATCGTCCACATGTAGATCCTCTGATCTTCCATAAGAAGACCTGTTGATCTTCATAAGAAGATCTGTTAATCATCATAAAAAGATCCTGTGATCTTCACAGGTACCGATTTTCACAGGAAGATCTACAACTATTAATAAGACTATCCACCGATCTTCATGAGAAGACCAACCGGTCGTCATCAGAATATCCACCGGTCTTTATAAGAAGATCCGCCGATCTTCATAAGAAGATCTACTATCTCCATAAAAAAGACAAATCCACTGATCTTCACAAGAAGGTCCTTCTACCTTTATACGAAGATTGACTAATCTTCATAAAAAGATCCACCGATTTTTACAAGATGATGGGGATTAACCCATCTTCTATATGAAGATCATCCTGTGGTCTTACATATGAAAAACCACCGATTTTTTATATGAAATTCTCTGATCTTCGAATTTAGATTTTATTTCTTCCCGTAACGAAAAGAAAAGTTTGTTTCTTAAGTCTTTCGTTTTCATTGCAATGTTTAAAGAGAAACAAACAGCTCAACAGACGATTAGCACTTTGCAACGAAAATATCTTAGAGCAATCGCTTTTTTTCTTAATCTCCATAATTTCCTCTAAAACTAAAACGCCTGCCCCGCATACCATAGATTTAAAAATCAATTCTTAAGAGGCGGAAATTGATACCTTCGCAACTGCTTATTAATAAAAGTAAACAAAGATACTTTTTAAACAAGGCCAATGGAAGCTAATATCTATGTTTTAAACACAAATATTTCAGAAAACTTTTGACCTGAATGGCAGCGCAACAGCGGCGTTAGCGGGTTGTTAAGACAAATGCTGCACACAGGTCAAAGAGGAAGTGTGAAACGACCTGAGGTCATTTCAAACTACTATAACTAAGAAGAGAACCTAACTAAGCCATGCTCAAAGTTATCACTTTCTTTTTGTGTGTATGTGTGTGGTGTGAATTTTTCACACACACGCATCTTTCTTGATATCTAAGTAATAATTCACAGTATCTATGTTATAGACAGACAGACGTTGGGTGTTAATATATGTATTTTTTTCTAATTTTTTAAATTAATTCAGAATTTTCAGTTTCAGTCATCTTCAGAAAAAACATTTGAAACAATGGAAATTATTTTTGTTTTTTACCACCTTTCGGCATGCGTGTGTAACAACAAGAATTCTTTTCAAGACCCAAAAAACAACATCTGCATTGACAGATACCATCCAGCGACGAAACTATTTTACATATTGGCCGACATTTTGTGGAACATTATCTCTCGCTTGTTCGTTACTACTTTTTTGGAATGAAATGGCGCACGATCTAGGCATGTGTTTTACCTCTTTTCGGCGGTGTTGTATGTCATTTGAATACTGAATATACTTTCACCTAATTTTCAACGAAGTTGTTGTTCTTCTTCTTGTTTGGCTTTGCTTTTAATCTTTTTGACATCAATTCCAAGTGGAGATTTTTGTTGTTGTGTGGTTTTCTTAAGGGGTGTTTATCTTCTCTGGCCAATATTGAGATTTGTTTTAGAATATTTTGTGGTTTTATTATTTTTTAAATATATTTTAAAGCAATATTAATTAATTGTTTTAACGACTTTCTCAGAACGGAAAGTAATTTATTGTTGTTAATAATTGGTTCGGTGAAATTCTTTAGAGAACCCTTTGGTTATGATGCTAAATATCTAAACAATTTTTGAAAATTGAGTGGTAAAATTCCTATCGGCCGAAAAATGAGAATATGATGATGGATTTTTAACGTTCTTTTGTATCTGTAAATTTCTTAAGGAAATTTTATTAATTTATATAATTAATAATAAATATTTTTTCTTGTTTCTTTCTAGGTAAGTTCAACGAACGCTCAGAAAAAAAATGAATTGATAAGAAAGTAAGTTCAAACATGTGAAAAAAATCAGTCAGCTTTGCCCACATCTGAATATACTCAACTCATGACTGCAAAAAAAAACAAGATTTAGTGGACCTAAATATTCTATAAGCAGATCCTTAATTTTAAAAAAGGAAATCGTATTTTCGTTGTTGACAAAAAGGTTTTGAAAGTTTCCGGCGTTTTTAAGTGGTATCAGAAAAAATAGGTCTAATTATTCCACTGGTAGATCCAATCAACACATTCTACCCAAATAAAATACGTACATGGTGACTCTTAAATTAAATTGCGAACAGAAATTTTGGGGCAGAGATAATTACTTTTGGGGATGAAAGCCCTTGGTGAGTATATTGTCAATGAGAGTGGTACTTAAAATTTTCTGAGCGACATTTTTACAGAATATTTCGAAGCTTCAACCAGAGGTCCTTTGATATTTTAGATCATCTTTTCTTCAACTGGAATTTCAATGAGAAGATTACCAGATATTTCTTAAGAAAATCACTGCATCTTCTTATAAAATATCTTCCGATCGTTTACGAAAATATAACCTGATCCTCTACAAAAAATCAGCTGATCTTCTATGAGAATATCACCAGATATTTTATAACAAGATCACTATGAGATGATCTCCTGATCTTCTATGAAAAGTCGTCTTTTAGGAGATCTCCTGATCTTCTATGAGAAGATCACCTGATCTTCTAAAAGAAAATATTTTTTTAAAAGATCTTCAGATGTTCTATGAGAAGATCACCATAACTTCTATGATATCGTCTTTTATACGATCTCCTTCTACGAGAAGATCATCTGATCTTCTAGGAGAAGATCATCTGAGAAAAGACCAACCAGTCTTCTATGAGAAGATCAATGAACAGATCTCCTGATTTTCTATAAGAAGATCATCTGATCTTCTAGGAGAAGATCATCTGAGAGAAGACCACCCAGTCTTCTATAAGAAGATCACCCGGTCTTCTATGAGAAGATCTCCCGGTCTTCTATAAGAATATCACCTTAAATTCTATGAGAATATCAACAGATCTTCTATGAAAAGATCTCCTGATCTTCTATGAAAAATCAACTGATCTCCTGAAA
Organism: Musca autumnalis; assembly: GCF_047663935.1. Lineage (NCBI taxonomy): Eukaryota > Metazoa > Arthropoda > Insecta > Diptera > Muscidae > Musca > Musca autumnalis. The sequence goes on along the minus strand of NW_027411866.1, from coordinate 213,511,416 downwards.
AGATCACCAGATATTTTATGACATGAGAGAAGACTTCCAGATCATCCGTGAGAAGATTCCCAGCTCTTCTATGAGAAGATTCCCAGATCTTCTATGAGAAGATATCCAGATCTTCTATGAGAAGATCACTATATCTTCTATGATATCGTCTTTTAGGAGATCTCCTGATCTTCTATGAGAATATCACCTGATCTTCTATGAGAAGATCACCCGATCTTCTAAAAGGAAATATTTTTTGAAAAGATCTTCAGATGTTCTATGAGAAGATCACCATATCTTCTATGATATCGTCTTTTATACGATCTCCTGATCTTCTACGAGAAGATCATCTGATCTTCTATGAGAAAATCACCTGATTTTCTATGAGAAGATCACCTGATTTTCTATGAAAAGAGCACCAGATCTTCTACGAGGAGATCACCAGATCTTCTATGAATCAATCTTCTATGAAAAATCATTTGATATTCTATGAGAAGATAACCAGATCTTCTATGAGAAGATAACCAGATCTTCTATGAGAAGATCAGCAGATCTTCTATGAAAAGATCTCCTGATTTTCTATGAGAAGATCACCTGATTTTCTATGAGAAGATCACCTGATCTTCTATGAGAAGATCACCTGATCTTCTATGAGAAGATCGCCTGATCTTCTATGAGAAGATCACCTGATCTTCTATGAGAAGATTTCCTGACTTTCTATGACATCTTCTATGAGAAGATCACCTGATCTTCTATGAGAAGATCACCTGATCTTCTATGAGAAGATCGCCTGATCTTCTATGAGAAGATTTCCTGACTTTCTATGACATCACCTGATCTTCTATGAGAATATCACCTGATCTTCTATGAGAATATCACCTGATCTTCTATGAGAAGATCACCTGATCTTCTATGAGAAGATCACCTGATCTTCTATGAGAAGATCACTTGATCTTCTATGAGAAGATCGCCTGATCTTCTATGAGAAGATTTCCTGACTTTGTATGACATCACCTGATCTTCTATGAGAAGATCACCTGATCTTCTATGAGAATATGAGAAGATCGCCTGATCTTCTATGAGGAGATTTCCTGATATTCTATGAGAAAATCACCTGATCTTCTACGAGAAGATCTTCTGAGAATATGAGAAGATCTATGAGAATATGAGAAGATCGCCTGATCTTCTATGAGAAGATTTCCTGACTTTCTATGACATCACCTGATCTTCTATGAGAAGATCAACAGATCTTCTATGAAAAGATCACCTGATCTTCTATGAGAAGATCACCTAATCTTCTATGAGAAGATCACCTGATCTTCTATGAGAAGATCACCTGATATTCTATGAGAAGATCACCTGATCTTCTATGAGAAGATCACCTGATCTTCTATGAGAAGATCACCTGATCTTCTATGAGAAGATCACCTGATCTTCTATGAGAAGATCACCTGATCTTCTATGAGAAGATCACCTGATCTTCTATGAGAAGATCACCTGATCTTCTATGAGAAGATCACCTGATCTTCTATGAGAAGATCACCTGATCTTCTATGAGAAGATCACCTGATCTTCTATGAGAAGATCACCTGATCTTCTATGAGAAGATTTCCTGACTTTCTATGACATCACCCGATCTTCTATGAGAATATCACCTGAACTTTTATGAGAAGATCACCCGGTCGTCTATGAGAAGATCACCCGGTCTTCTATGAGAATATCACCTGAACTTTTATGAGAAGATCATCAGATCTTCTATGAGAAGATCACCCGGTCTTCTGAGAGAAGATCTTATATGAGAAGATCACCCGATCTTCTATGAGAAGAAACATGAAGATCACATAATTTTCTTTAAGAAGACCTCCAGGTCGTCATTAAAAAGATCTCCAGGTCTGCTATAAGAAAAACTCCAGATCTTCTTCTATGGAAAAATAACTTGATTTGATCTATGAAATATCACCTGATTTTCTATAAGAAAATCACCTGATCTTCTATGAGAAGATCGCCAGATCTTCTTTGGAAGATAAATTCATTTTCTACGAGAAGATCCCCTGCTCTTCTATGGAATGATCATCTAATCTTCTCTTGAAAATTCATCCGATCGTCTTGAGAAAGATCACTTGACTTACTGTGAGATGGTCACATCAACTTTTTGATCCGATCTTGAAGTTCGCACGATTTTCTTATAGAAAATCTTCTTATAAAAGATTTGGTGATCTTCTCATAGAAGATCTATTGAATTTCTTATAGAAGATCTGGTGATCTTATAGAAGATCAAATAATTTTCCCATTGTGACAGGTTATATTCTCATAAAAGATAAGGCGATCTTCCCATAGAAGATCAGGTGATATGCTTATGGAAGATCCCATGATTTTCTTATAGAATTGGGTATTCTTCTGATAAAACATCGGATGATCCCATCTTTTATAATAAGATCTAGTGATCTTCTCTTCTGGTGATCATTTTATAGAAGACCGGGTGAACTTCTCAAAAAAAAAAAAACATTGTTCCACAACATCCCATACGGGACAAGGGAGACTTCACTCATATGAGGGCACCCCGATTCATATTTAGCTCAATGATATGGGACCTACTGTTTATCGCAGAGTCCGAACGGCGTGTCTTAAGACACCATTTATGGAGAAGTTTTTCAAGGCTGAAATACTCAGGAAATGTCGCCAGCATTACTGAGGGGTATTTTGCCACCGTTGAAAAATGTTTGATGTTGTCTGGCCGGGGAATCGAACCCCCCGACCTTCTGCGTGCAAGGCGGGCGTGCATACCATTGCACCACGGTGGTACCCATGGTGATCTTCCTATAAAAAATCTGTTGATCTTCCCATAGAAGATCTCGTGATCATTTCATAGAAGACCGGGTGATCTCATCAATCATCAGGCTATCTTATAATAGAATAACTATTGATCTTCTTCGTATAAAAGAACTGGTGATTTTGATAGAAGATTAGGTGAATTTGTAAAAAAAAGTTCTGGTGAAAATATCACTTGGCCTTCTATGGAAGATTATTTGATCTTCTATGAGAAGATCATCAGATTTGTACAAGACTATCAGATCATCTTCTATGAGAAGATTAACCGATTTATATAAGAATATTATGCGATCTTTTATAAAAAGATCGTCCGATCTACTATAAGAATATCACCTGATCTCTTTATGGCAAGGTCACTTGATCCTCTATGAGAAGCTCGCCTTATCTTTTATGAAAAGCCTGATCTTTAATAACAAGATCTTCTGATTTTCTATACTTGATCTTTTATGGGAAAATTATATTATTTTCTATTAGAAGATCAGTTGATCTTTTATGAAAAATCTCCTGGTCTTATAGGGGAAGAACTCTATGGAAGATTGTCTGATCCCCAAGGAGAAGAGCACCGGATCAGCTCAACAGAACTGCTGACTTTCCTTAGGAAAATAATGCTCTCTTGGAGATCTGCTGTTATTTTATGAGGAGATCACCTAATTTTCAACTGAAAGTCCGATCCACTGACCACAAATGAGACAAATGGGTTTATGTTACAATAAATTGATCTTCTACGAGAAGAATGTGTTTTATGAGATGATATAATTATCTTCTAAGGGTGGATCCCTTAGGTGAAAATGAGTTTAATTAACGTCCCCTGAGTAGATTCACAAATTTTCTATAAGAATACGCACTGATTTTCCCAATAGAAAGCTTTTTGTAAATTATAGTCGAATATTTTTAGAAACTTTTTGTAAATGATAGGCGAATATTTTTATTAAAGATGATTATTTTATAGAAGAACATACACATTTTTTGTTTAGACTTTCAGTAAAAAATTTGTATGTTCTTCTATAAAATAATCATCTTTTATAAAAATATTTGCTTATCGTTTACAAAAAGTTTTCTATTGAGAAAATTGAAAACACATGAAACGCATCTGACACGCTCATATTTTAGAATAACTTATTGTATATGCAATTTTAGAATTACCATTAAAATTAGAAAACTACCTGGCTGACACGCCATTCTACAATCAAAACAAACAAAAAATCACTCTTTCTTTCTCTTGAAGAAATCATGACAATGATTACTTTAAACCACAAAATTATTAATAGCTCCGAGGCAATAAAATTACTTCAAAATCGAAAACTTTTATTTTCATTAATAAATTTGTATGGCCGCCATGCAGAGGCGAAGAGAGAAATACATTCTTGGTGGAGGCCAACGGCCGTAAAAAACAAAAACCTTAAAAAACGAAAGTGAAATTGAAAAATGTGAACAAATTTTCGTGAGATGAAATTTAAATTTCCCATTCTGTCAGGTCGGTCTTTTTCCGCCAACCAATACCAAAAACTTTTGGTTGGATGAAGAAAATACCAAAAACAAACATGGCTGTAAAGACCCAGCCAAAATTGTCAATAATGTCATTTTGTTGTTGTTGTTTTCGTGGTGCTTTGATGTAAAGCACATTTTATGTAAATTTGTTGGTTGAAGACAACGAGAAATTGTCAAGGAAAAATTCCAATAATCAGACTACCAGACAAACTGCCAAGACTGTGCCAGTCAACGCACATAACAACATTTCACATGCCAAACACATCACAAATAATAAAATCGCCGAACAAAACAACAACAACAAAAATCCAATGAACCAAGACAACAACGTACCAGAAATGCAAAATTATCCAGCGATCTATGTAAAGCTGGCTACCGAGCTATCTATCTTTGCCATGAAATTTCCAAATATTTTAAAATTCAATTTGTGAATCCATTCGGGGGGAGACACATGGCGAAAAAACGCATATGGCTATAATAGGCAACAAGTGCATACTGTTTTGGTTTATGGACACAGGTAAACCCCCTACATCCCTACGCTATGACTCAGAAAACAGATTCCAACCAACCATCAGCTCATTTTACAAAGTTGTTTGTTCGTTGGTTTGAAGACCCAGCCTTATGCCACCTATTTAGTGTAAACTTAGAAAAACAAAACGCTTAATGGCCAACGCTTCACTGGCAAAATATGCACTGGACCATGGCTAGCTGCTAAAAAAAAACTGAAAATATGCTGAGGGTACTAACAGCAACTAAAAACCGAATCATTTGTAAAGAAACGAACAGCAATAGACACCAAACTGCGACAATCTAGGTGTGTCTGTCGTTCCGTCTACCTGCCGTATATAATAGCTAAACTAAGAATAAGTCGATAAAATACACAAATAACAAAACAAAGTAGGGGTGTAAAATGGCAATTAAAATTTACTACAAAACTAAATGGCAAAGCACTCAGCAGCAGAACCAAACGAACTTTAGTCGGCGTGAGTTTGTTGGCTTTTTGGAACTGCGGGTGGGGACACGTGTTGAGGGAGAGGCTTCGTTTTGGAGATTTGAAGGAATCATTTTTTTTCAAAACTTGACAACATTAAGTTTTGCCAACACCTGTTGAAAAGTTCTAGAAATTCCATGTTCGTGGCTTAAGTCTTTCGTTTTGAATGTCAATGGGGAGTAATTCAAGTTCGTTGCTTTATCTTTTTCGGTTTATTAATAGGACGTTTATATGATTTTCTCTATGACAATTAATCTATTGAGATACGAAAGGAAAAAATGTAAAGACTACCCCTGATGGACTGCAATATTTAACTCTCAAAGCTTTTTTTGGAGCAATTTCTCACAAATTAGTGTTTTCATCTTATTTTCCCCCCTAGGGAACTCATATCTCAAAATCTGTAATTTTCTTGTGAATGATAAAAATTTCCCTGAAAATTTGCCAAAAACACGTAAGGTTGTTTGTTGGTGTTTGTTTCGTGTCTTTGGCCAACGCAAACATAATCACAGGTTGTCTACAAACGGAATTGCATGTTTAACCCTCTGGTCATAACAAATTGTCGCATTGTTAGACAACACGGATTTTGCCTTGGCTGACAGACAGACAGTTATGACAAGTCAAAAAGTCATCGAACAACAACAACAAACATTTCTGCAATTTTACAAATGTGCAACATGCACACTGAGGCAGTGCACGATTTAATAACACATTGTTATGGGGGTCATGGAAGGGAGGAAGAAATGTTTTATTATCGTTACCAAGATTTAAGTTAAAGTCATTAGTTTAGGGAAATTTATCGTTTGCATTTCTTAGCAAATGGTTGCTTTGAAGGACAATGTTTTATTTTTGTTATAGAAATTTTAAAACGGATAATTTTTCAAAACGATAATCTTCTGGAAGATCACCAGATATTTACATGATCTTCTATGTGGAAATCAACTGATATTCTACCAGAAAATCGCGTAGTCTTCTATAAGAAAATCACCTAATCGTCTATGGAATATCACCTATCGCTCTGGAAAAAGATCTCCTGATATTCTAGGGGAAGATTTCCTGATCTTCTAGGGGAAGATCTCCTGATCGTCTATGGGAAAATCACCTGATCTTTCTTGGAAAAATCACCTGATCCTCTATGAGAAGGTCAACTCTTCCTCTATAATATGATCACCTGAACTTCTATCAGAGGGTCGCTTGATCTTCTATGAGAAGATCACCAGTTCTTATATGGGAAGATCATCTGATCTTCTATGAGAAGGTCGCCTAATCTTCTATGGGGGAAGATCACCTTATCATCTATGAGAAGATCGTATGATCTTACATAAGAAGATCGCATGATCTTATATAAGAAGGTCGCCTGAACTTCTATGGGAAGATCTCCTGAATAAGATAAGAAGATTAGAATATATCTTCTTAGTAATAGAATCATATTATCTCCAACGGAGAAGAAGAAGGCCGCCTGATATTCTATGGGAAGATCACCTGATCTTCTTGGAAAAATCACCTGATCTTCTATGTGAAGGTCAACTCTTCTTATATAATATGATCACCTGAACTTCAGTCAGAGGATCACTTGATCTTATATGAGAAGATCACCAGATCTTATATGGGAAGGTCATCTGATCTTCTATGAGAAGGTCAACTCTTTTTCTATAATATGGTCACCTGAACTTCTACCAGAAGATCGTCTGGTATTCTTCGATAAGATCGCCTAATCGTCTATGGGAAGATCACCTTATCTTCTGTGGGAAGATCTCCTGATAGATAAGAAGCTATATTCTAAAGTAGGATCATATTATCTCCAAAGGAAGGGAAGATAACCTAATCTTCTAAGATCACCTAATCCTCCATGGGACAATCATCTGATCTTCTATGAGAAGATCATGAAAAAATCAGTTAATATTCTGTGGGCTGATAACCTCATCTATGTGAATATCACCTGATTTCCTGTGAGATGATAATCTTTTTTCGAAACATTAATGAAAATATAAGTAAATGGTCTCGTAGAAGATCAGTACAACTTTCTTTTAAAGATCAGTAGACTTTTCAATAGATATTCTCACTGAAGATCATTATATCTCTTCATTCATTAGTTAGTTGGTCTTCTGATAGAAGATCAGTAGACCTTCTCAGGAAAGTAGATCTTCTCACTGAAGATTTGTAGATCGTCTCACTGAATATCAGTAGATCTTCTCGTTGAAGAACAGTAGATCCTTTCATTAAAGATTGGTAGATCTTTTCATTGAAGATCAGTTGGTCCTCTGATAGAAGATCAATAGACTTTCTCACGAAAGATAGGTAGATCTTTTTACTGAAGATCAGTAGATCTTCTCACTGAAGATGAGTAGATATTAGCATTGGAGATCAGTAGATCCTTTCATTAAAGATTGGTAGATCTTTTCATTAAAGATCAGTTGGTCCTCTGATAGCAGATGAATAGACCTTCTCACGAAAAATAAGTATATATTCTTACTGAATATCAGTAGATCTTCTCACTGAAGATCAGTTGATATTATGACTGAATATCAGTAGATATTCTCGCTGAAGATCCGTAGATCTTTTCATTGAAGATCAGTTGGTCTTGTTATAGAAGGTCAGTAGACCTCCTCAAGGAAGATCAGTAGATCTTCTTACTGAAGATCAGTAGATCTTCTCACTGAAGATCGGTAGATATTTTCATTGAATATCAGTGGATATTATCACTGAATAATAGTAGATATTCTCACTGAAGATCGGTATCTATTTATTTAAGATCAATTGGTCTTATGATAGAAGGTCAGTAGACCTCCTCACTGAAGATCAGTAGATCTCCTCGCTGAAGATCAGTAGATATTATCATTGAATATCAGTAGATATTCTGACTGAAGATCGGTAGATCTTTTCATTGAAGATCAATTTGTCCTCTGATAGAAGATCAATAGACCTTCTCAGGAAAGATAAGTAGATCTTCTTACTTACTAGATCTTCTCACTGAAGATCAGTAGATATTATCATTGAATATCAGTAGATATTATCACTGAAGATCGGTAGATCTTTTCATTGAAGATCAGTTGATCCTCTAATAGAAGATCAATAGACCTTCTCACGAAAGATAATAAGATCTTCTTACTAAATATCAGTAGATCTTCTCCTGAAGATCGGTAAATCTTTTCATTGAAGATCAGTTGGTCTTGTGATAGAACGTCAGTAGACCTCACGAAAGATCAGTAGATATTATCACAGAATATCAGTAGAGCCTTTCATTACTGATTGGTAGATCTTTTCATTGAAGATCAGTTGGTCCTCTTCTAGAAGATCAATAGACGAAAGATAAGTAGATCTTCTTTCTGAAGATAAGTACATTTTCTGACGGAAAATCAGTAGATATTCTCACTGAATATCAGTAGATCGTTTCTTTGAAGATCAGTAGATATTTTCATTAAAGATTGGTAGATCTTTTCATTGAAGACCAGTAGATCTTCTTATTGAAGATCAGTCGATTTTCTTACTGATGATCAACAGATATTCTCAGTGGAGATCATTAGATCTTGTTACTGAAAATCAATAGATCTTCTTACTGAAGATCAGTAGATATTATCACTGAATATCAGTAGATCTTTTCATTCAAGATCAGTAGATTTTCTCACTGAAGATCAGTGGATCTTCTTATGGAAATCAGTAGATCTTCTTACTGAAAATCAGTAGATCTCCTTACTGAAGATCAGTAGATCTTTTCCTTGAAGATCAATAGATCGTTTCATTGAAGCTCGGTGGATCTTTTTATTGAAGATCGGTAGATCGTTTTATTGAACATCAGTTGGTCTTCAGTTAGAAGATCGGTTGATGTTGAAGATCAGTAGACCTTCTCTTGGAAGATCTTCTCACTGAAGATCGATATATTTTTTCATTGAAGATCAGATGATCTTCCGATAGATCAGTTTATCTTTTTATGTAAGATCGATTGATCTTTTTATTGAAGACCAGTGGATTTTCTAAATGATGATCAGTTGATTTTCTTATTGAAGATCGGATGATCTTCTCATACAAAAACCGTTGATTTTCTTTTTAATGGAGATCGGTTTATATTTTCGTAGAATATCGGTTAATATATTTATAGAAGATCGGAGGATCACCTTACAGAAGTTCAGTTACTCTTTTATAGAAGATAATTTGATCTTCTTATGGAGGATCGGTTTATCTTCTAATAAAGGGTCGGTTGTTCTGCTCACAAAAAAGCTCTGAATCTTTTCACAAAATATTAGATGATCTTCTTCAACAAAATAAGTTGATCTTCTCACAATATGTCAGATGATCTTCTCAGAGAAGATCAGTTGATCTTCTTATATATGATCAGTTGATCTTCCTTGAACAGATTATTTGGCTTCTAGTGGAGGATCGGTAGATTTTCTTATAGAAGATAAATTGATCTTCGTATTGAAGATCAGTTGCTCTTCGTATAAGAAATTAGTTGATCTTCTATCGCTTGATGTACTTATGAAATATCGAATGATTTCCTATACAAAATCGATTGAAATTTCTTGAAGAAGATCGGTTGATCTTTTTATTGTAGGTCGCCTAAGTTTCTTATAGAAGATCGGTTGATCTTCTTATTGAAGATATGTTGATTTTCTCATAGAAGATCAGTAGATCTTCTTATAGAAGGTAGTTTGATATTCTCGTTGAAGATCGGTTGATCTTCTTATTGACAATCTATTGTTTTTCTCATAGAAGACCGGTTGATTTTCTTATTGAAGATCGATTGATCTTTCTTGAGAAGATCTTTTGGTCTTATTATGGAAGATAGGTTGATCTTTTTATTGATCGGTTGCTCTTCTTATAGGGATCGGTTGATATTCTTATAGAAGATCGGTTGGTCTTCTTCGCTGGCCTTTTTATAGATTGATCTTCTTATTGAATATCGGATGATTTTCTTATAGAATATCATTTTATTGCAGATCGGTGGATCTTCTTATAGAATATCGGTTGATTTTCTTATTGAAGATCTGTTGATCTTCTTATAAAAGATTGATTGGTCTACACATTAAGAGTCAGTTGGTCTTATTGAAGATCGGTTGATCTTTTTATTGATGATCTATTGATATTTTGATATTTTTATTGGAGGAGGTATCCGATGGATACCGATATGGTCTATTTTTCAACTTAAAAAGAGTTTGGACAAAATACTACGAAGGCCAAATTTTGAAACGAATCCACAGGGCTTAATCGGCTCCAAGCTGTCTGAAATAGATTTCCTCCAAACATATCTAGAGTCTAAAACCATTATTTTTTCTATAGAATAAAGTGTTCTCAGGGACCTTAGAATTTTTTTAAAGAGTACCCGCGTATTTTTTTCGTTAAAAGGTGCCCTCAGCAACCTGAGGAATTTTTTCATAGAAAAATGTCTTCTCATTGACTTGAGGATTTTTTATAGAAAAAAGTCTTCTTTTTGACCTGAAGTGGGATTCTGTAACTCATTTTTGCTGTTATCGATAAAATTAAAATGCTTATAATTTTGATAATTAACGAAATTTTTCGGTAAGCTAACGATGAATAAAAAGTAGTCGCTAACCTCTACCGACACAAACAGTGATGCCAACTTTTCTTTATGCTTTTAGTCATAATTTTGCGATAAAATTTTACATATTTTTGTCGGTAACAGCAAAAAATGAGTTACAGAATACCACTACTGAGGAATTTTTTGTACAGAAAAAAATTATTTTATAGAAAAAAAGTGTTCTCAGATTCCTGAGGAATTTGTTTCTAAAGAAAAAAATGTTCTCAGGAAACTGAAAAACTTTTTTCGATAGAATAAATGGTCTTCAGAAATTTGAGAATTTGTTTTCGACAGAAAAAAGTGTCTGCAGGGTTCTGAGGATTTTTCTATAGAAAAAAGTGTCCTCAGTAACCTTAAGATTTGTTTCTATAGAAAAAAGGTCCTCAGTAACCTAAAGAATCTTTTCCTATAGAAAAAAGATGCGCCAGGGACCTGATGATTTTTTTATAGACAAAAGTTTCCTCAGGAATTTTTTTCTATAGAAAGTGTCCTCAGGGCCATGACTATCTTTTTATAGAAACAAGTCTCTTTATTGACCTGAGTATTTTTTATAGAAAAAATGATTTTTTCTAAAGAACAAAAAGGTTTTTTATAAGAAAAAGTGTTCTTAGTATCCTGAGGAATTTGTTTCAATAGAAAAAAGTGTTCTCAATAACCTGGGGAAGTTTTATATGGAAAAAGTGCTCTCAGAACCCGAAAAACTGTTTTCGATAGAAGTAAAGGTCCTCCGGAACCTGAGGTTTTTTTCGATAAAAGACATGTCCTCTGGAGTATGAGGATTTTTTTCTATAGAAAAAAGTGTCCTCAGTAACGTTAGAATTTTTTCTATAGAAAAAAGGCTCATCAGCAACCTAAAGAATCTTTTCCTATAGAAAAAAGTGGAGTCCAGGTCCCTGACGATTTTTATACAGAAAAAAGTTTCCTCAGTAAACTGTGGAATTTTTTTCTATGGAAAAAGTGTCCTCAGAGTCATGACAATCTTTTTATAAAAAAAAGTCTCCTTATTGACCTGAGTATTTTTATAGAAAAAATCTCCTTATTGACCTCAGGAAAGATAAAGTTTTTTTTATAGGAAAACGTGTTCTCAATAACCTGAAGAAGTTTTTTTATAGAAAAAGGTGTTCTCAGAACCTGAAAAACTTTTTTCGATAGAAAAACGTGTACTCAAGATTTTTTTCTATAGAAAAAAGTGTCCTCAGAAACCTGAGAATTTTCCTACAGAAAAAAAATCCTCAGTAACCTAAAAAAAAGTGACGCCAGGAACCTGATTATTTTTTTTTTTCTATACAAAAAGTGTCCTCAGGGCTATCCTTTTTTATAGAACAAAAGTATCATCAGTAACCTGAGGATTTTTATACCCTACACCACTATGTGGAGAGGGTATTATAAGTTGGTTTTGGCCAAAAAGTTTGTAACGCATCGAAATAATGGTCGTGGACCCATACTTATATATACCAAAATAAATGTCTCGACGAGCTGAGTCGATCTGGCTATGTGTGTCCGTCCGTCAGTCCGTCCGTCCGTCTGTCCGTCTGTCCATCTAAACCTTGTAATCACGCTACAGGTCGCAATTTTGATCGGATCGTCACGAAATTTTAGATGTTGATGGGGGTCTCGGAGGGGAAGAAGCCTATTGATTTTGGTGACGGTCGGATAATATTTAGGGGTCGGAAAGGGCAAAAAACGTAGGTGGATAAAAATACAACGTTTTTTTCCAAAGCGAATATCTCAGCTTCTGTATGGGGTATACCAAAAGCAAAACCTGACTATGAAAGTAGAAAATATCACCTTTCTAATGATGTAAAGTAGGTGCTCGTAGGTGATCAAACAACGAAGATATCAAAATAGTAGCAAATAAAACCCCAATTTTCATGTTTGCGATTTTAATTATATTGACGAATATCACAGCTTTGCTTGGAATTTTTCCAAAAGCAAAGCCTGACTATGAAAGTAGAAGATCCCGTCTTTACAATAATGCAAACTAGGTCGGTATAGGTAACCAAATAACGGAGATATCAGAATAGTCGGTAATACATCCCATTTTTTTATTTTTTTGGAAATCACGCTACAGATCGCAATTTTGATCGAATCGTCACGAAAATTTGAGGGTTAATGGGGGTCTCACAGATGAAGAAGCCTATTGGTTTTTGTGATGGTCGGATACTATTTAGGGGTCGGAATGGGCAAACACTTATTTGGAGAAAAGTCAACATTTTATTTCAAAGCCAATATCTCTGTTTCGTTAAGAGGTATATCTAAAGCGAAACCTGGCAAGGAAAGTATAAAATGTCACCTTTACAACGATGTTAAGAAGGTTGTTGTAGGTGGTAAAATAGCAGAGATATGGCAATAGTCGATAAAGCATCCCATTTTCCGATTTTTTTGTAATCACGCTACAATTACAATTTTGATCGGATCGTTACGAAATTTTAGGGGTTGATGGGGGTCCCACAGAGGAAGAAGCCTACTGATTTTAATGATGGTCTACGCTTTATTTCAAAGCCAATATCTCTGTTTCTTTAAGAGGTATATCTAAAGCAATACCTGGCAAGGAAAGTAGAAAATATCACCTTTACAACGATGTAAAGTAGGTTGTCGTAGCTGCTCAAACAACAGAGATATCGCAATAGTCGGTAATGCATCCCATTTTCCAATTTGTTTGTAATCACGCTACAGGTCGCAATTTTGATCGGATAGTCACGAATATTTTGGGAGTGGATGCGGGTCCCACAGAGGAAAAAGCCTATTTAGTTTGGTGATGGTCGGATAATATTCGGGAGTCGGAATAAGCGAAAAGCTTATGTGGAGAAAAGCCAACGTTTTTTTCTGATGCGAATATATCCGCTTCTGGTTGGAGTATTCCAAAAGGAATACCCGTCAATGGAAGAAGAAAAGATCTCGTTTATATTGATGCAAAGTATGTTGGCGTAAGTGAGCAAGCCGAGATATTGCAAAATTCAATAATATACCCAATTTTTCCATTTTTTGTAATCACGCTACAAGTTGGAATTTTGATCGGGGGTAGATGGGAGCCCCACAGATGAAGAAGCCTATTGATTTTGGTGATAGTCGGATAATATTTAGGGGTCGGAATGGGGAAAACTCATGTGGAAACAAATTCAAAGTTTTATTCTTTCTGAATATATCGGCTTCAAGTAGGGGTATACCAATGGCAATGCCTGTCAATGGAAGAAGAAAATATTACCTTTACATTGGTGTAAGTAGGTTGGCGAAGGTGGTCAAACAAGGGAGTTACCACAATACCAACTCTTCCATTTTTTGCAATCACGCTACAGTTCGTAATTTTCATCGTATGGTTACGAAATTTTGGTTGCTTGTGGAGGTCCCAGAGAGAAAGAGGCATATTATGTTTGGTGGTAGTCGGAATATATTTCCTAAAATAAATGTTTACCAGTGAAAAGCTTATGCACAGGGGTAGTGGTGTAGGGTATCACATGGTCGTCCCGACTATAGCCTTTGCTCACTTGTTTTCTATAGAAAAAGTATCCTCCTGGACCTTCTATACAAGAAGTGTCTGGAAGAAATTTCTTCCAAACATATGTGGGGTCTAAAAACATTATTCCAATTAGACACAGTTTAATCGTATCAAAGTGTATATACCTCCCTTAGCTTCAAATCTGAGGGTATAAAACAGTTTTTTTTTCTCGTAGAAAAATAACATTTGCATATTTTTCTTTAATTCATTACACATCTATCACTCCTTTCACGACACATTGAACATTCTAATATAGCTTAACAGGACTTAGTGTCACATAAGAATGCGAATCACGACAATATACTACAACATTGTTGCCGTTCGTTCCAATCACAATAGCTTCAAAGCATGTGTAGTCTTAAAGTTTTATCTTGTCAACTTAGGTTGTCATCAATGCCCATGGGTGTCTCATTTCTATGTAAGGTGATAATTATGTAAAGAAGAAAAAACAACACAAAAGGAGCAACTAATAAATCCCATTATGGGTGTATTAATGCAAGTAGGAATGCATACTGACCTAAAAATAACCAAACAAATATAGAAAAAGACAAGGACCTGTGGTCTATTTACCCACAAAATCCAGCAAGGCAGGAATACAGCATCTTCTTTATATTTTCCTTTTTGTTGCAGACAATAAGTTATTATTATGATAAGCTATGAGGCCGCCTTGAGGCTTTTGGGTAAACACCAAACCTTGACTTTTGTGGTTTAGCAGAAAATATTACAAAATATTCCAGCTTGTGGCTGGGTTTGATGCTTCTTTTTTCTTATAAGAATTATTTGTTGTTTTTTTTTAGGTTTTGTAGTTGTGGTTGTTATTATTTAATATGGTATTCTTTAGTAAAATACCAGCAACGCCCCTAAGCGGCTTGGCATGCCTAGTGCCGCCGCCGCCACCACCATTACCTTCATTTATAATAGGACTTTTATGCAACATTGTTGCAAGCTTTGTTCTTGATAATTTTCTGTTTGTTTGATTGTTAAATGCCAATTGATGTGTTGTTGTAAGACAGACGACACCATGAACACGGACACGAACACTTGTTGAAGCAACCGAAAGAAAATATAATGAAAAACATGGACTTCTAAAGTAGCCACTTGGAAAACACTCTATTTTTTCACGAAGGGGGCAAATATAAATCAATCCTCCCTCCATTGGAGCTTATTTTCATACCAAGAAGAACCCGCAACCAACTAACCACCAGCCGCCTAAGAAGTCTATAAATAATACCAAGCATTGAAAATAAATTGAAAACCATACAAAGTATTGTAAGATTCGTTCGTGTAAGAATTGCAGCCCAAACCCAAACCGAAGAATGATAGCAGCAATGAAATGCGAAACGAAACGACGTAATGGCTAATCAGACAATCAATATTCAAGAATTAAACAGAATCAGAAAAAAAGTGATGGGCAGAAGACAAACAAATGGCAGACAAACTAATGGAAGCCAAGAATAGAGAACATGAAGACATGCAACAAATACCCGCAAACAAGAAATTATTATCATTGATGGTGGGTCTTTGGGGGAGGCGGTTAAGGGACAGAAATTGATTTTTCATTTGTCTTACAATGTTTCAATGTGGTTTCTTAGCCGAAGATTTTGTGGTTAAATGCGACTAATCTGGAAGACTAATGGGGCTTCTTTATGCATAGGTTCAACAAGTATTTTAGCAAAGGTCAAAAGGTTACGAGGAAATCTTCAAATGTACATAAACCCAAGAGCAACAGTTAGGCTTTACGTGGAGGTTAGAGTTATATTTAATTTATTATATTTTATATTTTATATTTTATATTTTATATTTTATATTTTATATTTTATATTTTATATTTTATATTTTATATTTTATATTTTATATTTTATATTTTATATTTTATATTTTATATTTTATATTTTATATTTTATATTTTATATTTTATATTTTATATTTTATATTTTATATTTTATATTTTATATTTTATATTTTATATTTTATATTTTATATTTTATATTTTATATTTTATATTTTATATTTTATATTTTATATTTTATATTTTATATTTTATATTTTATATTTTATATTTTATATTTTATATTTTATATTTTATATTTTATATTTTATATTTTATATTTTATATTTTATATTTTATATTTTATATTTTATATTTTATATTTTATATTTTATATTTTATATTTTATATTTTATATTTTATATTTTATATTTTATATTTTATATTTTATATTTTATATTTTATATTTTATATTTTATATTTTATATTTTATATTTTATATTTTATATTTTATATTTTATATTTTATATTTTATATTTTATATTTTATATTTTATATTTTATATTTTATATTTTATATTTTATATTTTATATTTTATATTTTATATTTTATATTTTATATTTTATATTTTATATTTTATATTTTATATTTTATATTTTATATTTTATATTTTATATTTTATATTTTATATTTTATATTTTATATTTTATATTTTATATTTTATATTTTATATTTTATATTTTATATTTTATATTTTATATTTTATATTTTATATTTTATATTTTATATTTTATATTTTATATTTTATATTTTATATTTTATATTTTATATTTTATATTTTATATTTTATATTTTATATTTTATATTTTATATTTTATATTTTATATTTTATATTTTATATTTTATATTTTATATTTTATATTTTATATTTTATATTTTATATTTTATATTTTATATTTTATATTTTATATTTTATATTTTATATTTTATATTTTATATTTTATATTTTATATTTTATATTTTATATTTTATATTTTATATTTTATATTTTATATTTTATATTTTATATTTTATATTTTATATTTTATATTTTATATTTTATATTTTATATTTTATATTTTATATTTTATATTTTATATTTTATATTTTATATTTTATATTTTATATTTTATATTTTATATTTTATATTTTATATTTTATATTTTATATTTTATATTTTATATTTTATATTTTATATTTTATATTTTATATTTTATATTTTATATTTTATATTTTATATTTTATATTTTATATTTTATATTTTATATTTTATATTTTATATTTTATATTTTATATTTTATATTTTATATTTTATATTTTATATTTTATATTTTATATTTTATATTTTATATTTTATATTTTATATTTTATATTTTATATTTTATATTTTATATTTTATATTTTATATTTTATATTTTATATTTTATATTTTATATTTTATATTTTATATTTTATATTTTATATTTTATATTTTATATTTTATATTTTATATTTTATATTTTATATTTTATATTTTATATTTTATATTTTATATTTTATATTTTATATTTTATATTTTATATTTTATATTTTATATTTTATATTTTATATTTTATATTTTATATTTTATATTTTATATTTTATATTTTATATTTTATATTTTATATTTTATATTTTATATTTTATATTTTATATTTTATATTTTATATTTTATATTTTATATTTTATATTTTATATTTTATATTTTATATTTTATATTTTATATTTTATATTTTATATTTTATATTTTATATTTTATATTTTATATTTTATATTTTATATTTTATATTTTATATTTTATATTTTATATTTTATATTTTATATTTTATATTTTATATTTTATATTTTATATTTTATATTTTATATTTTATATTTTATATTTTATATTTTATATTTTATATTTTATATTTTATATTTTATATTTTATATTTTATATTTTATATTTTATATTTTATATTTTATATTTTATATTTTATATTTTATATTTTATATTTTATATTTTATATTTTATATTTTATATTTTATATTTTATATTTTATATTTTATATTTTATATTTTATATTTTATATTTTATATTTTATATTTTATATTTTATATTTTATATTTTATATTTTATATTTTATATTTTATATTTTATATTTTATATTTTATATTTTATATTTTATATTTTATATTTTATATTTTATATTTTATATTTTATATTTTATATTTTATATTTTATATTTTATATTTTATATTTTATATTTTATATTTTATATTTTATATTTTATATTTTATATTTTATATTTTATATTTTATATTTTATATTTTATATTTTATATTTTATATTTTATATTTTATATTTTATATTTTATATTTTATATTTTATATTTTATATTTTATATTTTATATTTTATATTTTATATTTTATATTTTATATTTTATATTTTATATTTTATATTTTATATTTTATATTTTATATTTTATATTTTATATTTTATATTTTATATTTTATATTTTATATTTTATATTTTATATTTTATATTTTATATTTTATATTTTATATTTTATATTTTATATTTTATATTTTATATTTTATATTTTATATTTTATATTTTATATTTTATATTTTATATTTTATATTTTATATTTTATATTTTATATTTTATATTTTATATTTTATATTTTATATTTTATATTTTATATTTTATATTTTATATTTTATATTTTATATTTTATATTTTATATTTTATATTTTATATTTTATATTTTATATTTTATATTTTATATTTTATATTTTATATTTTATATTTTATATTTTATATTTTATATTTTATATTTTATATTTTATATTTTATATTTTATATTTTATATTTTATATTTTATATTTTATATTTTATATTTTATATTTTATATTTTATATTTTATATTTTATATTTTATATTTTATATTTTATATTTTATATTTTATATTTTATATTTTATATTTTATATTTTATATTTTATATTTTATATTTTATATTTTATATTTTATATTTTATATTTTATATTTTATATTTTATATTTTATATTTTATATTTTATATTTTATATTTTATATTTTATATTTTATATTTTATATTTTATATTTTATATTTTATATTTTATATTTTATATTTTATATTTTATATTTTATATTTTATATTTTATATTTTATATTTTATATTTTATATTTTATATTTTATATTTTATATTTTATATTTTATATTTTATATTTTATATTTTATATTTTATATTTTATATTTTATATTTTATATTTTATATTTTATATTTTATATTTTATATTTTATATTTTATATTTTATATTTTATATTTTATATTTTATATTTTATATTTTATATTTTATATTTTATATTTTATATTTTATATTTTATATTTTATATTTTATATTTTATATTTTATATTTTATATTTTATATTTTATATTTTATATTTTATATTTTATATTTTATATTTTATATTTTATATTTTATATTTTATATTTTATATTTTATATTTTATATTTTATATTTTATATTTTATATTTTATATTTTATATTTTATATTTTATATTTTATATTTTATATTTTATATTTTATATTTTATATTTTATATTTTATATTTTATATTTTATATTTTATATTTTATATTTTATATTTTATATTTTATATTTTATATTTTATATTTTATATTTTATATTTTATATTTTATATTTTATATTTTATATTTTATATTTTATATTTTATATTTTATATTTTATATTTTATATTTTATATTTTATATTTTATATTTTATATTTTATATTTTATATTTTATATTTTATATTTTATATTTTATATTTTATATTTTATATTTTATATTTTATATTTTATATTTTATATTTTATATTTTATATTTTATATTTTATATTTTATATTTTATATTTTATATTTTATATTTTATATTTTATATTTTATATTTTATATTTTATATTTTATATTTTATATTTTATATTTTATATTTTATATTTTATATTTTATATTTTATATTTTATATTTTATATTTTATATTTTATATTTTATATTTTATATTTTATATTTTATATTTTATATTTTATATTTTATATTCTATATTCTATATTCTATATTTTATAGTTTATATTTTATATTTATAATTTATATTATATATGCTACAGTTAGACCGCCAAATAGAGATATTTAATTAAGCTAAAATACTTCAATTTTGCTAGAGTTACGTTTGCCGATGATCAAACCCTTTAAAACCATGTCTCGGATTTATTACGAGCTCACTAGCTTCATCAATAACGACGTATAAACACAACTTATTGAAGAGTTCATTTCCATTTTCAAGGTCCATCCACATGCACTACGAGTACTCTACTACTGTGTCACCTATTGCATAAACGGAAGCTTTTTGTTAGCGACCAATTTCCATTTCAATTCACTCCCGAGGCAAGAGACTTGCTGCATTCATTGAACTTTTATTACAACAATTATCAATAACAATTGCCATAATTGTAAAATATTCAATAATAACTACGTAACAAAATCAATATCCACAAAGTTTACTCTATACGGAGATAAAGAGAGGGCGAAGAGGAGCACAGGCACTATTCAAACAATTTACATAATATTTAATGTACAATCATCAATGGCATTACAAACAAAAATGTGCATTAAATATTACGGCTATGACATTTAAAGCAACAACAAAAAATACACAAAACCCCTGAGTTGAATGAATGCCTGTCTGACTAGCCGCCGACAGACAGCGAAAGACAAATAGACCTACCGAAAAAATAAACTGTTAGTCATGGCAATTGTCAAAAAAATTGTGTTTTAAGTTTCAATGTCAACATTGGCGGCGGCGACGGCAACGAAAAGTCTATTTTTGTAAATTTAAGTGTAATAATTAATTAATGTTGTTATTGTTGTATTTTTTGTTGTTTGTCCCAACTAAGGTCTTAAGTTTAAGAATTTTTTTGTGAATTTGTTGTTTGTATTTCATTTCATTTTGGTTGGTTATTGGCAAGGTTTCGTCAATTTCTAGCTGTCTAGAAATGAAACGTGAGTTGGTTACGAAATTTCCTTTAAACTGAACTTCAGATATTGGTTAAATAACTGATAAATTGCTGTTTATTTGTGGGGGTGAATATTAATGGAGCTTAGTAGCTGGTAAATGAGAGAAGGAGGGAAATAAATCGTGAACAGAACATTTTTCTATAGAAAAATTCTTTTCAGGATTTTTTTCTATGAAAAAAGTGTTCTCTGGGACCTGAGGAATTTTTTTTTTCATAGAAAAAGTGTACTCAGTAACATTAGGATTTTTTCTATAGAAAAAAAGTGTCCTCCGGGACCAGAGAATTTTTTTCTATAGAAAAGAGTTCCTCAGTAACCTGAGGAGTTTTTTCTAAAGAAAACAGTCGCACCCTGATTTGTTTCGATATTTTTTCTGTGGGAAAAGTGTCCTCATGGACCTGAGGATTTTTTTTTCTATAGAAAAATTGTTCTCAAGAACCTGACGATTCTTTTCTATAGAAAAAAGGGCCCTCAATGGCATGACGATTTCTTTCTTTTCTATAGGAAAATTGTATTCAGTGATCTGGGAATTTTTCTAAGGAAAAAAGTAAACTGCGTATTTTTTTCGAAAGTAACCTGAGGAAGTTTTTCTTTAGAAAATTGTCTCCTGTGGGAACTGACAAAAAATCCTCAGAACTCCGATGAGATTTTTGGAGGGACCTGATGATGTTGGAGGGATGTCTGAGCAATTTATATATGAAAAAATTTCCTCAGTAACCTGAGGAATTTTGTTCTTAGGAAAAAGGTGTCCTTTGTGAACTGAGCAACGTTTTTTTAAATATCGTCAGGATTTTTTTCTATAGAAAAAAAATTGTCCTTAAAAGCCAGAGATTGTTTTTTTATAGAAATAGTGCCCTCAGCAACATGAGGATTTTTTTCTATAGAAAAAAGGTCCTAAGGGTCCCGACGATTTTTATCTATAGAAAAAAGTGTCATAAGAGACCTGACGATTTTTTTTTATAAAAATGTCCTATGGGACTTGTCGGAGAAAATTCCTCAGGTTACTTTTTTCTTTAGAAAGAAATTTCTCAGGCCCCGAGAACACTTTTTTTAATTTTTCAAAAAAAAAATTGTCCTCAGGGACCCGACAATTTTTTTCTATGCAAAAACTCTTCCCAGTGACCTATGGCGAAAGTCTACTCGGAACATGAGGAATTTTTTCCAATAGTCCTCTGTGAACTGCGAAATCTTTTTCTTCTAATGAAAAAAAAAATATCCTCAGTGATCTGAGAATTGTAGATAAAATCCCCTCTGTGTCCTGTAGATGTTGGTTTTTTTTAGAAAAATGTCTTCTCAGAGACCGAGGAATTTTTTTCTATACGAAAACATCTCCTCTTAGTGACCTGAAGAAAATTCCTTAGGTTATTGAGGACGTTTTTCTTTAGAAAGAAATTTCTCAGGTCTCGACAACACTTTTTTTAATTTTTCTACAAAAAAGAGTCTTCAGGGACCCGAGAATTTTGTTTCTTTACAAAAAGTCTCCTTAGTGAACTAAGGGATTTTTTTTATAGATAAAATCTCCTCAGTGACCTGCGGATGTTTTTTTCTGTTTTGGATAAAAATGTCTTTTCTGTGACCTGCGGAATTTATTTTCTCTAGGAAAACGTCTCCTCTTAGTGACCTGAAGGTTTTTTCTATAGAAAAAGTCTGCTCAGTGATCTGCGGAATTTTTGTGTATAGGAAAAAACTTCTAAGTGACCTGAGGACTTTTTACCGTAGATAAAGTTCTCCTCAGTGACCTGGCGAATTTCGTTCTATAGATAAAATTTTCTTCGGTGACCTTTGGAAGTTTTTCTGTAGAAACTGATAAGTTGTGTTTGTTTTCCCAGTGACCCGAGTAACCTGAGGAATTTATTCTACAAAAAAAGTCTACTAAGTGATCTGATGATTTTTTTTCCAATAGAAAAAGTTTAAGAAAAAGTGTCCTCAGAGAACTGAGCAATTTTTTATTGAAAAAAATACCCCTGAGGATTTTTTCTGTAAGGAATATTTCGATAGAAAACGTGTTCTGAGGGGCATTAGAAATTTGTTTCTATAGAAAAAAGTGCATCCAGCACACTGAGGATTTTTTATAGAAAAAATATCCTCAGGGACTTGAGAAATATTTTTTATAAAAAATTATGCTCAGGATTCAACGTGTAAATTCCATCGAATCTATAGAAAAAATCTTAAAAAATCATTTTTTTCTATGAAAAAAATCATCAGACTCCTGAGGAAACTATTTTCAGTGACCACTTTGTCTATAAAAAAAATTCGTCACATTTTCGCACACATTTTCGTTTCGACATACAGAAAAAGAATATTATTTTCAAGAAAAAAATTCCATAGTTCCTGAGGACACAAAAACAAAAAAAAAACTTCAGAAAAACTTCTTCCGATAGAAAAAAAATAATCAGATACCTAATATCACTTTTTTCTATAAAAAATCCTCAGGTAACTGAGGATATTAAAAAAATTCCTTCGGTGCCTGATGACACTTTTTTCTATAGAAAAAAAATCCTCAGGTCCTTGAGTTGATTTTTTCTATAGAAAAACTTCACTTTTTTATAGAAAAAAATAATTCCTCAGATCCCTGAGCACACTTTTTTCTATAGAAAAAAATTCCTCAGGTCCCTGAGGACACTTTTTTCTATAGAAAAAAGTCCTCAGGGCCCTGAGGACACTTTTTTCTATAGAAAAAATTCCTCAGTTCCCTGAGGACACTTTTTTCTATAGAAAAAAATTCCTCAGTTCCCTGAGGACACTTTTTTCTATAGAAAAAAATTCCTCAGTTCCCTGAGGACACTTTTTTCTATAGAAAAAAATTCCTCAGTTCCCTGAGGACACTTTTTTTCTATAGAAAAAAATTCCTCAGGCCCCTGAGGACACTTTTTTCTAAAGAAAAAAATTCCTCAGGTCCCTGAGGACACTTTTTTCTATAGAAAAAATTCCTCAGGTCCCCGAGGACACTTTTTTCTATAGAAAAAAATTTCTCAGGTCCCTGAGGACACTTTTTTCTATAGAAAAAAATTACCAGGTCCCTGAGGATACTTTTTTCTATAGAGAAAAATTACTCAGATCCCTGAGGACACTTTTTTCTATAGTAAAAAATTGCTCAGGTCCCTGAGGACACTTTTTTCTGTAGAAAAAAAAATTCCTCATATCCCTGATGACACTTTTTTCTATAGCAAAAAATTCCTCATGTACTTGGGGACACTTTTCTCTATAGAAAAATTCCTCAGGTACTTGAGGACACTTTTTTCTATAGAAAACAATCCTCAGGTCCCTGAGAACACTTTTTCCAATAGAAAAAAATCCTCAGCTCCCTGAGGACACTTTTTTCTATAGAAAGAGATCCTCAGATCCCTGAGGACACTTTTTTCTATAGAAAAAATTCCTCATGTCGCTGAGGACACTTTTTTCTATAGAAAAAATTCCTCAGGTCGCTGAGGACACTTTTTTCTATAGAAAAAATTCCTCAGGTCGCTGAGGACACTTTTTTCTATAGAAAAAATTCCTCAGGTCGCTGAGGACACTTTTTTCTATAGAAAAAAATTGCTCAGGTCCCTGAGGACACTTTTTTCTATAGAAAAAATTCCTCAGGTCCCTGAGGATAATTTTGTCTACAGAAAAAATTTTCTCAGGTCCCTGAGGACACTTTTTTCTATAGAAAAAATTTCCTCAGGTTACTGAGGACACTTTTTTCTATAGAAAAAAATTCCTGAGCTCCCTGAGGACACTTTTTTCTATAGAAAAAAAAATTCCTCAGGTCCCTGAGGATACTTTTTTCTATAGAAAAAATCCTCAGGTCCCAGATGACACTTTTTCTATAGAAAAAGTCATCATGTCATTTCCTCAGGTCCATGGGTACACTTTCTTCCTCAGTTCCTTGAGGACACATTTTTCTATAGAAAAATTCCCTCTGGTACCTGTGGACACTTTTTTTTATAGCAAAAATTCCCTCAGGTCCCTGAGGATAATTTTTTCTATAGAAAAAAATTCATCTGGTACATGATGACACTTTTTTATAGAAAAAATTCCTCAGGTCCCTAAGGAGATTTTTTGTATGGAAAAAATTCCTCAGGTCCATAAGGAGAATTTGTTTATATAGATAAAAATTCCTCAGGTCACTGAGTAGACGTTTCTCTGTAGAAAAAAACCTTTCTATAGAAAAAATCCTCAGCTAACTGAGTAGAAATTTTTCTATAGAAATCCACAGATCCCTGAGCACACTAAGGACTTTCCTATAGTATAAAGGTCTTCAATAAGACTTTCATTTCTTTTCCAAAGAAGACCTTCGGTCTTCTGAAGAAATATATTTCGATCTTATGATTAATATGCCCATTTTTGGTTCATTCAACTGCAATAAATGCGAGTAATTTTTTTAGGTTGGTGATGAAGACCCTGTATCTATGAACTTTTAAGGTGTGACCACCACCACATAAATTGCCACGCTATAACCGCACTTTACAAAAACAATACATCATATCTAGAAATTGTTTATTATAGCCACAAATATGAATTGCATTTTGTAAAAAAAACAACAACATGTGCCACAGCTAAGTGCTGGAGTGCAACGTACCGCATAAAGTAGAGGATACTCATTCAATAAGTAACAATTATACGTGGTTTTTATGTTGTTGTTGTTGCTGTTAAATTGTTTGATTTAACAATATAATTATACTATGGCCAAAATTGCTTAAAAAGACTGCAATTTAAAAACGCTTTAGAGTACGAATTTTCAATTGCTCATTATATTGTGCTGTGGCAATTAAAGTTCAAGTTGAAGGTTTTTGTTCGATGTTTTTTTTTTGCTTTTAAATGAGTTCCTTAATTATTTTGATGGATCAATTATGGAAATTAATATATCTGCATTTTTTCGAGAGCTTTTTTACACGTCCGAAATATTTTTCTTCCTCCAAATATGCATCTTTCCATTTCCCATATCTCAAAATCTGATCAAAATGAATAAAGACACTTTGTGTCCCAACAGCATTCCGCGTGACATGTCAAGCAAATCAATTCCTTTGAAATCAACGTGAGCTTGATAAACAAAAACATAAAAATCCCCATCAAAACAGTTTGGCGCCCAATTGTCAACGCATAAAAAGTGGCGAACGTGGCTGTCCTTCTCTTTAACAAGAATACTGGTATTTTTATTCTTTTTAGACCCCCACTCAACAATTCTGTTATAACCATTTTTGAAAGAAGAAGTAGTGACACTTATAAACTAATGACCCATATCCACAAATATCCAAATATTGGCAAAACAAACAAACATGGCTTGGCACAGGGTATAGCAGTCCAAAATTGTGATGAAAAGACACAACTAGATTCCATAACTGACATTCTAAACAAACCAAACAATCAAAATGCGGATGGATGTGGATGGACAAAACAAAACATGGCCGTTAAGTTTGCCATATAGGCGACGACTGACGTCGTCCATATGGAAATTTTGTGTGGTTCTTTGCCACAAAACAGTCAGTCATTCATTCATTGAGTGGAACAGCACAAAGGTAAACAAAACCACAATAAGAATAATTTTTGTAGTTTTTGTTGGTTTTTTTGTAAAATTCTTATATCAACCAACCAACCGGGTAGCTGTTGCTGGTAGTTGGCTACATAACCAAAAGAAAGACAAAAACAAAAAAGAACCCATGTCTCTTTGTTTCCATTACGAGTAGATTCTTAGGTTACGTTACCTTTTCGCACCGGAGGTTGTTGACATTGTGTAAAAGTTGGCAAAAATCCAAAAACCAAACAAACAAAACTTTTACACAAAGTCCACACATAACACTTCTTGCGGACAGCAAGAACTGCTGGCGAAAGAACAGAAGCTAAGGTGGACAAACAGCAGTAGCGTTTCATTGTAATATTTTTACATAACTACAATAAGGACTGTTCGGGTACAATAAAACAAATAGAAAAGACTCAGTTGGCTTTACAGACAGATAGCCTGAGGATTTTATATAGAAAAAAATAGAAAAAATTTTCCTAAGGGACCTAAGGTTTTTTCTATAAAAAAGTTCCTCCGGAACCTGAGGATTTTTTTCTATAGAAAAAAGTGTCCTCAGGTACCTGAGGAATTTATTTCTATGGAAAAAAGTGTCTTCACGTACATGAGGATTTTTTTATCTATGGAAAAAAAGTGTCCTCAGGAATTTTTTTAGAGAAAAGTGCTCTCAGGGACCAGTGGAATTATATTCTATTGAAAAAATGTCCTGAGGAATTTTTTCTATAGAAAAAAGTGTTCTCAGGAACCTGAGGAATTTTTTTTCTATAGAAAAAAGTGTCCTCAGGGACCTGAGGAATTTTTTTTTCTATAGAAAAAAGTGTCCTCAGGGACCTGAGGAATTTTTTTTTCTATAGAAAAAAGTGTCCTCAGGGACCTGAGGAATTTTTTTTTCTATAGAAAAAAGTGTCCTCAGGGACCTGAGGAATATTTTTTCTATAGAAAAAAGTGTCCTCAGGGACCTGAGGAATATTTTTTCTATAGAAAAAAGTGTCCTCAGGGACCTGAGGAATTTTTTTTTCTATAGAAAAAAGTGTCCTCAGGGACCTGAGGATTTTTTTCTATAGAAAAAAGTGTCCTCAGGGACCTGAGGATTTTTTTCTATACAAAAAAAGTGTCCTCAGGGACGTGAGGTTTTTTTTCTATAGAAAAAAGTGTCCTCAGGGTCCTGAGGAATTTTTTTCTATAGAAAAAAGTGTCCTCAGGGACCTGAGGAATTTTTTTCTATAGAAAAAAGTGTCCTCAGGGATCTGAGGAATTTTTTTCTATAGAAAAAAGTGTCCTCAGGGACCTGAGGAATTTTTTTCTATAGAAAAAAGTGTCCTCAGGGACCTGAGGAATTTTTTTCTATAGAAAAAAGTGTCCTCAGGGACCTGAGGAATTTTTTTCTATAGAAAAAAGTGTCCTCAGGGACCTGAGGAATTTTTTTCTATAGAAAAAAGTGTCCTCAGGGACCTGAGGAATTTTTTTATATAGAAAAAAGTGTCCTTAGAGACCTGAGGAATTTTTTTCTATAGAAAAAAGTGTCCTCAGGGACCTGAGGAATTTTTTCTATAGAAAAAGTGTCCTCAGGGACCTAAGGAATTTTTTTTTATAGAAAAAAGTGTCCTCTGGTACCTGAGGAATTTTTTTTCTATAGAAAAAAGTGTCCTCTCGGACCTGAGAAATTTTTTTCTATAGAAAAAAGTGTCCTCAGGGACCTGAGGAATTTTTTTCTATAGAAAAAAGTGTCCTCGGGGACCTGAGGAATTTTTTTCTATAGAAAAAAGTGTCCTCAGGGACCTGAGGAATTTTTTTCTATAGAAAAAAGTGTCGTCAGGGACCTGAGGAATTTTTTTCTATAGAAAAAAGTGTCCGCAGGGACCTGAAGAATTTTTTTCTATAGAAAAAAGTGTCCTCAGGGAACTGAGGAATTTTTTTCTATAGAAAAAAGTGTCGTCAGGGATCTGAGGAATTTTTTTCTATAGAAAATAGTGTCCTCAGGTACCTGAGGAATTTTTTTCTATAGAAAAAAGTGTCCTCAGGGACCTGAGGAATTTGTTTATATTTAAAAAATCACTTCAGGAAAATGATGATTTTTTCTATAGAAAAAATTCACTTCAGGGACCTGAGGAATTTTTTTCTATAGAAAAAAGTGTCCTCATGGACCTGTTTTTTTCTATAGAAGAAAGTGTCCTCAGGGACCTGAGGAATTTTTTTCTACAGAAGAAAGTGTCCTCAGGGCCCTGAGGAATTTTTTTCTTTAGAATAAAGTGTCCTCAGGGACCTGAGGAATTTTTTCTTTAGAAAAAAGTGTCCTCATCGTCCTGAGCATTTTTTATAGAAAAAAGGGTCCTCTGGGACCTAAGGAATTTTTCCTCAGGGACCTGAGCATGAGGAATTTTTTTCTATAGAAAAAAGTGTCCTCAGCGACCTGAGAAATTTTTTTTTCTATAAAAAAAGTGTCCACAGGGACGTGAGAAATTTTTTTCATAGAAAAAAAGTGTCCTCAGGGACCTGAGGAATTTTTTTCTATAGAAAAAAAGTGTCTTCAGGGACCTGAAGAATTTTTTTCCATAGAAAAATGTGTCCACAGGGACCTGAGGTATTTTTTATAGAAAAAAGTGTCCTCAGGGACCTGAGGAGTTTCTTTCTATAGAAGAAAGTGTCCTCAGGGACCTGAGGAATTTTTTTCTACAGAAGAAAGTGTCCTCAGGGCCCTGAGGAATTTTTTTCTATAGAAAAAAGTGTCCGCAGGGACCTGAAGAATTTTTTTCTATAGAAAAAAGTGTCCTCAGGGAACTGAGGAATTTTTTTCTATAGAAAAAAGTGTCGTCAGGGATCTGAGGAATTTTTTTCTATAGAAAAAAGTGTCCTCAGGGACCTGAGGAATTTTTTTCTATAGAAAAAAGTGTCGTCAGTGACCTGAGGAATTTTTTTTTTCTATAGAAAATAGTGTCCTCTGGGACCTAAGGAATTTTTTTTCTGTAGAAAAAAGTGTCCTCAGAGACCTGAGGAATTTTTTTTTAGAAAAAAGTGTCCTCAGGGACCTGACGAATTTTTTTCTATAGAAAAAAGTGTCCTCAGGGACCTGAGGATGTTTTTTCTGTAGAAAAATAGTCCCTGAGGTGACTTTTTTCTATAGAAATAATATGCCTAAGGTTCCTGAGCTGACTTTATTATATAGAAGAAATTCCTCAGGTACCTGATGTGAACTTCTTTTCCATAGAAAACATTTTCTCAGGTCCCTGTAGAAAAAAATCCCTGAGAATACTGGAACAGCTCTTATATTCCCTAACCTTTCATTTACTCACTCCATCTGGCGTCATTTATTACAACAATAACAACAACAAAATCTCCTACCATGCAAACAGAACATTAAAACTAAAGTTCTCAACTCCTTTTTTTGTATATTTTAACTTGGCATTTATTGGCAAGAATATTATTACCAAGAAAAGCTTAAGTACCAATGGGCACACATACCCATAAAACGAAGAATTTTGAAAACCCCAGAAATTGTTTTTATCTAATTGCTGGTGCTGCTACTGGTGTCAACCAAAGGTTTCCCTAAGCGTGGCCAATTGTTGGTAACAAAACTAACTACCCATTTGACACTTCCAAGTTTCGAACGTAGGTGTTGGGCTAATGTTTATTTTAGTTGCAGTTTTTTTTTTAACAATTTGATTTTAATAGTCCTCAGGGTAGAATATTTACATTCAGGCATGAAAGAACGATGGCTAGACATGTGAGCTGGATGTACTTCATGTTTCTCTTTGCCATCCATCGATGCTTAATGTTGTTCGATGCTTAATGTTGTTGTCACGTCTTTTTGAAACGCACACACATACATGTAGATGCCTGGTCGTGGATACCACCGGTAGTTAATGTTGAGTTTTCTTAGGAAACTTTTAGCAAATGGAACACATTTAGAAAAAAGAGCGGGGACGTTGAAATACGCAACTCAAATGACGTGTGTGTAGGTTTTTGCTAGGAAAATTAGAAAAAAAATCTTCAGCTCCATGAGGCCACTTTTTTCTATTGGAAAAAATTCCTCAGGTCCCTGAGTACACTTTTTTCTATAGAAAAAAATCCTAAGGTCACTGAGGACAGTTTTTTCTATAGAAAAAAATTCCTCAGGTCCCTGAGGACACTTTTTTCTATGGAAAAAAAAAATCCTCAGGGAACTGGAACACTTTTTTCTACAGAAAAAAAAAATCCTCATGTCCCTGAGGACTCTTTTTTCTGTAGACAAAATTCCTTAGATTCCTGAGGACACTTTTTTCTATAGAAAAAATTCCTCAGGTCCCTGAGGACACTTTTTTCTATAGAAAAAAAATCCTCAGGTCCCAAGGACACTTTTTTCTGTAGAAAAAAATTTCTCAGGTCCCTGAGGACACTTTTTCTATAGAAAAAAATTCCTCAGGTGCCTGAGGACACTTTTTTCTATAGAAAAAAATTCCTCAGGTGCCTGAGGACACTTTTTTCTATAGAAAAAAATTCCTCAGGTCAATGAGGACACATTTTTTCTGTTCCCTGAGGACACTTTTTTCTGTAGAAAAAATTCCTCAGGTCCCTGAGGACACTTTTTCTATAGAAAAAAATTCCTCAGGTGCCTGAGGACACTTTTTTCTATAGAAAAAAATTCCTCAGGTCCCTGAGGACACTTTTTTCTATAGAAAAAAATTCCTCAGGTCCCTGAGGACACTTTTTTCTATAGGAAAAATTTCTCAGGTCACTGAGGACACATTTTTACAGGTCCCTGATGAAACTTTTTTCTATAGAAAAAATTCCTCAGGTCCCTGAGGACACTTTTTTCTATAGAAAAAAATTCCTCAGGTCCCCGAGGACACTTTTTTTCTGTAGACAAAATTTCTTAGGTTCCTGAGGACACTTTAAATAAATCCCCATTGGCTATATAAGCCAATATAGGGCTTGTTATACAAGTAAATTCCTCATTGAACGCCACGGGTCTTTCTTTCCTCATTTGTTAACATTTATTATTTTGTTACCTTAATTTGAATGTCGAAGTCACTTCACTTCCTTGTCATTTTGCTGTCCAATACCTCAGCTAACTTATCTCTCATCACTCTTCTTCAAAGTGTTGGTTGCCCTATTAATTTATTTATGTTGTCATTTGGCAAACCACACGATTGCGGATTTTAATTGCGGAAATGTATAGAGCTCTACCCTGCTGTATCATCACATGTTATTTATTCTATACGCTACGTTCCAATCGAGTCTCCAAACGGCTGAAGCATGCTACTGATTTTTAATTTTGAAATTAACCTTTAAGTTAGTCTGCCATAGCAAATCTAAATCAGAATCTTAAGCGGTAGTCGGGTAGTAGTCCTCCTCCAATATCAAGTGCAATTGTTAATTTATTTAAATGTTCACCTTCGCCACAATTCTCATTCCTTTGGCATTTAAAAGAACAGTCAATGGGTTTTGAAATAACTAAACGATTGATTTATCTTAGATTGGAATGATGAAATTAAATTTTCAATTATTTTTTTTTTTTTTAAATACCAAAACATGTTTTAACAACTTATTTGTAATTTTTCTTATTTATTTTGTTGATTGTAGAGAAGGAGAAGCAGGAAAAAATAGTTTATAACATAATTGCCTTAAATTAAATTTTTCATTTATTTTTATTAAAACCATTTTACAAGTCGTTCACTTTTAGTTAATTCGATTTGTGTTTAGGTTATCGTTGTTGTTGTTGTTGTTTATTTACTGGACCACAAACCACCACCAGCATCACTCACCACCACCATAGCTGGCCAACAGGTTAATAATCTTATGTTTGTTTACAAGATTGTTTATAAAAGTTAATTGAATCAATTTTGGTTAATTGTTTTGTGGTGGTTTTTTATTTCTCATCTGTAGGCAGATTAAATCGCCGTGAAATAGGGTGTAACGATGTGAGCGATTCACAAAAACGTATGACCATAAAATTAAAAAAATTAACACATCACACATTAAAGAAAATAAGTCATATAGAAGACCAATCGGTTTAACTATGTCCTGTAAGAAGGCTCGCTGGTCTCCTATAAAAAGACAAACTGGTTTTCAAAAAATAACTTCAATAATAAAATATGCTGTCCTCAGATCCCTGAGGATACTTTTTTCTACAGAAAAAAATTCCTCAGGTCCCAGAGGACACTTTTTCCGTGGAAAAAAAATCCTCAGGTCCCTGAGGACACATTTTTCCTTAGAAAAAAATTCCTCAGGTGCCTGAGGACACTTTTTTCTATAGAAAAAAATTCCTCAGATCCCTGAAAACACTTTTTTCTATAGAAAAAAATTCCTCAGATCACTGAGGACACTTTTTTCTATAGAAAAATCCTCAGATCCCTGAAGACACTTTTTTCTATAGAAAAAAATCCTCAGATCCCTG
Organism: Musca autumnalis; assembly: GCF_047663935.1. Classification (NCBI taxonomy): domain Eukaryota; kingdom Metazoa; phylum Arthropoda; class Insecta; order Diptera; family Muscidae; genus Musca; species Musca autumnalis. The sequence continues at coordinate 213,478,336 of NW_027411866.1, read as the reverse complement.
AAGACACTTTTTTCTATAGAAAAAAATCCTGAGGTCCCTGAGGACACTTTTTTCTACAGAAAACTGATCAGGTCCCACAGGACACTTTCCTCTGGTCTCTTAGGACACTTTTTTTTATAGAAAAAATTCCTCAGGTCTCTGAGGACACTTTCTTCTATAGACAAAAATTCCTCAGGTCAATGAGGACATTTTTTTCTATAGAAAAAAATTCCTCAGGTCACTAAGGACACTTTTTTCTTTAGAAAAAGATTCCTCAGGTCTCTAAGGACAGGTTTTTCTATAGACAAAAATTCCTCAGGACTATGAGGACACTTTTTTCTATAGAAAAAATTTCGTCAGGTCCCTGGGAGACATTTTTTCTATAGAAAAAAATTCCTCATGTCACTGAGGACAATTTTTTCTATAGAAAAAAATTCCACAGTTGCCTGAGGACACTTTTTTCTATAGAAAAAAATTCCTCAGGTCCCTGAGGACACTTTTTTCTATAGAAAAAAATTCCTACTGGCCCTGAAGACCCTATTTTATATAGAAAAAAATTCTTCAGGTCCCTTTTTCTATAGAAAAAATACCTCAGGTCCCTGAGGACACTTTTTTTCTATAGAAAAAAATTCCTCAGGTCCCTGAGGACACTTTTTTCTATAGAAAAAAATTCCTCAGGTCCCTGAGGACACTTTTATAGAAAAAAATTCCTCAGAAAAAAATTCCTCAGGTCCCTGAGGACTCTTTTTTCTATAGAAAAAAATTTCTCAGGTCCCTGAGGACTCTTTTTTCTATAGAAAAAAATTCCTCTGGTCCCTGAGGACTCTTTTTTCTATAGAAAAAAATTCCTCGGGTCCCTGAGGACACTTTTTTCTGTAGAAAAAAATTCCTCAGGTCCCTGAGGACACTTTTTTCTATAGAAAAAAATTCCTCAAGTCTCTGAGGACCCTTTTTTCTATAGAAAAATAATTCCTCAGGTTCCTGAGGACACTTTTTTCTATAGAAAAAAATTCCTCAGGTCCCTGAGGACACTTTTTTCTATAGAAAAAAATCCTCAGGTCCCTGAGGACATTTTTTTCTATAGAAAAAATTCCTCAGGTCCCTGAGGACACTTTTTTCTATAGAAAAAAATTCCTCGGGTCCCTGAGGACACTTTTTTTTATAGAAAAAAATTCCTCAGGTCCCTGAGGACACTTTTTTCTATAGAAAAAAATTCCTCAGGTCCCTGAGGACACTTTTTTCTATAGAAAAAAATTCCTCAGCTCCCTGAGGACACTTTTTTCTATAGAAAAAAATTCCTCAGGTCCCTGATACACTTTTTTCTATAGAAAAAAATTCCTCAGGTCCCCGATACACTTTTTTCTATAGAAAAAAACTGTCCACAGGGACCTGAGGACACTTTTTTTCTATAGAAAAATTTCCTCAGCACTCTGAGGACACTTTTTTCTACAGAAAAAAATTCCTCAGATCCATGAGGACACTTTTTTCTATAGAAAAAAATTCTATAGAAAAAAAATCCTCAGGTCCCTGAGGACACTTTTTTCTATAGAAAAAAATTCCTCACCCCCCTGAGGACACTTTTTTCTACAGAAAAAATTTCTCAGGTCCCTGAGGACACTTTTTTCTATAAAAAAATCCTCGGTCCCAGAGGACACTTTTTTCTATAGAAAAAAATTCCTCAGGTCCCTGAGGACACTTTTTTCTATAGAAAAAAATTCCTCAGGTCCCTGAGGACACTTTTTTCTATAGAAAAAAATTCCTCAGGTCCCTGAGGACACTTTTTTCTATAGAAAAAAATTCCTCAGGTCCCTGAGGACACTTTTCTATAGAAAAAAATTCCTCAGGACCCTGAGGACACTTTTTTCTATAGAAAAAAATTCCTCAGGTCCCTGAGAACACTTTTTTCTATAGAACAAATTCCTCAGGTCCGTGAGGGCACTTTTTTCTATAGAAACAAATTCCTTAGGTCCCTGAGGACACTTTTTTTCTATAGAAACAAATTCCTTAGGTCCCTGAGGACACATTTTCCTATAAAAAAAAATCGTCAGGTCCCCGAGGACACTTTTTCTATAGAAAAAAATTCCTCAGATCCCTGAGGACAATTTTTTCTATAGAAAAATTCCTCAGGTCCGTTAGGCCTCTTTTTTCTATACAAAAATATTCCTCAGGTCCCTGAGGACACTTTTTCTTTCGATGAATAGATCAGATCCATCGATTTTGGATTAACATTATATTAAAAATCTATCTATTTTCTACATTCGGGGAAGATCCATTGAACTTATATAAGATTTTCTTTGAGTAAACCCATCGTTCATCCATGGAATGATCCACGGATCTTCGTTGAGAAGATCTATCGGAGTACGACGATATCGATCTTCAATGAAAAGGACCTTCGATAAAAGGGTCCATCGTTCTTTTATACGAAGATCCACCACTCTTCAATTTGAAGATCCATCAAAATACTTTGAGAAGGTTCGTTGATCTGAGAAAATCCAAAGGTCTTCCATGAAAGGATCCATCGATCTTCAATCCCTTAGGTTCTTAAGTTGATTTTTCTATAGAAAAAATTTTTTTTTTTATAGAAAAAAAATTCTCGGGTCCTTAAGTTGACTTTTTTTCTATAGAAAAACTGAGTTGACTTTTTTCTATAGAAAAAATTCCTCAGGTCCCTTAGGTGACATTTCCATCCATCGACCTTTGATGAGAAGATCTATCGATTTTTTATGAGCAAGTCAACGGATCTTCTGAGAGCAGGTCCATCGATCTTTGACGAAAAAAACTATCTATTTTCTATGAAACGATCCATCGTTTTTCAATGAAAATGTCCATCGATCTTCGATTCGAAGATCCATCGTTCATCGATTAGAAGGTTGATCGATCTTCGGTGACAAGATCGGTCCATCTTTGGTAAGAATGTCCATGGATCTTCTGGAAAAAACGCGTCCATCTTCGATGAATAGATCCATCGATTTTTTAATGAGAAGATCCATTGATCTTATATAGGAAGATCCATCTATTTTCTATCTTCTGAGAAGATCCCTTGATCTTATATAAGATTTTCGATGAGCAAATCCATCCATCTACCATGAGATGATCCACCGATCTTCGTTGAGAAGGTCCATTGGTATTCGATGAGAAAATCCATAGATTTTCGAGGAATAAACCCATCGATCTTCCAATGAGATGATCCATCGATCTTCGTTGAGAAAATCCATAGGGGTTCGATGATATCGGTATTCAATGAAAAGAGCCTTCGATAGAAAGGTCCATCGATCTTTTATATCGTCGATCTGAGAACATCCATCGGTCTTCCATAATAGGATCCATCAACCTTCGATACGAAGATCCATAGATCTTCCATGAGAATATCCCTTGATCTTCGATAAGAAAATCCATAGATATTTTATGATCCATTGATCTTCCATTGAGAAGATGACAATTGATAAGAAGATCCGCCGTTATCCGAAAAGGAGACATCTATTTTCGAAGGGAAAATGCATTGATCTTCCGTGAAAAACCCCATCCATCTGCTTGGCAGATACATCGATCTTCAATGAGAAGATCGATTGCGAGATGAAAATCTATCAATCTACTATGCGATAAAACATATATTTCCGATGAGCAAGTCTATCCATCTCCTATGAGAAGATTCGTCGATCTTCTTTATGAAGGTCCACCGAATTCGATTAGAAGTTCCATCGATCTGTGGTGATATGATTTACCTCCGATGAAAAGATTCATCGATCTAATTGCCCATCATCGACGAGTATATCTATCGATCTTTGATGAAAAGAACTATTGATCTTCTAAGAAGAGATCTATCGATCTGCCAAGAAAAGATACCTCGAAAAGAAACTCTTCGACCTTCTCATAGTGGATCTACTGATCGTCTATAAGAATATCCACTGATCTTCTATGAAATATCCAACGATCTTCTATGAAAATTTCATAGAAGATCATCTTTACATGGAGAAAAAATGCAGCAAACAAATATATATGTTTGGTTGCAAACAAATATATGTTTGCATCCAAACATAAGTTGTGTTTTTGCTGAAATTTTTTTCCTGTGTGAAAATCTCTCGAATTTCTTTAAGAATGTCCTTTGAAATTCCATAAGATTATCCGATAATCTTCTAGGAAAATATCCATTGATCCAAAATGCATCAGCATTCCATAACCACCCCTTATTAGTCTTCTATTGTCTTGATCTCCTCCTGACTAAGTTGTATATATGTATTCAATCCCATTTTCTGGGATTGCTACTACTCGAATAATATATTTTTCAAATATTTCTCTACAACTTTTCACTTGAACCGTTTCTTGAATTAAAAAATTTACTTTCATTTAGAAAATCAGAGAGTTATTAAAAATCTCGAAAACTAGTAACGCCAGCCATGCATATCTCCTTCTAACTGCAGTTGGCAGTCAGGCTAGTTGTGGAAATTGTCGATTTGAAACCGTTTTAGCTGCAAAATGATATGTCGCGTTTTATCTGTCTTTGACAAGGAAAGAGTTTTAAGAAAACAAACAAACAAGTGGCTGCCAAGCCAATGCAGTCCCCGCAACAAGCAGTTACTTCTTAATCACTGCACGTTCGGTTGGTTTATCTGCAGCAGGCTAAACGACTTGGCATGGCAAGTCTCTATTTGTGTGGTGTTGCTGGGGTATTTTATTTTTTCTTCCTAACTTTTCAATTTAGTTTAGTTGCTGTTGTTGTCTCGCGTTTTTTTTTCTTCTTCTACTGCAGCATGACTAGAAAGGAAATGATGAAAGTTTTACACTTTCTTTGGCAAATGCTATTAAAATATTATTTATTTAATGCTCCTCATCATCGTTGTCATTATTGCTGTTGTTGTTGTTGCTGATGCACTTTTCCAAAGATAGCTTGAGATACTGACTGGGCAATGACTAGTTTTTCCTTTCAGGTTATCAACAAGTTTGTTGGCCACTTGTGGTTTGATTAGAGCGGGGATGATGAACAAACTACCAATTTGAAAGGTTTGCAAACTTCACAATGGAATTATAATAATTTGTGACGTTTTTGACATGTGGTATAAAAGCATAAATATGCATACTTTGGCCTTCAGATGGTAGTCATCTTTCCCCAAAATATAACATTAGATGATTAGATTTCATTTATTACAAAAATTCCTTTCAATGTTAACTTTTTTGACGTTTACGACATTATGTATAATACTTCGTCAGTGTCTCAATGTATTCACAATGACCATCTTCGGGTTTTCAGAACTACTTTGTGTGTTTTTGCCAATTATGGAATTGTCATAATTATGGCAAAAAGCTGAGGAAAGAAGCCATGAGAGAGGAGCTTCGTAAGTTAGAAGTTAGGCATTTAACTCCAATGCATTTCTCTACATATTCTTCTTCTTGTTTCTTAAAATGCAGCAGATTTTCATTTCAATTCGCAACAAAAAAACAACAAATTATGTAGCAGTCTTTAGTTACAAGTTATGCCCTGGATGGCTGCGTGACAACAACTACAACCACATTGTCCCAATGGATGAAACCAGTTAAGATCTCCTGGTTTTATTAAAGACTCTGGGGCCGCTGAGGTTTCTGGTACAAATTTGAAATGCATGGCATAGAAAATTGAATTAGTTCCAGACATTTGTTTCAATATCAACGGCAGCAGCAACGACGACAAACGGCAACAATGTCAGAAGAATATCACGAGCTACAACTGCTGATGCTGCTGCTGCTCCTGCTGCTGCCGTTGTTGTTGTTATTGTTATTATTATGATTATTAACTGTGGACAGCCGAGATAATTGCCTTGTAATTAAATGTTTTGACAGAGTATCACATTTCTCAATTTCGAAAAAAACGACACAGATGAATTTTACAAATGGAATTGTAATGTTGAGACAAAATGGCCCGTGTTTGTAATTTGTAGATTTATTTTGTTGTATTGGGTACCTGATTGTTTTGAACAAATGAACTAAACGTAGTAAATAGGGGAGGCTGATTGATATAAGCTACTAAAAAATAACATTAAACCTTTCATTTTCGCACCGAAAATTTGGATATACTTTCTGAAAATTAATGGATCTTCTCTGAAAAGATCGCTACATCTTCTCAGAGGATCATTGGTTAAGATTCGCTTGGAAAACCAAAGAGTCTTCTCATAGCAGATCGAAAGATTTTTCCAAAGAACATCAATGGATGGATCAATGAGTCTTCACACTGATCTTTTCATAAAAGATCGATATACATATCGATATAATTTTCTTTTAAAACACCGAGGTATGTATCTTACCGAACATCGATGGATCTTCACATCGAAGACCGCTAAATATTCTGATACATTTTCTTCTTTCTTAGATCATTAATGCATCTTCTCATAGAATTTCAATATATCTTCTTAGTGGATATTCTTATAAAAGATCAATTGATCCATCTTACAAAAGATCGAAGGACCACCTTGAAGAAGATCGATGTTACTTACCATCAAAAATCAATGAAATATAGAAGAACGATAGATCTTATCATGAAGATTGATGGACCTTTACTTAGAGGATCCACAGATCTTCTCACATCACATCCATGACCTTATTTTTTAAAAGAAAGTAGATGGATCTTCCCATATATAGCAGATAGATTAGACCTCTTACAGATCGATGAATTTTCTTATAGTAGACGACTGATTTTCTCATAGAAAATCTTTACATATTCTCATATAAGTTCGATAGATTTTCTCACTGACCGATGCATCTTCCCTAAGAAGATCGATTCTTCTTCTTTAAGAAGATCGATGCATCTTCTGCTAGAGGATCGATAGATCTTCTCTGTGAACCTCTTTTCTGGTAGAAAGTCGATGGATCTTCTCAGAGAAGATTGATAGACCAAGATGAATTAATCTTCTAATAGCAGATCGATAGATTTTCTCCGAGAAGATCGATAGATCTTCAAATCATAAAAGTTCGATGGACTTTCTAATCGAAGATCTATAGGTCTTCTCATATAATATCGTTAGATTTTCCCATAGAAGGTCAACGTATCTTCTCATAGAATATCGATGGATATTCTCATATAAGATCGGTTGATTTTTTCCTAGAAAATCGGTTTATCTTCTCCTAGAAAATCGGTTGATCTTCTCATAGAAGATATGTTGATCTTCTTATAGAAAATCGGTTGATCTTCTCCTAGAAGATCAGTCGATTTTCTCCTAGATAATCGGTTGATCTTCTCACAGAAGATCGGTTGATCTTCTCTCTTCTCATAGAAGATCGGTTGATCTTCTCTCTTCTCATAGAAGATCGGTTGATCTTCTCAGAGAAGATCGGTTGATCTTCTCAGAGAAGATCGGTTGATCTTCTCAGAGAAGATCGGTTGATCTTCTCAGAGAAGATCGGTTGATCTTTTCACAGAAGATCGGTTGATCTTCTCACAGAAGATCGGTTGATCTTCTCACAGAAGATCGGTAGATCTTCTCATAGAAGATCGTTTGATCTTCTCATAGGAGATCGATTGATCTTCTCATAGAAAATCGGTTGATCTTCTCATAGAAAATCGGTTGATCTTCTCACAGAAGATCTGTTGATCTTCGCATAGAATATCGTATGATCGGTTGATCTTCTCCTAGAAGATCGGTTGATCTTCTCATAAAAGATCGGTTGTCTTCGCATAGAAGATCGGTTGATCTTCTCCTAGAAGATCGGTTGATCTTCTCCTAGAAGATCGGTTGACCTTCTCACAGAAGATCGGTTGATCTTCTCATAGAAGATCAGTCGATCTTCTCCTAGAAGATCGGTTGATCTTCTTATAGAATATCGGTTAATCTTCTCATAGAAAATCGGTTGATCTTCTCATGGGAGATCGGTTGATCTTCTCACAGAAGATCGTTTGATTCTCTCTCAGAAGATCGGTTGATCTTCTCATAGTAGATAGGTTGATCTTCTCATAGAAGATCAGTCGATCATCTCCTAGAAGATCGGTTGATCTTCTTATAGAATATCGGTTGATCTTCGCATAGAAGATCGGTTGATCTTCGCATAGAAGATCGGTTGATCTTCTCATAGAAGATCGCTTGATCTTCTCAAAGGAAAATATGGATCTTCTCATAGAAGATCGATGGATCTTCATATAGAAAAAAGATGGGATCTTTTCATAAAACTTCGGCTGATCTTCTCATAGAAGATGGGTTGATCTTCTCATAGAAGATGGATTGATCTTCTCATAGAAGGTCGGTTAATCTTCTCAAACAAGATAAATGGATCTTCTCATAGAAGAAAGATGGGATCTTCTCACAAAAGTTCGATGGACTTTCTAAGAGAAGATTGTTGGGTCTTCTCATAGAAGGTCGAGGTATATTCTCATAGAAGATAACTTGACCTTCTTATAGAAGATCGGTTGATCTTCTAGTAGAAGATCAGTTCATCTTCTAATAGAAGATCAGTTGATCTTCTCAAAGAAGATAAATGGATTTTCTCAAAGAAGATCGATGGATCTTTATATAAAAGAAAGATGGGATCTTCTCATAAAAGTTAAGTTGACCTTCTCAGAGAAGATCGACGTATATTCTCATAAAAGATAAATGGATCTTCTCACAGAATATCGATTGATCATCTCATAGAAGATCAGTTGATCTTCTTAAAGAAGATTAATGGATATTCTCATAGAAGATCGATGGATCTTCATATAGAAGAAAAATGGAATCTTCGCATAAAAGTTCGATAGGCCTTCTCAGAAAAGATCGTTGGATCCTCTCTTGGAAGATCGACATATATTCTCATAGAAGATAAATGGATTTTCTCATAGAAGACCGGTTGATTTTCTCTTAGATGATCGGTGGACCTTCTTATATATGTAAATTCGAAAAAACTTCTCACAGAATATCGATAGATTTTCTCATAGAAGATCAATGGCTCTTCTCTTAGATGATCGATGGACCTTCTCATTGAAGATGGATTGATCTTCTCATAGAAAATCGTAGGATTCTCGATGGATCTTGTCATTAAAAATCTTCTAGAAGATCGACGGATCTTCTTATTGAAGATCAATGGATCTTCGTATAGAAGATTGATTCATTTTCACAGAAGATATCTTAGATTGTCTATGGGGTTTCTCTTAGAAGGTTTATGGATCCTCTCATTTAATTAATTAAATCGACTTTTGAAGTACACACGATATTTCCTTTCAAAATGTAGTTGACATTCTTCATGTTTCGGTTACCAATCAATTTAAATATTTTGAGGGTTTCATCTAGATTTTCCAACGAATTCATTCAGACTAACAGCACCTCGGTCTCGATTCGCTTTGCAACTTTTCCGCAGGAGGTTTTTGTTGTTCTGATTTTAGCGATTTAAATTTCATCTCGGGACGAGTAGCCCTGTATATTCTCCAACAAACGCATCTTCTTCTTTTTCCCTTAACTCCTTGAGTAGCATGGGACCTCTAGAGGTTTCTGAAACACTGTCTGAACAAGAAGTACTCCCACCCAGACACGTGGAGCTTGCCGCAGTTGCTAGAGGATTTGGCATATGCCTGTGACCTCCTAAAGATCTTCTCATAGATCATCATTGGACTTCTTATATAATAGGTCTTCCCATAGAAGCCAAATGGATATTCTCCTCGATCATCCGTTGGATCTTTTCATAGATGAAGGAAGATCTGTCTTCTCATGGAAGATCTATAGATTATCCTGTAGACTATCAGTGGATCTTCATAGAGAAGATCAATGGATCTTTTCATAGAAGACCGGTTGATCTTTTCACAGAATATCGTTTTAGAACTTCTGATAGAAAATCGATGTGTCTTCTCATAGAAGATTGATGACCCTTCATAGGGGATATCGATGAATCCTCTCATATAAGATCGGACGAGCTTCCTACAGAAGATTGGGGGATTTTCTCAAAGAAGTTTGTTGGTTCTTCTCATAGATTAGAGATATTTAGAGATTAAAATTTCTTTCGGTTCTTTCTTTCATGTTTTTGGTGACAAAATTCGTGAAGATTTCTTCTTTGCCACCGTTGACCTGTATGGGCTCATCCGCTGCCATCCCTATTGCCTTTTCCACCATAACAACGCAGATATCTGTAGAGCCTATTCCCCAAATACTTCGAGTTGGCTTTTACAGATATTTTGGTAGTGCTGCAGGTATTTCTTGTTAAGGTTATACTGCCCATGATCGGTCGCCAGAGCCTCGTTTGCGCGAACAGAGTACACCAAGTTATTAGTAGACGATGGGTGAGGTTGACATTTGAAGAAGATTGACTATGTGAAGAAACATATTATTCGTATTCGCTTCAGTCTTCCGATTGTCCCCCAATGGTTCCAACAAAAAAACTCGTTATTCCCAAAAAATGGGACTCATAATTTGGAAAACTTCGTAAATAAGTATTTGTTAAAGGATTAGAATTTGCTAGAGTATCCCTTGTTCGATCTGCTCATATTTGAAATGCTCAATTCTGTGCCGAAGATCTACAACATGTGATAATTGGTATGTATTACAGATTCACATTGCGATGACTTGTAACGGTAAATAAATTTTAAATCTGTTTGGTTCCACACTTTCCGGTAAGACCCATACTCGGATTGATATCAATAAACATTTGTGAACATTAATGGGAATTTCTTAACAAAAAATATACAAAGGAAAAAAATTGGAATAGCAGAAAACGTCCTTATTTTAAAAGTATTCTATTTTTCCTATCCAGGATTAGCAGAGTTCTGCTGCTGGAATCAACATAAGAATTCATAACACAAATTCCCCTAATTAAACGTATCTGAATACAATCTCTTGGCTAGCTAATAATTTTCCAAGAAATTTAACAATAACCATACCACCTTTCATTAAAGCCTCGCCATCGCCTGAAAACAAATCTCGTTTTCACTTTTTAATTCCCTGCTGTGTAACACTGAACACCGGCCATGGCGGCGGCATTTTCTTTCTAAAGTTCTGGCTTTGTTTTTATTACATTTTTTACAAAAATTATAATGTTTGTGTGGTTAAGAGTAGGATAAGAAAAAAAAACAAGGGTTGTGCAGGCAAGCAGCGGACTGCATAATTTATCTAGACCCAACTATCAGGTTATTAAAGAAGAGCAAAAGTGGTTAACGCATGTCATTTTCACATGTAAACACAGCGTAAATTGATGGCAATATGAAGTAATCTCGGAGTGGAAAAAAAAACTAAATAAAAAATATGAATAAAGTAGTAGATTCTACACAAACGCCATCGCCATCAGCTGCCCAACATTTCCACTGTTGACTTGGGTTACTGGCAATTTTCACTTGAGAGAATTTCTGCAGTTTCCATATGGAATGACCTGTTTTTCTGTTGTATAAATATGTATAAGTAATGTTTGGTGCTGGCATCTAACCAAATGAAGTTCCGTCCATCCATGTTTGGTGGCGTAACTGCATAGCTATCTTGACCACCATTAACATTATAAGGCCAAAAGAGATGCAGAACAAGAGATGAATTTACAAAACAAGTTAAACTTTTAAAGCCAATTATAACTTCAAGGGTTCTTCTTCCTCTTCTTGTTGTTGTTGTTTGGTTTTTGGTTCGATCCAAAAATGAAAAACACCAAGGCTGCATGCGTCGTCCTCCAACAAAGAGCAATCTGCTTTGTGGCCAGCTATGAATGGTAATGTCAGACCAAAACAAGAACTCAATAAACCATAGAAGATGAAGTAAAAAGAACACATGGATGGTTTCCTTTTAACATTTGGTGTAGTTCTGTAGCCAGCCTGCCACACAAGGCGCTCGAGGTCCACAAGGACCGAGGCACAACCGACCACAACTAGACCACCAACAAATATTATATTACCATCATCATCGGCGTCATCATCTTCATTGCCATAGTTATCATATTTTTTTTCTATTCTTATTCTTATTTTTTTTTTTCTATTTCTCTCTTCTGTTGTTTTTGGAATAACTGATGAAGGTAGAACATCCATCGCCTGGGTTATGAAGATTATGATGCTGTGGCTGCAGCTTTTGATGATGCCAATGTTGGTTGTTGATGCATGTCAAAGATGTGGTGGTTGTTGGCTTTTTTCTTCACTCACTATTTAATATTCAATGACATGTTTAATATGGTTATGGCTCGTAACCAACCTCCTATCTACCCACCTAACTGGCCTCCATGATGATTCCTACGTAAAGATTAAAATGCGGAACATCTTAACGAATGATAATTGCTTCCAATGCGGAATTTTCTAAAGGCTTATCTTATCAGGGAGAATAACTAAATAGAAAAAAAAAAACAAAATTGATGGCAAGTAAAGGAAATATTTTTAAGTGAAAAATTTCAAAGAAAATATACGAGAGAATTATAATTTCGTAAATATCGTTGTTGGGTTTGATAGTATTCTGAAAAAAAAAAGATTTTTTCCTCCACCTTGTGTAAATGTAATTTTAATAATTTCCGTTAATTTCGTTATAATTCGACCCGAATTAATATTTATTTATTTACTTACTTATTTATTTATTTATTTTTTATTTATTTATTTACTTATTTTTCTTTTTTGTTACAGGGTTCCGATCCTCGTGCTGCCACCTGCCGTGGTAAATTACAGACACGTCGTTGCAAATTAAATCAGGAAATCAACAAAGAGTTACGATTGAGAGCTGGTGCTGAAAACCTATATAAGGTAAAAATTACACGTCAATAATAAACTTCATTCATCATTTTACCAACAAATGAATCATTTTTTTCACTTCATCTCTCTCCCCTTCTCATCATCCACTTTTATTATTTTAACAAATTGTTATTATTTTAACATCTTTCTTTGTCCTTTTCCACAGGCAACCACAAATCGTAAATTACGTGATACCGTTGCACTGGAGCTAAGTTTTGTCAATTCCAATTTACAATTATTAAAAGAACAATTGGCCGAATTGAATTCATCGGTGGAGGTTTATCAGAACAATAGGTAAGTTCAAACACACACATTTATGACAAGGTTTATGTTAGTTGTAGTTTTTTTAAGACACCATGTGTCATATGCGAATGTAAAACATAAGGAAGTCTAAATTTTTTTGGGTTTATTTTGAAGGATTATTTATTGCAACATTGGTATTCTTAGGAAGGTTATTGTTCAACAAATAGATTGGGTGTACAGTGGTTTATCATAAATGTCAATTAAAATTATATATAACCCTCAAGTAATCTAAATGTTCTTCCCATAATTTCTTTTAGAATTGTTAATATTTTACAAGAGAATCGCTTCTCTAAAGATCCATCAAAGTCCTATGAAGAGTTTCATCGCTACTAGAAAATCGTTCACAAAGAAAATCAATTTTTATTTATTCAATCTTTTATGAGAAGATCCATAAATCTTTCAAAGAAGCCAACTGTTATAAAAAATCCATCGACCTTCCTGGAGAAGATCTATCGATCTTCCGAGAGAATATACATCGATCTTTTATGAGAAGATCCATCGATCCACTTTGAGAAGAACTATTGACTTTCTATATGAAAATCGATTGATCTTCTATGAAAAGAACAGATCATCGATCTTTCATAAGAAGGTGAATCAATCTTCTGCGAGAAGATTTATCTATCCGCTACAAGAAGGTCCATCAATATTCAATGATCTTCTCATCGATCTTTTATGAAAAGTTCCATCGATCCCCTTTGAGAAGAAGTATTGACTTTATATATGAAAATCGATTGACCTTCTATTAAAAGATCCATCGATTTTCCACGAACAGATCTATTGACCTTCTATGAGAAGAAAACTTAATCTTCCAAAAGAAGATTCATTGATGTTCCAAAGTTCCCTTGATCTTCCATGAGAAGTTCCTTCGATCTTTTATGAAAAGTTCTTTCGATCTTTTATGAAAAGATCATTCAATCTTCTATGTGAAGATTTAGCTATCTTCTCAAAGAAAATCGATAGATTTTTTATGAGACGATCCATCGGTCCTCTATGAGAATATTCCTCTATTAGAATATTCATCGATCTTCTACGAAAAGATCCTTCGATCTTCTATAAAAAGATCCATCGATCTTCTATGAAAAGATTCCTCGATCATCTATGAAAATGTACATCGGCTTTCTAAAAGACGATCCATCGATATTCTATCTGAAGATCCTTCAATCTTCCATAAGAATACTCATCGGTCTACTATAAGAACATCAATGGACATTCTATGAGAAGATCAATCAATCTCCTATGCAAAAAATCCTCTATATTCTGTGAAAAGATCCCTCGAACTTCTACAAGAAAATCATTCGATCACCTCTGAGAAGATCTATCGACCTTCTATGAGAAGATCTATCGACCTTCTATGAGAAGATCTCTCGATCTTCTTTGAGAAGATTCATTGAGATGATCCCTCGATCTACTCTGAGAAGATACTGCTATCTTCTCTGAAAGGATTCTTCCATCATCTCAGAGAAGATTCTTCTATGAAAAGATCCATCGACCTCCTGTGTGAAGATCCATCTACATTCTATGTGAAGATCAATCGATCTTCTATGAGAAAATCCATCGATCTTTTTTGAGAATATCCAGTGACCTTCGTTAAGAGCATCCATCGATCTTCTGAAAGAATATACATCGATCTTCTGAGAGAACATACATCAATCTTCTCAGAGAAGATCCGTCGATCATCTAACAGAATTAAGAGCGATCTTCTTAGAGAAGATTAATCGGTCTTCTACAAGAAGATTCATCGATTTTCTCTGAGAATCATATATGCGAAGATCCACTAATCTTCCATCAGAAGAACTATATTCTAAAAAAAGATCCATCGATCTTCTATGAGATCATCAATCTACTTTCTACCAAAAGATCAATCGATCTTTTTGAGAAGATCCATCGATCTTCTACGAGAACATCCAGTAAAGTATGAGCAACACCGTCGATCTTTTATGAGAAAATCCATCGATATTCCTGGAGAAAATCCATCTTCTATGAAACGGTTTATCGAGATGAGAAGATCCATAGATTTTCTATGCGAATATCCATCGATGTTTTTTGAGAAGACCCACCGATCTTCTGTAAGAAGATCCCTCTACTTTCTATGATAAGATCCATCGATCTTCTGTGAGAGGATCGCTCGATCTTCTGTAAGAAGAGCCATCGACTTTCTACGCGAAGATCCATAGATGTTCTTTTGAGAAGGCCCACTGATCTTCTGTAAGAAGATCCTTCGTCTTTCTATGACAAGATCTATCGATCTTCAGTGAAAAAATCCATCGATCTTTCATAAAAGATCCATCGATATTTGTAGAGAATATCCATCGATATTTGTAGAGAATATCCATCGATCTTCTACGAGAAGATCTAGTGATCTTCTATAAACAACAGCGTCGATGTTTTATGGGAAAATCCATCAACCTCCATCCATCTTCTATGAGAAGGTTTAACGATCTCATATTTGAAGATTCAGCGATCTTCTATGAGAAGATCCATCGATTTTCTACGAGAAGATCCATAGATGTTTTGGGAGAAAACCCTCTGATCTTTTGTAAGAAGAACCTTTGTCTTTCTATGACAAGATCTATCGATCTTCAGTGAGAAAATTCATCGATCTTTCCTAGAAGATACATCGATATTTGTAGGGAATATCCATCAATCTTCTACGAGAAGACCTAGTGATCTTCTATAAGCAACAGCGTCGATTTTTTATGAGAAAATCCATCAACCTCCATCAGAAAATGCATCGATCTTCTATGAGAAGGTTTATCGATCTTATATTAGAAGATCCATCGATCTTCTATGAGAAGATTCATCGATTATCTACGAGATGATCCATCGATGTTTTTTGAGAAGACCCACCGATCTCTTTTGAGAAGATCCACTGATTTTCTGTAAGAAGATCGCTCTACTTTCTGTGATAAGATCCATCGATCTTCTGTGAGAAAATCTATCGTCTTTCTTCGAGAAGATCAGAATCGATCTTCTATGAGATTTATAGATTTTTCTTCTGTGAGAAGATCCCTCGACCTTCCAAGACAAGATCCATCGATTTTCTAGGAGAAGATCAAGTAACCTTCTATGAGAAAATCCATCGATCTATCTTAGAAGATCCATCTTAGAAAATCCATCGATCTACTACGAGAAGATCCAGTGATCTTCTATGAGCAACACGGTCGATCTTTTATGAGAAAATCCATATGAGAAAATCGATTTTTCATGGGAAGATCAATCGATCTTCTTTGAGAAGTTTTATCGATCTCATATTAGAAGATCCATCGACTCTCTACGGAGAAGACCTATCGATCTTTCATAGAAATTCCAGTAATCTTCTACGAGAAGATCTAGTGATCTTCGATCTTTTATGAGAAAATCCATCGATCTTCTATGAGAAGATCCATGGATCGTCTATGAGAACATCCCTCGACCTTCAATGAGAAGATCAATCGATCTTCTTTGAAAAGTTTTATCGATCTCATATAAGAAGATCCATTGATTTTCTACGAGAAGATCAATCGATCTTTCTTAGAAGATCCAGTAATCTTCTACGAGAAGATCCAGTGATCTTCGACCTCCATGAGAAAATTCATCAATCGTTCTTAGAAGATCCATCGATCAAGATCAACCGATCATCTGTGAGAAGATGATCACTCTACCTTCTATGAAAATATCCATCGATCTTATGCGGGAATGTCCATCAATCTTCTATGAGCAGATCCACCGATCTTCTATAAGAAAATCCTTCGATCTTCTTAGAGAAGATCCATTGTTCTTATGTGAGAAGATCCAACGATCTTCTTTAAGATGATCCACCGATTTTCTAAGAGATCTAAGAAGATCGCACTACTTTCTATGACAAAATTTATGGATCTACTATGAAAAAAATCTTCTATTAGAATATTAATGGATCTGCTTTGAGATGATTTACCGACCTTTTATGAGAAAATCCAACAATGTTCTATGAGAAGGTTCATCGATTTTCTATCAGAAAATCCATGGATCTTCAAAGAGAAGATCAATCGATCTTCAAAGAGAAGATCAATCGATCTTCGATGAGATATTATAATATATATCGATCAGCTATGAGTGGATCCATCAATCTTCTATGAGAAAATACCTGGATCTTCTGTGAGAAGATCCCTCGACCTTCTAGAAGAAGATCCATCGATTTGCTATAAAAACGTCCCGCAATCTTCTATGGGAAGATTCCTTGATCTTCTATGAAAAAATCCATCGATCTTCTATGAGACTATACATCGACCTATTATTAGAACTTCCATCGATCTTTTATGAGAAGATCCGTTGAAGTTTTAAGAGAAGCCCATCGATCTTCTATGACAAAATCCATTGTTCTTCTATAATGAGATTCATCGATCTTCCAATCATCGATTAAGATACCCCAGTTGTCCCTTTCACAACCACTGTCCCTAAAACCCCCTACGTTGTTCTCACATTTGAATTAATCTTTAATAAATATTCTATTAAAATTTATGCAATAGCCATGCAACAAATAATAATTCATTAATTTATGTGTGTGTGTGTGGGGGAGAGGACTTCCACACATTTGGAATAACGAATGACGACATAACGAACTTTTATGTTCCAATATCTTTTCTTCATATTTTTGCATATATATCTTCGAGGGTTTCTTTGGCCATTGGAAAACGAATACGATTTGCAGTCGTCGTCGTCGTGTGTTACCTTGCCGTTTGTTATGTTTTTTTTTTGTTCGTTCTATTCCAACGATATGTGATGGTGACTTAACTTCTTCCTGTTAGCCATTAAGATTTAAGTTAGCGATTGATTTAAGTCAATGCCATGATGGTGTTGTTGTACACTCTTCTTTACTAACTTCGAATAACCAAATAGTGTTTGGATTCTAAGGTTCCTTGCATGCAGTTCTTTGGTTTATTATTTGTGAAAAGAAAACAGAAACATTTTAGCTTTTGGCCAAGTCTCTTTGCCTTGGTTGGGGTATGGGAATTTTTGTAGAAAAGGAAGTATTGGCTTGTTCGTCTTAAAAGTTTGTTCTGTTTGTTTGTTAGTTCTCAGATGCTGTATGTTTCGTCGTTTGCCTGTTTGATTTTGTTAGAATGATGCAAAGACATGCAACCCTATTCCCCGAAGCTATAAATTTATGTCCAATGTAATTGTTTTAAATAGTTTTTTCTTTGTTTTTGTTGCATTTGTTTCTTTTTCTAACAGAAACATTTAATTAAAGCAAATAATGCTCGAGGTGCTGGAATATTTATGTTTGGGGAAGTTTTATTTTGCATATGCCGCCAAGAAAGAAGAAAGTTGTTTTGAAAAGTTTTTGTTTGCTCTTAGACGATATGTATGTTGAAAAGGAAACATTAATTTAGTTCAAGGAAGTGTTAGCTAAATGTGAGGTAGCTTAGAGGAGAATGTTTTTCCAAAAGAAGGAAGTGTTATTGTGTATCATAGAATAAGGAATATAAAAGTAGATAATATTATCATGAATGAAAAATGTTAGAAGATTTTTTTCCCTTTCTCTATATCTCTATATATCACTAGACAGCAGAATCCTATGCAAATGCATATATGATTAGGATGGACGCAGAGAAAATCTGATTAGACAGAAACGCGTTTTATCACAAAATAAAACGTCTGCCACAAAAACAACATCCTAATACGCCTAAAGATCGGCTTAACCACCCGTGAAACATAGCGTAATGGTTGGATGCGTGGGACTTCGGTAGACTCCTAATTTTTCAATGTATCCCTTAGGTCTAACAGCTCAACTCGAAAGAGAATTAATTAAAATTACTATAAATAACATTCGCCTTAAAAAGGCAAAAATAAAACGAATTAGGCCCAGAAATGTTTGCATATATTACTTACTTACTAAGTTGTTCCATTACAGAACATTTGTTCCATAGTCCGAACTAAGAAAAGATTTCCATTTCTCTCTGTCTATTGCTTCTCTTTCTGGAATACCGCGCCTTGTCATCTCTTCATCCACTTGTTTGCGCCATTTATTCTTTGGCCTGCCAATTCTGCGTGCAACGCCAAGCGGCTCATATTTATACGTCTTTTTAGCGGGTTCATCATCGCTCATTCTTATGATATGGCCTAGCCAACGCAATCGTTGCATCTCAATACGTTTAACTATATTGATGTCGTTGTATAGCAGATACAGCTCGTGATTCATACGACGTCGATATTCACCGTCAACGCAGATTGGTCCGTAGATCTTTCGAAGAATTCTCAAACACACCAAGCACTGCCTTATCTACTTGCGCAAGTACCCATGCTTCAGAGCCATACATTAGCACGGGTATTATCAGCGTTTTGTATAGTTTTATTTTTGTTTGACGAGATGTGGCTTTGTTTTTAAATTGCTCACTTAAGCCAAAGTAGCATCTTTTGGCCAATACAATTCTTCTTTTTATTTCACAACTGATGTTATTTGTTGTGTTTACGGCGGTGCCTAGGTAAACGGAGTCTTTTACTACATCAAAACCAACTTCAACAGTTGGTCCGATCTCTGTGGACGCATTGCGCGTCGACACCAACAACTTAGTCTTCTCGCCGTTTATCGCCAGACCCACTTTAGCAGATTATCCTTCGACCTTCATAAAGGTATCTGTTACTTCTTTTACTGATCGTCCCATGATGTCTAGATCGTCAGCATAAGCAAGTAGCATGTGGCTATTGGTGTAGATTGTGCCACTTCTTTTGACGTTTGCCTCTCGTATAACCTTTTCTAGAAGGATGTTGAAAAGATCACACGAAAGGCTGTATCCTTGTCTCAAACCTCTTTTGGTACAAAACTCTTCGGAGAGGTTCTTTCCTATTTTAACTGAGGATCTCGTGTCAGTTAGAGTCTTTTTACAAAGCCGAATGAGCTTTGCGGGGATACCAAATTCAGACATGGCCTGGAATAACTTTGAACGTAGTGGGCTGTCGATAGCTGCTTTGTGATCGACAAAAAGTTGGTAGGTGCCGATCTGCATCTCTTGGGTCTTCTCCAGGATTTGCCGCAGGGTAAATATCTGGTCAATGGTGGACTTGCCAGGTCTAAAGCCACATTGGTATGGTCCAATTATTTCGTTGACCATTGGCTTTAGTCGTTCGCACAATATCCCTGACACTATCTTATAGGCAATAGGGAGTAGACTTATGCCCCTATAGTTGGAGCATACAGTCTTATCTCCTTTCTTATGGACGGGACACAGGATACTCAGGTTCCAATCGTCGGGTACGCGTTCTTCCTGCCAGATGGTGCTAACTAGCTGATGAATACACCTTATCAGCGTGTCGACTCCGGCTTTGAACAGCTCGGCTGGTAAGCCATCGGCTCCTGCTGCCTTATTATTCTTTAGCCGGTTGATTCCTGACTTTACCTCATCTTGGCTGGGCGGTATACATTCAATACCATCTTCTGGGATTGGATCTGTGGTATCATCGTCATCGCTACTATTGGATTCCAGCAGATTGGAGAAATGTTCCTTCCATATCCTGAGCACGCTATCTGTATCTGTTACCAGATTACCTTGCTGGTTTCAACAAGAGGATGTGCCAGTTACAAAGCCATCAATTTGATGTTTCCCTCTTGAGTAGAATTTTCGGACTTCATTCTGGCTCCTGTACATCTCGATTTTTTCACACTCCTGCTTTTCCATTTCTCTCTTTTTCTTCCGTAAAAGACGTTTCTCTTCTCTCCTTTTCTCCCGATATCTCTCTCGTGCGCTACGCGTTGATACTGGTTGTAAAGCAATGGAGGGCAAATTGCGAGAGACTCATGTATTTTTTACACTTTTGTGAGGCCGAGCATTTCTACCAAACAGTGTTGTAAAGTAGCTCTATATGCCGCATTTTTCTCTTCGGCAGCAGCACGACACTCCTGGTCATACCATGAATTCCTTTGTGGAGGTCTCTGGTATCCAAGTATGGATTTTGCGGCTGTTTGCATGGAGTGGGCATTGTTTTGCCATTGCGCTGATATGTTATCGGGATGAGGAGTGCTTTGATTAAGCAATTGGGCTAGTTGAGTGGAATATGCTGTGGCTATCTGTTGTGATTGCAGATTGCCGATGTCTAACTTTCGTGTTGTGTCTGTTCGTACTTTGTTTGCTACGTTTAACTGGGTGCGTACCTTTGCTGTAACTAGGTAATGGTCCGAGTCTATGTTTGCTCCTCGGAACGAGCGTACATCCAACACGCTCGATGAATGTCTTTCATCTATCACAACGTGATCAATTTTATTTCTTGTTTTCTGATCTGGAGACAGCCAGGTGCCCTTATGGATGTCGAGATGTTTAAATCTGGTGCTGCTAACTACAATGTTTTTTTGCCGCTGCGAAGTCTATCAGCCTCATGCCATTATCAGATGTTT
Organism: Musca autumnalis; assembly: GCF_047663935.1. Lineage (NCBI taxonomy): Eukaryota > Metazoa > Arthropoda > Insecta > Diptera > Muscidae > Musca > Musca autumnalis. The sequence goes on along the minus strand of NW_027411866.1, from coordinate 213,457,106 downwards.
CATTGTGGAGACTGAATTTTCCGACTGTTGGGCCAAAGATATTTTCCTTTCCAATTTTGGCATTAAAATCGCCTTTGGTCTGTTCGTCCTTGTCTTCAGTGGGAGCATGAGCGCAAATAAAGCTGATGTTGAAGAATTTTGCTTTTATTCGAATTGCAGCAAGTCTTTTATTCACTGGGGTGAAGCTGGATACCAGATGTTTTAGTCTCTGACTAACTACAAACCCGCAACCAAACTCATGCTTTGTGCCATGGCAGCTATAATATAGTGCGTCACCTTTAGGTGTTGTTGTGACGCCTTTCCCGTTCCATCGTATTTCCTGTATGGCAGTAATATCGGTCTTGTACTTTTCAAGTACATCTGCCAATGCGTAAACTGCACCTTCTCTATAAAGAGTGCGAACATTCCAGGTGCAGATTCGCAGATCATGGTCTTTAAAACGTTTGCGGGGGTCGTCAACTTTATAGAGTTAGGCAATCTAGTTCCCGGAGCGGATCGATCTTTCTAGTTCCTGTTCCCAAAAGATACTAGTTCCTTAATATAGTTCCATAGTTCCAAATAGTTCCGAGGCCGATATAGTTCAATGAATCTTTTTCTTTCATCGTTCCTTTCATTCCAAATAGTTCCGAGACCGAAATGGTTCAACGAATTTTTCTCTTTCATCGCTTTTTTCGTTCCAAATAGTTCCGAGATTAAAATAGTTCAACGAATCTTTCTCTTTCGTCGCTATTTTTGTTTCCTTCGTTCCAAATAGTTCCGAGACCGAAATGCTTTCATGGTTTGGTGGATGAATTGACATAAAAATAAATAAATTGCAGCGATCAAACAGCAACAACGTAAAGCTGAAAACACATACAAAGTTTTAGTAAAGTTTTGTGTCGTTTTGGCCGTTTTTACACTGTTGGGCATGATGCCGAAAAATTCAAATTCATTTGAAATATATGCCGGCAAACACATCAACGCCGGACTTTGATGTCGGCGTCGCCCTGTTGTTGTTGTTTTTTGTCAACGCCCAACGCAAAACTTTACTCAAACGTTGTATGTGCTTTCAGCTTAAGATCGACGTAGGCGTTAAATTGAAGGAACCAGAAAAACGAAAGGAACTATATGAACTAAAGGAACTATATAAACGTAAGAGCTGGATATAGTTCCAATAGTTCCTTGTCCGGAATAGTTCCTTGGAACTAGTTCGTTCCGGAACTACACAACTCTACAACATTAGAGGGATTTGTTTTTCTTTTCTTTGGTTTTTTCGTAGTAGGCTGCTTTTTCTAGGAGAGGGTTACTAACCCGGCGCTCAAACCCAAGTTTTTAAAGTTTTTATGGGTGAATGCGCGGCCACCGTGGTGCAATGGTTAGCACGTCCGTCTTGCACTCAGAAGGTCTGCGGTTCGAATTCTAAGCCAAGCAACATCAAATTTTCAACGGTGGCAAAATTCCCCCTCAGTAATGCTGGCGACATTTCCTGAGTATTTAAGCCATGAAAAACTTCTCTACAAGTGGTGTCATAAGACACGCCGTTCGGACTCGGCAATAAAAAGTAGGTCCCATATCATTGAGCCAATATGAATCGGCGTGCACTCATTGATATGAGAGAAGTCTCCCTTGTCCCTTCGGGGTTGTTGTGGGAACATACATATGTATGTATGTATGAATGCGCGGCACATGTTAGCTCACTACTTTTAACGGGTGTTAAAGGCAGCTCTCCAGGTGACACCACGGGGAGGTCAGTGTCCACTTGAGATGAGAGAGGGACCAAAATAAATCCTAGGCTTTGCCGTGTTAAAACTGGTCAGGACCGTTCCTTGGTATCTTCCATCCCCTACGTCACCAAGAGTAACACTAACCCAAAATTTCAAGTTTCTAGATTGAGCAGATTCGTCTGGGCGTTGATGAATCAATCAGTCAGTCAGTCAATAACTTTACTCTTTTATTAATATAGATATTTCTCTCTATAATTCTTCGTATGTTTTTATTTGCTTTGGTGTAGTCTGTGACGCAATTATGGGACTCAATGTTTATGATACCTACTTCACAAACCCTAAAAAATTTACCCTGGAAACTTCCAAAACATCTTAAGACTCCTACGAACATTTTATTTTCTTTAAAAAAATCATCTGTTCGTAGACGTTTAGTTGTACTCTTGCTACTTTTTTTTGAAACGTCATAGACTAAATACTCTAGCTTTCTATAAAAGGTTTATAGAACTAAAATCCAACCCCTCATATCGGGCCAGAGAGATAGAGTGTTTCTGTACAGTTTTTTTTAATGTGTCACCGAAAATCATTGAGCCAAGCCTTTTCCTATTTCCACAAACAATTTCCCTTTTGTTTACAACATTTTGCTATTGTTTTCTCAATCATTATTGTATGTATCTGATTTTGTAATTATTTTCATTGTTTGTAACAAGTATTTGTTTTAAATAAAAACAAAATAACAACATTTGGTTTTTATTTTCTTTTATTATAATTTTTTATTTTTCGTTATGGTCAAGTGAATTCCAGTTGCAAATGAGCGTAGCATTTTTAGTATACGGGAGTTGTTGTTGATTTTATTTTATTTTTTACTTCAGAGCTTGTTTACTATAAAGTTGAAAATGAAAATATTGAATATTTAGATACAATTTAAAGTACTTAGCTGACTGATTTTTTTCTTAGTCCATATTTACATTAAGCAATTTTCACAACATCCTCTCTCACCTACAAACTGGCAATTGCCGCAAGGAAAATTGCTTAATGTAAATATGGACTTGGTCATTTCTATTTCTATATGTAAATAGTCCCTACACGTCCCCTCTTCTTCCTCTTTATCTCTGAAATAAAAAAAATTGCGCAAATTAAAACACTTTTTCTTAAAATATACATTTTTATTATGTAAACAATAACGAAACAAATTCTTCAGCCTTATTTGACATATTTGTCACGTCTCGACAACAATGAACAATATTTTTTTTTATAAATTTTACAAATTATTTGTTTATATTTGAGAACAAGTAACAAAATATGGACGTGTTTGCTTATATTTTGTTGGATTCCAAATGTATTTTTGTAGATTCCTTTGCCTTGATAATTATATTTTGGTAACAGAAACAAAAATGTTACCTACTTTTCCGCTCCTTTCCCCACCGCCCTTAGTGGAAACAAACAACCAACACGCCTTTAAATATTTGATATTTTTGTTTTTGATAAACATCTGTAATGCGAACTAAATTCATTGTGGCTAATGGCAAATAAATTATAGGTCATAATGGATTCATGTGAGTGAGTCGTGAGGTCATAAAATGGCGTTGGTTTTGCTTTGTCATTGTTTTTTTGTATTGGCTAATCACTTAGAATAATTGCGTTTTTGGGGGGCGATAATTGTAGTTTAATTTAAGGATGACGCAAACAAATTTTAGAAGTGAATTAGTAATTCGATTCTTCTAAATGGTGAAGAAAATTGAAACCAATATCTAGATATGGAATCCTTTTGTGGAAAAGGAAAAAGAGAAAGCATTTATCTTGCCGCCTTATACGATCTGCGATAAAAAAGGAGGTTCCATATCATTGAACTAAATATAAAGCAAATAAAAATGTAGCCTCAGTTTGTGTAAATTGCAACCTTTAGCTATTGACAGATCGAATACCAACCAAAATCTTAAAAGAAATAGCTTCGATAAAAATATTCAAAGGATCTACGAGCAGACCTTTAACTGCACTTAAGCCAAAATGTTAAACTTTTGTGAGAGAGGTACCGATCTGGCCCATTTTCGAATTTAAACTAAGTATGGAGAAAATATTACGAGATCTAAAGTATGGACCAAATCGCTTGTTATGTTTAAGAAATAAAAAATCAACGTTTTGTGGCATTTGAAAAAATATTTTTTAAAAATCCAAGTCTTGTGGCCTTTTGAAAAAATATTTTTTTATTTTATTTTTATTTTATTTAATTTTTTTAAAAAACAAAAATCCACGCCTTGTGGCCTTTTGAAAAAATATTTTTTTATTTTATTTTATTTTTCTGACTATTTTTCAACGTTTTGTGGCCTTTTGAAAAAATATTTTTTAAAAAAATCCACGTCTTGTGGCCTTTTGAAAAAAATTTTTTAAAAAAATCCACGTCTTGTGGCCTTTTGAAAAATATTTTTTAAAAAATCCACGTCTTGTGGCCTTTTGAAAAAATATTTTTTAAAAAATCCACGTCTTGTGGCCTTTTGAAAAAATATGTTTTAAAAAATCCACGTCTTGTGGCCTTTTGAAAAAATATTTTTTTAAAAAATCCACGCCTTGTGGCCTTTTGAAAAAATATTTTTTATAAAATCCACGCCTTGTGGCCTTTTGAAAAAATATTTTTTATAAAATCCACGCCTTGTGGCCTTTTGAAAAAATATTTTTTATAAAATCCACGCCTTGTGGCCTTTTGAAAAAATATTTTTTAAAAAAATCCACGCCTTGTGGCCTTTTGAAAAAATATTTTTTAAAAAATCCACGCCTTGTGGCCTTTTGAAAAAATATTTTTTAAAAAATCCACGCCTTGTGGCCTTTTGAAAAAATATTTTTCAAAAAATCCACGTCTTGTGGCTTTTTGAAAAAATATTTTTTAAAAAATCCACGCCTTGTGGCTTTTTGAAAAAATATTTTTTTTTTATAAAAAAACAACGTCTTGTGGCCTTTTGAAAAAAAAATTAAAAAATCCGCGTCTTGTGGCCTTCTGACTCAACGATGACTTTTTGTATATCATTACCTAAAAAATGTTAATAATCGTCTTAATGTAGGCATGTTGCAAAAAAAATTGCATATGATGTTTGCAAACACCGCCTCTGCACTTCAATGTGGCATGGAAAGTATGTCGAAATAACAGCGTTTAATAACAAATTAAGAACAGTAGGCAGGCGGCCTGACTGGGCTGACTGTCTTTTTATTTGTTTGCCGTTGTTGTTGAAGACTATAATTTGTTTAATATTATTTTTTTTTTTTTTTCATTTCTGTTCTTGGTCTTGTTGTTCAGAGGCTATGGTTTCATATTTATTTTTAGCCACAAAAACAACAATAATAACGTCATAATGCAATTTACAATGTAAAGAGACAGCAACACAGTTCGGCGACAAATAATTCTCTTACCGTTGTTTTGTTTTTTTTTTTTTTCTCTTTATAGGCAATTTGTGTGTTGTTGTTGCCATAAACTTTAACCTCATAACCCAAATTTTGAAGCAACAATTTCACGCAAATCATTAAATGCGTTATAATAATACAATCAAGCAAAGCCAAAGAACAAAAAGAAGACACCAAAAAGAAACGAAACAAAATTAACAATAGTTTCGTTTTAGGTTTGAGGGCATCAATGAACGGTTTCTGTCACATCGTGTGGCTGTTCGAAAGAAGAAAAGAATTTTGTTTTGTGATCATCGTCATCGTAAGCAAAGAAATGTCACCCTTTTCTTTAAGAAAATCTCCATGGAACCCCACACACTCACGCACACACACATTTGGCTGTGGCTTGGCAGAAAATCCCAGTCATGGAGTTTGTATCTATCATTCATGAAACGAAGGCAGAAAAAACCTAGCCCTAGGTTGTAGCAGATTTTGCAGCAGTTGTTGTTGGCTGTTGCTTGCTCATTTTTCTCTAGTTTTTTTCACATCAACCAAAGATTTTATGGGGGTTTCTTGGTTACACTTATTCTTCATTATCTTTGTAATACAGTTGGACCTCGATCAGGCGTATTAGAGTCAGTAATTTTTGGAAGAATATTGAATGAAGAATTTTTTAAGAAGGGACATTTGCCTTAATATGCTTCCAAAGTCCCAATTTTTAGTAGTTTGGTTTTTAAAAAATTCTTTCCGGAAGGGCTAGGCCTTGGTTAAAATTGTAGGTCCCTTTTATTTCTTTACAAGAAAAGTGGCTGGTATCCACAAAAACTACTTCTTACGAACCAAGAAGTAAACACGTTAGGATATCATCCAAATTCTTCGTTTAACTTCTGTTTAACTTCTAGCTGAGCTTAACTTCGTCATTAGTGTCTCCAAGTGACATTAATACTTTTTACCTTATCGCAATTGGACACTTTTTTCTACCTTTTCCCATTATATCTTCTCCGCCACATTCGCTTCTTTTTTCCTACTTAAATAAAATGGTGTTAATAGCTAGAAAAAAATGAATTGTCACCTCATGTCTCAATTGAGGCTGGGAATGATTTCAGGGCACAACCAATTGATTGCAGATGGAAGTTCTTAATTCTTTGGTTCTTTTTCTTATGAAACGATATTTCGCAATATCATTGTTTGAAATTGAGTCGAGTAAATGAAATAATTAAACAATTTCTTGGAGTCTTAAAGGCTTATCAAATGTATGGCATTTGACAGAAGAGAAAACAAAAGACTTAAGACACAAACACTGAAAATTTGATGAGATAATTTTTCAATGAAATGAATCTGGGGTGCTGACCAAAATGTTTAGGTTTTCTTCTTATATTTTTGAAGCCCTTATGTATACATTATGTCATCAGAATGGTGAGAATATTATTTAAAAACAAAAATTAAAATAGGTAAAAGTATAAAGTTTGATTTTAAAGAAGGAATTATAACCTAAATAAAATATTTTTACATTTTATATAAAATATTTTTCAACTTGTATATTTTTTAGAAAATATTTTTTCAGCTCGTAAAGCTTTAAAAAAATATATTTTCAACTCGTAGATTTTTTACAAATAATTTTTCAACGCGTGGATTTCTTAAAATTTTTTTTTTTAATTCGTGGATTTCTTAAAAAATATTTTTTCAACTCGTGGATGTTTTAAAAAATATTTTTTTCTACTCGTGGATTTTTAAACAATATTTTTTCTACTCGTGGATTTTTTAAACAATATTTTTTCTACACGTAGATTTTTTAAACAATATTTTTTCTACTCGTGGATTTTTTAAACAAAATGTTTTTTTCTCGTGGATTTTTTAAACAATATTTTTTCTACTCGTGAATTTTTTAAACAATATTTTTTTCAACTCGTGGATTTTTTAAACAATATTTTTACTACTCGTGGATTTTTTAAATAATTTTTTTTCTACTCGTGGATTTTTTAAAAATTTTTTTCTACTCGTGGATTTTTTAAATAATTTTTTTTCTACTCGTGGATTTTTTAAATAATTTTTTTTCTACTCGTGGATTTTTTAAATAATTTTTTTTCTACTCGTGGATTTTTTAAATAATTTTTTTTCTACTCGTGGATTTTTTAAATAATTTTTTTTTTTCTACTCGTGGATTTTTTAAATAATTTTTTTTCTACTCGTGGATTTTTTAAATAATTTTTTTCTACTCGTGGATTTTTTAAATAATTTTTTTTCTACTCGTGGATTTTTTAAAAATTTTTTTTCTACTCGTGGATTTTTTAAAAATTTTTTTCTACTCGTGGATTTTTTAAATAATTTTTTTTCTACTCGTGGATTTTTTAAAAATTTTTTTCTACTCGTGGATTTTTTAAAAATTTTTTTTCTACTCGTGGATTTTTTAAATAATTTTTTTTTCTACTCGTGGATTTTTTAAATATTTTTTTTCTACTCGTGGATTTTTTAAATATTTTTTTCTACTCGTGGATTTTTTAAATATTTTTTTTTCTACTCGTGGATTTTTTAAATAATTTTTTTTTCTACTCGTGGATTTTTTAAATATTTTTTTTCTACTCGTGGATTTTTTAAATATTTTTTTCTACTCGTGGATTTTTTAAATATTTTTTTTTTCTACTCGTGGATTTTTTAAATATTTTTTTTTTCTACTCTTGGATTTAAAAAAAAAAACGATTGCTTAAGTCTGTAGTATTCCCCCATTGGCTTACCTAAATCATTACTCTCTATTACAGAGAGTAATGTTTGCAAAACGTTTGTGGGAACATGTATATCTTATATCGAAATGATGAGAGTAAATGAGATTTTCTATTCACAGAGACCTTGAAAATTGGGTTATAAGGAGACTTAACCAAAATATTGCCTTTATCAGATGTTGCTTGTCCACAAAGAACCCGAAATCCCAATTTACAACTAATTCGGTTGGGAAACGTGACTTAACCTTTCAAAAGACGTGTCCACCAATTTTTTGTAAGGAGACTTCTTCTTGTTCATAGTGAACATGAAATTTCGAAGTACAGCTATTTCGGTTGGAAATGGGTGTAAAATCTACAATATACGCGAAATCCAAAGAAACCGTTATGTGGGATCAAATCGGTCCCTGCGTTCAATATCAAATAGTCGATATCAATAGACTTGTTATATATCGATTTTTTAGGGCTAACAAATTAATATATTTCTCAGCAACATTAGTTTTTTTAAGATATTTAAATGGAATCGCAAAATTTTATCTATTAATGTTTAATGTTATTTTCTTAAGAACTTTTCCAAGTGTGTCTAATAAATTCCTAATTATCTGTATAATGTATTGCTGTCACTTCTCCTAAGATCTAACATCTCCATAAATCAGCATGAAATTTATTGCATGCTAATGCAAATTGGAAAAACCACCAAAACAACAACTACATTCTACAGAAAACAATGATACACATCTATAACAACACAAAATTCCCAGTAATAAGTCTCATTTTATGCTTCATGAAAAATTATGACATCCATAAATTTAAATAGCGTTATTTTTTTGCTACTTTTTCACCGTGCTGTCACTTAGTCAAAGCGAGAATTTTTAAGATATACATTATCTATGTGTAATTTAATTAGTAAGTGAATTCCGAATTTCGTAAGAAAGGAAATGGAGGAACATCTAAAATAGAATAAAAAAATATTAATAATGTCTACAATTCATTTAATTTATTTATTGTGAATTTAGTTATTTTAACATTTTTCATTTTTGTATTAAAAAATAAAAATGAAGTTTTTATTAATATTCTTCTTTCTCTCTCTCTTCTTTACAGTCAAGATGGTGTTATGCCCATGATACCCCTAGGTTTAAAAGAAACAAAAGAAATTGATTTTATGGAACCGTTTTCCGATTTTATACTTGAACACTATAGCGAGGAACCATCACAGTATGCGGATGCAATTGCTGATATTACGGATACTAGACAGGTAAGTTTTTAAAAAAATATATTTTTTCAATGGGTGGATTTAAAAAAAAATTACAACTCGTGAATTTAAAAAAAAATATATAAAAATACATTTTTCAACTCGTGGATTTTTAAAGAAATATTTTTCAACTCTTGGATTTAAAAAAAAAAAACTATTTTTCTCAACTCGTGAATTATTTAAAAAAATATTTTTTCAACTCGAGGATTGTTTAAAGCAGCATTTTTCAACTCGTGGATTATTTAAAAAAATATTTTTTCTACTCGTGGATTTTTAAAAAATATTTTTTCAACTCCTGGATTTTTTTGAAATATTTTTTTCAACTCGTGGATTTTTTACAAAATATTTTTTCAACTCGTGGATTTTTTGAAATATATTTTTTCAACTCGTGGATTTTTTGAAATATATTTTTTTCAACTCGTGGATTTTTTTAAATATATTTTTTCAACTCGTGGATTTTTTGAAATATATTTTTTTCAACTCGTGGATTTTTTGAAATATATTTTTTCAACTCGTGGATTAAAAAAAAATATTCGTTGATTTTGTAAAAAATATGTTTTAAACTCGTAAATTTTTTTAAAAAACATTTTTTCAACTCGTGTATTCTTAAAAAAAAAATATTTTTTAACACGCGAATTTTCCATCTCTGGTGTTAAAAAATCAACACGTGGATTTTTAAAAAAATATTTTTTCAAACGCAAATTTTTTCAACACTTGGTTCAAAAAATCAACACGTGCATTTTAAAAAAAACATTTTTCCGACATGTGTTTGCTTAAGAAATATTTTTTCAACTCGTGGATTTGTTAAAAAAATTTTTTTCAACTCGTGGATTTTTTAAAAAATATTTTTTCAACTCGTGGATTTTTTAAAAAAACTTTTTCAACTCGTGGAGTTTTAAAAAAATATTTTTTCAACTCGTGGAGTTTTAAAAAAATATTTTTTCAACTCGTGGAGTTTTAAAAAAATATTTTTTCAACACGTGGATTTTTTTAAAAAATATTTTTTCAACTCGTGGATTTTTTAAAAAATATTTTTTCAACTCGTGGATTTTTTAAAAAATATTTTTTCAACTCGTGGATTTTTTAAAAAATATTTTTTCAACTCGTGGATTTTTTAAAAATTATTTTCTCAACTCGTGGATTTTTTAAAAAATATTTTTTCAACTCGTGGATTTTTTAAAAAAGATTTTTTTCAACTCGTGGATTTTTTAAAAAATACATTTTTAACTCGTAGATTTTTTAAAAAATACATTTTCAACTCGTGGATTTTTTAAAAAATATTTTTTCAACTCGTGGATTTTTTTAAAAAATATTTTTTCAACTCGTGGATTTTTTAAAAAATATTTTTTCAACTCGTGGATTTTTTAAAAAATATTTTTTTCAACTCGTGGATTTTTTAAAAAATATTTTTTCAACTCGTGGATTTTTTAAGAAATATGTTTTCAACTCGTGGATTTTTTACAAAATATTTTTCAACTCGTGGATTTTTAAAAAATATTTTTTTCAACTCGTGGATTTTTTAAAAAATATTTTTTCAACTCGTGGATTTTTTAAGAAATATGTTTTCAACTCGTGGATTTTTTACAAAATATTTTTCAACTCGTGGATTTTTAAAAAATATTTTTTCAACTCCTGGATTTTTTTGAAATATTTTTTTCAACTCGTGGATTTTTTACAAAATATTTTTTCAACTCGTGGATTTTTTGAAATATATTTTTTCAACTCGTGGATTTTTTGAAATATATTTTTTTCAACTCGTGGATTTTTTGAAATATATTTTTTCAACTCGTGGATTTTTTAAAAAATATTTTTTTCAACTCGTGGATTTTTTAAAAAATATTTTTTCAACTCGTGGATTTTTTAAGAAATATGTTTTCAACTCGTGGATTTTTTACAAAATATTTTTCAACTCGTGGATTTTTTACCAAATATTTTTTCAACTCGTGGATTTAAAAAAAAATCAGCCCGTGGATTTTTTAAAAAATTTTTTTCAACTCGTATATTTTTTTTATAAATATGTCAGTAGACTCGTGGATTTTTTTAAAAAATATGTTAGTGGACTCGTGGTTTTTTTTTTTAATATTTTAACAATAAACTCGAAGATTTTTATAAAATATTTTTTCAACTCGTGGATTTTTTTAAAATTCTATTTCTTCAACTCAACTTTATTTGAATTTTTTCAATTCTTGGTTTTTTAAAAAATATTTTTTTATATTTCGTGGATTTTTTAAGAAATATTTTGTATATTAGTTTTTCAAGACGATGATTTTTTAAAAATTATTTTTCAACTCGTGAATTTTTAAAATTATTTTTTCAACTCTTGATTTTTTTAAAATTATTTTTTCAACTCGTCAATTTTTTAAAAACAACTTAGGGATTTTTTAAAAATGTTTTTCAACTCGTGAATTTTTAAAACAACTCAGGGATTTTTAAAAAATATTTTTTCAACTCGTGGATTTTTAAAAAAATAATTAAAAAAAAAATAAAAAAAACATTTTTTCAACTCGTGGATTTTTTAAAAAATATTTTTTCAACTCGTGGATTTTAAAAAAAACATTTTTTTGCAAATCGTGGATTTTTTAAAAAATATTTTTTCATCTCGCGGATTTTTTAAAAAATATTTTTTCAACTCGCGGATTTTTTAAAAAATATTTTTTCAACTCGTGGATTTTTTAAAAAATATTTTTTCAACTAGTGTATTTTTTAAAAACAATTTTTCAACTCAATTGGATTTTTTTTAAAATACTTTTTCTTCAACTCAACTTTAAAAAAATATTTTCTCAACTCTTTAATTTTTTAAAAAAAAATATTTTTTCAACTCGTGGATTTTTTAAAAAATATTTTTTCAACTAGTGTATTTTTTAAAAAATACGCTAGAGGACTCCTGAATTTTTTAAATATTTTTTGAACTTATTTTTTCAAATCGTGAATTTTTTCAAGTCTCGGCTTTTAAAAAAATATTTGTTTTATTTCGTGGATTTTTTACAAAATATTTTGTAAATTAGTTTTTCAAGACGATGATTTTTTAAAAATTATTTTTCAATCCGTGGATTTTTTAAAAAATATTTTTTCAACTCGTGGATTTTTTAAAAAATATTTTTTCAACTCGTGGATTTTTTAAAAAATAATTTTCAACCCGCGGATATTTAAAAAAAAATTGTTCAACACGCTTATTTTTAAAAAATATTCTTACAACTGGTGGATTTTTTTAAGAAATATTTGTTAACTCGTAGATTTTAAAAAAAAATTCAACTCGTTGATTTTTTAAAAAATATTTTTTCAACTCGTGGGTTTTTTAAAAAATATTTTTTCAACTCGTAAATTTTTTAAAATTATTTTTTCAACCCGTGAATTTTTTAAAATTAGTTTTTCAACTCTTGATTTTTTTAAAAATATTTTTTCAACTCGTCAATTTTTTAAAAATGTTTTTCAACTCGTGAATTTTTTCAAAAAAACAACTCAGGGATTTTTTAAAAAATATTTTCTCAACTCGTTAATTTTTTAAAAAATATTTTTTCAAGTCGTGGATTTTCTAAAAATATTTTTCAACTTTTGAATTTTTTACAAAATATTTTTTCAACTCGTGGATTTTTTAAAAAATGATTTTTTAGCTCGTGGATTTTTTAAAAAATATTTTTTCAACCCGTGAATATTTTAAAATTATTTTTTCAACTCTTGATTTTTTTAAAAATATTTTTTCAACTCGTCAATTTTTTAAAAAAGTTTTTCAACTCGTGAATTTTTTCAAAAAACAACTCAGGGATTTTTTAAAAAATATTTTCTCAACTCGTTAATTTTTTAAAAAATATTTTTTTATCTCGTGGATTTTTTAAAAAATAATTTTCAACCCGCGGATTTAAAAAAAAATTGTTCAACTCCTTGGATTTTTAAAAAATATTCTTTCAACTGGTAGATTTTTTTAAGAAGTATTTGTTAACTCGTGGATTTTAAAAAAAATTCGACTCGTTGATTTTTTAAAAAATATTTTTTCAACTCGTGGGTTTTTTAAAAAATATTTTTTCAACTCGTAAATTTTTTAAAAATATTTTTTCAACCCGTGAATTTTTTAAAATTATTTTTTCAACTCTTGGTTTTTTTAAAAATATTTTTTCAACTCGTAAATTTTTTAAAATTATTTTTTCAACCCGTGAATTTTTTAAAATTATTTTTTCAACTCTTGATTTTTTTAAAAATATTTTTTCAACTCGTCAATTTTTTAAAAATGTTTTTCAACTCGTGAATTTTTTCAAAAAAACAACTCAGGGATTTTTTAAAAAATATTTTTTCAACTCCTGGATTTTTTAAAAAATATTTTTTCAAGTCGTGGATTTTTTAAAAATATTTTTTCAACTTTGGAATTTTTTACAAAATATTTTTTCAACTCGTGGATTTTTTAAAAAATGATTTTTAAGCTCGTGGATTTTTTAAAAAATATTTTTTCAACTCGCGGATTTTTTAATAAATATTTGTTCAACTCGTGGATTTTTTAAAAAATATTTGTTCAACTAGTGGATTTTTTAAAAAATATTTTTTCAACTCGAGGATTTCTTAAAAAATATTTTTGAACCCGTGGATTTTTTAAAAAATAATTTTTAAACTCGCTTTTTTAATACATATGTTAGTGAACTCGTGGATTTTTTAAAAATTTTGTTAGTGAACTCGTGGAGTTTCTAAAAAATATTTTTTCAATTTGCGAATTTTTTTTAAAAAAAATTTTTTCAACTCGTGGATTTTTTAAAAAATATTTTCAACACGTGGATGATAAAGAATTATTTTTTCAGCACGTGGATTTAAAAAATATTGTTTTCTACATGTTGATCTTTTTTAAAAAATATTTTTTCACACGTGTATACTTTTTAAAAATATTTTTACAGCATTTGGATTTTAAGAAGAAATTTCAAAAATTGGATTTTTTCAACTCGTGAATTTTTTAAAAAATATTTTTAACTCGTAAATTTTTTAAAAAATATTTCTTTAGCACTTGGTTTTTTTTTTTAATTCATATAATTTGTTTGTAAAATAAAATTCCATAAATTTCATTTAATTATATTTTCTTTCTTTCCTTTTGTAGGCCTCCAAAACCCCCTCACGCGACTGCCAAGGTGTCGCTCTACTCTTTCGCTACTACAATCTATTGTATTACGTTGAAAGACGCTTCTTTCCCCCAGATCGTAATCTGGGTGTATATTTTGAGTGGTATGATTCCTTAACAGGTAAGGAGACAAAGTTATTCCTTTTTTAGCTTTTTTTAATTCAATATTGAATTCTCTCCTTTTTCAAGGTGTACCATCTTGCCAGCGCACCATTGCCTTCGAAAAGGCCTGTACATTATTTAATTTGGGTGCTATTTACACACAAATCGGTGCTCGTCATGATCGTACAACTGAAAAGGGTCTAGATGCCGCTGTTGATAGTTTTCTACGTGCTGCTGGTATTTTCCGTCACATCTATGACACCTTTACCAATGCCCCATCGATGGATTTGAAACCCCAGGTGCTGGATGTTTTAGTCTCGTTAATGTTGTCACAAGCACGAGAATGTCTATTCGAAAAGTTGCAATTACAAATCGAGTCATTGAATATTAAGGATTCAAGTCATGTAAGTTAAGAGGAAATTTCAATATTTTATACATATTTGAAAAAATTGTAGCAAAATATTTAATATTTTATACAAAAGACTTAGGACACAAAACTAAAACAAAAAAATTTTCATTTTGCAACAAAAGACTTAAGAAACAAACTTGAACACACACTTTATAACAAAAGACTTAGGATACGAACCTTCTTCTGAACTAATAATATTAGAATGAAAATAATAGAAAACTAAACTAATAATAAAAAACGAAAATTCATTTGCAACACATCATCGCTTCTTTTCATCTTTCAAGGCGTTAGAAATCTGCCACTTCAAAAAAACTTTAATTAAAAAATTTTTTTTCAAAACTTGTACATAAATGCCACATTTTAGACACACCCATATGACACTCATATCCAACACATATGTACATAGATCTTCCTATTCATTTATGCCACTAGAAGCAGAAACAATGAACATCAAAATCCCTTCCACACACAAAACCGCTTCAAAGCAAAAACAATTGTAAAGGAAAATGCAATTATTTCCTCGCCAAAGTTTCTGGAGTATAAAAGAAAGGCGGGAAAAAATTGTTGTTCAATACTTTTGTTTTGCCGCCTGTCAATCATCTGCCTTTGGGTGAAAGCAAATCAAGAGCCAACCAGTTTTAATGTGCGGCTGTGTTATATTGCATAATTCTCTATTTATTAGTAACTACTTTCTTGCATATGACCATTGCTATGGCCACTGCAAATGCACGTGGTGTATTGGCGGACACCTCCTTATGGAAGCCGTCCCCATTGTATTGCATAAAACTTGGCAAATGTGGTAATGCAACCATGCAGATGAATTCGTTTCAAATATTATTTTTCTAATCATTAACAAAAAGGGGATCCACATAAAGTAGATTTTTTAAAAAATATTTTTTTCAAAAGACCACAAAACGTGGATTTTTAAAAAAAAAAATACAAAATTCCGCAAGACGTGGATTTTTTAAAAAAATATTTTTGCAAAATTCCACAGGAAGCGGATTTTTTAAAAATATTTTTTCAAAATTCCACAAGACGTGGATTTTTTAAAAAATATTTTTTTAAAATTCCACAGGACGTGGATTTTTAAAAAAAATATTTTTTGTTAAAATTTCACAGGACGTGGATGTTTTAAAAAATATTTTTTGTTAAAATTTCACAGGACGTGGATGTTTTAAAAAATATTTTTTGTTAAAATTTCACAGGACGTGGATGTTTTAAAAAATATTTTTTTAAAATTTCACAGGACGTGGATTTTTTAAAAAATATTTTTTCAAAATTGCACAAGAAATGTATTTTGTAAAAAATATTTTTGCAAAATTCCACCGGATTCCACAGGAAGCGGATTTTTTAAAAATATTTTTTCAAAATTCCACAAGACGTGGATTTTTTAAAAAATATTTTTTCAAAATTCCACAAGACCTGGATTTTTTAAAAAATATTTTTTCAAAATTCCACAATACGTGGATTTTTTATAAAAATATGTTTTCCAAATTTCACAAGACGTGGATTTTTTAAAAATATGTTTTCAAAATTCCACAAGACGTGGATTTTTAAAAAAATATGTTTTCAAAATTGCACAAGACGTGGATTTTTTAAAAAATATTTTTTCAAAATTCCACAAGACTTTGATTTTTTAAAAAATATTTTTGTCAAAATTCTATTAGACGTTGATTTTTTAAAAATATATTTTTTCAAAATTCCACAAGACTTTGATTTTTTAAAAATATTTTTTCAAAATTCCACAAGACGTGGATTCAAAAAAAATCAAACATCCACAAGACGTTGATCTTTTAAAAAATATTTTTTCAAAATTCCACAAGACGTGGATTTAAAAAAAATCAAACATCCACAGGGGGCCCGGGCCCCCCCCCGAAATGGTTTGGTCGAACAAAATTTATTAAGCTACTGTAATCAATTATTAAATTTTTTCTTTGTCATAAACATTTTTTATGTTAGTAGATTTCAAATGAAAACTTATATTTTTCTGAAGTTTCTGTACAGAAATTGTACATCAAGTAAAGTTTTGTAAGATTTTTTTTAAATGTTTTGTTTGTATATTTTTTTTGAGAGAAACTTCCAATGAAACCTGAATTACGTCTTATGCCACATCATTCCACTATTAAATACGAATTCCGTAATGAATATATTCCATATTTGTTATGTCTTATTCAAGTTATATTGAGGTCTCGAGGCTTTACACTCATCCTGTATCTAAAATAATTACGAGTTCAGTATTGTGGGAATGGAAGTGCATGAAACATGTCTATTGGACAAAATGTATGAAGGGTTCTTCGTGGACTATATATTGAAAGCCAATTACAAATTTGTTTCGCTGCCTTCACCAAAATTTTTTTGTTTGTTGCTAAACAAGAGAAGAATATAATGAAGAAAAATTAATTTTTTTGCGTCAAAAACTTCTTAAATCTGCTATATGTAGCATACTCAATTGCATTTTTTCTCTATCATCAACAAAGTATAATTTCAAATATGTTTGGACGGACTGACAGGCTGGAGCGCATGGTAACTCTTGAACGGATCAACCGATTTGGTCAAAATGTTGGATTTCGTAGAAAAAATTTCGCTAAAATGGTAGTAATCGATTCGATCTGAACTTTGCACATCGCAATATTTCTTCCAGAAATATATAGAACCCAAAATTGATTATATCGGTCCAGTTCTTCAAATAAAATTACTTCCAAACGTACAACAAGTTCCAAGAGAAAATGTGTGCCAACATCTTCATGTACGTCCCTCACAAAATTCAACATAAGTCCCGCTTAAGACTATTCGAGGATCCTTTGGGCTTTTTTGACATTTGTAGTCTTGTTTACTGCGATATCCAATTTTTAGGGGGAAAGTCCATGCTTCCTGACAAAGCTCTAAAGACTAAGGAGGCCAACTAAAATGGCTTGTGGGCGCAGTAACTATCATCCAAACAGGCCACAACATTCTAAAAACTCCCTGAATACATAATTTTTGGGGGAAAATATTTTGGTTGTGTAGCCGGTATTCGATCTGTCGCAAATTCACACTGGCTGAGGGCACATATCCTTTCGGCAAAGGCGATTTATACTTTTTTGACTTATTTTTCAGAAATCAAAATATAGTTCGTTTACAAGTAAATATAAAACGCTTTTGGGCACAAGTGGTCAATATACACGGGTTTTATTAGGTATTATTAGTGAATAATTATGTGGATTTATTTAAGTATCGATTTTTATTTTTCAAAACTAGGCTTTAAGAAATGTTTGAATTCTAGTTACAATAAGTTGCAAGACCTGAGTCCAGTAAAGTGTTTAATGTCATAGAGTACAAAAACTTCTCACGGTGAGCCTTAACTAAACTTAAATGAAAGGTGCTTACCCCTGGGAGTTTTAGCGGATTCTGTAACTACAATGTTCATAGATGAGAAAAATAAAAAAAGCAAAAAAAAATCGACGGAGGAATTTTCACATAAGTCGCGGTCGAAGTTCACATTTTTTGGGTTATTTTAGGTTTTCACGACTTTTCGTGGGAACGACAAGTCCTATCGAAATGGGACTGAAAAAAATGTTGTAGAGGATTTTCAATCCTACAACATTTTCCTTAGTTGCCTTTCGATAGGACTTGCGCTTCCCAGCAAAATCCTGAAAATCTAAAATGAACCTAAAAATGTGAACTTTGACCGCGATTTATTTAAAAATCCTTCCAGCGATTTTCCCAGGTGTAAGCCGTTTTCAACTAAAGTTAGTTAAGGACACCGTACATGACATTGTTTCAGTGCATTGTCCCAATTTGAACTTCTATGTCTCAAAAATGGTAAAACTTAGGAAGAAGTAGTAACGGCGAATCTTGTAGAGAATTTTTACCTAATCTATGAACATTGTAGTTTCAGAAATCGCAAAAACTTCCCAAGTGTAAGTACCTTTCAATTAAATTTAGGTAAGGTGTTCTTTAACATTATACCAAAAGTAAAGAATGCAGCCGGAACAACAATTATGAAAATTTTCGACTAATATTATTTACTTAGCGACTTAGCTAGAGTTTGCCAATTGGTTTCTGTGATATTTGTTCGACCATACTGTGGCTTAGTCCAAACAAGATTTTTGTAGTCTCAAACTGTACTCTTAGAAGGATTTGGAGTCTATGAATCATAGTCTGTATCGTCCGTTTTTAAATTTCTAAAGTGTTTAATTGGATTACACAGACTCTATCACTTCTGGTAAAAGATCAAATTTGGCGTTATTATGGCATTAAAGAATAGTTTATTCTTAGGTTATCGAGTTATTCTCCTTTTTAAAGGTAATTAGTTTATAGAAGTCATATCGGTATCTCGATATGTAATTAAAAAATGAGGCGTTATGTTCGGGTCGAACTATACCCCTATACCCTATAACTCCTGTATAACTCAATTCTTCCTACTGGCGAATATAGTTAAGTAGGGATTGTATTAAAACGTGAATATATTTTAACCACTTTCTGCATGGAGGCTCTTTAACAAAAAGAAATCCCAAAATCTTCCAGCTAAATTTGAAGGAAGGGGTTCAATGCGATGACGTGATTTCATGGCATCTTTTGCATTGGTTCAAACGATGTCGTGAATGATCCGATCTTTTCATTAGCATTTGAACCAATGCAAAGGAAGTCGTGAAAGATCCGATCTTTTCATCAGGAATTGAACCCATGCAAAGGAAGTCGTGAAAGATCCGATCTTTTCGTCAGCATTTGAACGCATTCCATCGATCCAATAGTGATGAATTTTGTGTTTTTATTTAAACAATTTTTTCTAAATATATAAGATTAATTATTTACAATAGGCTTGATGTTGTCGGAGACTCGAAATCACAACCAACGTTGTTAAAACTCTTTTCGTAATGATAATGCCATTGCAAAGGATTGGTGAAAATTACATGCCGAAGCATTGGTGTAAATGACATGCTTTGGATCCAAAAATGAATAGCATCTTTTGGGGTCCACTCTCATATAAAATTCATCGATGAAGATGGTAAAAAGATGACATGCCAGCTCACTTGCACCCATGATTGAATGACATCTTTAGCTTCGAACATTTTGCTGGGATGTATTAGATTAAGAGCTTTGAAATACTGAAAATCTTGCGATAGCAGAAATAATGGCAATTCTCTGTAATTTGAGAACTCTGGGATATACCATAACGTGGACCTATAGTTTTTAATCATATAGGTCCAAAATATTGATAACGGGGCGCAACTTTTATATGGCGACTATACCAAACTTGGTTTCAATTTGAATTCTAAATATCCGAGGACTTATATATAATACTCTGTAAAAAGTTAAAATTGTATCCTAAGTATTGTCAGCTTTCTCTACTGAATTTATATACTTTGTGTAAATATTTCATGTAAAATCAACAGCAGAACCTTAAAAACGCTTTACCTAACCCTACACACCATTTTAAATTTTCATGATTTTCGGTCAAGTTGGGCCCCCCCCCGAAATGAAATCCTGCGTACGTCCCTGATCCACAAGACGTTGATTTTTAAAAAAATATTTTTTCAAAATTCCACAAGACGAGGATTTAAAAAAAAATCAAACATCCACAAGACGTTGATTTTTTAAAAAATATTTTTTCAAAATTCCACAAGACGTGGATTTAAAAAAAAAAATCAAACATCCACAAGACGTTGATTTTTTAAATAATATTTTTTCAAACACCACATTACCTTGATTTTTTTTTTTAAAATATTTTTGTTCAAAATTCGATGCCTATTTTTAAAAAGAAGCTTTTCAAAAGGCCGCTAGATGTGGATTTTTTAATAATAATTGTTCAAAATTTCACAAGACGTGGATTTTTTAATTTTTTTTTCAAAATTTCACAAGATGTGGGTTTTTTAAAAAATATTTTTTAAATTCCACTAAACGTGGATTTTTTAAAAATATTTTTTAAATTCCACTTTACGTGGATTTTTTAAAAATATGTTTGTAAGTTCCATTAGGCTTGGATTTAAAAAAAAATATTTTTTTCAAAATTCTACTAGACGTGGATTTTTTAAAAAATATTTTTCAAAATTCCACTAGACGTGCATTAAAAAAAAAATTTTTTTAAATTCCACTAGACGTGGATTTTTATAAAAATATTTTTCAAAATTCCACTAGAAATTAATTTTTAAAAAAATATTTTTTACAAAATTACACTTGACTTGAATTTTTTAAAACATATTTTTCAAATCCACCAGACTTGAATTAAAAAACATCAAAACTCCACTAGATGTGAATTTAAAAAAATCAAAATTCACCTATACTTGGATTTTTTAAAAAATATTTTTTCAAAATTCCACTAGACTTTTTTAGATTTTTTTAAATTATTTTTTTTTTCTAAATTCCACAAGACGTTGATTTTTTAAAAAATATTTTTTCAGAATGCCAGACGACGTGGATTATTTAAAAATACTTTTTCAAAATTCCCCTAAACTTTCATTTTTTTAAAATATTTTTTCAAATTGTCACTAGTCGTTGATTAAAAAAAAATATTTTTTCAAGATTCCACTATACTTGGATTTTTTAAAAAATATGTTTTTTAAATTACGCTAGACGTGGATTTCTATAAAATATATTTTTTTTCCAAAATTCAGTGGATGTATATTTTTTTAAAAAATATTTTCTCAAAACTCCTTGGAGGTGGATTTTTTAAAAAATATTTTCTCAAATTTTTTTTTTCAAAATTCCACAGTAATAGTATTCTTAACAAAATATTTTTTTCAAAAGTCCACAATAATAGGATTCTAAACAAAATATTTTTTTTTTTCCAAAATTCCACAGTAATACAAAATATTTTTTTTTTTTTCAAAATTCCACTAGACTTGGATTTTTCAAAAAATATTTTTTCAAAATTTTGTTTCAAAATTCCACTAAACGTGGATTTTGTAAACAATATTTTTTCAAAATTTTGTTTCAAAATTCCACTAAACGTGGATTTTTTAAAAATATTTTTTTTAAATTCAGCAGGATGTGGATTTAAAAAAAAAATGTTCAAACTTCCACAAGACGTGAATTTTTTATTTTTTTTTTCAAAATTTCACAAGACATCGATTTTTTATGAAACATGTTTTCAAAAAGCCCCACACAAGACGTGGATTTTTTTAAAATATTTTTTTAATGCTACAAAAGCTATCCAAAATTTGTGGATTTTTTTTAAGGCCACAAAACGTAGATCTTTTTCAAAATATTTTTTCAAAAGTCCCGGAAACGTGAAGTTATATTTATTAAAAGGTCCACAAGACGTGGATTTTTTAAAAAATATTTGTTTTCAAAATTCCACAAGACGAGGATTTTTTTTTAATTTTTTTTTCAAAATTCGACAAGAAGTGGATTTTTTAAAAAATATTTTTTTAATGAGAATCACACTCACTTTTCGGCTTTTCTAAAGAAACACCAATCGATGAATTCTTAGTTGATACGTTCCTGACATGTTGCAAAATATTTTGATTTTGGTGTTTCTTTGGAAAAGCCGAAAAGTGAGTGTGATTCTCATTCATATGGGAATACTAGACACTTAAAGAGTTCGGTTTTTTCGCTAAAAAGGCATCATTTCCAAAACTGAGAAGCCAATTGATAATTCCCTTCGCCGGGATGAAATCATGATATTGGTAGCGATCAGTAAAATTTTGCAACACTGTCAGTTCGTTTTGAAAAACATTACTCTCTGTAATAGAGGGTAATAAATGAAGTTGAGCCAATGGGGGAATACTCCACTCAAGCAATTTATTAAAAATATTTTCTAAAAATTCTAAAAACATTTAATTAAATATTTTCTAAAAATTCAAAAAGTATTTATAATTTTTTTAAATATTTTTGAAAATGTTTATAATATTTTTAATTTTTTTTTTTAATATTTTCTAAAAATTTTTGTATATTATTGTTGACCTTTGATCTGTAGTTTCTTCTTCTGCTTATTTGGCTTGAGGTCAGTAAAATTGAAAAGGCATGAATTTTTGTTTTTCAATTTTGTTTTTTATTACCAATATTTCGACTATCATCGATAGTCATCATCAGGGATTTGTGTTACTTAAAAAGAACAAAACATTTCGTTACATAAATATATAAAACAATAATATAACAATTTTTACATTGGATTATAAATCTTTCTTGTAATTAACCGCGAGTTCCATCCTCTCCTCTTGACAAAGAATTTCCAACTAATGCTTTTTGTGTTTTTCAATTATGTTCCTATAAATTTGAGCACAATTTTCCGTATCGGTTTTATAATTTATTCGGTTTTCTGTAGGGACATTTACAATATGTAGCATTTCCAAAAAATATCTTCTTTTGTAATTGTTTTCTTGTGCTAAAATAGCTACATTTTTGAAGTTTGGTGTGTGTCCTTCTTTCGAACAATGAGCTGCGAGGGCAGTTTTTTGCTCCAATGGCTTATTTTTGGCTTTTTGGTCCGATTTGTGGGCCACACACATAAACAAGCTAAACGCACTCAAACAGCAACAACAATGTCAACTCGATTTGCAACATAATAAGGAATGGTTCGTAAACAAAACCCACACTGACGTCCCCAACAACATCCATTGGTTGCTTTCTCTTGGGCCAAAGTTCTCTCTGCCAACAACAAAAACAACGTTCCCTTTGTTTAACGTTATAGCAGAGGGAGAAGATTGTATCCAAACGTTGGAGAACAGAGAACAACAAGAGAATGCAAGAATAAACCTCATTACTCTTATAAATGAACACACGCGAAATATAGCATTGGGAAAAAGAGATCGCTTTATATTAAGTACAGTGGGCCAAACTGCAAAGTTCTTACAACAGAATAAGGACATTTTGATACTTAATGCCGACAAAGGTGGAAAAACAGTAGCCTTGTCAAAAATCGACTACGAAAACAAGATGAATGAAATATTAAATGACATGTGCACGTATAAACGGTTAAGAAAAGATCCGACATTCGGGCTACAAGAAAAGAACAATAAATTAGTCATGAAACTGTTTAATCTAAAAATAATAAACGAGGGGGAGAAAAACAAGTTAATAAGTCGAACTTCATTACCGCCGAAAATATATGGACTTCCCAAAATCCATAAAGATGGAACTCCTTTGCGTCCGATATGTTCATTTGTAAATTCCCCTACCTACGAACTATCAAGGTACTTGGCAAACATCCTAAAGGTTTTAACGGCTGATTCAAAATATAATATCAAAGACGCTGTAGAATTTAAATCGAGAATTAACAGGCAACATATTGAAGACGACGAGATGCTTATATCGTTTGATGTAGTTTCATTGTTCCCAAGTGTCCCTGTTAACTTGGCTATCAACACCATTAAGGAAAATTGGACAATCATCAAGGAACACACCGACATTCCAATGGACTTATTCATTGAAATGCTGACAATGTGCATAAAGGATGCAAGGTATTTTCAATATAAGGACAAGGTATTCGAACAGTTAAAGGGAATGCCAATGGGGTCGCCAATATCGCCAATCATCGCAGACGTCGTAATGGAAAAACTCCTTGACGAAACCATGACAAAACTGACGCTGAAACCGAGGACATTAACAAAATATGTAGACGACATATTTTGTATTATAAAGAAAACCGAAGTTGAAACAACACTTCAAACTTTAAATATGTACAACAAACAGTTGCGTTTCACAATGGAATGTGAAAACGACAACCGATTACCATACCTCGATTCCATTATATATAGGCAAAATAATCTGCTGTTATTGGATTGGTACCAAAAACCTACGGCCTCGGGCAGAATAATTAATTACTACTCTAAACACCCCCGCAGAATAAAAATTAATACGGCCACAAATTTTATCCACAGAGTAATGAACATAAGTGATAGTAAATTCCATACCAAAAACAAAAAGAAAATAAAAACAGCTCTAAAAATGAATGATTTCCCTACAAGATTAATAGATGACTTGATAAGACATGTGGAGAACAAACATACAGATAAAACCACTACAAAGGTTGAAAAAACATACAAAAGATCGACGTACATTCCAGGATTTTCCGAAAGATTCGCCGCTTCTAATATCTACAATAAGGAAAAATACCAACTGGCCTTTAAAAGCAGCAACACTAACAACAACTTTTTTAGCAGAACAAAATCAAAAATACCGCATGAAGACAAATCTAATGTTGTATATGAGATTAAATGCGATGGTAACGGGTCCAACATATGTCAGAAGACATATGTTGGCACAACAAAATCAAAACTTAAGACCAGACTCAGCGCCCACAAATCGGACCAAAAAGCCAAAAATAAGCCATTGGAGCAAAAAACTGCCCTCGCAGCTCATTGTTCGAAAGAAGGACACACACCAAACTTCAAAAATGTAGCTATTTTAGCACAAGAAAACAATTACAAAAGAAGATATTTTTTGGAAATGCTACATATTGTAAATGTCCCTACAGAAAACCGAATAAATTATAAAACCGATACGGAAAATTGTGCTCAAATTTATAGGAACATAATTGAAAAACACAAAAAGCATTAGTTGGAAATTCTTTGTCAAGAGGAGAGGATGGAACTCGCGGTTAATTACAAGAAAGATTTATAATCCAATGTAAAAATTGTTATATTATTGTTTTATATATTTATGTAACGAAATGTTTTGTTCTTTTTAAGTAACACAAATCCCTGATGATGACTATCGATGATAGTCGAAATATTGGTAATAAAAAACAAAATTGAAAAACAAAAATTCATGCCTTTTCAATTTTCTAAAAATTTTAAATATTTTTTTTTAAATATTATTTTTTTTTAATAATTTAGAAATATATATTTTATTAAAATAAAAAATGTTTAAAAAAATATTTTTCCTGTGATTCACACTAATTTTTTTCTATATTATTTTTTTCTTTCCAGCTCTTTAAAGATTTAGCTGGCGAAGCAGCACAATTAACCCAAGAGTACAATGAAATGCACAAAAATATTCAATTGAATGATACCCATACATATCTACCAGAATGTTGGGCTGGTCTAGTGCCACTCAAAGCCGAATATTATAAAGGTGAGTTGGTGGCGATGATGATGGGAGTATATTGAAAACTCACAAAACTATGACAATGATGTTAAGCCGGCATAATCATGTTTTGTTGCTAATTATAATTAAAGTGAGCAACAAAAAATAGTTGCAGATGTTGTTTATCATCTACAAAATCTTGTTGGAGGCTAGAAACCTTTTGTTTGGTTTTCAATATTTTGTTCAATTTTTCTGAATGAATTTTGGTAGCAAAAAAAAACCTATTTGATGGCCTTTTAAAGATCATCCTCATGGCGCATAAAGTTTCATTAGAGTTATTGTTGCTTTGTTCGACGTTGTTAAACTAGCTATTATTCTTCTTCTTTTTCGAGCTATGCTACTGCGTGTGAACAATCAATAATGTATGCCACCAGTAACACCATTGATTGAAACAAAAACAACATCTTCTCATCTCTGCTTCCTAATGGTTGCTTGAAAACAAAACAAAGGTGATTCAAATAAAAATGAAAAGTTTCCAAAATTCTACTCATAGCTGTTTAGCTTTGAGTACCATTGTTAGCTCCTTGGGTATATAACAACAACAACCTAAACATGATTTGTTAGATTTATTATTTTTATAGACCAAAGTTTTTCCTTATTTCTTATTTATTTCTCATACTTTGTACTTACTTTTATCATTCATTCATTCTCATCTTCATTTTTTGCTCATCATCTTCTTATTATTATTTACAGCTGTGTCTCATCATTATGAAGCCCGCAGCATAGATGCCAGCGCTGACAAAGCTTCCTTGAGTACCAAAAAAAGTCAAGCCACCTCAAATGAATCGTTTATTGGTAATGCGCGGGAGGCAATGCGCATGGCCGCGGCTGCTGCTGCCGCCGCCGCAGCAGATGACAACGATGAGGAGTGTACCAGTTTGGCGGCATTAAAACGTGCCCATTTAAATGAAGCCTTGGCTAGTCATGAAGAAACCCAACGTCTGCAGCGTATGTGTCGTTATTTAAAGGTGAGTCAGTCAGCCAGCCAGTTGGCATACAAAATAGCACACAGAATACAAAGACGAAAAACCAAATATTAGCCTAAATATTAGAAATCTCTGTAATCTTCATAATTTTTGTGGTATTGGAAGTTGGAGGTGGTAAATTCAGGTTTTAAGAGGTTCATCAGAAAAAATAGTAAAAAGTTATTTTTAATCCACGAGTTGTGGTCTTTTGAAAATATATTTTTTAAAAAATCCACGAGCTGTGGTGTTTTGAAAAAATATTTTTTTAAAAAAATCACGAATTGTGGTCTTTTGAAAAATATTTTTTAAAAAATCCACGAGATGTGGAGTTTTGAAAAAATATTTTTTAAAAAATCCACGAGTTGTGGTGTTTTGAAAATATATTTTTTAAAAAATCCACGAGTTGTGGTGTTTTGAAAAAATATTTTTTTAAAAAAATCACGAATTGTGGTCTTTTGAAAAATCCACGAGATGTGGAGTTTTGAAAAAATATTTTTTAAAAAATCCACGAATTGTGGTGTTTTGAAAAAATATTTTTTAAAAAATCCACGAGTTGTGATGGTTTGAAAAAATATTTTTTTAAAAAATCCAAGAGTTGTGGTATTTCCAAAAAATATTTTTTTAAAAAATCCACGAGTTGTGGTATTTCGAAAAAATATTTTTTAAAAAATCCACGAGTTGTGGAGTTTTGAAAAAATATTTTTTAAAAAATCCACGAATTGTGGTGTTTTGAAAATATATTTTTTAAAAAATCCACGAGTTGTGGTGTTTTGAAAAAATATTTTTTAAAAAATCCACGAGTTGTGGTATTTTAAAAAAATATTTTTGAAAAAATCCGCGGGTCTTTTGAAAAAATATTTTTTTTAAAAAATCCACGAGTTGTGGTGTTTTGAAAAAATATTTTTTTTAAAAAAATCCACGTGTTGTGGTATTTTGAAAAAATATTTTTTTAAAAAATCCACGAGTTGTGGTGTTTTGAAAAAATATTTTTTTAAAAAATCCACGAGTTGTGGTCTTTTAAAAAAATATTTTTTTTAAAAAATCCACGAGTTGTGGTCTTTTGAAAAAATATTTTTTTTAAAAAATCCACGAGTTGTGGTCATTTAAAAAAATATTTTTTAAAAAATCCACGAGTTGTGGTCTTTTGAAAAAATATTGTTTAAAAAATCCACGAGTTGTGGTCTTTTGAAAAAATATTTTTTAAAAAAACCACAAATTGTGGTCTTTTGAAAAAATATTTTTTAAAAAATCCACGAGTTGTGGTCTTTTGAAAAAATATTTTTTAAAAAATCCACGAGTAGTGGTCTTTTGAAAAAATATTTTTTAAAAAATCCACAAGTTGTGGTATTTTGAAAAAAATATTTTTTTAAAAAATCCACTAGTTGTGGTATTTTGAAAAAATATTTTTTAAAAAATCCACGAGTAGTGGTCTTTTGAAAAAATATTTTTTAAAAAATCCACGAGTTGTGGTCTTTTGAAAAAATATTTTTTAAAAAATCCACGAGTTGTGGTCTTTTGAAAAAATATTTTTTAAAAAATCCACGGGTTGTAGTCTTTTGAAAAAACATTTGTTAAAAAATCCAAGAGATGTGGTCTTTTGAAAAAATATTTTTTAAAAAATCCACGAGTTGTAGTCTTTTGAAGAAACATTTTTTAAAAAATCCTCGAGTTGTGGTCTTTTGAAAAAATATTTTTTAAAAAATCCACGAGTTGTGGTCTTTTGAAAAAATATTTTTTAAAAAAATCCACGAGTTGTGGTCTTTTGAAAAAACATTTTTTAAAAAATCCAAGAGTTGTGGTGTTTTGAAAAAACATTTTTTTTAAAAAATCCACGAGTTGTGGTCTTTTGAAAAAATATTTTTTAAAAAATGCACGAGTTGTGGTCTTTTGAAAAAATATTTTTTAAAAAATCCACGAGTTGTGGTCTTTTGAAAAAATATTTTTTAAAAAATCTACGAGTTGTGGTATTTTGAAAAAATATTTTTTAAAAAATCTACGAGTTGTGGTATTTTGAAAAAATATTTTCTTAAAAAATCCACGAGTTGCCGTCTTTTGAAAAAATATTTTTTAAAAAATCCACGTATTGTGGTCTTTCGAAAAAATATTTTTTAAAAAATCCACGTATTGTGGCCTTTCGAAAAAATATTTTTTTAAAAAAATCCACGAGTTGTGGTCTTTTGAAAAAATATTTTTTAAAAAATCCACGAGCTGTGGTGTTTCGAAAAAATATTTTTTAAAAAATACACGAGTTGTGGTCTTTTGAAAAAATATTTTTTAAAAAATCCACGAGTTGTGTTGATTTGAAAAAATATTTTTTAAAAAATCCACGAGTTGTGGTCTTTTGAAAAAACATTTTTTAAAAAATCCACGAGTTGTGGTCTTTTGAAAAAACATTTTTTAAAAAATCCACGAGTTGTGTTGTTTTGAAAAAACATTTTTTTAAAAAATCCACGATTTGTGGTATTTCGAAAAAATATTTTTTAAAAAATTCACGGGTTGTGGAAAAAATATTTTTTAAAAAATTCACGGGTTGTGGAAAAAATATTTTTTAAAAAATCCACGGGTTGTGGTATTTCGAAAAAATATTTTTTTAAAAATCCACGGGTTGTTGTATTTCGAAAAAATATTTTTTTAAAAAATCCACGAGTTGTAGTATTTCGAAAAAATATTTTTTAAAAAATCCACGAGTTGTGGTATTTCGAAAAAATATATTTTAAAAAATCCACGAGTTGTGGTATTTTGAAAAAATATTTTTTAAAACATCCACGAGTTGTGGTATTTTGAAAAAATATTTTTTAAAAAATCCACGAGTTGTGGTATTTTGAAAAAATGTTTTTTAGAAAATCCACGAGTTGTGGTATTTTGAAAAAATATTTTTTAAAAAATCCACGAGTTGTGGTATTTTGAAAAAATATTTTTTAAAAAATCCACGAGTTGTGGAATTTTGAAAAAATATTTTTTAAAAAATCCATGAGTTGTGGTATTTTGAAAAAATATTTTTTAAAAAATCCACGAGTTGTGATATTTTGAAAAAATATTTTTTAAAAAATCCACGAGTTGTGATATTTTGAAAAAATATTTTTTAAAAAATCCACGAGTTGTGATATTTTGAAAAAATATTTTTTAAAAAATCCACGAGTTGTGGTATTTCGAAAAAATATTTTTTAAAAAATCCACGAGTTGTGGTCTTTTGAAAAAATATTTTTTAAAAAATCCACGAGTTGTGGTGTTTTGAAAAAATATTTTTTAAAAAATCCACGTATTGTGGTATTTCGAAAAAATATTTTTTAAAAAATCCACGAGTTGTGGTATTTTGAAAAAATATTTTTTTTAAAAAATCCACAAGTTGTGGTATTTTGAAAAAAATATTTTTTAAAAAATCCACGAGTTGTGGTATTTTGAAAAAATATTTTTTAAAAAATCCACGAGTTGTGTTATTTTGAAAAAATATTTTTTAAAAAATCCACGAGTTGTGGTATTTTGAAAAAAATATTTTTTAAAAAATCCACGAGTTGTGGTATTTTGAAAAAATATTTTTTAAAAAATCCACGAGTTGTGG
The DNA here is from genome assembly GCF_047663935.1 of Musca autumnalis. NCBI lineage: Eukaryota > Metazoa > Arthropoda > Insecta > Diptera > Muscidae > Musca > Musca autumnalis. The sequence goes on along the minus strand of NW_027411866.1, from coordinate 213,426,937 downwards.
TATTTTGAAAAATAATTTTTATAAAAAAATTCAGATTTTGTGGTCTGACTCCAGTTGAAAATAGAATACACTCATGCTGATGATGGCTTCCAATGGCAATGGGTGTATTGTTGTTGTTGTTATGTCTAGCACACCTTTTATGGAATCTGCATCATGACCATATTTATCATTAGTTGCTAAACGTTTTTTCTTACAAATTTCCAAGTGTTGCAATCACATGCAATGTGCCCAGCTCACATATGACAACAATGTTGTGTCGGTCTTTACATTGGCTTTGCGTGGTCCATAAATTGTAAATATGCTGGCACATCGAAACTCCACAAAGCTACAATACAGATGCTGTGTGGTGGCTGTCAGAAATGTATCATCATTTCAAATAGCATTTGGGTGTTGTTCCAACATTGTCTATGATGATTTGCCATTTATGGTGTTAAGTCTTCCTTGACTTAGCATAGCTGAGGGAGTTTGATTTGCATTTTTTGTGAATATATAATTAATTTCCATTTTTTTCGTTGCAGAATAAAACATCTTTAACACAAGTCATTAAAGAAGCCCAATACAAAACCCAAGATGAGTTGGAAAAATTCAGTGTTGAAATGCCAGAAAATGAAATCGATGATTTAATAGAAGTTCAAATTGAAGGTAAGCATAGAAATAATTATTCTACAATTATTTTAAAATTATTAATTTATATTTCCCCCCTGTTTACAGCCTGCTCCAAATTCACCCTCTCCTTAACGGGACCCGATTTTACATCGTACAAAGTTGAAGACCCCTTCAAGCGTTTGGGACCCATTGCCATTTTTTCTGCCCGACGTCATTGGACCGCACCGCGATGTGTACGCCTCCAAAAGGGCTCAGCCATTTATCATGATGGCGCCCACTACCATTGTCATTGTCCATCGCCGGCTGATGGTCATGAAGTTGGTTGTAGTTTGTATAAAGAAGAAATTGAAAGTTTCGGCTTTCATGTACAGGGTGATGCACCGGTTATGATTGCCCATGTGGAAATTAATTCACTGGCAGATGTAAGTTGCAAGGAGACAATATTTGGAATTATTTTGAAATTTAATTTGTTCTACTTCTTTCAGTTGGGTGGCATTAAAGAGGGTGATTTTATTGTTGAAATTGCTGGCATCGATGTCAAATGGTATCTTCACCAACAGGTGGTGCGTTTAATCCAGTCATGTGGTTCTACATTGGAGCTCAAGGTCATCACGCCCATGGATAGAAATTATTTGAAGGTACGTTTTGAAACAAGACCTTAACACCTTAAAATTTAATACAAGACAAATGAAAATTTTCTATAAAAACCGGAAATTTAAAAAAACCGTCTAAATTTTATTAAAATATTCTCAGAATTTTTCCTTAAAAACTGCAGAAATTTACTTGGAATTTTTCTTAATTTTCATATTTTCTTAATTTTCATATTTTTTATATTTTATATTTTATATTTTATATTTTATATTTTATATTTTATATTTTATATTTTATATTTTATATTTTATATTTTATATTTTATATTTTATATTTTATATTTTATATTTTATATTTTATATTTTATATTTTATATTTTATATTTTATATTTTATATTTTATATTTTATATTTTATATTTTATATTTTATATTTTATATTTTATATTTTATATTTTATATTTTATATTTTATATTTTATATTTTATATTTTATATTTTATATTTTATATTTTATATTTTATATTTTATATTTTATATTTTATATTTTATATTTTATATTTTATATTTTATATTTTATATTTTATATTTTATATTTTATATTTTATATTTTATATTTTATATTTTATATTTTATATTTTATATTTTATATTTTATATTTTATATTTTATATTTTATATTTTATATTTTATATTTTATATTTTATATTTTATATTTTATATTTTATATTTTATATTTTATATTTTATATTTTATATTTTATATTTTATATTTTATATTTTATATTTTATATTTTATATTTTATATTTTATATTTTATATTTTATATTTTATATTTTATATTTTATATTTTATATTTTATATTTTATATTTTATATTTTATATTTTATATTTTATATTTTATATTTTATATTTTATATTTTATATTTTATATTTTATATTTTATATTTTATATTTTATATTTTATATTTTATATTTTATATTTTATATTTTATATTTTATATTTTATATTTTATATTTTATATTTTATATTTTATATTTTATATTTTATATTTTATATTTTATATTTTATATTTTATATTTTATATTTTATATTTTATATTTTATATTTTATATTTTATATTTTATATTTTATATTTTATATTTTATATTTTATATTTTATATTTTATATTTTATATTTTATATTTTATATTTTATATTTTATATTTTATATTTTATATTTTATATTTTATATTTTATATTTTATATTTTATATTTTATATTTTATATTTTATATTTTATATTTTATATTTTATATTTTATATTTTATATTTTATATTTTATATTTTATATTTTATATTTTATATTTTATATTTTATATTTTATATTTTATATTTTATATTTTATATTTTATATTTTATATTTTATATTTTATATTTTATATTTTATATTTTATATTTTATATTTTATATTTTATATTTTATATTTTATATTTTATATTTTATATTTTATATTTTATATTTTATATTTTATATTTTATATTTTATATTTTATATTTTATATTTTATATTTTATATTTTATATTTTATATTTTATATTTTATATTTTATATTTTATATTTTATATTTTATATTTTATATTTTATATTTTATATTTTATATTTTATATTTTATATTTTATATTTTATATTTTATATTTTATATTTTATATTTTATATTTTATATTTTATATTTTATATTTTATATTTTATATTTTATATTTTATATTTTATATTTTATATTTTATATTTTATATTTTATATTTTATATTTTATATTTTATATTTTATATTTTATATTTTATATTTTATATTTTATATTTTATATTTTATATTTTATATTTTATATTTTATATTTTATATTTTATATTTTATATTTTATATTTTATATTTTATATTTTATATTTTATATTTTATATTTTATATTTTATATTTTATATTTTATATTTTATATTTTATATTTTATATTTTATATTTTATATTTTATATTTTATATTTTATATTTTATATTTTATATTTTATATTTTATATTTTATATTTTATATTTTATATTTTATATTTTATATTTTATATTTTATATTTTATATTTTATATTTTATATTTTATATTTTATATTTTATATTTTATATTTTATATTTTATATTTTATATTTTATATTTTATATTTTATATTTTATATTTTATATTTTATATTTTATATTTTATATTTTATATTTTATATTTTATATTTTATATTTTATATTTTATATTTTATATTTTATATTTTATATTTTATATTTTATATTTTATATTTTATATTTTATATTTTATATTTTATATTTTATATTTTATATTTTATATTTTATATTTTATATTTTATATTTTATATTTTATATTTTATATTTTATATTTTATATTTTATATTTTATATTTTATATTTTATATTTTATATTTTATATTTTATATTTTATATTTTATATTTTATATTTTATATTTTATATTTTATATTTTATATTTTATATTTTATATTTTATATTTTATATTTTATATTTTATATTTTATATTTTATATTTTATATTTTATATTTTATATTTTATATTTTATATTTTATATTTTATATTTTATATTTTATATTTTATATTTTATATTTTATATTTTATATTTTATATTTTATATTTTATATTTTATATTTTATATTTTATATTTTATATTTTATATTTTATATTTTATATTTTATATTTTATATTTTATATTTTATATTTTATATTTTATATTTTATATTTTATATTTTATATTTTATATTTTATATTTTATATTTTATATTTTATATTTTATATTTTATATTTTATATTTTATATTTTATATTTTATATTTTATATTTTATATTTTATATTTTATATTTTATATTTTATATTTTATATTTTATATTTTATATTTTATATTTTATATTTTATATTTTATATTTTATATTTTATATTTTATATTTTATATTTTATATTTTATATTTTATATTTTATATTTTATATTTTATATTTTATATTTTATATTTTATATTTTATATTTTATATTTTATATTTTATATTTTAAATTATAAATTTGGTATTTCATATTTTATACATTTTTTATTTTATTCCGATTAATAATTCCTTATCTCTCTCTTCCTTTACTTCCAGCCATTATCATCAAAGGGTTCAATTTCAACACTATCTGCAGCTAGCTCTTCTGGTGTCTCATCCGGATCTTCCAGTCCCACAGGAACAACAACCAAACCGAAAATACGTTGCAAGTCTACATCCAAGCCCCTTTTGGGTAGTATTTCATCAAGTTCATGGAATCCATTTCGACGTACTCCAAGTTTAGCTAAAATATTTTAATTTGTAAAAAATATTAAACTACAACAAAAACAACAAGACATCAGTGGCCATTTTTTATATAAAGAAACAAGAAAACAAACATTAAATAACAATTTATAATATTATTAATTAAATTAATAATTATTATTTAAATAAAAAACAAAAACATATATAATTGTAGTATTAAGCTCTAAGGCAAACACACACAATTTCCATATATAACTATTTGTATATTAGAAACTATAAAAAGAGCATACAATTTTCAATTTATTTTCTGGGTCTATGGAAAATGTGCAAATTTTGGAGAAAAGAAAAACTAATGTAAATTTTAAACAAACCTTATATTTTATGTCTTAACTTTTAATGGAACCTAACATTTGAATTATAAGGACTTTCAATTTTTTACCTATGAACACGTTTTTAAAAAACACTTAACCATTGCAATCTGAATGCCTGTTTGAAAAACGAAAACTTTTAAAATTTTGTGAATTGTAACTTTTAAATGAAATTTTATTCTATTTTTTAGTAATATTATTATGTTTTTATATTAATTTTAAGCCATAAGAAATATTTATACTTGTACATGAATGATGTCCAGTGGGAGTAGAAGTTGAAGAAGCAGAAAGAAAACAACCAACACAAATGTATATTTTTTCTATTATTTTTATAATTGGTTATAAAATATTTTATATATAAATTATATTATAAAAACAAACTTTAGTTATATTCCAAAAAAAAACTAAATGATGAATTATGTAAAATTATTAAGAAGAAACCATCAATCCAATCCATTTTCAAATAAAAACTGTATATATTTTTTCAAAAAAAAAAAACTAGTCGTTATTTGGGGGTTTTGGAAAAATCTCAAAATAACCTGTAACCTGTACGAACATTTTTGAAGAGTCCGATATCAATGAGTAAGTATTCTTCATTATTTGTTGTACAACCATTTTAAATTGGTTCCACTGTAAATAAATTAACGTTTTTCTACAGTGGAACCTAGTTGGTAATTTTGTGTTTGCCTCCGGGGATCATGTGTTTCACTAGATGGCCCTATTTACATAGTTTTGCCAGTGTTGCCAATCACCCAAATATTGCTATAACTGCACCCAAAATTGGTAACACTGGCAAATGTGTGTTAATAACGCCATCAGTTGAATCACATGATCTCTGAGGAGAAAACCAAAATTAACTCGGAGGTTACAATGTGGGAAAATACGAATTCTTTCACAGTGGAACCCTAATAAACATAACCCAATCCCACGGCAGCGGGTTCTCTGTACCGGATTGACCCATCAGCGTTCCGGCCAGCGGCCTCGAACCCCGGAAGGAGGGATGACAGGACCTCAGTCACGTTTGGCGACGTTACATTGACTGACCCGAAGAGGTGTGCAAGTTACTTTAATCGACCGTTTGTCGAGCACCCCAAAAGTGACAGGGCGAAGATAAGAGTGTTACGTCGCATTAGATCTCTTCCTGCCGAGGATGAACCACGCCCTGACGGAATTTCCATGGTAATATTGAAACACCTGGATGAGCCGGGAGTGGAGTTCACTAAAGTTCTCAACCTGTCGCTAGCCACCCTTATGGTTCCCGAAGTCTGGAAAATGGTCAGGGTGGTCCCGCTACTGAAGCCAGGCAAGGATGCCAGCAAGGATGAATCGTATAGGCCGATTACGCTTTTGTCACCTGTAGCGAAGACCATTGAGGCCTTAGTCCTCCCCCAGCATTAGAAATAGCTATCAAGTTGCCGATCATCAGCATGGATTCCGTAAGCAGTACAGCACGACAACAGCGCTGCACGCCATCTCCACACATATTTGTCGAGGACTCAACCAGGAGCGGCCGTGTGATAGAACATTGATGGTGGCGCTTGACTTATCAAAAGCCTTTGATACTATCAAGCACTCCACGCTGTTCGAGGACATCGAGCAGACAACCCTCCGGCCAAGTCTGAATCGTTGGATAATCAACTATATGTGTGTGTGTGGTCGCCAGTCGTATGTTGAATTCAGGAACAAGAAATCCAAGCCCCGTAGAGTGAAACAGGGAGTTCCCCAAGGAAGGGTGATATCTCCGGAACTGTATTCCGCCCCCTCCAGACGGCATTGAGATCGTAACGTATGCGGATGATTGTACGATCCTGGCGTCAGGTACATACACTGATGACATCTGTGAGAAACTGAACTCCTATTTAACCGATCTTACCACCGTTTTCCACGCGAGGAATATGCAGATATCCGCCACTAAATCGACGGCCACTCTGTTCACCACATGGACGGCGCAAAAATTCTAGGGGTCACATTCGACACCACTTTCTCGTCGTCCTCGCATGCCACAGCTATCTGCGAAAAACTGGAATGTAGGAACAAGGTCCTCAAGTCCCTAGCCCGCAGCACTTGGGGTGCAGATAAGGAAACCATGTTGACCACGAATAAAGCGATAGGTCGGTCTGTGGTAAGCTATGCGGCATCAGTTTGGTCCCCGAATTTATGTGACACGCAGTGGGATAAGGTTCAAATTTGTCAGAACGCCGCCCTGAGAACAGCAACAGGGTGCCTCCTCAAATCTACAGTGGACCATCTACATGTGGAGGCAAAGATTCTTCCAGTACGACAACATAATGAGATGCTATCGTTGCAGTACTTGATTGGGTGTTTCCGAGAGAGCCATCCCAATCACCATCTGCTGGCCACCGATACACTCAGGCATATCAAGAAGGATATTCATGCTCTAGAGACGGCGGTCCAACAACATAGGAGAGAACCTCTAGATCAACAGGCATATCAGGCAGGTTTGAACAGCATTCACACGGACACAGTTGCTAAGACCATAAGCAATTATCGGAGTACATCCCCCATCTATCGCAGCTGAAGAGCGTCAACTGCCACGACAAACCAGAGTAGTTTTGGCTCAATTACGCTCGGGATATTGCAGTCGTCTATTGGGCGCGAATCGATCGCACCGTGCAAGACATCTGCCCAGTATGCGGCATGGGCCCGCACGATACTAAGCACCTATTCAACTGCCCCGTCAAGCCTGCACATCTGACTCCAGTGGATCTGTGGTTACATCCTATCGAAGTAGCCGCCTTCCTGGAACTGGAGATAGGCCCAGAGCCATATTGAACAGGAGAACGAACATACAAACATAATAATAAAAAACTGTTACAACAACAACAACAATAACCTTAACCATTTTTTTTCTGTATAGCATTTTTGGGTTGTGTGAGTTGTGGCAATAATAATATTTTTTTTTATTTTTTTCCGATATTGTAGAGGAAAATTGTTATAGTAGTAAAAAATTTTAAGCTTTTGCAGGTTCTGGAACAAAGCAATAGTATTTTTGCGGGTGTAAACCAGGTTTACGGATTCGGGAAATTTTTGTTTCGAGTTTTACACCGTTGTGATTTGTTGCGGACAAGTCCATGCTTCCTGTTAAAATTAATAAAGTTCACTATGTTTTGCGCTTTAATGCCTGTTTGAGGATCCTTTGGACATTCTACCGAGGGTACTCCTTGTGGTCTTATTTACAGTGATATTCTGTTTTTTGTACGCAAGTCCATGCTACCTGACATAATGGTCCAAAAGCTTTAAATCCTACGATGACCACCAACTGAAATGACTGATGGGCGCGATATCTGTCCAAAGGAGTGACTCTCAAATAAGATCACCTCGAAAACGAATTATGCAGGTCCATTATTTCAGGTACTCATCCACAAAAAGTGCCACAAAATTCTTAAAACACCATAAAAACGTACATAATTGGTGGGGAAAATGTTGTGTAGCCCATATTCGATCTGTTCATAGATGCAAGTTTCAATTCACACAGGCTGAGGGTATATCTTTGTCGGCAAAACCGACTGATAGTTTTTTTGCTTGTTTTTATGTATTTACTAGCAGACTCCGGTCCGCGTTGCTGGCCCGTCCTAATTAGTTTTATTTACAATTTTTTATGGACTTTATGCTTGACAATTCAAAAATAGATACTTTCTACTTCACTTCTTCGGTCCATTGTCAAACCGATTTTGTCTCTAACCTTTCTTTGTCGAATTTTGTGCCCATTGATGCTGCTTAGGATTTATTATCGTTCACGTCCCATGTCTTTACAAATAAAGCAATTTAATTATAGAAGTTTAAAAAAATATAAGTCTAATTCTCCCGCTTATTGAGTTTTTCATGCCTGTTGGACCGTTGAACCTCACCATTCAAGGAAATTTGTAAATATATCGTTATTCTTGATCGAGGGCGCAACCATCGCAATTTGCGAGCCGATGCACTCATAACTTTAGCAAATATAGCGATTAGAAAACAATAGGCCCTCGAAATTCATCTACAAATATACATATATCATTTAGGACCCCGGGACATTCCTGAAAGGTACCCAGCCGCAAGGTTCGTAATTTTTGCAAATATGAAATTTTGCAAATATCTTGATTTTTATTTATATAAATATAGCATTTCTCACCCCTTCGGGAATTCAACTAAATTTGTAGCCTATTTTAACCGGGGGACATCCCTGTACATTCCCTGGCAATTTCAGGAAAATCGGTTCAGTAGTTTTTGTAGAAATGATAAAAATTGAAAATTGAAAAAAATGGGCGTAAACGTGAGCGTGGTCAAATTTTCTTTGCATAAAAACCTTAGTCGGGTTATGGCGAACATTTCACAGAAAGAATTATCCAAATCGGTCCAGGCGTTCTCAACTGATGCCATTACCAACGAACGACATTTGATTTTTATTTATAAAGATTTATTTATTTATTTTTGGTGTAGACTTAGGCTCGGATAAATCTTTGACCAGAGGCCATCCAACAATTTAATTGCAATGGTTGATGACTCGAAGAAAGATCGTGGTCGCCTTAGCCTTCAACGTTTGGATGGTTTCAACGTTTTGCGGCCGGGTAGTGGAAGAAGCGGAGGAGGTTTTGCCTAACTTCGACATCCCTTCCTAGGCAATGACCAGAGGCAATTCTACAAGGATAAGTGCAGATAACCACAGCTCGCCAGACATCACCACAGGGATGGAAAATTCAGTACAATAGTACTTATTTCAGTACCATTTCACTATAAAAAGTACCGAAGTAACCCCGCAGCCAATTCAGTACTATTTCACATACTCTAGTCCCACAGGTTGAAAATTTTCATAATAATTGTTCCACAAACATACCAGGCGGGACAACGGAGACTTCTCTTCATGTGAAACTAAAAATGTAAAATTCACGACAAATGACTGAAAACCTGCGAAGTATTATGTTTCTTAACGCCGTTGTACTTAACAACTGCGAAACTACGTGTTTCAATACGTCAAAAATACGCATTTTAACGCAGTTAAAAACCAAACATGTATCATTTTTATTTCAGATGCATTTAGGCGCATTTTCGAGGATCAATGTATGAGTGTGCAACTGAAATATTTTGACGAAGTTTGAACAACACAAAGCAACTGACGATACGGAAGTCAGCCGACATTTGAATAGGTGTCCAGCTAACCCCACTCACCAGTCTCCTTATTCTTTAGGGACGCAGATAGTCGAGGTTGCTTAAGTTTTGAATCTGGATACAGATGAGCCAGAATCACATAGCCGAATTAAATATACGAATGAACATTTGCATTGCCACAACAACAGGTAATATATAGTTAAGAATGTCCTCTTGCAGACAATATATGTATACTTTTACATGTGTCAAGCGCATGTTTAACACTTTCTTCATTTTAACGAAATTACCATAGTATAACAATAATAGTATAACAATAATAATAATAATAATAACACCGTGGTGCAATGGTATGCACACCCGCCTTGCACGATGAAGGTCGTGGGTTCGATTCCCCGGCCAGTCAACATCAAACACTTTTCAACGGTGGCAAAATACCCCTCAGTAATATTGGCGACATTTCCTGAGTATTTCAGCCTTGTAAAACTCCTCTACAAGTGGTGTCTTAGACACGCCGTTCGGACTCGGCGATAAACAGTAGGTCACATATCATTAAGCTAATATGAATCGTGGTGCACTCACTCATTGATATGAGAGAAGTCTCCCTTGTCCCTTCTGAGATGTTTGTGGAACAATTAATAATAATAATAATATTTTTTTCCGGGTTGAGATGGGAAAATGCGTTACGCATTTGACGAATTCGTCACAGTCGCCTTATGCCGGACTCAATCTTCATACCAGCTAAAAACCCATCTCCTTTCACCCCGGGGATATGAAACCACCTCGGAACCGCTTTCGCATTACTTCGAGGTGGATCCCCCGATCGGTGTTTATTTCAACCAAATCTGCTACGATAAATGCCTGCGTCCAGACCCCGCATTACTTTTATGGACTCGCGTCAAGGTCTTATCAGCTCAAAGTTTCTTTCGTTTTGTATAATCTTTTCAGTGACATTTGCACAAGTAATCTCAGCACTAGAATATTCCGTCTATTTTCCCAGCGTGCACAGAGGAAAAAAGTATGTTCAGCATTATCAAGAACTTCTTCTTCTTTATAGATGCAGTATGGCGAACTGTATTTCCCCATGTATACAAGTATTTTCGGAAGTAGCCGTGTCCGGAGAGCATCTGTGTAAGGTAATACCTTACCTCTCCTTGCTCCCTATTGTGCCATTTTTGGACTTCTGGAATAAGGTTATGCGTCCATCTGCGTTTTGTATCGTTTGACCACCGGCGTTGCCAAGTCTCCATTATTTCCCGTCTTATCGGTGACATCGGCTCGGAATGAACTGCACTCTGCGATCTGGTCATGAAAGCCTTCCTACGTTCCATTGCCTTTAAGTCTATAGGAATCATACCTGCTATTACTAGAATTGCTTCTGAGGAAACTGTATGATACGCCGACGTCACTCGGAGCGCGGCTGTTCTTTGGACGGACAGTAGTTTTTTTGCTCGAGTCTGCTTTTGTAGCGTTGCTGCCCAGATTTTTTATCCATAGTCGTTTTGTAAGCAATAGCAATAGGGTTTTTTGCATTGCCAGTTGCAAACTGTGAGATTCTAGCCAGCTTTTTGTACGGATCATTCTTAGCCGGAGCTTCCGTTGCGCCTCTTCAGTGTTCCTCGCTTTTATCACGGCCGCAATGTCGTCGGAATATCCCACGAGGAAGGTGTCATCTGGCATCTCTATTTTTAGAATTTCGTCATACGTCGCATTCCACAGATCAGGTCCCAGTATTGATCCTTGTGCGGCACCAGAGGTAATTTGCACATTTTTCGTGCCTTGATTGGTTTCATAAATTAATATGCGGTTTCTGAGGTTGTCTCGTATAATATAGTCTCGTATAATATACAGACAAAATTCTGGGGGAAAACTTTTTACCCCCAACGAAGACTAAGTAGCAAATTTCAGCCATTTCGGTGAGATAAAAAAGCTAAAACCTATGGGGGCTATATGGAGGTGCGGATCTATATAGACAAATTTATGGGAGAAAGTTTTATACCCCATACGAAGAATAAATACCAAATTTCAGCCATTTTGGAGGAATATTGAGGCCATAACCTTTAAAATACCGAAAATCGGGAGGTACCGTTCTATTGGGGCTATATGAAAGCGTGGACCTTTACAGACAAAGTTCTAGGGGGGAAGTTTTATACCCCCAACGAAAACTTTATACCAAATTTGAGCCAATTCGGTGGGATAATGAAGGTAAAACCTTGGAAATACCGAAAATCGGATGGGACTGTTCTATGGGGGCTATATAAAAACGTGGACCGATATAGCCCATTTGCAATACCAAACATCATAGGAGTAATAGAAACTTCTATACCAAATCACAAAGCTCTATCTTAAAAATTGCGAGCTGTTTCTTAATTTCAACAGACGGACATGGTTATATATCGACTTAGAATTTTACTCTAATCAAGAATATATATACTTTATAGGGTCTCCGATAAATATTTCAATGTGTTACAAACGGAATGACAAATTTAATTATACCCTCCACATTATGGTGGAGGTTATAATAATACCATATGAAAACAAGTAAAAAAGTATCAGTCGGCTTTGCCGACAGAGATATACCCTCAGCCTGTGCAAATTGAAACACTTTTTTCACAAAAAACACATGTATTTAGGGGGTTAAAAATGTTGGTCGTATGAACCGACCAAAATGTTGATTATGATTAAAGTTCAAAAATTTTGCGGAAAGGTACTTAAGGGAATGGACCGACATAGACCATGGGGGTGCCATAGGGGGTTTGTTACACCCTTCGGGCTGTTTTCTCAAGAAGTATGGACTTGCTCCTGAAAAAACTTTTTCTGCCGTAATTCAGGCATCGAATGCATATTGCTTCAACAAAAATCAAAGTGATGTGAGAGCAGGTCTTAATGTGAATTTTTCCAAAAATATGTGTGGGTGGTACCCGACGGAGTGGACAAATATATTCCATATTCGAACCTGATCTATATCTGGTAGATATTATGAGAATGTGTAAAGTATGGACCAAATCGGTCACTCCCATCAAGAGTTATCGTGCGCACAATTTTTCCGAATATTTTTGAACTTTTGTGGGGTAGGTAGCTGAAGGAGTGGACCGATATGGCTTACCTAAGAACTTAAAGTAAGTTTGGAAACAATATTACGAAGGCCAAATTTTGGCCGGAATCAGCATTTCCGTTCGAGAATTATCTTGCGCTTCCACCCATAAACATGGTGTCATAGGGTTTGTTTTTCAACTTTCAGGCTATTTTTTCAGGAAGTATGGACTTGCCCCTGAGGAAACTTGTACATTCGTATAGGGGACAGTGAATTCAAGATGTTACAACAAAAACCAAGGCGATTCGAGAGCAGGTCCCAAACTGAACTTTTCCGAAATTTTGTGTGGGAGGTACTCGAAGGAGTTTACCGATTGAGTCCATATTGGAACCTCATCTAAGTCTGGTAGATATTTCATAATGTGCAAAGTATGGACCAAATCGGTTACTCCCTTCAAGAGTTATCGTACGCACACATTTTCCGAACATTTTCGAACTTTTATGGGGGAGGTACCGGAAGGAGTGGACCGATATAATCCATCTTTGAACTTGAACTAAGTTTGGACAAAATATTACTAAAGCCAAATTTTGGACCGAATCGGCAGATCCATTCGAGAGTTTCAGGCTATTTTCTCAGGAAGTATGGACTTCCCCCTAATGAAACTTACAGCGTCGTATAGAGGACAGCGAATACAACTTGCGTAAACAAAAATCAAAGCGATACGAAACCAGGTCCTAAACTGTACTCTTCCGAAATTTTGTGTGGAAGATACCCGAAGTAGTGGACCGATTGAGTCCATATTTGAACCTCATCTAAGCTTGGTAGAAATTACACGATGTGCAAAGTATAGACCAAATCGGTTACTCCCTACATGAGTTATCATGCGCACAAGTTTTGCGACAATTTTTGAACATTTGTGGGGGAGGTACCTGAGGGAGTGGACCTATATGGCCCATCTTCGAACTTAAATCGAATCTGGACAAAATATTTCGATACCCAAAATTTGAACCGAATCGATTGATCCGTTCGAGAGTTATCGTGCGCACCAGCCTGCCAGACAGACAGACAGATCTACTCAAAATTGTCTGAAACGGATATCGTACAAACATACTTGGGGTCTAAAACCATTATTTCGATGAGGCACATTTTTGGTCGTATCAAAGTGTAAATACCCTCTTTAGCCTAAAGGCTGAGGGTATAACCAAAGTTTGAAACAAATCTGTTGCTACGTTCAAGAAAAATCGCACTTACCACTGTAGCTAAAATTCTTGAAGTAACAGAAGGAGTAGACCATTCGCCATCTACGAACTTTATATAAGGCTCGCAGAAATGTTGCTATGAACAATGTTTGGACCAACGCAGTATCCGGTTCATATTTTTACTTATAACTAAATTATTAGCATAAAGAAAGTTAAGCCATGACTACTGAGGTCTTAAACTTACACAAATATATTTACTAACTATCCAGAGGGGTCTTAAACTGTACTTTTCTGAACAATTTTCAAATACTCTGTGGAAGGTAATCGAAATAGAGGATCGAATCGGTTGATCTGTTCGAGAATTATCGTGTTCTCCAGGTAGTCACCCAGACGGACGAACATAGCTAAGTCGACTCCAAATTTTCTGAAACAGATTTCTTCCAAACACACTTTCGCCCTAAAAGCATTATTTCGATGAGGACAGAATTTGTCATTACATTCCCACGATTGGGTGCTAGAATTTCATCATGGATATGACTCACCATTGCTCAGCATTAGTTTTCTATCAAGAAAACCACTATCGGCCTTCAGAAATTCTTTGTGATATGATCTATGATTGGACACCAAAATATCTTTAGGGAATAACTTCAATGACAGTAACAGTAACAACGATTGAACACCTGAATTTCCGAAATTGAAAAACTGACCATATTCTGACACCGCAGCGTGATAAAAGACAAAAAAAGACACGTGTCTCGTCATTTTGTCCCTTTATTTATATAACTCCAAATTTATTTATATAACTGCAAATATAAAAAAATCTAGTGGATAACGCCATGATATCCGAACGTTCCCTCTACATAAATCAATTCTCTACTAATCCCATTTTCCTTCCATAAATTACTCAATAAAATTGGAGTGGAAATTGAAGACATGATTTTGAACTTTTGTGAAGTAGGAAACAAAAGAAAGGTTAAGATATTTCTAAGGTTTTCCGATTGTATACTCTTTCTTTTGGTCTTACCGAAGTGATATCACTGAATTACATAACATTCACTGTAGTTGTGAGTTATTTGATAAATGATACACCCGAAAGTATATGCGACTATTAATATATCTATTGTTTAAACATATATTAACTATGATATGTTGTCAAAAAAGTTCTGAAAACAGGGAGAAATTGGCCGAGAAGTCTTACGTAATTTTAATTAAAAAATAGTAATGAAAATTATTTCATCAGTAATACAAGTATAAAATAAGGTTTATATCATTGCTAAATAAAAAATTTTTGCTAACATGAACTTTCAAAATTTTGGTCGACTGTTAATTTTACATAATTCCATACTACTAAGTAAATTAAAATATAATTCTATTTGAACTTAAAACTACCACTTACCGACAATTGTCCTTAAATCTGCCGTTTTAAAAACCCCCAAAAAATTCGATTATTGTTTTTCTTAATATTTTTTAAATGATTTTTATTAAAGACTTTTTCATTTAAATTTTTGTTTTTGTTTTTGTAGTTTTACACATTTATAAGTTTTATGCATACATACACATTAAGGATATAATATAGCTATATTGTTGTTGTTATTTTTTATTCTCATTTTATTGATTTTTTATTGTAAACTTATGGGCTAAAAAACAGACATTTATACGTTTTTTTTTTTAATTTATTGATGTTTTTCCTTTTGTTTACCTTTTTTTTGTTACGATTTTTTTCTCTCTTTTTTTGTAAACATTTACGAAAAACAAAAATCCATTTTTTTCAATTTTTTTATTGTTTAGTTTTTTTGTTTTAGTTAAAAAATGTTTCTAAAAAGTTTCATTTGGTTGGTTTTTGTGGGGGGAGTGGGATATATTATTGTTTGTTGTTGGTTTTTATTATTATTCATAATATTTTTTATTTAAGATTTATTAATTATTATTATTTATACAGTTTTAAAGGAGACTGCATAATTTATTATTGAGTAGTTTTTGTGGAGTTTGTTTTTTTTAATTTTGTGTTTTTATTTTTATTATTATTTTTTAGTTAGATTTATTATTTAATAATACTGAAAATACGACTAGACATTTATATAAATATATAAGTTGTTTATTTTTTTTGCGTGTGGTTATTACTTTTCTTTAGTTTATCTTTCTCGAAAAATGTCTTTAAGTTTACCGTTGGGGTTAAATTTCACTTTATTTTTAATTTTGTTATCAACTTTTTTTGGTTTGTTTTATTTTTTTTTTTTTATTGTTTAAAATAAATTTTGTTAATTGCGATTCATTTAATGTATTTATTTTTATAATTAAAAAAAAGAACTGAAAATATGGAAATAATGGAATTTATTAAAATAAAAATTACATAAAAGAACTTAAAAATTAAAATATTTATAAGAAATAAAAAAAACTATTATGGAATTACCAAGAATGTCGAGAAATATTAAAAAATAAATGAAAACATTAATTAAAAATGAATTAATTACATATTACATAAAAAATTTAGTATTTATATATTAAAGCGTATAATTATTTTTCTTAAATGCAAAATCTAATATCGTGTAGGAAAAAAAAAACAGGCGAAATTTTTTTTTAAGTGTAAACGAATCCTCTCACAATAAATAGGTTTTTATATAAATTAATACAATAATTAAATTAGATGGTAATTACATTTTTCTATAAAATATCTCAATTTTTCCCACTAAAATTCCAGTGGAGACATAAGTGGCAAAAGTGGAATTTTTTAATGAAATAATTCAAAGAAGTATTTTCAGGACATTTTTTCATAAACAAAACATTTTCAGTAGATGGATTTTAGAAAAAATATATATTTCTTAAGGACTATCAGATGACATGGATTTTGTAGAAGCTTTTTTTTTCAAGATATATCAGAGGGCGTGGTTTATTTTAAAAAATTAATTTATAAAAACTTTGATGTCCTTACAAAAAACAAAAGGTTTTTGGAATGGCAGTAAATGGTAGTGGCTGCATTTTTAAATTTTGTTTTGCAGGAATAATTTTTCAAAGAAAATTTTTTAAAGGGCATGTTTTTTTTGATTAATATTTTCTCAATCATATGGATTTTTAAAATAAAAGTTTTCTGAAGGGTATGCAGTTTTTGAAAAATTTTTTAAACGAGGACAATATCTTCTGTCATAATGTGTGCAACAGAACAGCTTTTGGAATAAGTCCAGTTTTGGGTCCACACCTAAATATTTTTTTATTAATACCACAGGTACTCCTTGGGGTCCTAAGTGCTGTAGTCCATAATTCCCGAAATACATATGTGCCTTAAAATGTTCGTAAGTTCTCATAATTTTCCAGCCGACCAAGACAATATGGTTATCATTTAAAAGCACGCGGTTAAATCTCTCTTAAAAATTAAATTTCTTTAAGCGTGGGCGACCAAAACTTACCTTAATCCCAGAAAAAAAAAATCACGCGATTTTTTACAATTTTAGAAAATACAAAGTTTTTCTATAAAATTGCAAATAATTTTTTAAAAACATATTCACAAACATATTTTCAAAGTTTTACTAAATGCAACGTTTTTTTCCACAAAATTGCTAATACTTTTATAGAATCGAAAAGCGACGTAGGCGAAAATATTTTTGAAAAAAATCTATCGATTTCTAACAAAAATATTTTTAATACATATTTAAGAAAATTCAGTTTTTGTAAAAAATGCAAACACAACAAATTTCCCGATTTAAATTTTTTTCAATTTAAATAATTAATATACTCGTGCAAGGTGGCGCAAAAGTAAACTTCCGATGTTTTTTGGCCGTAATTAAAAAAAAATGAAAAACGTTGATTCTTCTTGTGGATTATTTTTATTTGGTCTTTTAATTTTTTTACATCAAGTCGAGAATATGATGTCAGATAAATGGCCGCCGCCACAGTTTATTGTCATTTGAGCCCTTTTTATGGCATTTTCCATCACTTTGGCCAAAACTTCCGGCGATAGGTCCTCACATTCTTGACGGATATTGTCTTTAAGACCTGAAAGAGTCTGAGGTTTGTTGATATAAAACCTCGACTTCAAAAAGCCCCACAAAAAGAAGTATGGAGCGGTCAAATCAGGCGATCTTGCTGGCAAGTGCAAATCGCCAAAACGGGAGATTAGGCGCCCGGGAAATGCATATCGGTTGTGGCACGTGCAGTGTGTGCCGTTGCACCGTCCTGTTGGAACCACATGTTTTCCAATCCCAATTCATCAAGTTGCGGCAAGAGGAACTTGTTGATCATTGCTCTGTAGCGCTCACCTTTCACAGTAACCGTTTGGCCCGCGACGTCTTCGAAGAAAAAAGTCCGATGAGTCCTCCGGCGAAAACAGCACACCATATAATGACTTTGAGCGGATGTAATGGCTTTTCATGGGTTACACGCGGATTTTCAGTGCCCAGACCCGCTAAGATGGGAATGCGTCTCATCACTCATGATTATTTTTGATGAAAATCATCTTCCTCTTGGCGGTGATTAAGGATGACTTGAGTGTATGTTGAACGCGATTGGCGATCAGCAGCTAACAGCTTCAAATCTTGTACCAAAATTCGCTGTAAAGACCATCGACTGATACCCATTTGCGTGGCATGTCGTCTGGTCGACGTCGACGGCGCTTCCATGACATCCTCGGCCACAGCAGTAATATTTTCTGCAGAACGGATACTCCGGGGTCTGCCACGCCTGGCAGCATCTCGTGTTGTGCCAGTATCTTCGAGCGGCTAAACGTCGCAGTGTTTCACCAGTAGGCGTTGGACGGTCAGGAAAACTGCGACGAAACTCACGTTGTGCCAAAGTCACCGACCGATTATTGGTGAAATAAATAGTCACCAATATTCCGCGTTCTGGAGCAGTGTAGCGTAACATTGTTTATTAACGTGTATTTCGCATGTGTTTACTAAACAAATGTCAAAACAGAACTGATATTAGGGGCCAATCGCAAAATTTATAGCATTTGCTGATAGGAGGATTACTTTTGCGCCACCTTGTATATACGACGAATACCGTTGTCTAATTTAAGTTTTGAATAATTTTATGAAATCTGGAATGTTTTGTGGAGACTTCGGTATAGTTTGGCACTTAGGCCATCTCAAATGCACAATTCCGCTTAAACTCTAACTTCCCTAAAACGTATAACATTTCTTTCATAGACAAATAAAAGAATAGTCAAAGAAATCCTCTCACCTAAATTCTCTCACTCAATGAGAATTGAGTCAATTTTTAAAATGGCAATAACTATGAATTTTTAAACTATTTATGGTGGTAAAAGACAATATGTGGGTAATATTGGCCGGATCTACATCATAGACTAATAAAAAGATAGACGAAGGAATACTCTCACCGAGTATGTTCGAATTGAGTATGCTTACAGAGGTACTCAAAACAAAATGCCAAAAAATACAAGTTAATAAATATTTTGTTTTGGCAAAAGGCTACATGGGGTTAGTTTTTGATGGGAACAATATCCTCAGACAAAAATATCCATGAAAATATTGCCATTTTCCGCAAAAATCGTCTTCGAACTTTTTTGAGTTTTCGTGTTTGAGTAGGTTTACGGCGCAAAATTGAGTATTCCTTCGTCTATCTTTTTATTAGTCTATGTCTACATCCTCAAAAAAAAAAAATAAAAAAAAAATCTTGCAATTTACCCAAAAACAAAATGCAATTGCGTAGACCTAATAGCCCGATAATACGAAGTCTTAAAAAATCATAAACATACCCCCATTATTATAAGTCTTCTTTTGTTATAGTTTGGATTTACCGAACAGATTTATAGCGTTCCGGTTAACTTAAAGTTAAAAAGTGATGATTGAATTTTAAGGAGGAGTTTCAAGTCATTAACTTTCAATGTGAAAATTATATTTTTAATGTCTCCAAATTAGTTTATTTTGCATTTTGAAATCCATCAGATAGTAAAAGAACACATGTAATAATGGCCCATAGACAAATAAAAGAATAGACAGAGAAATTGGAGTGTGCTTGTTTTTTGTAGGGGTCGCTCTTACAACCAATATGCTGTGTGTTCACTCAATTGCATTTTGTTTTTGGGTAAATTGCATGATTTTTTTTTATTTGAGGATGTAGATCCGGCCAATATTACCCACATATTGTCTTTTACCATCATAAATAGTTTGAAAAGGCAAACTGTAATCTATATTTTCCATTTTCTCCAGGGACGTTCTTTTTCCATTAGAAACTCATTCGATTGGATACAAATTATATGCCTAATTTGAAAAAATTTTGTAATTTAAAGCTCTATCTTGTTTTCAATAGACAATCGGAAATTGCGTAATCGACAATGAAATTAAGGCTGACTCCCATAACGTCATTTGCTTTGAAAGTGTCTGTAATCGTATAAGCATCCTATTCCACATCGCAGTGATACAGTATCAGTGCGAAATATTATAATCCAAAACGTAACTGGTACGCATTTAAAACGCAGAATACACTCAAAATAAACATGACCGAAGAACAATAACTAAAACAACGCAGTTTTAGGACGTCATCAAAATTCGATCAGATCTATGATAAAAAAAAATCGTCTTTATAGAAGATCAGCAGCTCTTCTCATAGAAAAACCATAGAATCATAATATAAAATGTCCTTTAATAAAACAACAAAAGATCAAGTACGATTTCTTAAAGAAGAACATATAAAAACAGTAGACTTTTTTATAAAAGACCCGCGGTTCTTTAATAGTCCTCCAAACCGTCTTATCATAGGAGACCAATACCTTTCCTCATAGTACACAAATAGGATTTCTCTTTTAAAAATTAACAAGAACAACATATGAACACGAGCCCAGTACGTTTGCTCGTAGGAGATCAATATATATAACTCCTTTTAAATACCAGGGGGGTTAAGCTAGGGCACACTAGGCAAATATTTGCTCTAGCGACCGGCAGTGTGCGCTTACTGAGAGCAAATGAGCGTAAATAATGCATTGAAATTTATGCTCAATTGCTCTCAGTAAACACACACTCCCTGTCGCTGGAGCAAATGTTTGCCTAGTGTGACCCTAGCTTTACTCTATATTGCGATGCGTAATGAAAATTAAATAATTGGTACTTCTAATGCGTCTTCGTATCTTTATTCCCATTGACTCGAGAGAAGAGATTCCGTACAGCGAGGCGAGTCATGTCGCGTCGTCTATCGTCTCTGTGACAAAATTTAAAAAATGCACTACGTACAGCGATAGAAAATAATCGTCGATAACAAGTTATTTTTATTTTTTTTTTATTCGTTAGTAAAAATGAACGGCGACAGCTAATTTGTTGTCGCCGGAAAATGAACATTACGGCGACAAAATTTGACGGCGTAAGGCAATATTGCCGTACGGAATCTAAAAATTGCATTTGGCAACGCGACACGACTCGCCTCGCTGTACGGAATCGGCCCATAAAAATCATCATAATTGGGAAAGCAAAAAAAATTGGGAGGAGTGAAAAGTTATTCTTAGTTCGGCTTATAGACTTAAAAATTATAAAAGGAGTTCTTTGTTTTCAATACAAAGAACTAAGAGAACTGCTAAGGTTTAGTGGCGAAAGCCTTTCCCGAAACTAAATCAATTGTAACAAAATTGTACTTAAAAAAACTTGTTGTTTTTAAAATTTAAAAACAAAAAAACTGAGATTAAGCTGCATTAACTTATAATAATAACGTAACTCATCTCAACAAAACTGCCAAAGTGAATCTAAAAATAATTTTTATCCTTAAGGTATTATAGCAAAAACTATAATTTAACACCCTGTTTATGTATGTCGGACGAAAATCAATGTCCGTTTGACACAAAAATTTTCATTAAAAAACTGTAATATGATGCTTTGAGCTATTGATTTTATGAACACTTATCCATCTGGACTTAATTTTACCAATATGTCGTGATGTATGCCACGATAAACCTATGTTCATCTCTATGGGACCTACGCAAATTTCAATAATTTTCTAAACATAAGGAAAGTGGGAGATAGTCTAGTAAGACAGCAAGATAATATGTTTCCCGGAGCTTAAAACGATTAAATTGAAAATCAATAATCCAGAAAACATTTATCTTGAATAGTATATGTCTACCATGGCAGAACTACCAAGTAGTGGTATCACACCAGCTGATCGAATATGAAAAGTCAAATCCCTTTATAAAAAATTATTTTTGTTGTAATTTCCCCAACAACATAAAGAAAGTTTTGACATAACATATTCAAAATTTTACGATGCCACTACCTGGGTAATTGTGCCATCATATGCCTACTTTCATGGATTTTAACCACTTTTAGGAAACCTAAAAATCCTTTATTGTTAGAAAGGGGTTATACCTTTAAACATACTCATGTGCTACGTGTTCACCTAGTGCTTTGTTGACAGTTTTGTAG
Organism: Musca autumnalis; assembly: GCF_047663935.1. Taxonomy (NCBI): domain Eukaryota; kingdom Metazoa; phylum Arthropoda; class Insecta; order Diptera; family Muscidae; genus Musca; species Musca autumnalis. The sequence continues at coordinate 213,404,370 of NW_027411866.1, read as the reverse complement.
TGATAGGTCTTTGGTGTTATTCAGACGCCTAATTTTGTATAACAAATGGTGTTATAAGTTGATCTTTCTTCACATAAGGGTGCATTTGATTGATCTTCTTTATATAAACCCCTTCCAAATCGAATTTTTTTTTTGTCACTTTTTGAAAAGTTTTTGCACTTTTTATTTAAATTTCGGTAATCGGTTAACAATTCCAATAATTTCAGATCCAATTGTACATTTGTTTTTAAAGTTTGGCGACTTTCTGACGTTTAGGTGTACACTACGAAAAATGGTCCGCTATTGGGATATATTTTGAGATTCCGGGGTGATAAATTATTGTTTCTTTTCAAAAAATGATTTGTTCAATACGTTTTGAATATGAATTAACTTCAATATAATGCTCTCGGGAACAGTGCACTTCTGTCCAAACTATCAAGAGCCGCATCTCTGCTAATCTCTGGTGCCATTGGAAGCCACACCTCAAGCCGCCCTAAATGTGATACTTGATCTCCAACCTCTGGACATCAATATCCACCTTCAGGCGGCGAGGACGGCTTTCAGGCTTAGAGAGGCAGGTGTGTGGCAGTGTTCACGATTTGGACATGCAAAGGTCCTCTACCCCTTCACCGATTTACTTGAGTTTAGTGGATCCAATCACATCAGTGATTATATACTCACTGTACTCAACTTCAACCAAATCAACGTCACAATCCCATGCAGGGATGCCTGGTCTAGTGGTAGCCCTCCTCTTGGCGGTCTGGCCATCTACACAGACGGCTCCAAGATGGAGGATGGCACAGGTGCCGGTGTCTTCTGCGAAAACCCACCAATTAAGCATTCCTTCAAACTCAATGATAATTGCAGCGTTTTTCAGGCAGAGATTTTTGCAATAAGGAAAGCAGTGGAGATGGTCAAAGAACTTGGGAGCAGCCTTACAGGACCGGTGACTATTTTTGTCGATAGTCAAGCGGCCCTTAAGGACCTCAAGTCGTGGACCATAAATTTAAAATTATCCTCGACTGCAAAAACGCTCTGCTTGAAGTGATATCGTTGGTCTTTGCTGGGTTCCAGGACACAGTGATATAGAGGGAAACGAAGAGGCGGATGAACTAGCAAGGGGTGGCTCTCAGTCGATTGACTTACCAGCTGAGTCATCTACCAGACAACCAAAGTGCTACTACCCAGCAAAATTTATTTGAAGTTTTTCCTTGTGAAGTAGTGATTGAATAGCTTTTTTTGAAGCAGTCCACGCAGAGTCATGAAAAATGCAGTCCGTTCTTCACAATTTGACAATGTCCGATTTGAATCCATTTCATAAAATTTTCACATTTTAGAAATTTCAAAATTTTGCAAAAAAAAAAAAACTTAAAAAGACAAAGAACATAATTTGTTTCTTGTTAATTCTAATAACAGCAATATGTTTGCATCCATAAAAAGTAATTTGTTTACAAAAAATAATAAAAGTGATTTCAAACTACATCTTTGTTTGTAGCCAAAGAAGTAGTTGAATCATATGTTGTTGTGATTTATTCACTACAAAGAACTAATGCAAAATGTGTGCTTAAGAAGTAAATTAGACAGTATCCTCACTGCACCATGCCCTTGTAAAAATCATGACTTCTTTCACGTAAAAAGATGTAGTCCGAAATCACTTGCACTCATGATTTAACTACTTCTTTCGCTACAAACATTTTGCTGGGTATATCCGAAAACTTCGCGGCTTCTTTCTTGAGAAGGCAAGGCAAAGATGGCAAAGGGAACCTGGCTGTAAGTTATCCAAGGCAATCTGGCCTAGCTACTCTCAATATAGAACCAATTCTCTCTTTTCACTAAATAAGTTAGAGATAAAGACCACTGTAGGACTCATTACCGGTCATAACATGGTCAGGTCCCTAACTTCTAGATGGGACAACAATAGTGTAGACTATTGTAGGCTATGTCAAGACCCAAGAGACAGAGACGGTCGAACATCTACTATGTAGGTGCCCCTCGGTACTCTAGAGGAGACATCGATTCTTCGGTAGATATGAGATAAATACTCTGACTTTCTTCTCCGACATAGACGCCATCTACTTATACCAATTTGCCAAAAATCTTGCATTGCTGGCAAACAAAACTAATTAATCTTTTGTTTTTATTCTTCTTCACATAGGGGGATAATAACCGGCTTATCTCTGAACTATGGCCTCATCAGCCACACACCCACATCCACAGTACATCTTTTTCTTCACATCAAATAACCTCAATCCAGCATCTACCACAACCTCAGCAGGCACGCACTCATATACATTACTCATCACATCCATCACACCACACAACTCCATATCAACTAATCTGCAATAGACCAACCACCGCACATTAACACAGAATATACCAGTCATCACATACAACAGCTTATTTTTTCATCACAACTCATCAACACCACACTCAACTTTATACAAACAACCACAACATACAGCTAAATTTAAGGATGACAATGGACCTTAAGGTCTCCGAGTGAAGTAGCTGCCAACAACGGTAGCTGCGCGTCCTAAAACCAAACCAAAACCAAAAACTTCAATATAAATTAATTTTTGTACATTAATTGAATTCAACTAAAAAAACTTAGAGTGTGCTAATTATATGTCCCCTTGATAATTTGGGCGTCTTCACAAAACTTTTATTTTCAAAAAACCACTGATAATACTATTCACTTATATCATTAAATCTGTTAAATACGTTATAGAAAAGGATTGTCTTTACGAAAATATTTCAATTTGCCCTATCAAAATTCTTAGCTGACTGAAATAATTTTGCCCCAAAGGGGTGTGCTAATTCTGTGACCAACACTATACATACAAAGATTGGAAATATGCGTGATTTGTTTTGTTTGCCCTGGGTAATGACTTTTAGATTGTACAAAGAAATGCTAATGCAAAAAAATTGGAATGGAGAAATAATGCACTGTACCACCAATTCAGTCGATGGCCTGATTTTTACATACAATAATGTTAAATACACAATGTACTAAATACATTATAAAGCAAATAAAAACAAAATTAACAACTCATATAAAATTAAAAAAAAAAATTTTCCTTGTTTTTTTTTGTTTTGAAAATACGTTTATTGTGTTTTTATGTATTTTTTTTATTAATTTTTTGTTTTCTTTATAATTACACATACATTTATAGAAATATAATTTTTTTTTTGCGTTTTAAATACAATATGTTTTTGTTTGTTTATATATAAATTAAAATTATATTGATTTCTTGTTTGTATAGAGATTTAGCAATGATATTTTGTTTGCTTTTGTTGGATTTTGTTTATGTATTTATTTTTACTTGTTGTTGTTTTATTTTATATGTATATATTTTGTATTAAAAAAGTTTAGTATAAAATAAATAAAAAATTCTTTATAAATATAGTAGAAAAAATATTTAAAATTAAAGTAAACATATATGTGTATATAAACAGTAGAACTATAAGTAAAAAATTATATATAATAAAATGTTATATTTAGTTATAAATATATGTATGTATAAGAAGAGACAATGAAAAAATGAAGATAATTTTTTGTTTATATTTTTAATATTTATGGAGAAGTTGCTTTTTTACATGGGGAAAATGAAAGGGGAGGGGGAGGATTTTGAACTTTTTGTTTTTGTGTTTTATATATGCTTTTTTTATATGTAGTAATTTATATAATAGAAGATTATTGTGCAATTCGAGTTTGTTGAAGAAACAAATATTGTGTAAATGAAATTTTAATTTATGTTGTTTAATAATAAGTTGGTTCTTAAATTTGTTCATATATCATGTGCGCAGTCGTCTCATACTTTTCTTCTTCTTCTTCTTGGTTTTCATAATTATTTTATTTTATTTTTTGTTATAAGAAATAGTGTAGAATCACAATTGTTTTACAAATTTAATACAAGCTTATGTAAAAAAAATTAAAAAAAAAGAAAATAAAAAAACTAAATCCAAAAAAAAATCTTAATGTAAAAAATTAAAAAAAAATCTTGAAAATTATTTATAATTATTGTGTAAAAAAATTAAATTTTGATTTGCGTTTTTCTTTAGAAACTAAACTTAAAAATAAATGAAAAACTAATAAATAAAACAGTTCTTTTTTATTGTGGTTTAATTAAATGATTTTTTGTTTTGTTTTTGTTTTTACTGTTCTGTTTGTGGTTACTTACTTAAACAATTAGATTTTTTTACTACGAATATAATTCGTATCTTTGGTATAAAATAAGAAAAGTAGAGTAAATTATTTTTCTGTAGAAAAAAAAAATAGAGAAAATAAAAAAAAATTGTATAAATTTGAAAATTATAGATTTATAAAGAGAAGAAAATTTCACAGGTGTTTGTTTCATTTTTTTTATAGTATACAAATAATATATATAAAAATACAAGATATGAAGAGATTTTTTCGTTTTTTTTTACTTTCATAAAAAAATATTTTAAAGAAAAATAAAAATAATGAAATTAAAAAATAAAATTTAAAAAATAATTTTTAGCAGCCCATGTTATTGTAGAATATTTCAATTTTCTACATTTTATCTTCTTTTAACTGTGCGTATGTTTTGTTTTATTTTAAAACATAATTACTTTTTTTCTTCACTCTTTGCTTTATTATTGTTGTTGTTGACGATTATTTAAAAGAATTCTTTTTAATCATTATTTGGAAGGGAATTTCGAGGTTACTTTCTTTTCTTGGTTTCCAAAAAATATGCGGTTTTTCAATAGTAGATTTTTGTAATTGTTATATTGTTGCCAGATGAATGATGGAAATTCAATGAAAATTTAAACAATTTTTTTATAATAAAAAATAATTTCAAAATAAAAAAGTGCAAAAATAAAATATAAAAAGTACAATGAAAATGAATTAGAGGAAAAAATTTTAAAATTTAATATAATCCCTGACCACCTTGTAATATTTTTTACCTTACTAAACTAAAACATTCCGTTTGTGTTCTTATGACAAAGTTGGCCAATTTCAATGAAGCATTGAATTTTCAGAAATATTCAAAATGAAACTTATCTATGCCACAAAAAAGCCAATAGTTATGGGCCAAAATTTTGCAAAAAACTTAAAAATCGAAAACGAAAAAATGCCAAGATTGAAACGACAGCACACTGGCACTGATCATTATAATCGATTACTAAAACTAAGTGAAACAATCAGGTATGTGGTGGAAAAAGATTTGACTCGTTTTCCCATAAATCGAAATCGTATATTTCGAATTTTGGTGAATAAATTGAAAATGGATTTTAAAAATATTATTCAAATAAGGAGAGTTTGCGAAGCAAAACTACATATATATTAGCCTCTTAGCCTCTGGAAACACAAAATACAAAGTTACAACCGATTCTGTTGTCAAATGGGACTAATACATTCAAAATATTTAAAAACAAGTAAAAAAGTATTAGTCGGCTTTGCCGACAGAGATATACCCTAAGCCTGTGTAAATTGAAACACTTTTTCCCAAAAAACTTATGTATTTAGAGGGTTTCAAAAATTTTGGACGTATGAAACGACAAAAATGTTGATTAGGATTAAAGTTCAAAAGTTTTGCAGAGGAGGTACTTAAAGGAATGGATCGACATAGACCCTGGCGGTGCCATAGAGGTTTTTTACACCCTTCGGGCTGTTTTCTCAAGAAGTATGGACTTGCCCCTGAAAAAACGTTTACCGTCGTAATTGAGGCAGCGAATGCAAGTTGCTTCAACAAAAATCAAAGTGATTCGATAACAGGTTTTAAAGTGAATTTATCGGAAATTTTGTGTGGGAGGTACCGGATGGGGTGGACAAATATAGTCCATATTCGAACCTGATCTATATCTGGATATATATTAGATACATATATTAGGATGTGTAAAGTATGGTCCAAATCGGCCACACCCTTCAGAGTTACCGCACGAACAAATTTTCCGAAAAGGTTTGAACTTTTGTGGGGGATGTACCTGAAGGAGTGGACCGATATTGCTTATCTTCGAACTTAAACTATGTTTGGACAAAATATTACCAAGGCCAAATTTTGAACCGAATCGACAGATCCATTCGAGAGTTATCTTCCACTCCAACCACCTCACACGGTGTCATAGGTGGTTTTTGAAACTTTCAGGCTATTTACTCAGCAAGTATGGACTTGCCCCTGATGAAACTTATACCGTTATATGGGGAGCAGGGAATACAAGTTGCTGCAACAAAAATCAAAGCGATTCGTGAACAGTTCCTAAACTGAACTTTTCCGAAATTTTGTGTGGGAGGTACCCGAAAGAGTGGACCGATTGATTCCATATTGAAATCTTATCTAAGTCTGGTAGAAATATCACGATGTGCAAAGTATGGACCAAATCGGTTACTTCCTTCAAGAGTTATCCGGCGCACAAATTTTCCAAACATTTCCAAACTTTTGTGGGGGAGGTACCGGAAGGAGTGGACCGATAAAACCCATCTTCGAACTTAAACTAAGTTTGGACAAAATATTACGAAGGCCAAATTTTGGACCGAATCGGTTGATCGGGTCGAGAGTTATCGTGCGCACCAGCCAGTCAGACAGACGGACGGATAGACAGACAGACAGACGGACAGACATTGCTCAATCGACTCCAAATTGTCTGAAACTCATTTCGTCCAAAACATACATGGGGTCTAAAACCATTATTTCGATGAGGCACATTTTCATCGTATCAAAGTGTATATACCCTCCTTAGCCTAAAGGCTGAGGGTATAAAAATCTGAAAATATCTACTGCATTGATTCAAACGGCATTTAGGTGCAAAATTTTGAACTTTTTAATTGGAAATACCCGAAGTAGTGCATCGTTCAAGCCCATCTTTAGTCCAATACGAACATTTCTGTACATGGTTATCGTGTTCATTAACCAACCAGATGGACGAATATGGCTACATGGGAGGCCTTAGATCATTACAAACTCTACTGGATAAAATTGTGCCATTCCCGTGACGCAAAATATGAACTAGGTAGAATGACTCACTATAGCTTTGTTCCTTTACTTTTTTAATGGTAAAAGTGGTAAAAGAGAAAACGGTCAAAATTGCTCAAAATTGCTCTCTAATGACCAGTTTTACCAGAAAAGTAAAGGAACGAAAAAATGGTAGATCTGGTAGCAATGTCAAAAAGAAACATAAAAATTTAATGTTCTTTTATTTCACAGTTTTTAAGGCTTAAATGTCGTTTAGGGGCAGCTCTAGGATCGGACTGAAATTTTTACATTGGATAGCCCTTGGCATCCTGAGATATACTTCCCGAGATATTGGTCTTGACACTTCGGAAATTTCGTACTTCAACACCTTCAGGTTGTTTATGGGCACCTCTCGGATCGGGCTGAAAATTTTACCATAGGTAGCCCTTGGGACTCTGAACACAACGATATATAATTTTCTGGGGGAAGCCCATACTTCCCGAGATATGAGTCTTGACATTTTACTATTCTAACGTGGGCAATTTGGGCATCATTTTAAAGCTTATGGAGAGTACTTTAATGCACGCACCCTGTTTATAGGAGAGTGTATTAAATTCCTGGTCAAAGGCGGCTACTTAGGAAACTTTCAATTTAAAAGAAAGTTTTGATCGCGTAGCCCATTTTTGTCCCTGACCATAGAAGAAAGTCTTAAATCCACAGCCAAAGGCCGGCTACTTAAAAACACTTTAAATTTAAAAGAGAGTTTTGATCGCGTAGCCCACTTTTATCCCTATCCATAGGAGAAAGTCCTAAATTCCCTGACCGAAAGTCGACTACTTAAAAACAATTTCCATTTAAAAGAAAGTTTTGATCGCGTTGCCCACTTTTGTACCTGTTCATAGGAGAAAGTTTTAAATGCCCGGCCGAAGGCCGGCTACTTAAGAACACTTTCAATATAAAAGAAATTATTAATTACCATTGGCATTGGAAATTACTCTTTGTGAGCTTAAAAACGAGTCCCATATTGCACAGGTTTTAAAAATAATAGTGATAAAAGTAAAAAAGTCAAGACCCATATCTCGGGAAGTATGGACACAGCCTAAGGGTGTTAGGTTACGAAATTTCCGAAATCCAAATATCGTTGTGTTCAGGGTGTCAAGGGCTATCTACTGTAAAAATTTCCGATCCGAGAGGTGCCCACAAACAACCTAAGGGTGTACAGTTATGAAATTTCCGAAATGTCAAGGCCCATATCTAGGGAAGTATGGACTTCCCCCAGGAAATTTATATATAGTTGTGTTCAGGGTCCCAAGGGCTACCTACGGAAAAAATTTCGCAACGATCCAAGAGTTGCACCTAAACGACACTTTTTCCATAAACGTCAAACAAATGTTGAAAAATCAGTTCTAACATTTTTTACCTGCAGAAATTTGTCTGGTAGCCTGTGGTAGAAGAGAAAGGCATGAGCGATCTCTCTCCTCTGTAACTCTCTTAAAAATTGCTGCCAGTTTTACCACTTTTTGGGGTTAAGGAACGCTTTGCAGGTTAAAAATGGTAATAATGGTAACCTCAGGTAAGTAAAGGAACACAGCTTATAACTCTCCTTAGACATTAGTGATTCCATCAAGACCCCTTTCTGTTACTATATACGGCTCACAACCTATTAGAACGTGGATCCTACAACTATCAGCAAACATTATCAAAAGTCTGACAGCTGGGACAGGGGACTCTGCAATCGAATGTATCATCCTAAATTCCTATCCTACGATTTGGAGTTTTAAAAGGTTAAGGCCTCGACACATAAGAAGCATGGCATTTTTGCTTAAGTCATATCTGATAAAAGACTAAAGACCAAGTTCGACCTAATAAAAAGATTTCAGGATCACATTTGAATTAGGTCGAACTTGGTCTTTAGTCATTTACCAGATATGACTTAAGCAAGAATGCCATGTTTCTTATGTTTCGAGGCCTTTAATCTTACTGACTCGGACGGTAGGACCCCTGAAAAATCTCCCCTCTTGGATGTTTGGAGAAGTAGATTTTTTCAGCGTTTGAAGTTGCTGTTTTCATAGCCACAACATAGATTATTTCCCAATTTACATTAGGCGAGTTTACTTGCGGCAATTGTCAGTTTGATGGAGAGAGAGGTGAGGTATATGGTAACCCTTTGCCTCTCAACACCCTCTCTCACCCACAAACTGACAATTGCCACAAGTAAACTCGCCTAATGTAAATTGGGCATATGCACCGCACAAGACAAGTTCATAGTACAACCAGAAATGTTTCGTTTGATGTCTGTTTGCCAAAACACGGTGCTCTTGAATCAAATTTAAATGGAAGGTGCTTACACCTGGGAAGTTTTTGCGGATTCTGAACCTAGATAAGAAAAATCAAAAAACAAAAAAAAAATTGCCGGAGCGCTTTTTAAATAAATCGCGATTCAAGTTGACATTTTTAAGGATTGTTTAGGTTTTCACGATTTTGCTTAGAAACCGCAGGTCCTATCAAAATGGGACTAAAGAAAATGTTGTAGCTATGAAAATTCTCTACTCGTAGGTTTTACCATTTTTGAGATATTGAAGTTCAAATTGGAACAATTCACAGACTGTATCGCCCCCTTATAAAACAAATGTCATGAAGGGTGCGCCTTAACTAACTTTTAATGAAAACCGCATACACAGGGGAAGTTTTTGTGAATTCTGAAACAGCAATGTTCATAGATGAGAAAAATCCAAAAACAAGAAAAAATCGCTGTAGGGATTTTTGAATAAATCGCGATCAAAATTCAAATATTTAGGTGTTTTTTAGGTTTTCACTATTTCGCTTGGAAACCGCAAGTCCAATCGAAATAGGGCTAAAGAAAATGTTGTAGCTGTGAAAATTCTCTACAGGATTGACGTTTATGATTTGTTCTCAGGCTGTACCATTTTTGAGATAAAGAAGCTCAGTTTACATTTTTAGGTTTTTTTTTGTTAGGGTTTCGCGATTTTGCTTGAATGCGGCAAGTCTTATCGGCATGGGACCTGAGAAAATCTTATAGCTGTGAAAATTTTCTGCAAGACTGGCTAGGTTTTACCATTTTTAGATATATAAGTTTAAGTTGGGAAATTGCAGTCATAACATTGTTTTATAAGGAGACGATACAGAATTGAACTATATTTGAATTGTCCCAATTTCAACTTCTATATCTGAAAAGTTGTAAAACCTACGAAAATATCATTAAGGTCAATCTTGAAGAGAATTTTGATAGCTACAACATTTTCTTCATTACTATTTTGATAGGACTTGCGGTTTCCAAGCAAAATCGCAAAAACCTAAACAACCCCTAAAAATGTCAACTTTAATCGCGATTTATTTAAAGAAGTAAAAAAGTATCAGTCGGCTTTGCCGGCAGAGATATACCCTCAGCCTGTGCAAATTGAAACACTTTTTTTCACAAAAATCTTATGTATTTAGGGGGTTTCAAAATGTTGGTCGTATGACCCGACAAAAATGTTGATTAGGATTAAAGTTCAAAAATTTGGCGGAAAAGGTACTTAAAGGAATGGACCGACATAGACCATGGGGGTGCCATAGGGGGTTTTTACACCCTTCGGGCTGTTTTCTCAAGAAGTATGGACTTGCCCCTGAAACAACTTTTACCATCGTAATTAAGGCAGCGAATGTAAATTGCTTCAACAAAAATCAGAGTGATTCAATAGCAGGTCTTAAATTGAACTTATCCAAAATTTTGTGTGGGAGGTACGGGATGGATTGGACAAATATAGTCCATAGTCGAACCTGATCTATATTATGAGAATGTGTAAAGTATGGACCAAATCGGTCACTCCCATCAAGAGTTATAGTGCGAAAAATTTTTCCGAACATTTTTTAACTTTTGGTGGGGGAGGTACCGGAAGGAGTGGACCGGTAGGGCTTATTTTCAAACTTAAACTAAGTTTGCACAAAATATTACGAAGGTCACATTTTGGACTGAATCGGCATATTCGGTCGAGAGTTATCTTGCGCTCCAACCACTACACACGGTGTCATAGGGCTTTTTTGTACCTTTCAGGCTATTTTCTCAGGAAGTATGGACTTGCCCCTGAGGGAACTTGTACCTTCGTATAGGGGACAGTGAATACAAGATGTTACAACAAAAACCAAGGCGATTCGAGAGCAGGTCCTAAACTGAAATTTTCCCAAATTTTGTGTGGGAGGTACCCGAAGGAGTAGACCGATTGAGTCCATATTGGAACCTCCTCTAAGTTTGGTAGAAATTACACGATGTGCAAAGTATGGACCAAATCGGTTATTCCTTTCGAGAGTTATCGTGCGGAAAAGTTTTGCGACAATTTTTGAACATTTGTGGGTGAGGTACCTGAAGGAGTGGACCTATATGGCCCATCTTCGAACTTAAATCGAATCTGGACAAAATATTTCGATACCCAAAATTGAACCGAATCGATTAATCCGTTCGAGAGTTATCGTGCGCACCAGCCTGCCAGACAGACAGGCAGACAGACGGACGGACATTGCTAGATCTACTCAAAATTGTCTGAAATGGATATCGTACAAACATACTTGGGTTCTAAAACCATTATTTCGATGAGGCACATTTTTGGTCGTATCAAAGTGTAAATACCCTCTTTAGCCTAAAGGCTTAGGGTATAAAAACGCTCCGGCGATTTTTTTTATTTATTTTTTTTTTTAATTTTTCTCATCTATGAAAACATTGTAGTTGTTTCCCTATATATTTTTGCGAACATTTGTGGATTTCCGTACGAACAAATATATGATCCCCAAACAACTCATAAATTGCACTTAACCGATGTGGACCGATCGATCAATATTTTGAAACCGTTTACTTGCTTCGGGAGTTATCGTGTGTGTACCTGCCAGCCAGCCGGATAGATGTAAGAATAGTGCTCTGAGGGCCTAAAATCTTATTTAGATGAGGTACATTTTTGATCGTTTCAAGGGATATAGAGCGTCATGAATCAGGTTTTAAAAACAGAAAAACATTCCTGCAACATCCTGTAATTGTAATAGGTAAAGAACAAATATGAAACCACCTATGCACACATAGTCAAACAATAGAAAACGGATGAAGGAAAAAAAGCAAACTAATAAAATTATGCATAAGAAAGAGCGCAGTACAAAACCATAACAAACTGAATTAAAACTTTGCATTTTACGCGAAATAGTGTTTATGTTGAGCTAAAAATCTAAATATTACTTATTATTTTCTTTTAATAATTTGTTATAATGCTTAATTGCTATGCTTTTTGTTTGACTACTAATAATTAAGGGTTAAGATAATAGAGATTTATTTTTTTGTTATAATTTATGTGTTGCTTTACTAAATTTTTGTCAATGTATATGTATGTATGACTGACTTTAATAATTTTGCATGTTTTTTGTTCTAATTATTTTCCACGTGTTTCTTTTTGTTAAATTTTGCTAAATTGTTGTTTGTTGTTCTATATAATATTTTGTATTTTTATTTGAGTTAATGATTTTAAAAAGAAAATCAACAACTTTATTGTTATTGGTTTTTGTTTAATAATTTTCTTTTTTTATGTTACGCTAAATTACTAATCAAATTGTACTACTTTTTTTAAATCAAAAACATAAATTGAAAACAAAAAAATGTAAAATTATTTTTATTGTGCTTTGCCTAATTTATTTTTAAGGGTTTTTTTAATTGGATTTATTCTTAAAAAGGGAATGAGAGAGAGGCAAAGTTTTTTGTATATATGCTTTGTTATTATAATATAATACATAATAATAATAATAATTTTGTTAATGGTTAAAATGATTACTACTATCATGCTAAGGTATATTATATATGTATAAACATTTAATAAATCTATATAACTATTTATTATTTTTTATTTAACATGAGATTTTTATTTTGTTTTATTTAATTTAAATGCAATGATTATTTTTTATTTTTAATCGGAGGGGCCTTGTGGGGGAAATGATGAGGAAATTTTGTTTAAAATATTAAACTTTAATAACTACTAAGAACGTTGCAATCAAATATCAAAATGCAAAATTTTCAAATAGAAATTAATTGAAAAAAAAAAATAAAAAAATTACTACAAACAATTGTAACCATGTGAGAAGACATTCCAATACCCTGCACCACGACGACGTATGCCATAAAGTAATATTTATTTATATATTTAGCCAAATAGTATGGAAGATCCAGCTTCCTTCTACCTAAAATCTGTAAAATCTGTTGTTCTTATAACAGATTGGCTGCCTTTTTCGCCAACATTTTCTCTGGAATGATGTTAATGCATAGTCGAGTAAAGTGGTGTAGTTTGACAAAACAAAACTTGAAATAAATTTGTTTAAAGAATTTCAAAATAAATTTTATTTTTTATGGGAAAATGATTTGAATGTGATTGCACTTGCTTTTTGAAATGTGAATTTATTTCTTTTTCTTTTTCGGTTATTATACAAAATGGTAAAAAAATTAAAATTAAAATCGTTGGGTTTTCTTTTATAAATCACATTTCACTCGGTTCAAGATTTTTGTTGTTCTTTACGTTTTCTAAAAAATTGTTAAGGAAATATTGTTAGTCGTTATTATTTGTTCCTTCTTTTTTTTAGGAAGGAGAAAACATTATACCACTTGTGTTCAAAAAAAAAATCTTTACTTTATTCTTTAGGAAAAATATTGCACTGGGATATTTTAAATATTTTTTTAACTTTACTTCTATACAAAATTTACTTTATTATTATTTTCTTGCATTAAAAACAGATTTATAATTTCCTTTTTTTTTCATTTAATTGCCTATAATCTCGTATTTAAGGGCAAAATTAGTGATTTCTTTAAATATTTTATTTTTTATAATTATAATACACATTATAGAGAAAACGTTCTTGTAGTTACTTTATAGTTTATAATTTATTTTTTATATAATTAATATATATACTACATTTACATATATGTATATAGAGTGGTAACACTACTCTACTAAGATCATGATTTAAATCATGACAATTTCATTTGCACAACCCTGTAACGGCAATCCTTTGATTCCCATTACACGATCGTTCCATTGTAGTTATTTTCGGAAAAAAAACGACATGCATTCATCGGGCAACAATAGATGTTTTTAATTTCTATTTCAATATTTTTTTTTTTTTTGTTTTATTTTAAGGACACCAAAAAAAGAATTATAACTATGACATTTACATACACACAGATAGTTTTACACGCACACACATACATTTGTTATTATATTTACACAAGATGATATTTAGTCGAGGAATATCAACAAAAAAAAAAAAAAAAAAAAAAAAAAACAATAATAATGAAAAAAATAAGGAAAATCAGGAAAATAAAACTTTTAACTCTCGTGGTGTTGGAATATGCAAGGAAAAGGCTATTGGAATATTATTGGGTAAATTTCAATCAAAATCAAACCTCGAATGTGAGTAGAAACCAAACTCTTTCGAATTGCCACCAAAAAGTCCCGTTGTTATTGTAGAAATTAAAACCTTTCAAATATTTTTTAACACAAATGTGTGGTTGCAATTCGAACGGATTTGGTTTCGAATCATCACAGATAAATGGTCCATAAAAGAGTTTTTTTTTCGGTAAAATTCTATGCGAACGAACTCGTTCGAGTTACTACTAACAATGCTTAAAATTTTTTGGACGTTTCAAAATTAAACATTAATAAAATATAAAAAATTCAAAAAATAGAAGATTAATGGGCTATTTCATTAAGACAATTCGAACACATTCATTGAAACTACTACCAAACTTCTGTTTTTGTTTTTGCTTTCAATCAAACAAAAATATTTTACAATAACTGGAGTTTGGTAGTAATTCGAACGAATTTGAATCGTTTTAGAGCAACAGGCGATAATAGTAACGAATTCGATCGCATAGAATGTTAGCGAAACCGGCTCTAAAAGTGCAGATTCGTGACAACAAGTCGGTAATAAAGTTATGACCTTTTTCACTAAAACGATTCGAAACCAAATTTGTTTAATTTACTACCATGCTGCTAATGTTGAAGTTCTTGTTTAATTAATAACAAAAACAAGTAAAAAAGTGTCTGTCGGCTCTGCCGACAAATATGGTAACATGGGGCGCCTTCGCCACTGGGGCGGGTACGCCATCGCCGATTTTCTCGCAAAATACAGGTGCTAGAAAAAATCCGTTAAAGGCAAAATTGTGAGTTTAATGAAGATCTATCATCTCCCAAAAGTTGGCAGTTGTGTCATAAGTATGATAGCGGACGCACGCGGTTTCGTGTTTTAGGGGTATTGGGAAAAATAATTATGGTAGATGTTTTTTGTGATATCTTCTTTACCTTTTGTGATATCAAAAACATATTTTATACCGTTAGAAGACACCTACTGAAGAATAGAAATCCCAATAATTTGCATGAAAAAAGCAATAACAAATGTCAATATATTCATATTATGAGATATGTTGGGGGTGGGGCGCCTACGCCATGATAAGTGTGTGGTGGGTAATGTCAGAAATTTGTCATGTTTAACTTCAATTCTTTATGCCATAGATATACCACACTATAATGTGAAGTTAAAATCAAATAGTATCATAAACGTATCTTGTTTTTTATATTATGATTTTTGTACCTAAATTTAAGGAACCTATTTCAATTAACCGCTAGAATCGGTTACTTTTTGGGAATTTTAGAATCATTTTTGATTATTCAATAGAAAACATGTTCCTTTTCCGCATAATGTTGATATTTAAGGAAAAAGTATGGTAAATTACAGTTTTAGAGTCCGTTGGAAAATGTTCAATATCGATGGCGAAGCTGCCCCATGGGTGGGGAGGCTTCGCCACTTTTTAGACATTTTGTAAATTCTCAAAAATAATATTTCTAAAACAAAATTATAACCACTTATATATCAAAACTTATAGTCAAGATACGCTAATATTTATACCAAAAATAATATTTGAAAAAACTTTAACGGTGTCGATATGAGAACATTTTGAACAAAAACGTGGCGAAGGCGCCCCATGTTACCATATATACCCTCAGCCAATGTGAAGTGAAATTTTCAGCTAAGGATAGATCGATTGGATCTAAGGTATCTTCAGAATTTTGTTGCGTTTTTGGACATTCGAACTTGCCGACAAAAATGTGGATTAGGAATTAACTGCACTAAGACACAAATGTTGAACTTTTATGTGGGAGGTACCCTTAGGGAGGACCGATATGGGCTATTTTAGAAGTTAAACTAAATTTTGACAAATTAAGAGATCCGAAGTTTGGACCAAATTGGTTGTCCCATTCAAGTGATAGGACAATATCATTTTAGTGAAATTTTTAAATATTGGGAAGAAGTACCGGAAGTTGTGGACCGTTATTGGCCCATGAAACTAAGTTTGGATATAATATGACGAAGACAAAATATTGGACCAAATCGGTTAAACAGTTCGAGAGTTATCGTGCTCTCCGAACGCCACATATGGTGACATAGGTGTTTTTTTTTACCTTTCCGGCTGTTTTCCCAAGAAATATGGACTTGCCCCTGAAAAAACGTTTACCGTCGTAATGGAGGTATCGAATGCAAATCGCTTCAACAAAAAGCAAAGTGATTCCAGAACAGTACTTAAAGCGAACTTATCCAAAATTGTGGGAGGTACCGGATGGAGTGGACAAATATAGTCCATATTTGAACCTGAAATATATCTGGTAGATGTATTAGGATGTGTAAAGTATGGACCAAATCGGTCACCACCATCAAGAGTTATCATGCGTACAATTTTTCCGAACATTTTTGAACTCTTGGGGGGGGGAGGTACCTGAAGGAGTGGATTGATATGGCTTATCTTCGAACTTGTACTAAGTTTGGACAAAATATTATGAAGGCCATATTTTGGACCGAATCGGCAGATCCGTTCAAGAGTTATCTTGCACTCCAACCACTACACACGGTGTCATAGGGGTTTTTGCACCTTTCAGGCTATTTTCTCAGGAAGTATGGACTTGCTTACGACTTACGACCAAATCGGTTGATCCGTTCGAGAGTTATCGAGCGCTCCAGCCAGACAGACAGACGGACGGACATTGCTTAATCAACTCCAAGTTGTCTGAAACACATTTCGTCCAAACATACTTGGGGTCTAAAACCATTATTTCGATGAGGCACATTTTGCACGTATGAAAGTGTCTATACCCTCCTTAGCATAAATGCTGAGGGTATAAAAAGAAAAAATAGATGTGTGGTAGTCATTGGAAAGATTTGGGTTTCGCATTCCTTAAAGGAACAGATCATATAAAAAAACTATAATTTGGTAAATTGTGTTTTTCGAAATGGAAAAGGTTTCACAACAGAATTTAAAAAATCTGACAATTCTTTTGGCAAATTATAAATGTTCACTTGTGGGAGATTTCTCACTTTCACTCTCTCGTCATATAAATAAACAAGAAGACAAAAAAATTTTAAATTTAATTTACTTCCGTAAATGATAACCCATCCCATAGGGCAAAGAACGGTTCCAAAAACAACAACACATTTACTACACTCAACAAAAATTTAATTTTTGAAATTAAAATATGTTACTGAATATTCTAAAGGGGTGAGTACATAAGCTGCCTTGCTTTCCTGCTTCATTTTTGACATAATAAAAATAAAAGTATAAAGAAGGCCGAGTAAATTTCGAACTGGGTTGCCCTTTTCTTTTTTATTCTTTTATCAGAAGTAAGCAGGCAAGGCAGCTTATGTACTCAGCTCTAAATTTCGTAAATGTAACATTCGGGTTTGTTCTGAGAGACACTTCACCTCTCACTTCACGCTTCAAGCATTTTGATCACCCCATTTACTCCTATTTTTTGCGAATTTCTTAGGACTAAGATTGACTAGGATATTTAAAAAGAAGAATACGCCCTAGTCCATCCATAAAATACTCGAAAAATCAGCGTAAATGGGGTGGACAAAATGCTTGATGCGTGAAGTGAGAGGTGAAGTGTGTCTCAGAACATACCCGATTATTAGGCCACTATAAATATGAACTTGTGGGAGATTTCTCACTTTAGACTTTTTCGCTCTATTATATATAAATAAACAGGGAGGTGTCAAAAAACGGATATTATTTTATTATTTTCGAAAATAAAATATTTAAGCAATATGTATTTTGAAATAATTCTCTTTCGAGTTGAGCTGTTGCTGTTGCTTAACGCGCCCTTTTACAAAGGCACGGGGAGAAGCAAAAATAATAAAAAAATAACTCCAAAATAATCTTCCACGAGTGAAGATTTATAGTTGAATTGTATATAGATATAAGCCTATTAAAAGTGGATTGGCAGGGTTTTCAAAATCCAGACAACTGGGAAAGAGAGCGCTGGGATCGAACTTACCATACCAATATCATATCTAACGTAAGGATTATTTTATAAATAACTCGGTCCCTGCACTCATTGATGCGTTTCTAATGAAATTTCCCCTTGTTTGGAGAAGTAGAATTTTTCAGCGTTTGCCAGATTTTCTTAGCCCTTAACTTGTAAGATGCTGTGTCTGTGAAAAGTTCATAGCACAACATATATTCGAAAGTATCAAAAACAAAAGCGGATATTTTCGCTGAACTGAGGATATGTCTTGTATGGTGGCATGCGCTCTGTACCAAGTCAAACCCAGGCAAAATGGATAGTGTACAACGCGCAGCTACCACCCTCTTCACCGGTACTCCTCATCAATAGCACTCAATCCCACGGCAGCGGGTTCTTTCGTACCGAATTGACCCGAAACCATAATGTTTCGGCCAGCGGATGCCAACACAGCATCAAACCTTTGCTTCTACGTAGGTTACATGTTGCTACAACAACAACATCAATAGCACTTCCCAGGCTGTGCTAAACGAAATGCTGAATATCAAAACTTTGAATATTCTAATTGAAAATATCGTATCCAGAAACGCTGATGTGGGTTGAGTCCAGTTTTAGACGCGTCTCAACAAAATGGGCCTCTATAGACCAGTGACTAGCTCTCTCAATACTCAACTTCAGAGCGGCTAAGATATTGATCCTAACTAAGAGTAACTGATCCCATTGAAGACCAGATGGAACCAAAAGTGAAAGATGGCACTGGGTCGGACTGCGAGGAGATCGTTGCCAGGCTATCATACAAGTAGAATAGAAATATGTACTGTAATCAGAAATTTTGGCTATTTTTAAGGCATCGAAGCTGGTAAAAATAAACTTAAGAGGTTCTGAAGGGGCGGTAGTGGTGTTCGTCTTTGCTCTTAAATTCTACTGTATAAAATCCAAGGTTGTTAACATGTATAAAATATCTGCGAGGAGGACTAAAGAACGAAATCACTTTCTGTTGGGACACTGTGACATTGTGGGAAACGACATTGTGGGAAACAGATTGCTGATTAAATAGCACTCGATGATGGATCACAGTCTCCCAATATTACATACAATTGAGGAATGTGTCACTTCATTAACAAACTCGACAACTTTTACGCAGATATAACTGTTCGCGAAATGGCTGCAGGGTCTCGAGGCTTATCTGGCCAGCAATGTCGATTACACTGCATGTTATGTGGGGATAGAGACCATTGATCAAATACTAAACAACACCAGACGCAGACTCTTCAGTGATTATGAGTTCTGGTATGTCTCATAACTATTAAACACGGACCCAGCAACCATTGTTCTTTTCTCAAGAAGTCTTAGATGGATATGGGGAAATTATTACGGTTAGTACGGTTTTATCATGCCAGATCCAGTTCGGATTTTATGGCCTCATCTAAACCGGGCTAAAGCTATAGTTTTTTGCATTTATCGGGTTTTATCTCAGAAACAAATAGGAATTTGGAATTGCTGTCTTTGGCAGTATTGTAGCCCTTAACTAGTAGAACTTATCTTTTGAACAGACCACATAAGAAAAATCCCATCTAAATAAAATATAGAAAATTTTACATAATTTCTGAAATTCTGGTCAGTATCAGCTAAACTATTGGGAGTTTAACATAGTAAACCTTGGCAAAAATCTTCCAAATATGGTTTTCAGCAATTCTTCAGAACATTCTGAAACTCTTAAATGCTTACTTCATGTTGTTTCAGCGGTATTTTGCATCATATCTTTTACAACACGTATTTCAAACACAGTTCGCACCAACAGTTTTATTAAATCGTCGCTGAAAAACATACTGAAAACAATGTGATAGAGACATTTTACAACAATGGAATGTTCTGAAGACATTCCAGCAAATATTTTTCCAAAAGAAAACATTAAGAAAAAATTAACGGTTTTGAAGATATGTTGCGACGAAATGTATACAAATTATGAAAACATTCGATATTTTATGAAATTTGATGCAATAAATGTAGTTTTTCGATTTCATTATTTCTACAAATATTTTATTCTTGCCCTTATCTACAAATTTGCTTCAGAGGTGAGGTGAAGATTCACATTGGTTGCAGAGATATAGCCCAGAATTGTTTTAAAAATCATGAATGAAGTTTCCCCCGTGAATTTTGTTTTTCCGCCGTTGCAACTTAAGGGAGAAAGTGAAAAAATTCACGGGGAATTGCCGTTCATGATAACCCCCAATATTTAACCATGTTTAGATGGGGCCATAAAATCGAAGGTGGATCTGACACAACACCTTCAAAAAATCCTCAGCTCAAATGTTTTGCACAAGAAAAACTTAAAAATGTTGCACAGTGTTATCCAACTGCCACTAATGTGCACTTCAACGATAATTTCGAACTTTTGTACGGGATACAGGTATAAGTTGCTCTCATATAGACCTTCCTGGAATTTTATCTACGTTTTGATGACATTTTACAATGCGCATAGTTTTGGCCTAATAAGATACGCGATTCGTAAATTATAGAGTTCATCAGTTGCTGTTGTAGCAGCTTCTACAGGTATGTGTATGTCTTCATTTAATTGATTCGGCTCTGCCTCCATCATCAGTTCATCAGTCATTGTAGTTGTTGGCGGTCTGCAGGGATTTTTAAAGATTTCGAACCATAAGGAAGTATTGGCTTATACCGAAAAAAAGAAAAAAATATAAAGCGTCGTAATAGGGATCGCGAGGAAAACCTCCTGCAAAAAAAATTAAAAACGATCTGAGACATGTCCTTAAACTACACCATTTTCACATGTAATTCGAATAATTTCAGTTGTAATTCGAAACATTTCACTTGTAATTTGAGAATTCCAATTGAATTTCGAATTATTTCATTTGTAATTTGAGAATTTCATTTGAAATTCGAATTATTTCATTTGTAATTTGAGAATTCCATTTGATAATCGAATTATTTCATTTGTAATTTGAATTGTTTCATTTGTAATTCGAATTATTTCATTTGTAATTCCAATTTTTCCATTTGTAATTTGAATTTTTTTCATTTGAAACTCCAAATGAAAAACTTCGATTTACAAATAGAAAAATTCAAATTACAAATGGAAAAATTCGAATTTCAAATGAAATAATTCGAATTAAAATGAAAAAATTCAAATTACAAATGAATTAATTCGAATTTCAAATGAAATTCTCAAATTACAAATTAAATAATTCGAAATTCAATTGGAATTCTCAAATTACAAGTGAAATGTTTCGAATTTCAAATGAAATAATCAAATTACAACTGAAACTCATCGAATTACATGTGAAAATGGTGTAGACTTTTTTTTTGAAATTTAGTTAGGAGGTTCCCGAAGGAGTGGACCAATATAGTCCATATTCGAACCTGAATTATTTCTAGATGAAATATTACGATAAGTTTGGACGAAATCGTTTACTCGAATGTTATCGTGGGCACCATTTTAGCGAAAAATGAGGAACTTTTATGGGAAAGCTGGCGAAAAATAATGGCAAAATATCGTCTATCTTTGAACTTTATCTAAGTTTGGACAAAATATTACGAAAGGTGCAAAGTTTGAAACATGGAGAGTTTTCTTTCCGTTGGAAAGTTTTCTTGCGCTTCAGCCAGCCAGACAGAAAGATAGACTGACAATGTGTTTCAAACGGATTTCGTCCATACATTTTTGGGATTTAAACCAATATTTTGATGAGGTACATTTTTGTCGTATCAAAGTGTATATGACCTCGTTTATCTGCCTAAAAGCTGAGGGTATAAACATTGGAAATTTTATAATTTAATTGTTGTGTTATGACACTCTTATGCTAGGGAAATGCAATCGACACTTTAAAATTTAAATCATAAATTAATTACAATTCATGTGGTGTAATTTAAAAGCGGTTTTAAATCACTAATTCTATCAAATGACAAAATCATGAGTGATTTAGAATCGCTTTTGGACCAATCTGATTTTATGTTAAATTACAATAAAAAAGTTATTCCTCTATCAAGCGGCACACGTTCAAAAAAATTTCCAAACGGAATAAAACCCTTTTGCAGAACCATAGGCTGGCTACATGACCGAATTCCCATGAAGAAAACACATTCAAAGACAAAAAATCGATATTGTGTTAGAGGAATGATTTGAAATGTTGTGCGTTACTGTATTAAAACTATCCTAGAACATAACTCACTCCTATCCGTCTTTAACCAGTACAACATTTGATCATTTGATTTCAATAATACCCTTTTGCAGAAGCATAGGCCATCTAAACCGGTTAACCTCGAAGAAAACACATTCAAAGGAAAAAATCCAAATTGTGTTAGAGGAATAGTTTGCAAATTTTGGATCATACCTGTATTAAAAAGTATCGTAGAACAGGACTCACTCCAAGGTGTCTTCAATCAGTAAAACATTCATCTATTAAATGGGGCACAATATCATCAATTCACAGAAAACGCCTGTTTACAACACCACTTAATGAAATAATTCGAATTACAAATGGAATTCTCAAATTACAAATGAAATAATTCGAAATTCAATTGGAATTCTCAAATTACAAGTGAAATGTTTCGAATTTCAAATGAAATAATCAAATTACAACTGAAATTCTTCGAATTACATGTGAAAATGGTGCATTTACAAAATATGTTGCATGTTTTTAGGCGCCATGAATTATTTCATGCGCTAAACAAAAACTTCAATGAATTTGCTTGGCAAATTAAATAAAAAAGGAACGATCTTTGAATTTGAATTCAGTACAATCGAAAATTCTATAACGTTGCTGATGGGGAAGAAGAATTTCTACGTTATACAGACCATTTGGTGTGAGAATTCATATATTCGTTTTATAAAACGATTCGTTATAAAAAATTCGACTGAACTACCACCTCCATTCTAATCTAAAACAGTCGAGGGAAATTTTGAACAAAATGAACAAAAAACAAAAATGTTTCCAACTGAGCATAAGAAGAATTTTCAATCAAAAACATATTAAAAAGGTTAATAAAAAAAAATAATTTACATTTCAGCAGAAAGTTTTTGTAAGAATAAGATCAGTTTTCTCTCGCGAAATCTGTGTGGAGAAGGTTTTGAAGGATTTTGTTTTTTTTTTTTAGTTCCAATGGGAAATAAATGAAGAAAGGAAAGTAATTGTTATATTCCAACTGAGAGTTTTTGAATGGAATAAGAGGAAGTGGTTTTCACCAAAAAGTTTTTGAGAGATATCAAAAATCATTAAATTAATAATAATAAGAAAAAAAAAGAAAATATTTCAACTGAGATTGTTTTTTGTGGATGGCGGAAAAAAGAAGAGATTTTGTGTTTCGTTTTTTTGAAAAATTAAATTTTAGTTTGCACACATTTAAAAGGCTTACGAACTAAAGAAATTCATTATTTTTTTGCTGTTAACATCAAATATATAACACAAATACATTTTCTTGTTGCTGTAATAATAATTAATATGGTATACACAGATAATACAAAAAGTTACACAAACATACGTACACACAAAACTAAACCTAAAAAACGTAAAAAAAGGAAAATTAAAAACTAAAAAAGCTATCTTAAATACTACTTTTGAAATTATCCATGATAATAAAAATATGTTGAGAAATTAATTGCAAATATTTTAAATTTGTTTTTGTTTTATAGTTAAAATATAATATACAATTCACTCCCTCTTCTTCATTCACTCTCTTTTACCACTTCGTTTTGGTAAAAGGAGACACAAGCGTATTTGTTAAATATTTAAATTTAATTCTTTTTTTGGAGTGGAGTTTTTCTTGGTTTGTTTTTTTAATGCGAGGAGTAACTAAATTAAAAAATAAAAATATAAAACAAACAAAAAATAAAATTCGGGCATTGTTTCTAAACAAAGTTTCCTATGTCTAAGTTTTTGTTTTTTAGATTTTTTTGTTGTTACCATGACGTTAAATGTTAGATTAGGGGTTTTGTTAAAATATATGTACTTGTTTTGTTTTTTAAATAATGTGCTTATTTTTTGTTTTGTTTTCTTTCTTTGTTATCAGTTATCATTAATAAAAAGAATACTTAGTAAATTTGTTGGCATTTTGTTGGGCTTTTTTCTTTAAACATCCAGCTTCGCGTACTAGAGGCGGGCTTTAGCTCACGTTTCGCGTTTAAATTGGAAATTGGTTTTTTGTTTAATTTTAAATCTCTTCTTTTTAAAAGAAAAACAAATTGTTTTTCCTTGTAATTTTCACTGCACTTTCTTGTCCATATTATCTTCATCATCATCACCATATTTTGTTTTGTTAATTATTATTATCATTATCACCTACTACAATTACACACTGCACTTGCCTTGTATATTCTTGTTTCTTCCTGCCTTTTTGTTTTCCTGTTTTGAAATATCAACAATGCTGGATAGGAGATATCGTCGTCTACACACACACACACTTTGTTGTTTTGGGAGGAAGTAGGAGGAGGAGGAGAAGGGTCAACAATGATTATCATCATCATCAACCATCACCTATAAATACCGGTGATGGTGTTGGTGGTGTCGGTGTTAATCAGTTATATATAAAATTTGCTGCATCACACAAGGCATTGCTATCATCATCGAATTTACCATTTATTGTGTAATTCGAACTGGGACCATAACTCCATTCCTTCTTAATGTAATCACCATCATTGGTCGACGACGAGTTGTTGTGCAAAGCACCCAACGAATTGTGATCTAATCGAAAATCATCATCATCGGCATATAATTGAGCTGGTATTGTATCGGGTATTGAGTGCTGATCCAATAGATAACCATATGTGGGCAGGGCATGCGATAGATCGACATGATGATCGAGATCATTGTCGAAATTGGACATGCCAAATTTGGAGCCAGGCGGTGAGTGGGGCGAGTGACTGGAAGCATCATCATGGAATACCACTTCTTCTTTGATAAGCATTTCATTGGAATTATCACCCGAAACATAGAAATTCGGTTCGGTTTTGATGGCAGTTGTTGCCAGGGACGGGGAAGATTTCTCATCTAACATAACGTCGTCGTCATCGTCATGGAAATGTCGACCATTTGTGGGATGATGTAAATTCGTATCATCATCGTCATCATCCATATCGGCTAGATGACGACGCCGGTGGTGATTTCGGTGGTTATTACGTTGCGATTGGCTTTGCTGTTCTTGGCGGAGTTGATTGTGATGATGACCGTTGAGGTCATGATCACGTGTACTGCGTATTATCGATGAGGAACCCAAGGCAGCCGATGCCAATGAGAGTGGGACACCCGACGATTTGGAGACCACAACTGAAGAGGAACATGACGTTGATGATGATGACGGCGAGGGTGAGGGTGAAGAGCCTGCAAAAAAAAAAGAAATACAAAGTTATTAGTTACTCAGAATTATGCTTGGGGAACATAATTATAAACAGTACAGCCTCTGAACTTCTATTGACAGAAGGCCTTCTAAAGTTCTTATGGCAGAAAATCTAATAAAAGTTTTAAATTGGTCTTTCACAGAGAGAAGACCCCGAAAAGAGGAGACAGACTTTCAGAGGGAATGCATAGTCTTCTATGTACAGAAAACCTTATAGATGTCTTCTACAGATAGAATACCTTCGAAAAGGTAAAGGTTTTCTACAGACCGGAGACCTTCCAAGGGTCTTCTATAAACATAAGCCTTTCGAAAGGACTTCTGTAGTCAGAAGATCTTTCAAAGGGGCTTTTATGGACACAGACTTCGAGGAGGTCTTCTATGGACAGTCAAATGACCTAAATATGGACATTTTATTTGGACAATGGCAGAACAGGTCTACTTAAAGAAGTCCTTAATACTATAGAAAATTCCCTCAGGGACCTCAGACATTTTTCTCTATAGAAAAAGAGTTTTTCTTTATGAAAACTCTCAAGTGCCTGATAAAGTTTTTTCTATAGAAAAATAGTCTACAGTGGAATTAATTTTGTAGAGAAAAGTCTTCTCAGTGGCTGACGAATTTTTTTCTGTAGAAAAGAGTGACCCGAGTATTTTTCTTTCTATATAAAAAAAGTGTCCTCAGGGGCCTGAGGAATTTTTTTTCTATAAAAAAAGTGTCCTCAGAGACCTGAGGAATTTTTTCTATAGAAAGAAGTGTCCTCAGGGACATGAGGAAATTTTTTCTATAGAAAAAAGTGTCCTGAGAGACCTGAGGAATTTTTTTCTATAGAAAAAAGTGTCCTCAGGGACCTGAAGAATTTTTTCTATAGAAAAAAGTGTCCTCAAGGACCTGAGGAATTTTTTTCTATAGAAAAAAGTGTCCTCAAGGACCTGAGGAATTTTTTTCTATAGAAAAAAGTGTCCTCAGGGACCTGAGGAATTTTTTTCTATAGAAAAAAGTGTCCTCAGGGACCTGAGGAATTTTTTTCTATAGAAAAAAGTGTCCTCAGTGACCTGAGGAATTTTTTCTATAGACCTGAGGAATTTTTTTCTATAGAAAAAAGTGTCCTCAGGGACTTGAGGAATTTTTTTCTATAGAAAAAAGTGTCCTCAGGGACCTGAGGAATTTTTTTCTATAGAAAAAAGTGTCCTCAGGGACCTGAGGAATTTTTTTCTATAGAAAAAAGTGTCCTCAGGGACTTGAGGAATTTTTTTCTATAGAAAAAAGTGTCCTCAGGGACCTGAGGAATTTTTTTCTATAGAAAAAAGTGTCCTCAGGGACCTGAGGAATTGTTTTCTATAGAAAAAAGTGTCCTCAGGGACCTGAGGAATTGTTTTCTATAGAAAAAAGTGTCCTCAGGGACCTGAGGAATTTTTTTCTATAGAAAAAAGTGTCCTCAGGGACCTGAGGAATTTTTTTCTATAGAAAAAAGTGTCCTCAGGGACCTGAGGAATTTTTTTCTATAGAAAAAAGTGTCCTCAGGGACCTGAGGAATTTTTTTCTATAGAAAAAAGTGTCCTCAGGGACCTGAGGAATTTTTTTCTATAGAAAAAAGTGTCCTCAGGGACCTGAGGAATTTTTTTCTATAGAAAAAAGTGTCCTCAGGGACCTGAGGAATTTTTTTCTATAGAAAAAAGTGTCCTCAGGGACCTGAGGAATTTTTTTCTATAGAAAAAAGTGTCCTCAGGCACCTGAGGAATTTTTTTCTATAGAAAAAAGTGTCCTCAGGGACCTGAGGAATTTTTTTCTATAGAAAAAAGTGTCCTCAGGGACCTGAGGAATTTTTTTCTATAGAAAAAAGTGTCCTCAGGGACCTGAGGAATTTTTTTCTATAGAAAAAAGTGTCCTCAGGGACCTGAGGAATTTTTTTCTATAGAAAAAAGTGTCCTCAGGGACCTGAGGAATTTTTTTCTATAGAAAAAAGTGTCCTCAGGGGACTGAGGAATTTTTTGTCCTGAGGAACTTCTAGACAGAAGAACTTTTGAAGTTCTTCTATAAACAGAGCCTCTTCTAAAAGTCTTCCATGGACAGAAGACCTTCTAAAAGTCGTATATAAACATAAAAACTCCCTAAGGTATTCTATAGACAGAAGAGGTTCTAACGGTGTTGCCAGAAGACCTTCTAAAGGTCTTCCACAGGACAGAAGACCATCTAAAGGCCTTTCATAGACAGAAGATCTTCTAAAGAGACCTTGTAAAAGTATTTGATTAACAGAATACCTACTTCATTCTATAGACAGAAGATCTTCTAAAGGTCTTTACGGTAGGTAGTTTTCCTAAGGTTCTCTATGGATGGAAGCCTTTTCTTGATTGATGAAAGGTAAAAAAGTGAAATAAATTATTTGACAATAAGAGCCAGTATCAAACTCTGAGGCAAATAGATTAAGACCAGATCGTCACATTTCAAAGAAGTACAGCGTATATTTATTATCTATGTAGGTCTGCATTTTGTAATACAAATTCTCCACCTTTCCCTAACTTATCTTCCCAAAAACTGTGTAACTTATATTTCACAGACATCTTCCAATTTCTTTAGAAAATATGTACCAAAAAAGGTATTTGTTTTGTTTCAAAATGAAATTTGAAATTAAAATTAGATCCCAAATAAAAAAACTACAAAGATGTTGACGACGAAACATTGTGTTGCTGTGGCTGATCGAAATTGTTTACATTTTTGTGATAAACATGATTTGCAATTCCAATGGATGGTTGGTGTCATTGAAATAGAATGAACGGAGACGACAATAAAACTTATTTATTGTTCCGAAAATGCCTACCTAACTACGTACATATGTAGTTCGTAGCTCATTGATGTTGCCCAGCAACGTAGACGTACATTAAAAATGGAAAGTGTCATTCATTAATCATTATCGTCGGGAGACAAGCATAACATATTGTTGTATTTAAGGCAACATTTCTATTATCAATAGAAACAATTGGTCTGAAGTAAAACGATGCGCGGAGATTAGGTGAATTGAAAATCAGATAAGGAAGGGATTTTTTTTTTTTGTTTTTTTGATTCAAAAGAAAAAGTAATTAAATCACTATTTAGTATCAAAGAACTTGCGTACAAATGAAGAAAATTCGGATACTCTATGGACAGAGCATCTTATAAAGGCCTTCTATAGATAGAATACCTTCGAGAGTCAATACCTTCTAAAGGTTCTTTATGGGCCTTTGGAAGGTCAAAAAAACAGCTATAAACATAAGACCTTTAGCAGATCCTATAAAAGGTCCTCTGTTTATAAAAGAACTTTAGAAGCTTTTCTGTCTAAAGAATACCTTAGAAAGCTGTTCTGTCTATAGAAGACCTTTAGAGGCTCTTCTGTCTACAGAATTTCTTTGAAGGTATAGACCTGAATAGGCCGGTTCCGTTGGTGACTTTAAACGTATTTCAAAGAAGTTTAAATAGCAGGATGCTCCCCATGAAGTTTATGAGCACCATCTTCACTCTTCAGCGAAGCGAAGAGGATTAGTTATCCTTGAAATAAGTACACTTCAAAACCGCCCAAGAAGAAAAAGCGTTGTCAGCATTCTTGTACTTCGGACAAAACCGTGCAAGAACTAATAAAAAGGAGAGGATAATGTTAAGAAATCGCGGACACGGTACGATGGCGGAAAAGGGAAAGTGAAATCTCCCCTTTTTGCTTTAACCAAGGTCACTTGCGATCAAGGACATATGCCGGAGGTTTCCTAGGGGACCCAGCAGGTGCCGCATTCCCCTTAAGCATAGCAGAGGCACATACGTGAAAGCCTTGGTTGAAGGTAATATTAAAAGCACCCACACTAAAGGCAAATACACGAAGCAGTAGACAAAAAACTCAAAGGAAGTTCAATCCCGTTCAGGCTGATTAGCGTTCCACTTATTGGGAATATCCACAAGATGGTTGATAAGGAGAGAGAGAACAAGGAAAGCTCGTAACAAACTGATGTATGTGACACTCATGAGGACCCAGGGAATAGATCAGGATTCAAAACTGCTAAAATGTCATCTTAAGGCTGCAACAGGGTGCCTCATCATGACACCAGTGAACCATATTCATGAGGAGACGAATATTTTTACCGGTACAACAACACAACAAGAAGTTATCGATGGAGTCCTGCTGGGTGTTACAGCCGCGTACATCACTGCAACGATCTAGTAAATCTTTATGATCTGAAGAGAGAGGTCCAAAGGTATAGGCACATTCCGCACGTTTTGGAGGGTCATAAACGTCTGGTCTTGGCGGACTATAATGCTCATAATGAGTTGTGACATTCGGTCCTCGGAAGCGATCAGAGGGTTACAGTGCTGGCTGAACAGATTGATAGCTCTACGTTTTTTTGCACGGTCAATGAGCACGCCACTGCCAGAATTAGTGGAGATTGTCACAGTTCGGCAGGCATAAATATCGTGCCACCTAGCTGACAAGACGTCATGACAATGACGCCATCTGGCAACCCGACATTTCTCTTGGATATGACCATCTCCCAATAATTATCTCCATCAGCAGACAGCCCGATTTCCTCACCTCTGAACGCCGCACTTTTAGCAATCATGGCAAATCTAATTGGCCTAATTTCAGAGAAATCACTAATCACCTCTTCAGAGATCTGTACAATCCTTCTAATGTTCGGGTAGCAGAAAGGAGGTTCCGAGACATCAGCACACTACTGTAGCAGCACGCCATATACCTGCTGATCGGATACCCGAAGTGTGACCAAACTTCCCAGCAGAGGCAAATGAGCTTCGTCGTGCCAATCCCAGTGACCAGAGTCAGGGAGGTGATGCTGGAAGTTAATAGGTTGGCCGGTGAGCATAGGCGGAACAAGTGGTTAAATCATCGGAATAAGTGAATTGTGGCAACGGTTAAGTGACTCCCGAACCCTGGAAAGAAGGAAGATAGACGTCTGGGGATGTTACGCTGACTGATCCGAAGATTTGCGCAAGTTATTTCAATCGACAGTTTGTCAAGCACCCCGTGTGAATGACAGGGTGAAGAGAAGAGTACTACAAACCTCCACAGTTTACAATGGATGATGTTGCGAATGGCATGAGGAACTCTAAATCATCCAAAACATTGGGCCGTGATTGAATCTCCATGATAATGCTGAAGCACTTGAATGAGCCGGGAGTGGAGTATCTCACTAAAGTTCTCAACCTGTCGCTAGCCACCCTCATTGTTCCCGAAGTCTGGAAAATGGGCAGGGTGGTCCCGCTATTGAAGCCAAGCAAGGATGCCAGCTAAAATGAGTCGTACAGGCCCGTAGCAAAGACCCTTGTGTTCTTAGTCCTTACCAGCGTTAGAAATAGCTATCCAGTTGCCGATCATCAGCATGGATTCCGTAAGCAACACAGCACGACAATAGCTCTACACGCCATTTCCACACATATCAGTCGAGGACTCAACCAGAGCAGGCCATCTGACAGAACGATGATGGTGGCGCTTGACTTATCCAAAGTCTTTGATACTGTCATCCAATCCACGATGTTTGAGGACATCGATTGGAAAACCCTCAGACCATGTTGCCTGAACTCCTATTTGACCACCTTTTTCTACACGAAGAATATGCATATATCCGCCACTATGTTCACAGGTCAGAAGAGAGTTGAATATCGAGGTTGATGGTAGCAGAATTCCGACAACAAACTGCCCCAAAATTCGAGGGATCACATTCGACAGCATGTTCACGTCGTCCGCGCATGCCTGAGCTGTCTGCGACAAACTGAAAAGTCCCTAGCCGGTAGCACTTGGGGTGCAGATTTATTGGTCCGCGAATATAAGTGCAACACGATGGCAGAATGTCGTCCTGAGGACGGGGTGCCGCCTCATGTCTTCAGTGGACCATCTACAGGAGGAGACAAAGATTCTTCCGGTACAGCAACACAATCAATGCTATCGTTACAGTACCTGCTCGGGTGTTAATGTGATAGACCAAGCAGAAACTTCATGATCTAGAAGAGGTACAGCGTTACAAGATAGAACCCCTGGATCAACAAGCATATCAAGCGGGTTTGAATGGCACTCACGCGGACGCAGTTGCAGATGCCATAAGCAACTATCGTTTGAAAGAGGTCCTCATATATCGCAACTGAGGAGCGTTAGCTGCCACGACAAACCAGAGTAGTTTTGGGTCAACTAGGCTCGCGTAAGGATTGACGACACTGTGCAAAACATCTGCCCAGCGTGCAGCACAGGCCTGCACACTACACGACACCTTTTCAAATGCATCGCCAAACCAACTCAACTTACTCCAGTGGATCCATTGAAGCAGCCATTTTCCTGGAACTGGAGATTGACCCAAAGCCAGATTAAGCAGAAGAGCGAATATACAAAAATATAATAAAAACAAGTAAAAAAGTATCAGTCGGCTTTGCCGACAGAGATATACCCTCAGCCTGTGTATATTGAAAAAAATTTTCCCAAAATACGTATGTATTTAGGGGGTTTTAAAAATTTTGGATATTTGAACCGACAACAATGTTGATTAGTTCAAAAGTTTTGCGGAGGAGATACTAAAAGGAATGGAAGTGGATCTCCAGCCACAACATATGGTGCCTTAGGATGTTTTTACACTCTTCAGGCTGTTTGCTCAAGAAGTATGGACTTGCCACTAAAAAACTTTTACCATCGTAATTGAGGCAACGAATGCAAGTTGTCTCAACAAAAATCAAAGTGATTCCATAGCAGGTCTTAAAGTGAACTTATCCGAAATTTTGTGTGGGAGGTACGGGATGGAGTGGACAAATATAGTCCATATTTGAACCTGATCTATATCTGGTAGATGTATTAGGATGTGTAAAGTATAGACCAATTTGGCAACTACCTTCAAGAGTTACCGTACGAACAATTTTTCCGAACATTTTTGAACTGTTGTGGGGGAGGTACCTGAAAGAGTGGACCGATATGGCTTATCTTCAAACTTAAACTATGTTTGGACAAAATATTACTAAGGCCAAATTTTGGACCGAATCGGCAGTTCCGTTCGAGAGTTATCTTGCGCTTCAACCACCTCACACGGTGTCATAGGGTTTTTTGCAACTTTCAGGCTATTCTCTCGGGAAGTATGGTTTTGCCCCTGCTGAAACTTGTAACGTCGTATACAGGGCAGTGAATTCAAGCTGCTAAAACAAAAATCAAAGCGATTCGAGAGCTGGCCCTAAACTGAACTTTTCCGAAATTTTGTGTGGTAGGTACCCCAAGGAGTTGACCGATTGAGTCCATCTTGAAACCTTATCTAAGTCTGGTACACGCTCCACGATGGGCAAAGTATGGACCAAATCGGTTACTCCCTTCAAGAGTTATCGTGCGCACAAATTTTCCGAACATTTGCGAACTTTTGTGGGGGAGGTACCGGAAGGAGTGGACCGATATAGCCCATCTTCGAACTTAAACTAAGTTTGGGTAAAATATTACGAAAGCCAAAATCTGAACCGAATCGGTTTATCCGTTCGAGAGTTATCGTGCGCTCCAGCCAGCCAGACAGACAGACAGACGGGCGGACATTGCTCAATCGACTCCAAATCAATGAACGGAAACAAACAAAACGATTCCCGTACCAATCACACAAAGCCACAAACTTTTCAGCTTCTCTGAATCGTTTCATTCTCACAACCAAAACAAAAACACAAACTTTTCAATGTAAAAAGATGGAAACCGTACGATTGCGGAAATGTAACTTCGGTTATGCTTTGCCGAGTTGTTTCATTCACCACCGAAACAAGAAGTATTTTTGGGAAACGTTTGCCGTCCGTATTGTCAATGGCACACTCAGACACACACACATGTTATTGCTTAAGAACCCTATAAGAGAGCATCAGCATACCACAGTGAATTTTATCAACCACCAATCAGCATACCACAGTGAATTTTATCAACCACCAAACGTTTTTGATTTATTCACATGTGTTTAGTACTATTCCGTTTTCTATCTGCTCTTGTGGAGTTGAGTACTTTTCGCTTTTCGTTTTGTTCGCACTCACGAATATAAACAAAACAAAACTAAACAGCGAGCTCGGCCAACGAGGGTTATGTTTCGTTTTGTATTGTTCCTATGGAAAATACGAAACGAAACGATTGGAAATGTTATTTAAAGTATTTTTACGTACTCTGCTCCAAATTGTCTGAAACACATTTCGTCCAAACATACTTGGGGTCTAAAACCATTATTTCGATGAGGCACATTTTGCCCGTATGAAAGTGTATATACCCTTCATAGCCTAAAGGCTGAGGGTATAAAAACTGTTACAATCGGTCCGCTGATCCCACGGCAGTGGGTTCTTTCGTACCGGATTGACCCAAAACGATAGTGTTTCGGCCAGCGGCTGCCAACCCAGCATTAAACCTATGCGTAGGTTTAAACAATTGCAGAGTGAGTTCTCTAACTTCAAAATGGGATGATAGTGACATTGATTACTGCAGGCTATGTGAAGATGCAGAGGAGATATATACTGTCGAACATCTACTTTTTGTGGGTGCCCCTTGTTGCAAACAAGAAGACACCGAATACTAGGTAGATATGAGAAAGATACTCTGAAAATCCTATCTAACATAGATCCCATTATCCTACTTAACTTTACCAAGCACTTATCCTGGCTTGGCAAAGGCCCATAACTACTAAAATTTCTTCTTTCTATTTCCAGTAAATCAATCAACTGCATAATCCGCCTTCTTCAATCCTCTTTACGTGCCTCTTTACTTTACATCATCATCTTACCATACCATCATATTCACCACATATAACCTATCCAGGACGAACTCATTGGACCAACGGTCACCGAGTGAAGCAGTCACCTATATTTGGGCTGTTCCTTTACTTTTAATAATGGTAACAGTGGCAAAAAATGGTAAGAGTAGTGAACCATTCTCATATAAATGCATGCATTTAAAAGTAAGGGAACACTTTGCGGGTAAAAAGTGGTAAAACTGGTAACCTCAATCACGTAAAGACTATTATTAGATGGCTGCGCAACCTTAAACCTAACCTATCCTTACCCATCTTTCTCACTGAAATTAGGACTATTATGGAAAATACTGAAATTATTTCGATTCTATTTACACAGACAATGAGGTTGTCAATCATCAAATCTATTCAAGGCTAGATGTTATCTTTTTTCAATTCATAGTTGAAAACCGCAGTGGACTAAACCTGAAAATAATCCTTTAATTGCTTTCCAAGAAGTAATTAGAGCTACGACTCTATAATTACCTCTAACAAACCTTAATCATTACACACACATAGCCAGCCACACAAGGGTCAAATTATAACAAACAAACAACCCCTCCTTTGAAAATGTATTAACCCTTGGCTAGAAAAACTAATCCATTTTTAACCCCGTAACACAAGAAACAATAACAAGAACAACAATCTTACTTCAAACAATGTCTACAAATGAAAAAAAGACACAAGATCAATGGAAAATGGGTAATAACAACAACAACATCAATTGTTCGTTTTGTTGACTCTACTTACCCCTTTGCTGTATTGCGCTACTAAATACTGAACCAGATAAGGAAGTAACACCGCCCGTTGAATGTATTATTGGTGTCTTACGCATCAATTGCTGTTGCAATGCACTGCTACTGGCGCCAATGACACCACCACTGCTACTACTACCGGCTCCAATAACTCCGCTACCACCACCACCGCTACTATTTTGACGTATAACTTGAGCATGATGCCGCTGGGTTGGTTGCGAAGTTTGCGATAGCAATGTATCAACACCCTTATCACTTTGCAGATAATTATTGATCACAATTGCCCGGGTAGGTGTAGCTCCATTCAACAATATCTGCCTTGTCTGTCGCAATTCTTGAGATGTATTTGAAGATTCGGAGGATTCTTCACCGGTGGCTGTAATCATTGCATTATTCAGACTACTGGTACTAACATATTGATGGCCATTTAAACTATTCAGACCATCACTCAGTCCGGAATTCTCATCCAAATCATCGTGCATTGATGATGAATGTTGACTCAAAAGTAGATTACTACTTGTGCTAGGATGATTATCTATAACTGACGATGATGAGGATTGTGGTTCCATTTTGACAATGGTTGATGTGGGGGAATTATGTGCACTGTCAGCACTACTGCTTGAACTGGTATTACCACTGATTGTGGTACTGGTGGCTGTCGATTTGATGGTCGACGTTGCCTGTGACGATGACGACGACGTTGTTGTCGTCGTAGTTTGAACACGTTGATGGACTTGCATGTGGGTCTGTAATGATGATTGAGTATGCAGCTTCTTTTTGCAAATTTTACATTCGAATGGAAAATCACCGGTATGGGTGCGAGCATGTATTTTCAGATTATAACGTTGACCAAAACCTTTACCGCAAACTTCACATCTGCAAAAAATCGAGGGAGAGAGAGATTGTAATGTTTATTAATGAATTGCATAAATGAAAAATTAAATGTATTTTAAAGAAATAAAATGCGAAATAAAATGTGGTGTGCAATTTGAGGGTGTTTTGAATTATAACCTTGAAACTGAAAAAAACTTTGCGTTTAAAATGTACATGACAAAAATAAGAGGTTTTAAGAAGTTTATGAATTAAGGCCGGTATGCAAAGAAGCAGCAGAATTTACTTACTACTAATGAAAATGTTTCACAAACCTTGAAAATTGAATATTTATTAAATAAAAATCTTGTATGACATCCATTAGGCAAAGACCAGGCGATAAGCGAGAAGTGGCCTTAAACTGGATTTAAGCTCAAAAGTGCTTATGTGAACGGGTACCGAAAGGACAAAAACCTATGTAGTCCACCCTCGAACTTTATTAAGCTGAGATGCGCCATGTTTAGACAATGTCATTTATTACTTCCGAGAGTTGTCGTGTATATCAGCCATTTTTTATTATTATCAGGAAGTATAAACTAATTATCTCAGGCTGTATAAGCTTGCACGCAAAAAAATATCCTTCCAATGAGGATCACAAGGCCTACCTTTGTTAAAAATGTCAAAAGGATCCTCGAAAAGCTCTTAAACCTTACTTAACCGAAACATGTTGTTCTTTTGTGGGAAAGGTATCTGAAGGATATAGTCCCATCTTCGAACTTAATCAACCTTACGGAGAAATGTTACGATGTGCAAAGTTTGCACCCGATTTGGCCTTCAATTCGAAGGTTATGGTGTTCCGAAGTCGTATCAGTTGGCAACTTAGGTCATGTTAGAGCCTCCGAGTCAATATCCGAAAAACTTATATCGTTGCTACTCGGAGGAAAAGGACAATCTTTGTTAAAAACATCAATTTTGACAGCTCTTTACTTTACCACATTAGTAAACATTTCTGGAATTTTAGGAGAGGCACTCGAAGGAACGGAACTATCTTCGAAATTGATCTTAGTTTGGAAGAAATATTACGTTATACAAAGTATGGACCAAATAGGTTTCTCTTTTCAAGAGTTCTTATGTCCTTCACGCAACCAGACAGGCTGACAGGACCAATGGACATAGCTAGATCGATTCATTTCCATAATATGAGGCTGGGCCTATGTAAGTTGACTGAGCCTCTTTCGAAGACTTTGACGACGTGACACCGACATGCTGAGAGAATCGCAAAGTTGTTCCCTGCGCTATATCCCAGACTTTAGTTCGCTTTTAGAGGGCGAGATGAGCTTTGGCATTCTGTCCCAGGCAATGGTCAGAGTGGTGTCCAGCGCCTGCACCATTGATAGCTCCACATTTTTGCTGGGGAGGCTCCTACGAGAATAAAAGGCTATGACAAACTCTTCTCTCCTGACATCCCCATTGTGACACCCGGTGGTCTGGTAAATGACGTGTCCTGGCAACCCGTTATTTAACTTGGCTCAGATCATCTTCCGATAAGTGTCTCCGTTATATGACCAACCAATTTCAGAATCTCTGATCGTCGTACTTTTCTGGACCATGGGAAAGCTGATTGGCAAGGGTTCAGAGAATTTGCCAATCACCGCTTCAGAGAGCAGTCCATTCCCTAACATGCTCGGGTAGCTGATAGAATTTTCCGGGACATCATCACCCTGTAGCTGTTCTCAAGGCGGCGTTCTGACAAATTTGAATCTTTTTGCATTTCGTTCTACTTACACTAGCGGACTAGACTGACCTATCGCGTCATATGTGGTCAACAAGGTTTCTTTATCTACACCCCAAGCGTTGTCGGCTAGGAACTTGAGGACTTTTTTCCTACATTTAAGTTTGTCGTAGACAGCGGCGGCATGCGCGGACGACGAGAACATGCTGTCGAATGTGACCCCTAGAATTTTGGGGTAGTTTGTGCTCGGAATTTTGCTATCATCGACCACGACATTCATCTCTCTTTTCACCCACGCCGTCCAGAGTGGACGTAGATTTATTGGCGGGTATCTGTAAATTCCCCGCCGAAAAAGGTGGTAAGATCGGCCAAATAGGAGTTCAGTCTTTCACAAATGTTACCAGGAAGGTACCTGACGCCAGGATCGTGCAATCATTCGCATACGTTACAATCTCGATGCCGTCTGGAGGGGGCGGAATACAGGAGAAGTAGAGATTAAACTGTTCCGGAGATATCACCCTATCTTGGGGAACTCCCTGTTTCACGCTACGGGGTTTGGACTTCTTGTTGCTGAATTCCAAGTACGACTAGTGTCCAACGTTTCAGACTTCGCACGGAGGGTTGTCTGCTCAATGTTCTAAAACAGTGTGGAGTTCTTGACAGTGTCAAAAGCTTTTGATAAGTCAAGCGCCACCATCTCTGTTCTATCATACGGCTTTCTCTGGTTGAGTCCTCGAAAAATATGTGTGGAGATGGCGTGCAGCGCTGTTCTCGTGCTGAGCTGCTTAACGAATCCTTAGCTATTTGTGACGCTGGGGAGGACTAAGGTTTTGTAGCGGGACCACCCTACCCATTTTCCAGGTGGCTAGCGACAAGTTGAGAACTTTAGTGAGATACTCCACTCCCGTCTCATCCAGCTGTTTCAGCATTACCATGGAGATTCCATCAGGGCCCAACGCTTTGGATGATTTAGAATTCCTGATGGCATTCACAACATCATCCATTGTAAACTGTGGTGGTTCATCCTCGGCAGGAAGAGATCTGATGCGACGTAGTACTCTCCTCTTCGCCCCATTACGTCCGGGGTGCTCGACAAACTGGCAATAGAAAAAAACTTGAGCACCTCTTCGGAAAAGACAACGCAACGTCGCCAAATGTGACTGAGGTCCTATCTTCCTTCGTTCCTGGGTTCGAGAGTGACTTAACCGTTGCCCACAACTGACTTATACCGGCTCCAATGTTGCAACTCTTAAGATGATCTAACCACTTGTTCCGCTTATGTTCGCCGACTAACCTGTTAACATTCAGTGTCAACTTTTTGATTGGCTCTACGAAGCTCAACACGCTCAATTGCTAATCCCGTCGCCTCTACTGGAAGTTTAGTCTCACTTCGGGTATTCGACCAGCAGGTATATGGCGAGCGGCTACAGCAGTGATGGTGTCCCGGAACGTCCTTTCCGCTACCCGAACATCTGAAGGATTGGTCTTTCCCATGATTGACGAAAGTGCGGCGTTCACAGGTGATAAAATCTGGCGGTATACTAATGCCAGTCGTTTGTAAAATTCAGAAATGAGAAGTCTAAAAGTGAAACAGGAACTGTTTAACCTCCACCTTTCCGGAATTCCAAACCCTCCAGACGGCATACGGATCATTATGTATGCGGATGATTGTAGGATTTTGGCGTCGGGTTCGTCGATGACCTATGTGATAGGTTAAATGTCTACATATCTGACTTGCAGTGCAGTTCTTCCATCTGAGGAATATGAAAACACCCGCTACTAAATTCACCACCTGGACGGCTGAAATAACGATGCCCTAAACATATTGGTAAATGGTGACCTGATTCCGACCACTAACTGCTCCAAGATACTTTGTGTAACGTTCGACACCAGGCTTAAGTCGTCCGCGCTGCTATTTGCGACAAGATTAGAAGTAGGAACAGTGGCCGGCAGCACTTGGGCTGCTGACAAAGGAACCTTGTTGACCTCTTGCGAAGAAATAGGCCAGTAGGTATATAAATATTCAAACCTGCCAGAATACCGACCTGACAACTGCAACAGGGTGCCTCTCCATGACACCACTAGACCATCTTCATGAGGATGGCAAAGATTTCACCGATACATCAACACAAAAAGATGTTATACATGCTTGCTGATGATTGGTCACTGGGCTTCAACAGTCCAGGCACGTTAAAAGACTAGACTAAAACCCTCTTTGGTATCTTAAGAAGATCTTTTATAAATTCTGAAACAATATTTCATCCATTTTCAAATACAAAATTAAAGAAAAACCTATCAACCTTTCACAATGGGTCCTTTTACAAATAAGAAACTAAAAATGTCCACTCGAAAAATTAGTGGCTATTAGAAGGCTTCTTCCTTGCCACCCTTCTTTTACATTCATCACATTTGAAAATACCTTAAAAACAAAAGAAAACAAAAATAAAAAACATGGAATACTTACTTGTGCAATTTAACACCTGAATGCAGCTTGGAATGACCTCGCAGCGAAGCCAGAGCACTGAATTGTTTACCACATATTTCACATGTCAAATTGACATTTTCATTGTGAATCTTTTTGTGGACTTTAAAATATTCAAAGCTCATAAATTCCTTATGACACACTTCACATTTGTATTTGTGGCGTTCCGATTGCTGGCCTGTATGTACGCGCATGTGCTTAATAAAGTTGGGACGAAAACGTACAACCCGACCACAAATCTGACACTCGTAGGGTTTACAACGTAGACAATGTTTTTCATAGTTCTTGAGAGATTTCAGGACCATATTACAGATGGCGCATTTCATGTTGTTGGCATGTCCGGAACGATGGATTTCATAGAGTTCTTTATTATCGAATTTTTCAACGCATTCCATGCACTGATATATGGTGCCGGAGGGGGTTGATGTTGATGATGGTGGGGAGGCTGACGATGTGGAAGATGGTGGCGATGTTGATGCTGTATTGCGACTATAATTTGTTGCAACAATCGGTTGTTGTTGCTGCTGCTGTTGGGCTTGTGCTGAGGTGGATGCCACCGGATGTTGCTGCTGCTGTTGTTGTTGTGCTGATGAGCTGGAGTTATTGTTTTGACCAGATCTTGGTGGTGATCTGGTTGGTGTTGATGCTGGTGTTGTTACAATGGTTGTAGCATTATTATTGCTGCTAGGACTTGTATTTATGGCCATAATGGTGGGAGAATTTCCCGTTAATGCATTCGAAAGGATTTGTGTAGTGTTATTGGAGCCATTAGTGGATGAAATTGTGCTGGTTCTTGGAGACGAGTTCCCTGATAATTCACCACCAGATATTGATGCTTGGGGTGAAGTTGTCACTAACATTGGTGTACTATTCGCTGAATTTGCCACACTACAGACGGGTGAGGCTTGCAGAATCAATTGGGTGGTTTGACCACCATTGCCGACCTGCTGTTGTACCACATTCAGTACAGCCATTGAACCGTTTCGACTCAACATGGCTGGCATTCGCACCAGTGTTGTACCTCCCACATTGGCCATGCCATTACTTATGAATACTGGACGTCTTTGTAGATGAGCTAAAGCTTCCGATACCGGTACGGTAACAGATCGTGTTGTGGTACTAACAATAGAGCCAGCTGGCAACACCAATTGTGTGGGTTGGCCTTCGGCATTTGTGGTGGTAACTGTGGTTGGTCCACTGGTATAGGTTAGGCGAGGTGCTGACACAGTCTCCACCATTTCATCCATGTGTTCAACTTTAATTTGGCTACCATCTAATAGGGGAGGCTCTTCATCGGCCTCAGCTGCCTTGGCTTCCTCTTCAATGTCTTGTAAATTTTCATCATTTAATTCGGGGTCTTCTTCTTCCTCTTCTTCGTGAACTGTAGCTGCTTGTGTTGTTAAAGGCAGGGAATTGTAGTCATGGATATCTGAAGATCTGACAATTATACCACGACCATTGAGAAAATGATGTCTGGAGGTGGTTATATGCTGCTGATGTTGTTGTTGTTGATGATGATGATGATGTGTGATAGTTTTCACCATGGAGTGTTCGGCGGCATCTTGACTGGTTTGACTTAAATCGGAAGCGCTGGTTATGGGTGTTGTAGAGTTCGGTGGGGTCTCAAGTTTTATAACGCTAGCTCCAGTACCAACTACTGATATGGCCCCTTCTGAATTACTTTCTGTGTCCATGAGCTGTTGTTGACCCTTAACAGAGGTCATTATATCATTACTGCTGCCTTGATGCTGCTGCTGTTGTTGTTGGAA
This sequence comes from Musca autumnalis, assembly GCF_047663935.1. NCBI lineage: Eukaryota > Metazoa > Arthropoda > Insecta > Diptera > Muscidae > Musca > Musca autumnalis. The sequence continues at coordinate 213,362,531 of NW_027411866.1, read as the reverse complement.
CAATATTCGATGATGCACACCAGCACCACTGCTGCTGCTGCCACCACCTCCACCACCCCCGACATTGTGGTCTTCATCATCATCGTCGTCATGCTCCTCCATGGGAGCATCCTGTAGTATAAATTCGATTTGTTGAGACAAAGCACTGTCATTCATGGCTATTAGACCCTCCAAGTCTTTAGTAGCCATTGAGGAACCATTGCTCATTGCAAACAGCGATGGAAGACTACGCGAAGATAAACCTCCTGATGAATTATTCGATCCATCCATGATGTTTGTTGATTTGTGGTTGGATTAAACGACTGGATCGACCTGATGTGGTGATTGTGGTGTGTGAGTTTTATACGTCGTCGCGTCTTCGTCGGACTTAATTATTGTTTTCATTTATTCACACATTCATTCATTCGTCGTCGTTTTCATATGTCCGTCCAACACCAATTACCGACAATAAGTTTTTCTTCAATTATTTGCAATTTTTGTGAATTAGCTTTTGTTGGCGTTTTAATTCATTTTCTAAGCGAAAAAACAGAAAAAAAGAAATTAGATTTTTGTTCGGCCGAGAGACTTGTATCTTTTACTACGCATTTTTCTTCCTTTGCTTCATTTTTTCTCGCTGTTTTCTTTCAAATAGTTTTTCACACAGTTCACCTTTTCCACACACAAACACACGCAAACACTCACAAATTAACACACAAAAAAAAACAGCAGAAAAAAGAAAATACACGCACACACATTCAATCGCTCAAACTCACTACCAAATACACGGGACACAACATCCACATTCATGGAAAATCGTCAGTGTTTGACAAACACACGAATGAATTTTCATATGAAAATGGATGGATGGTTGGCTGGATTTGCTGCTCGTCCCTTTTTTGCTTTTTGTTCGTTCGCTCGTTCTTCTTTTGCTTGCTGATGGCTATTTGGCTGCTGCTTCTGCTCTACGTGATTTTGATTTCGGCGTTTCCTTTGTTTTCTTGTTTGTTTTGTGCATTCCTTTTATTTTATAAACAAAAATTGCACAATCTTTACAGAGTTGCAATTCGTCTCGATTTGGCTAATAAAACGCACAGAGTTGTATTGTTTTGGTAGTAGTTGGTGTAGTTGTAATAAAAAGGGAGTAATTGTATGAAATGGGACCGATTATCTTTACAATTTATCGTTCAATTATTGTATGACGATGAAGCAGTAAAGCTTAATTAACACTATCAAGCCTAATTTACACTAGCACATACTTAAATTACTGTTTCACTAAAACCATTTTGTTGTAAATGCTCTATAACTAGATTTATATATGTTTGGTTGCATAAACTTATCGTGAAGACAGACACTAAGGCCATTTTTATATTATAGCATTTTGCAGGGTTAACCTTCTTTATGAGGATTTATTTGAAATATAAGCAATGGAATTGACATTTGAAACCCAGTGGGTTTGTTAAATCCGGTTATATATAAACGTACTATGATGGTATGTTTCTCTAAGACGATTCGAATTCAAATTCGTTCCAATTACTACCAAACTGCTGTTGTTGTAGAACATTTTTATTTGATTGAAAACAAAAATGAATCAAATATTAAAAAAAAAAACAGAAGTTTGGTAGTAGTTCGAACGAATTTGTATTCGAATCGTCTTAGTGAAACAGGCCATAAGATTTTGCTTGTTATAAATGCTTAAAAACTATACAATCCGTATGAAGAACACGCCTGGTTCCAGAAACTGCAAACAATTTTCCTTTGTAATTGAAAAAAATAGTGGCTTAACTCTAGATTAGTAAAAACTCTGATTTTTTTTAAAATATTTGCAGAGGTACATATTGTTGCGCTGATCACGGGAATGTATATTTTTTTGTGGGGACGAACCAGGTTATTGTACCCGAAAGTCCGGGTACAAAAGCCCGGGTTAGACCCGGCTCTACTGAACCGATTGCTAGAAATGGGTATCATTGGAAAGCTTATGGAAATTACCTATCCAAATGTGATATAGCTCAAAAATCAATTTTAGGCTTTCCATAAAACACTCAAAAAGTAAAAAATGGACCCAATATGGGCGCCCGCTTAATGTATGTCAGATTATAGCCGATTTATGGTAATTATTTAATATAACAAGTTTATTTTCAAAATACCGAATTTTACAAAAAGTAAAGCAATTGCGTTCATAAATGCAGCAAAATGAGATGTCTCTTTTTTGACAATGTCAGTGTTGCCACATATGTTTACTTCGTCTTTTTATGATGTCATTTTTTTGCAATGTAAATACTGCATTTATGAAGTCTGACCCTCTTTATGCTATAGATTTTCGAAGGGTTAACCTTCCACATGATGATTTATTTGACGTATATGCAACGGAATTGACATGTGAAACCCAGTGGGTTTACTAAATCCGGTTATATCTAAACGTACTATAACAACCTAACATTAAAGTCCCGATTTACATTAGGCGAGTTTACTTGCGGCAAGTTTTCTAGTTCTATTTTAAACTTGCTTCTTGCGTTTATACAAACAATTCAGTTTCGGCAAGTTTTGTTTTCAAGACATTGGAAATAATGTCAAAAACGAAAAATATAAAAGGAATTGCCTGAAAATTGCCATACACCTTATGTGTCTCTCCTACAAACTGAGACTTGCCGCAAGTAAACTCGCCTAATGTAAATTGGAACAAAGTTCAAAAACGTCTAGTTTACAACTGTTTCTCAGAGAAAGTTCGGAGAATTTACAAACTTCCAGGGTAAACGAAATCCTAAAACCGCCATAAAATGACAGTAAAGAAAAAATTTCTGCGTCTTTGGAACATAGTGAAAGCAATATGTCGTATATAGATAACGGTTCAAACGATTCTACCTTTGAAAAAAATTTTGTTGTAAATTCGACACAAATTGTAGATATTACTCCTAATACTAGTCCTCTAGAAGAGGGAATACATATTTCTCAAGAGTAGAATTGAAATTGGTACCAGTACTAGTCGAGAAGGACTGTTCTTAAATGATCTCTGCAAAGTAATAGAAAAATTGCCGTTAAATATATAGAAGGATTAGTTCGTTTAAAGCATACGACAGTTAACAATGTATGTTTGCTGAATTATTACGGCCAACACCTCAACAATACTGGTATATTTTGTTTATATGCGAAATGCAAGTACTACAAAACTGGTTGCGGAAAATACAAATTTGAAATAGACATGACGGAGTGCAAGAACATTCGCTATTATAGTTCACAATTAGTTCTTGCACATCCAACAAACAAACATTTCGAAAATCATCAGTTGCGTGGTCCGGACAGAGCGGCATCAAGAAAAGAAATACTCCCCATGAAGCCAACATACCATAGAAATTTGAAGCTATATAAACAATCACAACCTCTGAAGATGGTAGGAAATAACCAAAATTTGCTGTCAAAAGACCCAACGATAAAATTAAAAGCTGAGGCAAACAGAAGAAATGACTGCGACAAAGACCCATTTCTTGACATAATAAAAATGCAAAGCGAAAAAAATTGGAAACTTTACATTCAATATGTTTCAAATCAAGATATATATCTGTTTAGCAAAGAACAATTAGAAATGACAAAAAAAATAAAACTCAGAAAACTAAGCAAAAACACAATATTTTTTGACGCCACTGGCAGTATTCTCCGTATATTGAACCCCAAATCGAAGCTCGTTTTCTTGTACAGCCTTATAATGCATGTTACAGAATTAGGGATATGTCTGGGCTTGTAGTTCCTGTGGCCGAAGGCTTTCTGAACAGCCATAAAGGCCTGCGTACATAAGCTGCCTTGTCTGCTTACCTTGCTTACTTCTGATAAAAGAATAAAAAAGAAAAGGGCAACCCATTTCGAAATTTGCTCGGCCTCCTTTATTCTTTTATTTTTATTATGTCAGAAATGAAGTAGGAAAGCAAGGCAATCAGGCAAGGCAGCTTATGTACCCAGGCCTTTATACTGGCGATATTTCTAGATTTTTTTTTTTTTTTTTTGTATGTCGAAACATGTTGTCGTAAAAATGATATACAGTGGTCAATCACAAAACGTGTGTGTACAGATTGAAGTTGGGCCTGTATAAATGCTGTTTTGGGATCGTCCAATAAAATGTTTAATATTAGCACTATTGATAAATACATGCATCATTGTTATATAAATTGTTCCAAGAATACAGCACCTACCTATATGTTATATTGCAATTATGCTCTGGGCATCTAATGAAAAACATAGTAAAAGACCTACGACAGTTCAAATTGGACGAAAAAGTAGTACAATTGCTTAAATAACAGTTTTTTGTAGCAATCAATATAAGCGACATTGGTAAATTTTATACATGGCTTGAGCATATATTTGTTATTTTATTAAATCCAACCAATACCAGGCTTCCGAAATAGGAGAAATTGACTACACTGACAACGATTTTCAACAAATAAAGCCGAAAACAAAAGAACAATTTAAACCGACGTACAAAAAAAGTCCTTTTTATGTCCGAGCGTTACAAATGTTTTGTGGCGTAAAAAAAAAAACAAATACAAACAATGGGAATTCCTAATCTTTGTATTGCAATTATGCTGTGGATATCTAATGAAAAACATAGTAAAAGACCTACGACAGTTCAAATTGGACGAAAAAGTAGTACAATTGCTTAAATGACAGTTTTTTGAGCAATCAATATAAGCCACATTGGTAAATTTTATACATGGCTATTTGTTATTTTATTAAATCCAACCAATACCAATAATATCATCTGTTTACTGAAAGACCTTCAGGCTTCCGAAATAGGAGAAATTAACTACATTGACAACGATTTTTAACAAATAAAGCCGAAAACAGAAGAACAATTTAGACCGACGTACAAAAAAGTCCTTTTTATGTCCGAGCGTTACAAATGTTTTGTGAAGCTAAAAAAACAAATACAAACAATGGGAAATCCTAATATTTATTTTTGTGAAGAATTTGCGAACTTTCTTCTAAGAAAATATACACCCTATGCTCCTTTATGGGTCGTTTCATTGACAATGACGGTTCTAGCATAGCAAATAGTCCTGCTGAAAGCTATTTTAATATCACAAAAAATCGACGATTGAAGGACTACGAAATTTAAGGCCATCAGACTATGTTCGAAAAGCATATGTTCACCAAGTTGCAACTTTAAGGGACATAGAGGATAAGTACTTAAATAAAATTTTCATTCCAAATGGGAAGCTAAATACGCATAAAATAGCCAAAAAATAAAAATAAGCGTAAAATTCAAGCCAAGAAACGTAAATGCATAATAAACAAAAATAAAAAGAAAATCAACCCAAAAGATAACAATGTATTATCAAAATCCCAAAAACGTAAGTGCACAACGGAACTTACATGATGAGGATATGTGGGCTCGTACCCTAAAGAGGGTAAAACGCGAAAGAACGAGAAAATATGCGGCGTGCCAGAATTAACAACAAATCGGGCATATATATTATTGCAATATTCTAATTTATACAATCAATTAAACATATCATTACCAACCATACCACATACACTGGTGGCCAAAACTAAAGCAACTCAAATTGCAAAGGGAATAAATGTACTGTAACTTTTTTACAAATAAAGATAACGTGAAAGTTTTTCCTGTCTTAAATTAGGCACATTATTCACTTTTAAAAAATAGAAAGCATAAATGCAAAATTCACTTTATGATAAAAATAATGTCAGGTAAATGCAATTGACCCAATTTTGGCTTGGAAAAAACTAAAGCAACTCTACTGTACAGACATATGATCACTTCAATTTTAGTTGTTTCTACCGTTATAATTGTCGCATTTTGATCTCTACACCTACTTCGCTTGTCATAAATCATTTTAAGAAGTTTTTATCACAACAGCACGTGTCTGTTATCGATTTTTAAGTACCGCCAAAAAATTATAAAAATGGCTAGAAACAAGTACAGTACATGGATACAACAGCAAATTATCAGTGACTATGAAAATAATTTATCACAGAAAATGATTTCGGAGAAATATTCCATAAATAAATCGGTGATTTCTCGTATTATAAGTCGTTTTTATGCAACTGGATCAGTAGTGACAGTCCACCACGGAGGAAGGCCTTGAAAAACTTCAGTCCGCACTGATCAACAAATTGTGAGAGAAAAAAACACCCATTTAAGAGTTCAACAGAGTTGGTGAGAGAGCTATCATTGGATATAAGCTCAAGATCAGTGTGGCCTGCATGCCCGGAAGCATCAAAAACACCGTTTATATCTGAAAAGAATCGGATAGCCAGGTTGGCTTTCGCAAACGAACATATCAATTGGAATCCGGCTCAGTGGAGAAATATTTTGTTCTCGGATGAGTCTAAGTTTATCATTAAAGGCTCAGACACAAAAAAATTTTACGGTCAGAAGGCCAAAAAATGAAAGACTCAAGCCGCAGTATTGCAAGGGCACTGTCAAGCATGGAGGAGGGTCGGTAATGGTGTGGGGCTGTTTTTCGTTTTAGGGACATGGGCCTATCCATGAAATAAAGGAAGTTATTGATCGGTTTGTGTACAAAGATGTGTTGGAAAACATGATGCTTCCATTCGCTGAGGAAAATATGCCGCTTGTTTGGGTGTTTCAGCATGACAATGACCCCAAACATACATCAAAACTTGTAAAGGATTGGTTGCGGGAGTCAAAAATCAGGGTTTTGTCATGGCCAGCAAAATCACCTTAACCCCATAGAAAACCTTTGGAGTATCGTAGACAGGAAAATCAAGAGAGATTCGGAAACAAACAAACACAACATTTTCCAAAGGATTCAGGATGCCTGGAGTAGTATACCCAAGGATCAAATTGAGCGTCTTATTGATTCAATGCCCCGCAGGTGTGCAGCCGTTATCAAAAATAATGGTTATGCTATCGATTACTAGCCAAATTTACTTATTTTAAAATAAAATGTTAAAAAGTTGCTTTAGTGGTCAAACCAAGCAAAAATTGGGTCAATTTAGTTTTCCATATATTATTTTTCCTTCAAAATGAATTTAGCATTTATGTTTTTTGTTTTTTAAAAGTGAATAAAATACCTAATTTAAAACTGAAATAGCTTTTACGATATGTTTATTTTTATAAAAGTTACAGACCATTTATTCTCTTTGCAACTTCAGTTGCTTTAGTTTTGGCCACCAGTGTATAAGTCTAATAGAATTCACCAGCCTAAACAATAGGCAACAGTTGTACAATACAGTCGTAGATATTTATTTCAATATACTAATATTCCAAGACCCACAGATAATGTCGTTTGCCACAACCAGTAAAAATGGGAATCTGATATTCTATGAATCTGGATATAAAGAAAACGTTCCAATAGAAAAACTACGAACAAATATTTATACACGTTAGGTACATGCAATTAAGTAAACTTTGATTTTTTAATACAAATATTGCCATATTAACAAGCCATAAAGTTCATAAGTGATATTTAACGAAAGAAATAAATGTAAAACCAAAACACCAAAACAGAATTTGAAATTCCAGATATGACATCGCATGAGAGAACCACCACCCACATAACAACCAGTTAAATGAAATTAGTGAGTTATTGTTTCATACAATTTGTGAGATAATATACTTGTATTGTATAAGAAAAATATTCAATATATTTTATCAAGGACGCAAAGTAATTTATATATTATATCTTTCATATAATATTGTAATATTGCAGTGGACTAAGACATGTTATCCTTATGGTGAAATAAACGACTTAGGGGGTATTGAATATATGGACCCTTTGGCATATATCAAATACATATTATACTCTTTACTAGTCTTCGAAATTTCAGCGTCAGAAGGGAATTATATGGGGTACACCTTGGGTCCCAAGGACTGATGGAAATTTCAGTTTTTTTAGTGTTTTTTTCTATCGATTTTTTCACATGTAAACAAATTCATTGAGGCAAGTAGTTCATAGAAACATCAAATAAAACATCATATTGGGATGTACCAGCAGTGTGCATCTGTAAAGTCCGTTTGAAACAAAAATTTTCATAAAAAAACTGTAATATGATGCTTTGAGCTATTGATTTTATAAATACTTATCCATTTGGACTGAATTTTACAGATATGTCGTGATGTATGGCACGATAGACCTATGTTCGTCTTTATGGGACCTACGCAAATTTCAATAATAAAAAGGCAAATGGGAGATCGCAAGATAGTATGTTTCCCGGAGCTTAAAACGATCAAATTTAAAATCAGTAACCCAGAAAAAATTTATCTTGTGGTTGTAGTGGCCGAAGAAGGAGTAATTTCAGTTTTTTGAAAATTTTTTGCACTTTATATTTAAATTTCGGTAATCGGATAACAATTCCAATAATTTCAGATCCAATTGTACATTTGTTTTTAAAGTTTTGGTGGCTTTCTGACGTTTAAGTGTACATTACGAAATATGGTCCGGTATTGGGATATACACAGTCTTACATAAGTATACGTACGCCCCAAAAATCTCGGGTTTTAGAAAAAGTAATGATATTTATGAAATTCCAAGTACACAGGTTTATTTCGTCTCACTAATAAACAATATTTAATACAACAAAAGTATATTCCATAATATAAATAACGGTAAATTTTACATAAACCAAAAAATGATACTTACAAAAGTATACATACGCCCCAAGGAAATATGAGTATTATCGTACAATTTATGGAATTAGCAGCAAAATGTATACATTTTGTTTTCGCGAATGTGTCTGGGGGTCCGAGATATATTTTAGAGAAAAAAAAATAATTTTTGGGTGTTAAGTGCCGTTATTTAATGCCAAACTTCTTGTATAGTTCGTTAAAGCGGACCCTTGCTGATTTCTTTCCGTTTTAGGTATTTGAGTATACAAAACCACAATATTAGTGTCAGATTATAGATTTTGAAATCCTAGCAAGCTTTTTAGTTGAACTTGTGCATAACACATCTTCCTGGGTGTCGATAAATTCACATTTTCCTGGGATATCTCAGGATGTTAATAGATTCCTCGGAATTCTTGGCTCAAATTTCATACAGAAGACCTTGAATTGTGTTTTAATATGGCGTTATATAATCCTTGTACACCAATTGAAAACGGAAAGAAATCAGCAAGGGTCCGCTTTGACGAGCTATACAAGGAGTTTGACATTAAACAACGGCACTTAACACCCAAAAAATATTTTTTTTTTCTCTAAAATATATCTCGGACACCCAGACACATTTGCCAAAACAATAAAATGCATTAATTTTGCTGCTAATTCCATAAATTGTACGATAATACTCATATTTCCTTGGGGCGTATGTATACTTTTGTAAGTATAATTTTTTGGTTTTTTGTAAAATTTACCGTTATTTATATTATGGAATATAGTTTTGTTGTATTAAATATTGTTTATTAGTGAGACGAAATAAACCTGTGTACTTGGAATTTCATAAATATCATTACTTCTTCTAAAACCCGAGATTTATGGGGCGTACGTATACTTATGTAAGACTGTGTATTTTGAGATTCCGGCGTGATAAATTATTTTTTTTTTAAAAAAATGATTTGTCCAATACGTTTTTAATATGAATTAACTTCAATATAAATTAATTTTTGTATATTAATTGAATTAAATTAAAAAATCGTAGGGTGTGCTAATTATATGTCCCCTTGATAATTTGTGCGTATTCACAAAACTTTTATTTTCAAAAAACCACTGATAATACTATTCACTTATATCATTAAATCTGTTAAGTACATTATAGAAAAGGATTATATTTACGAAAATATTTCAATTTGCCCTATCAAAACTCTTAGCTGACTAAAATCATTTTGCCCCAAAGGAGTGTGCTAATTCTGTGACCAACACTGTATATCATCAAACTCGTCTTGTTCCAATTTTACATTCGTAAAAATTCAGGGATTTGTTAGGAATGTAGTAAGAGTATTTTCTCAGTCCAAAACCAAGGGAAGGAATAATCACAATTTAATATAAAATTTTAAGTTTTCTCCCAAAAAAAAAAAAATCGACGCCAATTATGTTAAGCCCAGCATAACGAAGACTGCCTGCGGTTCATCTACAGAAAATTTAATAGAAATCGACTTGATTTCGACTGTTAATTCTTTTGTACGTCAAATGAAAACTCATCTAAAATCCATTGGATTTCATTTGACGTTTAAGCAATGTAAATGACGGTTGAAATCGAGTGGATTTCGTAAATGTAAACGTACTACTATTAAGCCTCTTTTAATGAAATTATTTCACGATTTATCGTCCAACAATATTTGCAATTACAATGTCCCCAATACAAATTTACAACAACAGACCATAACCATAAAACACATTAACACTTAATAATCCGCACTTTTCTAAAATATCCCACTTTACACCACTTAAATCTAGCAAATTAAATGTCACCAATAAAAAAAAATCGAATAAAAGAAACTCTACTGCCGAACAATAGAATACATTGGCTTTGTTTTTCATTCTACTACCAAATTTTTACAACTCTGATGCGGTGCAAATCTGTTTTTATTGTTTTTTCCATTATTATTTATTTACTTTTTGCCTTTCACCTGTATTTTCGTGGTTTATTTTTATCCAACATCCCTTATGTTTTTTCTTCTTCATTAATCTCTTTTCTTTCGAGTTTTATTATTGTTTTTATCTCTCTCACCTTCCTTGCATTTCATTCACATTCATATTTCACTTTGTTACTTTGTGTTTCTTTTATGGGCTTTTTTTGTTTGGTTCCCACAATCGTCGTTTCGTTTATTGGGCTTTTTCATGTTTTTTGCCCGTTTCTTTTTTGTTTGTGTTTTGATGTTGTTGGGTTTTAGGTTGTTATTACTGTTCCTTCTTTTATCCCTTCGTTTGCTTGTGCTTCTTCTTCTGTCTACCACCGACAACTAGAGTTGTACAATCTAGTTCATTTGAAAGATCTAGTTCAATTGCTCAGCTCTTTAAACTGAACTAGGTCAGTAATCTAGTTCATAGTTCACTATCCAGTTCAATCATTCGGATAAAAATCGTTCTCCGCCTCTTAATCGGTCGTTTGATGAAAACGCATACATACATAAACCAAATACAAACAAACAAAACACTAATATAATTTTACTACTCCATAACAAAAATATTATATTTACATAGTTTTATTGCATTCTTAAAGAAAGATTAATTAATTTTAGAAAAAAAAAACATCTTTCATTTAGGTGGCTGGCAAAAAATCTTATGTTGTGTGTGTGTAGAAATTGTCATTGCGAAAAAGCTTTGTGCGTGTGTGTTTCTTTTTATGTTTTTCCTTTTTTTCTATCCAAAACAAACTGATCACATTACGAAGGCATCCCTTAACATAGACGACGCCGTTACTTTATGTATTTGTGAACGACATGTTGAACTAGATTGTGAATCGTTCGTTGATCGTACGGTCACCGACTGATTATAGTTCAGTGAACTATTGAACTATAATGAACTATATCGACTGATCTAGTTCATACGCTCTTTTCAATGAATCGTTCAATTGAACTAGTTCGTTCATGAACTATACAACTCTACCGACAACCAACCAACTTAACTAACCAAACAACTTTATAGGCCCTTTCATTCGCGCACCACTAGTTCTGACTCGCTTGCACATGCACTTGCGGGACACAACAGGCCCGCAAGAAACACAAACAAGAAAATAACAAATCTGTTTTATTTTCATTGAATGTTGTTGGAGCTCATGGCGGGGTGTGCAACGGGAACGGGGTGGTGGATATTTTCATTTATTAAAAACGCCGTATTGCTGATGTTGGTGTTGTTATTGTTGTTGTGTCTTTTCGTTCCTGCTGCTGCTGTTTGTGTGTTGGTGTGTTTGTTTTTTCCATCGCATTTTGGGGTTGAATTTCAATGAATGCGGCAAACAAAAAAGTTTCCGTTAAAAGAGGATGATTGAAGGGCAAAAAGAGGATGCGGCATAAAATTCAATAAAAGGCACCAAATAAAACACAGACCAGAGCAGCAAGAATTAGGGAAACGAACGAAGAATCCCAAACGTAGACAGACCATTGAACAAGATTTCAAGCGAGCAAAGACAAAAAAGCAACGACGAACCAATCGAATTGAATCTGGTGGGGAAGTTTTTTTCATCTCTTTTTTATTGCTTTACATTTCCAGTGAAATTTTCTTCTTTGTTTATTTTATAAATTTCCACTTGAATCATTATTTCTTCATTCACACAATCACTACTAAATTAGATTTTCACACATTAAACAGGAGATAATTTGGAGATGTTTTTTTTTAATTTTTTGCATTTAGCCATCTTTTCTTTTTTGACTGAATTGACAAAGGAACCAGAGAGTAATTTGTTTTTTGATGTAGTTTCATTCACAAAAACACTTGGTATTTTTCACAAAACAAAAACCATTCTTCTGTGACGACGACCGTGTAATTTTATTTTTCTTCTTTTAATTTTCGTTCACATCTTTTCATCTTCTTTTTGGCCATTCATTGGTTTGGTCACAATTTGCCAGCCATTATTTATTGATTTCCTTACCGAAAAAATTTCTTTTTCGTTTGTTATGGGAATGAAATACTTGGTTTGATTTTTGCACTGAAAATTCTCACAAATTATACATTGAACAATGATAATGAAAATGTCCTTTCAACTACGTTCTGGATATTTTTTGCACGCTAAAATTGTAAATTTTCTCCATTGAAATTAAATCGTATCTTCTTCCTTTGAGTTATTCTAGCGATTGGTTAAACTCGATTGTAATTTGGCTTCAATGGCTGACGATGTCATTGTTATCGCTTTGCCGAGTTGATTGTATGTATCGATAGTGAATTATCGAGAAGTGTTTTGTTGTTATGCTATGATTGTGTAGATGGCGCTGTACATATAATACTAAAATGCATTTACATTTGGTCTGTTCCAGAACTGCAAGAATCTACTAATTGTTACTATTTTTCCCGATAACGTAAAGGACAAATTGTTATTGTAGTAAAAAATAGTAGATAATTGCAGGTTCTGGAACAGGCATATAAACTTTACTTTTTAATAGTAAAGTAGCAAAAGAGAAAACTGGCAAAATTGCTCTCACGCAAAAAGTTTTTCACAAAAGTAAGAGAACGGAAAAATAGAAATTTAGGAATTCAGAAAAATCAGGGTTCTACAATTTGTTTACATCTAGATCTACCTTTTTACTTATACTATGGTGGGACCAATAGCCTGTTTATATTATACCTTTTACTAGGCGTTTACACCAGACAGTTTGTCTTCAAATACAACTCTGATTTACTAACACATACATACATTTGTCGGTTGTCTTCCAGCTGTCCATCATATTTTCACAGACAGTCGGCTTAACATTTTAACATAATTTTTGACATTTTTGTGAAAAAGAAGTGATACGATAATTCAGATGTGTTGAAAACAAAAGAACATGAACAAGAACAAAATATGTGAACGGAACACAAAAAGAAATCGACGATTTTTATTCATAATTTTACAACTGTTTTTGCAGTTGTCTGGACGCCTACGTCACACAGGCAAGTTTTGGGTTTTTGACAATCAATACATGAACTGAACTGTCCTGTCATATGTAAACGCAGGGTTAGGCAGGTTAACATTTTTACGAGGATTTATATGATTGCTCTGTTCCAGACCCTGCAAGAAGCTACTATTTTTTACTACGATAACATTTTTTCCTTTATGTTATCGGAAAAAATAGTACAAATTAGTAGATTCTTGCAGTACTGGAACAGACCAAAGGTCACATTAGGCAAATATTTGCTCTAAATTTTGCTCTGTTCCAGAACCTGCAAGAAGCTACTATTTTTTACTACGATAACATTTTTTCCTTTATGTTATCGGAAAAAATAGTAAAAATTAGTAGATTCTTGCAGTTCTGGAACAGACCATTTGTTTCCTCATATTTGCCCAAACAAATGTGAATTTCATGCAAATTTTTGTTTGCGTTCACATTAGAGGCAAATATTTGGCCTATTTTGTTTGCTCAAACAGTGACAAATAACGCAACGGGCAAACATGTTTGCCATTGCTCTGTTCCAGAACCTGCAAGAAGCTACTATTTTTTACTACGATAACAATTTTTCTTTTATGATATCGAAAAAAATAGTAAAAATTAGTAGATTCTTGCAGTACTGGAACAGACCACATGTGTTCACATTTGAAAAAATATTTTCACCCAAAAACTGTTTGAGCAAACTGTCGACAAACATAAATTTATTTGGACTAGAAAAACAGAAAGAGAGAAATAAAAAATATGGCGTTTCGTTTATTGTTTGTTGTGGAGAATGGGAATAAAATACCATCTGTTTGGCAATGAGTGCCTTGTCGGAATGTTGCGAATGTATGTATATGTACATATGTATATGATGGCACATTGACATTGTGCTTTGGAATATTATTTTTATTAACAGCTTTTAATTTTTAGTTTGCAATGTAATGTTTTCAAAACCAAAAAAGGATTTTTTGTGTTAATTTATTAAAATTGACAGATAACACGGTGCGCCTGAATCAATTTGGAATGGAAAGTGCTTACACCTGGGAAGTTTTTTCGGATTTTGAAACTACAATGTTCAATGAAAAATCAAAAAACAAAAAATCTCCTAATGGGTACTTTACACGATATGTTTTTTGCATATGAGTTGTCACTTCTCCCATACAAACTGTATATGCGAAGTGACAACTCATATGTAAAAAACATATCGTGTAAAGTACCCATAAGTCGATGGTCAGACTAGCAAGGTTTCTTGAAACCAATTTCGGTAAAGTTTCTTTTCAAGTTTCGTTAGTGTCCACACTCGTTAACGTGAAATTTAAGATTTTTGCGTGTCCTCTTTATTTTACCATTCGCGTTTGTTGTGTTTCTCATACCAATAAAAGCAAAAAAAGACATAAATAAACCAAAAAAACAACATAAAATAATTAATAGGCCGTTTACATATAACCGGGTTAACCCAGTTGGTCTGGGTTTCAAATGTCATTTCCATTGTGTATACTTCAAATAAATCCTCATAAAGAAGGTTAACCCTGCAAAAAACTATAATCTAAACGCCGTATAAGATTAATAATTAAATTAATATTAATAGTTAAATTTTCACTATTTCATTAATTAAATATTTTTATTAAATCTTTTTATGTTTGTTTTGTTGTTAACGTTTGCTTGAGAAAATAAAAATGAAAGAAAATGGAAGAAATAATCTTGCAACGAAAAACAAGAAGAGGCAACATAACAAACACAGAAAACCATGTACATGGGTTTCACTACTTCATACCCCTCGCCTATAAACTTGACGTCGCCATGTTGAAATCGTGCTAGTCTGACCATCGACTAAGCGATATTTAAATATGTCGCGGTCAATGTTCAAATTTTTCGGGTCTTTATAGGCGTTCAAGATTTGGCTTGGAAACCGCAAGTGAAAATGTAGCATTGAAAAATCTATACACGATTGACCATTATGACGTTTTCCTATTGTTTACAATGTTTGAGATATAGAAGTTCAAATTGGGACAATGCACTGACTCCATCGACTGCTTATAACTACATGTGACTGCAATGTCACAATTTAAAGCTATAGCTCTGTTCCTTTACGTACAAGAATCTTCAAGTTTTACCACTTTTTACTCGAAAAGCGTTCCTTAACTTCTGACACCATACAATTCATATGGGAGCAGTTTACAACTTTTACTACTTTTGCCGGTTTTACCACTTTCAAAAGTAAAGGAACAGACCATATATATCTCAAGAAATATTACAATCTAGGAAAAAATTACAAAAGTTGTAGAGAATATTCACAGCTATAAGATTATCTCTAGTCCAATTTCTATAAGACTTCAAGCAAAATCCTTGAAGAGAATTTCCATTCAACGCCTTCTTTAGTCCCAATTCGATAGGACTTGCTGTTTCCAAGCAAAATGAAAAACCTAAAAAACCCCAAAAAATATGAACTTTAAACGGCAACGCGTTTCAGAATCCACGAAACTTCCCAGGTGTAAGCACCTACCATTTAAATTTGGTTGAGGCGCACCGTGATAAAGATGTAGTTTTTTTTTTGTAAAAATTGGCCGACTTCTTGAAGACAATAGACACTAAAAAATAAATCCACGAAGTAGTACAATAATAACCAAAATAATTATTTAATTGTAATGCAAGCATTGAAATCAATGTTCATGGCATTTTTGCAGTCCCACTGACTGAATTTACCCCCTGTTTTTGTAAAAGCTTTTATTCTTCTCACACGAACTGTCAAATTTTGTAGATCGATTTACTCGCATCAGCGCAAATGTAGAGCTCTGATTTTTAAAAGACGATTTCTTAACTATAGCTCTGTTCCAGAACTAAAAAGTTTTTACAATTTTTACCACTTTTACACATTTTGCGTTCCCGTACACAAAATTTATATGAAAATCGTTTACGACTTTTACAACTTTTACGACTTTTACCACTTTATAAAGTACGGGAACAGGCCATATATGTGGAACGCGTCTAAGAAAAATTAGGTCCGTATGTAATCTGGGTGCTGAGCTATGGATGTCTAAATAATTACGAATATAGACGAACGAACAAAAAATAGTTACAAAAACAGGGGGTTAGAAATATTTTCTCTAATTATGAGGATTTCCAAAATAGGTTTGGATAGCGGTATTCTACTTCCAACACATCCATCAACGATAGATTCCACAATTAATCTCTAAAATTTCGCGTTTTGCCTCTTCTATTTTCCGTTATAAAAAACAGCTCGCCTATTCCTATACCTAACAAATCTACACCTAAAATTTTATCAAATTTGGTCCAGAGAATTCGGAAAAATTGATTTTGGGCATCATTCAGTATCAGATAATACACACTCACGTTTCAATTGTTTATTTGTGTATTCATTAAATATTCGCTTTGTATTATATATTTACAAGTAATGTTAACTTTTTTATATTCATAATATCCTTTTTTTAATCGGTGACAACAATGTGTTTCAGCAGATATTTGCCCTTGTTTGCTCTTACAAAACTTTTGTAAGACCAAATAAATATTTGCTCAAAAGAGTGATAAATATTTGCTCAAGAGTGTTTACTGGAAAATTTTTTGTTTGCTGGCAAATGGTTTTGTTTCCCCAAAATCAGCTGTTTTTTTGTTTGCCCTTGAAAAATATTTGCTGGTCAGATTGAAGCAAACAAATATTTGTTATTTTTCGGCAAATATTTGCCTAATGTGACCCGGAACAGACCAGGGGTTGGATTCTTGTTCTATGAAAATTTGAAATGAAAAATATTTTCTTTATAATTTTTTTCATTTGACAGTTTTCTCCTTAATAAAAGTTTTCATTTCACATTTTCATAGAAATAGAATTGAGCCTCAGATGTATACACAATAGAGCTGGCAAAACATCGATGGCACTATCGATAATATCGATTATTATTTAAAACTTCAATATCGATAGTTTTGCCTAGTCCTTGGTCACACTAGATGGTTTCATTGAAACAATTTCATGAAATCCAGGGTTCCTAGGTCGATTTCCATACTAGAGTAAAATCATGAAGTTGCTGTAATGGGGAAATCGATTTAAGAATCCCTAAAAGTTTCAATGAAACCACTCTAGTGTGACCTTCGACCTATCGATATTATCGGAATAAAAACCCCTAACATGAAATCCATTGAAATAAATAGAAATTTCGCTGCTTTTCGGTTATGTGTGTGTAAGAAAGTAAGTCCGTAGTCACACGTACACATTTTTCGGTACAATAAAATTTATTTTTTTACATTTTTTATAAAATGAAAGCAGTTGTTTATTCTCCTTTACATTTCTGTGAACTTCTTTTGCATAATTTCAAGAAAATCATTGATATTTCCGTCATTTTCATCTCCAAATTAATGGCGATGACAACTTAACGATAATATCGATAGTAATCGATATTTTAAAACATTATATCGAAAATATCTAATGTTGGGAATATCGATGGTTTGCCAGCTCTAATACACAAATGACATTTGAAACCCAGTGGGTTTATTAAATACGGGTTTAAACGACGTTTGCATTGGTGCCTCTTGCCGAGTAAACCTTCTTTATGAGGATTTATTTGACGTTTGCGCTATGGAATTGTCTTTTTAAACCCAGTGGGTAAATAAATGCGGTAAATCAGGTTAAATGCAAACTGGGTATTATGTAAACGTGCAATAATAGCCAGTTTATAGGAACCGACATTTGAAAACCAGTGAATTTATAAATATAAACCAAACCATGCCAGGTTAAAAGCTGGTAAATAGATCTTGAACTGATGTAACACCATAAAGCAAACGTAAAAAAAATCCTCATAATGATTTGTTTCATGTTTGCGCTATGGAATTGACATTTAAAACCAAGTGGGGTTTATTAAAACCGGTTACACTTAACCGGATTAACCCAGTGGGTTTCGATTTCAAATGTCAATTCCATAGCGCAAACGTCAAATAAATGCTCTCGAAGTGGGTTAACCCGGCAAAAACTCTAGTGTAACCGTACTATGAGTTCAAACGCAGTATAACCCGACAAAAAGCTCTAATGCAAAAACTGTTTTATTCGGCTATGCGTATATTACCCCGTTTATATATAACCGGATTTAACTAACCGACTGGGTTTTAAATGTCAATTGCATTGCTTATATTTCAAACAAATCCTCATAAAGAAGATTAACCTGGTAAAAGGCTATAACAAGGCAAATTCATATAACACCCCGGTTACACTTAACCGGTTTAACCCAGTGGGTTTGGATTTAAAATGTCAATTCCATAGCGCAAACGTCAAATAAATCTTCTCGAAGGGGGTAACCCGGCAAAAAACTCTAGTGTAACCGTACTATAACCCAGCAAAAAAATTTGGAAGTTGTGCAATTGGATTTATGATTTCACAACATCATTCGATGTAGTCCAACAGAGTTATGAAAAATGCACTCCGTTCGATACATTTTATAAGCAGTTGCTGTAGAGATCCCTACAGAAAAAAAAACAGTTGGTTGATCCCTACACATTTCTTCAAAAGATAAACAAGAGTGTATGCATTTCGAAGAATTTGTTATAAAATAAAGAAATAACAACTTAAGTTGCGAACATTTTTGCGGTAATTCACGAGACGGAAATTTTTAATGGACTGGAATTGAAGTCCATGTCGAAAGTCGAAGGTCACACTAGAGTGGTTTCATTGAAACTTTTAGGTATTTATAGATCGAGTTCCCCACTACAGCAACTTTATGATATCACTCTACTGTGAAACTCGACCTAGGAACCCTTGTTTTCATGAAATTGTTTCAATGAAACTCTCTAGTGTGACCTTCGACAAAGCTGAACTAGTGATGGGAAGGCAACATAAAAAACATTAGGATGACGAAAGAAAATCGGATTCGCTTGGATTAAATCGAGAACGGAGGAAGTAAGCTCAAATGTGATTAAATTTAATGGAAACTTTTTTAATTTGTGTTTATATAATAAAGTTCTTTGTGTTCTTGTTTAACACAAATAATAAATGCATTTTATTTATTTTGGGATATTTCGCAATGGCTTGCATTTTAATTGCATCTTTAGACTGATTAAAAATGCAATCCGAAGAGTGCCTTTGAAAACGGAGTGCATCCTAGCTGTGTGCTGTGGAAGCAAAATATAGTGCATCCTTGCTGTTTTATAATAAAGAGCTGTGTGTATGTTATAATAGAAGACGTAGAAGCGAAGTAGGGGGCTTTGGTGACGTGTATGCGTCAAACAAGTGTGTTTCTTGTTTTGTTGTTGTTAACCAACGTAGCAAGCGAAGAGGAAAAGAAAAAAATAGTATGAATTATCTTGTTCCTTTTTCTTCAGTTTTTTAAATACCATCGTAGTAAAATTAAATGCCCAATACATTTTATAATTGAATCTAAAAGGTGAATGGAATTATTTTATTGGATAAAGAAGAAATCGCATCTAATATTGGTAATTACATTCATACATACAATGTATATTTGAAAAATGTTACATCCATAGCTTTGTTCCTTTACCAGAAAAGTAAAGGAACGAAAAAATGGTAGATCTGGTAGCAATGTCAAAAAGAAACATACAAATTCAATTTTCTTCTTTTATTTTTTAATTTTGTTTTGTCAGCGTTCGCCTTTTTCTTCTGTTTTTCGTTCATTTTTTTCTTCATTGTGAAATAATCGTCCAACAAATTTCAAAAAATCAGTTCTACCATTTTTACCTCAATAAATTTGTCTGGTAGGCTGTGGTAGAAGAGAATGGCAAATGTGCTCTCTCTTAAAAATTGCTGCCAGTTTTACCACATTTTGGGGTTAAGGAACGCTTTGCAGGTTAAAAATGGTAACAAGTGGTAAAAATGGTAACCTCAGGTAAGTAAAGTCCCGGTCCACACTAGAGTAAATTTCATTAAAAAATTTCATCAAATTACGTGTTCTTAGGCCGAATTCCCCATTACAGCAATTTCATGATTTTACACTACTATGGAACTCGATCTAGAGACGCATAATTTCATGTTAAAATTTCAGTGAAATTACTCTAGTGTGGCCCGGGACAAAGGAACACAGCTCATACTTATTTATTACATCAGCTTTGTTCCTTTACGTTAAAGTTTCTTCAAGTTTTACCATTTTTAACTCGGAAAGCGTTCCATAACCCCAAAAAGTAGTAAATCTGGAAGCAATTTTTAAGAGAGTGAGAGAGGAGAGAGAGCCAAAATGGCTTTCTCTTTTACTAATTTCTGCTCGACCAATTTCGTTGTGTAAAAAGTGGAAAATCTGTCAAACTGCTGATTTGACATTTATTTGATAATTAAAGCAAAAGAGAAAAAGAAAAACTACTAAAAAGAAATAAAATAAAATAATAAAAATTTAATCCAGTGAAATAAAAAACAGTGAAATTTATTTGGTTTGTAGTTTTTTTAAGCATCCATGTTTGTTTTTGCTGCCAGATCTACTATTTTTTCCGTTTCTGTACTTTTGTGCAAAACTTGTTACGTGAGAGCAGTTTTCACAGTTTTCTGAGAGAAGAGAGAACTTCCCTCTTTTGCTACTTTTACTATTAAACATGTAAAGGAACAAAGCTATTATATAATCATTTGTTTTATTTCACAACTAACCCTGCGTTTACAAATGACAGGACAGTTGACTTCATGTATTGATGGTCAAAATCCCACAACTTGCCTGTGTGACGTAGGCGTCCCAACAACTCGTTGGTGTCATGCTTAAGTGTTCTATACGCCATTTGCCTGATTCGAGAAAAACTCAAGTTAATGTTTAAGGCCATGCAGGATAAAAATGGTGCAATAATCCAATACTTTAAGAGCTCAGTTCTACTTAACTAAACTCATAGAATATATCAGTAGTTTATCATAATAAGATTTCTGTGATAGTCTAGAAGTTATGGCCAATTTTTATAATTGCAAAAAGTTGCTGAATTGTTCCATGGAATCTTTTTTCATGTTTTTGGCAGTTTGTGTGACACGTTTTGTCACATTTCAACCAAAACACTTTTATCAATCGTGTTCCACCTCCCTTATATGAAGTGCTACTGTGGAATTTAAAAATCAAGACTTTAAATGAAACATCTATTTTTCTCATATAAATACAATAAGGACCATTATTATAGGTTTCCTTAACATTTATTTAAGGGATTGCCTCCACTTATCACTATTTTTTATGGTAAAAATTTCGATCGGACAAAACGGATTGATTTTTTGCATTTCTAAGGTAACATAAATCTTTTAAACTCGTTTTTCTTATAAAACCATTTTTGTAGTCGGTGTCCACACTAGCTTAAAGTCGAATGGACGTTTTTGCGTACATTTTTGTGGACTTGCATCAAAATTTTGTCTTTAAAATAGGGATTTTTTGTTTAAACGATTGATAAAATTTCGTTTTCATGTAACAATACAATATTCAAAAATATTTGGATTTAGAAACTATTATTCTTCAGTTTTTAAACCATGTCCTTTAAAACAATTTGTTCCATACGCCACATTATTCGTAACTTGGCAAAAATTGGCAATTTTTTGTTCCAAACGCCATCATTTTTGGTGCGGAACAATTCGTTTTTGCCTCTTTTTGTTCCATTCGCCAAACGACATGGATATGGAACTAAAAAGTTCAAAGTTGTTTTGTTCCATACGCCAGGCTATATGGATATGGAACAAAACGACAAGATTTTTGGGTCACAAAACGGATATGGAATATATTGGCATCTGAATATCTCAGAAAGTATAAGAGATAGTGAAAAACCGACCAAAAAGAGCATGGTTCAAAACCTTGTAAGGTACCTTTATCTCAAAATGTCAAAAATGGCGTATGGAAAACTTAAGCATGACACCGACGAACTGCAAAAACAGTTGTACAGTTTTGAATGAAAATCGTCGATTTCTTTTTGTTTTCCGTTCACATGTTTTGTTTTTGTTCATGTTCTTTTGTTTTCAACAAATTTCAATTATCTCACTCAATTTACAAAAATGTCAAAAATTTATCTTTCCTACTGTCTGCGAAAAAATGATGGACAGCTGGGAGACAAACGACAAATGTACGTATGTGTTAGTAAATCAGAGTTGTATTTGAAGACAAACTGTCTGGTGTAAACGTCTAGTAAAGAGAAGCGTTCAACGATGTTTCTATATTTTTTCTTTTTTAAAGTGTGACTATTTACAAATTATTTCATTCAGTTTTTCTATTAAAGTGTGTTATGTATTTCTTTGAAATTTTGTATGTATGTGTCTGTTGTTGATTTGCCTTTCAATAAACAACCACCATTTATAAATGTATGTATATAACGGAAATACATATGTTTTACATTGAAATTTACGCCCCCTTGCTCTCAGTAACCGCCCACTGACGGTTTGTTTTTTTGTGGCTTTTGGGTTTGTATTTGTTTGCACCCAAACCTGTGTTATGTTTGGGACTGCTTGCAAGCAAATATATGTTTGCTGCAAAATAGGTTTGGGACATACATACAGTCAACCAAAAAAGTCTACATACACCCTATAATTCTCGAGTTTTAAGGGTAAGGAAGCATTTTTATGAAAATCCAAGTACATAGATCTATTTCATATCCCTAATAAACAATATTACATAGAACAAAAATATATTCCATAATACGAATAACGGTAAATTCTATAAAAATTAAAAAATTAATAGGGAAAAAGTGTACATACACCCAATGAAATATAAAGATTATCATAAAATTTATGGAATAAGCAATACAAATCTTACATTTTATTGCTTTGTCGAATGTCTCTGGTTGTCTATGATATATTTTAGATAAAATAGGAACATATTTGTGCTTTAATTGACGTTATTTACGGTCAGACTTCGCGTATAGCTCGTTAAGGCGGACCCTTGCAGATTTCTTTGAGTTTTTCAGTCTGGTAGTTTATGAAACCCCAGAAAATACGGTGGGACTAATTATTTTGAGATCCTAGAGCGCTTTGACGTTGTTCTTATGGATAATATAGGCTCCTGAGCTTCGCTAATTATGCGAATTCCTGAGTTTTTCATTATATTTATAGTTTTCACAGCATTCCAAAGGTCAAATTACAAGCAAGAACCTTGGAATTACCTTGTAATACATTTTTGGACCTTAACTCAATCAGAAATGTACAACATTATTCTACAAACCCGCTCCTAAAGTTTCCAAAGCATCAAAATAAAATCACCACCAAAGAATGCATGAAATTTGTATGAAATTTACACTGTTAACTAGTATGCCCTCGTATAATGATCGTTAGGGTCACTTCAAGCGCTTAAATGTCGGATACTTTTACATTGCTGATTCAAGGGATGCTCGAGGATTGTACTAGACCTTATTACAAGGTAATTCGAAGGCTTCTGCATGTAATTTACCCTTGGAATGTTGTGAAAACTATAAAATTTATGGAAGACTCAGGAATTCACATATTTAACGAAGCTCAGGAGCATATATTATTCATAAGAACAACTTCAAAGCGCTCTAGGATCTCAAAATAATTAGTCCCACTGTATTTCCCGGGGTTTCATAAACTACCAGACTGAAAATCTCAAAGAAATCTGCAAGGGTCCGCCTTAACGAGCTATACGCGAAGTCTGACATTAAATAACGGCAATTAATCCACAAATATGTTGCTATTTTGTTTAAAATATATCATAGACAACCAGAGACATTCGATAAAGCAATAAAATGTAAAATTTGTATTGCTTATTCCATAAATTTCACGGTAATATTAATATTTCATTGGGTGTATGTACACTTTTTCCCTATTAATTTTTTAATTTTTATAGAATTTACCGTTATTCGTATTATGGAATATATTTTTGTTGTATGTAATATTGTTTATTAGGGATATGTGATAGAACTATGTACTTGGATTTTCATAAAAATGCTTCCTTACCCTTAAAACCCGAGATTTATAGGGTGTATGTAGACTTTTTTGGTTGACTGTATGTTAGAGAGGCTTTTTTTCTGTGTGTGTATATAACCGGATTTAACAAACCTACTGGGTTTCAATGTCAATTCCATTGCTTATGTTTCAAATAAATCGTCATGAAGAAGGTTAACGCTTAAAAAATCTATAATATAAACATGGCCTTATACCCCGGTTATACTTAACCGGATTAACCCAGTGGTTTTGGGTTTCAAATGTCAATTCCATAGCGCAAACCTCAAATAGTAATGTAGTTCTGGAATACAATTATAATGTTGCTGATTGTAGGAATCTACAAACTAATTGGTTTACTTGAAGGATTCTCTAAACAAATGCTAATAAAAGGTAAAAGGGTGTCCTTTTCACTACTCTTTTGTACTGCATCTAAACAGGCAGTGCAATCGCGACTCACGTTAGCCCATGGTACAATAATACAGGTACAACGGCAAAAACACCTGATTATCACGCTAGTTGTCAAAATACATTATTGTGAATAAAATTACATACAAAATGTAAACAAGCAATTCACAGTGATGCGTTATTGTGAACAAATTTTGACGTTTGGTGTGGTAAACGGCCCGATTATTGTTATCGATGTAACATCTTGTTATTCCACCATGCGTTACCCAATGGCGAAATAATGGCCGTTGTGCGTCGCGTCACGCATTAAAAACAACAACCACATGAAAAAAGTGTAAGTGATGCCAAGTTTGTTATTGAAGTTTTCATGTGGTTGTTGTAACGCGACGCTCAACGCACCGTATGTGCAGAGACCTTAAGGTGTTATGCTAATACTATGTTTACATTTATGAAATCCACTCGTATAAGTTTACATTTACGAAACCCACTCGATTTCAACTGTCAATTCCATAGCTCAAACGTCAAATGAAATCTCATCTTAAATCCATTGGATTCCATTTGACGATTAACCTATGGATTTGACAGTTGAAATCGAGTGGATTTCGTAAATGTAAACCAAGCATTACAATTGCTCAAAATGAGTCCAATTTGTTCACAATGACGCATTACTGTGAATTGCTTGTTTACGTTTTGTATGTGATTTTATTCACAATAATGCAATTTGGCAACTAGTGTGTTTATTATCTGTGGTGTAGTACCTGTATTATTGTGCCATGTGTTAGCCATATTTTTTGTCGAATAGATTCACGTGAACATTTCCTGCAGGAGCAAAATCATAAGCACCCTGTATTTCAAAAAAACAGCATATCAATGACATCAACCTCAAATAAGCGAAGACAACCGCCACAAAAGCATTGCATGTGCTGCCACATTGACAATTTCAAAAACAAACATACAAGTTCAACTTTCTTCTATTAGATGTGTTCTTTTACACTATAGCTCTGTTCCTTTACGTGCAAGAATCTTCAAGTTTTACAACTTTTTACTCGAAAAGCGTTCCTTTACTTCAGACACCATACAATTCATATGGAAGCAGATTACAACTTTTGCTACTTTTGCCGGTTTTACCACTTTCAAAAGTAAAGGAACAGACCATATAATTTGTACAAATTATGAGTAAACGAACATACATATTATTTCACAGTTTTTCATTTTGTTTTGTCACGAACAAAAAAATCTTCATATGAAATAATTTTTCTATTAAATTAAAACCTAGTTTTATAGTACGTTTATATATATATATATAACCGAATTTAACAAACCCACTGGGTTTTTAATGTCAATTCCATTGCTTATGTTTCAAATAAATCCTCAAAAAGTCTGTAATATAAATAGCATATTAGCATTTTTCTGACCATGGTAGAACAAGAAAAGTTAGCAGCAATACCCAGCTGACTGAACTGGGTTGTAGTGTTAGTGTCAAATTTCATATGACATTTTATACATTCATTTCTATTTCGATGTACATTAGGGACATATATTTTTTGAAAAAAAAATATATCATTCGGAAAAAACCATTTCCCAGAAAGACTTCTTCATATCAATGATATGTAACCTCCTCCAAGTTCGAACGATAAGCCGCGCAGTAAATCACCGCTTGTAGAGGCGATACAACGTTTGTTAATATGTGAGGTATTTTGTTAAAATTTAAAAAAAAATAAAGCCCTAATAAACATGTGCTTCTTTGATTTCTAAAACAAAACATTGAAACAGCTTCTCCCTTTTCTATGAATTTCCAGCGAACCCAAACTTTTCTGCAAGAATTCTACTTTCTGCGAGAATTTATGCATTTAGTGGAATGATGTGGAAACATAAAAATTCAAAATGTAACGAATTTTCATTCATGCTTTCCAAAATATTCAATCAAATGTGAAAAATTATTAGTTTTTTAAATTCCAATAATTTATAGACATTTCCTTGTTTTGTTTACAAATACAAGTGGCAGTAACGTTACAAACAAAAACAAATTCCTTTGTGGTTGTTGTTCGAGTTGTATTTGTTGTAGTATTGACTTTACCTTGTATTTGTTCTACCATGTTTTCTGACCTTCTTTTCTTTCGAATGACTGAATAGGTAATGATTTGGATTGTTGTGTCTATTTCATGGCACAATTACCAAGGTTGTAGAGTCACACCAGCTGTTCGAATATGAAATGTCAAATCCCTTTATAAAAAATTATTTTTGTTGTAATTTACCCAACATTATAAAGAAACAATTGACATAACATATTCAAAATATTACGATACCTTGGTAATTGTGCCATGGTCTATTTGGAGAAATTAATGACCAAGGCATATGTATTTATATAAGGTAGAAGTGACAATCAGCTGTAATATTACTTTTTTGTAAATTTAGCTTTCAAAATGTAATAAAAATGCCCTACGACAGTTCTGAATGCTTTATATTTACATTTTGATTCAAATTTGTTCTATTTTAGAGGATTTTCAAAATGTATTTATTTTTTTTAGAACGACCACATTATTCAATATTTTCTTTGACATTAAGTTTTCAATAACAACAATGTTGTTTTTGTAAATTTCAAAAATTAATCATGAAAAATCATTAAGGTTTATATCACGAGTACGTACAAACAACCTAATGAAAAATGAAAGTCCTGGATAATACAGCTCCTTCCATATATCATTAGGTTGTGTGTACGTACTCTGGATATAACCCTTAATGATTTTTCATGGTAATTTTTTGGAAAATAACTTCAAAAACTAGAAATTTCTAGCCAAATTGCGTCAAGAATATCATTTTTTCTATCTTAATCATTGACAAAACTAATGAAAATGATAGGGAACCAATAATTCCACCATTCTGAATTCCAAAATTATTAAGCGATTATTGTGGTGCATCATATTTAATGCTCACATTAAAAAGGACCATTTTTTTATTTTCCGGTAAAATTTTAGTATAACGGTACTGGAAAGGGAATATTTTTGTATGTCATCTTAAGGACAACTTTTCGGCCTACAAAATTGTTTTTTGATTTGTTAAAAAATCTCAACTCGTTTCTAAGTTATCAACGCTTAAATTTTTATTTCAGGTTGCATGATTTTTAGTGACAGTCATTGTATATCCAGTTGCTGCAAAAGCTCTTGACCATGAAGACCAGAGCCTTTGCAGTAATTGCACCCTGTAGGAAATGTCAATAGTGAATCTATACTGACTTACTACTGACATTGTCAACAGTACTACTGACAAACTGTAAACAACTAATGTAATTTCCTATAGACATTTTGTATGAACGTGTCATTCGAAAGTCAGTACTGACAATGGAACTAGTATGTCAATAGTAAGTCAGTAGTTCCTGAGGAACCATGTGTTGACATTGGAGGTAGTGAGTCAATAGTACCAGATTTTCAATACAAAATTTTTTAGCTTATTTGGAACTTTTCATAGATAAAACAGCTATATAGTACATTTAATAAGAAGATGAAGCTACACATTTGTTTAAATACTATATTTCATTAAAGAATAAAACAAATAATATTGAAAATGCTAAAAATGTACAAATTGCGTATTACAGTATTTTTATCTTTTTAAATGGCTAAGCCAAAGATTCCACATATGTAAGTAAAAAATTACAGCCTGTTTCTGTATGTCGAAAGAAGAATGTGTGCGAATGAAACACGCCCAAACTTTAGTTTTCGAAATAATTTTACCTTTGCTTTTGCTTCAAAACAAAAAACAAATTTGAAAAACACACAAGAGTTTGGGCGCGTTTCATTCGCACACATTCTTCTTTCGACATACAGAAACAGGCTGTTAGTAAATAAAGACAATGTTTTCAAGGCTGCTTAAATATTTTTGGTCTGTTCCTTTACTTTTGAAAATAGTAAAACCGGCAGAAGTAGTAAAAGTTGTAAACTGCTCCCATATGAATTGTACGGTATCCAAAGTAAAGGAACGCTTTTCGAGTAAAAAGTGGTAAAACTTGAAGATTCTTGCACGTAAAGGAACAGAGCTTTTAACTTATAAATAATAAAAAACGTTCTCGTTTTATTATCTTGGCCAAGTCGCACCAATGACTTGTCTGCTTAAAATAGTTCTTCTTCTGTTGCACTTAACGTTTTATCAGGCGATTCGCTGAATGTTGGATATAACATCTAGGAATTGAAAAGAATAAGCATGTATAAATAAACATAAATAAAAAATATGTCCTTAAATTTGCTTACCTATTGCAGCTGTATAACATTGGAAAAATCTCACAATCGATTTTTGCCAAATAATTCTTCAACATTGTAATTCATTATTATGTTTAGTTGCATTCAGCATTTCCAGCGAGACGGGACAATATATATGTACATCAGGCTCCACAATCTTCTCTAAAGGCCTCGGCACATACGGCGCGTTGAGCGTTGTGTTACAACAACCACATGAAAACTTTAAGAACAAACTTGGCATCACTTACACATTTTTCATGTGGTTGTTGTTTTCAACGCGCAACGCGTCGCACAACGTTCCGTATGTGCCGGGGGCTTAAAGGTTCCACGTAATGTCTAATTGTCCAAATTTCACCACAAATGTTGTTAGCCGCCTCAGAATTCGTACTTTGCTATAGAATTGTTTATTTTTCACATGTCTTTTATATTTTCTTTTGCTCATACTTGTTATTGAAATTATATGCCTAAAGTTTTCACGATATTTTATTGATTTTTACAAAAACACTTTTTTCACCAACCGCAAAAATTATTTTACGCCAAACAATTAAGAAAATTATCATCTTTCAATATACACAATGCTTCTTCTTATTAAGGTAAAGGTATCAATAGTTGACAACCTGGTGACAAAGTGTTGACTTTGTCACCATATTAGTAGACAAAGTGGCGACATGTCAACACATGACCCCACACTTCCTACAGGGTTGTTATTGAAATTATATGCCTAAAGTTTTCACGATATTTTATTGATTTTTACAAAAAAACTTTTTTCACCAACCGCAAAAATTATTTTACGCCAAACAATTAAGAAAATTATCTTTCAATATACACAATGCTTCTTCTTATTAAGGTAAAGGTA
Organism: Musca autumnalis; assembly: GCF_047663935.1. Lineage (NCBI taxonomy): Eukaryota > Metazoa > Arthropoda > Insecta > Diptera > Muscidae > Musca > Musca autumnalis. Next base: position 213,332,752 of record NW_027411866.1, on the reverse strand, counting down.
TCAATAGTTGACAACCTGGTGACAAAGTGTTGACTTTGTCACCATATTAGTAGACAAAGTGGCGACATGTCAACACATGACCCCACACTTCCTACAGGGTGTTTCTACTACAAACAATTTTACAAATCAGTGAATTCGGTTGTTTTTAGAATTGTTTGGCATATTAATAAAACAGCACACACAAAGGCTGACACCCGTATCATTTGTTGCTTTTATACGTAACAACTACGAAGCTACGTGTTTCAAAACGCCAAAAATTTTTTTTTAACCCAGCATACACAAATTGTATACATTGTTTTGAAGTTTTCCTAAACGACTTAATCAGGTGGGGAAAAATCCCATAGAAAATCAATAGTTTTGTTGTATGAAGAAATGGGAAGTTTCAAGTGATGTAGTCGTTGGTTGGAGGCACCTTGAGTTTTTCAAACTGTGCTGCGCTTCACTACTTAAGGCGTAGAAACTGATTATATGTTTCCAGTTGCTGCAAAAGCCCTTGACCATAAAGACCAGAGTTTTTGCAGAAATTTCTGATGTCCGGATGCCATCTCCCATCTAGGAAACAGTCAGTTGAGTTGTCTGCAATATTGTATTCACGTTCTTTCCGAATCTTGATCTCGTCGAATGACAACTTGACGATCCCTCTTGCTTAATGTTGCCACAATATTGTTCAGATTCGATTCCAATTTCCTCGCGTTTTATGGGCCGCCACCACAAAGATCGATCCGTTCAGTGAACTAGATTTCTTAACTCTACCGGGAAGTAAATGCAGCTACAGTGACTGTCACTAAAAATGATGCAAACTGAAATAAAAATGTAAACGTTGATGACTTGGAAACGAGTTGAGATTTTTTAACAATTCAAAAAACAATTTTGTAGGTCTAATAGTTGTTTTTAAGATGACATAAAAAAATATTCCGTTTCCATTACCGTTATACTAAAATATTACCGGAAAATAAAAATTGTCCTTTTTAATGTGAGCATTACAAAAGTTTCCACCACAATAATGGATTATTTCCAAATTTTTCGCTGTTTATTCAATTTTAGTAATCAGAATTGGGGTAATTATTGGTTTTCTATCGTTTTCAGTAGTTTTGTCAATGATTCCGATAGAAAAAATTATATTTTTGACCTAATATTGGCATGATTGTAATTAATGTCCCTTTGTAGGCAATTTGGCTAGAAATTTCTAGGTTTTGAAGTTATTTTCCAAACAATGACTATGAAACATCATAAAGGGCTATGTCCAGAGTATGTACAAACAATTTAATGACATATGGAAAGTCCTGTGTTAGCCAGACTTGCCCTTTATTATAGTTGTCTTTAACGGAGTTGTCCTGATAGAGGTAAAAATCAGGGCATAGAACAAACATTTTTGCATTTTTCTTTGAAATTAGTTTTGAGAAATATTGTTAACAATGTCTTGACCATGTCTGCTCTTATAAAAACAAAAATTTCCACACCCATTGTTGGTATTCAAGCCCAAACAATACTACTCCCTTCGACAAGATTCATAGAAGCACTCCAATTAATTTTTGGTGCGGTTTTTTTTCAGGCAATGTCGTATTTTTGCGGGCATTTTTTGGTGTTAGATTCTTAGTTAGGATAAAAATCAGTACATCTCGCGTAAAATCGACATTTTACTTCTGGAAGAAGCCAGCACACACCTGCGTTTAAATAAATAAACTGTCGATATCAAAACGCTTCGTAAGAAGTATTATTGTTTGTGCTTGAATGGCAACAAAGGGTGTTGAAAGTTTTTTTTTTATAAAAGCAAACATTGTCGAAACATTGTTAACAGTATTTCTCAAAACTAATTTCAAAGAAAACTGCAAAAAATTTTGTTCTTTGCCCTGATGTTTACCTCTATTACGTTAACGCCGTTAAAGGGCAAGTCTGGCTACTACAGGACTTTCCATATGTTATTAAATTGTACGTACTCTGGACATACATAGCCTTTTATGACATTTCATAGACATTTTTTGGAAAATAACTTCAAACCTAGAAATTTCTAGCCAAATTGCCTACAAAGGGACATTAATTACAATCATGCCAAAAATACGTCAGAAACATTATTTTTTATATGGGAATCATTGACAAAACTAGGGAAAACGATAGGGAACCAATAATCCCAACATTCTGATTACTAAAATTGCATAAAAAGAGACAAATTTGGAAATTATTAATCGGTTATTGTGGTGCATCATTTTTAATGCTCACATTAAAAAGGATCATTTTTTATTTTCCGTCTATGTCGAAAAAAGAACTACAGTATGCAAAGTTCATATTCGTACACCCCTAAAAAATGTATAAAACCGTTATTAATTCCATATTTTATGTGCATATATGAAATAATTGATAGGAATTACCATAACGAAGAAAGATTTAAGAATAACAAAACAAATTTTTAATTTATTCCGTCATTTAGGTATAGATGGCGCCTGTGTGGTGGCAAAATTCGTATTCGTACACCTATAAGCACTATATATTTGGAGTTTTTAAGGATTTTCAAAACAAAATACCGCAAATTTTTGTTTTAGTGCTCTTTTTGAATCCCTCTGCTATAGAAATATTTAAAAATAACGGTAATTTTATTAAAAATGTTGCATGAATAAAAAGTCGGAGGAATATTTAAAATCCTTAAGAAAATTGTGCTAGATATGATTAGCTATTGCAATTTATTCCCGAATTTTTGACGAAAATAGCTAATAGCAGTCCTTCTGTAACAATATTCGAGGTCTAATATGAAAATAAATGTTGTAAGCGTTTGGAAATGCAAAGAAACGTAATGCGGGTTTAGGTAAAGAAAACACATTTTTGGTTTTTACTTGGTATATATCGCAAGTTTCGTTTTATATTTGACATAAAATGTATTGAAGTTTTAGAATACGGTTTCGAAAATCATTTTATGTCAAGAAATATCGGAAATTACGAGGAATAAAAAAAATGTTAAGGAAGAAAATTTTCCGAGAAATAATGCATTTCTTCAAAAGGTTACCCCACGCTCCTTCCTGGACAATTTACTTCATTCTTTTGACATTTTTGTACTCATTATGGATCCTTCGTTAAAAAATATAATTCTCAAGAAGTAAAAACCATTATTTACGCAATTCGGCAGCCATAACCCTCGTTCATTGTAAACGTAGAATTTCAGTCGTACGCAGACAGTATGAAAACTTGTACAGTTTCATTTTTCTTCATAATTTCTCACAGTTTTCGGCATAAAATGATTTTCGAAACCGTATTCTAAAACTTCAATACGTTTTATGTCAAATATAAAACGAAACTTGCGATATATACCAAGTAAAAACCAAAAATGTGTTTACTTTACCTAAACCCGCTTACGTTTCTTTGCATTTCCAAACGCTTACAACATTTATTTTCATATTAGACCTCGAATATTGTTACAGAAGGACTGCTATTAGCTATTTTCGTCAAAAATTCGGGAATAAATTGCAATAGCTAATCATATCTAGCACAATTTTCTTAAGGATTTTAAATATTCCTCCGACTTTTTATTCATGCAACATTTTTAATAAAATTACCGTTATTTTTAAATATTTCTATAGCAGAGGGATTCAAAAAGAGGACTAAAACAAAAATTTGCGGTATTTTGCTTTGAAAATCCCTAAAAACTCCAAATACAGTTAGGCAAGAAAAGTATTGCAAAAACCAAAATTGTAGAAAATTTCATATCAATTGTTCGTTTATGGTAACAAATTATTTAAAAACTATACGGTTTTTTGTGCAAACCTCTTGCTATAGGTCCTTACAACAAAATTCCGTCAAAATAATCAAAGGTTATTTGCGATTTATAACAAATACGGTCAAAAATAAGAATTAATTACTACTTGGGGGTGACAATAAAAGTATTGCAACGGGAAAATCAGTACTATAAAACTATACAATTTTTGCAATTTTTTGCGTTCATTATGCATTTTTATGGCTTTTGCGGCTAATAATAGACTAACAGTATTGAATGTAATAAAGTTCAGTGATAAAAAATGCGGTCATGGAGGGTCTTCAGACAGGTAAAAAACGCATGGGACCATATTAACAATAAACAATGACGAGTCGGCCACAGGCAAGTATGCCAAGAATGAATATTTAACTCAATATGTATTGTAGGATAATGGAACAATGCAAAACAGTCCGATTTTGGCTTTGAGGACATCGAAATACCTCTGGAAAGTATATGGAAAAAATTGACACCAGTGTAGTATTTTGAAACGACCTACGACAGAGCACTATTTCGTCTCTCAATGGTATTGATATGATTTAATTTTTACTAAGTGGATAGATATTATCCTCTGCTATCATAATAAATCCAAAAAATTGCGCTAAATCCAATAAAACCCATCAAATATGGAAATTAAACCGCTACTTATGAAGCTGGAATACCGAACATTTGGGTACTTTATTCTTTACCATGGAAAATAGTATGCCAAATTGGTTTCACGGATATAGTAATGATTGGGAAGACATCCCCACTGACATCATTAAGAAATATTTAATAGTCATTAGTCTGAAAGTCAGAAAAATCGATCCCGAAAGCTCAAACAAAGTCAACTACCACCATTCCAAAGACCAGATCATGACATGTTAATCCTATTTGTGTAAATTGCCGATGTAATATAACAACACAAAACTCTTAAATACATCGGGCCAACATCCTGATATCAACTCTCATAAAATTTTTGGGTCCAATTTAACAAAAAACTCCAAAAACATCCTCCAACGAAGGATCAAGATTTACTAAAAATTGGGGAACCAGTATCCTTAGAGTGGAACATACCGAGCCTTAATTTTTGGTTTAACTAAGCTCATTAATGCTCCAATGAATGAATAAAGCGGATAGACAACTCATTAAGGAACACACCTTTGGTAATTCGCGAAGAAACCATCGATTTGGCAATTTTTGCAATACTTTTATTGTCACCCCCAAATAGTAGTTATTTCTTATTTTTGACCGTATTTGTTATAAATCGCAAATAACCTTTGCATATTTTGACTGAATATTGTTGTAAGGACCTATAGCAAGAGATTTGCACAAAAAACCGTTTAGTTTTTACATAATTTGTTGTCATAAACGAACAATTAATATGAAATTTTCTACAATTTTGGTTTTTGCAATACATTTCTTGCCTAACTGTATATAGTGCTTATAGGTGTACGAATACGAATTTTGCCAACCACACAGGGGCCATCTATACCTAAATGACGGAATAAATTAAAAATTTGTTTTGTTATTCTTAAATCTTTCTTCGTTATGGCAATTCCTATCAAGTATTTCATTATTTGCACATAAAATATGGAATTAATAACGAATTTATTCATTTTTTAGGGTGTACGAATATGAACTTTGCATACTGTATGTATGTTGATGTGGGTGGGCAATAGCCATACAATTTCCACCTGTCCTATTGGTTAAGACTGTAATTGCTTTGTTTAATTGTTCAAATCAAAATTGTTCAAACTACAGTGAGTCACAGTCAAAAGTATCCACTCCAGTTTCATTAAAACTGCGATTGCTAAAAGTAAATTAATGAAAATGATTTAGTCCTTTTTTATATTTTAAAATTAGTGTCTTAAATTAAAATTAAAAAATAAAGTTAGCAAAGTTCAGGTAAATTTAGATAAAAAAAATAAAAATTGTTAAAGAACGTCGATTTTAACCTCACAGTGAAAATTATCCACACTAAAAGTTTTATTACATAAATAAAAGAATTTCTTAGGTGTTTAGCACTTGGTATGATATCCCTTGTTATCCTTTACAGCTTTTAGCCTTTTTGGCATAGATTTATCTATATTTGCGGTGGAAGAAATCTGAAGTTTTTCAATGGAGCACTAAAGGCCTGATTGCCATGGTAGAACAAATATAAGGTTAAGTAAATACTACAACAAATACAACTCGAACAACAACCACAAAGGAATTTGTTTTTTTTTTTTGTAACGTTACTGCCAGTTGTATTTGTAAACAAAACAAGGAAATGTCTATAAATTATTGGAATTTAAAAAAAACTAATAATTTTTCACATTTGGTTGAATATTTTGGAAAACATAAATGAAAATTCGTTACATTTTCAATTTTTATGTTTCCACATCATTCCACTAAATTCATAAATTCTCGCAGAAAGTAGAATTCTTGCAGAAAAGTTTGGGGTCGCTGGAAATTCATAGAAAAAGGAGAAGCTGTTTCAATGTTTTGTTTTAGAATCAAAGAAGCACATGTTTATTAGGGCTTTATTTTTTTAAATTTTAACAGAATACCTCACATCTTAACAAACGTTGTATCGCCTCTACAAGCGGGGATTTACTGCGCGGCTTATCGTTCGAACTTGGAGGAGGTTACATATCATTAATATGAAGAAGTCTTTCTGGGAAATGTTTTTTTCCGAATGATACATATATTTTTTCTCAAAAAATATATGTCCCTAATGTACATCGAAATAGAAATAAATGTATAAAATGTCATATGAAATTTGGCACTAACGTTACAACCCAGTTCAGTCAGCTGTGTATTGCTGCTACCTTTTCTTATTCTACCATGCCTGATTGCCATGCTTTCCTGCTTCATTTCTGACATAACAAAAATAAAAGACTAAAGGCCTGCGTACATAAGCTTCTTTGCCTGGTTGCCTTGCTTTCCTGCTTCATTTTTGACATAATAAAAATAAAAGAATAAAGAAGGCCGAGAAAATTTTGAACTGGGTTGCCCTTTTCTTTTTATTATTTTATCATAAGCAAGCAAGGCAAGCAGGCGAGGCAGTTTATGTACCTAGGCTTTAATTCTCCATAACCTTTTAATACACATTATATAACCTTTTCTTTGCAGCAACCATTCGATGATGAAGATTGCGACGAAATACCTATACGTCGCATGTGGATTACATACAGACTTGTGTCGTTCATGAACGAGCAGGTTCAAAGGAACGACTCTGTGAAAAGAACGAACGGATCCGTATCCAGCACATTATTATATCGTTCATTTTGATCCCTGATTGCCAAGACTTTGCTGCTTACAAAATTAGCAGCAGAACCATCACCTTTAGTTTTTCAAAGATTTAAGATTTAATTTATTGAACCTTTCATTTACAAACGTTATAATTAGATAGAGTTGTTATGATATTATGTAAAACTTCTTTTAGTTATTAGTTTGGCTTGAGGTCATCGGAAAATAAAAAAGCAAGTTTTATTTTTGGTTTTTTTTTATTTTATAACTTTATTTTTCCAATATTTCGCCCATCGTCGATGGTCATCATCAGGGTTGTAACTTTAAACAGAAAAACAATAACACTTAGTTACATAAAAATTATTAAGTGTTATCGTTTTTCTGAAATGTTGGCCGAAATATTGGAAAAATAAAGTTATAAAAAAAAACCAAAAATAAAACTTGCTTTTTTATTTTCCGATGACCTCAAGCCAAACTAATAACTCAAAGGAGATAAATTCCAAATAATATCAAAATAAATTATGTAAAACTTAAGATTATAATTAGTTCTACAAAAACACAGACGCAAAATGATTCAGTTAGCTACTTATCGTTCAGTAAATCAATGGCTCATATGGTTCATCTCGTTCCTTTAGCTCCTCTGTTTCTTTTTGCTTCTTTCGTTCATATTAAAAACAGTAACCACCACCATTTTTTTCACACAGACAAACTCACACAAGCTGCGTCAGCGCTAGCATCACAAGTTTGCACACGCACAAAGTGGCTCACATCGTTTTGTTTCAACGAAAAAGAGCCAACGAACGAAGTGAACGACCCGGATCTTTTTGGTGAACGGAATGAAAAATATCGATCCGCTCAATGAACGAGATTGCCCAACACTAATAACATACAATGGCTTCAGGGAGGAGAATGCCGACACCCTCTCAAATTCCACTATGTCGGACTAGGACATAGAGGATGTAGATATCCCGAATTAGAACCCATTTACGGTGACGGTAACCATGCAGGACCTTAGTTATAACACGAAAATGCGAAGTATCAATGGAGCACTAATTCTCCATAACCTTTTCATACACATTATATAACCTTCAGGGAAGAGGATGCCGACACCCTCTCAAATTCCACAATGTCGGACCAGCACATAGAGGATGTAGACATCCCCGAATTAGAACCCATTGTACGGTTTAGTATTTGCATGGCTCATGACATTCATTTTGTTCAGTTGTTCAAATGTGTGTGCCTTTCGGTCACCTTTGGACACAAATAGACATTAAAATTATTTGTGTCAAATTCAACCACTGCTTCTAAATGTATATTTCTTGTCAATTTTCTTTACGTCCATGGCGAAATTATTCGTAAACAGGGTATTCCTAATCCTTAAACAGGAAAATAGAAAGACAGTAGTTTTGTTGTAGCACCTTGATCACACACAATTACCTTTACACACAAGCCGCATTCTTCCATGCAACCGATATTGTGTAGCAACAGATTCATTAAACTATCACCAATCACACCATTGCTTAAGGCGTTAAATCTGATTATATATGTATATCCAATTGCTGCAAAATTTCTTTGACCTTAAAGACCAGAGCCTTTGCAGTAATTTTCGTCCGGATGCCATATCCCAAATCTTGTAAACCAAGGGTTCTTCACATAATCGAATTGCGAATATGAATCAAGGCCTCGTCACATAAGAGTATTTCTGGCTTAATTCATTAAGTTGCATGTTCTTCCGGCTTTAAGTCAAAAGTCAAAGCATACGACATCGTGTTTCAGCACAAATTCAGCCGCGTAGAGTTGCCGCATCTCTGTGCTATTTTGACGAAGTTTAAACAACACAAATCAACTGACGATACTGAAGTCAGCCATACACAAAGTGTGTACATTGTTTTAAAGTTTTCCTAAACGACTTAATCAGGTGGGGAAAATCACATAGGAAAGCAATAGTTTTGATGTTGTGTATGAAGAAATGGGAAGTTTCAACATCACATGTGATGTAGTCGTTGGTTCTAGGCACCTTGAGTTTTTTAAACTGAGCTATGCTTCACTGCTTAAGGCGTAAAAACTGATTATAAGTTTCCAGTTGCGACAAAAGGCCTTGACCATAAAGACCAGTGTTTTTGCAGCAATTTTTGATGTCCGGATGCTATCTCCCAAATCTTGGAAACTGTCAATTGAGTCGTCTGTCATATTGCATTCCAGTTCTTTCCGAATCTCGATCTCGTCGAATCCATCCTGTTTAATGTTGCCATAATATTCAGATTCCATTCCAATTTCCTCGCGTTTTGTGGGCAGCCACCGCAAAGATCGTTTCGTTCAGTGAACTAGATTTCTTAACTCTACCGGCTAGTAAATGCAGCTACGTAGTTTTATATCATAACTCATGGTCGGCCCAGTAACGAATATAATCCAAACCCGTTCGTGGGTATTGATTTGGTTACGAAGTTTTTCGGCAAATCACACACACGCGACCCGAACGCAATGTAAGAGAGCAAATGTTTTGATTTCTTTACTTCAGTCTTGTACTGAATTTCATGCAAGCAGGTTGATGCCGCTTTATTTGTTTATTTTTGGGTACACAGAAAAGATTTTGCAGTTGTACAGCAAATATGTGGAGGGAAGAATTTGAAAATGATTTTTGTTTTGTATTAATATTTTTAATGATGCAGTATGCCTCGTCTGCAATGCAACAATAAATAATGTATGTATGCTTAGAAAGTCTTAAAAAATCATTTTTATATACAATTTGTTTTTTCTCTCAAAAAAATTAACATATGAAGAAAAATACTTTTCAAATTATGAAGTTATTTATATTATTTTTAATTTAAGTCATACAAAGCGAACGCGCCAACAATATATTTTTCATTTCACACTCAATATGAAAATCATCACCCTGTTCTGTCAGTGTAATTTTACCCACACATAAACAATTTAAGCGCTCGCTCTTCTTGGTCGGCTATGATATAATCCATGCTTGTTTATTAGTTTTTTATCACAACTCAGTAACGAACATAATCCAAGCTTGTTTTATTAGTTGGTGTCCCATCCCTGTTTAACCCTTTCGGTGCTTCTTTTTTGTTTTTGATCTGAAAAATATATTTTTCCAATTTTATATATACTTAAGCCCACTATATGAATAATCAAAACTAACTTTTTAACATTTTGTTTGGAAAGGTGGTTTTTGGACACTATGCCATATGGCATAGAATGTATTTAAAGGAAAAAAAAACAAAACTAAAATATTCAAGTTTTTAATTAAATTTCATCTTATAGAAGACCAGGACGCCTTATAGAAGAGGAAGAGGTCTTCTTATAGAAGAGCAGGACGTCTTCTCATAAAAGAGCAGAAGGTCCTCTCATAGAAGGGCAGGATGTCTTCTCCTGGAAGAGCAAAAGGTCGTCTCATAGAAAGACAGGATGTTTTCACATAGAAGAGCAGGACGTTTGCATATAGAAGGGCAGGAGGTCTTCATATAAAAGAGCAGGAGGTCATCTTATAGTAGATCAAGAGGTCTCCTTATAGAAGAGCAGGAGGTCCTCTCCTTGAAGAGCAGGAGGTTCTCTTCTTGAAGAGCAGGACGTATTTTCATAGAAGAGCAGGACGTTTGCATATAGAAGGGCAGGACGTCTTCTGATAGAGGAGCAGGACGTCTTTCCATATAAGAGCAGGACGTTTGCATATAGAAGGGCAGGAGGTCTTCTTATAGAAGAGAAGGAGGACTTCTTGTACAAGAGCAGGAGGTCTGCTCATAGAAGTGCAGGGCGTCTTCTGGTAGAAGAGAAGGACGTTTGCATATAGAAGGGCAGGAGGTATTCTTATAGAAGAGAAGGAGGTCTTCTTATATAAGAGCAGGAGGTCTGCTCATAGAAGAGCAGGACGTCTTTTCATAGAAGTGCAGGACGTTTGCATATAGAAGGCGGGAGGTATTTTTATAGAAGAGAAGGAGGTCTTCTTATACAAGAGCAGGAGGTCTGCTCATAGAAGAGCAGGACGTCTTCTCGTAGAAGAGCAGGACGTTTGCATATAGAAGGGCAGGACGTCTTCTGATAGAAGAGCAGGACGTCTTTTCATATAAGAGCAGGACGTTTGCATATAGAAGGGCAGGAGGTATTCTTATAGAAGAGAAGGAGGTCTTCTTATATAAGAGCAAGAGGTCTACTCATAGAAGAGCAGGACGTCTTCTCATAAAAGAGCGGGAGACCTTCTTATAAAAAACCAGATGGTCTTCTCATAGAAGAGCAGGGGCCCTTCTTATAGAAAAGCATAAGATCTTCTCATTGAAGATTAGGAGGTCTACTTATAGAAGACATGAAGGTTTTTCATAGAATATCTGGAGGTCTACTATTAGAAGATTTGGAGGTCTTCACATAGAAGGTCTTCTTATAGAATATCTGGAGGTCTTCTTTTAGAACATTTAAAGCGTCTTATAGAAGACCTAGGGTCTTCTTATAGAAAACCTAGGGTCTTCTTATAGAAAAGCTAGGGTCTTCTTATAGAAAACCTAGGGTCTTCTTATGGAAGATTTGAGGCCTTCTTATAGAAAAACTGGAGGACTTCTTATACAAGACCTGAATGTCTTCATATAGCAGATCTTAAGGACTTCCTATAGAACACCTGAATGTCATCCTATATAATATCTGGAGGAGTTATTTTAGAAAATCTACAAGAATTGTTATACATCATCTGGAGGTTTTCCTATGGTGGATCTGGAGGTTTCCTTATAGAAGACCTGGAAGTCTTCGTATAGAAGATCTACTTATACAAGATCTAGAGGTCTTCTTATAGAAGACCTGGAGGTCTATTTATACAAGATCTGGAGGTCTTCTTTTAGAAGATCTAGGGGTTTTATAATAGAAGATCTGGGAGTCAAACAAAGTGAAACATTTCCGTTGGGAAAAATCTATGCCATATGGCATAGTATGAAATATAAAAAATCTGGCAGCTCCATTGAACTATATTTCGGATCTTTTTTTCGTTTAAATTATTAAGGCAATGATTATCTACTAAATTAAATACAAAAAGTTAACAAAAAAATATTTTTGTTAATAAAATATATAAAATTATAAGATGGTATTTTCATGCAAATTTTAAATCGAACGAGGAGCGCTTGCTCTTTGAGACATAACAATGTATAGGGTCCACCAATCAAAAATTTTTGTCGAATTATTTTTAGATAACACTTCAGGGAAAAATACAAAATTATTAAAAAAAGGGTGCCCATAAGTATTTTGCCTTAAAACGGGCTTCAAAAACTGGTTATGCCATATGGCATAGAATCCCCGAAAGGGTTAATAAATGACCTTTAATAAATCTCCTCTATTGGAATTTCCTGTTTATCCGATTCTAATTAGGAAACGGCAACTCTCTTTTTTTCTCTTTCTGACATGTATTTCGATTAGCAAAATATATCGAAAACAAAATCCACATCACTAATATGATCCACAAAACAGAGAGAAAACAACGATGGAGAGAGAGTTGGCATATGAGAAAAAAAAACAGAGAGTAAAAGTTGGAGCCATTTGACAGGGGAGTCGAATGGATTTTGTTGTGTTGCCTTTTTCAGATATCATTTCATTCGAAATTTTTGTGTCGAGAACAACGTTGTTAACGCGTGCGACGGTTCACGGTTCGTTTGTTCGTTGGTGTTTTCCCATTAGTTTTTAGCGGATAGAGAACGTGTGCGCGGCGCTGTTTTAGTGTACGTTGGAGAAGAAGAAATATTTTCCAATTTTCTTGTTGAAAATTCAAAGAAAAAAAATTGAAAAACAAAACAAGTAATTTGATAATGTCAAATTAAACCTTGGCAATTTATCTACTGTGTTTTGCTGCTGCTGGCAATAGCAGGGATATTATTTATGCACTCTGCTGGTGCAACTAAAACACAAACAAAAAAGAATAGGAAAAAATATCTGCAAATTCAATTTTATGTGTGAAAAATTTTGATAAAGTGCAAATATTCTTTTAGCAGTAAAGTGTAGTGGAAAAAGTAGAAAGGTGGAATACAACAAATAAAAGTATTACAACATACCAACAAAAGCAAAAAAGCATAACGTGAAAAATAATTCAGAAATAAAGAGTTTTTTCTTTGGCCCACTGAGCAAGAAAAAAGTAGTGAATACTATACAAAACATAGAAAAAAGATACAAGGTGGAAACAACAATATTTCGTTTTGTGTGTGTTGAAAGGCAAGCAAAAGGAGAAATCAATATCAAAGCACAAAATAAAAACAAATGCAAGTAAACTAAACTCGTTTATTGCTGCTGCTTCCGATGCTGCTCTTCTTTAATATTATGTACACTAAACACTGCTAAGTTGCGCACCCGTTTTCGCTGTTCGCGTCGTCGCTGCGCTGCCTATAACATCGCTGTGTTGTAGCATTTCGTTTCATCCACATATCCCCATCCAACCAAACAACAACTCCCCAAAACAAGTGAGAAATAGAAATAGCAACAACAATAAAGTTAAAAGAGTGAAGGAAAATCCAAAGTAAAAGAAGAAGAAGCAGAATCAGTCGTATGAGGGAAATAATGTGTTGTTGTGCATGTAAATAAATGAAAATAAAAGAGGTTGCAAGAAGAAGGGCTAAACAAATTTAGAATTATTAAATGAAAATATAAAGTGAAACAAAAGAAAACGAAGATTTTGTGAAGCCAGAGTTAAAAGTTGTGGGTCTAATAAGAATTAACAAAATAAGTTTCCTACCTGATAAAAATATATCAAATATTTCCTCAAAAGGAAAAGTGCTGTGTTATTGTTTCCATCTGCTGGTACATTCGTTCATTCGTTTCTTGTCGTCGGCAAAAAAAGAGCAAATCTCTCGATAAAAAAGTATCTAGAAAATTTTAATGATTACAAAATCAAGTGTTATTTGTAAACCTTAACAAATATAACAACCAAATCAAACGAAAGATTTCCGAAATTAAATCAACGAACAAACAAAAATAAATTGAAAGTTTCCAAGAGCAGCGGATCGGGTCCCCAAATAAATAAAAACAAATTGCATCCATTCTCCTCCACTACCAGTTTGTATGTGTGTTTTCATTATTAATTATTGTTGTTTGTGTATCATAAAAATCAACGTGGTTGTTGTTGTTGTAATTGGTCGGTAGTTGTCGTCAGCCCGTTTGATAACATCAAAGAAGAAAATCGATTACATTGTGGCACATATCCCATAAAAACAACATAAATAAATAAAATCAAAGTGTCTCTCACTGTGTAAACAAAATTCTCTCTTGGATAACCGTTCCCAGAAATCATAACAAATCAAATGAAAACAGTGTTGCCAACACGTCAGTGTTTCATTATGAAGAAACAAGTGTCGTTTAGGTGCACTTCTCGTATCGGGTTGAAATTTTTACCTATAGTACGTTTAGACTATGATGGTGTTAGCAAATCCAGTCTAAGTTGTAATTTTCATAAAATTTACACAGTCTTACATAAGTATACGTACGCCCCATAAATCTCGGGTTTTAGAAAAAGTAATGATATTTATGAAATTCAAAGTACACAGGTTTATTTCGTCTTACTAATAAACAATATTTAATACAACAAAAGTATATTCCATAATATATATAACGGTAAATTTTACAAAAACCAAAAAATGATACTTACAAAAGTATACATACGCCCCAAGGAAATATGATTATTTTCGTACAATTTATGGAATTAAAAGCAAAATTTATACATTTAATTGTTTTGGCAAATGTGTCTGGGTGTCCGAGATATATTTTAGAGAAAAAAAAAATAATTTTGGGGTGTTAAACGCCGTTATTTAATGCCAAACTTCTTGTATAGCTCGTTAAAGCGGACCCTTGCCGATTTCTTTCAGTTTTAGGTATTTGAGTACACAAAATCCACAATATTAGTGTCAGATTATTGATTTTGGTATCCTAGAAAGCTTTTTAGTTGACCTTGTGCATAACACACCTTCCTGGGTGTCGATAAATTCACATTTTTCCTGGGATATCTCAGGAAGTTAATAGATTCCTCGGAATTTTTGGCTCAAATTACATGCAGAAGACCTTGAATTGTGTTTTAAGATGGTGTTATATAATCCTTGGACACCAATTGTATTAGAAATGTACAATTATCCGATACTTTCCGACCCTATATCGACGGTAATGGTCATAATACGAAAACTACGTTGTTCACAGTGTAAATTTCATGCTTTTTGGTAGTGATTATATTTTGATGCTTTGGGAGCAGGTTTTTAACAGAATATTTCACATTTCCGATTCAATTGGTGTCCAAGGATTATATAACACCATATTAAAACACAATTCAAGGTCTTCTGTATGTAATTTGAGCCAAGAATTCCGAGGAATCTATTAACGTCCTGAGATATCCCAGGAAAAATGTGAATTTATCGACACCCAGGAAGGTGTGTTATGCACAAGGTCAACTAAAAAGCTTTTTAGGATATCAAAATCTATAATCTGACACTAATATTGTGGATTTTGTGTACTCAAATACCTAAAACGGAAAGAAATCGGCAAGGGTCCGCTTTAACGAGCTATACAAGAAGTTTGGCATTAAATAACGGCATTTAACACCCAAAAATTATTTTTTTTTCTCTAAAATATATCTCGGACACCCAGACACATTCGCCAAAACAATAAAATGTATAAATTTTGCTGTTAATTCCATAAATTGTACGATAATACTCATATTTCCTTGGGGCGTATGTATACTTTTGTAAGTATCATTTTTTGGTTTTTGTAAAATTTACCGTTATTTATATTATGGAATATACTTTTGTTATATTAAATATTGTTTATTAGTGAGACGAAATAAACCTGTGTACTTGGAATCTCATAAATATCATTACTTTTTCTAAAACCCGAGATTTATGGGGCGTACGTATACTTATGTAAGACTGTGTATGTCAAATAGAGATAATGCACTTAAACATGTTATAAGTGTATAGTCTAAGAGACGTTCTATAATGATAAGTGTATTATCCGGGGAAAGTTTATAATACCCGAGATATGGATCTTGATTTTTTACGTTTATCACCATTTTTACTTCTAAAACCTACGCAATATGATTGTCTTTTCATTCTAGTCGTTAAACATTTCAAACCGATTCGAATGCTGTCACTTAAAAACGTAATCGTGATAATGTAAAATATTTGAGGGAAATCCAAGAAATTGTGGATTTCCTTCAAAAAACTATACTGTCAGAGAAAAAAGTCGACATAAATCCTATAAATCGCGAGTTTAAGGGAAATGAAGATTTTGAGATCCTAGAGGACTTTGAAGTTGCCTCATGAGCGTCGCTAAATGCACGATTCCATCAGATTTCTCATGAAGTAAATAGATTCCAAAGCGCAAATTATATGAAGAATCGGAGCTGACTTGCAATATGGTCGGGTACAATCCTCGAGTATCCATTTGATCAGCAATGTACAATTATTCGACATTTATAGCCCTTTTAGTGACCGATCGTTATACGAAAACGTAGTAGTTCACAGTATAAATTTCATACGTATTTCATGCATTCTTTAGTGGCGTTTCTGTTTTGATGGTTTGGAGGCTCTAGGAACAGGTTGTGGATTAATGTTTCACATTTCTGATTTAGTAAACGTTCAAAAATTATATCAAACTAGGGGAACTGAAACCCTATTTTGAAAATTTGCTAAACACCACTCAGAAATCACCAGATATGCAATATGCCCCAATTCTATAGTTGATGATGATTTGGATGAGCCAATTATCGTAGAAGAGCTAAAGCATGAATAAAGCGAAACTAAAGCAGGCCCCTGGGAAATATCGCAAATCATACGAATTAAGTATATGACACTTTCTTTACCAGCATTAAATATCCCATACATCATCAAAAGATAAAAGATAAGCGAGTGTAAATCAGGTTTTCGAAGGAACTATTCAACTTCCGACAACTTATCTAACCTTACTTCCATTGCACATTTGAACTGGAATAAGAACAAGAAAAATATGCATTCTTTGTGGATTTTAAGGCAGCACTCGACAATGTGTCAATAAGGTATTTGTTATATAAATTAAATTGTATTGGCGTGTCATCGAAACTAACACAATTTACTGAATACGTGTATAAAAACACAAAGTTTTGTGTATGGACACGCAAAGAACTCTCCGAATCATCCACGTTGACGGGTGTAATACAAGGATGTACTTTTTATACCCAAACTATACTCACATATCAGCTCTGAAAAAAAAACATCTTGATTATATAATTCGAGTTATTTACGATTATAATCCCAACCGCAAAAGCTACATAGCTAACAAAATCATTCAAAACCAGATTTATTGAACAGAAGATGTAAAACACTTTAAATGCATTCTACTAACCCACTTAGCGCCGAGAATTATTTTTGCGAGAAAACTTAAAAATTTCTATGATAATTATATTTTTGAAACTTTTTAAGCATTTCCTAAAAAAATAACTTTTTTCTCTAAAACGAATAGTTTTCCTGCAATCGGATCTTCTTTTAAAAGTACCGAAAATTTTGAAGGGTAATATACAGTGACTGTCATTGAAAATGATGCAACCTGAAATACAAAATGTAAACGTTGATAACTTGGAATCGAGTTGAGATTTTTTAACAATTCAAAAAACAATTTTGTAGGCAGAAAAGTTGTCTTTAAGGGCAAAACCTATAACTTTGCGTGTTGCGTGTGCGTTCGAAAAAAACAAAATACATGTATTTCAAATTGAAATACATACCCTGAATGTTAAAAGCCAGCATCTAAAAACATTAGCATTAGCTGTACACTTCAACTGCTGCACAATATTGACACACACGCCTAAATACTCGTAAGCAACCGAACGCATATTTATTTTTGTACATTTTTGCTTATTTCGTTTTTTACGCCTAATCTTTTTTTTCGTTAGGCATAATCGACAACCATTCACATTTAGCAGTCGGCTGACCATTCGTCGCAGCGAATTAGCAACATATGGTGTTTTTAGTGATAAGGGTTGTCAACGCAGTAATAAACAAGTAAAAAAAGTGTCAGTCGGCTTTGCCGACAGATATATACCCTCAGCCAATGTGAAGCGAAACTTTCACCTCCGGACAGATCGAATGTATTTAAGGTCTCTTCTTTTGTGGCCCTTTTTGGACATTTGAACTTGCCGACAAAAATGTGGATTAGGAATTAACTGCACTAAGACACAAATGTTGAACTTTTGCAGGTACCCTTAGGGAGGACCGATATGGGCCATTTTAGAAGTTAAACTATATTTTGATAAAATATTAGGAGATCCAAAGTTTGGACCAAATTGGTTGCCCCATTCAATTTTTTAAATGTTGGGGAGAAGTACCGAAAGTTGTGGTCCAGTATTTCCCATGGAACTAAGTTTGGATATAATATGACGAAGACCAAATGTTGGACCAAATCGGTTGAACAGTTCGAGAGTTATCGTGCTCTCCGACCGCCACATATGGTGACATAGGGGTTTTTACACCTTTCGGGCTGTTTTCCCAAGAAATATGGACTTGCCTCTGAAAAAAACTTTTACCGTCGTAATGGAGGTAGCGAATGCAAATCGCTTCAACAAAAACCAAAGTGATTCGAGAGCAGATCTTAAAGTGAACTTATCCGAAATTTTGTGTGAGAGGTACCAGAAGGAGTAGACAAATGTAGTCCATATTCAAACCTGATCTATATCTAGTAGATATATTAGGATGTGCTAAGTATAGATTACATCGGTCAATCCCTTCAAGAGTTATCGTGCGCAAAATTTTTCCGAACATTTTTGAAGTTTTGTGGGGGAGGTACCTGAAGGAGTGGACCGATATAGCCCATCTCGAATTTAAACTTTGTTTTGATAAAATATTACGAAGGCCTAATCTTGGAACGAATCGACAGATCCGTTAGAGAGTTATCTTGCGCTCCAACCACTACACAAGGTGTCATATTGGCTTTTTGCACCTTTCCGGCCATTTTCTCAGGAAGTATGGACTTGCCCCTGATGAATCTTGTACCGTCGTATGGGGGAAGTGAATACAAGTTGTTGCAACAAAAATCGAAGCGATTCGAAAGATGACCCTAAACTGAACTTTTCCGAAATTTTGTGTGGGAGGTACCCGAAGGAGTGGACAGATTGTGTCCATATTGGAACCTCATCTATGTCTGGTACACATTTCACAATGTGCAAAGTATGGACCAAATTGGTTACTCCCTTCAAGAGTTATCTTTTTCAACAAATTTTCCGAACATTTTGGAACTTTTGGGGGGAGGTACTGGAAGGAGTGGACCGATATAGCTCATCTTCGAACTTACAGCGTGTTTTTGTAAAAAGTTTTTGCCCATTCGTTCGTCGATTTCATGAACGAAGACACAATTTGGTTTTCATAGCGGTTGACGTTTGTATTCGTGTGACAAACAAATGAAAGCTTTTTATTATCGTAATTTTTTTGGTTTTCGTACCAAAATCAGACGAACGAATACGTCAAAAATAAACGAATGGAAAAGACCCATCGTTTTGAATGAAAATTAAATAATTTGAGTTATAAATGACACAGAACACACGAAAACTGGAAGGGAATGCAATTTTATTTATTTCCATAGAAGCACACGCGTATATGTACATCCGTTTCTTCATATTATCACAATTATTTTTGGACAAATTTGATTACATTTTTTTCTTATTTTTTGTTTTTCATCTGTTTATCGGAGTACGAACGAATGGTTCGTAAAATTTTACAAGAACCAAATTTTGAACGTATACGTTTTAGTACGAACGGTTCGTGTGACAGGCAAGCATTTTTACAAAAACACCCTGTTAAACTAAGTTTTGACAAAATATTACGAAAGCCAAAATTTGAACCGAATCGGTTCATCCGTTCGAGAGTTATCGTGCGCACCAGACAGACGGACGGACATTGCTAAATCAACTCCAAATTGTCTGAAACACATTTCGTCCAAACATACTTGGGGTCTATAACCATTATTACGATGAGGCACATTTTGCCCGTATGAAAGTGTATATGTATACCCTTTCTAGCCTAAAGGCTGAGGGTATAAAAATGAAAAGGTGGGATGTACGCCAAACATCAATAGGATTCATTCTCAACCCCCAAAATTTCGTGAGGACCCAATCAATATTCCGACCTGTAGTGGGATTCTGTAACTCATTTTTGCTGTTACCGACAAAAATCGGTAAAATTAAATCGCAAAATTATGACTAAAAACATAAAGAAAAGTTGTCATCACTGTTTTTGTCGGTAGAGGCTAGCGACTACTTTTTATTCATCGTTAAATTACCGAAAATTTTCGTTAATTATCGAAATTATAAGCATTTTAATTTTACCGACAATTATCGATAACAGCAAAAATGAGTTACAGAATCCCACTACTGTAGTGTGATTGCACAAAAAATGGAAAAAATGGATGCATTACACACTATTGAGATATCTCTGTTATTTGTCCATCTATGACAACATACTTCACATCGCTGTAAAGGTGATATTTGCTACTTTCCTTGCCAGGTTTTGCTTTCGATATACCTCTTACAGAAGAGAGATGTTCGCTTTGAAATAAAACGTTGGCCTTTTCTCCAAATACGTTTTTTTCACATTCCGGCCCCTGAATAATATCCAACTATTACCAAAATCAAGAGGCTTCTTCCTCTGGAGGACCCCCATTAACCCCAAAATTTCGTGACGATCCGATCACAATTACGACTTGTAGCGTGATTACAAAAAATGGAAAAATTTGATGTATTACCGACTATTGCGATATCTCCGTTATTTAGCCACCTACTTTGCATCATTGTAAAGATGGGATTTCATAGTCAGATTTTGTTTTTGGAAAGTCCCCAACCAAAGCTGTGATATTCGTCATTATTATTATTAAAATCGCAAAAATGAAAAGTTGGTTGACCAACTACGACAACCTACGGTAAATCGTTGCTAAGGTGACATTTTCTACTTTCATTAGTAGGTTTTGCTTTTGATATACCCCATATAGAATCGGAGATATTTCCTTTGAAATAAAATGTTGACTTTTTCCCAAGTAAGTTTTTTGCCCATTCCGACTCCTGAATATTATCCGATCATCACCAAAATCAATAGGCTTCTTCCCCTCCGGGACCTTCATCAACACCCACAATTTGGTGACGATCGGATTAAAATTAAGACCTGTAGCGTGATTACAAGGTTTAGATGGACAGACGGACTCAGCTCGTCAAGACATTCATTTTGGTATATATAAGTATGGGTCTACGACCATTATTTCGATGCGTTACAAACTTTTTTGCCAAAACCAACTTATAATACCCTCCCCACATAGTGGTGTAGGGTATAATTAAATCATAGGGATGGATGAATGCTACAACCAGTGCCCTATTAAATATTTAATAATGTTTTATTATACCCTCAGTCTTTAGGCTAAAGAGGGTATTTACACTTTGATACGACCAAAAATGTGCCTCATCGAAATAATGGTTTTAGACCCCAAGTATGTTTGGACGAAATGTGTTTCAGACAATTTGGAGTTGATTTAGCAATGTCCGTCCGTCTGTCTGGTGCGCACGATAACTCTCGAACGGATCAATCGATTCGGTTCAAATTTTGGGTATCGAAATATTTTGTCCAGATTTGATTTAAGTTCGAAGATGGGCCATATCGGTCCACTCCTTCAGGTACCTCCCCCCAAAGGTTAACAAATGTTCGGAAAAATTGCCCGCAAGATAACTCTTGAAGGGAGTAACCGAATTAGTCCATACTTTGCACCTCGTGACATTTCTACCAGACATAGATGAGGTTCCAATATGGACCCTATTGATCCACTCTTTCGGGTACCTCCCACACACAATTTTGCTTAAGTGCAGTTTAAGGCCTGCTCTCGAATCGCTTTGATTTTTGTTGCAGCCACTTGTATTCACTACCCCCATTACGACGATATAATTTTTTTCAGGAGCAAGTCCACACTTCCTCAGAAATCAGCACGAAATCAGCAAACATAAAAAACAAACAAAACATTGTTCCACAACATCCCATACGGGACAAGGGAGACTTCTCTCATATCAATGAGTGCACCCCGATTCATATTTAGCTCAATGATATGGGACCTACTGTTTATCGCCGAGTCCGAACGGCGTGTCTTAAGACACCACTTGTGGAGAAGTTTTTCAAGGCTGAAATACTCAGGAAATGTCGCCAACATTACTGAGGGGTATTTTGCCACCGTTGAAAAATGTTTGATGTTGCCTGGCCGGGGAATCGAACCACCGACGTTCTGCGTGCAAGGCGGGCGTGCATACCATTGCACCACGGTGGCACCCGGCAAACAACCCATATAATACCATGTGCCGTAGTTAGAGCGCACAATAACTTTCGAACGGATCAACATATTTGGTTCAAATTTTGGGTCTTTCAATATTTTGTCCAAACTTAGTTTAAGTTCGAAGATAGACCATATCGGTCCACTCCATCCGGTACCTCCCCCACAAAGGTTCAAAATTTTTCGCCAAGATTGTAGGCATGATAACTCTAGGAGGGAGTAACCGAATTGAGCCAAACTTTGCTATTGGTAGTATTACTTTCAGGCATAGATCGGGTTCTAATATGGAATATATCGGTCCAGTCATTTGGGGACCACACAAAAGTACAGTTTAACAACTCCTCTCTGATCTTATTAATTAATAACCCTTTAAGAGAGAAATCGATTTAGCTCAAACTTTGTAAATTGAAAAGTAAAATTGTAATATATTTAAATTCAAAAAATTAAGAACAACATTTTTAATTATATAGTCTGTAAGGAAAATATCCATAGACTAATAAAGGAAAAAAATATTTCCTACAGATTTGTATTAGGTCCGAATATGTACTACATCGGATCACTCCTACGGGTACACCCTACCCAAAGTTTGGAAAAAATGCACTCGTCTTGGATCAATTTGAATTTTGTTGCAACATGTAAAAAACCTACAGAAGTATTGTGTTAACTTTTTTCTTTGGGTACGTGGCTGAGGGTATATCTCTGTCGGCTCAGCTGACTGATACTTTCTTACTTGTTTTTATTTAATTCTTACATAGTGTATTGTTTAACCAACTTAAAGCCACTGGTCGTTTAAACGCCATCACAAATGGTTGCAAAGTTGACGTAAAACTCGCGTATTTTCGCATATTTTTGTGGGTTTTTTGCAATTTGTTATAGTATTGTCTGTTAGCTGTCATTCCACGCCCATAAAGTACATTTGTCCAATGCATTTCAAAGCATTTGGATGGTATAAAATGCAAGTAATTCAAAAAAATAGATTTTTTTGTAATTTTCGACTTTTGATGAAAAATTTAAATATGGCATAAAAATTTAATTTAATGTTACATTCATATAACTGTAGGGATTTGTTTTTTACATATGAGTTGTCACTTCCTCCATACAAAATGTATATGCAAACTGACAACTCATATGTAAAAAACATATCGTGTAAAGTACCCATTAGGAATGCAGTAAGATTATATTTTTTTTTTTCAATCAAAAACCACCTATACTACCCTTAACAGTTTTCTGCATTTCTAAAAGAAGACCCGGCCCGATTACTGGAAAACTATTCGTTTTACTAGACAGTTTGTCTTCAAATACAACTCTGATTTACTAACACATACATGCATACATTTGTGGGCTGTCTTCCAGCAGTCCATCATTTTTTCACAGACAGTGGGGTTAACAAATTTTTGACATTTTTGTAACAATAAGGGAGATAATTATTGAAATGTGTTGCAAACAAAAGAACATGAATAAAAACAAAATAAGTGCACGGAAAACAAAAAGAAATCGATGATTTTCATTTATAATTTTAGGAGTGTTTTGGGTTTGTGACAATCAATACATGTACTCAACTATCCTGTCATGTGTAAACGCAGGGTAAGAGAAAAAGTTATTATTGGCCTGTTCCAGTACTGCAAGAATCTACTAATTCTTACTATTTTTGTCGATAACATAAAGGAAAACATTTTATCATAGTAAAAAGTAGTAGAGCAATAATTTTCATACACAATTTTAAATTTACTCGCAAAAAAAAATTCTCGGCGCTAAGTGGTTTAAGCAAATAAATGTAAACATGTTTTTAAAAAAAATATACTCTCATATCAACGAGTGCACGCCGATTCGTATGTCCCGGGCCAGTAATTTCAATGTAATTTTGACATGAAACTTTGTATTTTTTGGGAAAAATGCATAATTTCAAGAAACAAACAGACCGTTTTATTTTACATTTTCTTTTACTTTCATGTCAAAATTTCAGTAAAATTACTCTTCGTGTGGCCCGGGACTAAGGGGTTAACGATATGACATCTACTTTTATCGCCGAGTCCTAACTAGAGCTGGCAAAAAATCGATGGCAATATCGATAAAATCGATTGTTTTTTAAAAATTAAATATCGATTGATAGTTTTGCCTATCGATATTATCGGAACAAAAAACCCCAACCCAAAACTCATTAAAATAAATAGAAATTTCGCTGCTTTTCGGTTTTTTGTGTGTGAGAAAATAAGCCCGTAGTCACACGTACATATTTTTCGGAAAGGTAAAATGTATTTTTTAATATTTTTGTAAGATAAAAGCAATTTGTTATTCTCCTTTGCATTTCTGTGAACTACTTGTGCAAAATGTCAAGAAAAGTATTGACATTTCCGCCATTTTCATCTCCAAATTAATGGTGTTGACAGCTTACCGATAATATCGATAGTAATCGATATTTTAAACTATTATATCGAAAATATCTAATGTTGGGAATATCGATGGTTTGCCAGCTCTAGTCCTAACGGTGTGTCTTACGACACCACTTGTACAGAACTTTTTCATCGCTGAAATACTCTGGTTCGGGCCAGGAATTGAACCACAGACTTTCTTGTTTACCTCTGTCCCACGATTTATTAAAAAACATGGGGGATGGCAATAATTTACCTCTGTTAATATTCCACAAAAACATGTGCTAAACCAAAGAGTGTTAACAAACAACAAAAATATAAAATTATTTGTTTGTGTCAGCAGAATTAAGGTCACAAAGTTGCATGAGTTAACTTAATAATTTACACCCATTGTCCATTTGTATTGTGTTTTTGTACTTAATTTTCTCTGCCGAATTCCTTTAAGTTCATTAAATTCGTACATCGTCGCAAGTTAGCATCACTTACGATAAAAACATAAATAACACCCCTCAATCTAACTCACACTACTCTCTCTCTTTCTCTTCCACTTGTAATTTTATCACAAAACAAATATATTAGAAAATACAAATTCTTATTAGAAAACTTGATAAGCTGTTCAAATCAAATTAATTTATTTTTATCTTGCAAAGATTAAAACAATAATAATAATAGCAGCAAAACAAAATTCCCCAACAAAAACAACAACCTTACTGTCAATATAAACATAGAGAAGAGCAAAAAGAATAATGCCCCACCTTTGACTTTTGCGCCTTACCTTTTTGCATTCCTTTTTGTTTGTTTGCAAATGGCATAGTCATCGGGTTGCTTTCTTTGATGTTGTAAAAAACAACAACAATAATAGCTTTGTTCCTTTACTTTTTTAATAGTAAACGAAGCAAAAGAGAAATCTGTCAAAATTGCTCTCACGTAACAAGTTTTGCACAAAAGTAAAGGAACGAAAAAATAGTAGATCTGGCAGCAATGTCAAAAAAACAAACATGGCTGCCTAAAACAATAACAATAAACAAAATAAATTTCACTATTTGTAATTTTTTTATTTCACTGGTTTAATTTTTTTATTTATTTTATTTCTCTTTAACAGTGGGATTTGTATTTTTTTCTTTTGCCGTAATTGTAAATGTCAAATCAACAGTTTGACAGATTTTCCACTTTTTACACAACGAAATTTGTCGACCAGAAAGTAGTAAAAGAGAAAGCCATTTTGGCATACTCTCTCTTAAATTTTGCTTCAAGTTTTACTACTTTTTGGGGTTAAGGAACGCTTTCCGAGTTAAAAATGGTAAAACTGGCAAAACTTTAACGTAAAGGAACAAAGCTTTTTTATTAGCTTGCAATTAATACTGACCAAGGTATATTTATTATAAGGTATATGCATGAATTACAACAACTAACAAATTTACAAAAACAACATTGTTGTTATTGAAAATTAATGGCCTGTTCCCGTACTTTATAAAGTGGTAAAAGTCGTAAAAGTTGTAAAAGTCGTAAACGATTTTCATATAAATTTTGTGTACGGGAACGCAAAATGTGTAAAAGTGGTAAAAATTGTAAAAACTTTTTAGTTCTGGAACAGAGCTTAAATGTCAAAGAAAATATTGAGTAATAGGGTCGTTCCAAAATTTTTTTCAGGATAAACATAAATGCATTTTGAAAATCCTCTAGAATAGAACAAACTTGAAGCAAAATGTAAATATAAAGCATTCATAACTCTCGTAGGTCATTTTTATTAACCGTTTAGGATGAAAAGCAGTATGTTATGGTAGCAGATTCCGGAGTTTCAAATTTCATGAGTAGACCCTATTACATTTTGAAAACTAAATTTACAAAAAAAGTAAGAATACAGCTGATTGTCACTTCTACCTTATATGAATATGCCTTGATACTGACAAAATA
The DNA here is from genome assembly GCF_047663935.1 of Musca autumnalis. Lineage (NCBI taxonomy): Eukaryota > Metazoa > Arthropoda > Insecta > Diptera > Muscidae > Musca > Musca autumnalis. The sequence continues at coordinate 213,306,250 of NW_027411866.1, read as the reverse complement.
CTCTGTTGTGAAAGTCTCAAAGTAAATATATTTTTAATTGCATATTAATAATGGATATATTATTGCCCTACTTAAGATTACTTAGCACTTTCTGAAATAATATTTTTGCTGTTTTTTGTCTTGTTTACCTTTTTGTGAATTCTATTTGCTGTATATTCAACCTTGACCTTGATATGTTTGTAGCCAATAAAATGAAAATCTCTTAAAACTAATTTTAGAATATTGTAAACATTTTGTTGATTTCGAATAGGGTACACCCGAATAAAGAAATCTATTCAAAGTGGCAAAAATAGACATTAGCTGAATGAAATATGTTTCAAATAGCATCATAAATACAGCATGCATAAAACGCATTTTACACTTAATATGTTTTAGAAAACATGCATCATTTAAGTTGTCAATTCCATACAATATCTGTCAAAAAAATTACGTAAAATCCCAAAACACCTGTTTTAAGTGCAAGTGTAAAATGCGTTTAAACCTCATATTCGACACATTTTACGGAGTCGTCTCCTTTTCACCATCTTTTATTCCAAATGTTTCTTTTTTATTTTGAGTGTAAGAAAAATCGACACAATTAACAAATAAATTAAACAACTGGGGTGGGTCTTGACGGATGATATTTGCAAATGACGTTTAATAGCTCACCCAAGTGCAATCAAAAACGAAATGTTCACCATTTCGTTGGTTGGTTTGATACTCATGGATATTGACAGCATTTGTTTGTGTTTTGCTTGTGTCAATAAATACGGTGGCATGCAGAAGAAATACCCTCAATTACATTGCCTCCTCCATTGCTAATATTCACGCATATTTGTATGTCCTTACGTAGTTATGTATGTCGTTAATGTTTGCCAGTCCTTTAATAAAGTGGAACAAAGGGAGAATTCATATAAAATTTAAGAATTTGTGCAAAAAACGCCTGTTATTACAACAACAAACTCAACGGCACATGACAACAAATTGGGAAAATTTTTGTCGGTATGTTTTGAAAAAGGATAACGAAAAGTTAGGTTTTCTTGTAGATGAGAATCACAGTGAAAGAGAGAAAGGAGAGAAGAATTCATTTGAGAAAATTTGTAAGAGCAAAAAATAAACAAATATTTGTGTGTGGATTCCATTTTCTGACAGGATTAGAATGGTGGTTGAAGTAACGGTGGTGCCAATTGTGCGATTTAAAAAACGCTTTTCTGAAAAACTACCAAAACGGAAAACTATGTTTTTGTACCCTACACCACTATGTGGGGAGGGTACTATAAGTTGGTTTTGGCCAAAAAGTTTGTAAGGCATCGAAATAATGGTCGTAGACCCATACTTATATATACCAAAATGAATGTCTCGACAAGCTGAGTCGATCTGGCTATGTGTGTCCGTCTGTCCATCTAAACCTTGTAATCACGCTACAGGTCGTAATTTTGATCGGATCGTCACCAAATTTTGGGTGTTGATGAGGGTTCCGGAGGGGAAGAAGCCTGTTGATTTTGGTGATGGTCGGATAATATTCAGGGGTCGGAATGGGCAAAAAAAATTTGGAGAAAAAGTCCACGTTTTATTTCAAAGCAAATATTTTCGCATCTATAAGGGTATATCAAAAGTAAAACTACTGAAAGTAGAAAATATCACCTTTAAAACGATGTATAGTAGGTTGTCGTAGGAATCAAAAAAGACTCGAATTTGATTAAAAATTTAAAAAAATACTGGCTGGCTTTCAAATTTGAAAGAATAAGCAAATCAATAATAACAATTAACAAGTAGGAAAAGCATTAAGTTCGGTCGGGCCGAACTTTTTATACCCTCCATCACAAATTTCAGCCATTTCGGTGGATTAATGTGGCCACAACCTTCAAAATACCTAAAATCGGAAGGTACAGTTCTATGGGGGCTATATGATGGCGTGGACCTATACCTACAAAACGTTTTATACCCCCCAACGAAGACTAATTACCAAGTTTCAGCCATCTCGGTGTGATAATAAGGCCAAAACCTTCAAAATACCAAAAATCGGGAGATATCGTCCTATGGGGGCTATATCAAAACGCGGACCTTTATTAACAATTTATGGTAGAAATGTTTCTTAGCGTCTGAAAACACAAAATACAAAGTTACAACCGATTCAGTTGTCAAATGGGACTAATACATTTAAAATATATTAGAATAACGCGTACTTTAAATGGGGCGTTATATGATATCGCTGTAAACAGGATCCTCGCGCAGACCCTTAACCGGGTTGCTCTGTTTATGAGATATCGCACGTACTATCTTAGCTAATATTTTCGAATTTTTGTGGGGGAGGTACCGGAAGGAGTGGATCTACAAGCACCACCTTCGAATTTCATCTAATATTCGAAGAAATATTACGGAATGCAAAGTGTGGATCAATTCAGAATTTGGTTCGAGATTTGTCGCGCTCTCCAGCCACTACATGGTGCCATAGAGGGTTTTTACACCTATTGGGCTGTTTTCTCAAGAAGTATGGACTTGCCCCTGAAAAGGCTTTTACCGTCGTAATTGAGGCAGCGAATGAAAGTTGCTACAACAAAAATCAAAGTGATTCCACAGCAGTTCTTAAAGTGAACATATCCAAAATATTCTGGGGAAGTAACCGAAGGAGTGGACAAATATAGTCCATATTCGAACCTGATATATATTTGGTAGATATATTGGGATGTGTAAAGTATGGACCATCAAGAATTATCGTGAAGGAGTGGACTGATATGGCTTATCTTCGAACTTAAATAAAGTTTGGACAAAATATAACGAACGCCACATTTTGGACCAAAACGGCAGATCCGTTCGAGAGTTATCTTACGCTCCAACCACTACACAAGGTGTCATAGGGGTTTTTGCATCTTTCAGGCTATTTTTTCCGGAAGTATGGACTTGTCCCTGATGAAACTTGTACCGTCGTACGGGGTGAATATAAGTTGCTACAACAAAAGTCAAAGCGATTCGAGAGCAGGTCCTAAACTGAACTTTTCCTAAATTTTGTGTTATCGTGCGCATTTTTTCCGAACATTTTCGAAATTTTGTTAATTTTCTCTTTCGATGATGATTATCGCCATCATCAAATAAAAAAATTAAATCTGTTTACATTTTTTTTGTATTTTTAGGGCGAAACCTATAGCTCTGCGTATTGCGTGTGCGTTCAAAAGTACAAAAACAAAATACATGTATTTGTTGTTGTTTTCAATTTGAAATACATGTATTTTGTTTTTGTATTTTTGAACGCACACGCAACACGCAGAGCTATAGGTTTCGCCCTTATAGATTGTTTATTGGTGTTTGACCTTTTCTAATAGATTGGAACGTATGACAAACTCAAAAACGATTATATTTTTATGCAAAATATGAAATTTTAACTTTGACCTCAATAGAATTTGACTACTAGACAGAATTTGATCGTATTTGGTACATCGGAAACCTCTGTAGTGCGATTCTCTAACTCATTTTTTGAGTTACCGACAAAAATCGGTAACATTAAAACGCTAAATTATGAATGAAAAGTTCATGTAAAAGCTGACAACACTCTTGCTATAGGTAGAACTTTACGACTGCTTTTTATTCGTCGCTAACTTACCGAAAAACATCGGTAATTACCGAAATTTTAAGCATTTTAATTTTACCGACAATTGTCGGTAACTCAAAAAATGAGTTAGAGAATCGCACTACAGATTGTGTTATCTGTCGAACAAAAAAATTGTGATAATATCTATTTCCCTTCAAAAGTTACAAAGTTTTGACCAAGAAAAAACGATTCTGAACCACTGCGCTCGGGTATACGAGCAATATGCATTGTTTTGTGTATAGTGTGTCATCTCCGCTACTAAAATTGACACTTTTTTGTAACTCATAGGATAAATTTAGTAATAAAAAACGCTGAATTGGCATCACTGGCTGTCTATTTTGCCAATGACGTTTGTTTGCCAAATCAATGGCAGAGATACTGAGAGAAAAAGAGTTTGTGAAAAAATAGTGAGAGAGCCTACTTGGTAGATAATGGTGTTACAATAGCTGTGTCTTTTTTACTTTTTCAGTAATAATTATTCAGTAACTTCTTTTCAGAGAGTAAGAGAGATTTTACTCTATGATACGAAAATAGAGAAAAAAAAGTAAAAAGACAGCATTTATTAAACTTTAGCAAGATAACAGTTGATAACCAAAACAAAAACATTGCAAATGCATGAAAGAAAAACTAACTCCAAAGCAATGAAAAAGTTCTTCAATTTAAAGCAAAATAAATAAAAAATTATTCATATATTAATAAAATAATCAATAAATATAGCTGAATCGTAATATTTATAGTATTTTTCTACAAAAATAAGATAAACATTTCGCAGCTGACCATCAGCAGATGATTAAGAAACAGCTGATCAAACTTGCTAAATGTTGCTGGGAAAATTTCTTTCAGCAACTTTTAGCAATTTTTCAGCAAACAACTGTCAAAATTGTTCTCTCACTTCGCTCTCTTTTACTGAACTTTTGTGTAAAAAGACAGCATTTAGTAACATTTCGTAATAATTACAGTTGAACCTCGATTATCCGTGAATCGATTATCCGGGAACCTCCATTATCCGTGATAGAAAAGAAATATTGGACTTTTTTCTATTTATTCTATTTTTCGTTATAAACTTCATTGCCCGGGAGTAAAAACACACTTTCCAATTAATTTGATTAAGCAAACAAACGGTAAACAAAGGAAAACTGCAAATTCTCCAGTATTACACAATTTGTGTATTTATGGTATCACAAAAACCATGGGACAAAGTGGAACAAAGGGAGAATTCAGATGCATCTGATGATGATGATGATATTACGTATCCTTCTAAAATTTGGTAGATTACCGTATCAAATTCAATAAAAATTGCAGATTTTCGTATTATTGTACAATATTATGCCATTTTTACTCAAAAATATGTTCAAAAACTGCATGAAAGCGTTGCCTCCATTATCCGGGAAAATCGATTATCCGTAATGCCTTCGGTCCCGACCATCACGGATAATCGAGGTCCGACTGTATTACAAATTATCACGTAAAAAGACACACCTAATAGCTGTGTCTTTTTACGGGATAATTGGTTTGTCTTTTTACGTACTGAACTTTGCCAAAGACATAAAGTAATAAAGACCTGACAAAATGCATGCAACAAAAAAATGTTTACGAAACTATGTATATAAACATTACCCTTAACAGGTTGCAGTTAATTCAAAATCGCAACCAAGAAGGAACATTTCATGTAATGGTATCAGAAACGAAACTTATGAATTCAAGGATCTATTCAAGAATAATTCCATGTCAATTGGATGGGTAAATTCGGTTAAATACGTAAAAATGTATAAAGGAAAAAAATGTTATATCACCATATCGTAACATAACATTATGTTTAATTCAAAAGGCATTCACTGAAGAATGATAGCAAAAGAAATGTCTTATCTTGTTGTATTTATGTCCTTGACTTTGCTGAACATTTTTTCTTCAGTAAAGTTTTGACAATTGTATAATTGAAATGTTGCTAAACATTACTGAAGAAACAATGTTCAGTAAAGTTCAGTACGTAAAAGGACAAACCTAATTACATAGTAATAATTATTACTAATGCTGCAAATTTTGACAGTTGTAAAAAGGAAAAGTTGCTGAAAAAAGGTTTCAGCAACATTTAGTAAGTAAAAAGACACCCCTAATGTAAACACCTGAGTTTTTACGTATTATCTTATTAGAATCCACATTGTTATGGGCAATTGCAACAACAACACAACAACCACGAGAAGTATACCTTTCATAATAAAATGTTACTAAATTGCAACTTTTTTCTTTTTTCTTCTTCCAGGATATGTGTTTTATTCAATTTTATGTAAATTGAAGAAAAAAATAAAACATTTTTTAAAAAAAAGTTTTATTCTAAAAAAAGTGATAACAAAAGTGCTCAAATAGAGAGATACCCACGGTTTATATCACCAATAAAGTGTTTGTTTGTGGTGTTGGTGTCTCTCTGCCGCGTGTTGTAACAACTTCGTTTGCCAACCCCCCGACACAACAAACGCCAAATCGACGACGACGACGACAGAATGTCGACAACTTCCTCCATTGATACACCGACATCACCAACGGGTCCACTACAGCATCAACCACTGCAACATCAACAACATCCAACATCTCGTCAACATCATCATCACCATCAGCACACCACCACAGCCATAGTGGTCAGCGCTGGCGCTGGTCCCCATCATAATCCCTATACGCAAACAACAACAACTACAACCACTACTACCACAAACCAAAATCCGAACATTGGCAAACGTTCGCATTCCACATCTTCTTCGACGGGTTCCAATAGTGGTACCAACATTCATCAAATGGCCAGCAATCATAATTACAGCAACAACAACAGCCAGCAGGAGCAGCGTTATCATCAAAATAATAAAAATCAATCAACTCATTCACTGTTGACACCATCTTCCTCAACTTCGTCATCACCATCGGTGTCGGCCTCTGGTTCTACGGCAGCAGCGGTGGCTGTTCATTATCCTCATCATCAGCAGCCGCAATATTCAAATACTGCTGGGGGAAGCAATACGTCTTATATGAGTCAGCAGCAACAACAACAACATCATCAACACCATAATTCTTCGACAGCTTCATCGTCGTCGTCTTCGGCCAACACATATTCGCAACATCATCATCATCATAATCCCAATCAGCAACATTCGCATCAACATTCACATCAGCACCATCATCATCAACAACAACAACAGCAGCAGCAACAACAACAACATTTGCAATTTGCAAGGCCATCTACGTCAATGTCAGCTCCTTGCACTGCCGCCACCTCAATAAATTCTCAAAATAGCTCTTCTTGCACCCCGTGCAGCATCAAACGTCACACCACTGATGTTTCGGTTTGCTCTTCGTCGTCCTCATCTTGTTGTTCATCGGCCAGCTCTAATTCCGTGTCGGCTGCAGCAGGTGTTGTGAATGCAATAGGCGGCGGCAATGGCCAAGGTAATGTGGCTGGGGTTGGATGTGGCAATAATGGTGGTGGTGTTGGCAGCAGCGGCAGTGGTGGGGCGGCCAGTATTGTAACTCCGACCGTGATTACGCAGAAATCGCGTACCATACCATCGGACAAGGTGAGTAGAAGAGTACACAAAGTGAAGCAAAGCTACATCTACAAAAATAGCGCAAATCAAATAAAAGCGTGCGTGCATTTTTTGTGTTGACTGAAAATTGCATTTGCCTTTAAAATTCTATTTTTAGCCGCTCACAGGCGCATGAAAATCAAGCTGTTGTATTTTTCACTCTCCAAAAAAAAGTTCTTTTTTAGATACGTAAATGGAGAACAGTGGTTAGGGAAGGAGAAAATGTTGACCCTTTGTTGAGGTTCTGAAGATATTTGTTAGCATTAAAGTTACCTTGATTTGGTCAAAACTTTGCACATTGTAATATTTCTTCCAGATATAGATTAGGTTCGAACATGAACCATATCGATCCACTTCATCAGGTTCCTTTCATACAAAATTTCAAAATTGCAGCTTGGTGTCCTGTTGCCACTTTGGTTCAGTGGTGGTTCAGAAATGGATTTTCCCGTCCAAATATCAAAAGTTTGTTTTGTCAAAGATATTTAATTTGGACCAGGATGAATGTTTGGACTGGATTCGGTTCGATCTGAAATTTTTATCAAAGGTAGGGCTTGCAGTGCTGATCACGCCAATATATATATCATGGGCAGGAAGTCCATACTTCCCGAGATATAGGCTCCGAAAGTTAAAAAATTCCCTTGGTTTTGACGATAAGTTTAGTTTAAATCGAAATTTTTCATATATAGCCGGCCTTCGGCCGGGGATTTAAGACTTTCTCCTATGAACAGGAACAAATATCGGCTAACGCGAACAAAATTTTCCTTTAAATCGAATTTTTTTTTTATCATCGATCCGAATCCAGTCCGTATATTCAACTTATGCCTTTAATTTCTATATGGGATTCGATAGTAAACATATTGAAACTAAGGAAACAAAAAAAAAAAAAAATTATGTCAAAATATTGGAAGGTGTGGGCGTGGGGTGCCTCTATAGACAAACATTTTCCCCATTTTTTGGGAAATACGTAATTTTTGGAAATTTCTGGAGAAAGAAGTAGCTATTTCTCGAAACCTTTAACAGATATTGTGTTCGTTGTTCCTTTGTAAGGTAGGTAGGAGTGTGGTCTTTAAAAATCGTTTGTGTAAATTACCGTAGCGTTTACACAACATGAGCTATTTTATTTTTTCTGTGGTACTAAATTTTATGAAATTACAAATTTAGTGGGACAACATGGAACAATGTTCTGTTTTCACAGAAAGATGCCAGAGAGTCTTCTCTTTCAGCCCATATACACGTTTGTAGCTGTCCCGATCCGTCCGTTTAACACTTTTTCAAATTTATTGAAATTACATGGGTAAAAATGTGTGTTTTTCCATACCGTTTCCTATGTGAATTACAGCTAAGTTTTATAAAAATCCAAAGAGTATTTTTTTTAATTTCTGAAAAAAAAATTGTAAGTTTTTTTTAAATTAAATTTTTTTTTTTGATTTTTTTAGTTTTTTTATAATTGTTTATTTTATTTATTTGTTTTTGACCATCTTTCATATATAGGAAGATACAAAAATCACAAAAACACTCATATTTGGATGAAAATATTAAAAAAAAACTCAAAAGTTTATCTTTGACCTTGAATTTCTCTGCAACTACCAGACCTAATTTGACCGCTTATAATTTTATCTGTCTAAAAAAAACGATTATTGTTTTTTTCTCACACGATTGATTTTAAAGAATCCACGATTATTGAAAATATATTTTTTTAAAAAATCCACGATTATTGAAAATATATTTTTTTTAAAAATCCACGATTAGTGAAAATATATTTTTTTAAAAAATCCACGATTATTGAAAATAATTTTTTTTTTTAAAATCCACGATTATTGAAAATATATTTTTTTAAAAAATCCACGATTATTGAAAATATATTTTTTTAAAAAACCCACGATTATTGAAAATATATTTTTTTTAAAAAAATCCACGATTATTGAAAATATATTTTTTTAAAAAATCCACGATTATTGAAAATATATTTGTTTAAAAAATCCACGATTATTTAAAATATATTTTTTTAAAAAATCCACGATTATTGAAAATATATTTTTTTAAAAAATCCACGATTACTGAAAATATATTTTTTTAAAAAAGCCACGATTACTGAAAATATATTTTTTTAAAAAAGCCACGATTATTGAAAACATATTTTTTATAAAATCCACGATTACTGAAAAAATAGTTTTAAAACAATTGACGATTATTAAAAAAGTATTTTTTAAAAATCCACGACTACTAAAACAATATTTTTTAAAAATCCACGACTACTAAAACAATATTTTTAAAAAATCCACGATTATTGAAAATATACTTTTTTAAAAAATCCAATATTATTGAAAAACTATTTTTTAAAAATATACAATTATTGATTTTTTTAAACACGATTATTTTTAAAATTTTCACGATTATTGAATTTTTTTTTTAAATATCCGCGATTATTGAATTTTTTTTTAAACCAATATTATTGAATTTTTTTTTTAAAAACCAATATTATTGATTTATTTATTAAAAAATATACGATTATTGAAAAACTATTTATTAAAAAATATACGATTATTGAAAAAAAAAAATATTTAAAAAAAAATCACGATTATTAAAAACATATTTTTCATAAAATCCACGATTATTGAAAAAATAGTTTTTAAAAAAATCCACGATTATTGAAAATATACTTTTTTAAAAAATGCAATATTATTGAAAAACTATTTTTTAAAAAATATACAATTATCGATTTTTTTAACACGATTATTTTTAAAATTTTCAAGATTATTGAAATTTTTTTTTAAATTTTCACTATTATTCAAAATATTTTTTTAAAAAAACCAATATTATTGAAAAACTATTTTTTAAAAATATACGATTATTGAAAAAAACTTTTAAAAAAAAGATTATTGAAAAAATAGTTTTTAAAAAATTAACGATTATTGAAAAAGTATTTTTTAAAAATCCACGATTACAGAAAAAATATTTTTAAAAAATCCACGATTATTAAAAATATACTTTTTCAAAAAATCCAATATTATTGAAAAACTATTTTTTAAAAAATATACAATTATTGTTTTTTTTAAACACGATTATTTTAAAAAAAAAATCACGATTATTAAAAAAATATTTTTTAAAAAATTCACGATTTTAAAAAAATATTTTTTAAAAAATTCACTATTATATTTTTTAAAAAATCCAATATTATTGAAATACTATTTTTTGAAAAATATACGATCATTGAATTAAAAAAACACGATTTTTTTTAAATCCACGATTATTGAAGAATTTTATAAAAAAGTTAGAGAATTTTTACCAGGAAAAAATGATTCTGAACAACTGTGTGCCGAAAGCAAATAATTGACATTGCAGACAATTTCAGACAAAACTACCTCCCGCTACCTCCCTCAAAAAAAAAAATGTCCTGAAATTTCAACTATTTTTCCCACCTTTCCGATCTTGTTTAAATTTTTACAGCTGGTAGTTCTCCTGACCTCGTTTTCGATGGTATAATTGTTTTCGTGGGAAGTCCACACTTTCTGAGATAATGACCAATAAGCTTCGCCACAATGCCGGAAACACAACAAACTTCCAACTTTTTCCCATTCAGTAATTAGACGCACCACAATAAGATACATAAGTTCGACTGCAGTTTCTACATATTCTGAGATATTATGCGCATTGTCGAAAATTAAAAAGTCAAAATCTCCTATCCAGGACAAATTACCAGCTGCACTTTTAAATGTGCGGACGGCACACTGGGAGCCAGAGACTATCCCAGAAGGCTGGAAGATGGGTATCGTAATTACTACACCGAAAACTGAAGTCCTTAGGAAATGCGCTAAGCAAATATCCTCAGTGGTGGAAATCATTCCTCTTTAAGAACAAGCTGGATTTAGAACGGTAAGATCATTTGAGCCCTGTGGGTGACTGTGTCTTGGCATCCACTCTTGATACGAGGGAGGAATTTCCCGTGTTCCAGCTAACAGAAATTAGTAAGACCTTCAAACAAACATCAAACAGTCGAAACAAAATTCTCTTAGAAAAGTTTAAAATAATTCTGATAAATTTCTTGAGGACTGTCCGAAAAAAATTTTCTCAGAAAGAGTTCTGTAGGCCTATTCTGTAACTTTTATCGATTGAAAAGTTGTTAAAATTTCTTTTGTTTTTGTAGCAACTACAAAACAAACAAATGAAATTGTTGTAAAATAAACAATGAGTAAAGTTGTTAAAAAGTTACAGAATATGCCCTCTGTAGTGCGATTCTCTAACTCATTTTTTGAGTTACCGACAAATGTCGGTAAAATTAAAAGTAAAAATTATATATGAAAAGTTGAAATAGAAGTTGACAACACTGTTGCTATCGGTAGAACTTTACGACTACTTAAGTATAGTACACATTGGCAAGCAAAACTGACAGTCATCGAGGTCTATTTCGTGAATATCAAAGCCTAACTGAAAATTTGCTTTTGTAATCTGTAAATAATGCCGTATATATTGTTTTTCAAACATTTTTAGCTAAATAAAAGCTGTTATTTGCCGGAAAATTGTCCTAAAAGTACGTTGACTGTCAGTTTTGAATGATAGTGTGTACCCCCCTTTACCCAAATAATTAGATTAATTATCGAATTTATAAGCATTTTAATTTTACCGATTTTTGTCGGTAACTCAAAAAATTTGTTAGAGAATCGCACTACTGATGAAATCAAGTGAGAACTACATGGGTTACATAAGTTTCCATTAGAAATCAGTTAGAATTTTTTTTAGAAAATTATTACAAAACAATTTGTCCTTTGCACAAACTCGGTCAGAGTTCTGTAAGTTTTTTTTTCAGAATTGTCGCAACAAAATTCCCATCAGGAAGCTCTAATCAAACCTAGGGAGGACTCTGAAGAGTGTATATCACTCAGAATTTCTTGAGGACTTTCGTAGAAAAGGTTCCCTTTAAAGTTCTGATCGATTTCGTTTCACAAAAAACCAATCAGAATTTCCTCAGAAATGTCGGCAAGCATTCTGATTGAACTTTGTGCGATCTGTGGATGCTTGATATATTTTCAATAGAAATCAGTCAACATTTTTAGGAGCTTTTTTAACAAAATTTCTCTCAGAAAAGTCGGACAGAGTTCTGATCAGAAATCAAAATTTTTTTGAATTGTCGTAACAACATTTTCTCAGAAAAGTCGGCAAGAGTTTTGATCGAATTACGTGAGAAATGTTCAGGGTTTATACATTTATATTAGAAATCAGTCACAATTTCTTCAGAATAACCCTGCAAAGTATGAAAAATAATACAAATCGAGCTAAGTAATAACAATAAAGGTTGCTCGTTTACTCCATAGCTTATCATTAGAAAATTCCTATCAGGAAGCTCTAATCGAGCTTAGTATGAACTATGAAAAGCGTATATTACTCAGATTTTTTCAGGACTTTCGTAGAAAAAGGACCTTCACAAATGCCGGACAAAGTTCTGATCGATTTCGTTCCAAAAGAAAACACAGAATTTCCTCAGAAATGTCTGCAAGAATTCTGCTTCTGAATGCTTCACACATTTCCAATAGAAATCTGTCAGAATTTCATAGAAGCTGTCTCAATAAAATTGCTCTCAGTAATGTCGGCCAGAGTTCTGATCAGTAGTGGGATTCTGTAACTCATTTTTGCTGTTAAAATTAAATCGCAAAATTATGACTAAAATCATAGAGAAAAGTTGGCATCACTGTTTGTGTCGGTAGAGGCTAGCGACTACTTTTTATTCATCGTTACAGAAAATTTTCGTTAATTATCGAAATTATAAGCATTTTAATTTTACCGACAATTGTCGATAACAGCAAAAATGTGTTACAGAATCCCACTACTGAAATATTTTTTTTTAATTGTCGTAACAGTATTTTCTCAGAAAAGTCGGGAAGATTTTTAATCGAATTAAGTAAGAAATTCTCAGGATTTATACATTCATTAGAAAATTCCTATCAGAAAGCTCTAATCGAGCTTAGTATGACCTATGAAAAGCGTATATCACTCAGATTTTCTTCAGGACTTTAGTCGAAAATGGACCTTCATAAATGTCGGACAAAGTTCTGATCGATTTCGTTCCACAGAAAATAATCAGAATTTCCTCAGAAATGTCTGCCAGAATTCTGATTGAACTCAATGCGATATGTGACTGCTTCACACATTTCCAATAGAAATCAGTCAGAATTTCATAGGAGCTATCTTAAAATTGAAAGGAATAAAAATGAACGTCGGTTAGTAGATCAATATTAAAAAGGGGCTTTGAATTCTCAGACTTTTTTATTCGCTTGGAAACTTGGACTTGGACTTGTGAGAGATACCGTTATATGGGGCTATACCAGGTTTGGAAGAAACCAAAATACAAAACCCGGATTTGCTGCTGTTGCACAATGTTGCAATCGTTCTAATTGTACTTTGGTAGAAGTGTACCCAGATTAATCTATTTTCAAACTAATTCGAGTTTGATCTTTTCACATATTAGGCTTAAGCTTTTATTTATCTCATCTCAATTGAGTATACAGCTTACATAAAAATTCCTCTCAAAATTCGCTGTGCAAACTTCTCTCGCTAAGGACATTGATGCAGTTTTCATGTTCAATTCGTTTTTTTTACTTCTGCACATTCCTGCCTGTTTCTCCCCCTTCCTTTCAATGTGCTGAATGACAGATTGACTAGTGTGGTGGGTGTATGTTTGCTGTACAATGCAGCAGCAAAAAATCCATTTGTCCTTGTGTATACCCGCATATCTTTTGTTTGCAAAAAAATCAAAGGCCTTGTAAAGACCCCCTCCTGCCATTTTTTAACCAGGGCGGTTTTTAATATTGATTTTTTTCTTGTTTCTAATGTTGGTGTTGTTGTTGCTATGGAGGGAATCAGCAAATGTGCGGCAAAGCAAATGAAGAGAAACGATAACAAAAAAAAAACAAAAACCAACATTTCAATGTTAATGTTTTGTGGAATTGCAACTGGCAACATATTTTTAGGCGATTGTATTTGATGTCTCTGCTGCTGCTGATGTTGTAGGTGGTTCTAGGCGCCAATCATTTGTTTTGCTGGAATTTTACTTCACTCTGGTGATGCTGAGATTTTCTTTCGCTTACTGGAAAAACAAGATAAAATATTGGAATTTTTTCTGGGCCTAGGCCTTCGTTAGAGATTTCCATACCCAAATAGTTATTGAAACGAAAAATTGATTAGGTTGCCCCGGCCGAGTGAGTGTTTGACTGACTGCCTGCTAAGCTGGAATTCAGGGTCTGTGTTATTCTACTTTTTTAAAAGCACACATTTTAGCTTGCCTTGTTTTTGTGGTGGTCTATTTAATGGCCATGTTGTAACATTTAAATGACATATCCATTAATTTTGTTGCCAGATTTGTTGCCTTGAAAGCAAAACACACACACACAACATGAAAAGTATTCGACTGGGTCACATAAATGATGCTAACAGACTTTCTCACTTCTTTTTTTCGAACGGAACTACTGAAATGTGAGATGAATGGTAGGTAGTTGGTTGCCTGGAGGAGGCGTGGGTGTGTAGAGTGGTTGAAACATTAAGTCGATCGTTTAGTTGTACCACAAAAAATAAAGTGTTATTTTAGGCGTAGCATTTTACTATTTTCTTTAGTGTGTACTTTGGGGTTTGTTTTTAATGGTTATTGGTTTTTGCAAAAACATGATTTTGCTTTTTCTTTTTTGAAAGGTAGTTTGGGCTGCAAACTGTTTCAAGATTAAATGCGTTTAAATAAATTTTCTTTAAATGATAGGACATTGGAAAACATTTTTTACATTCAGTTGGACAAATGTATGGACTAAATAGAATTCGAAGTGAAAATTCTGAGATTTAAAAAAAACAGTGGTCTCGTCCTGTTATATTTCCTTCGTGGGATTTCCTGTCTTTAAGTAACACATCAAATAGTCACACCAAATATCTTCATTATTGTTGTTATACAGCAATAATACGTGTTACCCAAAATCTGTTCGTAAGCGACTTGCTTTTGCTTTGCTGATGTCTCGCCTTAGTTACTGCATTGAGGTTGTTTCTGGCACTAACCATGAGAATTTGAAGAGGATTGAGAAGCTTTTGGGCTTTGTTTAAAAATTGAAGTGTCGGAACCATGTCACGCTTTATAAGATGATTTGTACTAATTGCCCCGATTTAGTGCTTTCATTTTTACCATTCAACACGTCATACACTGCTAATTATTCTTCGATTTTCCTCTTCAATATTTGAACGATCGTATATCGTTAGAGTTGCACGTATTTGGATGCAGCTTCCTCCATGATTGCGTACTCGGTACAAGTTTTTAAACATAAGCGTACTGATTTTGTTTTATATAAGGTCTGATAAATATGTATCTAATCTAATATGTAATAACGTGTTCTTACCGCCCTTCTGTATCCACTTTTGCTGTTTTCCTACCACCAGCATTTCCATTGTGTCTGCTAGTGGTACTTTTCATTTCTGAAACAACATATCTAACAAATCATTTTGTCTAAAAACCTATCGGTTTCGGCTTATATAGAAGACAACTGTAATGCCTTTTTATACCCTCAGCCTTTAGGCTAAAGAGGGTACTTACACTTTCATACGACCAAAAATGTGCCTCATCGAAATAATGGTTTAGACCCCAAGTATGTTTGTACGATATCCGTTTCAGACATATTTGAGTAGATCTAGCAATGTCCGTCCGTCTGTCTGTCTGTCTGGCAGGCTGGTGCGCACGATAACTCTCGAACGGATCAATCGATTCGCTCCAAATTTTGGGTATCGAAATATTTTGTCCAGATTCGATTTAAGTTCGAAGATGGGTCATATAGGTCCACTCCTTCAGGTACCTCCCCCACAAATGTTCAAAACTTGTGCGCACGATAACTCTTGTAGGGAATAACCGATTTGGTCCATACTTTGCATATCGTGTAATTTCTACCAACCTTAGATGAGGTTCCAATATGGACTCAATCGATCCACTCCTTCGGGTACCTCCCACACAAAATTTCGGAAAAGTTCAGTATAGGACCTGGTCTCGAATCGCTTTAATTTTTGTTTACGCAAGTTGTATTCGCTGTCCGCTATACGACGCTGTAGGTTTCATTAGGGGCAAGTCCATACTTCCTGAGAAAATAGCCTGAAAGTTACAAAAAACCCTATGACACCGTGTGTAGTGGTTGGAGCGCAAGATAACTCTCGAACGGATCTGCCGATTCGGTCCAACATTTGGCTTTCGAAATATTTTGTCCAAACTTAGTTCAAGTTCAAAGATGGATTATATCGGTCCACTCCTTCCGGTACCTCCCCCACAAAAGTTCAAAAATGTTCGGAAATTTTGTGCGTACGATAACTCTTGAAGGGAGTAACCGATTTGGTCCATACTTTGTACGTTATGAAATTTCTACCAGACTTAGATGAGGTTCCAATATGGACTCAATCGGTAAACTCCTTCGAGTACCTCCCACAGAAAATTTCGGAAAAGTTCAGTTTAGGACCTGATCTCGAATCGCCTTGGTTTTTGTTGTAACATCTTGTATTCACTGTCCCCTATACGAAGGTACAAGATTCCTCAGGGGCAAGTCCATACTTCCTCAAAAAATAGCCTGAAAGTTGAAAAACAAACCCTATGACACCATGTTTATAGGTGGAAGCGCAAGATAATTCTCGAACGAAATGCCGATTCCTGCCAAAATTTGGCGTTCGTAATTTGGTTTCCAAACTTACTTTAAGTTCGTAGATAAGTCATATCGGTCCACTCCTTCAGGTACCTACCCCACAAAAGTTCAAAAATATTCGGAACAATTGTGCGCACGATAACTCTTGATGGGAGTGACCGATTTGGTCCATACTTTACACATTCTCATAATATCTACCAGATATAGATCAGGTTCGAATATGGACTATATTTGTCCACTCCATCGCGTACCTCCCACACAAAATTTTGGATAAGTTCACTTTAAGACCTGCTATTGAATCACTTTGATTTTTGTTGAAGCGATTTGCATTCGCTACCTTCATTACGACGGTAAAAGTTTTTTCAGGGGCAAGTCCATACTTCTCGAGAAAACAGCCCGAAGGGTGTAAAAACCCCCTATGGCACCCCCATGGTCTATGTCGGTCCATTCCTTTAAGTACCTTTTCGGCACAATTTTTGAACTTTAATCCTAATCAATATTTTTGTCTGTTCATACGAACAAAATTTTGAAACCCCCTAAATACATACGTTTTTTGTGAAAAAAGTGTTTCAGCACAGGCTGAGGGTATATCTCTGTCGGCAAAGCCGACTGATACTTTTTTACTTGTTTATATAGAAAACATTGTAGGATCTTCCGACTATACAGAAAACATTTATAAGATCTTCTAACTATGTAGCAGAATGTTATAGGTTTTCGATAGAAATAAAAGGCCGTTGTAAGTTCCTCTACCGCCTTAGAAAATTGTTGTAAGACCTTTAATCTATATAGGAGGTCATTGTAAGGTTTTCTATGGATATAGAAGACTGTCGCAAAGCCACAAAAACACGTTGTAAGGTTTTTAACGCCAAAGAAGGCTCGTAAAGTCTTCTGGCCTTCTATATAAGGCCTTTTAGTTATATAGATGATCATTGTCAGGTCTTCTATCGCTTTAGAAGACTGCCGAAAAGCCTTCTATCCGTACAGAAAACGTTTGTAGATCTCTAACACCAAACAAGACTCATAAAATCTTCTATCCGTAAAAAATCGCTATAAAGTCGTACAGAAAACCGTTGTAAAGCCTATCGCCATGGAAGCCCGTCGCGAGGTCTTCTAATACAGAAAATCGCTATGGAAGACTGTCTTAAAAGTCTTCTGCCCATACAGAGAATCGTTGTCAGATCTTCTACTCCCAGTATAATCTATCTGTCCAGAAAACAGTTGTACAGTCTTCTATCATCATAAAATATCGTCGAAAAGTCGTCTAGCCATACAGAAAATTGTTTTAAGATCTTATATCGGCTTAAATAACAGTTGTAATGCTTTCTACCTATTTAGGTACTCATTGTAAAACCTTATATCACTGTAGAATACTGTCGTAATGTAGTTCATCTTTAGGGAAAACCCGTGTTAAGTTCTTTTCCATCTGGAACATTCCATCTATCTCTATCGTCATGAGTATACGTAGTGTTGTCTTTTTTAAACAAAAGACCGTCGTAAGGTCTTCTATCGCTATATAAGACTGTTAAGTTTTCTATCCGAGATTTTTTTTAATACAGAAATAAGTTGTAAGGTCTTCCGTAGTCATAGAAAATAGTTGTAAGGCCTTCTATCTATGTATATAGGAGGTCATAGCAAGGTAATCTATCTCTATAGAAGACTGGCGTAAAGCAGACCGTAAAGTCTTCCATCCGTACAGAAAACCGTTGTGAGGCCTTTCATCGCAAAGTCTTCTATCCGCAAAGTAAACCTTTGTAAAGTCGACAATTGACATGGAAGCTCATAATGGGCTTTTTTTAATACAGAGGACCGTTGTTGGGTCTTCTTTCGCCATAGAAAACAATTGCATGTTCTTCTATCCATATAGGAGGTCATTGTAAGGTCTTCTATCGTTTTAAAGTCTTCTATCCGTACAGAAAACTGTTGTATAGTCTTCTATGGCTATCTAAATTCTTCTATACGAACAGAAAACCGTTGTAAGATCTTCTATCGCTGGAGAAGGTTTGTAAAGACGAACGTTGTTAATTCTTCTATGGTCATAAAATATCGTCTATCTCTATAGAAAACCTTTGTGGGGTCTTCTATCTATACATAAAGCAGCAAATTCTGTCGGGGTACCTATTGTTACGGAATTAGGGTTGAATTTAATTCCGTGTAGACGTTGTTTTATTTCCCGATACAATTTGTATCAAATAAAACGAGGGTTCGTTTTAGATTACGATTCTACAATGCTTTATTTACTTCACTTCAGTTATTCACACAAGTCTTTATTTCGTTACTAAGCACACAGCTCACATCTAGTATGCACAAAGCTTACACAAAGTTACTTCTTTACTAAAGATTACACTGACGGTTCTAACTCGCAGTCTGAATTACAACTCAATTGCCCAGCCGCTCCTTTCCCGTATTTATATCCCCCGCTGATACATAGACTGTTCTAACCTCCTTAATCTGGGAGGTTCTTCAATGTTCAAACAAGATCCAGATGCACATACACACATACTCGTATACACACAGAAGAATGCATGTAAACAACCAATGGGGCAGAGGCAGTAAATAAGGGAAAGGAGAAGGGGTTACAATGAATGACGTCACAATACCGAAACATAACTTAAAAATCTAAATAAATTAAAAAGCGAATAAGAGGACAATGAAAACAATAGTAGTGTAGCCCCTGTCAGGGGTAACAATCTTGACGCGATACAGGGGCTTAGGTCGCAATCTCTCGGTACTCGACATGGCATCTTAAACGGACTACTAGAGCTCCGTTTTACTTGACTTTTTGAGCGCGAGAAAGTGCGGCTGACCAAAGGTTATCCAGGTAGTGATCATCAGAGATCCCCCAACACCGGGGTGTTATGCGTAATACTCGTGCCTATCGGTGTTTTAAGGTTTGCAGTGGGGTACCTAAAACTGTATTCGAACGGAGCCTCGTTGACACCTGGGCGAATCAACGAGTAACGAACTTGTTCTTCTGCCAATGCCCTTACCGTGGTAAGGAGGCAATGCCAACCAAGGGTAAGGTCGACAGCCCTACGCTGGACGTCATAAACGTCAGTCTAAATAGACAGGGTCCTCCTATCCAAGATAGATGAGAGCTTTCTCACATCAACAAATTTGGATGACGAACAGGTCGACGAGGTAAATGACTCAACCTTAACCAACGAGGAAGAAAGAATGGAAACCACCATTATTCCCTCCACAGGTCAAGCTGAGTCGTCACCTCTGTCCGACAAAATCGTTCCTCCAATTTGTTCAGGAGAAAAACCCTCACAGCTTCTTAGACAAACTGCCGTTGATAAAGTTGTCGGAGAGTGCGACGCAGCCATGGAGGTCATGGATGAGTCGCAAAAACCCTCAACCTCAAAACGAGGAAGCAAAGAGGCTATGGATAGGAAAGACTATCGTTTTGCAATCTCGTATTGTGGGCGATTTGTCGATAAGGACCCCAAGACCATCACCGAAAGGGAATATAAATTGATTTGGAAAAATCTAAAGTTTGTGAGGAGATTCGAAAGAAAATATCCTCACTTAACGATTAAGGATTTCCAAATCAATAAAATTCCCACGTCGAGTGAGGGAGGGTATTCTATATATATATATATATATATATATATATATAAATATATCTGACTTTTCTGAGACATGTCTGAACAATATTAAATCTTTTCTTCTCAGACATACACAACGTTTTTCACAACTGTTACGTTAAAATAGTTAGGGAACAGCGTTTGAAATGATTTTCCGATTTATTTGTGTCTGGATATCATTGAACGAGATACACAAGTGGTTCCAAAACCTTTTAGATTTGGCGAATACACATTTGACAGCTTATTAAATTTTCCTTAGACTTCTACAGCTTTCGGCAAACATTATCTGTTCGAGTTCGAACAGAATTCTGACAGATCTCCATAATTTTTAAGATGAAATATCATATACGATTTATCTATAAAAGTTCTGACCACATTAAAAAACCGTCTCTCTCAATTTCAGTAACGTTGTTCAAAATTCCTCAAAGAAAATATCAGATACCAGAAATAGAATCAATCAGCACTTTCTCATATGAGAAAACTCACAAACGCACAGTATTTATTTAGATTTTGCCAAGACAAGTCTAAATTCATGAAAGATCCATTAAGCCCGGTAGACTTGATTTATACTAATCAGTTCAGTAGCCAAGACAAATTGTTCAGAATTTCTTCAGAATTCGATTAGAAATGTCTGTACAAAATGTTCTGTGTTTATGGCTACATCTTCGGAGTGAACTTTTCTAAAAAAGTTCCCATACAATTGAACCAATATTAGAATAAACCAGCATCCTTTTAAATGAAAAATTGTGAAAAGTTTGTGTTTATTTGTCAGAATTTTTGCAGATTTTGTTAAGACAAGTCTGAACAAACCATTTTAGATCAAATCAAATATGATTCGATTAAATTATCCTTCATAAGTCATGGTATTTACTAAGGTTTTTAGTAGCTGTGGATATCAATTAATGATCTAAGACATCAGAATTTCTTAAGAATTCGATTCGATTAGACATGCCTAAACACAATTTTATGGCCCAGCACTTTCATTTTAGTTAGTTTAATGTAGAATACCGAATAATAAATGCTTAAATACCCGGAAAAATGCTTTAGTGCAATTTCTGTCTACAGAAGAACCCTTTAGATGCGAAACTATCTCCAGAAGACGCGATTATAGGGACCTCTAGAACATCTCTTTAGTGGAACTTCTTCCTGTAGAAGGCATTTAAAGAAACATCTATCGGTACATCACTCCAGAAGAGGAACCTACATTTGTGGAAAAGTCTTTCAAAGGGTATTCTAGTTAAAAGATACCCCTTTAAAGGGACTTCAACCTGTAGAATATGCCTTTCGATGGCGTTTTATCTATAGAATTTTTTTTGAAGGAATTTAGGAGGTGTTTTTTTTTATTAAAGATTCCTATACGGAGGTTTTTCTTTTTGTAAAAGGTCCTATTCAAACAAGATACCTTTATCGATATTTTTATTATAGTGATGGGAAGGAGGTCTTTAGAAAAATTAGTTATGCTCTTGTCTTATAATTTTTATATTGGGCCTTGTGTTGGTCTTGCTATTGAACATTTCAACTTATAACACATCGGCTGCCGTTGCCTTACTCTTCTTCAATACGATTTCAATTATCGGGACCCAGTCGTGCTAGGCGGTATGCAGCAAATGTGGTATTCTTTTCATCGTTTCAATGTAATCAAAAAATGTGTTGCCTATAGTAAGGCTTATCATATAATACAACTTTCAAAGCATACATTTTAAGACCTTTCATTCAAATTGAGCCAAAATGTTGCAAACTTTTAGAAGCATATTTAAACTTACTTTTATGCATAATATTTTCTTAACTTTTAAATACCAAACAATATTTTTCTAGTCTTTCTATTACCCAATTTCGTTTTTTGTACTTGCTGCTCTTGTTGCTATTCTTCTTCTCCTTGCTGTTGTTGCTTTATTATTACTAATCATGAAATGGAGAAGACATAAATCTAGGACAAACATCTTTAAAAACTTGGGTTTTCTCCAATAAAAATCTCATTAATTCAATGAAGGAGAAGATATAAAAAAAGGCACAGCAATATCGAGTCGACCGACCGACCGACCTCCTCATCCTAAAAGTATGCTTGTTTGAATTTTGTGTTGGCGTATGCCAAAACAAATGTACATGTGCTCGCGTGTATGTGTGTGTGAAAGGGGCAATGGGGGGTTTATGTATTTACTCAAAAGAGGCAAATGGAGGTCAAGTTGACTTTTAAATCAACAAAGACGTACACACTCGCACACACACAAGCTCATGCTAAAAGCTTTTTGTCCCTGAAGTGATCTGTATATGAGTATTTGTTTATTTTTTATGTTCTAAAGTTTTTTTCTTATTCTTTTATGAGGGTAATGGATGGATGTTGATACGATGTGTTGCAAAGATGAGTCACAGTGATTTTAATAGAATTTTCTAAGGGTTCCAGGAGGGATCAAAGGCCATCTATGGCAGGACAGATGGGCTCCAAGGCCAGCTATCATTGTGTATATGGGCTCAAAGACGATGACGTTTGATAGATGGGCTCAATGGCCATATATCGCTGGTTAGATGGGCTCAATGGCCATATATCGCTGGTTAGATGGGCTCAATGGCCATCTATCGATGGATAGATGGTCTGAACGGCCATCTATCGCTGGATAGATGGGCTCAAAGGTCATCTATCGCTGGATAGATGGGCTCAAAGGCCATCTATCGCTGGATAGATGGGCTCAAAGGCCATCTATCGCTGGATAGATGGGCTCAAAGGCCATCTATCGCTGGATAGATGGGCTCAAAGGCCATCTATCGCTGGATAGATGGGCTCAAAGGCCATCTATCGCTGGATAGATGGGCTCAAAGGCCATCTATCGCTGGATAGATGGGCTCAAAGGCCATCTATCGCTGGATAGATGGGCTCAAAGGCCATCTATCGCTGGATAGATGGGCTCAAAGGCCATCTATCGCTGGATAGATGGGCTCAATGGCCATCTATCGCTGGATAGATGGGCTCAATGGCCATCTATCGCTGGATAGATGGGCTCAATGGCCATCTATCGCTGGATAGATGGGCTCAATGGCCATCTATCGCTGGATAGATGGGCTCAATGGCCATCTATCGCTGGATAGATGGGCTCAATGGCCATCTATCGCTGGATAGATGGGCTCAATGGCCATCTATCGCTGGATAGATGGGCTCAATGGCCATCTATCGCTGGATAGATGGGCTCAATGGCCATCTATCGCTGGATAGATGGGCTCAATGGCCATCTATCGCTGGATAGATGGGCTCAATGGCCATCTATCGCTGGATAGATGGTCTGAAAGGACATCTATTGCTGGATGGATGGTCTGAAAGGCCATCTATCGCTGGATAGATGGTCTGAAAGGCCATCTATCGTTGGATAGATGGGCTCAATGGCCATTTATCGCTGGATAGATGGGCTCAATGGCCATCTATCGCTGGATAGATGGGCTCAATGGCCATCTATCGCTGGATAGATGGGCTCAATGGCCATCTATCGCTGGATAGATGGGCTCAATGGCCATCTATCGCTGGATAGATGGGCTCAATGGCCATCTATCGCTGGATAGATGGGCTCAATGGCCATCTATCGCTGGATAGATGGTCTGAAAGGCCATATATCGCTGGATAGATGGGCTGAATGGCCATCTATCGCTGGATAGATGGGCTGAATGGCCATCTATCGCTGGATAGATGGGCTCAAAGGCCATCTATCGCTGGATAGATGGGCTCAAAGGCCATCTATCGCTGGATAGATGGGCTCAAAGGCCATCTATCGCAGGATAGATGGGTTCAAAGGCCATCTATCGCAGGATAGATGGGTTCAATGGCCATCTATCGCAGGATAGATGTGTTCAATGGCCATCTATCGCAGGATAGATGGACTCAATGGCCATCTATCGCTGGATAGATGGGCTCAATGGCCAACTATCTCTGGATAGATGGGCTCAATGGCCATCTATCGCTGGATAGATGGGCTCAATGGCCATCTATCGCTGGATAGATGGGCTCAATGGCCATCTATCGCTGGATAGATGGGCTCAATGGCCATCTATCGCTGGATAGATGGGCTCAATGGCCATCTATCGCTGGATAGATGGGCTCAATGGCCATCTATCGCTGGATAGATGGGCTCAATGGCCATCTATCGCTGGATAGATGGGCTCAATGGCCATCTATCGCTGGATAGATGGTCTGAAAAGCCATCTATCGTTGCATAGATGGTCTGAAATAATTTAGTCGCCTCAACTTTTTTCCGAGATGTAAATTTAGCAAATAATTTGTGAATTTTTGCCCACTGTACACAGAATAATTGCTATGAAGTGTTTTTAAGGCCTACATATTGCTTGTTAAAGGCCAGAAAAACGTAAACAATAACACGTTTCTGTCCTATGGCTTTTTCTTGCCAACAATTTTCTGTTATGAAAAATCTATTCAATGACTGAAAATTCAATGAAAACAAGAGTACTGCTGCTGAATTCGAAAAAAATGAGTCTTCCACATGTCAGAGATGGACAAATTTTACAAAACGTGTCGTGTGTGTCTGTTTGTTCAGCCAAAAGCCATTTCGACAAATAGCCAAGGCAACAGTAACAATTTCCCATTTTTTTTTTGGTTTTGTTGTCTAAGAGGACAAGGCTATTATGGTCGCTGCAAAAGTCGTTAAGTAAAAGAGGGAATCTAAATAGAATCTGGCCTATAAAAATTGCTGTTTTTGTTATTGTTGTTGTTGTTGATAACATTGAACTAAAGGACAAATGTAATGGAGGGTAGTAACAAACAAGAAATGCTGTCAAAAATGTCAGGGTATAGATATTGAGAGAAGAGGCTGCCTTGACAGAGGATAAATTAAAACCCACACAGGGACACACAAACGTACACGCACACAGAACAGTATGACCGGCATACAATTGGGGCCTGGCGCTTGTTGGGCCATTAGAAATGTCTGATTACCATTTTGTCTGACTTTGAAATACAGTTGTTGTTGTTTTTTAAACACAAAAAATACTGAAATAAATTACATTAAACATGCTTAAGCCTGGGCTTTATACTTGTTGTCTATCTATCATGTTGGATGTATGGATGGTTGGTGGTACTGGAGATATTGTTGGGGCGCCAGTTCTTATTGCAAATTGTGCGCTATAAATTTTGTTTCAAGGCCACACAGTTTTATGGTATTTGCGTTTATTTTTTCTTCGTTTTTGTTGCTGTGCGTGTATTTGTGTTGCAAGTTAATTAGGTTTTACCCCGAACTCTCGTGGCATTTGTTCAAAGTCGGCTGCCCTTTATACCATACTGATGTCCTTTGTTTTTCTTTCTCTTTTTTTCTATTTCGTGCTATTTTACTAGCTGGCCATAGTTAATATTTGCAAAAATCAGCTTAAACTTGTTAATATTTGATGCTCTCTCTCTCTATCCCTCTGTAATATGCTGTCAGTCAGCTTGTTTGTGGTGGGCGTCCATCGGATTAGTAAATGTATTTGGAAGTTCTTATTTTTCTTCTCTAAAGTAGAATTTAATTAAACATTATCTAAGAGTTTTTTTTTTTAATTTTTCTTCTCTGGAAATCTATGAAAAACTTAATCAGTTTTAAGTACCATCCACAAGGGGGATAGAGGCGATGAAAGTGTAAAGCATACTTTGGGGTGTTGTTTGAAAGTTAATTTTGAGAGTTAAATATTAAAGTTTTATTTAAAAGTTTTATAACATTGCTAGTTGAAAAACTAAGTGATTTATGAAACAATTGATGAAATTTGAAATTAAAATATAAAATATGTAATATAAATTATAAAATATAGCATATTAAATATAAAAAATATAAAATATAAAATAACTTATAACATATAAAATAAAAAAAAAAACAAGTAAAAAAGTGTTAAGTTCGATCGGGCCGAACTTTTTATACCCTCCACCATAAAATATTCTGAAGTAAAATGGAATAATTAATTATCTTCTTTCCTGTCCACAATTTTAGGAGGAGATATTCTGTGACCACTTATACATACCTAAATAAGGTAAAACAAGTCATAAAAAATTTATTCAATCGGTCGGGAACCTTATATGGGGCTAAATCAAAGTGTGGACGTACGTTTTTGGTGGAGAAGTTTTGTGACCACTGGGAAACTCAAATGTCGAATTGTAGATACTTGCAACAAAAATTGTAGCTAAAATATAAAAAGCCGCAAATCGGGAGATACCGTTATATGGGTGCTCTACCAACACATGTATCTATGTGGACAGTTTTTCGAATTATCTGTAATTATCTGTTGGGTCAAAAATACAGAAAATATGGAGTCACCGTTCTATGGGGGCGTAGGAGATGGAAGATACCAAGCAACGATCCTGACTGGTTTTAACATGGCAAAGCCCAGGATTTTTCTTGGTCCCTCTTTCATCTCAAGTGGACACTGACCTCCCCGTGGTGTCACCTGGGGAACTGCCTTTAACACCTGTTAAAGGTAGTGAGCTAACATGTGCCGCGCGTTCACCCATAAGAACGTTAAAAACTTGGGTTTGGGCGTCGGGTTAGTAGCTCTCCCCTAGAAAAAAACAGCCTACTATGAAAAAACGAACGAAAAGAAAAACAAACCCCTCTAAAGTTGACGAACCCCGCAAACGTTTTAAGGACCATGATCTGCGAATCTGCACCTGGAATGTTCGCAGTTATTATACAGTTTACGCATTGGCAGATGTACTTGAAAAGTACAAGGCCGACATTACTGCCATATAGGAAATACGATGGATTGGGAAAGGCGTCACAACAACACCTAAAGGTGACGCACTGTATTGTAGCTAACAAAAAACATTGTTCCACAACATCCCATACGGGACAAGGGACACTTCTCTCATATCAATGAGTGCACCCCGATTCATATTTAGCTCAATGATATGGGACCTACTGTTTATCGCCGAGTCCGAACGGCGTGTCTTAAGACACCACTTATGGAGAAGTTTTTCAAGGCTGAAATACTCAGAAAATGTCGCCAACATTACTGAGGTGTATTTTATGTATTGTAGCTGCCATGACGTAAAGCATGAGTTTGGTTGCGGATTTGTAGTTAGTCGGAGACTAAAACATCTGGTATCCAGCTTCACTCCAGTGAATGAAAGACTTGCTGCAATTCGAATAAAAGCTAAATTCTTCAACATCAGCGTTATTTGCGCTCATGCTCCCACTGAAGAAAATGACGAACAGACCAAAGATATATTTTACGAGCGCTTAGAAGAAACATATGACCGTTGACCTGCCCATGACATTAAAATCATTCTAGGCGATTTTAACGCCAAAATTGGAAAGGAGAATATCTTTGGCCCAACAGTCGGGAAATTCAGTCTCCACAGTGAAACATCTGACAATCGTATGAGGCTGATAGACTTTGCAGCTGCAAGAAACATGGTAGTTAGCAGTACCAGATTTAAGCATCTCGATATTCATAAGGGCAACTGGCTGTCTCCAGATCAGAAAACAAGAAATAAAATTGATCATGTTGTGATAGATGGAAGACATTCATCGAGCGTATTGGATGTACGATCGTCCCGAGGCGCAAACATTGATTCGGACCACTACCTTGTTGCCGCAAAGCTATGTACCAGATTAAACGTAGCAAACAAAGTGAGAACAGACACAACACGAAAGTTAGACATCGGTAAGCTGCAATCACAACAGATAGCCACAGCATATTCCACTCAACTAGCCCAATTGCTTAATCAAAGCACTTCTCATCCCGATAACATATCAGCGCAATGGCAAAGCATTGCCCACTCCATGCAAACAGCCGCAAAAATCTATACTTGGATACCAGAGACCTCCACCAAGGAATCCATGGTATGGTCAGGAGTGTCGTGCTGCCACCTAAGAGAAAAATGCGGCATATAGGGCTACCCTACAATCAGTAGCAACGCGTAGCGCACGAGAGAGATATCGGGAGAAAGGGAGAGAAGAGAAACGTCTTTTCCGCAAGAAAAAGAGAGAAATGGAAAAGCGGGAGTGTGAAAAAATCGAGATGTACAGGAGCCAGAATGAAGTCCGAAAATTGTACCAAAGAGTGAAACATCAAACTGATGGCTTTGGTACAGGCACATCCTCCTGTAGATACCAGCAAGGTAATCTGGTAACAGATACAGATAGCGTGCTCAGGATATGGAAGGAACATTTCTCCAATCTGCTGGTATCCAATAGTAGGGAAGACGATGATGCCACAGATCCAATCCCAGAAGATGGTATAGAATGTATACCGCCCGGCCAAGATGAGGTAAAAACAGCAATCAACCGGCTGAAGAATAATAAAGCAGCAGGAGCCGGTGGCTTACCAGCCGAGCTGTTTAAAACCGGAGACGATGCGCTGATAAGGTGTATGCATCAGCTAGTTAGCACCATCTGGCAGGAAGAACGCGTACCCGACGATTGGAACCTGAGCATCCTATGTCCTATGTCCACAAGAAAGGAGATACGACTGTATGCTCCAACTAAAGGGGCATACATCTTCTCCCTATTGCCTATAAGATAGTGTCAGGGATATTGTGCGAACGACTAAAGCCAATGGTCAACGAAATAATTGGACCATACCAATGTGGCTTTAGACCTGGCAAGTCCACCATTGACCAGATATGCAGATCGACACTTACCACCTTTTTGTCGATTATAAAGCAGCCTTCGTTCAAAGGTATTCCAAGCCATGTCTGAATTTGGTATCCCCGCAAAGCTCATTCGGCTTTGTAAAATGACTCTAACTGACACAAGATCTTCAGTTAAAATAGGACAGAACCTATCCGAAGAGTTTTGTACCAAAAGAGGTTTCAGGCAAGTGTACAGCCAATCGTGTGATATTCTCAACATCCTGCTAGAAAAGGTTATACGAGAGGCAAACGTTAAAAGAAGTGGCACAATCTACACCAACAGCCACTTGTTACTTGCTTATGCTGATGATATAGACATCATGGGGCGATCAATAAAAGAAGTAACCGATACCTTTATGAAGGTCGAAGGAGAATCTGCTAAATTGAATCTGGCGGTAAACGGCGAGGAGACCAATTTGATGGTGTCGACGGGCAATACGTCCATTGAGATCGGACCAACTGTTGAAGTTGGTTCCTATAATTTTGAGGTAGTACAAGACTTCGTATACCTCGGCACCGCCGTAAACACAACAAACGACATCAGTTGTGAAATAAAAAGAAGAATTGTATTGGCCAACAGATGCTACTTTGGTTAAGTAAGCACTTTAAAAACAAATCCACACCTCGTCAAACAAAAATGACGCTTTAGAAAACACTGCTACAACCGTGCTGATGTACGGTTCCGAAGCCTGGGTACTTGCGCATGCAGATAAGGCAGTGCTTGGCGTGTTTGTGAGAAAAATTCTTCTAAAGATCTATGGACCAATCTGCGTTGACGGTGAATAACGACGTCGTATGAACCATGAGCTGTATCTGCTATACAACGACATCAGTATAGATAAACGTATCGAGATGCAACGATTGCGTTGGCTAGGCCATACCATAAGAATGAGCGATGATTAACCCACTAAAAAGGCGTATAAATTCGAGCCACATGGCGGTGCACGCAGAATTGGCAGGCCAAAGAATAGATGACGCAAACAAGTGGATGAAGAGATGACAAGGCGCGGTATTCCAGAAAGCGAAGCACTAAACAGAGAGAATTGGAGATATTTTCTTAGTTCGGTGTATGGAACAAATGTTCTGTAATGGGCAGCTAAGTAAGTAAAAATTTTAGCTAAAATCTTCAAAACACGGAAAATCGAGAGATACCGTTATATGGGGTCTATACCAAAACATGGACCTATGTTGACAGTTTTCGGTGGAGATATTTTGTGGTTACTAGGAACCTCAACTGTCAAATTACAGTTAGTTCGGTCAAAAATTTTAGCTAAAATCTTCAAAATACCAAAAATCGGGAGGTACCGTTATATGGGGGCTATACGAAAAAGTGATCCGATATAGCCCATCTTCGAACTTGATCTGCTTATGGAAAAAGACACTCGGGTGCAAAAATATAGTGCTCTAGCTCAATTATTGCGAACGCTAGAGTGATTACAACAGACGGACAGGCAGACCGACATGGCTAGATCGTCTTAGAATTTTATCCTGATCAGGAATATATACTTTATATGGTCGCAAATGATTACTTAGATGTGTTACAAACAGAAAAACAAGCTTAAAATACCCTCCATACTATGGTGGATGGTATAAAAATATCACAAATAAAATATTTTTTGGAGGGTTGGCGCTTTTTATTTGGGATGAAGACTTCTATTTTGCTTTTCCAAATAGTCAGGCTTAATCTCATAGTC
This sequence comes from Musca autumnalis, assembly GCF_047663935.1. Classification (NCBI taxonomy): domain Eukaryota; kingdom Metazoa; phylum Arthropoda; class Insecta; order Diptera; family Muscidae; genus Musca; species Musca autumnalis. The sequence goes on along the minus strand of NW_027411866.1, from coordinate 213,275,601 downwards.
GTTGTTCAAATATTTTATTAAAACAACTTTAATTTATTATTTATTTATTTATTCCCACTAATAAATTAAAGTTGTTTTAATAAAATATCGCGGGAATGACCTCCGGTAGTGTTGCTGAAGTGACTTTCAGGAAGTGATCCCGGCATGGTTCATTTATTCACAAATGAGGTCACTTCATGGTGACTTCCGTAAATATCGCCTGCGACTGTTTCCATCGCCTATGCGGCATGCTTAAGTCACTTTCGCGATAGTTTTTGCTTACAGGGTAGAGACATGCTCATACGAGACAGTCCTGTAGACTCGTGCGATCCTTCTTCAATGCGTTGTAGCCATCACAAATGTTAGCTGCAGTTGTTGTTGAGCTTGGTCTCCTGCACCGTCGTAGTGCCTCACATGGACAAGTTCGGAGCAACACCACCCACCACTTAATTTCCAAATATAAATTAGAACTTGGTGACCACAAATTCTGCTTCATTGAGCGCTGTTCGGACCCGATGATAAAAAAGAAGATAGCATATCGGTGAGCTAGTTAGAATATGAGTAGATGACAGGGAAAGGACTGCAATCTTTATTATGAGAGACATCACATCACCTCTTGCCTTTTTGTAGATGTTTGTGGTAACTAATTATTTTTTATACCCTCAGCATTTGTGCTAACGAGGGTACATACCCCAGACCCCAAGTATGTTTGGACGAAATGTGTTTCAGACAATTTGGAGTTGATTTAGCAATGTCCGTCCGTCTGTCTGTCTGGCAGGCTGGAGCGCACGATAACTCCCGAACGGATGAATCGATTCGGTCCGAAATTTGGCTTTCGTAATATTTTGTCCAAACTTAGTTTAAGTTCCTTCCGGTACCTCCTCCACAAAAGTTCGAAAATGTTCGGAAATTTTGCGCGCACGATAAATCTTGAAGGGAGTAACCAATTCGGGCCATACTTTACACATCGTGAAATTTCTACCAGACTTAGATGAGATTCCAATATGGACCCAATTGATCATCTCCTTCGGGTACCTCCCACACAAAATTTCGGAAAAGTTCAGTTTAGGACCTGCTCTGGAATCGCTTTGATTTTCGTTGTAACAATTTGTATTCACTGTAACCCATACGATGGTACAAGTTTCATCAGGGGCAAGTCCATAATTCTTGAAAATAGCTTGAAAGGTGCAAAAACCCCTATGACACCGTATGTAGAGCAAGATAACTCTTGAACGCATCTGCCGATTCGGTCAAAAATTTGGCCTTTGTAATATTTTGTGCAAACATAGTTTAAGCTCGAAGATAAGCCACATCGGTCCACTCCTTCAAGTACCTCCCCCACAAAAGTTCAAAAATGTTCGGAAAAACTGTGCTCACGATAAATCTTGAAGGCAGTGACCAAATCGGCCATACTTTAAACATCCCATTATATCTACCAGATATAGATCAGTTTTGAATATAGACTATATCTGTCCACTTCTTCGGGTACCTCTCACACAAAATTTCGGATAAATTCACTTTAAGACCAGCTCTCGAATCACGTTGACTTTTGTTGAAGCAACTTGCATTCGCTGCCTCAATTACGGCAGTAAACATTTTTTAGGGGCAAGTCCATACTTCTTGAGAAAACACCCCGAAAGGTGTAAAAACACCTATGTATGCTGGAGAGCTCGAGCACTGCGTTCGAACACAATTTGGATATCGTAATATTTCTCGAATATTAGATTAAATTCGAAGGTGGTGCATATAGGTCCACTCCTTCTGGTACCTCCCCCACAAAAGTTCGAAAATATTCGATAAAATGGTTCGAGTGATATCTCATAAACGTAACAAACGATTTGTTCCAAACTTTGTTTCAATCCACACTGGCTGAGGGTATATCTCTGTCGGCAAAGCCAACTGATACTTTTGTTTAGTCGGAGGGCATCCCCTTCACCGGTGTGGGGTGCAAAATACCACAAAAATTTAAACATTATTTATTTCCCAAATAAAACACTTCTCATATTTCAAATTCAATTATAAAAAATTGTGCAAAAACTTTCCTCCACAAAAGTTGATTAAATTCTTCAATTTGGCCATGGGCAGGCCGGGCCATTTATTTATTCAAAGGACATGTTTGTCATATTTATGCAATAAAAATATGTCGTCTGGTATGTGTGTGTGTGGCTGATTTCTATGGGAATTTTCCTATGGGAATGTTTTGACAATGTTACGTAGCCTTCCAGCCACCCACTTACATTTTTTGTGTAAATATTTTTTGGCCACAGGCAAGGAAAGGGTTCAATTTATTTTGCTACATTCACTCGATTTTTTTGCTGGGATATTTCCCTTTTCTTCTTTTTTGCTTCATGCAATTCAATTAACAATAAACTATTTTAATAAATACTTTAAGGGTTAAGTGAACACATAAATCTATTGCCTATTTTTGGGGGAATGTAAGGCACAAAAATAAGGCATTTTAATAATGCAAAAATTCCACAACTAATATAGGAGAAGAAGATAATACGTTGCAAAGTGTTTCTCAAGGAGAGATAAATAAAAAAGATCCACAAATATGATAGAAGAGCAAGACAAAGAAGAAGTGTTGCAAAAGGCTTCTCAAGAGGAAATAAGCAGCTGGTTTGTTATCTTTAGGGGAAAAAATCGCATTTTGCAAAGGATGCACTAAAAATTCCCACTTGTCAAAATTTAAGACAACATGTTGGTAGTGTCGTTTTTTTCGCTTCTCCTTTTTTGCATGCCACCACAAATTCATTAAGAAAAACATTTTAGATAGTGATGTTTGTTTTATTGCTGTTATCTGCAAAGCCATAAGTCAACCTCAGCATTTTGCCACCAAAAAGGAGGACGTTATCTGGCTTCATTAGACTTTCACACCCTTTGTCGGTGTTTTGGTTTTTGTTGTTTTTTTTTTCGCTGCATTGCCCATCATCGTCATCTTAAAACTTGTGTCAAGGAAGTTGTTAATTTCCTTAACTCCACCACGAACGAAATGTGAAATATTTTTTTCGGTTGCGCCACTTGCTGTTGGAATATCTATGTACTTTGTCACAAGAGTGGTTAGTTGTGTAACCATATCTCCCCAGCTAGTAGCTAGTTGTATATCTTCTATCTCATGGGTTTCCCTTCCTTGCCTTTGATGTAAGCCCTTGCTGCTTTCAACTCTTCAGGTTCACTTGTAAATATGGTTTCAGTTTTTTTCTTGTGGCGTCCAACACTAAATGCCTGTATTTGCAGCTTGAAAAGAGAAAACCTAAAAATAGAATACAAAACTAACAGCAGCATAATCAGGGATAAGCCTTTTTGGTTTTTCCGCAAATGCTTGTTATGGTTCACTGGGAAAATTCCTATGCTTAGGTGGTGGCATTCTTTTGCGAGTTGTCGTTTTTTTTTGTTTGCTGTCTACCCTTTTAGCTGGAAATCTGCCGTTAACACTTGCTACCATGACAATAATGGTGGCAAAATAGAGAGACTTATGCTTCGTTGGTTGATGGTTCTTGGGAAGAGCTGAAAGAAGGCTGCTACAGTTTCATTTTTCCAGAAGTTTTTATTTTATTTTGTTGTTGTTATTATTTTATTTATCGTATAGGAAAAGGGTGTGTTTAATTCTTCCAGGGTTAAACGTCTTCTTCTGGAATCCCACAACGCGGAGGAAAAAAATGTAATCCAGAAATTCGCGACAACGAAATTTTATCACCATTTTGCTTGCTTTGCCTGTTAATAAAATAATACCTCTGTGTGATTTGTGGTCAATAATTCGCACACACATTTTCTTAATTTTTTTTTCGAAATAAATGCAACATATAATCTAAACATCAACAAATAAGAAGGGCGTTAAGTTCGGTCAGGCCGAAGTGGTTATACCCTCCACCACGAGTTGTCTTGACGTAAAATGGAACAATTAGTTTCCTTTCGTTTATGAACAAGACTAAATACCAAAGTTCAGTCTTTCGGTGGTATATTGACGCCACAACTGTCAGAATTATGAAAATCGGGAGGTACCGTTCTATGGGGGCTACATAAAAACGTGGACCTACACCGATAAATTTCAGTCATAAAGGCTTTTACCTCCAACAAAGACTAAACACCAAATTTCACCCATTTCGTTGGTTTTCTGTAGCCACAACCGTCGAAATACCGAAAATCAGGTGGAACTGTTCTATCGTGTCTATATGAAAGCGTGGACCTATACCGACAAATTTTGTATGGAACGTTTAATACCTCAAATGAAGACCAAATATCAAATTTCAGCCATTTCGGTGGATTATTGTGGCCACAACCTTCAAAACATCGAAAATCGGAATTTACGTTCTATGGGGAGTATATGAAGGCGTGGACCTATACCGACAAATTTCATATGGAACGTTTAATACCTCAAATGAAGACCAAATACCAAATTTCAGCCATTTCGGTTGAATATTGAGGCCACAACCTTCAAAATATCGGAAATAGGGATGTACCGTTCTCTTGGGGCAATATACTAAGGCGTGGACCTGCATGGACATGTTTCGAGGGGAACGTTGTATTCCCCCAACGCAGACTAAATACCAAATTTCAGCCTTTTCTGAGGAATATTGAGGCCACAACCTTTAAAACACAGAAAATCGGGAGGTACGTTCTACGGGGAATATATAAAGGCGTGGACCTATACCAACAAATTTCATATGGAACGTTTAATACCTCAAATGAAGACCAAATACCAAATTTCAGCCATTTCGGTGGATTGTTGTGGCCACAACCTTCAAAACACCGAAAATCGGGTGGTACCGTTCTATGGGGGGCTATATCAAAACGTATACCGATATAGCCCATTTGTAACACCAAACATCCTAAGAGTAAAAGAAACTGCTATACCAAATTACAAAACTCTATCTTGAAAATTGCAAGCTGTATCTTGTTTTCAACAGACGGACGGACAGACGGACATGGTTATATCGACTTAGAATTTTACCCTGATCAAGAATATATATACTTTATAGGGTCTTCGATGAATATTTCGATGTGTTACAAACGGAATGTCAAATTTAATTATACCCTCCATATTATGGTGGAGGGTATAAAAATACCACTACATGCCCCTCTACACTGCCTTGTGCTGGTATTTTTATACCCTCAACATTTAGGCAAAGCAGGGCATATTCACAAGTATGTTTAGACATATTCACATGTCCGTCCGTCTGTCTGCTGGTGTGCACGATAACTCTTGAACGAATGCACCGATTCGTTACATTTCTAATATCACTGTGCAACAAAATGGAGGTGAAGGACAAATCCGCCGTGAGTCGAACTTCCGCGTTATGGCGTGATGAAGTTTTTGCTAGACACCCTGTAAGTCATCAGGAATTAGCGTTATATCTTTGTTCACTGTTGCTTTAGCTTTTTTTTTGAGATGACATGTCTTCAGTCGAATCGATTGAGGATTATTTTCATAGAGCACTTCGACCTTCTAATTTACTTACTTACTTAGCTGGCCCATTACAGAACATTTGTTCGATAGACCGAACTAAGAAAAGATCTCCAATTCTCTCTGTTTAGTGCTCCGCTTTCTGGAATACCGCGCCTTGTCATCTCTTCATCCACTTGTTTGCGCCATCTATTCTTTGGCCTGCCAATTCTACGTGCACCGCCATGTGGCTTGAATTTATACGCATTTTTAGCGGGTTCATCATCGCTCATTCTTATTATATGGCCTAGCCAACGCAATCGCTGCATCTCGATACGTTTAACTTTATTGATGTCGTTGTATAGCAGATACAGCTCGTGGTTCATACGACGTCGATATTCACCGTCAACGTAGATCGGTCCGTAGATCTTCCGAAGAATTTTTCTCTCAAACACGCCAAGCACTGCCTTATCTGCTTGCGCTTCGGAACCATACATCAGCACGGGTAGTATGAGTGTTTTGTAAAGCGTTATTTTTGTTTGACGAGTTGTGGTTTTGTTTTTAAAGTGCTTACTTAAGCCAAAGTAGCATCTGTTGGCCAATACAATTATTCTTTTTATTTCACAACTGATGTCGTTTGTTGTGTTCACGGCGGTGCCGAGGTATACGAAGTCTTTTACTACCTCAAAATTATAGGAACCGACTTCAACAGTTGGTCCGAGCTCAATGGACGCATTGCGCGTCGACACCATCAACTTCTCGCCGTTTGCCGCCCGACCCACTTTAGCAGATTTTCCTTCGACCTTCATAAAGGTATCGGTTACTTCTTTTAATGATCGTTCCATGATGTCTATATCATTAGCATAAGCAAGTAACATGTCGCTATTGGTGTAGAGTGTGCCACTTCTTTTGACGTTTGCCTCTCGTATAACCTTTTTTCTTCTTTTGGTACAAAACTCTTCGGAGAGGTTCTTTCCTATTTTAAATGAAGATCTTGTGTCAGTTAGAGTCATTTTACAAAACCGAATGAGCTTTGCGGGGATACCAAATTCAGACATTGCTTGGAATACCTTTGAACGTAGCGGGCTGTCGAAGGCTGCTTTATAATCGACAAAAAGGTGGTAGGTGTCGATCTGAATCTCTTGGGTCTTCTCCAGGATTTGGCGCAGGGTAAATATCTGGTCAATGGTGGACTTGCCAGGTCTAAAGCCGCATTGGTATGGTCCAATTATTTCGTTGACCATTGGCTTTAGTCGTTCGCACAATATCCCTGACACTATCTTGTATGCGATAGGGAGAAGACTTATGCCCCTAAGTTGGAGCATAAAGTCTTATCTCCTTTCTTATGGACGGGACACAGGATGCTCAGGTTCCAATCGTCGGGTACGCGTTCTTCCTGTCAGATGGAGCTAACTACACCTTGTCAGCGTGTAGCCTCCGGTTTTGAACAGCTGGGCTGGTATGCCATCAGTTCCTGCAACCTCATCTTGTCCGGGTGGCATACATTCAATACCATCTTCTGGAATTGTATCTGTGGTATCTTCGTTGTCTTGGGTACTATTGGGTACCAACAGTTTGGAAAAGTGCTCTTTCCATAACCTTAGCACGCTATCTGTATAGTTACCAGATTACCTTGCTGGTGTCTACAAGAGGATGTGCCAGTTCCAAAGCCATCAGTTTAATGCTTTGGTAGAATTATCGGACTTCATTCTGGTTCCTGTACATCTCAATTTTTTCACACTCCCGCTTTTTCATCTCCCTCTTTTTCCTGCGGAAAAGACGTTTCTCCTCTCTCTTTATCTCCTGATATCTCTCTCGTGCGCTACGCGTTGCTATGGATTGTAAAGTAGCCCTATATGCCGCATTTTTCTCTTCGGTAGCAGCACGGCTCTCCTGATCATACCATGGTTTCCTTGGTTGAGGTCTCTGGTATCCAAGTATGGATTTTGCGGCTGTTTGCATGGAGTGGGCAATACTTTGCCATTGCGCTAATATGTTATCAGGATGAGGAGTGCTTTGATTAAGCAATTGGGCTAGTTGAGTGGAATATGCTGTGGCTATCTGTTGTGATTGCAGCTTACCTATGTCTAACTTTCGTGTTGTGTCTGTTCGTACTTTGTTTGCTACGTTTAACCGGGTACGTACCTTTGCTGCAACAAGGTAGTGGTCCGAGACTATGTTTGCACCTCGCATGTCTTCCATCTATCACAACGTGATCAATTTGATTTCGTGTTCTTTGATCTGGCGACAGCCAGGTGCTCTTATGAATATCGAGATGCTTAAATCTGCTACTGCTAACTACCATGTTTCTTGCAGCTGCAAACTCTATCAGCCTCATACCATTGTCAGATGTTTCACTGTGGAGACTGAATTTCCCGACTGTTGGGCCAAAGATATTGTCCTTTCCAATTTTGGCATTACAATCGCCTAGTATAATTTTAATGTCATGGGCGGGGCAACGGTCATAAGTTTTTTCTAGGCGCTCGTAAAATATATCTTTGGTCTATTCGTCCTTGTCTTCAGTGGGAGCATGAGCGCAAATAAAGCTGATGTTGAAGAATTTAGCTTTTCATCGAATTGCAGGAAGTCTTTCATTCACTGGGGTGAAGCTGGAGACCAGATGTTTTAACCTCCGACCAACTACAAATCCGCAACCAAACTCATGCTTTGTGTCATGGCAGCTATAATACAGTGCGTCACCTTTAGGTGTTGTTGTTACGCCTTTCCCAATCCATCGTCTTTCCTGTATGGCGGTAATGTCTAGGGGAGTGTTACTAACCCAACGCCCAAACCCAAGTTGTTAACGTTCTTATGAGAGGACGCGCGGCACATGTCAGCTCACTACCTTTAACGGGTGTTAAAGGCAGCTACCCCAGGTGACACCACGGGGAGGTCAGTGTCCATTTGAGATGAAAGAGGGACCAAGATAAATCCTGGGCTTTGCCATGTTAAAGCCCGTCAGGATCGTTCCTTGGTATCTTCCATCCCCTACGTCACCCTCAATACAATTTGTAAAATAGAGAAAGTTCGCTTTAGATTACAATTCTACAGCGCTTTATTGACGTTATTCACTTATTTACCCAAGACTTTATTTCTCCAGTAAGCACAAATCTTATCTCTATTAAGCACGCAATTTAGATTACTCTTTACTAAGTTTACGAGTACAGTAACGATTTTAAGTCGCGGTCAGAACTACGACTCAACTCCCCACCCGCTACGCACCCGTATTTATATTCGCCGGCGTATGCATAGACTGTTCTGGCATTCTTCATCTTTGAGGTTCTCAAATGTTCAAACTATATCTAGATGCACATACTCTTATAAAAACAGATGAGTTAATGTAAACAACTAATGGGGGCAGATGTAGTAAATATGGGAGAGGAGGAGGGGTTACAATGAATGACGTCGCAATGTAGAATCATAACTGAATAGTCAAAATAAGTAAGAGAGGGCGAGAGATAAAGAGATAATGCAACAAAACAATGACTAAGTAAACAGTGCAAATAAAGACTAAAGGTCTGGGTACATAAACGGCCTCGCCTGGTGGCCTTGCTTTCCTGCTTCATTTCTGACATAACATAAAAGAATAAAGAAGGCCGAGCCAAAGGTTGCCCTTTTTTCTTTTATTTTTGTTATGGCAGAAATGAAGCAGGAAAACAAGGCAACCATGCGAGGCAGCCTATGTACCCAGACCTTAAACGATATTTTCATGATTGCAGTAAACTCCAAACAATAGTTGTTGTTGCAAAACTGTCTCAAATAAACCAAATGCTTAATAAAAATTTACAATTCACATTTTCAAATTAATAGAAATTCGTCTAAGTTAATTTAGAAGCTATGGCCACTTAAAAATTTTACAAAATCAACACATTTTTATTGGGTTATTTTAAAGCACCGCTAGAATAGAATATGTTGCAAAAATTTCGAGTCGATCGGGCAAAAATTAGCTGAGATATGAGCGTTAGAGAGAGAAAATTCATTGCGATTTGTATGTAACATTGAAGTTTGAAACGCGGTTTTCTCAAAATGGCATTTTGGAATGCGATGCTAAATCGAGCTGTAGCTGGAAAACGGATGATCCGATCTTCATACATTTTTGTGGGATATTTATACATTTAAAAGCATGTACTTAAGCGAGAGATTTTTTAAAAAAATTTGATGAATTTATCGCGAAAAAACTATCAATTTTTTAGTAAAAATCAAAATGATGACTTTGACAACTGACATTTTTTTAAAAATTGATATTTTTGAATTCAGTTTCGCTTAAGTGCATGATTATTAGGTTCTTAATGATCCCAAGAAAGCATATGCTGATCGGTTTATTCGTTTTCGAGCTACAGTGGACACCGCAAACTGCTTTAGTAAAAACAGTGTTTTGTAGGCGGCCATTTGTCTGATCATCCTGTGTCCCGTCCATAAGAAAGGAGATAAGACTTTATGCTCCAACTACAGGAGCATAAGTTTTCTCCCTATCGCCTACAAGATAGTGTCAGGGATATTGTGCAAACGACTAAAGCCCATGGTCAACGAAATAATTGGACCATACCAATGCGGCTTTAGACCTGGCAAGTCCACCATTGACCAGATATTTACCCTGCGCCAAATCCTCGAGAAGGCCCAAGAGATGCAGATCGACACATACCTCCTTTTTGTCGATTATAAATCAGCCTTCGGCAGCCCACTACGTTCAAAGGTATTCCAAGCAATGTCTGAATTTGGTATCCCCGCAAAGCTCAGTCGGCTTTGTAAAATGTCTCTAACTGACACAAGATCTTCAGTTAAAATAGGAAAGAACCTCTCCGAAGAGTTTTGTACCAAAAGAGGTTTCAGGCAAGGAGACAGCCCTTCGTGTGATCTCTTCAACATCCTGCTGGAAAAGGTTATACGAGAGGTAAACGTCAAAAGATGTGGCACAATCTACACCAATAGCCACATGTTACTTGCTTATGCTGATGATATAGACATCATGGGACGATCAGTAAAAGAAGGAAGTGAGTGACTGTTGAAGTTGGTTCCTATAATTTTGAGGTAGTAAAAGATTTCGTATACCTCGGCACCGCCGTAAACACAACAAACGACATCAGTTGTGAAATAAAAAGAAAAATTGTATTGGCCAACAGATGCTACTTTGGCTTAAGTAAGCACTTTAAAACCAAAGCCACAACTCGTCATACAAAAATAACGCTTTACAAAACACTGATACTACCCGTACTGATGTATGGTTCCGGAGCCTGGGTACTTGCGCAAGCAGATACGGCAGTGCTTGGTGTGTTTGAGAGAAAAATTCTTCGAAAGATTTACGGACCGATCTGCGTTGACGGTGAATATCGACGTCGTATGAACCACGAGCTGTATCTGCTATACAACGATATCAATATAGTTAAACGTATCGAGATGGCCTAAAAGCTCCAAGAAAACCTGCCGGCCTTAATTAAAATGGCAAATCCGCTAAATAACTCTTGCAGGGAGTTTTACTTAGTCCAAATTTTGCTTATCGCATTATTTCATAATTTATCGTATTATTATTATCAGGTTGGAATATGGACTATATCCTATCGAAATGGGGCTAAAGAAAATGTTGTAGCTGTGAAAATTCTCTACAAGATTGGCTTTCGTTTTTCTAGGTTGTACCATTTTCGAGATATATAAGTTTAAGTTGAGAAATTGCAGCCATGACATTGTTTTATAAGGAGGCGATACAGTCAAAATGCATTGTCCCAATTTGAACTTCTATATCTCAATAACGGTAAAACCTACGAAATTATCATAAAGGTCAGTCATGTAAAGAATTTTCATAGCTATAACATTTTCCTTAGTCCTATTTCGATAGGATGCGGTTTCCAAGCAAAATCGTGAAAACCTAAAAAACCCTAAAAATGTCAACTTGAATCGCGATTTATTTAAAAAGCGCTCCGACGATTTTGTTTGTTTTTGATTTTTATCATCTTCGAACATTGTAGTTTCAGATTCCGCAAAAACTTCCCAGGTGTAAGCACCTTCCATTTAAAGTTGCTTCAAGAGCACCGTGTACTATTTTCCAATTCCGTTTCCAATTATTACTGTATAAATCCTATTAACATTCCGATAATTTCCTATAGTTTAGAAAACAATTTGTTAACTCGTCGTATTTATTGCTAGATTATTAATGATATTCATATTAGGTACGTCATCAACATCAAATACGAGTATATTTAATTTAACTGCCGCAGGGCGATAATTTAACTGCGTTTGTCTAATCATTATTCTGTTGAAAATTTCCCCGTTTTCTTGTCGATATTAAATTAGCCGTTTGTTTTGTTTGTTGTTGTTGCTGCAGTCTTAATATTAATTTTTATTACCGACTATAATTAGCTGGAAAGTTGTATGACCTCAGTTGCCACCATCATATTAAAAATAATAACAGCAACAAAGAAAATACACTTTAAATCGTTTGTGGGAAGCAATAAATCGACGCTAAGCGGTTAGGTTGTGCAGCTTTGTAAATTAAGCCATAAAGGCTGGAGACGAGTGAAACGTGTAAGAAGTTTTTATTTTTATAAAAAAAACGTTTAGTTTAAAAATATTTTTCAAAGGGTATATTACAGGCATAATCATGGATTATTTAAGAAGGGAAAAAGATAGAGGACAGTCTCCCTAAAGAATAAAAAAATCAATTAATTAAAAAAAAACTTTTAAAAATTCTTTTTGAAATCTATGATCCATAGTATAATTCACTGTGAATGTTTAGTTTAATGTTTTTGTTATTAAATTTATTTAAATGATGTCTGACTCACCTGTTGGTTTTGCAACGCATTGCACAAAAGTGACGTAGTCCAGCTTGATTCTTCTTTTGTTTTGCGTTTTTGTTGGCAAACCTGATTTTGAATTTTTTGTGGATTATTGTTTTTATTTCAACAGGGTGAAAATAATTTTTGTTTATAATTTTTTTCCGTGAATACTAATCATTTCCTGAGACTGGCTTGTTTTATAATAACGTAATTATTATTATTACTTGCATTAAATGTTAATACACTTATTTCGTAATGAAAAACAATACTTACACTCGAAAAAATGAACTGTTGAAGTGAATTTATATCACTGTACAACAAAATCAAACTTTTTTTAAAATAACAAGAAACCCCGCACAGATTATGAAAGAGGGCCGAAAAAAAGAAGACACGTGTATCGGCGTTTTAACCTGAATAGGTGTGGCAAGTTCCGCCCATTTCTATAGGTTCTGAAATATTCGACATCAGATTCCTTGGAATCCTAGCATTTTAGGTAAAAAGTGTCTTTGGCAATATTGCTGACAACAATGCGGGGTAACTTTTTATTAACAATCATGCGAATTACTTCGATTTCAAGGGTTAATTCAGTCAATTTTATCAGAGCAGGTGTAGCTGCCATCATTAGAGTATTTAGGACCATGCCAAAACCATGGATGTTAGGACTCGTATGTCAGATATATATTCACTGGACAATAGCCGTAGGGTGACGTAGGGGATGGAAGATACCAAGCAACGGTCCTGACCGGTTTTAACATGGCAAAGCCCAGGATTTATCTTGGTCCCTCTTTCATCCCAAGTGGACACTGACCTCCCCGTGGTGTCATCTGGGGAACTGCCTTTAACACCCGTTAAAGGTAGTGAGCTAACATGTGCCGCGCGTTCACCCATAAGAACGTTAAAAACTTGGGTTTGGGCGTCGGCTTAGTAACCCTCCCCTAGAAAAAACAGCCTACTATGAAAAAACGAAAGAAAAGAAAAACAAGCCCCTCTAAACTTGACGAACCCCGCAAACGTTTTAAGGACCATGATCTGCGAATCTGCACCTGGAATGTTCGCACTCTTTATAGAGAAGGTGCAGTCTTCGCATTGGCAGACGTACTTGAAAAGTACAAGACCGATATTACTGCCATACAGGAAATACGATGGATTGGGAAAGGCGTCACAACAACACCTAAAGGTGACGCACTGTATTATAGCTGCCATGACGTAAAGCATGAGTTTGGTTGTGGATTCGTAGTTAGTCGGAGACTAAAACATCTGGTATCCAGCTTCACCCCAGTGAATGAAAGACTTGCTGCAATTCGAATAAAAGCTAAATTCTTCAACATCAGCTTTATTTGCGCTCATGCTCCCACTGAAGAAAATGACGAACAGACCAAAGATATATTTTACGAGAGCTTAGAAGAAACATATGACCGTTGCCCTGCCCATGACATTAAAATCATTCTAGGCGATTTTAATGCCAAAATTGGAAAGGAGAATATCTTTGGCCCAACAGTCGGGAAATTCAGTCTCCACAGTGAAACATCTGACAATGGTATGAGGCTGATAGACTTTGCAGCTGCAAAAAACATGGTAATTACCTGTACCAGATTTAATCATCTCGATATTCATAAGGGCACCTGGCTATCTCCAGATCAAAGAACAAGTAATCAAATTGATCATGTTGTGATAGATGGAAGACATTCTTCCAGCGTGTTGGATGTACGATCGTTCCGAGGCGCAAAACATTGATTCGGACCACTACCTTGTTGCAGCAAAGATATGTACCCGTCTAAACGTTGCAAATAAAGCACGAATAGACACAACGCGGAAGTTGGACATCGATAGGCTGCAAACACAACAGATAGCCACAGCATATTCCACTCAACTAGCCCAATTGCTTAACGCGATCACTCCTTGTCCCGATAACATAACAACACAATGGCAAAATATTGCCCACTCCATGCAAACAGCCGCAAAATCCATACTTGGATACCAGAGACCTCCACCAAGGAATCCATGGTATGATGAGGAGTGTCGTGCTGCCACCGAAGAGAAAAATGCGGCATATAAGGCTACTTTACAATCCGTAGCAACGCGTAGCGCACGAGAGAGATACAGGGAGAAAAGGAGAGAGGAGAAACGTCTTTTCCGCAGGAAAAAGAGAGAGATGGAAAAGCGGGAGTGTGAAAAAATCGAGATGTACAGGAGCCAGAATGAAGTCCGAAAATTCTACCAAAGAGTCAAGCATCAAACTGATGGCTTTGGTACAGGCACATCCTCCTGTAGAGACCAGCAAGGTAATTTGGTAACTGATACAGATAGTGTACTCAGGATATGGAAAGAACATTTTTCAAATCTGTTGGTATCCAATAGCAGCGAAGACGACGAAGATACCACAGTCCCAATCCCAGAAGATGGTATTGAATGTATACCGCCCAGCCAAGATGAGGTAAAGACAGCAATAAATCGGCTGAAGAATAATAAGGCAGCAGGGGCCGATGGCTTACCAGCCGAGCTGTTCAAAACCGGAGGCGACACGCTGATAAGGTGTATTCATCAGCTAGTTAGCACCATCTGGCAGGAAGAACGAGTACCCGACGATTGGAACCTGAGTATCCTGTGCCCCGTCCACAAGAAGGGAGATAAGACTGTATGCTCTAACTATAGGGGCATAAGTCTACTCCCTATTGCCTACAAGATCGTGTCAGGGATATTGTGCGAACGACTAAAGCCAATGGTCAACGAGATTATTGGACCATACCAATGCGGCTTTAGACCTGGCAAGTCCACCATTGACCAGATATTTACCCTGCGGCAAATCCTGGAGAAGACCCAAGAGATGCAGATCGACACCTACCACCTTTTTGTCGATTATAAAGCAGCCTTCGACAGTCCGCTGCGCTCAAAGGTATTCCAAGCCATGTCTGAATTTGGTATTCCCGCAAAGCTCATCCGGCTTTGTAAAATTACTTTAACTGACACGAGGTCCTCAGTTAAAATAGGAAAGAACCTCTCCGAAGAGTTTGGTACCAAAAGAGGTTTCAGACAAGGAGACAGCCTTTCGTGTGACCTCTTCAACATCCTGCTAGAAAAGGTTATACGAGAGGCAAACGTCAAAAGAAGTGGCACAATATACACCAATAGTCACATGTTACTTGCTTATGCTGATGATATAGACATCATGGGTCGATCAGTAAAAGAAGTAACTGATACCTTTATAAAGGTCGAAGGAGAATCTGCTAAAGTGGGTCTGGCGGTAAACGGTGAGAAGACCAAGTTGATGGTGTCGACGCGCAATGCGTCCATTGAGCTCGGACCGACTGTGGAAGTTGGTTCCTATAATATTGAGGTAGTAAAAGACTTCGTCTACCTCGGCACCTCCGTCAACACAACAAACGACATCAGTTGTGAAATAAAAAGAAGAATTGTATTGGCCAACAGATGCTACTTTGGATTAAGTAAGCAGTTTAAAAACAAAGCCACATCTCGTCAAACAAAAATAACGCTCTACAAAACACTGATACTACCCGTCCTGATGTATGGCTCCGAAGCCTGGGTACTTGCGCAAGCAGACATGGCAGTGCTTGGTGTGTTTGAGAGAAAAATTCTTTGAAAGATCTACGGACCAATCTGGGTTGACGGTGAATATCGACGTCGTCTGGACCAGGAGCTGTATCTGCTATACAACGACATCAATATAGTTAAACGTATCGAGATGCAGCGTTTGCGTAGGCTAGGCCATATCATAAGAATGAGCGATGATGAACCCGCTAAAAAGGCGTATAAATACGGACCGCTTGGCTGTGCACGCAGAATTGGCAGGCCAAAGAATAGATGGCGCAAACAAGTGGATGATGGGATGAAAAGGCGCGGTATTCCAGAGTGCGAAACAACAAATAGTGAGGAATGGAGATCTCTTCTTAGTTCGGCCTATAGAACAAATGTTCTGTAATGGGCCAGCTAGGTAAGTAAGTAAGAACAATAGCCGTAGACTATCCCCGCATTTTCACATACAATATGAGGAACCTATGATTTATCCTGATGACGATATTTTAGTTTATAGTACTAAAATACGTAATTTTTCAAAGTCCGACCTGGGTTATCAGTTTTTTCCCTATATTCACCATAGATATTTCAAAAACAGTTTAGATCGAGCACACATAATCTTCTGAAAGAATTTATTATCAAAAAACTTCAATAAAATATATTTTGTGACCACATATAACGAAAAAAAAAACAAATTTATTCAAAAAATATTTGGGTGTTTTGTTGGCAAACTTGATGTATATATTTTCTTGATATATATTGCAGATACATATTTCATTTATTCGGCGACTTATATTAAAATTTGATGGAGATTATTTTTTTCTTTGACGTCTTCTATCTAGAATGAAGTTTTGTGGGACAAAACTTAATAAACTCAGATGAAGTACTACATTAACCCTAAAACGAGATTTTACTTTTGGCAGATTCCTGACGTTTAGGTACGATTTAAAGTTTTCGTGTTTTCGGGAACCTATAGTAACATTTTATGACAAATAATTTTGTAGAATATTTTGATCTGATACGATCACATTTTAAAGGCGTTTTTTAATGTCTTTGAAAAAAGGGATCAAAAAGACCCCTTTAGTGACTCGCATGAGGGTTAATTTTTTCCATAATAAGATACCCCGCATTGTTGTCAGCAATATTGCCAAAGACACTTTATACCTAAAGTGCAAGTATTTTAAGGAATCTGATGTCGAATATTTCAAAACCTGTAGAAATGGGCGGAACTTGCCACGCCTATTTAGGTTACTTCCCGACGTAAACTTTCAAAACGCCGATACACGTGTCTTCTTTTTTCGGTCCTCTTTCATAATCTGGTCGAATTATCTTGTAATTATTTTTTGTGTTGTACAGTGAATTCAATTTCACAACACTCCACATTTTTATTTTGCGCTATTCACTGTGCCGCGCTTACGTACATTTTAATGTCAGCTTTACACAGCATGTAGTCTATGTGGTCTCTATTACATGGGCGGTATAAATCTATCTTCCAAAAAACCTTTCATAGTGGTAGTCTTGTATAAAAACTAAAGAATTGAGAATTTAATTCGTGTAGAATTTGGTTGATATTGAATAAAAATGTATGCCTTAATCCTGGCCCTGGATCGTTTTAAATATTTGATGCGCTGCTAGTTCTTGTGATCCACAAAATTTCTATTGTCCCCTATACTTCTTTCATTACATAGGCTGAGGGTGTAAAACTGTCTTCATCGTAGACTGACTCCTTCATAATTGTTGCTGCTTTCTTTACTCTCACATGTGACATCTTTATTATTGCCTTCATTACCTCTCTCCCAATATTTTCATTTCTATGTAAGGAAAACAATAATGTGTTGTTTTTATTTTCCACTTTAGTTCACATCCCACATTTTCATGAATTTTTTTAAAACCACACAACTGTTCAAAAATTACAACTAAAAATAATCACACCACCATTCCACCACCGAATAAGTCAGTGGTTAAAGTGGTTAATTAATTACTCAAATATCAAATCGAAACGAAACCGCCGACGACGACTAAACCAAACATTCCCTTCCTGTAATCGAAACATGTGTTCACATGTCTCTGACTCTGTCTGTCTGTCCATCTGGCGGCCTGCTAGTAAGTGAGTCAATGATTGTCGATTATCCATCCACCAACAGCGTACTGTCTGTTCATTCGGTCTATATTTTGTGGTGTGATTTGTACGCTTGCGGTTAAGATATTCACTTTCTTTTCCCGTATCACTAAAATAAACACCGAGCTATTTTTTTTTTTTCATTTTTAAGGCTATGTCTTCCGGTCATGGATATAACAAGAGGCACCACTCTTTAAATGGGAAGAAAAAAATTAAAAATAAAATAATTTAATATGCATAAAATGCACTAAACAAACACTTCACCGCCCATCTACCCCTACGGAAGAACGACAAAGGATTTGTTCTATATAATAAAATAAATATATAAAATATAAAATACAAACTATATAATATACTTACTTACTTACTTAGCTGGCCCATTACAGAACATTTGTTCCATAGACCGAACTAAGAAAAGATCTCCAATTATCTCTGTTTAGTGATTCGCTTTCAGAAATACCGCGCCTTGTCATCTCTTCATGCACTTGTTTGCTCCATCTATTCTTTGGCCTGCCAATTCTGCGTGCACTGCCATGTGGCTCGAATTTATACGCCTTTTTAGCGGGTTCATCATCGCTCATTCTTATGATATGGCCTAGCCAACGTAATCGTTGCATCTCGATACGTTTAACTATATTTATGTCGTTGTATAGCAGATACAGCTTGTGGTTCATACGACGTCGATATTCACCGTCAACGCAGATCGGTTCGTAGATCTTTCGTAGAATTTTTCTCTCAAACACGCCAAGCACTGACTTATCTGCTTGCGCAAGTACCCAGGCTTCGGAACCAGTGTTTTGTAAAGCGTTTTTTTGTTTGGCGAGTTGTGGCTTTGTTATACCCTCAGGATTTATGCTAACGAGGGTATATACACTTTCATACGGGCAAAATGTGCCTCATCGAAATAATAGTTTTAGACCCCAAGTATGTTTGGACGAAATGTGTTTCAGACAATTTGGAGTCGATTGGGCAATGTCCGTCCGTCTGTCTGTCTGGCTGGCTGCAGCGCACGATAACTCTTGAACGGATAAACCGATTCGGTTCAATTTTTGGCTTTCGTAATATTTTACCGAAACTTAGTTTAAGTTCGAAGATGGGCTATATCGGTCCACTCCTACGGTACCTCCCCCACAAAAGTTCGAAAATGTTCGGAAAATTTGTGCGCACGATAACTCTTGAAGGGAGTAACGGATTTGGTCCATACTTTCCCCATCGTGTAACGTGTACCAGACTTAAATAAGCTTTCGGTCCACTTCTTCGGGTACCTCCCACACAAAATTTCGGAAAAGTTCAGTTTAGGACCATCTCTCGAATCGCTTTGATTATTGTTTTAGTAACTTGTATTCACTGCCCTCCATACAACGGTACAAGTTTCGTCAGGGGCAAGTCCATACTTCCTGAGAAAATAGCCTGAAAGTTGCAAAAAACCCCTATGACACCGTGTGAGGTGGTTAGAGCGCAAGATAACTCTCGAACGGATCTGCCGATTTGGTCCAAAATTTGGCCTTAATAATATTTTGTCCCAACATAGTTTAAGTTTGAAGATAAGTCATATCGGTCCACTCCTTCAGGTACCTCCCCCACAAAAGTTCAAAAATGTTCGGAAAAATTGTTCGTACGGAAACTCTTGAAGGGAGTGGCCGAATTGGTCTATACTTTACTCATCCTAATATATCTACCAGATATAGATCAGGTTCAAATATGGACTATATTTGTCCACTCTATCCGATACCTCCCACACAAAATTTCGGATAAGTTCACTTTAAGACATGATCTCGAATCACTTTAATTTTTGTTGAAGCAACTTTCATTCGCTTCCTCAATTACGATGGTAAAAGTTTTTTTCAGGGGAAAGTCCATACTTCTTGAGCAAACAGCCTGCAGGGTGTAAAAACCCCCTATGGCACCGTATGTAGTGGCTGGAGATCCACTTCCATAATGGTCAATGTCGATCCATTCCTTTTAGTATCTCCTCCGCAAAACTTTTGATCTTTATCCTAATCAACATTTTTGTCGGTTCAAACGCCCAAAATGTTTAAAACCCCCTAAATACATAAGTTTTTTGGAAAAAAAAAAATTTAAATAGCTGAGGGTATATCTCTGTCGGCAAAGCCGACTGATACTTTTTTACTTGTTTTAAAAGTGCTTACTTAAGCCAAAGTAGCATCTGTTGGCCAATACAATTCTTCTTTTTATTTCACAACTGATGTCGTTTGTTGTGTATACGACGGTGCCGAGGTATACGAACTCTTTTACTACCTCAAAATTATAGCAACCAACTTCAACAGTTGGTCCGATCTCAATGGACGCATTGCGGGTCGACACCATCAGCTTGGTCTTCTCGCCGTTTACCGCCAGACCCACTTTAGCAGATGCTCCTTCCCATGATGTCTATATCATCAGCATAAGCAAGTAACATGTGGCTATTGGTGTAGATTGTGCCACTTCTTTTGACGTTTGCCTCTCGTATAACCTTTTCTAGCAGGATGTTGAAAAGATTACACGAAAGGCAGTCTCCTTGCCTGAAACCTCTTTTGGTACAAAACTCTTCGGAGAGGTTCTTTCCTATTTTAACTGAAGATCTTGTGTCAGTTAGAGTCATTTTACAAAGCCGAAAGAGCTTTGCGGGGCTACCAAATTCAGACATTGCTTGGAATACCTTTGAACGTAGCGGGCTGTCGAAGGCTGCTTTATAATAGACAAACAGGTGGTATGTGTCGATCTGCATCTCTTGGGCCTTCTCCAGGATTTGCCGTAGGGTAAACATCTGGTCAATGGTGGATTTGCCAGGTCTAAAGCCGCATTGATATGGTCCAATTATTTCGTTGACCATGGGCTTTAGTCGTTCGCACAATATCCCTGACACTATCTTGTAGGCAATAGGAAGATGACTTATGCCCCTATAGTTGGAACATAAAGTCTTACCGCCTTTCTTATGGATGGGACACAGGATGCTCAGGTTCCTATAATCGGGTAGGCGTTATTCCTGCCAGATGGAGCTAACTAGCTGATGCATGCACCTTATCAGCGTGTCGCCTCCGGTTTTAAACAGCTCGGCTGGTAGGCCATCAGCTCCTGCTGCCTTATTATTCTTCAGCCGGTTTATTGCTGTCTTTACCTCATCTTGGCCGGATGGTATACATTCAATACCATCTTCTGGGATTGGATCTGTGGTATCTTCGTCGACTACGCTACTATTGGATACCAGCAGATTGGAAAAATGTTCCTTCCATATCTTGAGCACGCTATCTGCATCTGTTACCAGATTACCTTGCTGGTGTCTACAGGAGGAGGTGCCTGTACCAAAGCCATCAGTTTGATGACTCACTCTTTGGTAGAATTTTCGGAGTTCATTCTGGCTTCTGTACATCTCGATTTTTTCACACTCCCGCTTTTCCATCTCTCTCTTTTTACTGCGGAAAAGACGTTTCTCCTCTCTCCTTTTCTCCCGATATCTCTCTCGTGCGCTACGCGTTGCTACTGATTGTAGAGTAGCTCTATATGCCGCATTTTTCACTTCGGTAGCAGCACGACACTCCTGGTCATACCATGGATTCCTTGGTGGAGGTCTCTGGTATCCAAGTAGTGATATTGCGGCTATTTGCATGGAGTGGGCAATGTTTTGCCATTGTCCTGATATGTTATCGGGACGAGGAGTGCTTTGAGTGGTAGGACGAGGAGCAGTTGGGCCAGTTGAGTGGTATATGCTGTGGCTATCTGTTGTGACTGCAGCTTACCGATGTCCAACTTCCGTGTTGTGTCTGTTCTCACTTTGTTTGCTACGTTTAATCTGCTACGTACCTTTGCGGCAACAAGGTAGTGGTCCGGGTCTATGTTTGCACCTCGGAACGATCGTACATCCAACACGCTTGATGCATGTCTTCCATCTATCACAACGTGATCAATTTGATTTCTTGTTCTTTGATCTGGAGACAGCCATGTGCCCTTATGAATATCGAGATGATTAAATCTGGTACTGCTAACTACCATGTTTCTTGCAGCTGCAAAGTCTATCAGCCTCATACCATTGTCAGATGTTTCACTGTGGAGACTGAATTTCCCGACTGTTGGGCCAAAGATATTCTCCTTTCCAATTTTGGCATTAAAATCGCCTAGTATAATTTTAATGTCATAGGCAGGGCGACGGTCATAGGTTTCTTCTAAGCGCTCGTAAAATATATCTTTGGTCTGTTCGTCCTTGTTATCAGTGGGAGCATGAGCGCAACTAAAGCTGATGTTGAAGAATTTTGCTTTTAATCGAATTGCAGCGAGTCTAACATTCACTGGGGTGAAGCTGGAGACCAGATGTTTTAACTTTCGACCAACTACAAATCCGCAACCAAACTCATGCTTTGTGTCATGCCAGCTATAATACAGTGGGTCACCTTTAGGTGTTGTTGTGACGCCTTTCCGTTCCATCGTATGTCGGCCTTGTACTTTTCAAGTACATCTGCAAATGCGTAAACTTTTCAAGTACATCTGCAAATGCGTAAACTGCAACTTTTCTAAAAAGACTGCGAACATTCCAGGTGCAGATTCGCAGATCATGGTCCTTAAAACGTTTGCGGGGGTCGTCAACTTTTGAGGGATTTATTTTTCTTTTCTTTCGTTTTTTCATAGCAGGCTGCTTTTTCTAGGGGAGGGTTATTAACCCGACTCCCTAACCCAAGTTTTTAACGTTCTTATGGGTGAACGCGCGGCACATGTTAGCTCACTACCTTTAACGGGTGTTAAAGGCAGTTCCCCAGGTGACACCACGGGGTGGTCAGTGTCCACTTGAGATGAAGGAGGGACCAAGATAAATCCTGGACTTTGCCATGTTAAAGCCGGTCACGACCGTTCCTTGGTATCTTCCATCCCCTACGTCACCCACAAATGACGTATACACCGAAAAATCTATGTTAGAAACTTGTTTGCACCCAAACAAATATTTGTTTGCACCCAAACAAATATTTGTTTGCACCCAAACATAAATTTGTTTTCAGCGACTTAATCAGTTTTTGATCATTACAAGGACTCTAAAAAGACCAAAATGCTACCAAATGCTAGCTGGGTAAAAGCAAAAATATAAAAAAAATAATAAACTATAACTTTAATAAACTATCTCTGACTATTGAAATCCTTTCATTAACAACTTCCCTGCATCTGTCCACTTTTTATCTTGCCCAAATAGCAAATTTGTCTATTTATTTAGCTGTTGGTTAAAATGTTGAACAATTTTGGTAAAGTTTTTGTTAAAAAAAAACTCTTGTGTTTTTCTTTACCACTCTCTGCAAATGAAAATCAAAACAATTTCTTAATGGATTTTCAAATAGTTTTGGAATAATTCTCACATTTTAGTTTGGCCAAGTGCAATTTTTGCAATAACATTTGTGCAATGTTTTTCTTAGCTAAACCACTTTTATCATCATCATGTGTTGGGGTTTTATTTAGACCACTTTTTATTCTTCTTCTCCGTTTATGTACGAACTGACCAAAACATAAACGACAAAATAAAACTTCTTTTTGCGGTTTATTGGTGTTGGCAATGTCCAAACAAATATAACTGCAAAACAAAAAAACTGTTAATGGCCTCCAAGATAAAATGGAACGGCGACAATTGCAATTGCGATTTTATTATTGCAGTTGAACGATGTTTTATTTTTATGGTCGTTTAAAAATAATATTGAAGATATGATTGTTTTTCCACACTGGGCATTATGAAAGAAAATGAATAAAACTTGGTAAACTAAAAAAAATAATAAAATATAATTTTTAAAAAATCCACGTTTGTGGATTTGATGAAAGATATTTTTTAAAAAAATCCCAGTTTGTGGATTGTGGAATCCACGTTTGTGGATTTGTTGAAAAAATAATTTTTAAAAAAATCCACGTTTGTGGATTTGTTGAAAAAATAATTTTTAAAAAAATCCACGTTTGTGGATTTGTTGAAAAAATAATTTTTAAAAAAATCCACGTTTGTGGATTTGTTGAAAAAATAATTTTTAAAAAAATCCACGTTTGTGGATTTGTTGAAAAAATAATTTTTAAAAAAATCCACGTTTGTGGATTTGTTGAAAAAATAATTTTTAAAAAAATCCACGTTTGTGGATTTGTTGAAAAAATAATTTTTAAAAAATCCGCGTTTGTGGATTTGTTGAAAAAAATACTTTTTAAAAAATCCACGTTTGTGGATTTGTTGAAAAAAATACTTTTTAAAAAATCCACGTTTGTGGATTTGTTGAAAAAAGTACTTTTTAAAAAATCCACGTTTGTGGATATGTTGAATAAAATACTTTTTAAAAAATCCACGTTTGTGGATTTGTTGAAAAAATAATTTTTAAAAAAATCCAAGTTTGTGGATTTGTTGAAAAAATAATTTTTAAAAAAATCCACGTTTGTGGATTTGTTGAAAAAATATTTTTTAAAAAAATCCACGTTTGTGGATTTGTTGAAAAAATAATTTTTAAAAAAATCCACTTTTGTGGATTTGTTGAAAAAATAATTTTTAAGAAATCCACGTTTGTGGATTTGTTGAAAAAATAATTTTTAAGAAATCCACGAATGTGGATTTGTTGAAAAAATAATTTTTAAAAAATCCACGTTAGTGGATTTGTTGAAAAATTAATATTTAATATTTGTTGAAAAATTAATATTTAAAAAATCCTCGTTAGGGGATTTGTTGAAAAATTAATTTTTAAAAAATCCACTTTAGGGGATTTGTTGAAAAATTAATTTTTAAAAAATCAACGTTAGGGGATTTGTTGAAAAATTAATTTTTAAAAAATCCACTTTAGGGGATTTGTTGAAGAATTAATTTTTAAAAAATCAACGTTAGGGGATTTGTTGAAAAATTAATTTTTAAAAAATCCACCTTTGTGGATTTGTTGAAAAAATAATTTTTAAAAAAATCCACGTTTGTGGATTTGTTGAAAAAATAATTTTTAAAAAATCCAGGTTTGTGGAATTGTTGAAAAAATAATTTTTAAAAAATCCAGGTTTGTGGATTTGTTGAAAAAATAATTTTTAAAATATCCCGGTTTGTGGCTTTGTTGAAAAAATAATTTTTAAAAAATCCACGTATGTGGTTTTTTTGAAAAAAATAATTTTTAAAAAATCCACGTTTGTGGATTTGTTGAAAAAATAATTTTTAAAAAATCCGCGTTTGTGGATTTGTTGAAAAAAATACTTTTTAAAAAATCCACGTTTGTGGATTTGTTGAAAAAAATACTTTTTAAAAAATCCACGTTTGTGGATTTGTTGAAAAAAATACTTTTTAAAAAATCCACGTTTGTGGATATGTTGAATAAAATACTTTTTAAAAAATCCACGTTTGTGGATATGTTGAATAAAATACTTTTTAAAAAATCCACGCTTGTGGATTTGTTGAAAAAATAATTTTTAAAAAAATCCAAGTTTGTGGATTTGTTGAAAAAATAATTTTTAAAAAAATCCACGTTTGTGGATTTGTTGAAAAAATATTTTTTAAAAAAATCCACGTTTGTGGATTTGTTGAAAAAATAATTTTTAAAAAAATCCACTTTTGTGGATTTGTTGAAAAAATAATTTTTAAGAAATCCACGTTTGTGGGTTTGTTGAAAAAATAATTTTTAAAAAATCCACGTTAGTGGATTTGTTGAAAAAATAATTTTTAAAAAGTCCACGTTTGTGGATTTGTTGAAAAAATAATTTATAAAAAACCCACGTTAGGGGATTTGTTGAAAAATTAATATTTAAAAAATCCTCGTTAGGGGATTTGTTGAAAAATTAATTTTTAAAAAATCCACTTTAGGGGATTTGTTGAAAAATTAATTTTTAAAAAATCCACTTTAGGGGATTTGTTGAAAAAATAATTTTTAAAAAATCCACGTTTGTGGATTTGTTGAAAAAATAATTTTTAAAAAATCCACGTTTGTGGATTTGTTGAAAAAATAATTTTTAAAAAATCCACGTTTGTGGATTTGTTGAAAAAATAATTTTTAAAAAAATCCACTTTTGTGGATTTGTTGAAAAAATAATTTTTAAGAAATCCACGTTTGTGGGTTTGTTGAAAAAATAATTTTTAAAAAATCCACGTTAGTGGATTTGTTGAAAAAATAATTTTTAAAAAGTCCACGTTTGTGGATTTGTTGAAAAAATAATTTATAAAAAACCCACGTTAGGGGATTTGTTGAAAAATTAATATTTAAAAAATCCTCGTTAGGGGATTTGTTGAAAAATTAATTTTTAAAAAATCCACTTTAGGGGATTTGTTGAAAAATTAATTTTTAAAAAATCCACTTTAGGGGATTTGTTGAAAAAATAATTTTTAAAAAATCCACGTTTGTGGATTTGTTGAAAAAATAATTTTTAAAAAATCCACGTTTGTGGATTTGTTGAAAAAATAATTTTTAAAAAATCCACGTTTGTGGATTTGTTGAAAAAATAATTTTTAAAAAATCCACGTTTGTGGATTTGTTGAAAAAATAATTTTTAAAAAATCCACGATCGTGGATTTGTTGAAAAAAAAATTTTTAAAAAATCCACGATCGTGGATTTGTTGAAAAAAAAATTTTTAAAAAATCCACGTTTGTGGATTTGTTGAAAAAATAATTTTTAAAAAATTTACGTTTGTGGATTTGTTGAAAAAATAATTTTTAAAAAATTTACGTTTGTGGATTTGTTGAAAAAATAATTTTTAAAAAATCCACGTTTATGGATTTGTTGAAAAAATAATTTTTAAAAAATCCACGTTTATGGATTTGTTGAAAAAATAATTTTTAAAAAATCCACGTTTGTAGATTTGTTGAAAAAATAATTTTTAAAAAATCCACCTTTGTGGATTTGTTGAAAAAATAAAAAATAATAATTTTTAAAAAATCCAGGTTTGTGGATTTGTTGAAAAAATAATTTTTAAAAAATCCACCTTTGTGGATTTGTTGAAAAAATAAAAAATAATAATTTTTAAAAAATCCAGGTTTGTGGATTTGTTGAAAAAATAATTTTTAAAAAATCCCGGTTTGTGGCTTTGTTGAAAAAATAATTTTTAAAAAATCCACGTATGTGGTTTTTTTGAAAAAAAATATTTTTTAAAAAAATCCACGTTTGTGGATTTGTTGAAAAAATAATTTTTAAAAAATCAACGTTTGTGGATTTGTTGAAAAAATAATTTTTAAAAAATCCACGTTTGTGGATTTGTTGAAAAAATAATTTTTAAAAAATCCACGTTTGTGGATTTGTTGAATAAATAATTTTTAAAAAATCCACGTTTGTGGATTTGTTGAAAATCCACGTTTGTGGATTTGTTGAAAAAATAATTTTTAAAAAATCCACGTTTGTGGATTTGTTGAAAATCCACGTTTGTGGATTTGTTGAAAAAATAATTTTTAAAAAATCCACGTTTGTGGATTTGTTGAAAAAATAATTTTTAAAAAATCCACGTTTGTGGATTTGTTGAAAAAATAATTTTTAAAAAATCCACGTTTGTGGATTTGTTGAAAAAATAATTTTTAAAAAATCCACGTTTGTGGATTTGTTGAAAAAATAATTTTTAAAAAATCCACGTTTGTGGATTTGTTGAAAAAATAATTTTTAAAAAATCCACGTTTGTGGATTTGTTGAAAAAATAATTTTTAAAAAATCCACGTTTGTGGATTTGTTGAAAAAATAATTTTTAAAAAATCCACGTTTGTGGATTTGTTGAAAAAATAATTTTTAAAAAATCCACGTTTGTGGATTTGTTGAAAAAATAATTTTTAAAAAATCCACCTTTGTGGATTTGTTGAAAAAATAATTTTTAAAAAATCCACGTTTGTGGATTTGTTGAAAAAATAATTTTTAAAAAATCCACGTTTGTGGATTTGTTGAAAAAATAATTTTTAAAAAATCCACGTTTGTGGATTTGTTGAAAAAATAATTTTTAAAAAATC
Organism: Musca autumnalis; assembly: GCF_047663935.1. NCBI lineage: Eukaryota > Metazoa > Arthropoda > Insecta > Diptera > Muscidae > Musca > Musca autumnalis. The sequence continues at coordinate 213,247,935 of NW_027411866.1, read as the reverse complement.
CACGTTTGTGGATTTGTTGAAAAAATAATTTTTAAAAAATCCACGTTTGTGGATTTGTTGAAAAAATAATTTTTAAAAAATCCACGTTTGTGGATTTGTTGAAAAAATAATTTTTAAAAAATCCACGTTTGTGGATTTGTTGAAAAAATAATTTTTAAAAAATCCACGTTTGTGGATTTGTTGAAAAAATAATTTTTAAAAAATCCACGTTTGTGGATTTGTTGAAAAAATAATTTTTAAAAAATCCACGTTTGTGGATTTGTTGAAAAAATAATTTTTAAAAAATCCACGTTTGTGGATTTGTTGAAAAAATAATTTTTAAAAAATCCACGTTTGTGGATTTGTTGAAAAAATAATTTTTAAAAAATCCACGTTTGTGGATTTGTTGAAAAAATAATTTTTAAAAAATCCACGTTTGTGGATTTGTTGAAAAAATAATTTTTAAAAAATCCACGTTTGTGGATTTGTTGAAAAAATAATTTTTAAAAAATCCACGTTTGTGGATTTGTTGAAAAAATAATTTTTGTGGATTTGTTGAAAAAATAATTTTTAAAAAATTTACGTTTGTGGATTTGTTGAAAAAATAATTTTTAAAAAATTCACGTTTGTGGATTTGTTGAAAAAATAATTTTTAAAAAATCCACGTTTGTGGATTTGTTGAAAAAATAATTTTTAAAAAATTTACGTTTGTGGATTTGTTGAAAAAATAATTTTTAAAAAATCCACGTTTGTGGATTTGTTGAAAAAAAAATTTTTAAAAAATCCACGTTTGTGGATTTGTTGAAAAAATAATTTTTAAAAAATCCACGTTTGTGGATTTGTTGAAAAAATAATTTTTAAAAAATCCACGTTTGTGGATTTGTTGAAAAAATAATTTTTAAAAAATCCACGTTTGTGGATTTGTTGAAAAAATAATTTTTAAAAAATCCACGTTTGTGGATTTGTTGAAAAAATAATTTTTAAAAAATCCACGTTTGTGGATTTGTTGAAAAAATAATTTTTAAAAAATCCACGTTTGTGGATTTGTTGAAAAAATAATTTTTAAAAAATCCACGTTTGTGGATTTGTTGAAAAAATAATTTTTAAAAAATCCACGTTTGTGGATTTGTTGAAAAAATAATTTTTAAAAAATCCACGTTTGTGGATTTGTTGAAAAAATAATTTTTAAAAAATCCACGTTTGTGGATTTGTTGAAAAAATAATTTTTAAAAAATCCACGTTTGTGGATTTGTTGAAAAAATAATTTTTAAAGAATCCAAGTTTGTGGATTTGTTGAAAAAATAATTTTTCAAAAATCCACGTTTGTGGATTTATTGAAAAAATAATTTTTCAAAAATCCACGTTTGTGGATTTATTGAAAAAATAATTTTTAAAAAATCCACGTTTGTGGATTTGTTGAAAAAATAATTTTTAAAAAATCCACGTTTGCGGATTTGTTGAAAAAATAATTTTTAAAAAATCAAAGTTTGTGGATTTGTTGAAAAAATAATTTTTAAAAAAATCCACGTTTGTGGATTTGTTGAAAAAATAATTTTTAAAAAATCCACGTTTGTTGATTTGTTGAAAAAATAATTTTTAAAAAATCCACGTTTGTGGATTTGTTGAAAAAATAATTTTTAAAAATCCAAGTTTGTGGATTTGTTGAAAAAATAATTTTTCAAAAATCCAAGTTTGTGGATTTGTTGAAAAAATAATTTTTCAAAAATCCACGTTTGTGGATTTATTGAAAAAAATAGTGTGGATTTGTTGAAAAAATAATTTTTCAAAAATCCACGTTTGTGGATTTGTTGAAAAAATAATTTTTAAAAAATCCACGTTTGTGGATTTGTTGAAAAAATAATTTTTAAAAAATCCACGTTTGTGGATTTGTTGAAAAAATAATTTTTTAAAAAATCCACGTTTGTGGATTTGTTGAAAAAATAATTTTTAAAAAATCCACGTTTGTGGATTTGTTGAAAAAATAATTTTTAAAAAATCCACGTTTGTGGATTTGTTGAAAAAATAATTTTTAAAAAATCCACGTTTGTGGGTTTGTTGAAAAAATAATTTTTAAAAAATCCTCGTTTGCGGATTTGTTGAAAAAATAATTTTTAAAAAATCCACGTTTGTGGTTTTTTTGAAAAAATAATTTTTAAAAAATCCACGTTTGTGGATTTGTTGAAAAAATAATTTTTAAAAAATCCAGGTTTGTGGATTTGTTGAAAAAATAATTTTTAAAAAATCCAGGTTTGTGGATTTGTTGAAAAAATAATTTTTAAAAAATCCACGTTTGTGGATTTGTTGAAAAAATAATTTTTAAAAAATCCACGTTTGTGGATTTGTTGAAAAAATAATTTTTAAAAAATCCACGTTTGTGGATTTGTTGAAAAATATTTTTTAAAAAGTGCACGTTTGTGGATTTGTTGAAAAAATAATTTTTAAAAAATCCACGTTTGTGGATTTGTTGAAAAAATAATTTTTAAAAAATCCACGTTTGTGGATTTTTTGAAAAAATAATTTTAAAAATTAAATTATTCATTTTATTTTATCTCCAAAAAATTATAACGCACACTTTTCATAAACAACCTACGGCGGAAGTTTGTATCCAATAGAGTAAATTGTTATCTCTTTTTTAGGCTCTCTCTGCAACCTATTTCATCCACTAATGAGTTACAATATCTTGTAATAAAATATTCTAATGCTAAGTTATCCACACCATAGTCAAAATGTCTACACATTGTTTTCGTTAGAAAAAAACTAGAACAGCTGATATCTTAAAACAGCTGTTTGCCTAACCACTTAGCACTTAGTTGCCTGCAAACAAGTTCTTTTCTTCTCCCCCTTCCCCCCATAATTTGTATACAAATATGCTAATGTTTATCTTCGTCTTTTTGTTTCTTTTCAGGTTTGTAACTCAACATTTGATGATCTTTTGTTTTGAAAAAATAAAAACGGAATTTGTTGTAAGTTTATTGTCTTATGAATAGCTTAAAGCGAACATAAGCGGTCATTTGTTTTTTGGATAATCAGCTTTTGTTGACTGGCGGACTGCTTCAACTTTTCGTCCCACTCGTAATGGATTTGTTTTATTAATGTTTATTTGAATTTGACTTGAATGAGCAAACGTAATTTGTGTTGTTTTTGTTGTATTTTCCCCAAAATCTAACAAATTTATCACCTTGTTTAATATTTTATGGATGACTGACCGTCTGCCTTATCGTATTTGAAATCTTGTGGAGGCTTTTAATGATTAGTTATGTTTCGTTACCTTAAAAAGTAGTGAAAATGTGAGGATTGGGAAGAGAAGAATTATAGCAGAAGTCGAGTGGTGGTTCTTGCATATAAGCCCATTTTATTCTTGTATAATTAACACTACCTACTCTGGCGCCCAACAAATTAACATTGGCAAAAATATGCTAAACATTCCTGGTTTTCATAGATTAAAAAATTGTATCCCCTTACTTTATTGACTAAGTTAAATTTTTATTAAAAAATAATTTTGAATAATTTTCCCCATCAATATTTTTACATCATCATTCCACATTTATTTTGCCCATATTTTTATAACCGCATTACAATGTTCCTCTTAAAAATCCATTAGATTTATATATCTTTCTCTCTCTCTAGAGCGTAGCACATTAACCATGGCATTAATTCTATTCCTTTGTCCCTCCCCTCCTCTGCCATCCCTCCCATTATAATTAAGAACGCATCAAAATAAAGAATTCCATTTTCATGTTTCTTTTATTCATTCTTGGCTTAAATATTTTTTCCTCTTCATATTTTCTAAGCTATTACTTTTTTTCTGACTGCTTTCTTTCGTTCACATTGCTAACGGAATTTTCACTTTGAAAACCAACCATTATTCCATAGAAAAATGGTAGAAGAAGAAACAAACTGATGAACATCAGCAGTAATGATTTCAACAACAATATTGTCGAAAAAAAAATTACCAGAAAAAATGATTATGAATCTCTGCGCATTCTAGCACACACTTCGTAAAGATGAACGCGGATATGATGGTAGTCCGAGGTGGGGAAAGATGACAACTAACTAAAGAACTAGATGCCGCAGCCACAATGCCAAATTTAAACACAATTATGGTGACGTCTTTAAAACACGCTTGAAATCATATTCACGTCTAGGCTCAGCTTAATAGAACAGTGGTGTCAAAGCAGGTAGAGGAAGTAAGATATCGGACACGAAAGTTAAGTCTATGAGAAGACCCAGCGGTATTCTTCAATGAGAAGACCCAGCGGTATTCTTCAATGAGAAGACCCAGCGGTCTTCTTCAATGAGAAGATCCCAGCGTTATTCTCCAACGAAAAGATCCAATGGGTTTTTTTCGCTAGAACCAACGGTCTTCTTCAATGAGAATATTCAACGGTATTCTTCTATGAGGGAGGCCACCGTGGTGCAATGGTTAGCACGTCCGCCTTGCACTCAGAATGTCTGCGGTTCGAATCCCAGGCCAAGCAACATCAAATTCTCAACGGTGGCAAAATTCCCCCTCAGTAATGCTGGCGACATTTCCTGAGTATTTAAGCCATGAAAAACTTCTCTACAAGTGGTGTCGTAAGACACGCCGTTCGGACTCGGCAATAAAAAGTAGGTCCCATATCATTGAGCCAATATGAATCGGCGTGCACTCATTGATATGAGAGAAGTCTCCCTTGTCCCATCTGGGATGTTTGTGGAACAATTATTATTATTATTATTATTCTTCTATGAGGAGACCGAACGGTCTTCTTCTATGGATAGGCCCAATTGTCTTCTATGAGAAGATCCAACGGTCTTCTATGATAAGAGAAGGCTCTTCTTTAAGAAGACGCACTAATGAACACCGACCGGTCTTTTCAGGGGAAGCATTCAGCTATCTGCGGCGCTTCTATGAGAAGGGCTTATACTCGTCTATAAGAAGAACTTCTACTATTCTATGAGGAGAGCTTTTACACTTCTATGCGAAGAGCTCCTACTCTTCTATGAGAAGAGATTCGGCTCTTCTATGAGAAGACCATCAGCTCTTCCATGAGAAAGCCTTCAGCTCTTTTATGAGAAGACCATCAGCTCTTCCATGAGAAGACCTTCTGCTCTTCTATGAGATGGACTTCTAGCCCTCTATGAGAAGAAGGCCTTTAGATTTTCTTTGAAAATAAGACCTTCAGCTCTTCTATGATAGGAGATGATCTGCAGTTCTTCTATTAGATGATCTTCTTCTCATTTATGAGAAGATTTTTTTCTACTCATCTATGAGAAGACCTTCTGCTTTTCTGTGAGAAGACCATCTACTCATCTATGATCAGCAGAGCTTCTGCTCATCTATGATCAGGATACCTTCTGCTCATCTATAATCAGGAGACCTTCTGCTCATCTATTATGAGCAGCAGACCTTCTGCTCATCTGCTATGAGCAGCAGACCTTCTGCTGATCTATTATAAGCAGCAGACCTTCTGCTCATCTATTATGAGCAGCAGACCTTCTGCTAATCTATAATCAGGAGACCTTCTGCTCATCTTTGATCAGGGGACCTTCTGCTCATCTATGATCCAGGAGACCTTCTGCTCATCTATGATAAGGATACTTTCTGCTCTTTTATGAACAGGGGACCTTCTGCTCCTCTATGATCCAGGAGACCTTGTGCCATCTATGATCAGCAGACCTTCTCTCATCTATGATCAGGAGACCTTCTGCTCATCTATTATGAGCAGCAGACCTTCTGCTCATCTATGATCAGCAAAACTTCTGCTCATCTATAATCAGGAGACCTTCTGCTCATCTATGATCGGGAGACCTTCTGCTCATCTATGATCGGGAGACCTTCTGCTCATCTACGATCAGGAGACCTTCTGCTCATCTATGATCAGGAGACCTTTTGCTCATTTATGAGACTTTCTGCTCACCTATGATCAGCAAACCTTCTGGTCATCTATGAGCAGCAAACCTTCTGCTCATCTACGATCAGGAGACCTTCTTCTCATCTATGATCAGCACACCTTCTGCTCGTCTATGAGGAGACCACTTGGTCTTCTATGAGGAGACCACTTGGTCTTCTATGAGAAGAACTTTTGACTTTCTATGAGAAGACCACTTGGCCTTCTGTGAGAAGACCACTTGGTCTTCTATGAAAAGACCACATGGTCTTCTATGAGGAGACCTCTTAGTTTTTTATGAGGAGACCACTTGGTCTTCTATGAGAAGTCCACTTGGTCTTCTATGAGAAGAACTTTTGACCTTCTATGAGAAGGCCATTTGGTCTTCTATGAGAAGACCACTTGGTCTTCTACGAGAAAAACTTTTGTCCTTCTATGATAAGACCACTTGGTCCTCTATGAGAAGACCACTTGGTCCTCTATGAGAAGACCACCTGGTCTTCTATGAGAAGACCACTTGGTATTCTATGAGAAGACCTTCATCTCTTCTATGAAAAGATCTTCTATGAGAAAACCTTTTGACCTGAGGAGACCACTTGGTGTTCTATGAGGACACCACTTGGTCTTCTATGAGAAGACCACTTGGTCTTCTATGAGAAGACCACTTGGTCTTCTATGAGAAGAACTTTTGACCTTCTATGAGAATACCACTTGGTCTCTATGAGAATACCACTTGGTCTTCTATGCGAATACCACTTGGTCTTCTATGAGAAGACCATTTGGTCTTCTAGGAGAAGACCACTTGGTCTTTTATGAGAAGACCACTTGGTCTTCTATGAGAAGACCTTTTGAAGAAGACTATGAGGAGACCACTTGGTCTTCTATGAGAAGACCACTTGGTCTTCTATGAGAAGTCCACTTGGTCTTCTATGAGAAGAACTTTTGACCTTCTATGACAAGACCACTTGGTCCTCTATGAGAAGACCACTTGGTCTTCTATGAGAAGTCCACTTGGTCTTCTATGAGAAGACCTTCATCTCTTCTATGAGAATACCTCCAGATCTGAGAGGACCTTAAGCTCTTCTATGAGCACACCTGCTTTTCTTTGGATAGACTTCCGCTTTTCTATGAGCAGAGCTTCTGTTCTTCTGCTAGAAGTCTTTTATTAGAAGACTTGAAGTAATATTAAGAATGGTTTTTTTCTTTATTTTCTTTAAAATGGCAACTTCTTTTTTCTCCACTTATAAAACACTTGTATTCCCAATTACTAGTTAGCAGCGGGATTTAATGCATTTCAATGCAATGATGATAGCTCTTTTTGTGTGTGCCTTGGCTTTTTCACTGTTTTTTTGCACTTTAGGCCAATTGTAAAGTGTTAGACCATATTTTGCAAATTGTCTTTCTCGACTTGCATTCGTTTACGCGTTTATTTCACTCCATGAAATACTCTGTGACGGGTAGCAAGCAGCAGCAAAGACCAGAAACCGTTAATAACAAACCAGTTATTAACTTTTAAACGTTTCCACCAGAAGACGACGTTACTTCACTGAATGGTAGTTTTAGTTACGCTTTTCTAGTGCGTTTTTTTCTTCGTTGTTACTTCTCCTTTTCTTTGCACTTGTCACATCCCGTTGTCTTTTGGAGTTGCTGGCTGGGCCATTGTGTGTGAGTTTTGAAGATCGTAAAAAAAGATAATTACACCTCTCTACTTTTTTTTCATAATTTTTTATGGCATTTTGCGCTTTATTTGCGGTTGGTTGGTTGGTTGACTGACTGCTTGAGTGATTTGCCATTTTTGTTGCTTTTGTTGTGGTGTGTGTTGTTTAGGGCCCAGTTAAGACAAACATTTATTTCTTAATTTTTGTTTTAAAGAAAATCGCAGTTAGATGAAATTTGTTGCAAAAAAAAAAAGCAACGACTCACCACAGGCAGGTTGCACAAAATGATGACTCATCCATAGTTTCGTTTTTTTGCGGTTTTATAACGCGGTTTTATTTCGCTTTAACATGTTACGAGGATTGCTCCAATTACCAGCAGCGGTGTTTGAGTGGGTTGTAAAAAATGTAACTGTGTTTTAAAATATTTGCAAAATTTGTGGAAGGGCAAGGAGGGGAGGGGAGAAGGTATTTAATAGCTAATAGTGGAGATCCCTTTGGTTTTATATTTAGTATTTAATATTTAATATTTAATATTTAATATTTAATATTTAATATTTAATATTTAATATTTAATATTTAATATTTAATATTTAATATTTAATATTTAATATTTAATATTTAATATTTAATATTTAATATTTAATATTTAATATTTAATATTTAATATTTAATATTTAATATTTAATATTTAATATTTAATATTTAATATTTAATATTTAATATTTAATATTTAATATTTAATATTTAATATTTAATATTTAATATTTAATATTTAATATTTAATATTTAATATTTAATATTTAATATTTAATATTTAATATTTAATATTTAATATTTAATATTTAATATTTAATATTTAATATTTAATATTTAATATTTAATATTTAATATTTAATATTTAATATTTAATATTTAATATTTAATATTTAATATTTAATATTTAATATTTAATATTTAATATTTAATATTTAATATTTAATATTTAATATTTAATATTTAATATTTAATATTTAATATTTAATATTTAATATTTAATATTTAATATTTAATATTTAATATTTAATATTTAATATTTAATATTTAATATTTAATATTTAATATTTAATATTTAATATTTAATATTTAATATTTAATATTTAATATTTAATATTTAATATTTAATATTTAATATTTAATATTTAATATTTAATATTTAATATTTAATATTTAATATTTAATATTTAATATTTAATATTTAATATTTAATATTTAATATTTAATATTTAATATTTAATATTTAATATTTAATATTTAATATTTAATATTTAATATTTAATATTTAATATTTAATATTTAATATTTAATATTTAATATTTAATATTTAATATTTAATATTTAATATTTAATATTTAATATTTAATATTTAATATTTAATATTTAATATTTAATATTTAATATTTAATATTTAATATTTAATATTTAATATTTAATATTTAATATTTAATATTTAATATTTAATATTTAATATTTAATATTTAATATTTAATATTTAATATTTAATATTTAATATTTAATATTTAATATTTAATATTTAATATTTAATATTTAATATTTAATATTTAATATTTAATATTTAATATTTAATATTTAATATTTAATATTTAATATTTAATATTTAATATTTAATATTTAATATTTAATATTTAATATTTAATATTTAATATTTAATATTTAATATTTAATATTTAATATTTAATATTTAATATTTAATATTTAATATTTAATATTTAATATTTAATATTTAATATTTAATATTTAATATTTAATATTTAATATTTAATATTTAATATTTAATATTTAATATTTAATATTTAATATTTAATATTTAATATTTAATATTTAATATTTAATATTTAATATTTAATATTTAATATTTAATATTTAATATTTAATATTTAATATTTAATATTTAATATTTAATATTTAATATTTAATATTTAATATTTAATATTTAATATTTAATATTTAATATTTAATATTTAATATTTAATATTTAATATTTAATATTTAATATTTAATATTTAATATTTAATATTTAATATTTAATATTTAATATTTAATATTTAATATTTAATATTTAATATTTAATATTTAATATTTAATATTTAATATTTAATATTTAATATTTAATATTTAATATTTAATATTTAATATTTAATATTTAATATTTAATATTTAATATTTAATATTTAATATTTAATATTTAATATTTAATATTTAATATTTAATATTTAATATTTAATATTTAATATTTAATATTTAATATTTAATATTTAATATTTAATATTTAATATTTAATATTTAATATTTAATATTTAATATTTAATATTTAATATTTAATATTTAATATTTAATATTTAATATTTAATATTTAATATTTAATATTTAATATTTAATATTTAATATTTAATATTTAATATTTAATATTTAATATTTAATATTTAATATTTAATATTTAATATTTAATATTTAATATTTAATATTTAATATTTAATATTTAATATTTAATATTTAATATTTAATATTTAATATTTAATATTTAATATTTAATATTTAATATTTAATATTTAATATTTAATATTTAATATTTAATATTTAATATTTAATATTTAATATTTAATATTTAATATTTAATATTTAATATTTAATATTTAATATTTAATATTTAATATTTAATATTTAATATTTAATATTTAATATTTTACATTTGAAATTTTTATATTTCATATTTTCTATTTTATATTTTAAAACTCATTTTAAAACCCATTTTGAAGATCTGATCTTCCTTCAATTAGCCGATTAATTTGCCCTTGTATTTAAATAATCCCTTGGTCCTTATTAGAAGAATATTTGGATTTTCCATAGGAAGATTTACGGCAGTTTTTAATCTTCTCTAGTCGTCTTTCTTCTTTTAGAAGCCAATTTACGACTTTTAAATTAAAAAAGTCCCATTCTTCGGTATTGAATTGGAACAAAAAATATAAAGCTGCGTAAAAATAAACTAATAAACATGATGATTATGTTTCGAACGCAGGCAACAAACTAAGCAGCTTCTCATTGTGTTTTCCTAACAAAAACGTATTTTAATTATTCGACATCATTTCTATCTATTTTACACCCAATTATCTTTGGGTGATTACCCAGACACCAGATACTGCCGCCACCGCCATTCGCCATCACTTATGATGATTTCTTTGTGTACGGCATTAACAACAGACCAAATAGATCTGTTCATGATTGGGATTCAATTCACGACAGATGTGACTTTATTGTTCAAATCGTCTTCAATTTTCTTTTCTTCTTCATCGTCGTCGTCTTCTAACAAAACGAAGGCGTTCTACTTCAAATCAAAGTCATCGTCATTTGCCACCAATTGCTTGTTGTTTAGCTTAGCTGGTGGAGATACCTACCAACCACCTACCTAGTTGGGCAACCTACCTTGCCCATTCTTGGATTGAGTTCTTTTGCTTAACTAGGTCGTTGCTATGTAGTCTTCTTCCTCTGCTTCTTTTTCGTTTTCCGCTCTCCCTCCCATATTTTCTCATATTTTATTGTTATAACCATCTATGGCAAGACAATATTGTCTAAGCTTAAATGTCTGTTCTGAAGAAGATACCACCGCCAGTCAGCTTGTTAGCAGATACATATATAGGTGGGTAGGTGTTTTCTGCTTAAGTAAATATTTACCGTAGGCGTTTAGTTCGTTATGTTTAATAATTAAAGGTAAATTTTTGCAATTATTTTTCTATGCCATTTACTTTCTTCTGCTACTTCTTCTCCTAGGCAGCCTCCTCATTGCTGCCCTAGTGTAGCAAGAAGTGTGTTTATTGTGGTAACTAAGATTGTGTGGTGTGGAATCCATGGCAATTTCCATTTTATTTACTCGCAAATAGTGGAAGCTGGAAAGTGAATTTGATAATCCTAATTAGAAGGTCATATTACCTACAATATTTTTCTTCCAAATAATGCGATTTTTGTGGAAGGACAAATTTTAATTATAAATAAAAGAATACTATCACAAATAAGTCCCACGGCAGCGGGTTCTTTCGTACCGGATTGACCCGGAACAACACAAAATCATCGTTCCGGCCAGCGGCTGCCAACTCAGTGTACATATGTTTGTATTTGTTTCGTTTTTCTGTGTTGGGAGCATATCCCGGAATGACTGCTCCGAATTCTTTTGGTCCGTGCCGGGACGGAGGAAAACCCAGGACCAGTATATCTGTGCTCAGTTTGTCACACCCCCATCTTCACCCACATCCAACCTTCGGTGAGATGCAATAGATGTCAGGAGTGGGTGCATCTAAGGGGTTGCTCTGGATTTGTCCACGTGAGGGACTACGACAGGGACTATGTTGCTGCATACTGTGTGAACACAGTCCCCAATGAGTCGTCGTCTGACTACGAAACTCCCTCGTCGTCTGACTACGAAACTCCCCCGCAGTCCGTTCGACAACAACCGCACACGCAGCCTTTAACATCAGCCAATCCCAGACAATGCATCCTTTTTCCAATTTAATTACAATGGACTCCGAGGTAAAATCGAGGAGATAGTAGATTTTATGAGTCGGAAGAACATCAAGGTCGCGGCGGTGCAGGAAACCAAGCTGTACGACAACCACAGCTTAGAGCATTGTGATGATTACAATGTGCTAAGGAAAGATCGCACCAGAAGTGGAGGTGGGGGATTAGCTTTCCTATTGCACCAGTCTGTCCAATACAGACCTATCTCGCTTAAGCCTGTCTCTAATGACCCGTACATGGAACGTATGGGGGTAGCAGTCAGGTGTGGAACTGCCGAGATAGAGTTGCTGAACGTATACATCCCGCCGAGAAATAGCTGTATCTCAGATTACGTTCCTAACATTAACCCGCTTTTGGAAGGTCATAATCGTCTGGTCCTGGGCGACTTTAATGCGCATCATGAGATGTGGCATTTGGCCCTCGGAAACGACCAGAGAGGTACAGCGTTGGCTGAGCAGATTGACAGCTCTACGTTTTGCACGGTCAATGAGGACGCCCCTACCAGAATTAAAAGAGAGTGTCACAGCTCGCCAGACATAACCATCGTGTCACCTGGTCTGACAAATGACGTTACCTGGCAACCCATTTCCCTTGGATCAGGCCATCTCTCCATAATTGTCTCCATTAGCAGACCACCCGATTTAATTACCTCTGAACGCCGCACATTCGTCAATCATAAGAAAGCAGATTGGCCGGTTTTAGAGAGTTCACCAATCACCGCTTCAGAGAACTGCCCAATCCTTTTGATGTTTGGGTAGCGGAAAGGACGTTCCGAGACCAAACTTAGCAACTGAGCGTAATGAGCTTCGCCGAACCAACCCCAATGAACCCAGAGTCAGGGAGTTGACACTGGAAGTTAACAGGCTGGTCGGCGAGCATAAGCGGAACAAGTGTTTAAACCATCTAAAGAGTTGCAACATTGGAGCCTGTATAGGTGAATTGTGGGTCACTTTCGAACCCTGGAAGAAGGGAAGATAGGACCTCAGTCACGTTTGGCGACGTTACGTTGACTGACGCGAAGAGGTGCGCAAGTTACTTCAATCGGCAGTTTGTCGAGCACCCCGAGAGTGACAGGGCGAAGAGAAGAGTATTACGTCGCATCAGATCTCTTCCTGCCGATGAGTAACCACCACAGTTTACAATGGATGATGTTGCCAATGCCATCAGGAACGCTAAATCATCCAAAGCGTTGGGCCTTGATGGAATCTCCATGGTAATGCTGAAGCAGCTGGATGAGCCGGGAGTGGAGTATCACAGTAAAGTTCTCAACTTGTCGCTATCCACCCTCATTGTTCCTGAAGTCTGGAAAATGGGCAGGGTGGTCCCACTACGGTAGCCCGGCAAGGATGCCAGCAAAAGTGAATCGTACAGGCCGATTTCGCTTTTGTCGCTCGTAGCAAAGACCCATGAGGCCTTGGTCCTCCCCAGTATCAGAAATAGCTATCAAGTTGCCAAGATCGTACAATCATCCGCATACATCACGATCTCTATGCCGTCTGGAGGGTGTGGAATTTCAAAAAGGTAGAGGTTAAATAGTTCCGGAGATATCACCCCTCCTGGGGAAACTCCCTGTTTCACTCTACGGGGTTTGGACTTCTTGTTTCTGAATTCTACAAACGACTGGCGTGCACACATATAGTTGATTACCCAACGTTGCAAACATGGCTGGAGATTAGTTTTCTCTATATCCTCGAACAGCTTGTCATGGTTGATGGTATCGAAGGCCTTCGATAGGTCAAGAGCCACCATGACTGTTCGGTGGCACGGCCTATTCTGGTTCAGTCCTCTACTGATATGTGTGGATATGGCGTCTAATGCTGTTGTAGTACTATGCATTTTCCGAAATCCATGTTGATGTTGGGCAACTGGAAAAAACCTTCTCATCGTGGGGAGGAGTAGCCCCTCTAGCCTGTACGGCCTGTACGATTCACCCCTGCTGGCATCCTTGCCAGGCTTCAGTGGCGGGACCACCCTGCCAACTTTCCAGGCATCCGGTACAACATGGGTGGCTAACGATAGGTTGAGAACACTTGTTAAATACTCAACTCCAGGTTCATCCAGCTGCTTAAGCATTACCATCGATATTCGTTGCGGGCCCAACGCTTTGGATGATTTAGCATTTCGGATGGCATCTGCAACATCGCTCATCGTAAATTGTGGTGGTCATTCCTCGGCTGGAAGAGCTCTTCTTATACGGCGTAGCACATTTCTCTTCGCCCTATCACTCTCGGGGTGCTCTATGAACTTCCGGTTAAAATAACACGCGCACCTCTTTGGGTCAGTTACTGCCACGCCGTTGAAAGTAACAGCCGTTCTGTCATCCTTCTTTTCCGGACTCGAGAGTGATTTAACCGTTGCCCACAATTTACTTATTCCTGCACCAATGTTGCATTGCTTCAGATGGTCTAGCCACTTTTTCCGCTTATGTTCGCCCACTAGCCTATTGACTTCAAGAGTAAGTTCTGTAACTCTTGGGTCTTCAGGGTTCGTACGACGAAGCTCATCACGTTCATTTGCTAGTCCCGTCGCCTCTGCTGGGAAATTTGGTCTTATTACGGGTATTCGAGCAGGTATTTAGCGAGCGGCTGCTTTAGTGATGATGTCTCGGAAAGTTCTCTCAGCTACTCGAGGATCTGAGGGGATGGGCAATTGTCTGAAGCGGTGATTGGTAAATTCTCTGAAACCTTGCCAATCAGCTTTCCCATGGTTCAGGAAAGTACGGCGTTCAGAGGTTAAGAAGTCGGGTGGTCTGTTTACGGAGACGATGATAGGGAGGTGGTCCGAACTAAGTGAAATGACGGATTGCCAGTATACGTAATTTATCAGACATGGTGCCACAATGGTGATATCTGGCGAGCTGTGGCAGTTTCCTCTAATCCTCGTAGAAGCGTCTTCATTGACCGCGCAAAACGTGGAGCTATCGATTTGCTCTGCCAGCGCTGTACGCCTGTGGTCATTACCTAGGACGGAGTGCCAAAGCTCATGATGAGCGTTGAAGTCCCCTAGCACCAGACGGTTATTGCCCTCTAAAAGCAAACTAATATTGGGCATATAACGCCGTGAACAGCTATTCATCGGCGGTATGTATACATTAAGCAGCTCTACCTCGGCATTACCACACTTTACTGCTACCCCCATACACTCCATGTATGGGTCACTAGAGCCAAGCTCAAGCGAGATAGGTCTGTACTGGACAGACTGGTGTATTAGGAAGGCAAGTCCACCTCCTCCGATTCTTGTGCAATCCTTCCGCAAAACGTTGTAACCATCACAACGTAAGCTACAGGTGGCGGTGGGCTTTGTTTCCTGGATCGCGGCGACCATGACGTTTTTTCGACTCATAAAGTCCACAATTTCACTGACCTTATTGCGGAGACCGTTGCAATTGAATTGCAGGAATGATGCATTTCCGAGCCGTTGAACAACAACATGTGGTGTTAAATGCTGCATTTGTTGTTGTTGGGGAGACTGCGGGGGCGTCTCGATTCCGACGACGACGTAGAAGACGCACTGGGTGATGTGCTGACGCAGCAAGCAGCAACATACCTGTCGCTGTAATCCCGGGTGCTACTAAGGCCAGTGCACCCTCGAAAATGCACCCATTCCATACATCTCACCATTGTTGATATGTAGTGGATGCGGATCTGGCAAACGGAACAGATCCATACTGGCCCGGGGTTCATTTCTATCCCGACACGGACCAGTATAGCTCGAAGCAGGCATTCCGGGATAAATTGCCGCTCCCATGGTGAAAAAAATACACGAACACAAACACATAATTGTTGAGGTGACGGCCCCTGGTCGAAGATTCCTCCGAGTCAATCCGGTACATAGAACCGGCCGTCGCGGGATTGAAGGTAGCAGGTGACGAGCCGAGCTGTTCAAAACGTGTATACATCAGCTAGTTATCACCAGTAAGAACAAGTACCCAACGATTGGAACCTGAGCAGCCTGTGTCCCGTCCTCAAGACTTTGAGAGATAGGACTGTGTGCTCTAATTATAGGGACATAAGACTGCTCCCTGTTGCGTATAAGAAAGTGGCAGGGATATTGTACGTACGACTAAAGCCTATGGCCAAAGCTTCGATGGAGTAAACAAGTGAAAGACGATATCGAAAAACGCGGTATTCCGAATTGGAGAAATAAAGCATCAAATAGAGAGCAATGGAAATCTTTTCTTAGTTCGGCTTATAGGACAAGTGTCCTGTAAAAAGCCAACTAAGTAAGTAAGACTGCAATTCCGGCTTCACAACCCTACTAAACATGAAAGGAGTTCCAAATTCCAAACCCCTATGTACGATATACATGTGTCTAAATTTTTGAAAATAATAAAAAAATTAAATTAAAAAAAAAAAAAAACAAGTAAAAAATCGTTAAGTTCGGCCGGGCCAAATTTTTTATACCCTCCCCCATAGAATAGTCTTAATAAAAATTAAATAATTAGCTTCCTTTTACAATTGTAAGTGGAAAATGTTTGCGATCATGGATACGCCAAATGTCTAAATTATCTAATCTAAAAAATGCGTGTTTAGCCAGGTAAAAGGTACCACCTTGAGGCTATACCAAAGTGTCGACCTATCTAAACAATTTTTGGTGGAAAAGTTTTATAACTGCAGGGAACCTCATTATGGGTAATTTCGCCAAACAATGTAGTTAAAGCCTCGAAATACCGAAAATCGGGAGGTACCATTATATGGGGGCTATACCAAAACCTGGACCTATGTTGACGATTTTTGGTGAAGAAGCTTCGAGGCTACTAAGAACCTCGAATTAAAGCTAGTTCGGTTAAAAATTGTAGCTAATATCCCCAAAATACCGAAAATCTGGAGGTACCGTTATATGGGGGCTATACTAAAATACGAAATTATGTTGACGACTTTTGGTGGAGATGTTTCGAGGCTACTGAGAACTTCAAATGTCAAATTACAGCTATTTAGGCTAAAAATTGTAGCTAAAATCCTCAAAATACCGAAAATCGGGAGGTACCGTTATATGGGGGCTATACTAAAACATGGACCTATATTGACGATTTTTTGGGGAGAAGTTTCTCCACCACCGAGAACCTTAAATGTCAAATTACAGCTAGTTCGGTTAAAAATTGTAGCGAAAATCCTCAAAATACCGAAAATCGGGAGGTATCGTGATATGGGGGCTATACCAAAACATGGACCTATGTTGACGATTTTTTGTGGAGAAGTTTTGAGGCTACTGAGAATCTCAAATGTCAAATTACAGATATTTAGGTTAAAAATTGTAGCTAAAATCCTCGAAATACCGAAAATCGGGAGGTACCGTTATATGGGGGCTATACCAAAACATGGACCTATGTTGACGATTTTTTGTGGAGAAGTTTTGAGGCTACTGAGAATCTCAAATGTCAAATTACAGCCAGTTCGGTTAAAAATTGTAGCCAAAATCCTCAAAATACCGAAAATCTGGAGGTACCGTTATATGGGGGCTATACCAAAACATGGACCTATGGTGACGACTTTTTGGTGAAGAAGTTTCGAGGCTACTGAGAACCTCGAATGTCGAATTAAAGCTAGTTCGGTTAAAAATTGTAGCCAAAATCCTCAAAATACCGAAAATCGGGAGGTATTGTTATATGGGGGCTATACCAAAACATGGACCTATGTTGACGATTTTTTGTGGAGAATTGTCATGACCACTGAGAACCCCAAATGCAAAATTACAGCTAGTTCGGTTAAAAATTGTCGCTAAAATTCCCAAAATACCGAAAATCGGAAGATACCGCTATATGGGGTCTATACTAAAATATGAAATTATGTTGACGACTTTTGGTGGAGAAGTTTCGAGGCTACTCAGAACCTCAAATGTCAAATTACAGCTATTTAGGTTAAGAATTGTAGCTACAATTTTCAAAATATCGAAAATCAGGAGGTACCGTTACATGAGGGCTTTACCAAAAGATGGATCTATGCCCATAATTTTTTGAATATTAGTTTGTTGATCATGAGGAACCCTAAATTTCAAATCAAAGCTAACAGGTGGACCGATATAGCCCATCATCGAACTTGACCTGCCTGCATAGAAAAGACGCATTTCAGCATCCTATCTCCAATTTTGTGGATGCTAGAGTGAATACCACAAATGGACGGAGGGCGGAAATGCAAAGATCGACTCAGAATTTTACCCTGATCAAGAATATATGGGGATTTCTGAGTGATATCGGACACTTATTCAAGATGATGTTTTTGATTTCCTTTATTTTTTGCTGTGGTGATGCTGCTCATTAGCAAAACATTTTAGTATATTTTCAGATTTTTTTTACTAACGGTTCCTTAGATATCGGGCTTTAAAAAAAGTCGAATTCTGTAAAAACTACATGCAAAGGAATACTCATAACTTCTTTAATATTGGTCCAATTTGAAAAAAATCTTTTTTTGTGCATTTTGTTGTTTTATCAGCTATTAAATAAAAAATAGCAAAAAAATTGCACAGTGGGCTTGGATGCTATTTTCGCGATTTAATATTTAAAATCAAATTTTAAAGATGTTCGACCCCTTCGATTTTCTTTAAATTTTTTGTATTAAACTAGGTTCAATTACAAAAATTTTAAGTCCTATGTGGTAATGGGGTTCGGCCGATTACTATTTTTTCTGCATTTTTTTAAAATTACGTCGTCTATAAATTCATTAGTCTATGCCCTCCATACTATGGTGAAGGGTATAATAAGTCCTATAAGTTTAAAGTGTTGCGTTTTGTAATGTCCCAAAGTTCAATACCTAATATAAAAGTGCATGTAAATAGAGAGAACAAAATAGAAGAAGAGAAAATCAAAAACAAAAAAAAAATAATCTGGCTACTATTGCAACGTGATGTTTGGTCATAAAAAATAATTTGAAAACGTTTTATTCACTTTTATAATGCATTTCACATACATATTTGATATTAGACGCGTTGCGGTGCCTTCTGCATCGAGAGTGTGTGTTAACGAATCGTGCCTTAAGTCAAGTTTGATTTTTGTAGCCATTCAAAGTTGGTTGCCAAATGAAAAATTCAAATTGTTAAACATGTTGGTTTTCTTTCTTCTGCTTCTCAAAGGCATTTAAAGTTTATTACAACATTAAAGAGGTGTAAATTGAATTTTTGTAACAAACAAAAAAATTGTTTTGGAATTAATGGCTGGCTGGTGGTGTGGTTGGGTGATGGAGTAACGTTGGCATGACGTGTCTTAATTTGAAATAGTTTTTTTTTTTTGTTACGTTTATTATAAAAATATTGTTATAGTCGATGAACAACAACTATTTTTTGGCATGCTCTATATTTTTTCGTGCAATTAAAACTGGATGAGTTAGTACTGGTAAACTGGCGACAGTGGGACTACGATATTCTGATTGGTGGTGGCTTTACCAATGTGCACAGGAATTTATTTGGGTAGGCTCACTAAAAAAATAGCAATTTTTGAAAACAAAATATAAAAAAGTGTAAGGAAAATTTTTATTTTGGGAGGCTCGGGACTTGGGCAACGCAAAATTGGGTATGCGTGGGTACCTTTTACTGATAATTATTTCTGTATGTCGACTCCTTGTGTGTTTGTATATCTAGGAAATAATATTTCGAAAACTAAAGTTTGGCTTCGGACGTTCATTGCAGTTTAATGGCGCTCAAAAAGTCATCCTCTCCCATCGCGAAGGCTTGGACGAACTCACAACAACAGACACTTTAAAAAACAATTTAAAGCATCTATAATATAATATAAATATACATATAACAAATCTTTGTGTATAATTTTAGGATTTCAATAGACCATTTTCCTTCTTCTTTATTATTATCCCTCAAAGAGTAATACCCACCATATTGGGGTTGGTCGTATATTTTCTATAACATTATGCTTTATTATCCACATGTAAAACTCTCACTCACCCCTTATCCACCTCTTCCCACTCCTTCCTGTGTGTGGTTATTTTTAATGGTGCTCAAATTACGACGCTAGACTATCACAGTCGACTACTATTTTTGAAAAAGTTGGTATAACATGCCTGCTAGCTGGCTAAGCCTAGTTAGATTTTTTTCCTCCAGGGTTGTTTTTTTAACATTTTTAC
The DNA here is from genome assembly GCF_047663935.1 of Musca autumnalis. NCBI lineage: Eukaryota > Metazoa > Arthropoda > Insecta > Diptera > Muscidae > Musca > Musca autumnalis. Next base: position 213,227,799 of record NW_027411866.1, on the reverse strand, counting down.
CACACTCTGTTGTTGTTGTTGTTGTTCTTGCTACTGCTTTGTTCAAGTGCTGTCTACAACGACCACCGCCGACATCGTCATTATTGCTGTTTGTGTCGATGCTAAAAAGTCAGATAAGTCATGTGACCTTTTATTTTGCACTTATTTGATGCCCCTTTTGTGTCCACACTTTCCATGTTCACACAACCACCCCTTTTTTTGGTGTTGTACACTCACGTACATAATGTCTCATACGTATATGCGATACGATATCTGCAACATTCCCCAACACACAACAAAGTCAATTTTATGCATACATGAGAGATGAGGGGTGTATGATAATGGGAACAGGGAACAGAAGACCTTTATGTGGTCTTCTAGCAACAGAAATTCCTTAGTCTTATGGCAGACTATGAAAATTTTCATTAGAAAATTCGTTGCCATTCTATCTCCAGTTCCAGGAAAGTGGCTGCTTCGATGTGATGGAATCACAGATCCACTGGAGTTAGATGAGTAGGTTTTTCAGGGCATACTGAGCAGATGCTTTGCACGGTGCGACCTATGCTTTTCCAATAAGAAATCAGGCGACTGCAATATCCCGAGTGTAGTTGAGCCAAAACTACTCTGGTTTGTTGTGGCAGCTGACGCTCCTCAGCTGCGATAAATGAGGGATGTACTACAAGGACTTTATTCACACTATAATTGCTTATGGCCTTAGCAACTGCATCCGTATAAATGTGCCTGTTGATCTAGAGGTTCTCTCATGTATCGTTGGACCTCAATCTTAAGATCGTGGATATTCTCCTTGATGTGCATACGTGGCTCTCACGGTAACACCCAAGCAAGTACTACAACGAAAGCATCTCATTGTGTTGCTAAACGGGAAGAATCTTTGATTACTCATGTAGATGGGCCACTGAAAAATTGAGGAGGCTCCCTGTTGCTGTTCTCAATTCGGCATTCTGACAATATTAAATCTTATTCCAATGTGTATCACACACATTTGGGGACCAAACTGACGCCACCTAGCTAACCACAGACCACCGACCTATCGCGTTATATGTGGTCAACAAGGTTTTTTATCTGCACCACAAGTGCTGCCGGCTATGGACTTGAGAAACTTGTTTCTACATTTCAGTTTGTCGCAAATAGATGCGGCATGCGCGGACTACGTGAACGTAGTGTCGAACGTGACCCCTAAAATATTGGAGTAGTTTGTGGTCGGACTTCTGCTACCGTCGACCTCTCTTCTGTATTGCGCCGTGATTTTGTGGCGGAAATCTGCATATTCCTCGCGTGGAAAAATGTGGTAAGATCGGTTAAATAGGAGTTCAGTCTCTTACAGATGTCATCAAGAGAGGGACCTGACTCCAAAACGAGCAACGATCTCGATAGCGGCTGAAGGGGGAGGAATACAGGAGAGATAGAGGTTAATCATTGTCGGAGATATCACCCCACCGTTTCAAGCTTTCCCGGAGGTTGTATGCTTAGTGTGCTCAAACAGCGTGGAGTGCCTGACAGTATCAAAGGCTTTTGATCACGGCCTTTTCTGGTTGAGTCCTCGGCAGATATATGTGGAGATAGTGTATAGCGTTGTTGTCGTGCTTTGCTGCGTAAGGAATCCATGGCCATAATTGGCAACTAGATAGCTGGGGGGACTAAGGCCTCAAGGGTCTTGCTACTGGCGACAAAAGCGAAATCGGGCTGTATACAGGAGAGGGCCGGAATACAGGAGAGGTAGAGGTTAATCGTTGTCGGAGATATCACCCCACCGTTTCAAGATTTCCCGGAGGTTGTCTGCTTAATGTGCTCAAACATCGTGGAGTGTCTGACAGTATCAAAGGCTTTTGATGACGGCCTTTCCTGGTTGAGTCCTCGACAAATATATGTGTAGATGGCGAATAGCGCTGTTGTCGTGTTTTGCTGCGTAAGGAATCCATGCCGATAATCGGCAACTAGATAGCTATTTCTGACACTGGGGAGGACTAAGGCTTCAAGGGTCTTTGCTACATGCGACAAAAGCGAAATCGGGCTGTACGATTCACTTTTGCTGGTAGCCTTGCCTGGCTTCAGTATTGGGACCACCCTGCCCATTTTCCAGACTTCGGGAACAATGAGTATGGCTAGCGACAGGTTGAGAAAATTAGCGATATACTCCACTCCCGGCTCATCCAGCTGTGTCAGCATTACCGTGGGGATTCCATCAGGGCTCAAGGCTTTGGATGATTTAGCGTTCCTCATGGCATTCGCAACAGCATCCATTGTAAACTGTGGTAGCAGGAAGAGATCCGATGTGACGTAGTAGCCTTCTCTTGGGCCTGTCACTCCCGGGGTGCTCAACAAACTGTCGATTGAAATAACTTGCGCACCTCTTCGGGACAGTCAGCGTAACGTCGCCAAACGTGTCTGAGATCATTAGCGATATACTCCACTCCCGGCTCATCCAGCTGTGTCAGCATTACCGTGGGGATTCCATCAGGGCTCAACGCTTTGGATGATTTAGCGTTCCTCATGGCATTCGCAACATCATCCATTGTAAACTTTGGTGGCAGAAAGAGATCTGATGCGACGTAGCAGCCTTCTCTTCGGCCTGTCACTCTCGGGGTGCTCAACAAACTGTCGATTGAAATAACTTGCGCACCTCTTCGGGACAGTCAGCGTAACGTGGCCCAAACGTGACTGAGGTCCTATATTCCCTCCTTCCGGGGTTCGAGAGTGACTTAACCGTTCCACACAACTGACTTATACCGGCTCCAATGTTGCAACTATTCAGATGATTAAACCACTTTCTCCGCTTATGCTCGCCGACCAGTCTGTTAACTTCCAGTGTCAGCTCCCTGACGCTCGGATTACTGGTGTTGGCACGACGAAGCACATTACGTTCATTGGCTAATCACGAACAGCAGGTATATGGCGAGCGGCTTAAGCAGTGATGATGTCTCGCAACGTCCTTTCCGCTACCCGAACATCAGAAAGATTGGCCAGTTCTCTGAAGTGATGATTGGTAAACTTTCTGAAAACCGGCCAATCAGCTTTCCTGTTATTGACGAATGTGCGGCTTTCAGAGGTGGTGAAATCGGGTAATCTGCTAATGGAGACAATAGTGGGGAGATGGTCCGATCCAAGGGAAATGACGGGTTGCCAGGTAACGTCATTTGTCAGACCATGTGAGACGATGGTTATGTCTGATGAACTGTGACATTCTCCACTAATTCTGGCTGGGACGTCCACATTGAACGTGCAAAACCTAGAGCTATCAATTTGCTCAGCCAGCGCTGTACTCCTCTGGTCATTTCCGAGGATCGAATGCCACATCTCATGATGCTCATTAAAGTCCCCCAAGACCTGGCGATTATGACCTTCCAAAATAGGGTTAGGCAATGGAAAGCAATAATCGATTTTTCGATTTTGGTCTAAAACTAAAAATGCGATTTTTCGGTTTGGCGATTATTTCTTCAAATTCGACTTTCCGTCTAATCGACTATCCGTCTATGGTCATTTCCGAGGATCGAATGCCACATCTCATGATGCTCATTAAAGTCCCCCAAGACCTGGCGATTATGACCTTCCAAAATAGGGTTAGGCAATGGAAAGCAATAATCGATTTTTCGATTTTGGTCTAAAACTAAAAATGCGATTTTTCGGTTTGGCGATTATTTCTTCAAATTCGACTTTCCGTCTAATCGACTATCCGTCTATGGGCAAACTCGAAAATCGATCAAAAGATAATCGATTATGTGATTTTCCCTCCAGACAAAAGTCAACTACGATTTTTAGACTTTTGATTGCAAAATGTCGATTGATTGAAAATCGACTTATCTATGCCTATTCCATAGGCTTGTAATCTGAGATACAGCTAGTTGTCGGTGGAATGTATACGTTCAACAACTCTATCTCGGCAGATCCACACCTGACTGCTACTCCCATAAATCCATGTACGGGTCATTAGAGTTAGGCTCAAGCGAGATATATCTATATTGAACAGACTGGTGCAAATCTGGTACGATCCTTCCTCAGTACTTTGTAACCATCACAATGCTGTAAGCTTCAGTTGTTGTTGAGCTTGGTTTTCCGACCTTGATATTCTTCCGACTCATGAAGTCAACTATTTCATCGATCTTAACTCGGAGTCCATTGCAATTAAATTTTAAAAATGATGCATTTTCTGGGATTGGAACAACAACGGCTGGTGTTAAATGCTGCGAGTGCGGTTGCTTTTGAGAGGACTGCGGGAAAGTTTTCTAATCTACGTCGAAAGAGCTTCGTAATTTTACGACGACTCACTGGGGGCTGCGTTCGCGCAACATGCAGGAACATAGTCCGTGTCGTAGTCCCTCACGTGGACAAGTCCAGAGCAACCGCTTAGATGCACCCACTTCTGACAACTATTGCATCTTACTGAAGTGTGGATATGGGTAAAGATAGGGATGTTACAAACCGAGCACAAATATATAGGCCCTGGGGTTTCCAAAAGAATCCGGAGCAGGCATTCCGGGATATGATGCTCCCAACACAGAATAACGAAACAAATACAAACACATGTACACTGAGGTGGCAGTCGCTGGCCAGAACGCTGATATTGTGTGATTTCGGGTCAATCCGGTACGATAGAACCGTGGTTGCCGTGGGATTGGATCTGATGGAAAACCTTTATGAGGTATTATATCAATGGAAAAGCTCTACAAGACCTTCTTCTATCAATAGAAAACCTTTAGTAGACCTCCTTCTATCAACAGGACACCTTTATGAGGTCTTGCCTGAACAAAAGATCTTTCAGAGTTATTCTTCTATCAATAGAACACCTTTATGAGGTTTTCTATGAAAATCAGACATTTTTAATGTCTTCTTCTCTTAACAGGAGAACTTCAAAAGGTCATCTTCTGTCATTAGAAGATCTTCATGAGGTATTCTATGAACATAAGACCTTTTCGAGGTTTTCAATGTACAGAAGACCTTTATGAGGTTCCCTATAGACGGAAGTCCATTAGGAGGCCCTTTTCTATCAATAGAACACGTTTATGAGGTACTCTTCTATCAATAAAATATCCTTATGAGGTCTTCTGTCAACGGAAGACCTGTATAAGGCATTCTTCTATCAATAAAAGACTTTTATGATACTTGTATGAATATGCGACCTTTATGAGATTCTCTATGAACATCAGACCTGTATGAGGCCTTCTTCTGTCAACAGGAGAACTTTAAAAAGTTGTCTTCTATCAATATAATATCTTTATGAGGTCTGCAATGACAAGAATAGAAAACCTTTATGAGGTCTTCTATGAACATGAGGCCTTCCTCCATTAAATTAAGATCTTTATAATACCTTTCTGAGACCTTCACCTGTCAACAGAGAACTAGAAAGGGGTCGGTCTATCAGTAGAATATCGTTATGGGGTCTTCTATGAACATAAGACCCTTTGTAAAGTCTTCAATGAACAGAACACCTTTATGAGGCCTCTTCTATTGATAGAATGGCTTATTGAGGCCTTCTTCTATCAACAGGAGATTTTTATGGGATCTTCTATGAACAGAAGTCTTCTACCAACACAAGATCTTTATTAGGTCTTATCTTATTAATAAAAGACATTTTGAGGTTTTCTATCAACAAAAGACCTTTAGAAGCCTACTTCCATCAATAGAAGACCTTGATGAGATTTTCTATCAACAGAAGACCTTTATGAGGCCTTCTCTTATTAATAGACGACCTTACTGAGGCCTTCTATCAACCAAGGACATTTATGAAGCATTTTTCTATCAAAGAAGACCTTAATGATATTTTCTATCTACATAAGACCTTTATAAGGTCTTATTTTATTAATAGAAGGCTTTAATGGTGTCTGCTATCAACAAAAGGCGTTCATGAAGCCTTCTTCTTTCAATAGAAGACCTTTATGAGATTATCTACAAATGAAGACCTTTATAAGGTCGTCTTTTATTAATAAAAGACCTTAATGAGGTCTTCTATCGATAAAATACATTTATGAGACCTTCTTCTGTCAATAGAAGAAGATATTATTAACTTCTATTAACCAAAGACCTTTATGAGGTTTTTGCTTTTAATAGACGGCCTTGCTGAGGTCTTCTATCGACAAAATGCCTTTATAAGGCCTTCTTCTATGAACAGAAGGCCCCTACGAGGTCTTTTATCATTAGAATACTTCTAGGAGGTCTTCTTCTATCAATAGAAGATCTTTATGAGGTCTTCTATCAACAAAAGCCTTTATTAGACCTTCTCCTATCAATAGAAGACCTTTATGAGGACTTTGTTTTTAATATGCCACCTTACTGAGGTCTTCTATCGACTAAATGCCTTTATGACGCCTTCTACTATGAACAGGACGCCTCTATGAGGTCTTCTATCATTAGAAAACCTTTACGAGGTCTTCTTCTATCAATAGAAGACATTTATGAGGTCTTCTATCAACAGAAGACCTTCATGAGGTCTCCTTTTATCAGTGGAAGACCTTTATAAGGTCTTCTATCAACAAAAGACTTTTATGAAGGTTTCTTCTATCAATAGAAGACCTTTATGATATTATCTATCAAAAGAAGACCTTTATGAGGTCGTATTTTAATAATAGAAGACCTTAATGAGGTCTTCTATCAATAAAATATATTTATGAGACCTTCTTCTGTCAATAGAAGACCTTAATGATATCTTCTATTACAGAAGACCTTTGTGTGGTATTTGTTTTTAATAGACGACCTTACTGAGGCCTTTTTTAATGAACAGAAGGCCTCTGAGGTCTTCTATCATTAGAATACCTTTATGAGGTGTTCTTCTATCATTAGAAGACATGTATGAGGTCTTCTATCAACAGAAGACCTTCATGAGGTCTCCTTTTATCGGTAGAAGACCTTTACGAAGCCTTCTATCAACAGAAGACCTTCATGAGGTCTCCTTTTATCAGTAGAAGACCTTTACGAAGCCTTCTATCAATAGAAGACCTTCATTAGGTCGTTTTTTTTTTATCAATAGAAGACCTTTATGAGGTCTTCCATCAACAGAAAACTTTTATGGAGTCTTCTTTTATTTATAGATGACCTCAATGGGGTCGTCTATCAACAAAAGCCTTTATGAGGTCTTCTCCTATCAATAGAAGAGGTATTCTATCAGCAGAAGAACTCTATGAAAACCTTTACGATACCTTTTTCTAAAAATTGAAAACCTTAATGAGATTTTGTATCAACGGAAGTTCTTTGTGAGGTCTTCTATTAACAGAAGACCTTTAAAAGTTCCTCTTTTGTCAACAGAAGATCTTTATTAGGTCTCCTATTATCAATACAAAACCTTTATGCGGTCTTCTTCTATCAGTAGAATGCCTTTATGTGATGTACATTAAGATAAATTCTTATTTAAGTAGCGAAGGCACACACCATTCTAGTGGAGTCACATACCATTATAGCGGAGTCACATACCATTCTAGCGGAGTCACATAGCATTCTAGCGGAGTCACATACCTTTCTAGCGGAGACATATATCATACTAGCGGAGTCACATACTATTCTAGCGGAGTCACATACTATTCTAGCGGATACACATACCATTCAAGCGGAGTCACGTACCATTCTAGCGGAGTCACATACCATTCTAGTGGAGTCACATACCATTAGAGCGGAGTCACATACCATTCTAGCGGAGTCACATACCTTTCTAACGGAGACGCATACCATTCTAGCGGAGCCATATACCATTCCAGAGAAGCCACATATCATTCCAGCGGACACACCAACCATTCTAGCGGAGTCAAAAACTGCTTTGTTAACCCCTTAGCAGAGCGCTGTTAAAGTTAAAGTTAAAAATGGGTTTCTTTGTAAAAATATCCTTTTTAGGCCCGTTACGGAAAATTCAGACAGGACAAAATGGGTGTCATTGGAAAACTGTTCGAGATAGCTATCCCCTGAGCTACTAAAATCTTTAAAATAAATATTTTGTGAATGATCCTGCAATAAGGATACTTGTTTTGACAACAGATCTTATTAGCTCAGGGGATAGCTATCTCAATAACCTTTCCAATGATACCAATGTTGTCCTGGCAGAAATTTCCTTAAAGGATCTGTGGTCAAAATAAGTATGCTTTTTGCAGGGTCAATCCCAAAAACGGTAAATATCGCGAAATCGAGGAATATGTTTTTAAAGATTTTATTAGCTCAGGGGAAAGCTGTCTGGATTAGCTTTCCAATGACACCCATGTTGTCCTGGCAGAATTTTCCTTAAGGGATCTAAAAAGGATTTTTTTTAACAACGAAACCCATTTTTTGAATATCTCTGTTAACTTTAACTTTCTTTGCTAACGCGCTGTTAGCAAAAGCGTTAAGAGAGCGGTTTGTGCCTTCGCTAGAATGGATTTTGTCTTCGCTAGTTAAATATGCATTTATCGTAATGGGCATCTTTATGAGGTCTTCTTGAAGAGAAGATCTTTAGGAAGTCTTCTATCTGCAGAAGACCACTATGGGGCCTTCTATAGTAGAAGATCTTTATGAGGCCTTCTATCTGTTGAAGACTTTTAGGAGGACTTCTATTGCTACACTTTCTCATTAATTCCAATTGTGACATTCCTAAAAATTCCACCCCAGTGTTATTCTGTTGTTGTTTTTTTTTATTTCTTCGTGTCGTCACCTTCGTCATATTTTGTTGCGGTTGTTATTAAGCCTTTGCCAGGATATGTGCGTGTTTGTTGCTTGATTATGCTGATGACGATGATGACGACGGTGATGAGGACTTTGTTGTCCTCCTACTTTATAGCCATGATGGATGAATGGCTGGATAGATGGATGATATGGCGGCATGGCAACAATGTTAGGTGAATGTTTCACATGTGCGGGAAAATTTATATGCGACAAATTTGTTTAAACATTTGTTGGACGGCGTTTTTTCCCTTTCATTTTATAGCCGTGAATATATTTTATGCCAACTGCTGGCCGCCCACCCCTACCACCATATGTTTTAGTGCTACAACAGCACCACTATTGCGCCATGGCTTTATGGTGTCCTGTTCGTTTCTCTTGTTTTTCCTTTATCGTTGTAAGTTTGAAATGAACTCTTTTTTTGTTGTACCTCGACATATGTTGGTTATGATGTTGAGGCTTTTGTTGTTTGTGGAGGAGGAAGAATTCATATTTTCAAAGGTTAGACGACTCCACTCCACCCATTGGTTTCTCGGCTGTTGTTCTTCTCTATGCCTGCCCAGCCAGGGATTTTTTTTCAGCTCCGCACACACGTTTTTCTTACTTTTGTAATTATGCTGACTGACAAAGTTGTGTTGCGCTGTTGTTTTGTTTAAGGGAAGAGGGTGGGTGGATATGTTTGCTGGTATTTATTCCTTTCTGTCTGGCCTCCTTTTTTCCAGTTTTGTTCTTCTTCTTATTCCTTTGTCGTGTCGGCGGCATACGTGCGGCGAGTAATGATTTAAATACAGCTATGGGTGTTGATATTTAATTTTTTATTATAACTTTATTATGATGTACACGCAGACATTAACAATAAATGAAATGGATTTGCAGGATGAGAGAACGTTTTGAGAGAATGATGTATTTTGAATTGAGGGCGGCAGGATTTGGTTTTTACAAATGATTGGTCTTTGCCACGTAATGCTCTTTAAGGAAATATTTATTGTGTCACTTAATATTAAAAATATGCTTCATTAAAAGCCAAATCTTTTTTGACTCAGATTGGTTTGAAAAAAATTAAAATATTGTATGTAGTTTTTTGTGCAGTTCCTTGTTGGCTTCAGAAAATTTCCAATTTAATCCACCTCGTACCATACTTTGTTGCTGCATTTAATCCGTTGATACACATACATCGCTTCCTTTACATCCCCATGCAGTAACCGTGTTGTTGTTGTTGCTTACAGCTTGTAACCTTAATTATTATATTTGACCTCGTGTTAATTAGCTCAGATTAAACGTCATGTTCATATGGCATTATCACACTTAATTCCTGCTGCTGCCTTATTAAAGGCGATTTCTAGGATAAATACTTTTAATTGGGTCTTAATCTTGTGCTCGTTAAAGTAGAAGTTGTATTATGAAGGTGGGTACGACACATGGATTGTTCTGCAAGTTGTCTCAGTAATTGGGGGCAAAGTTAATGACAAACATTTGCAGATTGTTCAGTTAAAATGCCTACATTTGGGAAGGATAATTATATTTTATACTTAAAGCTCATATTTTATTGATAGTATAGAGACCATATCGTAAAGGAAGACCATATAAGGATTTACTAATCACAGAAGACCTTAAAGGGTATTCATTTGATTTAAGGTGTTTAATACTTAATTACTTACTTTAAATACTTTGTTGGCCCTCTAAAGAACATTTGTTCCGTATGCCGAACTAGATAGATAGATTTCAACTTTTCATCGGAGTCTTGGTCCTCCCGTTCTGCGTGTACCTTCACGGATCCCGTATGTCTTTTTAGTGGGTTCATCATCGCTTGTTCTCATGACATGGCCTAGCAAACGCAATCGTTGTAACATGACCATCTGAGATGTAGCCGCGGCCAATCTTTGATAGACATAATCCTAAAAAAACTTAATGCCAACAAATATTCTTTCAACCTATAATAATACTTTTGATTAACTTTGTCATTCCGTTTGCAAGACATCGAAATATTCATCGGAGACCCTATAACGTATATTTATTCTTCGTCAGCATACAATTCTAAGCCGATATAACCATGTTCGTCTCTTCGACCGTCTGTTGAAATCAAAATAGAGCTCCCAATATTTAAGATAGGGCTTTATAATTTGAAACAGAAGTTTCTATTACTCGGATGCTATATCGGTCAACTTTTTGGTATAGCCCCCATAGAACGGTACCTCCCGATTTTTGGTACTTTGAAGGTTTCAGCGACTTTATCTTACCGAAGCAGCTGAAATTTGGTATTTATTCCCCCAGACATTTGTTGTTATAGGTCCACGTTTTGATATAGCCCCCATAGAACGTACTTCCCGATTTTAGGTTTTTTCAAGGTTTTACTCTAATTATTACACCGAAATGGCTGTAATTTCGTCTCTAATCTTCGTTTCGAGCATTAAACGTCTCCCCAAAAATTTGTTGCTATAGGTTCACGTTTTGATATAGTCCCATAGAACGGTACATCCCGTTTATATTTCCAAGGTTTTAAGCACATTATCACGCCGAAATTTGGTATTTACTCTTCGGTAGCGGTATAAATCATTCCTAAAGAGAAGAGCTACGAATACTCCCTCGAATTCCACTCGCAAGTGAAACTCTTCTCGAATTCTTGCAAGTTAAGGGTTAAAACTTGTTCCCTCCTCCCAACCAAACAAAAACTTACCCCATCCCAAATAAACTTGCCCCGCGCGACCAAAAAATTGCACCCAAAAAAAAAAAATCAACCCCCCCAATTTTTCACTCGCGAGTAAATCGGAGCTACTACAGAGAATTGTCGATGTAGATCCACGATTTAACATCGCCCCCATGTAACGGCACCGCCTGATTTTTTGTATTTCATGGGTTCTTTTCCACTGTGTCGGACCGAAATGGGGATACAAAGTTTTATTCGGAAATTTGTTAATACAGGGCAATGTTTTGGTAGGAACACCGTGACGTAGGAGGTAAGTACTACTTTTTATACCCTCAGCATTTATTCTAACGAGGGTATATCACCAATATTTTTGAAAATTTAACATAGCTGAAGCCAAGGTTTACCCTTTCAGAACACGCGACTTGTGATTGTATATTATACAAATTAATATTATTAGGATAAAATGAAATGTTTTTGGACGTGGCAAAAAATATTGGCCTTAAGAGATAATTTGCGTGGAAGCTGCGGCTATATTTATGCTAAAAAATGGGTAAAAATGGGTTGAAGCCAACATGTATTTTTTTATTTTCTCTCGATTTGTGAGTAAACCACACTTCTCTCGATTTTCCTGTCAAAGTAAAAGTAGAAGCAAACTAAATAAGGAACATCTCACTAATGTATTACTTTTCAAAATTTGAACTGCTTCTACCATTAAATGATGCTGACATTTTGAAGCCAGATTTACAGTGTTTTTTGACATTTTCTTCTAATTTCATTCCGCAAACAGGTTTTTCAAAAAATCGTATATAGGATTGTAGAACTTGCGATTCTGAGTTATTTGATATATGTGTCGTGAATGTAGTCTACACAGCTTCATAGAAATCTGCATCCAAATACGGAAATTTTGTGTGAACATTTTTCTAAAAATCATATTTATCGAGCCTAATTTTTACAATTGTCATTCGAATTCCTCGTACTTGATTGCACATTTTAGTTTTTTACGTTCCGGATCTAATATGTCATTCCCCGTGAAAATCCATCCACTAAAACGCGAGTTACAAGAAAGTCCAAAGTAAAAAAATCACCTAAAATTGTTTTTGGAAATATCGCGTATTTTATCGCGTTTTCTGCGGTTCGCTTCCACTGCAATGAAACAAATAATACAGCATCTTCGTTTTAGCGGAAACAGAGATTTGAAAACTTCACTGATAAGGAAGTTACATTAATTTTATCCCAAAAACTAATGTGTGATGCTACATCCACGGTTCTTGATTGATCGCCTTCAAACAGATATATATCGATATAGATTTTCATGGTGAACACTGAAATCGGATGCGGACAAAAATTGTATGCACTTTGCGCAAATTAGCGATATTTTATAGGTTTTTTAATGCTAAGATGCAGCCGATGCTACATCTTAGAGTCCAAATTAAATTTCGAAAAATATATACAAATTAACAGATATGGTCTTGCTGTACATGAAAATCACATGCGGACAAAACGATTTTGATAATTACGCGATTTACACGTATTTTAAAATGCATATAAATTAAAATGGGTCATGTGACCCCTATTTCCATTTCAGAAGCCTTGAGATATATCCTCAGCAACCCAATTATCTTCTTCAATAGGAAAGCTTTTATATGAATGTCTACAAAGCAAAATCCGTATATTTTAATGGGAGATTTAAGCAAAATGAAGGAAGTATTCCTATAGATTTTTCCAAAATTTTATACTACATAATGAGTGTGAAAAAATATTTTTTCAAACAAAAAATTATTTTTTTAACCAAAATATGTGTTTATTTTGGCTGTGACATCGAAACTATAATATCAATCTGTATGATTTTAGTCTCATTTGGTTTGCCGTGAAGTTTTGCTCCCATACGAATTTTTTCGTAATTTTATAGCGGGTAAATGGACCTTTATTTTGAAAAAAAGGTGATTTACATTCAATAATTTATCAATTTATTATACATTTCGCGAGTACTGAGTAACCTTTGACAGATATTATGCAATCTACTAAATCAAGCCACTTACAGATAACTTTTTAGTAGCAATTGCTCGCGGTAAAATATTTAGCGTTTTTATAATAATTTTTTCTTTAAAACGAAAATAAAACCGCCATAACTTTTGTCCGCATCAACAAAAAACTGGCTCGCGAGCGGATTCGTACTGGGAGTTTGTTTCTTAACCTATGTACCAAAAATCTTTGATGTAGCGCGAAAAAAAATTTTACATTTTTTTGAAATGGAATATGAAATATTTGACAACATTCGTGATATACACTTTCATACGGGCTAAATGTGCTTCATCGAAATAATGATTTTAGACCCCAAGTATGTTTGGACCAAATGTGTTTTAGATAATTTGGAGTCGATTGAGCAATGTCCGTCCGTCTGTCTGGCTGGCTGGAGCGCACGATAACTCTCGAATGGATCAACCGATTCGGTCCAAAATTTGGCTTTCGTAATATTTTGCCCAAACTTAGTTTAAGTTCGAAGATGGGCTATATCGGTCTACTCCTTCCGGTACCTCCCCCACAAAAGTTCGAAAATGTTCGGAAAATTTGTGCGCACGATAACTCTTGAAGGAAGTAACCGATTTGATTCATACTTTGCAAATCGTAACATTTTTACCAGACTTAGATGAGGTTCCAATATTGACTCAATCGGTCCACTCCTTCGGGTACCTCCCACACAAAATTTCGGATAAGTTCATATTAGGACCTGCTCTCGAATCGCTTTGATTTTTGTTGCAACCACTTGTATTCACTACCCCTCATACTACGGTACAAGTTTCATCAGGGGCAAGTCCATATTTCCCGAGAAAATAGCCTGAAAGATGCAAAAAGCCCTTATGACACCGTGTGTAGTTGTTGGAGCGCAAGATAACTCTCGAACGGATCTGCCGATTCGGTCCAAAATTTGGCCTTCGTAATATTTTGTCCAAACATAGTTTAAGTTTGAAGATAAGCCATATCGGTCCACTCCTTCAGGTACCTCCCCCCAGGGACGTACGCAGGATTTCATTTCGGGGGGGGGCCCAACTTGACCAAAACTCATGAAAATTAAAAATGTTGTGTATCGTTATGTAAAGCTATTTTAAAGTTTTTTTACGATTTTATGCATATTCAATATTGCCACAAAGTTAGAATTGAAATTAACCATATCAGACCACGTTCGTTATAGTCCCCATACAGAAGTTTTTAACCAAATTCTCCAATGAAAATTTCAGATGTATACTGCCCAGAATTCAAGCACATTAGCTCTTATTTGGCATTTTGGGTTCTAAATCCCACAGCGAAAGCTTTCGAAAGATTTTCTATAATTCGAGGCTATTAGAATAATTTTTAAAAATATCGTCAGTAATATGGATTTTGGAAATCCTTTTGGTGGAAGAACTTCCATGCAAAAAGTGCGAATATGTCGAATAGATATATACAGTGTTTGGAGGATATAAAAAGTTCGACTCAAACATAACGCCGTTTCTTCTTTAAAGTACATATATTATACACTAACTTCAGGGCAATTAAAGTTTTGTATTATTGTAAGAAAATAATATTCTTTAAGTGCATAAAAACTCCAAAACTTTACTATTTTACCAGAAGTGATATAGTCAGTGAAAGCCAACTAAAAATTTAGAAAATTATATTAAAAAAAGAAAAAAATCAGGAGCCGGGCGCACAGAGGGGAAAGTTGTGTTAAAATTTGATCAAAAGCCCTAGAAAGCTCATTTATAGTCGGATTGATATAAAATTTTGCACAAAGCATATCTTCTGTACAAGGATTAATCTTATAGATTTGGACTTAACTTCCATTTATATTCGCATCTGATATGAGATAAAAATTCACCAAAATCACTGAAATTTGACACATGCAACCTGAACTAGCCAACAAAAAACATTGAGCCAATTCTCAAACAAATCGGCACAGATGTATTTATAGTCCCGTATACATTTATTTCATTCCAAATTTTATTTTTTGAAACTTACTTAAATTAAATTTTTCTCAAATCACATGAGAAAAGCCGTGAATATTTCTGAATAATGCAGACATATTTGATAGGTGTTGGTTTAGTCTGATAAATAAGAGTCCCGGTTATAAGGCGGAACAAAATTTAGTGTGAATAAATCTTGCAATTCCATATTAAAATATTTCATATTTTAGTTGAGAAAAATTAGATTTTTTCGGAATGGCGCAAATATGCGCAATTTTTTATGATTGAATCTGATATTTGAGACTCAAGCGCATAAAACATTAGAAGAAACTATGGTCGGAAAACGACGGGGAAATAGACTTTTTCACTATTGAAATTTTAGTAATCTTAAAAATTATCATAAAAAATTGTTATAAAGAGGATATGTATCACCATTATTAAAGAGCAAAGATGTAAAATAAATCTGAAAATTTTAAATGCTAATCTTGTTCTGAGACTGTACAAAAACAATAAATCTTGAAAAATATAAATTTTCGCGGAAATAATGTCATTTTAATGTCCACCTAATTTCTTAGTTTTCGAAAATTTACTTTTTGTTTTCAGTATGGCTGAGTTCAATCGACTGCTGCATTAGATTGGTTAATCTTACAAAGTCGAGGATGGTTATAGCAAATGTAGAAAAGAGTCTGGTTGCCGTTTATCAACATTTTTTTCATAAAAAAACGATTTTCATATTTTGAGTTTTGAGCAACTTTAGACCTATGTTTCCCCTCTGTGGGGCGATGCAATCTACGACTCATAGACTCCAAATCCTACTCGCAGTACTGTTTGAGGCTTCACAAACACATGATCGAAAAAATATCTTTAAAAAAAGCTCGGAAACATTTTAGCTAAATCCTGAAAAAATAGAATAAGTCGAAAAACTCCATCTGATACATCAATGGTTTCCAACGACCAATCCCTTCTGTCGGCACAGCGGAGGCAAACTTATGAAAATTCATAACTTTTGTTTTCTGGAAAACAAGAAAAAGTAACAGTCGGGTTTGCCTACAGAGATATACCCTCACCCTGTGTTAGCTTAGACTTTTATATAGACTGATCAAATACGGGCTGCATAGCGAATTTTTTTTCTGTAAATGGTAGCCAGGAAGTTTCAGAATTTCGTCTCCTTTTTTTGACGTATAAACTTTCCGACAATAATTTCGAAAAATTTGGGGTGTACAACTTCTCGATTGTTGGCGTTATGCTAAAAAATGTGACTTCGATGAAAGCGCAAAAGTTTTGCACTTTTGTGAAGACTATACCTGAACGAATCGACTGATGAAGTCCATTTTGGAAGTGGACTTAATTTTGGAAGTAAATTTAGTTGGTCGGCGTAAGATTTAGAGATTTTGGACAAAACCGTGGACTCACCCACGAAAAATACAATATCGCTGTAAACGTGACCTCAAGAAGTAATATTGATCAAAATGTACAATGGCTCCTCGAACGGCCCTTATACTACTACACTGAGGTTGGACTTTTGTAAGGGATGTATCCGAAGATGTTGTCCCAAATAGACCCTCTTGGTACTTGAAATATGAAAGTTTGGAAGTAATTTGAGGATGTTTAAAGTTTCGGTCAAATCTGATAATTGAAATTTTGTGTTGGAGGTACCTGAAGGAGTGAATCGATCCATATTCGAACGTACTCTAGGTCTCGAAAAAATCGAATTGGATTTTGCTCAAGATTTTAGGGAAACATTTTGAAGTCTGGCAGGGGAAGTGTCCAAAGGAAGTTTGAGCAAAATATTGCGAGATCCAAAATTTTGACAAAATCTGTTGACCTGTTCGAAAGTTATAATGGGCTCGAGTCAGACAGACGGACGGACTAATTGGGATAAAGCGACTCCAAATTGTTTGACGCGTGTTACATTTTTGTCATTAGCCGAACGGCTGAGGTTACAATATCACGGTGCTCTTGAACCAACGTTAAATAAAAGGAGCTTACAACTGGGAAGATCTTGCGGATTCTGCAACAGCAATCTTCATGGATGAGAAAAATCCGAAAACAAGAAAAAATCGCTGTAGGGATTTTTAAATAAATCGCGGTCAAAGTTCACATTGTTAGGTTTTCGCGATTTTGCTTGGAAACCGCAAGTCCTATCGAAATGGGGTAAAGAAAATGTTGTACCTATGAAAATTTGTTCCTAGGATTTTTTCATTTTTGAGATATAGAAGTTCAGGTTACATTTTTAGGTTTTTATACCCTCAGCCTTTAGGCTATGAAGGGTATATACACTTTCATACGGGCAAAATGTGCCTCATCGAAATAATGGTTTTAGACCCCAAGTATGTTTGGACGAAATGTGTTTCAGACAATTTGGAGTCGATTGAGCAATGTCCGTCCGTCTGTCTGTCTGTCTGTCTGGCTGGCTGGAGCGCACGATAACTCTCGAACGGATGAACCGATTCGGTTCAAATTTTGGCTTTCGTAATATTTTGCCCAAACTTAGTTTAAGTTCGAAGATGAGCTATATCGGTCCACTCCTTCCGGTACCTCCCCCACAAAAGTTCGGAAATGTTCGGAAAATTTGTGCGCACGATAACTCTTGAAGGGAGTAACCGATTTGGTCCATACTTTGCCCATCGTGGAGCGTGTACCAGACTTAGATCAGGTTTTAATATGGACTCAATCGGTCCACTCCGTCGGGTACCTCCCACACAAAAATTTGGAAAAGTTCAGTTTAGGACCATCTCTCGAATCGCTTTGATTTTTAATTTAGCTACTTGTATTCACTGCCCTCCATACGACGGTATAAGTTTCATCAGGGGCAAGTCCATACTTCCTGAGAAAATAGCCTGAAAGTTGCAAAAAACCCCTATGACACCGTGTGAGGAGATTGGAGGGCAAAATAACTCTCGAACAGGTCTGCCGATTCGGTCCAAAGTTTGGCCTTAGTAATATTTTGTCCAAACATAGTTTAAGTTCGAAGATAAGCCATATCGGTCCACTCCTTCAGGTACCTCCCCCACAAAAGTTCAAAAATGTTCGGAAAAATTGTGCGTACGATAACTCTTGAAGAGAGTGGCAGAATTGGACCATACTTTACACATCCTAATATATCTACCAGATATAGATCAGGTTCAAATGTTGACTATATTTGTCCACTCCATCCGGTACCTCCCACACAAAATTTCGGATAAGTTCACTTTAAGACCTGATATCGGATCACTTGAGTTTTTGTTGAAGCAACTTGCATTCGCTGCCTCAATTACTATGGTAAAAGTTTTTTTCAGGGGCAAGTCCATACGTCTTGAGCAAACAGCCCGAAAGGTGTAAAAACCCCCTATGGCACCATATGTAGTGGCTGGAGATCCACTTCCATAATGGTCAATGTCGATCCATTCCTTTTAGTATCTCCTCCGCAAAACTTTTGATCAAATTCCCAACATTTTTAAAACCCCCTAAATACATACGTTTTTTGGGAAAAAATTGTTTCAATATACACAGGCTGAGGGTATATCTCTGTCGGCAAAGCCGACTGATACTTTTTTACTTGTTTTATTATCCTTTCTTAAATTTGGTTTCAATATAATGTTTCTTGTACTATTAGCGATTTCTATGGTCATGGTAACTTAGATCTGTAATGAAAACTCGAGAAAGAAAAAAAAGATTTGGGGGTATTCACTTTAACAAATAATTTATTTTATTTTTGGGACACCCTAATGTTGGACCACGCTAAAAAGTGAAAACTTTTCCCGCATTGAGAACCAAAAATACATTATTACAAGTAATTCTGCAAACAAATGTGGTTAAATCTTATAAAGTACCAAGAAAATGATGGTAACCCTATATGGAGACTGTGGTCAAAAGTTGACCGATAAGACATTTCTTTATAAGATGGTGTTCTGAAGTTTGAGATCATTATAAGTATATAGTCGCTTAGAATATTTGGTTGACATCTGCCTAAATAAATCGATATAAAAAACATATAGGGAGTATACAAAATAATGGACCAATACTGAACATTTTTCTCAGAGAGGTCTACTATGCATTTAAAACTCTTGGTATCGGATTGCAGAAAATTCGTTTGAAAAATGTAACAAAAAATGGTAACAGTAAAATACTTCAACTCAGAATGATTCATTACATTGGCAACCACGCGAAAATTTGGACCGAGGACCCCAATATTTTACTTAGTTTTAGGCCACTATGACCCGTTGATAGCAATTTCAGTTTGATATAGCATTTAGAAGCATTTTTGTCACACCTTCCCATGTAAGTGCCAACAGTGTGGGACGGACGGAAAGACGGACATGGTTATATCGACTTTTACCCTGATCAAGAATATATATACTTTGTAGGGTCTCCGATGAATATTTCGATGTGTTACAAACGGAATGACAAATTTAATTATACCCTCCATATTATGGTGGAGGGTATAAAAATATGTACATAATCTAAACATCGCGAAGATTCAAATGAAACCAAACTTTACAAATCTGTTTAGCGGTTCGCATATTATAGCAATAACCAAAAAATTAATTGCTTCAACAAAAATCAAAGTGATTCGAAAGCAGGTCTTAAAGTGAAATTATCCGAAATTTGTGTGGGAGATACACAAAGGAGTGGAGAAATATAGTCCATATTCGGAGTGGAGAAATATAGTCCATATTCAAACCTGATCTATATCTGGTAGATATATTAGTATGTGTAAAGTATGGACTAAATCGGTCACTCCCTTCAAGAGTTATCGTGCGAACAATTTTTTCGAACATTTTTGAAATTGCTTGAGTGGAGTATTCCCCCATTGGCTCAACTTCATTTATTACCCTCTATTACAGAGAGTAATGTTTTTCAAAACGAACTGACAGTGTTGCAAAAATTTTACTGATCGCTACCAATATCATGATTTCATCCCGGCGAAGGGAATTATCAGTTGGCTTCTCAGTTTTTGAAATGATGCCTTTTTAGCGAAAAACCGAACTCTTTAAGTGTCTAGTATTCCCATATAAATGAGAATCCCACTCACTTTTCGGCTTTTCCAAAGAAACACCAAAATCAAAATATTCTGCAACATGTCAGCACGTATCAACTAAGAATTCCTCGAATTCTGTGAGTTGAAAATAACATCACCACAGTTGCCTCTGAGGTTATTGTTGGAATTTTGTTTTTAACAAATTTCCCTTTGCGGCACGCTGTTTTTTTGTTTGTTTTGTTTATTGTTGAAGATTCAATCTCATTTTGATTGCTTTTGTGGGGGAGGTACCTGAGGGAGTAGACCTATGTATATGGCTTATCTTCGAACTTAACTAAGTTTGCACAAAATATTACGTAAGCCACATTTTGGTCCGACGCAGCAGATCCGTTCGAGAGTTATTTTGCGCTCCAACCACTAGCACGGTGTCATAGGGGGTTTTCTCTGGAAGTATGGACTTGCCCCTGATGAAACTTGTACCGTTGTATGGGGGCAGTGAATACATGTTGTTACAACAAAAATCAAAGCGATTCGAGAGCAGGTCCTAAAGTGAACTTATCCGAAATTTTGTGTGGGAGGTACCCGAAGGAGTGGACCGTTTGAGCCAATATTGGAACCCCATCTAAGTCTGATAGAACTTTCACGATGTACAAAGTGTGGGCCAAATTGGTTACTCCCTTTAAGAGTTATTGTCCGCACAAATTTTCCGAACTTTTGTGGGGGAGGTACCGGAAGGAGTGGGCCGATATAAACAATCTTCGAACTTAAACTAAGTTTGGACAAAATATTGCGAAAGCCAAATTTTGGACCGAATCGGTTCATCCGTTCGAGAGTTATCGTGCGCTCCAGCCAGCCAGACAGGCAGACAGACGGACGGACATTGCTCAATCGACTCCAAATTGTCTGAAACACATTTCGTCCAAACATACTTGGGGTCTAAAACCATTATTTCGATAAGGCACATTTTGCCCGTATGAAAGTGTATATCACCAATATTTTTGAAAATTTAACATAGCTGAAGCCAAGGTTTACACTTTTAGAATACGCGACTTGTGGTTCTATATTATACAAATTAAATATTTTTGGATAAAATTAAATGTTGTTGGACGTGGCAAAAAATATTGGCCTTAAAAGATAATTTGTGTGGAAGCTGTGGATATATTTATGTTAAAAAATGGGTAAATATAGGTTGAAGCCACTATGTCTTTTTTTGTTTTCTCTCGATTTGTGAGTAAACCACACTTTTCTCGAGTTTCCTGTCAAAGCAAAAGTAGAAGCAAACTAAATAAGGATCATCTCACTAATGTATTACTTTTCAAAATTTGAACTGCTTCTACCATTAAATGATGCCGACATTTTGAAGCCAGTTTTACACTGTTTTTTGACATTTTCTTCTAATTTCATTCCGCAAACAGGTTTTACAAAAAATCGTATATAGGATTGTAGAACTCGCGATTCTGAGTTATTTGATATATGTGTCGTGAATGTAGTCTACACAGCTTCATAGAAATCTGCATCCAAATACGCAAATTTTGTGCGAACATTTTTCTAAAAATCATATTTTTCGGCCCTAGTTTTTACAATTATCATTCGATTTCCTCGTACTTGATTGCACATTTTAGTTTTTTACGTTCCGGATCTAATAAATCACTCCCCGTGAAATTCCATCCACTAAAACGCGAGTTACAAGAAAATCCAAAGTAGAAAAATTACCTAAAATTGTTTTTGGAAATATCGCGTATTTTATCGCGTTTTCTGCGGTACGTTTCCACTGCAATGAAACCACTAATACAGCATCTTCGTTTTAGCGGAAACAGAGTTTTGAAAACTTCACTGATAAGGGAGCTACATTCATTTTATCCCAAAAAATAGTGTGTGATGCTACATCCACGGTTCTTAATTGATCGCCTTGAAATAGATATATATCGATGTAGATTTTCATGGTGGTCATTGAAATCGGATGCGGACAAAAATTGTATGCACTTTGCGCAAATTAGCGATATTTTATAGGTATTTTAATGCTAAGATGCAGCTGATGCTACATCTTAGCCTCCAAATTAAATTTCGAAAAATATATACAAATTAACAGATATGGTCTTGCTGTACATGAAAATCACATGCGGACAAAATGATTTTGATAATTACGCGATTTACACGTATTTTAAAATGCATATAAATAAAAATGGGTTATTTGACCTCTATTTCCATTTCAGAAGCTTTGACATATATCCCCATCAACCCAATTAGCTTCCCTAATGAAAAAGCTTTAATATGAATGTCAATCAAGCAAAATCCGTCTATTTTATTGGGAGATTTAAGCAAAATGAAGGAAGTATTGCTATAGATTTTTACAATATTTTCTACTACATAATGCATGTGAATAATTATTTTTTCAAACAAAAAATTATTTTTTTACCAAAATATGTGCTTATTTTGGCTGTAACATCGAAACTATAACACCAATCTGTATGATTGTAGTCTCATTTGATTCGCCGTGAAGTTTTGATCCACAACAAATTTTTATGTAATTTTATGACCACTAAATGGGCCTTAATTTTAAAAAAAAGTTGACTCATATTCAATAATTTATCAATTTTATGTACATTCCGCGAATTCTGTGTAACATTTTGCAGATATTATGCAATCTACTCGATGAAGTCACTGCGAAGGAACTTTTTTGTAACAATAGTGCTCATTAAAATAATTAGCGTTTTTATAATATTTTCTATCTTAAACAGCGAAATAAAAGCGCCATAACTTTTGTCCGCAACAACCAAAAATTGGCTCGCGACCAGATTCGTACTGGGAATTTTTTTCTTAGCCTACATATCAAAAATCGTTGATGTAGCGCGAAAAAAATGTATCCTTTTTTTCTGAAATGGAATATGAAATAATTGACAATATTCCTGATATACCCTAGTTAGCATAAATGCTGAGGGTATAAAAATCCCCGTTTTCTAGGCTAAAGGTGGGTGGCAAAATATTCTTTAAGAATCCACGTTTTCTTGGCTAAAAGTGTGTCAAACATATTCCTTAAAAAACCTCGTTTTCTTGGCTGAAGGTGTGTGAAAAATATACGTTAAAATCCACGTTTTCTATGCTAAAACAAGTGAGCCAAGGCTATAGTCGGGTCGGGGCCGACTATGTGATACCACCCTACACCACTACCTCTGTGAATAATCTTTTCACTCGAAAACATTTCTTTTATGTAGATACGAAAGTTTTCACCTATCTGGCCCTTAAAGCAAATTACTTAAGGCGAACTGAACCAAAATAATTAATATTTAATTTTATATTTGACTACTGTCGACATCACCAACATCAATAGGCTTCTATATCTGTGAGAAAATTTCGTGATGATCCGATCAAAATTCCGACCTATAGTGTGATTGCAGAAAAAGTGGAAAATTTCAAAGATGGGATTTTCTACTTTCTTAGTCAGGCTT
Source organism: Musca autumnalis (assembly GCF_047663935.1). Taxonomy (NCBI): domain Eukaryota; kingdom Metazoa; phylum Arthropoda; class Insecta; order Diptera; family Muscidae; genus Musca; species Musca autumnalis. Next base: position 213,204,204 of record NW_027411866.1, on the reverse strand, counting down.
TGCTTTTAGAAGGTCCCCAAAAAAGGTGTGATATCCGTCATTATTATTAAAATCGCAAAAATGAGAAGTTGGGTTTTATTAGCGACTATTGCGATATCTTCGTTGTTAGACCACCTACGACAACGATATTTTATATATATTGACTTTTTCTCCAAATAAAGTTTTTGCTCATTCCGACCCCTAAATATTATCCGACCATCATCAAAATCAATAGGCTTCTTCCTCTGTGAGATCCTCATTAACCCTCAAAATTTCGTGACGATCCGATCAAAATTGCGCCCAGTAGCGTGATTTCCAAAAAAATGGAAAAATGGGATGTATTATCGAATATTGCGATATCTCCGCTATTTGGTCACCTACGCCGACCTAGTTTGCATCATTGTAAAGGTGGAATCTTCTACTTTCATAGTCAGGCTTTGCTTTTGGAAAGTCCCCAGCCAAAGCTGTGATAGTCGTCATTATAACTAAAATCGCTAACATGAAAATTTGGGGTTTATTTGCGACTATTGTGATATCTTCGTTGTTTGATCACCTACAAGAACCTACTTTACATCATTAGAAAGGTGATATTTTCTACTTTCATTGTCAGGTTTTGCTTTTGGTATACCCCATATAGAAGCTGAGATACTCGCTTTGGTAAAAAAACGTTGTCTTTTTATCCACATAAGTTTTGTGCCCATTCCGACCCCTAAATATTATCCGACCATCACCAAAATCAATAGGCATCTTCTCCTCTGGGACCCCCATCAACACCCAAAATTTCGTGACGATCCGATCAAAATTGCGACCTGTAGCGTGATTACAAGGTTTAGATGGACAGACGGACGGACGGACGGACTGACGGACGGACGCACATAGCCAGATCGACTCAGCTCGTCGAGACATTCATTTTGATATATATAAGCATGGGTCTACGACCATTATTTCGATGCGTTACAAACTTTTTGGCCAAAACCAACTTATAATACCCTCCCCACATAGTGGTGTAGGGTATAAAAATCGTTAAAAATCCTCGTTTTCTAGGCTAAAGGTGGGTCAAAAAATATTCGTTAAAAATTTACGTTTTCTAAACAATATTCTTTAAGAATCCCCGTTTCCTAGGCTATTGGTGGGTCTAAAAATATTCTTTAAAAAATCCACGTTTTCCAAGCTAAGGGTGGGTCAAAAACGTTCTTTAAAAATCCATGTTTTCTAGACTAAAGGTGGGTCAAAAATATTCTTTAAAAAATCCACGTTTTCCAAGCTAAGGGTGGGTCAAAAACATTCTTTAAAAATCCATGTTTTCTAGCCTAAAGGTGGGTCAAAAATATTCTTTAAAAATCCACGCTTTCTAGGCTAAAGATTGGTATTTTTTATTAAATCCACGTTTTCTAGGATAAAGGTGGGTCAAAAAATATTCTTTACAAATGCACGTTTTTATACCCTCCACCATAGCATGGGGGTATATTAAGTTTGTCATTCCGTTTGTAACTCCTCGAAGCAATCATTTTAGACCCCACAAATATATATATTCTTGATCAGCGTACAATTCTACATCGATATAGCCATATCCGTCCGTCTGTGGAAATCACTCTAGCGTCCGAACGGATTGAAGTAGGTGGCTGAAATTTTGGTAAAATCTATTGTATGTACGTAGAACTTTTGGTATTGAAAACGGGCCATGTAGGTCCACGTTTTGGTATAGCCCCATATGACGGTACATCCCGATTTTCGGAATTTTGGGGATTTTAGAGACATTTTTTTGACCGAAATACCTGTAATTTCACGTTTGGGGTCACCAGTGGTCACAAAACATCTCCACCAAAAACCATCAACAAATGTCCATGTTTTGGTATGGCCCCCATATTACGGTACCTCCCGATTTTCGGAATTTTGGGGATTTTAGCTACATTTTGTGACCGAACTACCTGTAATTTTACGTTTGAGGTTCCTAGTGATCACAAAACATTTCCTCAAAAACTGTCAACATAGGTCCACTTTTTGGAACAGCCCCCATATAACAGTGCCTCCCGATTTTCGGTATTTTGAGGATTGTAGCAACATTTTGTGACCTTAAATTTCACGTTTGAGGTTCCTAGTGATCACAAAATATCTCCATCCTAAAACTGTAAACAGGTCCATATTTTGGTATAGCCCCATACAACAATACTTTCTCATATAACGGTACCTCCCGATGTTCGTTTTTTGAAGATTTTAGCTACAATTTTTGATCGAACTATTTGTAATTCGACATTTAAGGTTCCCAGTGGTCACACAACATCTCCACCAAAAACTGTCAGTATAAATTGTCAATATAGGTCAATGTTTTGGTATAGTCCCCATAAAACGGTGCCTCCCCATTTTCAGTATTTTTGACCGAAGTATCTGCAATTCGAAAAACTGACAGCATAAGTCCATGATTTGGTATGCCCCCATATAACGGTACCTCCCGATTTTCGTTTTTTTTTATTTTAGATACAATTTTTGACCTTGTATCTGATAGTCAAAAAAACTTCTCCACCAAAAACATAGGTGCACACTTTAATATAGCCCCATATAAGGTTCCCGACCGATTGAAGACATTTTCTATGCTTTTTTACCTTATTTAGTTATCAGTAGTCACAAAATATCTCTGCCTAAAATTGTGGACAGAAAAGAAAATAATTATTCCGTTTTAGTTCAGAATATTTTATGGTGGAGGGTATAAAAAGTTCGGCCCGGCTGAACTTAACGTTTTTTACTTGTTTTGTAATAACAATTTAATCACTTAAAGACTGTTGGAAACCTAATGACTTTCTTTGCCCATAAATACCTTATTTTTAATTTATATTTTCTTTCTTTTACAGGTTAGTGAAACTATTGAGTGTATCGAACTCCAAACTGTATGTATAAACGGAATCCTTATAAGCAATATCAGGTAGCCAAAAAAATATTAAAAATTGGTTTGGTCGTAGGTAAATAAAAATGTGTATGCATACCTAAAAGTAGGCAACATTTCTATTAAAGTTACCAATCCTCAAAATATGCTTGCTTTCCCTGAAAAGCCTTCAACATAAGGTTTCTTTCTAGTCTTGCTTATGCGCCGCACATTTTAAGATAATTAAATTCGTTTGTAACAAATTACAACTTAAAGAGCCCATATTTGTTATTATAATTTATTTTTAATTAAGATAAATTAGTAAAACTCCTAAAAGTAGGCAACATCTTTTTAACAAACATTATATTCTAATTATATACATGTGGAAAAATCCTCCTCTTTCTTTATATTTTGTCGAACGTGGTATTTTAAATCAAATTTTTCATAATATTTAAATTAAATTATTCCTAAACATGACAGGCAGACCCACTCCTTCTTGTACACACTTTCAGGATATAGTCAAGCTAGACCATTACCATCTTTTTTATTATTATCATGGCAATAACAATAACAACCCTTTTTTTGGTGGTGGCACCACACACTCGACAACAGTAAGCCCGAGCCTATATTCCCATAAACTTCCACAATTGTGTTATCTTTTCGAAACCACAATACACATGGGGCTAATATTCGTTTTGTGTGTCTGTGAGTGTGTGAAATGCCATTAAAATAAAATGTCTCCAATGTTATGGGATGTGTGTGTTAGTGTCTCGTGTTGCTGGATTTCAGTTTACCACAAATATATGAATGAACAATGAAAGGCTTCAAATGGCTTATGTATTCCCAAAAGCCTATGAATTAAACAAACCTTTCTTTTTATCTTTTCAAATATTATTATGACATTCAACACCAACCAACATTTTTGGCCGGAAAGTGAAGTCGTAACACTCATTAAAAGTGATTTTGAAATAACAAATTTCATACTTTGATGAAGTACACAAATGTCATTATTTCCACAGATTGGTGTTTTCTTGTGTGATGTTTCTGCCTAATTGCTTTAATCTCATATAATTGAAATGTTCTTGGTATAGATTTGTACAACATTATTTTGAAGTTCCTTTCTCTCCTTTTCTCTCTCACTATTTGTAACACATGATTGCTTAGATGATTTGTTTGCCTACTTTCAGAGAATATGTATGAGTGTGTGCAAAGCATACTTTTAGGCATGCCATGTTTAAAAGAATTATTGTTTATTTTGTTTCTTCTTCTTAATATATCCGTTTACCAAACTTATTTTTCATTTGAAGAGAATAACAAAATAAATTATCGTAATTATATACAATGAGTTAATGACAATTAAAAGTTTTTTTTTTGTGATGGGCTAGGCCCAATAACCTCCTTATTTATAAGAGAGAAAAGAGGAAAGGGGTTACTTACTTCAATTATAAAAATTAACTTACAACTTTTGCCCAATTTCCGTTAATGTTTTAAATGATTTTTACTTTGTTTTCGTAATTTTATTTTAAGTGAATTAACACCTGCTATTTGTTTTTAAGCTATAAATATTGTCTGTCCTCTGAAATATGTTTACTTTGCCGAAGAGTGCAAATGATGATTATTTAAAAGCTTAAAGTATTAAAACCATTTTCAAAACCCTTACTACATAAAAGTTGGAAAATTGTTCATGTTTTCCACTGCACAACATACGTACGTATTTGGCACATGACTAAGTAATATGTAGGTATGGTTCCAGCAAAGATAGTTTATAGCATGACTCCTAAATGTAGGCAACGCAGACGTGTGAAAGCTTAGTTAAGCCATAGAGACAGATATACCAGTACATACTTATTGCAGATAGAACATTTAATCAGCTTAGTTGGCAAATATTCAAGTGGGAAGAAGAAGAGTTTTATTTAGTTTATGCAGAATATTAAAAAAAAAATGTTTTAAAAATATCATTACTAGCTACGGTATAGGTAAATAAATCGTAATATAGGTCAAAGAGATTCGGAATTTGATTTTCCTGACCAAAACCCCATTTTTCATTCCCGATTTTTAATTCATATATGAAATTCGATGGTAAATGGAAAAAATTAAAACCAAAGAAAACCAAAAGATTAATCCATTTTTTTGGCTGAAGGTGGGTCAAAAAATATTCGTTAAAAATCCACGTTTTCACGTGTTTGAAAAAATATTAGTTAAAATCCAAATTTTCTATCCTAAATTTGGATCAAAAAAATCTTTAAACATCCACGTTTTCTAGGCTAAAGTTAGGTCAAAAATATTTGTAAAAAATTATCGTTTTCTAGGCTAAACAATATTCTTTAAAAATCCACGTTTTCCAAGCTAAGGATGGGTCAAAAATATTCTTTAAAAATCCACGTTTTCCAAGCTAAGGATGGGTCAAAAATATTCTTTAAAAATCCACGTTTTCCAAGCTAAGGATGGGTCAAAAATATTCTTTAAAAATCCACGTTTTCCAAGCTAAGGATGGGTCAAAAATATTCTTTAAAAATCCACGTTTCCTAGGCTAAAGGTAGGCGAAAAATATTCTTTAAGAATCCACGTTTTCCAAGCTAAGGATGGGTCAAAAATATTCTTTAAGAATCCACGTTTTCCAAGCTAAGGATGGGTCAAAAATATTCTTTAAGAATCCACGTTTTCCAAGCTAAGGATGGGTCAAAAATATTCTTTAAGAATCCACGTTTTCCAAGCTAAGGATGGGTCAAAAATATTCTTTAAGAATCCACGTTTTCCAAGCTAAAGATGGGTCAAAAATATTCTTTAAAAATCCACGTTTTCCAAGCTAAGGATGGGTCAAAAATATTCTTTAAAAATCCACGTTTTCCAAGCTAAAGATGGGTCAAAAATATTCTTTAAAAATCCACGTTTTCCAAGCTAAGGATGGGTCAAAAATATTCTTTAAAAATCCACGTTTTCCAAGCTAAGGATGGGTCAAAAATATTCTTTAAAAATCCACGTTTTCCAAGCTAAGGATGGGTCAAAAATATTCTTTAAAAATCCACGTTTTCCAAGCTAAGGATGGGTCAAAAATATTCTTTAAAAATCCACGTTTTCCAAGCTAAGGATGGGTCAAAAATATTCTTTAAGAATCCACGTTTTCCAAGCTAAGGATGGGTCAAAAATATTCTTTAAAAATCCACGTTTTCTAGGATAAAGATGGGTAAACAAATATTCTTTAAGAATCCACGTTTCCTAGGGTAAAGGTGGGTAGAAAAATCGTTATAAATACATGGTTTCTAGGCCAAAGGTGGGTCACAAAATATTCTTTAAAAATTCGCATTTTCTAGGTTAAATTTGGGTAAAAAAATATTCATTAAAACCCATTTTTTGTCCCCGATTTTTATACGAAATTCGATGGTAAATGGATAAAATTTAAGAAAATCAAAAGATTACATCAAAATAGTTAAAGGTGTGGGTGTAGCGTGCTCCTACAGACCACTATATTTCTTACTTCGGAAAGTATTTTGTTCAGTATGTCACACTAATTCAAATTTCCAACGATTTTTTAAATTTTGTTTCAAACCTGAAATGGATTTAAATCCTTTTGGCAAGGACTCTCTCGATCTTACCGAGAACATATCCGATCACTGCGTACATTTTTGTATGCTGTTTCTTTTAGGGGAAAATTAGCGCCAAATCCTTTATTCCTAGGCAGTGTCTTAGGGCAATCGAACCTAAAAACTTCCACCTTAAATACGAAGACACAAATTCCGCTAATTTGGTAATAAGTGTTGAAAATATGCCTTTAATTGAAATAAGAAATTTGTTGTTGTAACAACGCAAATATGTTTGTTCGTATACATACATATGTACATATTTTATTCAACTACCTGGTTCTGATTCCCCTGTATCCAGATTCAGAAATTGTGCAATGGCTGCGACCATAAAGAATCAGGAGATAGGTGAGTGGGGTTAGCTACGCAGCTAAACAAATACAGCGTGTCGTGTGGTCTCAATACACATGCAGGGCATTTGTTAGGTATCGGGGCATTAATTTGGACCGAATAATTATTGAGGGTGTTGCATTGTCCGGATCTTAACTGGGCTAAAATCACTCATGTTTGCCTTGTTAGTTGGCGTTCTTCTGTTGTAATGGATGGGGGATGGCATCCGAGGACGGTATTCACACTGCATCTTTATAATGCCACCAGAGCAACTGCATCAGTATGAATACTGTTCAAGCTTGCCTAGTAGGCTCGTTGATCTACAGGTTTTCGTTTATACCTTTGGAACTCTCTCTCTCTCCAGATCATGAGGATCTCTCATGACGTGCTTGGGTGGGGGAAGCCTGTTCACTAGATGATGGCAGGAATGCTCCCAAGCAGATACTGCACTAAGTACTGCCGGCCAGCGACTTGAGGGCTTTGTTCCTACTTCTGTAGTGGGATTCTGTAACTCATTTTTGCTGTTACCGACAAAAATCGGTAAAATTATATAGCAAACTTATGACTAAAACATAAAGGAAAGTTGGCATCACTGCTTGTGTCTGTAGAGGCTAGCGGCTACTTTTTATTCATCGTTAACTTACCGAAAAATTTCTTTAATTATCGAAATTATAAGCATTTTAATTTTACCGACAATTATCGATAACAGCAAAAATGAGTTACAGAATCCAACTACTGATCTTATATCAAATAGTTGTGGCTTGCGCGGACGACTGTTATCTAACGTTACACCAAAATTTTGGGGTAGTTAGTGGTCGCAATCATGGCATAATCGACCAATATGTTCAGGGAAAACCTCATTCCAGCCGTCCAGGTGCTGAACAGTGTGACAGTGGATTGAGCGGCAGATAGTTTCATATTCCTCAGATGGAAGAAATGCACTAAATCAGCTATATAGACATTCAACCTATCACATATGTCATCAATGACAGAACCGATGATAATTTGGTTTTCCATGCCTCCGATGATCTCATCAAACCCTGGGGAAATCTCTGTTTCACTCTGCTGGTTTTGAACTTCTAATTTGTGAATTCTACAAACGAGTTCGGAGCAGACATTTCGGGATACGGCAACATATCCCGTAGTGAAAAAACTATACGAACACAAACACATGATTATTGAGGTGACGGCCCCCGGGTCGGAGGTTCCTCCGAATCAATCCGGTGTATTTTTTGGTTGAGCCTGCTAAAAACGCAACTGAGATGCACGCATCCGCTGAAATGAATGATGTTCGAGATAAAGCAGAACAGGATTGTCGATACACGCTTTAGTGATTGGTTGTAATTAGTGACCGATTTCGGAAAAGAAAATTGAAATCCGAAGAACTTATTAAACTAGAGCAGTTATACGTGAAATGTAAAAAGAGGTTGTTGCTGTTGTAGCAGCATGAAACCTACGTAGAAGCATAGGTTTGATGCTGGGTTGGTAGACGCTGGGCAAAATACTATGGTTACGGGTCAGTCCGGTACAAAAGAACCCGCTGCAAAAAAGTGGTGCTCGTTGCTGGAACATAAGCTTCGGCCGTAGAACAGATATAACTTAGATGCCAATTTTAATTGGGACTGCGGTGCTTATTAATGATAAATATCACTGCGATCGCATCTCGAATTTCAAGGGATGTTGTCCTTACAGTTTTGTATTGTCGACCTGCTAATAATTTTCAGGCGTCAGATCTTCAATCCTTATTTAAGTATAAGGGAAAAGTTTTAATTGGAGGAGATCTCAATGTAAACACCCAACCTTGGGTGGATCTAAAAACACAAGAAGTAGGGCACTAGCAACGTATTTAATACAATTTTCAAACCTTTTTATATTTTCATCTGACTGTTCCACACTGTTAGACTTTGAATAAGATCACAAAGCACCTCAGTTTCCAAACAAATAGCTGCAACATATCCTTAGGTAAGCTTCTCCCTGGGGTTATCGGATTTATTAGAGAACATAGGCGAATTTGCCGCACTATGCACAGAACTAATGATCCCTCGCGAGTCAACATTTTAAATGCGGATGTAAGAGACCTTGATCAATGTGTGTAATATATGATTCGATCCGCAACAAGATCGTTTCCAGAACTTCTTGAAGAGTATTAAAGTAGATAACAGAACCTCCGCTAAGGTCAAGTCTGCAGCGGGAGTGACCTCCAAGGACCCAGTTGGTGAGTTAATTAACTTGGAAGGAATTCATATTGTTTAGGGCAGTGCTAAAAATCTGAAACTCTTAGGTCTTAGGTAGATCTTGGCTTCTCCTGGGCATAATGGGATCTTGTCTAAGCTAAAGCAATTTGTTTTTGATATCCAGACATGCAGATAAATGACGAGTTTCCTTAAGAGTAGGAGATTTAAAGTTCCACTGAAAGGGCCGTTCGAGATGTGGTTCCCCAACGCTCATTTCTAGGACCCATGCTCTACAATATATTGCTAATATTTTCTGTACGCCGACTATGTGATATTAGCTATTTATGGCACAAGGGCAAAGAACGTGGCTTCTCGCATCACCGCTTGGCTTGAGCACTTACATTAATTTTTTATTAGGCTGGGGCCTCTAGCTAACGTAGGCGAATGCTCAGCCATCGTGGTTAGATGTAAACCTCGGGTCGTATTTTCGAAGTTTAGCCCTTTTTACCTGATCCTAAAAATATACGTGAAAGAGCCAAAGGAGTCCATTTTGCCTACCTAGGTATCCATCGGCACAATGATGGTCTCTGGAATAAAACTCCTGATCTACAAACAGGTGATCAGACCCATTGTCTCCTACGCCTTCCCGGTCTGGGTCCTTATCTCTTCGTGTCAGATGGTATGCCTTAGGAGATGGGGAAAGATCAATAATGAACCAGTATTTGGGTCATAAACCAACAGTTCGAAGGGATGGGTCCTTTAAAAGTCCGATAGGTAGGGCAACATACATATGATCAAGCGAATATGGAATGTAGTATTAACAAGTTTCTTATGAGAGGAACGTTGCGTTTTGTTAACAGAGCACAAATCCTAGATAACGATCTTGAGGATTGTCCATAATACACAGAAGACCTGCAAATTAAAAACACCTCCCTCTTGTGACAAGGGAGACTTATTTTGAAGGGAGGAACCGATTTGATCCAAACTTTGCACATCGTGAAATTTCTACCAGACTTATTTGTGGTTCCCATATGGACTTAATCGGTCCACTCTTTCGGGTACCTACCACACAAAATTTCGAATAAGTTCAGATTAGGACCTGCTCTCGAATCGCTTTGATTTTTGTTGCAACAACTTGTATTCACTGCCCCCCATACGACGGTACAAGTTTCATCAGGGACAAGTCCATACTTCCTGAGAAAATAGCCTGAAAGTTGCAAAAAACCCCTATGATACAGTGTGTAGTGGTTGGAGCGCAAGATAAATTTCGCACGGATCTGTCTATCCTGTCGAAAATTTGGCCTACGTAATATTAAGTCCAAACAGATAAGCCATATCGGTCCACTCCTTCAGGTACCTCCCCACAAATGTTCAAAAATGTTCGGAAAAATGTGACCACAATAACTCTTGAAGGGAGAGAATGGACTATTTTTGTCCACTCCTTCGGGTAACTATTACACAAAATTGCGGATAAGTTAACTTTAAGACCTGCTTCTGAATCGCTTTGATTTTTGTTGAAGCAACTTGCATACGCTGCCTCAATTACGACGGTGAACGTTTTTTAGGGGCAAGTCCATACTTCTGGTGTAAAAACCTCTATGTCACCATATGTAGTGGCTGGAGAGCACAATAACTCTCGAACTGATCAACCGATTTGGTCCAGAATTTGGTCTTCGTCATATTTTGTCCAAACTTCAGTTTCAGTTTGAAGATGGGCAATACCGGTCCACAGTTTCCGGCACTTCCCCCAATAGTTAAAAAATGCCACTAAAATGGTATGCACTATGTCTCTTGAACGGGTCAACCAAACTTTGGATCTCCTAACATTTTGTCCAAATTTACTTAAACTTCTAAAATGGCCATATCGGTCCTCTCCTTAGAATACCTTACCCCACAAAAGTTCAACATTTGTGTCCAAGTGCAGTTTAGGGTCTTTTCGAAAATCCTTTGGAAATGCCTACCGATGCTGTTCGGTATGGTCCAGTTTACATGCTTCCTGGCATACTCGTCCAAAAGTTATACGACGACCCACTGAAATGTCTAGTGGGCGCGATATCTATCGAAAAGATATGACTCCAATATAAGACCCACTTCTATAATGGACTATGTCGGTTTTTGTCGGCAAGTTCAAATGTCCAAAAAGTGTTTTAATTCACATGGGCTGAGCGCCAATCTCGGTCGGCAAAGCCGACTGATACTTTTTTTACTTGTTTATGTTCACATTCTTCTTCTTGTTTATTTGCAAATTTGTTATCCGGATATAAGCGATCATACAATAATTTATAAATGTGTTCATATTGCATGATTTTCAGGGGAAACTAACTTCAGTGGTTTCCCGGACCTTCTGAAGGGTTTTTTGTTTTCCGTCTAGTTTCGTCCGCTCCTGCTGGAGTTCATACGCTGTTTGCTGCCGCTTTATTTAAAGACAGACGCAGGTACCTGTTGCTCCCCGAGACGTATTCGATTTCCTGGGGACGCGTCTAATAGGGTTTACAGGTTCTCCGAAGAATATGTTCACATAACCCTAAATATATTTACTACTCTTATTTATTCAACTTACAAAATCTTTTTCATATGTGGAATGTTTTTGAATTTAATTCATGTGACAACTGGTGTGTCTTTTAAAAATCTGTAGTACACTTTTAGGAGTAAAAATAACTCTGTAAGTGGGAAATCCAACAAATCGTTTAATCAAATTTGTCAATAAACCATAACCCAACCCAAAAAACCTTGTTTCCCGATTATTGGAGCAAATAACGAAAGAGCCTTTGGATATAACCCACATTTCTCGTGTCCTTTTCATTTTTTAACTGTAGGAATTTTTCATACTGAGAAGAACTCTAAACGACGAAATAAAAAACAAATATCTTTTATATGTGTTTGTTTCTTTTGAAGTTGTTGTGTGCCTTAGTGTCAGTAGGATGCTACAAACTATAACCAAAAAAGAAAACAAAAATTTACTTGTCTATGTAGCATTCATGTGTATCTATGTACAGATCCTTCAGACAAAGTTTAAGGCGGCTGTAAGAGTTTTTATTTAGTTTAGTTTTCGTTTTTATTTTTTTTTTTACTATTTTTTGGGGTACTTGTATATGAGAAAATAAAACAACATCTATGCAAGAAAATAACAAAATGAAAAGAAGAAACAAAAAAAAAAAAAAAAACAAAAACCAAACAAACTAGAGAAAACTCTGTAAACGGAAAATAGTTATAGGCGGAAGCAATGAATGGGAAAAAAGTTAAAGTTTAAATAACTAACACTAAAGTGTCTTTCTTTGTTTCGTAAAAACTAAAACAAAAAAATGAATTTCCTTTTTTATTTAACTTTTGCCCGGAGAAGAGAACGATGCATAGGGCCAGGCATTTATGTGAATATGTATGTATGTATGTATCTATGTAAGTATGCATGATGCAATTAAAAGTAGTTTTCGGCATATGTATGTATGTATTTATGTATGTATGTATGCATGATGCAATTAAAAGTAGTTTTCGGTTGAAGTAAACGAAAAGTTCTTCTTGCGCTCCACAATAAATGGAAATAAATTTGAATTATTTTGAATGTCTTTCTTGCTTGCCCTCTTTCAAAATAAATTACTTTTTTTTGAAAACTTTTACATTTTGTTTCTTTGTTTTATGTATCTCTGTGTGTGTGTGGAAGTGTTAAAAGAAAGAATTTAGAACAAGAATTATGATTGTTGAGTTTCCATTTACTATGGCCCTTAAAGTAGGCACCGTGAAGTTTAGGAAATTGACTACCATCCTAAAAGTAGGCTATATATTTGTGTGTAGTACTTGAGAGAGAATTAAATTTTAATTTAAAGTAATTTAATAATTATTATTTCGTTTATGAATTTAAAATACTCTTTGGTCTTCTTTTAGAAGACCATTTGGTCTTCCACGAGAAGACTTTCAGTAAGAACAGGGATGCCCACCATAATTTTCTATTGCATACTTTACGGGGTGTCATTGTGTGAGTGCATGCTTTTTTGTTGATTGGATTGTGTGTGTGGATGGTGAAACGTTCACTGAGCACACAAGTGCTTTGGGCTTCTATGAGAAGACTTTTTGGAGATGACTTTTCCTATACAAAAGTTCATCGGAGATAACTTTTCCTATACAAAAGTTCACCGTAGATAACTTTTCCTACACAAAAGTTCACCGGAGATGACTTTTCCTATACAAAAGTTCACCGGAGATGACTTTTCCCATTTAAAAGTTCACCGGAGACGACTTTTCCTATACAAGAGTTCAACGGAGATAACTTTTCCTATACAAAAGTTCACCGGAGATGACTTTTCCTATACAAAAGTTCAACGGAGATGACTTTTCCTGTACAAAAGTTCACCGGAGATGACTTTTCCTATACAAAAGTTCACCGGAGATGACTTTTCCTATACAAAAGTTCACCGGAGATGACTTTTCCTATACAAAAGTTCACCGTAAATGACTTTTCCTATACAAAAGTTCACCGGAGATGACTTTTCCTATACAAAAGTTCAACGGAGATGACTTTTCCTATACAAAAGTTGACCGTAAATGACTTTTCCTATACAAAAGTTCACCGGAGATGACTTTTCCTATACAAAAGTTCACCGGAGACTTTTCCTATACAAAAGTTTACCGGAGATAACTTTTCCTATACAAAAGTTCACCGGAGATGACTTTTCCTATACAAAAGATCACCGGAGATGACTTTTCCTATACAAAAGTTTACCGGAGATGACTTTTCCTATATAAAAGTTCACCGGAGATGACTTTTCCTATACAGAAGTTCAGCGGAGATGATTTTTCCTATACAAAAGTTCACCGGAGATGACTTTTCCTATACAAAAGTTCACCGGAGACTTTTCCTATACAAAAGTTTACCGGAGATAACTTTTCCTATACAAAAGTTCACCGGAGATGACTTTTCCTATACAAAAGATCACGGGAGATGACTTTTCCTATACAAAAGTTCACAGGAGATGACTTTTCCTATACAAAACTTCACCGGAGATGACTTTTCCTATACAAAGGTTCAACGGAGAAGACTTTTCCTATACAAAAGTTCACCGGAGATGACTTTTTCTATACAAAGGTTCAACGGAGATGACTTTTCCTATACAAAAGTTCACCGGAGATGACTTTTCCTATACAAAAGTTCACCGGAGATGACTTTTCCTATACAAAAGTTCACCTCAGATGACTTTTCCTATTCAAAAGTTCACTGGAGTTGACTTTTCCTATACAAAAGTTCACCGAAGATGACTTTTCCTATACAAAAGTTCAACGGAGATGACTTTTCCTATACAAAATTTCACCGGAGATGACTTTTCCTATACAAAAGTTCACCTCAGATGACTTTTCCCATACAAAAGTTCACCTCAGATGACTTTTCCTATAGAAAAATTCACCGTAGATGACTTTTCCTACACAAAAGTTCAACGGAGATGACTTTTCCTATACAAAAGTTCACCGGAGATGACTTTTCCCATACAAAAGTTCACCTCAGATGACTTTTCCTATACAAATGTTCACCGGAGATAACTTTTCCTATACAAAAGATCACCTCAGATGACTTTTCCTATACAAAAGTTCACCGGAGATAACTTTTCCTATAGAAAAGTTCACCGTATATGACTTTTCCTATACAAAAGTTCAACGGAGATGACTTTTCCTATACAAAAGTTCACCGGAGATGACTTTTCCTATACAAAAGTTCACCTCAGATGACTTTTCCCATACAAAAGTTCACCTCAGATGACTTTTTCTATACAAAAGTTCACCGGAGATGATTTTTTCTATACAAAAGTTCACCGGAGATAACTTTTCCTATACAAAAGTTCACCGGGGATGACTTTTCCTATACAAAAATTCAACGGAGATGATTTTTCCTATACAAAAGTTCATCGGAGATGACTTTTCCTATACAAAAGTTCAACGGAGATGATTTTTCCTATGCAAAAGTTCACCTGAGACGACTTTTCCTATACAAAAGTTCCCCGGAGATGACTTTTCCTATACAGAAGTTCACCGGAGATGACTTTTCCTTTACAAAAGTTCACCGGAGATGACTTTTCCTATACAAAAGTTCACCGGAGATGACTCTTCCTATACAAAAGTTCACCGGAGATGACTTTTCCCATACAAAATTCAATAGAGATGACTTTACCTATACAAAAGTTCACCGGAGATGACTTTTCCTATACAAAAGTTCACCTCAGATGACTTTTGCTATACAAAAGTTTACCGGAGATGATTTTTTCTATACAAAAGTTCACCGGAGATAACTTTTCCTATACAAAAGTTCACCGGAGATGACTTTTCCTATACAAAAATTCAACGGAGATGACTTTTCCTATACAAAAGTTCATCGGAGATGACTTTTCCTATACAAAAGTTCAACGGAGATGATTTTTCCTATACAAAAGTTCACAGGAGATGACTTTTCCTATACAAAAGTTCACCGGAGATAACTTTTCCTAGACGAAAGTTCACCGGAGATGACTTTTCTTAGACAAAAGTTCATCGGAGATAACTTTTCCTAGACAAAAGTTCACCGGAGATGACTTTTCCTATACAAAAGTTCACCGGATATGACTTTTCTTATACAAAAGTTTTCCGGAGATGACTTTTCCTATACAAAATTTCAACGGAGATGATTCTTCCTATACAAAAGTTCACCAGAGATAACTTTTCCTATACAAAAGTTCATCGAAGATAACGTTTCCTATACAAAAGTTCACCGGAGATGACTTTTCCTATACAAAAGTTCACCGGATATGACTTTTTCTATACAAAAGTTCACTGGAGATGACTTTTCCTATACAAAAGTTTACCGGAGATGACTTTTCCTATACAGAAGTTCACCGGAGATGACTTTTCCTATACAAAAGTTCACCGGAGATGACTTTTCCTATACCAAAGTTCGCCGGATATGACTTTTCTTATACAAAAGTTCACCGGATATGACGTTTCTTATACAAAAGTTCACCGGAGCTGACTTTTTCCTATACAAAAGTTAACCGGAGATAACTTTTCCTATACAAAAGTTCATCGGAGATGACTTTTCGTTTACAAAAGTTCACCGGAGATGACTTTTCCTATACAAAAGTTCACCGGAAGTGACTTTTCCTATACAAAAGTTCGCCGGAGATGACTCTTCCTATACAAAAGTTCACCGGAGATGACTTTTCCTATACAAAAGTTCACCGGAGATGACTTTTCCTATACAAAAGTTCACCGGAGATGACTTTTCCTATACAAAAGTTCACTGGAGATGACTTTTCCTGTACAAAAGTTCACCTCAGATGACTTTTCCTATACAAAAGTTCACCGGAGATGACTTTTCCTATACAAAAGTTCACCTCAGATGACTTTTCCTATACAAAAGTTCACTGGAGATGACTTTTCCTATACAAAGGTTCACCGGAAATGACTTTTCCTGTACGAACGTTCACCGGAGATGACTTTTCCTATACAAAAGTTCACCGGAGATGACTTTTCCTATACAAAAGTTCACCGGAGATGACTTTTCCTATACAAGAGTTCACCGGAGATGACTTTTCCTATACAAAAGTTCACCGGAGATGACTTTTCCTATACAAAAGTTCACCGGAGATGACTTTTCCTATACAAGAGTTCATCGGAGATGACTTTTCGTTTACAAAAGTTCACCGGAGATGACTTTTCCTATACAAAAGTTCACCGGAAGTGACTTTTCCTATACAAAAGTTCGCCGGAGATGACTCTTCCTATACAAAAGTTCACCGGAGATGACTTTTCCTATACAAAAGTTCACCGGAGATGACTTTTCCTATACAAAAGTTCACCGGAGATGACTTTTCCTATACAAAAGTTCACTGGAGATGACTTTTCCTGTACAAAAGTTCACCTCAGATGACTTTTCCTATACAAAAGTTCACCGGAGATGACTTTTCCTATACAAAAGTTCACCTCAGATGACTTTTCCTATACAAAAGTTCACTGGAAATGACTTTTCCTATACAAAGGTTCACCGGAAATGACTTTTCCTGTACAAACGTTCACCGGAGATGACTTTTCCTATACAAAAGTTCACCGGAGATGACTTTTCCTATACAAAAGTTCACCGGAGATGACTTTTCCTATACAAGAGTTCACCGGAGATGACTTTTCCTATACAAAAGTTCACCGGAGATAACTTTTCCCATACAAAAGTTCACCGGAGATGACTTTTCCTATACAAAAGTTCACCGGAGATAACTTTTCCTTTACAAAAGTTCACCGGAGATAATTTTTCTATACAAAAGTTAACCGGAGATAAATTGTCCTATACAAAAGTTCACCGGAGATGACTTTTCCTATACAAAAGTTCACCGGAGATGACGTTTCCTATACAAAAGTTTATCGGAGATGACTTTTCCCATACAAAAGTTCACCTCAGATGACTTTTCCTATACAAAAGTTCACCGGAGATGACTTTTCCTATACAAAAGTTAACCGGAGATGACTTTTCCTATACAAAAGTTCACCGGAGATGACTTTTCATATACAAAAGTTCACCGGAGATGACTTTTCCTATACACAAGTTCACCGGAGATGACTTTTCCTATACAAAAGTTCACCGGAGATGACTTTTCATATACAAAAGTTCACCGGATGTGACTTTCCCTATACAAAAGTTCACCGGAGATAACTTTTCCTATACAAAAGTTCACCGGAGATGACTTTTCTTATACAAAAGTTCACCGGAGCTGACTTTTTCTATACAAAAGTTCACCGGAGATGACTTTTCCTATACAAAAGTTCACCGGAGATGAATTTTCCTACACAAAAGTTAACCGGATATGACTTTTCCTATACAAAAGTTCACCGGAGATCACTTTTCCCATACAAAAGTTCACCGGATATGATATTTCCTATACAAAAGTTCACCGGAGATGACTTTTCCTATACAAAAGTTCACCGGAGTTCACTTTTCCCATACAAAAGTTCACCGGATATGACTTTTCCTATACAAAAGTTCACCGGAGATAACTTTTCCTATAAAAAAGTTCACCGGAGATAACTTTTCCTATACAAAAGTTCACCGGAGATGACTTTTCCTATACAAAAGTTCACTGGAGATGACTTTTCCTATACAAAAGTTCACCAGAGATAAATTTTCCTATACAAAAGTTTACCGAAAATGACTTTTCCTATACAAAAGTTCACCGGAGATGACTTTTCCTATACAAAAGTTCAACGGAGATGATTTTTTATAAACAAAGTTCACCGGAAATGACTTTTACACCTATATACAAAAGTTCACCGGAGATTACATTTCCTATACAAAAGTTCACCGGATATGACTTTTCCTATACAAAAGTTCACCGGAGCTGACTTTTCCTATACAAAAGTTCATCGGAGCTGACTTTTCCTATACAAAAGTTCACCGGAGATAACTTTTCCTATACAAAAGTTCACCGGAGATGACTTTTCCTATATAAAAGTTCACCGGAGATAACTTTTCCTATACAAAAGTTCACCGGAGATGACTTTTTCTATACAAAAGTTCATCGGAGATCACTTTTCCGGATATGACTTTTCCTATACAAAAGTTCACCGGAGATCACTTTTCCCATACAAAAGTTCACCGGATATGACATTTCCTATACAAAAGTTCACCGGAGATGACTTTTCCTATACAAAAGATCACCGGTGATGACTTTTTCTATACAAAAGTTCACCGGAGATGACTTTTCCTATTCAAAAGTTCACCGGAGATGACTTTGCCTATACAAAAATTCATATGACTTTCGTATACAAAAGTTCACCGGAGATGACTTTCCTATACAAAAGTTCACCGGAGATGACTTTTCCTATACAAAAGTTCACCGGAGATGACATGAGATCATCTGTCTTCTATGAGAAAACCTCTAGGTCTTCCACGATAAGAACTTTTGGTCTTTTATGAGAACACCTTTTTGTATTCTATAATAAAGTTTTTTGATATTCTCTAAGAAGGTCTTTTGTTCCTCTGTGAGAAGACCTTTTGGTCTTCTTTACGAACAACTCTAGGTCTTGTATGAGAGGAACTTTTATGAGCTGACCAATTGATATCTCATGGGAAGAACTTTCGATCTTTGGTGCGTATAAGAAGACCTTCTGATCTTCTACGCCAGTGAGAGGATCCTTTGGTCCCCTAAATGAAGATATTTTAGTCTTATCCAAGAATACCTTGTGATCCTCTGTAAAAAGCCTTTATCGGTCTTCTTTAAGAAGCCCTGGCGGTCTTCTGTGAGATCACTTATCGGTTTTCTATGAGAAAATCTGTTAGTCCTCTTTGAAAGGAATTTCTGTCTTCTATAAGAAGACCTTTCGGTATTCTATGGGAAGGCCTTTTGGTCTTCTTTGAGAAGGTCTTTTGGATTTCTATAAGAGGTATTTGGTGTTCTATGACAAGGTAGTTTGGTGTTCTATGAGAAGAACATTTTCAATAGTGGGACGTTTCTATTATACCCTCAGTCTATACGATGAATATATACATTATCGAAATAATGCTTTTAGATTCCAAGTAGTTTTGAACGGATCCGTTTCGGACAATTTGAGTCGACTTAGCCTTGTCCGTCCTTCGGTTTGTCTGGCTGGCTGGCGAACGAACTTATCAACGATTCTTACCAAAATTTGGCATTCGTAATATTTTTCAATCGTAATTTAAGTTCGATGATGGACCATATCGGTCCACTACTTAGGGTACCCTATCGCTGTTTTCTTTTTGGAAGAAATTATATTCAGAAGAGATCTACGTGAAAATGTGAAAATGAATGCGTTTAACATACTCATCCTAAAATCATGATATCTTATGCATCCTAAAAGTATGCCATGACTTGTAACATTTACTTTCAAAGTTCATCAATATTTCGGCTTATTACAGAAGATATTGAAAAAAAAAAAATAATCTGTTGCTTACCCTCAAAAATGTTAGCCGATTAAATACCATGAAATTTCTTTCCTCCCACCTTTTTTTTTGATTACCCGGAAAACAATTTACATATTTTTCACCAGGGGAAACCAGAAATCCATCAATCAATTTTAACGGCAATCTCTTGATATTTCTCTCACAGTCACATTCGTCGTTGTCGTTTTGGGACACAATTTGCGACATTTTTCTTTTATCCTTTATAATTTTATTACGATGTTTTGCATCTTCCTTTCATACATTGTTTGTGTTTTGTAAATATTTTCTTCTTCCTGTACACATTACCACCACCTCCACACTGAGATTATGACTTTGTTTACTGGTCCCAGAGAGAAAGATTTCCATACATATTCCTCCTACTTCTTCTTCTTCTTCGCTTTCTTCTTTGCTTTTGATACATTTCTTAAACATGTGACTTTGGTTGCTATTAAGTGTTATATTCACCTCACGCACACACACGAAAATAAAAACATAATCGCATTTGCATAAATTTCCGTATTATTTGCCCTACACACTCACATCCCCTACTGTTGGCTCTTTTGTGTTGCCGTTTTGAGCCTAGCCAAATGAATCTCTTTGGGAGCCTAGTGGGTTGGTTCCCGTAACATGGCTGAATGACTGCTGACTGACTGGTCGGTCGGTCGTTCGGTCGGCCTAGCGATCTACCTACCTTTGATTTAAAGGCTTTATATTTACTCAAAGCTAAAAGAAAAATCACACAGAGGCGCAAAAGCCTCAAAACAAAACAAAAGCCGCTTAACATTTTTGCCATTAAAATGACTGACAGACTGCTGCCTTGACTAAGGGAATGACTGGATGGATGAATGGCTGAATGAATGGAGGATGAAATGAAAGAGCCAACGAATGACTGAAAAACAAACATAAATCGTTGTAAAAGCGCGGGACTAGTGTATGCGAATTTCCTCTTTGGTAAATAAAATAGAAAATAAGAAGAAGCTTTAAAAAATTATGTACAGGTGGTAATCTGGCAGTCAGACACATCTAGACATGCAAGACCTAAAAGTCGGCAATATGTTTTATTTCTTTATTTCCTCTTGTTGTTGTTGTTCAGTCAGTTCCTCTTCTTCTAAGTAGGCAATATTCTTAATTATTTACCCAAAGCAATGGCATAGCAAAGCAGCATAATCACCTCAAAGGGATGCCTAATACCATTGATATGAAAGCAAACACAGCCTTGTGATGGTGGTGGTGGTAGGTTAAGATGGGCTGTTAAACACAATTATTAACACATACTTTTAGGTGTTTTTGGGTGAAAGGAACTTCTAAGAACAAATGTAGGATTTTACAGAGGCTAAAGTGTAATTTGAATTGCAGAAAAAGGCACTGAGAAAGCATGGTTTAATACATGTTTCTTTTTCAAAATAGGTTGCGAATTTTTGTTCCTCTGAATTAAGCACACAGTAGCCCAGAAATTCTGTTCTCACCGTTAAAGAAAAGGTAGCATACATTTAGGCACTCTTTAATTAATATTTTATGGGATGAGAAACAACCACTTGGGTCCCACAGAAAGTGCCTACCTTGTGGTCTGGGCGTGCTCAGTCAAGTAAGAAAGTAGCAGTCAGCTGTGCCGACAGAGATATTCCCCCAACCTCGGACGTATAGAAAAGAAGCATACACGATAATTCAGACGTCTTATGATTTGTTGAGTCAATTTCTCAGGAAATATGGATTTGCGAAATAATTTTAGCGCCTTAACTAGGGTCTCATAAACAAGATGTTGCCAAAAAATTAAAAACGATTCCTTAAACTGCACTATTTTCGCGGTTTCTCCCTTCGAGGGATCTTACCTACTACGCAGTTTAGTCGGTGCGGTCAGTCTTTTTTTTGTTGAGATTTTGGGCTATTATCTCAGGATAAAATTGCGCCGTCGTAACGAGTCCTTAAACTGCACTCTTTTCAAAGCTACCCGAAGAGTGGTTCAATGTAGTCAATATTGGGACACAATTCGAGGCTGTAAGAAATATTACGATGTACAACGCTTGACCCAAATCGGTTTCCCCATTCAACATTTAGCTCACCACGCATGTTTATACCCTCAGTATATCGACTTTCATACGGGTAAAACGTGCTTCATCGAAATAATGCCTTTAGATCCCAAGTATGTTTGGACGAAATCCTTTTCAGACAAATTGGAGTCTATCTCTCGAGGTCTCTCGTATAAGACTGAAGTGAGGTATTTGGGCATCACAATGGGTGAGAGGATGAATGAATTTCATCGCTCACTTAGATCGGCTCAAAGAGAAAATGTGCAGCGTTGTAAGTTCTGTTCGTCGCATTTTGCGCTCAGATTGGGGTCTGAGTAGACGTGCGTTGCGGGTGGTATATGGTGGTCTGCTTGTTGCTTGTGCAACATACGGTGCCCCCATATGACACACTGCAGTTACAGGGAATGGGTATCGTAAGATACTGTCATGTCAGTGCATTATGATGCTGGCGTGTCTCCCTGTATGCCGCACAGTCTCTACTGAGGCTATCCAGATGTTGTTGGGTGTCCCTCCTCTTGACCTGGAAGTGATACGTGCAAACGTGTCATTTTTAGCCAAGAGAGGTTTGCCAATTATTCCCATTGATTGGGTAGTAGAAGTTGTGGAGAGCTTGGATGCCTTGAATCGCAAGGCGCGGCTGCGTGAGCTCGTAACATTTAGATGGCAATCTAGATGGAACGAGTGCGAGAATGGGCGAGTAGCAATTAGGTTTATCCCTGATGTTACTTTTGCCATGACGAACCCCGATTTTGGTTTCGGCCTTCATCTGGGATACTTGTTGACTGGGCATGGGTCCCTCAATGCATACCATGGATTCCTTGGTGGAGGTCTCTGGTATCCAAGTACTGATTTTGCGGCTGTTTGCTTGGAGTGGGCAATGTTTTGCCATTGTCCTGATATGTTATCGGGACGAGGAGTGCTTTGATTAAGCAATTGGGCCAGTTGAGTGGAATATGCTGTGGCTATCTGTTGTGATTGCAGCTTACCGATGTCCAACTTCCGTGTTGTGTCTGTTCGCACTTTGTTTGCTACGTTTAATCTGGAACGTACCTTTGCTGCAACAAGGTAGTGACCCGAGTCTATGTTTACACCTCGGAACGATCGTACATCCAACACGCTTGATGCATGTCTTCCATCTATCACAACGTGATCAATTTGGTTTCTTGTTCTTTAATCTGGCGACAGTCAGGTGCCCTTATGAATATCGAGATGCTTAAATCGGGTACTGCTATCAGCCTCATACCATTGCCAGATGTTTCGCTGTGGAGACTGAATTTCCCGACTGTTGGGCCAAAGATATTCTCCTTTCCAATTTTGGCATTAAAATCGCCTAGTATAATTTTAATGTCATGGGCAGGGCAACGGTCATAAATTTCTTCTAAGCGCTCGTAAAATATATCTTTGGTCTGTTCGACCTTGTCTTCAGTGGGAGCATGAGCGCAAATAAAGCTGATGTTGAAGAATTTAGCTTTTAATAGAATTGCAGCGATGTTTTATCCTCCGACCAACTACAAATCCGCAACCAAACTCATGCTTTATGCCATGACAGCTATAATATAGTGCGTCACCTTTAGGTGTTGTTGTGACGCCTTTCCCGTTCCATCGTATTTCCTGTATGGCAGTAATATCGGCCTTGTACCTTTCAAGTACATCTGCCGATGCGTAAACTGCACCTTCCTATAAAGAGTGCGAACATTCCAGGAGCAGACTCGCCGATCATGGTCCTTAAAACGCTTGCGGGGTTCGTCAACTTTAGAGGGGTTTGTTTTTCTTTTCTTTCGATTTTTCATAGTAGGCTGTTTTATCTAGGGGAGGGTTACTACCCCGACGCCCAAACCCAAGTTTTTAACGTTCTTATGGGTGAACGCGCGGCACATGTTAGCTCACTACCTTTAACAGGTGTTAAAGGCAGTTCCCCAGGTGACACCACGGGGCGGTTAGTGTCCACTTGAGATGAAACAAGGACCAAGATAAATCCTGGGCTTTGTCATGTTAAAGCCGGTCAGGACCGTTCCTTGGTATCTTCCGGAGGGGATGTCACCCAGCTCATACATACCTACTGATCGAAATGCCGAAATTACACCAAATTTACCAGCAGAGGCGACAGGGCTAGCAACTGGATTTGTGGATCTTTGTCGTACGAACCCTGAAACCCCAAGAGATAGAGAAATTTTAATCGTGAAGTCAATAGGCTTGGCTTTCCAGTCACTGCTGTGTTGCCCAATCCTTGAGATCGGCGGGTACCTGAGATTTTTTTCACAGTCGCAGTCGCTCTCTACATTCCAAATTTCCCAGCAGATGGGTGTGATGGGCTTCGTCATACAAACCCTGAAAACCCCAGAGTTAGGGAACTTACTCCTGAAGTCAGCAGTAGACTAGTAGGTGAGCACAAGCGTAAAATGTGGTTAGACCACCTGAAGCACTGCAACAGTTTTTCCATCTGAGAAATATGAAAATATTCGCAGCTAAGTCTACTTTGCCACTTAGGTTGCTGAAATGAGGCTATCCCGAAGATATGGTCGATGGTATTTTGATTTCGACCACTAACTACCCCCCAGATATTGGGTGTAACGTTCTATGGCATGTTTAAGTCGTCCGCACAAGCCGCTACTATTTGCTATAAGATCAAAAGTAGGAACAAGGTGATCTAGTTGCTTTTCCGCAGCTCTTCGTTTGTTGTCAAAGAAACCTTGTTGATATCTTATGAAGCAATACGCCGGCCTGTGGTAAATTGTGCGGGTATTCATGTAAGCATATCTGTCTGTGTGTTCTTGACCTGGGAAGCGAGATATAGGGTTATTTTTTATAAGTTAAAGCGTGGAGTGTAGCTGGCTGAAGATGATTGACTCAAGCCTTTTGATCTGATGAATGGGGCTGTTAGGCGATGCATTTCAATATATTGGTTGAATCCTCCTCCTCAATGTTTGATTCCAGAACACCAAAGGTTCTTGAAAGAAATCTATCGTAAGCGACTGGATGAACAAACTTTCAGTTATAGCCACCTAAGTAAGAAAAAAAGTATACTCTGACTTTTAATTTGAAAATCTTAAATAAAGTCATAAAAAATAAAATTGTTTTTATGGCATTTTGCATAAATTACATTTAATATAAATAATTTTAGTCAGTTTAAAATTCTTTAAGAGACGCAAAAGGATGCAAAATACGCAAAAAAAACAACACATTCCATTTTTCTCCATAGAATTTAAAAACTTTTTATGGTCAAAAACAAAATAATATTACCCCAGTAACATACTGAAATTTAATAACAACAAAAAACGCACACACATGCATACACACAACTACCACAACAAATTCTGAAACATAAAACCAAACAAAAAATATGTTTTACCATAAACAAAGAGGAAAATACTATATCAAAAATATTATTGTATTTTATTTAACATGCCACACAACCAATCCATACCTCTCTTCCTTCCCTTCAATAACAAAAAAGGATTTAAAGGCTTGGAAATAAACTGAAGGCAAAGATAACAAAAAGTTGATTTTAAAATGTAACACATGACAATTCTCCTCTTTTTTTTGGAAAAATAAATACAGCTTCACACATGAATTGAATGAGTGCTGAACACATACACACCCACATAGCGTTTCATCTAAAAATATATGTATATAAATGTTTCATCTAGACATCACGAAACAAAAATGTTCATTGGTATAGGAAAAAAAGATAAAAGGATACACAAAGGATTTTTGAACAATAAAAATATGTATGGGAACTTTATTAGAATATTTTCAAATATTCTATGTGTGAATGTTGACAATTACAGCACCATAGGTGCCATGGAATCCCTTAAATATTGGAAAAAGGAAATTCTCCACAAGGAAAAAATAAATTTTTTCATAGCCACGAAAAAATTACTTTTAATACTCATAATCCATGTTAAAATTATGTCTGTATTTATAAGTAGTTATTTTATGGCCACTAAAAGTTGACAAGAAATCTGTTTGCTACGGAGGAGCTAAACGAATGAATTGGATATAGCCCCGTACGATTATTTTACGGAATCGTTATTTGAACTACATAGCTCTTTTATGAACCACACAACTCCAATATAGAATGATTGAGATTTCCATAAATATTTTTTTTATTTAAATTTTGTATTTTCTTTCTTTTACAGGTAAGCAAAACTTTTTGAACAAATAGTGAGTATACAAAATTTAAAGAATGTGAGTAGTCTTAATTAGACCTTCACTAAGCGTTGCCGACACGTTTTGATCGAAAATCTTCGAAAAATCGTCAATAAAATTTGGAAAAATCATCAAAAATTTTCAAATTGTTACAAAACTAGGTTTGATTAACGTTTAATACGGTCTTTTCGCTGATAGTTATGTCAATGATACTTACTCCATACGATATATAACCTCCAGCAATAAATCTAAACCAATCTCACTTAAATATGGTTATAACAAGTATAAAAGTACCATACAGAGCCCTCAGCCTGAGTGAATTGAAACGTTCATCATTGACAATATCGAAGCAAAGACCGGCTACGCAACCAAAAATCCTTTTCCCCAATGTTATGTATTTAGGATGTTTTTAGATTGTGCCCCGTTTTCGGACGTACGAACTTGCCGAAAAAATATGTATATTTGGATTGAAGCTCAAAAGTGTAGTGGAGGAGATACTTGAAAGAATGGACCGACTGCAACGTGGTTTTCTCGTCGGCTGGGGTAAACTCAGTCGCGTCCTGGGCCTCCATAAGGGCCCACTAAACCTTATGAAATGAGAAGACTTGTATTCTCCCTTTCCTGGGGGTTTAATTCGTTTTTTTATTGATTTTAAAAAACTAATTTACAATCTACTCGGATTTAATACGATAAGAATATGTTCAATAGGCTTGTCGGGTACGGTGATTGCTGGGCAGTTTTCGCAGGTGTTTCGTAGCTAATCGGGTTGAGGGTGGTCGGGACGACGGTTGCCGATAATCGGGTGAGTGTCGTAGATAATCGGGATGACGGTTTGTTGATAATCGGGATGACGGTGAGTATATAATCAGGTTGACAGTACATAATCGGGGTGACGGTTTGTTGTTAATCGGGTTGACGGTCTGTTGACAATCGGATTGAATATGGTGTTCGGGAATGCGATGGATGTCGGCTGTTGATGTTCGTGAATACGATGGATGTCGGCTTCGGAGCTCGGCTGTTGATGTTCGTGAATACGATGGATGTCGGCTTCGGAGCTCGGCTGTTGATGTTCGAGAATACGATGGGTGTCAACTTCGGCGCTCGGCTATTGATGTTCGGGAATACGATGGATGTCGGCTTCGGCGTTTGGGAATACGATTCGGAGTTCGGGTGTTAGGCTAAGACTACGGTCTGATTCTACCACGTGCTACTTCTACTCAACTAGTGGAACAACTGACCCGAAGGCCCTATAGAACTGTAAACCCGAAGGTTCAGTGCCCAATAGAACTGTAAACCCGGGGGTCCAGTGCACAGTCGAACTGTATACCCGAAGGTTCAGTGCCCAATAGAACTGTAAACCCGAAGGTCCAGTGCACAGTCGAACTATAAACCCGAAGGTTCAGTGCCCAAATGTATCAGCCACCACAACTTAATGGGCGGCTCTCAAAAGGTTCTTCCCAACTCTGTAGCACCAAAGTGTACGTTGGCGGATTTAAAACTGTCTTTAGTTCCAACCCGTGCAGTAGAAAGCTCGCCACTCTCAACCATTTCTGAAATACTTCAGTGACCTAAAGTATGAAGTAAATGAGAATTATTAGTCGTAAGCACTGACGGCGGTCGTTGTAAAGTTACACCGAAATGCACTTATCCTTTGCATTACATGTTATCTCCGAACCGGATGGGTAGTAATGATGTAGTGTATGTTGCATATTGGATGGCTGGTTCCGTATGGTAAAGGTAGTTGTTGGTGAATTATGTACGTGAACATTTTGTCACGTCCACATATTTCCATAAATGTCGCGCTAGTGATTTCAGCTGGTCACCGCATAACTTTTATGTTTTGGACCACTATGGCAGGAAGCATGGATTTGCCCGTTAAAAACATAATATCGATGTAAACAGGACTACAAAGGATCTTCGAATAGATTCTAAACTGCACTTAAAGGGGAGGTACCCTAAGGCGAAGACCGATATGGGTCATTTTTCAAGATAAACTAAATTTGAAAAAAATATTAAGAGTTCCAAAGTTTGGAACAAATCGGTTGCTCCGTTCAACAGATATACCGGGTATCATTTTATTCACATTTTTTAACATTTGGGGAGGTACCCCAGCTTTAGAGCCTTCTGCCATTTTCTCAAGAAGTTTGGACTTGCTCCTGAATAAAAATAGTTACAGGGATTCGAGAACAGCTCTTAAACTGCACTTTTCCGAAATTTTGTGTGGGATGTACCCGAAGGAGGTGACTTATATAGTCCACATTCAACCCTGTAGTGGAATTCTGTAACTCATTTTTCGAGTTACCTACAAATATCGGTAAAATTGAAATGCTTATAATATCGATAATTAACGAAAATTTTCGGTAAGTTGACAACCAAAATAAATCTGTTGCTAAATCTTACCGATACCAACAGTGCTGTCAACTTTTATTGATACTTTTCATTTATAGTTTTGCGTTTTAATATTACCGATTTTTATCGGTATTAGTTACAGAATTCCACTACTGATCTTTGTCTCGTGGAAATATTACGATCAAATCGGTTACTGCCTTCGCACCATTTTAGTGAAAAGTTTTGAACTTTTTGAGGGAGTTACCTGAAGAAGTGGATCGATACGGCTTATCTTCGCACTTAAAGTAAGCTCGGCAAAATAAAACGAAGACGAAATTTTGGACCGAATAGACTGATCAGTTCAACAGTTATCGTGCGCACCAGCCACTACACATGGTGCCATACAGCTTTAATTTTTCACAATACAATTCCGATTTTAACTCTAAAACGTTTCTGGGATGATTTTCATCCATTCATAAATTTAAACGATATAATTCGAAAGTGAGGTAAAAACCATCAAAGTACCTCTATTCGAGATACACATATACGTAAATATAGCCAATCTGGCTGAAAATTGCTAAGAACATTCATGCGATTTTTGGCTTACGTGAAAAATCGTCATTTTAGACCATAAAATCGTCAAATCTTCATTTTCCAATTTTGGGTCAAAAATAGGGATACGTAAAATCGATTTCGGTTAATCCGTTATTTGCCGCAAAATTTCCAAAAGTCGGCTACTGACTGTACGAAAACCGGATAATCGATTATTCGTAATCGACTTTTGAAAGACGGAGTCAATTTCCGTAGTCGACCCTTATTGGTAGTCTATTATTATTCGTAGTCGACTATTATTATTCGTGGACGACTATTAGTCGTAGTTGACTATTGGGTGTGCATTTTTATACATATATACATCACGGATCGCATTAACGAAAATGACCGATTATAATCGATTTTCGGCGGTTAACGAATAATCGAAAGTCGACTTTTAGTACACTCTCAAATAACACTGTGCAGCAGCATTTTTGGAGGGTTGAAGATTTCATTTGGAGATGAAAGCCCTTGATGAGTATACTAAGAACCCAAATGGAAATGTTCGCCATAGCACAGTGTGTCCAAAATGGCTTTTTTGTGTCAAAAATCTATATTTTCTAAACGGATAAAGATAGAGCAATGACATTTGGAGGAAATGTTTACTAGACATAGACATGGACCAACTCTTCGTTTGTGGCCTTTCTGGAAATCTTTCGCGTAAAGTTCTGGCAGTATTTCCGTGTATCCTTAAGTCGTGACTCTCGTGCCTTCTCCAATAGTTGTCCAATGGGAAGTATACATGCTTCTATTATAGCTTATCCATGAAATAACACCTTATGAAAAGTGACAGGCATATTATACCAACTATAATTGCCCAAAGAAAACCTTACCAGACAGCAGACATCCAAAAATAACTCGACATCTCGTTATTAATTCCATACGGTGTTTATTTTGTTAAATATTAGCAAATTATATTTGTCAATATTAAACAATATATAATTGGTCGGAAAATGTACCTTTGAACACCAAAATACCTAAAATCGGGGATACCGTTATATGTAAGTTCTATAAAGAAGTGGACCTATGCCCACAATTTTTGTTGTGTGCAAGTTTTTGACCACCAGGAACCCTAAATGCGAAATTGTAGCCACTTCGTTACGAAAATGTATTAAAAAACTCTAAAATACCTGAAATCGGGCAGTACCGTTATATGGGGGCTACATCAAAACGTGGACCTATATAAAAAATTTTTGGTAAGGAGATAGTTTACTCGTATGAAACGTTATATTTCAATTTTTAGCTAGATCGGTTGATTATTGTAGGTAAATTCCTGAAAATACATAATATCGGGTGGTACTGTTATACTGGACCTATTTCCCGGCGTCGCACTTGGTCGCAATTACTCTATTGAGAAATTGATAGTTCGAGAGCTCCTCTATATTTGAGTGCCATTGCAACAGTGGAACCCCGTGGAACTGTTTAGTTATATCCTATTAAAAAAGAACTAAATAAAATATACACGTAAAAAATTTTCAACACAAAAGAGGGTACTCTACAGAACGGGAACGCAAATACATTTACTTCTAAGCACAGTTTAATACGTCAGGTTTCCTATTATCGGATAGCAGGAACAACCATTAAAAAGTTCCAATAACTCGTGATAATATGGTCCACACAAAATCGACGAATTTCCTTGCGATTTTTAGTATTTGTTTTAACGAAAATAAGGTCATGTTATAGGTACCGTTACTTCAATTATAACGGTACAACCAACTAAATGTTTGTTTTTCTCTCTTAGCTAGCATGTTTTCTACTCATTCATGTACAATTTTTGGGAATTTTCGACTATTTGTTTTTTGCATTTTTGGCACAAAATATTGAATTTGGAGACACTGTGCATAGGTCAAGTTTCTGAGATATCGCGCGATGAAGTTTTTTTTATTTTTTTCCTATAATACTTGGGAAAATATCTCTGTTTGCCGTTGTTGAAGCTTCGTTTTGAGGTGCCATGTCTTCAGTCAAATCGATTGCCGAATCTTTCTGTAGAACATTTCATTCTTTTAACTCAATGCTTTTCATGTCCTTTTCGTTCTTTTTTTCTTGAACCGTAGTGAAAGTACCACAAGTGGAGATTTTTCAGCATCCAAATATTCTACAAAAATGTTGCTCAGAAGATTTTAGGTACGGTTTTCTTTGACTACTCGATTTTGTCCCGTTTTCATTGTAATTTTTGACATTTATTCGGACTTGGTTCAGAATTAAACTATGTTTTGTTTTTCTGTATATTCGTAATTGGTTATGTATAGGTATGTAGACATAACAATTGGTTATTGCTTATGTAGACATCTGGGGTGCTTCTGAAATATTTACCACAAATAGCTCCTGTAATGATGAACATGTTAATAACAAATTTTCTTGAAGGATAGATCCGGTTATTTCAGCTTTTGAACCGGATATTCCGACATTAAAACCGATTTTTGAAACGGTTTTAAGTAACCGATTAAATGTATATGTATACCATTAAACAGCTTATAGAGCTGTCAATCAAATTTAATTAATTCGAGATAATATGATGAACCCGAAAGGACAGTTTTGACATAGGTCAAACTTCTGAGTTATGGCGTGATCAAATTTCGTTACGTTTTTTGTCATGTAGGTATGTATAGTTTGTCAAAAAAGAATTCATTTTGCTATAAATCAGAAGTTTGACCTATGACAAAACTGTCCTTTCGGGTTCATCATATTATCTTCATCGACATTCGTCGCCAAAAAGAATTTTTCACACCCCAGCCTTTGATATTGAGCTGCTCTCGGATCGTTTTGAAATTTGTAAGTTGTCCTTGCGGCTCCCTTTACGACATTACAATTTTTTTCTGGCGCAAGTTCACACTTCCTGAGATATTGGCCTAAAAGTTCCCAGCATAAGCAAGTAACATGTGGCTATTGGTGTAGATTGTGCCACTTCTTTTGACGTTTGCCTCTCGTATAACCTTTTCTAGCAGGATGTTGAAAAGATCACACGAAAGGCTGTCTCCTTTCCTGAAACCTCTTTTGGTACAAAACTCTTCGGAGAGGTTCTTTCCTATTTTAACTGAAGATCTTGTGTCAGTTAGAGTCAGTTTACAAAGCCGAATGAACTTTGCGGGGATACCAAATTCAGACATGGCTTGGAATACCTTTGAACGTAGCTTTATAATCGACAAACAGGTGGTAGGTGTCGATCTGCATCTCTTGTGTCTTCTCGCGGATTTGCCGCAGGGTAAATAGCTGGTCAATGGTGGACTTGTAAGGTCTAAACCGGCATTGGTATGGTCCAATTATTCCGTTGACCATGGGCTTTAGTCGTTCGCACAATATTCCTGACACTATCTTGTAGGCAATAGGGAGAAGACTTATGCCCCTACAGTTGGAGCATAAAGTCTTATCTCCTTTCTTATGGACGGGACACAGGATACTCCGGCGTTATTCCGGCGTTCTTCCTGCCAGATGGAGCTAACTAGCTGATGCATACACCTAATCAGAGTGTCGCATCTGGTTTTAAACAGCTCGGCTGGTAGGCCATCAGCTCCTGCTGCCTTATTATTCTTCAGCCGGTTTATTGCTGTCTTTACCTCATCTTGGCCGGGTGGTATACATACAATACCATCTTTGGGGATTGGATCTGTGGTATCATCATCTTCGCTACTATTTGATACAAGCAGATTGGATAAATGTTCCTTTCATATCCTGAGCACGCTATTTGTATCTGTTACAAGATTACCTTGCTGGTCTCTACAGAATGATTTGCCTGTACCAAAGACATCTGTTTGATGTTTCATTCTTTGGTAGAATTTTCGGACTCCATTCTGGTTCCTGTACATCTCGATTTTTTCACACTTCCGCCTTTCCATTTCTCTCTTTTTCTTGCGGAAAAGACGTTTGTCTTCTCTCCTTTTCTCCCGATATCTCTCTCGTTGCTACTGATTGTAAAGTAGCTCTATATGCCGCATTTTTCTTTTCGGTAGCAGCACGACACTCCTGGTCATACCACGAATTCCTTTGTGGAGGTCTTTGGTATCCATGTATGGATTTTGCGGCTGTTTGCATGGAGTGGGTAATATTTTGCCATTGTGTTGTTATGTTATCAGGACAAGGAGTGCTCTCATTAAGCAATTGGGCTAGTTGAGTGGAATATGCTGTGGATATCTGTTGTGTTTGCAGCCTATCGATGTCCAACTTCAGCGTTGTGTCTGTTCGTGCTTTATTTGTAACGTTTAGACGAGTACGTACCTTTGCTGCAACAAGGTAGTGGTCCGAATCAATGTTTGCGCCTCGGAACGATCGTACATCCAACACGCTCGATGAATGTCTTCCATCTATTACAACATGATCAATTTGATTTCTTGTTCTTTGATCTGGCAACAGCCAGGTGCCCTTGTGAATATCGAGATGCTTAAATCTGGTACTGCTAACTACCATGTTTCTTGCAGCTGCAAAGTCTATCAGCCTTATACCATTGTCAGATGTTTCACTGTGGAAACTGAAATTCCCGACTGTTGGGCCAAAGACATTTTCCTATCCAATTTTTTCATTAAAATTGCCTAGAATAATTTTAATGTCATGGACAGGACAACGGTCATATGTGTCTTCTAAGCGTTCAAAAAATATATCTTTGGTCTGTTCTTCCTTGTCTGGAAGCATTAGCGCAAATAAATCTGATGTTGAAGAATTTAGCTTTTAATCGAATTGCAGCGAGTCTTTCATTCACTGAGGTGAAGCTGGAGACCAGATGTTTTAACCTCCGACCAACTACAAATCCGCAACCAAAACCATGCTTTGTGTCATGTACTTTTCAAGTATGTCTGCCAATGTGAAGACTGCACTTTCTCTATAAAGAGTGCGAACATTCCAGGTGCAGATTCGCAGATCATGGTCCTTAAAACGTTTGCGGGGTTCGTCAACTTTAGAGGGGTTCGTTTTTCTTTTCTTTCGTGTTTTCATAGTAGGCTGTTTTTTCTAGGGGAGGGTTACTAACCCGATGCCCAAACCCAAGCTTTTAACGTTCTTGTGGGTGAACGCGCGGCACATTTTAGCTCACTACCTTTGACGGGTGTTAAAGGCGAACTGCCCACGGTGACACCACGGGGAGGTCAGTGTCCACTTGGGACCAAGATAAATCCTGGGCTTTGCCATGTTAAAGCCGGTCAGGACCGTTCCTTGGTATCTTCCATCCCCTACGTCACCCGGTGCAGACTTTGCACATCATATTATTTTATCCAGTCATGTATCAGGTTGGACAATATTGGTCCACTCATTCGGGTACCTGCCACACAAAATTCGAAAAAAGTGAAGTTTAAGAGCTCCTCTCGCATCGTTTTGATTTTTTTCAGTAGTTGTTCTAGCGGCCCCATTTACAACGGCACAATCTTTTTCCGGAGTAAGTCAATACTTCCTGAGATAATGGTCCAAGCTGCAAAACCCTCCCGGCACATACTAAAATGGCTATCGTCAAGATAACTCTAAAACTTTTTCAAAATTTTCTTTTTCGAGTCCTTTATGAAGTAGTTGGATTACTAAACAAAGATTTAAATATATATATAAATACAGTTCTATGTCTTTGTACTAAAAATGTTTGGTATATGTCAATGGTTTGGTATAGCCCCACATTACGGTACACACTAGGCCGGGGCGATTTGTATGGAATGAAAAAGACCTTAATGAGCCCTTCGGCTCATTCCTGGGATTGAACTGAGCAAAAAGTCCACTAGGGCATAGGTCTACGGTTAAAATCAAGCCTCCCGATTTTGACTTTAAATTTTTTATCCACGTTTTTAGACATTTTGGCATATAACAGCCAAACCTATAGCGGGACATGTAGATTTTTTCTAACATTGAATTTCTAAAATATTTTTCTCGCTTTGATTTTACCATATTTTTATTTATACTGGCACGCCAAGAAAATTGGTTTGACACCTCTGAGTGTTAACTAACATCACTCGCCAAAAAGTTAGATTTCACATTAATGTATTCCACTTAGTGGATAGTGATGAACTTGTTCTATTTTAGGATCTCTGTTTCTGCATTATTATCTCCTTACAGTGTCATGTAGTTACATTGTTTGCCCGTTGGTGTATTCATTTTGATGAAACTAAATCCAGGCTGTGGGTAGCCTAGTGGTAGCGCCGGCGATTGGGACTCCGGGGTCCCGGGTTCAAATCTTAGTGGGATCGATAATTTTTTTTATTTTACCAGTATTATTTTTATTTATTTTAAATAATATTTTTTATTGTTTTCTGCTATTTTAAAATGTATAAACATAAAATCATTTCAAAATATTGCATTATCGAGTTTCAAGGATGAGTTTCATTCAGCGGCGAATTCGGTTGTTGGTGTTTTGTATAGTATCTATTACTATAATTTCCCCTGTTGAAAGTGGTGAAAATTTCTACACTTTCTTTTGGCCTTATTTTCTTTTTTGAGTGGTTACCTATACATATGCATTTAGGAATATATGTTGCAGTAACATTGAATGGAGACATGTTGAATTCTGGAATTCTGTGGTAATATTAGTGATTCAGCTATTAGCTCCATAGAATTAGGCGAGGTTAGAAAAGCCAGTGGCAAGGCAGACATATTGGTCATTAAGTTCCATTCCTCCAACAGTTAACACCACGAATTTATACCAGTGCAGCAAAAAAAATAATTTTTAAAGGGAAACTGTTATCCTTAAAAAAAAATTTAAGAGTGATTCTGTTGCTACCAAAAGGATCTGGTTATCCTTGACAAAAACGATGTTTCCCTCCTGTTAAATTTTCTGCTGCATTAAAAGTGAAATTGCATTTTCTTCATGGATGTGTTAAATGCACAAATTAACTACCAGCATCAGTTATTTCTTGCTCTGGTTTTGCTTCGAGTCTGAATTGATTTTTGGTAGTCTTTGATTTTCTTTGGATGGGTGGAGTTTTTATATTTCCTGGAAATACTCTGTTCTGATTGTAAAAATTGCACACCTGGTAAGGATGATTTTCTTCATTAGGAGCTCTTGAGTATGGAGCTAATGTTTCTTTGGTACTTCTTTTTCTCGTTGTTCCTAGGATCCCCTTTGCCCTTGGTCTTTTTGTTTAACCCCTGGCAGCCAAAAGGTGGTTACTGTGAGAGCAGCGACGGAGATTTCTAACAGACAGTTGTTTCTGTACCGTCGGGTTATTAACAAGGCAAACGTGTCGAAGAGCCCCTAGTGCTGCAGATAAGTGTCATCGGGAATTCCAAGTGAACCATAGTGTGATAAAAATTCGTGAACTTCACTATAGAATCCTACAATAGTTTTTGCAGTAAAATAAAACTTTAATATTTTTTTTAGTTTATTAATTATTGAATTTTGCATAATAATTGTTGTTGTTGTGAGTTAATAGTGTGGAAACGGATGAAAAGTGAAACAGTTTTGATTGGCAAATGAGAGAAAACTTATCTTTGTGTTGTTGTTGTTTGCCTAACAAATTGATACATGCAAATTCAAAATTTTATTAAAATAGCATAAAAAAATATTTAAATCGTAACCAAGTGAACCAAAAACAGTGAAAATATCAGCAAAAATATTATCAAGTCATCATATACTATAACCAAAATACACAAATTTATTGGAGTTTGCGGTTTTTATTTGGTAAACCTCACCCCCTCTGAAAGGCCTTTCGTCGTGGGAGCTCCAGCAACTTAAGTAGTAAGTCATACTCTCATTTATTATTATTTTTTTTCAGAGCAAATGCAAATGAGTGTCACCTTTTGGGAATGAACCGTTAGTTCACTCTCTCACAATTCATCTTTTTGGAACATAATTTTTTTTAAAAATTATTATTTTTGAAAATCCTTTTAATAAATCCTTTATATTATTTAAAGCGATTTTAAAGGGTTAATTAAAGGACTCACTCGTTTGTATTTGCTCCCTTTTATTTCCTGCTGATCATACATAGTGCTGTACTGGTTGGATGGATATGTTGTTGTGTGTGCTTTGTTAACAGACGTAACGCTGTTAATAGTAGAACCACTCTGTTAACTCGCTCTTTGGTGAACTACAGTTTGAAAACCACTGCTTCGATGTATGTGCAAATTGAAATTCATTTAAATTAATTTTGTTTTTTTTTTATTTTTTAATAATTATATCAATTTATCCATCCTACCAACAGCCTATATTTATTGTTTCGTCACTTGGTATTCAATTTTGGTACATTTTTGATTAATGATATGAACCATATATGCTAAAATTCGACCTATAAAAATTTGCAAGTATCAAAGCGTTTGTGTGTGTGTTAGCGATCAAAAACTAAAGAGGTCAATGTCCTAACAGCTGATGATTTCTTTTAACAGACAAAAATGCAAAAGAAATAAATGAACACACACACGTACATGCAATTTTAAATTATTACATACAGATTATATTCATTTTAAATATCAATATATGTTTCACTGAAAACTTTTCCACATTATTATCGTTAATACATTTAATTATTAATGAATTTTTAAATATTATTTCTTTAAATACCCTATTTGGCTATATGTTTTGATACATTGGATAATGTTCAGGTATTGTTAGTTTGGCTTAAATTCGATTAAATTTCATATCCATTAATTCTCATTTATAGATTTATATCAAACCAAACAAATAATACAATTGTTTACATTTATCTTCATAAAGATTATTTCTTAAATTCTCACTTTCCTTTTGGAAGTTATAATGAGTTGAAAATTGTTAGTATTTTGTAGAATTTATTTAAATATGGAAATTTTTCTTAATAAATTTATGATTTTGTAATCATGTTTTGAATTGAATCCTAAGGGTTTGATTTAAAGGTTCTGAAGAGGTAAAGTAGGGGTATAAAATGTGGGTTTACCGTATGAAATTTTTCTTTTTCATGGTTTTGGATTTGTACGGTGAACAGGAAGGGTGGGTATACCATGCGAACAACACCTTAGCATGGTCAGATCGATTTGGGTGAGATAAAAACTTTTGGCTATATTTCGGGCGATAGACTCTCTTTTCTCTTATGCTATCCTTCCAGCAGTTTCTTTTCCTTCTTTTAAAATTATGCACGCATAAAAAAATATAACTTGTAGTCGGCTTACATATCGATGAATAATGGCAAGACTCCACCCCAAACGACGAGCAATAAGGCCGCTGAAATTTGCGTGCCAAGCCTAGATATTCATCGTAAGAACATTTTAATCATATTTTTAACAAATTGAAGCGATACATACTACAAACCATTGAGATTTTCGAACGAACAAAAGGACAATAATTGTAGCCAAGACAGTAATTAAGAACTCTTTAATACATTGCAAAAGCATTGGAACGCTCTTTCAGGCAGTTTTGGCCTTGAGAAGGTGCAAACTTTTCGAAAAATGCCGATAAATGGCACTGTGCTTCAAAGTTTGACCAGAAAAATATTCAAGCGTTCTGATGCAAAATTATATCGTGTTGTTGTGATCCATGGACTACGACAATGTCTTTAGTTCGTAAATTTCTCCCAATTTTCAAAATAAATATTGAACAAAACAAAAAAACATTGTATTTTTGAAAATTATGAGAAATTCAGTTATAGTTTTTTTGTGGGGGTTTTCAGACTTAAACCACTATAACTTAGCCATTTGTTAATCGATTTAAAAATAACTACTTCGAAAGATATTATTCGCCCCTTTAAAAGGAAGAAGGATCAATAGAAATCCGTTGTGAAAAAAAGAACATATGCCCGTTTAAATTTGAAAATGTACGAAACCCAGATTTTCCCTACTTTTACCGTTATAAAAAATAAAACGAAGTGACCCACACGAACTAAAGACATTGTCGTAGTCCATGGATCACAACACGATAGAATTTTTCATTAGAACGCTTGAATATTTTTCTGGTCAACTTTTGTAGCACAGTGCCATTTATCGACATTTTTCGAAAAGTTTGCACCTTCTCAAGGCCAAAACTGCCTGAAGGAGCATTTCAATGCTTTTGCGATGTATTAGAGAGTTCTTAATTACTGTCTTTGCTACAATTGTTGTCCTTGTGTTCGATCGAAAATCTCAATGGTTTGGCTGTTATATGCCAAAATGTCCAAAAAACGTGGATAAAAAAACTTAAAGTCAAAATCGGGAGGGTCGATTTTCACCGTAGACCTATGGTTTAGTGGACTTTTTTGCTCGGTTCAATCCCAGGAATAAGAAACGCGAAGGGCCCATTAGGGTTTTCAAATAGCCCCGGCCTAGTACACACCTATTTAAAAGCAATCTCGTGATACAAAATCAATATATTTTATATACGTCATAATTATTGTGTTGTTTTTCTGTACAGCTGACTGATACTTGCTTACTTGTTTTAGTTCAATGTTATCCACCAGAAACCTCTAAACATCCCACACACACACGTTGTATTATTTATAGTTTTTCATTTCTGTATTGCTAATCCTTTGGAAATATTCTCTCACTCCAGTTGTCTCTCCAGCTATATCTCATACAAAAACCGTTATACTTTAATACGCCTTTGTTGCTAATTATTTTTAAAAAAATAATTATATCATACTTAAATCTTCCACCCATTCTCCATCCATCCCCTTCAAAACACATTCACCACTAATTTCAAATAGAAAATACGTACGAGTTAAATTGTGTGGAAAGTATGAGCTGCTGCCTGTCGGGTGGGTGGCGTTTTGTAAGCGGCGGGTGTAAGAGCAGCAATCCTTTTGTTGTTATCTTTGAAATTTATGTATGATTCAGTTTCCGGTTTCCTGTAAGCCATATAAGGGTTTAGCATATTCATGGCTAAACAACACACTCTTGCTGAAGCTCTCTTTTTGGCTCTCTTCGTCTCTCTTTCCCTTTAATCAAAAATTCACATGTTTGTTAGACTTTTTCATGTGAAATTTTATATCCCAACCAAAACCCAATTTCTCTATCATAGAAATGTTGGGGAAAAATATTACAAGGTTTCCCCACCACATACACAAATGTATCTACATATGGTCTGTATGTATGTCTGTAAGTGTGTAAAGTTTGAATGAAAAACTACACCGGCAAATATCTATTATATAATTATTTGTTAGTTGTTGTGAAACGAAAAACTCGGCATTTCAGTGGCTGGAGGAGGGAGGGAGTGAAGCTTGGAAAAGTAGACAATAGCTAATTGCTTATTTCTCAATTGCAAAGGAAAATTGTAAATACTAAACGAATGAATGGGAGAGGTAGGGAAATGGTGTGGAAAAAATTAAGGCTCCACCACAACAATATTTTATGTGAAAGGTGTTCATAATGGGTGTGTACTTAATACGCCTGAATTATTTAATAATTTAGTTTTTGCTTCAAACAAGGACAGGATTTTTGAAAAAGGGATTATTTGGAAATTATTTATTATTAGTGTGGAGCAGTATTTTGTGGTTACCACCATGACCATAATCTATGGAAAATTGTTACTTGTGAGGTATTTAAATGTTACAAAACTTTTGCATTTTTATTAAATTTGAAATATTTTCCAAAAATCATTTGCAGTTTTAAATTTCATTAATTTATTATCTATTTTTGATATGCCTTAAAGCTAAAGGTGAAACTAATAGAATTAAGCAATCATTGTTGTATAACAAATACAGAGGAAAGGGGGCCAATATAAATAACCCATCTTTTGCAAATGTCATCATCAGGTACATAATGAGGAATAGAGACAAAAATTTCTGTACAGCAAAAATAATTCACAAAAACATTTTTTAATTATAATAAAATTCACCACATTACAATTTATTTGAGTGGCAAGAATTGTTTTAGTTTTGTATTGTTTCATTTCACTGTTGTCTGTTGATGCAATGCGCCTCTTTTGTGAAACAAATTTTACACAATTTATTGTAATAAATTACAGCATAAAAGTACTGTAATATAGATATTTAGACAAACAGACAAACACCATGCGCAATGAGAAGATAATAAATTATTATAAAATTTTGATTATAACAAAAATTATGGCGGAAAATTTTTAAATTTTTATGCTAAAATGTGAATTATGTAATTTATTAATGCAAAAACGACAACAAATACAAGAAAAATATAATAAATTGAATAGAAAAACCAAATCATAGAATAAAGCATTGCATACTTGTAGGCATGTAAATTATGACAAATTGTGTAGGCTATTTTTAGAGGGAGTTTACGTATGAAAATATTATTTATGGCCTTAAATGATATACGTATTACAATTTCTTTAAACTATTTAATACTTGTCAAAAGTAAATTTATAATATTTCTAATTTTTATATAACACCTAGAGGAATGTATACATGGCAGTATACATATTTATGTACATGCAGGGCGATTTTAATAAGTCAAATATAACGTGGAAATGCGTCAAATATAACGTAAATTAAATATCAAAAATAACTGATAATTTTTTTACCCAACAAAAATATAGAACCTACATGAATTACAATACATGAAATAACCAAATATATACACGCAGAAAAATATATGTTAGAAATATGTTTGGATCCCAACAAATATTTGTTTGGGACTGATTGCAAACAAATATATGTTTGGATCCAAACAAATATATGTTTGCAATATTTTGTAACATATCTCAATTTTATTTGTTTGGGTACCAACACATTTTTTAAGTTAGAACATATTTTTTATGGGTGGAGAGAGGATTTTTGTCAAAGAGAGTAAAAATAGGGTTCTAGCGGCTGCGGAATGCTGTTTTATAATAAAGATCTGTGTGTATGGTGTAATGCCAGACGCAATAACCAACTTAGCAAGCGAAGAGGAAAAGAAAAAAAAATGGTGTTAATTATGTTGTTCTTTTTTTCTTCAGTTCTCTAAATACAATCGTTGAGTAAAGACGGTAAAGTGAGTGAATAAATCAGTGTTTTATCTTTCCTTAAAGAAGTTGTGATTTTTAGTAAATTAAATGCCCAATACATTTTATAATTAAATGAAAAAGGCGAATGGAAATGTTTTATTGGATTATATCAATACATTTTTCATATAAATACATACATATGTATTAGGCCGGGGCGATTTGAAAACCTTAATGAGCTCTTCGTGTTTCTGATTTCTGGGATTGAACTGAGCAAAAAAGTCCACTAGACCATAGGTCTACCGCGAAAATCAAGCCTCCCGATTTTGACTTTAAGTTTCTTAATCCACGTTTTTTGGACATTTTAGCATATAACGGCCAAACCATTGAAATTTTCAATCCAATACAAAGACAAAAATTGTAGCCAAGACAGTGATTAAGAACTCTCTAAAACATCGCAAACACATTGGAACGCTCCTTCAAGCAGTTTTGGCCTTGAGAATGTGCAAACTTTTCGGAAAATGTCGATAAATGACACTGTGCTACAAAAGTTGATCAGAAAAATATTCAAGCGTTCTGATGCAAAATTCTATCGTGGTGGGATCCATGGACAAGCAAAATGCCTTTAGTTCGTTTGGGTCATTTCGTTTTATTTTTCTATAACGGTAAAAGTACTGAAAATCTGGGTTTCTTACATTTTCAAATTTAAACGGGCATATCTTCTTTTTTTCACAACGGATTTCTATTGATCCTTCTTTCTTTTAAAGGGGTGAATTACATCTATTGAACAAGTTATTATTTTTTTTTAAATTGGTTAACAAATGGCTAAGTTATAGTGGTTTAAGTCTGAAAACCCACACAAAAAAATTATAACTGAATTTCTCATAACTTTCAAAAATATAATGTTTTTTAATTTAATTAATCGAGCTTTTTGTGACCTAACCCTGCCAGCATTTAGAAGTGAGATTCTCACTTCCTCTATCAGAAGTAATCGCATTCTGAACTTCTATTCTAGAAAATAGCGATCCTTTATCATTTTACAATAACA
The DNA here is from genome assembly GCF_047663935.1 of Musca autumnalis. Lineage (NCBI taxonomy): Eukaryota > Metazoa > Arthropoda > Insecta > Diptera > Muscidae > Musca > Musca autumnalis. The sequence goes on along the minus strand of NW_027411866.1, from coordinate 213,161,510 downwards.
ATTGCATTGCTGTCCCTTTTTGAACTTCTTGAATAAGTACCTAGTGTCAGAAAAGGAGATCGAAATTCTATTATTGCTTTTTTACACTGACAATGCTACTACTTACGACTATCGCGTGGGCAGACACATTTTCTGGTCAATGCAGACACTTCGATTGTTTACGTTCATTTGAGGCGTGTACAACCTTGAACTAATATAAGAAATTAGTCTATCCGATGTTTATATGGTGCGGTGGAGCAGTGGTTAGCATGTTTGCTTTGCATTCTTAACGTCATGGGTTTGATTCCAAGGCCAGGCAATATCACATTTTTAAAATTACAACATTAATGTAGACGACAATTTCAACTAAGAATAGTTCTTTAAAACCTTGGGTACTTTGGAAAAATAATTCGAATAATAAAAAGTAAAAAGAAGAAAAAAAAGAAAAATAAAAAACAAAATAAAAATTTTTTTTTTCGTCACAACCAATTTTATCGCTAAAAGTACTTCTAGGATGTCTCGAAAGCGGCATTTACAAGTAGTGTCGTGGACGTGGTTCATTTCTTCCCGAACGGTGTGTCTACTTCAATTAGAATGCGAGATCGCGGATGTGCATTTCTATCGCCTGGGAGTGACTGCTTAGGGTAATGGGCGATGAAATTTGCTTGCTGGGAAGGAGATTACATTGAAAAATTGATATCTAGCGAAGTCCTACACACACACATCAACCACTATGCGACGATCGCTTCGTTAGCTGATTAGGCTAACATCATCGGGCATATTAGATGTTGTTGTTGTTGCTAGACAATTTTCGTCATTTGAAGCTCCTATTTATACATCCAAGATTCCAATTTTTGCATTTGTGAAGTTCAAGTTGAAGCTTTTTATTTCCAACTAACAGACAATGTTGCTGAAATAGTTCTCTTTGGACAGAAGCTGTTGTTCTAATTCCGTCAACTTGCACTTCTTCGTCATTATGTTGAGAATTCGTTTTGGAAGTCTTCCCATTAAAATTCTCTTAATTCGGCTTATATGAGAAATGTTTTTTAAAGGGCGACCTAAGTAAGTGAAGTAAATATACATTAAGTGGTGCTGGCCAAAACAAACACTCAGGGGATTTGTTTCGCTGTGATACTAGTAGTGCTTGATAGATATTAGGTCGTAGCCGAAGCCCTTAATTATTGTTCTTTGACGATAACACTGTGCGACAGAAAAAAATGACAAGGAAAACTGAGTAGATGGTGAAAGTAGAGCTAAAAATATGAGACACGTGTATCGGCGTTTTAATGTTTACATCGGAAAGAAAGTAACCAAAGTAGGTGGGGCAAGTTCAGCCCATTTCTAGTTTTCTGGAAATATTCAAGTTAAGATATCTTGGAATCCGTACATTCTAGGTATATAGTGTTGTTGGCAACTTTACAGAGGAGGATGTGGGGAATATTTTTGTTGAAAAACTTAACCCTCATGCGGTTCATCAACGGGGTCTTTTTGGTCCTTTTTTCAAAAATCTTTCAAAAACTCCTTTCAAATGTGGTCATATCAAGTCCAAATATTTTACAAAATTGTTCGTCATAAAATTTTACTATAGGTCTCAGAATACACCAAATCTATAAATCTTATCTAATCGCCAGGAATCTCTAAAAATGAAAAAAACACATTTTAGCGTTAAAGTCGGACTTCATCTGAGTTTATTCAAAATTGTCCCACAAAACATAATTTTAGAGAGATGGCGACAAAGACAAAAATATTCTTCGTCATCTTTGGCCAATACAATTGTTCTTTTTATTTCACAACTGTGTTTACGGAGGTGCCGAGGTAGACGAAGTCTTTTACTACCTCAATATTATAGGAACCAACTTCCACAGACGGTCCAAGCTCAATGGACGCATTGCGCGTCGACACCATCAACTTGGTCTTCTCACCGTTTACCGGCAGACCCACTTTAGCAGATTCTCCTTCGACCTTCATAAAGGTATCAGTTACTTCTTTTACTGATCGGCTCATGATGTCTATATCATCAGCATAAGCAAGTAACATGTGACTATTAGTGTAGATTGTGCCACTTCTTTTGACGTTTGCCTCTCGTATAACCTTTTCCAGCAGGATGTTGAAGAGATCACACGAAAGGCTGTCTCCTTGTCTGAAACCTCTTTTGGTACCAAACTCTTCGGAGAGGTTCTTTCCTATTTTAACTGAGGAACTCAGTTAAAGTCATTTTACAAAGCCGGGTGAGCTTTGCGGGGATACCAAATTCAGACATGGCTTGGAATACCTTTGAACGCAGCGGGCTGTCGAAGGCTGCTTTATAATCGACAAAAAGGTGGTAGGTGTCGATCTGCATCTCTTGGGTATTCTCCAGGATTTGCCAAAGGGTAAATATCTGGTCAATGGTGGACTTGCCAGGTCTAAAGCCGCATTGGTATGATCCAATTATCTCGTTGACCATAAACTTTAGTCGTTCGCACAATATACCTGACACGATCTTGTAGGCAATACGGAGTAGACTTATGCCCCTATAGTTAGAGCATACAGTCTTATCTCCCTTCTTGTGGACGGGGCATAGGATACTCAGGTTCCATTCGTCGGGTAATCGTTCTTCCTGCCAGCTGGTGCTAACCAGCTGATAAATACACCTTATCAGCGTGTCGCCTCCGGTTTTGAACAGCTCGGCTGGTAAGCCATCGGCTCCTGCTGTCTTATTATTCTTCAGCCGATTTATTGCTGTCTTTACCTCATCTTGGCTGGGCGGTATACATTCAATACCATCTTCTGGGATTGGGACTGTGGTATCTTCGTCGTCTTCGCTGCTATTGGATACCAACAGTTTTGAAAAATGTTCTTTCCATATCCTGAGTACACTATCTATATCAGTTACAAAATTACCTTGCTGGTCTTTACAAGAGGATGTGCCTGTACCAAAGCCATCAGTTTGATGCTTGACTCTTTGGTAGAAATTTCGGACTTCATTCTGGCTCCTGTACATCTCGATTTTTTCACACTCCCGCTTTTCCATCTCTCTCTTTTTTCTGCGGAAAAGACGTTTCTCCTCTCTCCTTTTCTCCCTGTATCTCTCTTGTGCGCTACGCGTTGCTACGGATTGTAAAGTAGCCCTATATGCTGCATTTTTCTCATCGGTGGCAGCACGACACTGATGATCATACCATGGATTCCTTGGTGGAGGTCTCTCGTATCCAAGTATGGATTTTGCGGCTGTTTGCATGGAGTGGGCAATGCTTTGCCATTGCGCTGACATGTTACCGGGATGAGGAGTGCTTTGATTAAGCAATTGGGCTAGTTGAGTGGAATATGCTGTGGCTATCTGTTGTGATTGCAGCTTAGCGATGCCTAACTTTCGTGTTGTGTCTGTTCGTACTTTGTTTGCAAGGTAGTGGTCCGAATCAATGTTTGCGCCTCTGAACGATCGTACATCCAACACGCTCCATGAATGTCTTCCATCTATCACAACATGATCGATTTGATTTCTTGTTTTCTGATCAGGAGACAGCCAGGTGCCCTTATGAATATCGAGATGATTAAATGTGGTACTGCTAACTACCATGTTTTTTGCAGCTGCAAAGTCTATCAGCCTCATACCATTGTCAGATGTTTCACTGTGGAGACTGAATTTCCCGACTGTTGGGCCAAAGATATTCTCCTTTCCAATTTTGGCATTAAAATTGCCAAGAATGATTTTAATGTCATGGGCAGGGCAACGGTCATATGTTTCTTCTACCCACTCCTTCGGGTACCTCCCACAAAAGTTCAACAATTGTCGATACAAGGGTGCGCACGATACATTTTGAAGGGAGTAACCGAATTGGTCATAACTTTGCATATGATAATATTACTTCCAGGCTTCGATCAGTTTTTGTTTTTGTTTTTGTATTTGTACGTAAGATAACAATTCCCTCGGAAGTCGATTTGATCCAAACGTTGTGCATCGTATTATTTGTTACAGACTCGGACTATGTCCGAATATTGACTACATCGGACTCTTCTTTCAGGCAACTCCCACACAAAGTTTGAAAAGAGCGCAGTTTAAAGACTCGTCTGGGATCGTTTTTAAATTTTTGGCAACATATTCTTGTTGTATGGGGCCCTATTTACGACAGTAAAATTTTTTCGGATGCAAGTTCATAATTCCTGAGAAATTGACCCAAAATCTCAAAAAGCAAAAAAACCTATAAACGTCGGAAGTATTGTTTTTACTTCTTTTCTTAAAGTTTGAGGCTGAGGGTATGTCTCTGTCGGCACTTTCTTACTTGTTTTTCCAAACATAGATCGAAATTCAAATGACTGTTGAAGGTAGCAACCACTTTGGTCTAAAAAATATTTATTGCTAAAATGGAATATATCGGTCCACTTCTTCGGAAATCTCCCACATATAATGCATCCGATTGTGCTCGTGGCCCTTATTGTGACTGAGATAATTAATTAAAACTCCTGACGACATCTACTAACACAAACACTAACAGTTTGATTTTATATCGCCTTTGGAGGGCATCCGATCGTACTCGCGGCCCTTATTGCGACTGAGATAATGACCTAAACTCCTGACGACATCTACTAGCACAAACACTATCGCCTTTGGAGGGCAATAACCGCGCTAGATGACCTCAAAGCTCATCATGAACTTTGGGATTCCGACCTAGGCAATGTCCAGACGGCCGAACAAATTGATAGCTCTACATCACGGTGAAAAAAGGTCATCTTACAAGCATAAGATCAGATTGCCACAGCTCGCCAGACAACACCATTGTGGCACCCGGTCTGATAAAAGACGTATCACGACAACCAGCCATTTCCCTTGGCTTAGACCACCTTCTGTTCAGACCAACTTTTCCGTTAACAGACCACCCGACTTTATAATCTCGGGCAGCAATATTGACAGCTGATTGACAAGGGTTCAGAAAATTTAACCATCAACGTTTCAGAGAATTTTTGATATATCTCCACATTTTGCACGGTGAATGCAGACCCTCTTAAGAAGAAAAGAGACTATTATCCTAGCTGGTCTGGTCTGGTTTCGATCATATTTCGATCATAGTCTCCGTAGAAATATCATCCGGCTTAATAACTTCTTAGCTCCGTACTTTTTCTGAACCATGGAAAAGCTGATTAACAATGGTTCAGAGAATTCACCAATTACCATTTCAGTTCCTCGAGTGCCACCCTGATGCAATGGAAAGCACGCCACCCTTACAGTCTTTATGCCGGGGTTCGATCCTCAGGCCGGGCAAAAACATCATACCTTCCAACTGCGGCAAAAATACCACTCAGCGTAATGTTGGTGACATTTCGCGAGTATTTTAGTCATGTATAACTTCTCTATAAGGGGTGTCACATGACATTCCGTTCGGCTATAAAAAATAGGTCCCATATTATTGAGCTAATATCAATCGGGTTTCCGAGAGAAGTCTTTCCTATCCACGTGATGAGCTACGTCGTATGGCAACTGGATAAACCCGAGGATGAGTATTCGGCAATTTATTGTTAGGGTACCAACTGTACTAGATCAGAGCTTCGTTGAAACCTGGGCATCTCAACGATGTTGGTAGTTTCGGAAGCGGATGGAGAAACCATACCCCGTCAGTAAATTGTCAAAAACAACTTCTATCCCTAACAGAGTGGACGGAAGCCCTGAAAATGCCAAAGAAGAGAGGCGTCGGCAGTAAGTACATCTGCAGGGAACCCTTATCTATCACAATGATAGAGTGCATACTAATATGGATCAATCTTAAGGTGGTGGACATGCTCGTAAGAGCTCACCCGCAATTGCCCAAGAGAAATTCTAAAACAAATGAGATTTCTCTCATTTCGACTCCTAAAAACTTTTTAATAGCCTCTTTGTTGGGTAATGGAAGCTTTTGCTGATTCTTCATTTAAAGCTTAGTAGCTACTGCTTGGATGAGGGTCAAGCTGATCGCTGGATTAATTTGTACTTTCATCAAGTTCCGTGCAGGACGTCTTGATGAGTATCGCTTATACAAAAAATTAGAATTCTGCAAAATTAACCCCTCTTTTCGCTCTTTAAATGCTTTCTCAATATTCCATCCCTAATGAAATTGCTTGTCGCATTTATTGGATCGTAGAAAATAAACATAAACAACATGAAATTAATTGCCTATCTTAAGGCATGTCTTTGCAAATAGTCAGAAACTATTGCATACATTGAGGATGTCACATATACATTTTCTTTTTAAGTGTTATTAAAGCTCATTCAAGCAAACACTATGAAATTGTTTATTTATTCTCTTGAAGATTTAACAAATATTAAAGTTTTACTTTCAAATCGACAACTTCAGCACCCACCCAACCAGCCAACACATGAAGAATGAATATAGACAATGCCTTTCAACGGCTTTTACAAAGGGCAATGAATAAAATCTAATATATTCAATGTTGTACCGAAAAACAACAACAACATGCAAAGACATTTTATTGATATTTATTGCTTACAAGAAGAGAGAAAAAATTGTAGTTTGTAGAAATATTTCAAGATTGTCGACACACAAAAAGACAAACACAGGACCTAGGAGCAACAACAAAGACTGGGTAACATCATCCTGCCAAGTAAGTCTGCTCGGCAGTTATACATAGGGGAAAATTTTATTAGAATCTATAACACTTGAAGACTAGACAAGCCTTAGGTAGGAAGGGAGAGGTTACAGAAAATTCTATAAAATACAATAGACATCAAACATAAATCACTGATTATTTATGTTACTCCTTCTCCTTGAAAAGTATGCAACACAATAAATATTTAGCAAACATTTGACTACAAAAATTATGACTTCTATCTCCGCCACTAAACATTGTTTGGTTGTAGGTAGGTTGTGGACTATGGGTTCACCTAAACATCTTTAAAAAATCCACGTTTATTGTGGACTATGGGTCCACCTAAAACTGTTTAAAAAATCCACGTTTATTGTGGACTATGGCTCCACCTAAAAATCTTTAAAAAATCCACGTTTATTGTGGACTATGGGTCCACCTAAAACTGTTTAAAAAATCCACGTTTATTGTGGACTATGGGTCCACCTAAAACTGTTTAAAAAATCCACGTTTACTGTGGAATATGGGTCCACCTAAAAATCTTTAAAAAATCCACGTTTATTGTGGACTATGGGTACACCTAAAATCTTTAAAAAATCCACGTTTACTGTGGACTATGGGTCCACCTAAAAATCTTTAAAAAATCCACGTTTATTGTGGACTATGGGTCCACCTAAAAATCTTTAAAAAATCCACGTTTATTGTGGACTATGGGTCCACCTAAAAATCTTTAAAAAAATCCACGTTTATTGTGGACTATGGCTCCACCTAAAAATCTTTAAAAAATCCACGTTTATTGTGGACTGTCTTTAAAAATCCACGTTTATTGTGGACTATGGGTCCACCTAAAAATCTTTGAAAAATCCACGTTTACTTTAGACTATGGGTCCACCTAAAAATCTTTAAAAAATCCACGTTTATTGTGGACTATGGGTCCACCTAAAAATCTTTAAAAAATCCACGTTTATTGTGGACTATAGGTACACCTAAAAATCTTTAAAAAATCCACGTTTATTGTGGACTATGGGTCCACCTAAAAATCTTTAAAAAATCCCGGTTTATTGTGGACTATGGGTCCACCTAAAAATCTTTAAAAAATCCACGTTTATTGTGGACTGTGGGTCCACCTAAAAATCTTTAAAAAATCCACGTTTATTGTGGACTATGGGTCCAATATATATAATAAACACGTTTATTGCGGACTATGGGTCCACCTAAAAATCTTTAAAAAATCCACGTTTATTGTGGACTATGGGTCCACCTAAAAATCTTTAAAAAATCCACGTTTATTGTGGACTATGGGTCCACCTAAAAATCTTTAAAAAATCCACGTTTATTGTGGACTATGGGTCCACCTAAAAATCTTTAAAAAATCCACGTTTATTGTGGACTATGGGTCCACCTAAAAATCTTTAAAAAATCCACGTTTATTGTGGACTATGGGTCCACCTAAAAATCTTTAAAAAATCCACGTTTATTGTGGACTATGGGTCCACCTAAAAATCTTTAAAAAATCCACGTTTATTGTGGACTATGGGTCCACCTAAAAATCTTTAAAAAATCCACGTTTATTGTGGACTATGGGTCCACCTAAAAATCTTTAAAAAATCCACGTTTATTGTGGACTATGGGTCCACCTAAAAATCTTTAAAAAATCCACGTTTATTGTGGACTATGGGTCCACCTAAAAATCTTTAAAAAATCCACGTTTATTGTGGACTATGGGTCCACCTAAAAATCTTTAAAAAATCCACGTTTATTGTGGACTATGGGTCCACCTAAAAATCTTTAAAAAATCCACGTTTATTGTGGACTATGGGTCCACCTAAAAATCCTTAAAAAATCCACGTTTATTGTGGACTATGGGTCCACCTAAAAATCTTTAAAAAATCCACGTTTATTGTCAACTATGGGTCCACCTAAAAATCTTTAAACAATCCACTTTTATTGTGGACTATGTGGCCACCTAAAAATCTTTAAAAAATCCACGTTTATTGTGGACTATGGGTCCACCTAAAAATCTTTAAAAAATCCACGTTTATTGTGGACTATGGGTCCACCTAAAAATCTTTAAAAAATCCACGTTTATTGTGGACTATGGGTCCACCTAAAAATCTTTATAAAATCCACGTTTATTGTGGACTATGGGTCCACCTAAAAATCTTGAAAAAATCCACGTTTATTGTGGACTATGGGTCCACCTAAAAATCTTGAAAAAATCCACGTTTATTGTGGACTATGGGTCCATCTAAAAATCTTTAAAAAATCCACGTTTATTGTGGACTATGGGTCCACCTAAAAATCTTTAAAAAATCCACGTTTATTGTCGATTATGGGTCCACCTAAAAATCTTTAAAATATCCACGTTTATTGTGGACTATGGGTCCACCTAAAAATCTTTAAAAAATCCACGTTTATTGTGGACTATGGGTCCACCTAAAAATCTTTAAAAAATCCACGTTTATTGTGGACTATGGCTCCACCTAGAAATCTTTAAAAAATCCACGTTTAGTGTCGACTATGGCTCCACCTAAAAATCTTTAAAAAATCCACGTTTATTTTGGACTATGGGTCCACCTAAAAATCTTTAAAAAATCCACGTTTATTTTGGACTATGGGTCCACCTAAAAATCTTTAAAAAATCCACGTTTATTGTGGACTATGCGTCCACCTAAAAAACTTTAAAAAATCCACGTTTATTGTGGACTATGGGTCCACCTAAAAATCTTTAAAAAATCCACGTTTATTGTCGATTATGGGTCCACCTAAAAATCTTTAAAAAATCCACGTTTATTGTCGATTATGGGTCCACCTAAAGATCTTTAAAAAATCCACGTTTATTGTGGACTATGGGTCCACCTAAAAATCTTTAAAAAATCCACGTTTATTGTCGATTATGGGTCCACCTAAAAATCTTTAAAAAATCCACGTTTATTGTCGATTATGGGTCCACCTAAAGATCTTTAAAAAATCCACGTTTATTATGGACTATGGGTCCACCTAAAAAACTTTAAAAAATCCACGTTTATTGTGGACTATGGGTCCACCTAAAAATCTTTAAAAAATCCACGTTTATTGTGGACTATGGGTCCACCTAAAAATCTTTAAAAAATCCACGTTTATTGTCGATTATGGGTCCACCTAAAAATCTTTAAAAAATCCACGTTTATTGTCGATTATGGGTCCACCTAAAGATCTTTAAAAAATCCACGTTTATTATGGACTATGGGTCCACCTAAAAAACTTTAAAAAATCCACGTTTATTGTGGACTGTGGGTCCACCTAAAAATCTTTAAAAAATCCACGTTTATTGTCGATTATGGGTCCACCTAAAAATCTTTAAAAAATCCACGTTTATTATGGACTATGGGTCCACCTAAAAATCTTTAAAAAATCCACGTTTATTATGGACTATGGGTCCACCTAAAAAACTTTAAAAAATCCACGTTTATTGTCGATTATGGGTCCACCTAAAAATCTTTAAAAAATCCACGTTTATTGTGGACTATGGGTCCACCTAAAAATCTTTAAAAAATCCTCGTTTATTGTGGACTATGGGTCCACCTAAAAATCTTTAAAAAATCCACGTTTATTGTCGATTATGGGTCCACCTAAAAATCCACGTTTATTAACGACTATGGGTCCACCTAAAAATCTTTAAAAAATCCACGTTTATTGTGGACTATGGGTCCACCTAAAAATCTTTAAAAAATCCACGTCTATTGTGGACTATGGGTCCACCTAGAAATCCTTAAAAAATCCACTTTTATTGTGGACTATGGGTCCACCTAAAAATCTTTAAAAAATCCACGTTTATTGTGGACTATGGGTCCACCTAAAAATCTTTAAAAAATCCACGTCTATTGTGGACTATGGGTCCACCTAAAAATCTTTAAAAAATCCACGTTTATTGTGGACTATGGGTCCACCTAAAAATCCTTAAAAAATCCACGTTTATTGTGGACTATGGGTCCACCTAAAAATCTTTAAAAAAATCCACGTTTATTGTGGACTATGGGTCCACCTAAAAATCTTTAAAAAATCCACGTTTATTGTGGACTATGGGTCCACCTAAAAATCTTTAAAAAATCCACGTTTATTGTGGACTATGGGTCCACCTAAAAATCTTTAAAAAATCCACGTTTATTGTGGACTATGGGTCCACCTAAAAATCTTTAAAAAATCCGCGTTTATTGTGGACTATGGGTCCACCTAAAAATCTTTAAAAATTCCACGTTTATTGTGGACTATGGGTCCACCTAAGAATCTTTAAAAAAATCCACGTTTATTGTGGACTATGGGTCCACCTAAAAATCTTTAAAAAAATCCACGTTTATTGTGGACTATGGGTCCACCTAAAAATCTTTAAAAAAATCCACGTTTATTATGGACTATGGGTCCACCTAAAAATCTTTAAAAAAATCCACGTTTATTGTGGACTATGGGTCCACCTAAAAATCTTTAAAAAATCCACGTTTATTGTGGACTATGGGTCCACCTAAAAATCTTTAAAAAATCCACGTTTATTGTGGACTATGGGTCCACCTAAAAATCTTTAAAAAATCCGCGTTTATTGTGGACTATGGGTCCACCTAAAAATCTTTAAAAATTCCACGTTTATTGTGGACTATGGATCCATTTAAAAATCTTTAAAAAATCCACGTTTATTGTGGACTATGGGTCAACCTAAAAATCTTTAAAAACTCCACGTTTATTGTGGACTATGGTTCCACCTAAAAATCTTTACAAAATCCACGTTTATTGTGGACTATGGGTCCACCTAAAAATCTTTAAAAAATCCACGTTAACTGTCGATTGTGGGTCCACCTAAAAATCTTTAAAAAATCCACGTTTATTGTGGACTATGGGTCCACCTAAAAATCTTTAAAAAAATCCACGTTTATTGTGGACTATGGGTCCACCTAAAAATCTTTAAAAAATCCACGTTTATTGTCGAATATGGTCCTTCCCTTAAAATCAAATTTTGCTGCTATTTTTAATAAGATTTAAAGATTGCCAAATTAAAGATAACTTTAAAAGACAACTTTATATCTTCTTCACTTACCTTGTCATGCATACATTGACATACATACATGTGTATGTATGTAAATCGGAAATTTCTACACTTCACTTATTTTGTTTGCCACAGAATAGTTGTATTTATCATTTATATATTTTTTTTTTTGCCTGTTTACCAGTGTGTGAAAATATGACAAAAGCTTTTAATATCCTGCCAAGAAAAAAAAACATAGAAAACAGTTTGCTTTGTTAAGATAACAACACATTGTCGGCATGTGCCAGAAGCGTCAGAAGGGGGTGAGTGAATGTCTATGAAGTATTTATGAAAAATTGATTTTTCTCTCTATCACTGACTTTTTCCTGTCATATCTAGTACTTCATTTTTCTTCCTTTTTCTATGTACTGTTGTTGTTGTAGCTCTGAGTGTGTGTATTTTTTTTCTTAGGAAAATTTCTTATCTCTAGTGTGTGGAATTGTGCTCTACATAGCCCTCCTGTTGCTATGTTAAAGAACATATTTTATTAAAGCGGCAGTATTGAGATTTTTTGGATAAAATACTCAAAACACTAGGATTTTTTGTTCCTTGGTAATGGTTCTACCTTTGGGAAAAATCGAAAACTTTAAAGCAACACATTTGATTGTGAATAAAATCAGACTTTCCTAAACACATCAAATACTCGATTTCCATTACTACTTTTTATTCTCGGTACAAATTACTTTGTACATCATATCAATAAAGGTTTTGTTGTTGGGAAACTGTACCTAATTTGGGGCTTGTCAAAATACAGTTCGTTTGTAGAGTATTGTATTGTCTTCACCATGTCGTCTGTTAGCCTATGCCAATTTTTAGATTGGTTGTGGAGAAAACCTTTTTTTTTGTTAATTTCCATAGTTTCCGATTATTGTTAACTTGTATCTCACGAATAAAATTTCGGCTTAACTATTACCTTTTATTTAAGCCTTTTCCTTTGCTCAGCATTTACTTAGCATCCTTTTTAATATAACATTGTATACCTATATCTAAAAAGTGGCAGGAGGTTTCTCCATCCTTGTAATAATGTCAATGTTACCTTTATTCTGCAGTTGCCAAAAAGGATTCTGTGTATGATGTCCTTTTTCCGTTTTTTTTTATTATTATTCTGTATTTCGAAATTTTATGTTTTCCTGTTTCCCAATCCATAGTCATGTTTTACTTTCCAATTATTTTTTAAAACACAACAAGATTTGTTTTTTGTTTTGTATGAAAAAAGCAACAAACAAACAAAGGTTGTAATTTTGCTTAATTTACATGTTTGTAATGCCTTTCTAATTTATTTCCTGTCAAACATTTTGTTTTAAGGGCTACAAGTTATGTTTGTTGAATTTTTCTCTGGTGTAGGTGGTTGGTAATATGGGAAAATAGGAGTGAGTAGCAGGTGAAGGGGTACATGTTTTATTTCTGATATATTGATGTCAACTATTATAAACTTTGTGAAATTCTCTATAAAAAATGCTTTATAAGGAAGAAGAATTACTACGTTATAAAGAAAATTGTTTATAAACTATTTTGAGCGAGAACTATATTTTTATTTATTTAAATAATTTTCCGTTAATTTTGTAATCTGTATTCAAACATAATTTCATATTTTATAGTTAATGAAGAGAACAGTTGTGAGAATAAAGAAATATTTTATATAAAATATTTGTGTGAAGATTCATTTCGAAATCAACCTATACTTCCAGTGACCTCCGATAAATTTTGGAATTCAAAGAAAATATTTAAAATAAAAGCAAGATCTTCCATACTCCAAGAAAAAAACGCAGGTCAATACAGGGAGGAAATGCATGACCTGTCGATTGAAAAGTTGTTAAAATTTCCTTTGTTTTTGTAACAACTACAAAACAAACAAAAGAATTTGTTGTAAAATAAGCAATGAGTTCCGAACTTCCAACCTCTGAACCACCCAACAAATAGACTAAACTGTATTTCGGAGTTTTTCATTATACCCTCAGCATTTATGCTAACGAGGGTATATACACTTTCATACGGGCAAAATGTGCCTCATCGAAATAATGGTTTTAGACCTCAAGTATGTTTGGACGAAATGTGTTTCAGACAATTTGGAGTTGATTTAGCAATGTCCGTCTGTCTGGCTGGCTAACTCTCGAACGGATCAACCGAATCGGTCCAAAATTAGTTTTGTCCAAACTTAGTTTAAGTTCGAAGATGGGTTATATCGGTCTATTCCTTCCGGTACCTCCCCCACAAAAGTTCGGAAAATTTGTGCGCACTATAACTCTTGAAGGAAGTAATCGATTTGGTCCATACTTTGCACATCGTGAAATTTTGACCAGACTTAGATGAGGTTCCAATATGGACTTAATCGGTCCACTCCTTCGGGTACATCCCACACAAAATTTCGGAAATGTTCAGTTTAGGAGCTGCTCTCAAATCGATTTGATTTTTGTTGCAGGAACTTATATTCACTGCCCCTCATACGAAGTTTCATCAGGGGCAAGTCCATACTTCCTGAGAAAATAGCCTGAAAGGTACAAAAACCCCTAAGACACCATGTGTAGTGGTTGGAGCGCAAGATAACTATTGAACGGATCTGCTGATTCGGTCCCACATTTGGCTTTCGTATTATTTTGTCCAAACATAGTTCAATTTCAAAGATAAGCGATATTGGTCCACTCCATCAGGTACCTCCCTCACAAAAGTTCAAAAATGATCGGAAAAATTGTACGCACGATAACTCTTGAAGGAAGTGACCGATATAATCCATAGTTTGCACATCCTAATATATCTACAAGATATATATCAGGTTCGAATATGGACTATATTTGTCTGCTCCTTCTGGTACCTCTCACACAAAATTGCCCATGTGACTTTACTCGGACTTATTAACTTTTCGGCTTCAATGTTGTCTTTATTTATAGCTGTATTGGTTTGCTCTTCGATGGTTCTATACGTGCAACCGGGGAAGTGCGTCGTAAGAGGAATTTCACGAGATTCGGTCAAGTTTTCTGATCAGGTACTGTTATTTCTCTTTATGTAGGTGGGATTTGAGTGAACCTTTGCCATAACTTTGCTTAGTCTGGCTGTATCTTTGGTGCTATCTAGAGATCCACAGAATTCAATCCAGGATTGCTTTTTTGTATTCCTTAAGCTTATCCTTATATGGCTGCCAGGATCCGCTTTGGTAGCTGATGTTGAAAGCTTTTCGTGATTCTTTTCTTAACCTTGATAGCTCGGGCGCGTTAATGGGCATGGGACTTTAAAAGCTGTATCTAAGGATTTCTCTAGAATGGATACAGCCTTTTCTATATCTGCTGTGGTTTCATCTGCATGTCGAATATTTGGAAGTTTGTCTTTCAGAACCCTTTTGAACTTTTCCCAGTTCGTTCTTTTAGGATTGCGAAAACATTTAGTGGTCGTTGCCTTTTCGGATATGTTGAATAGTATCCAATTGTGATCTGAGAAGGACCTCTTATCGGATAATATCCAGTTATCTAGTTCAATTTGTTGTCTGTCTGATACTATCATGAGATCGATGACCTCCTGTCACCCCCTAAAGTTCTCCAGCTTGGAAATACAAAGGTTGGGTTAGTACCTCTGTTGCATATTGTGAGGTTGTTATTCTTTATGAAATCTAAAACTGACTCACCTGTGTCGTTTGCTTCAGTGCTGCCCCACAGGGTATGTCTTGCGTTAGTGTCGCAGCCAATGATTATAGTGTCGTGTGGTAGAATGGCACCCATGAAGCTCGAAACCTCGCTTGGTGGAGCTTGCATTGAGTGGGCCATGTAGCAAGAGGCAATAAGGAACTGCTTACCGTTTTCCAGTTCCTTTATTGAATCGGTGAAGTCCGCTGTGCTAAGCTGGGGACCTAAGAAAGCGTTTATGGTGTTTTTAACAATTAAACATGATCTAGGCTTACCATTATCCTTCATGTATATGGTCTTGTAACCTCTGTTATCCAAGCCTTTTACGTAGGGCTCCTGTATGATGCCTATGTCTAGATCCTCCTCAACCAGAAGGATCCGCAGGTTATCTGAAGCGATTCTCGAGTGCTTCAGATTGATCTGCACGACCTTAAACATCATTTTTATTGGGTGAAGATGTGGATGGCCCCTCTAGCTGCATGTTGTCAAGCAGCTTACCGACATCGTCGATGTCAACCTCATCGTCTTCTCCATTCGGGCCATGTGGGGGTAGTATTTTGACTTTGTCTTCCCTTATGCCAAAGAACAACTTGTTCCCCAATCTTTCGAGAGCCTCTATTCCGGCCTCAGTAATTGAGAGAACTAAGCTCATGATGTTATTGTTAGGTGGCTCAGTGGCGATTACGGACCACTCGTCCATCGGAACATCTTTGTTCATTTTCGCCAGACATTTCAGCAGCTTGGTTCCGTTGCACTCTATCTTGGGCAACCAAACTCTGGCACGAGGTCTCATCGGGATTTCTTGGGCCGGGATCAGCCGCAGGCCGATGTCGTCCCAAGCATCGATAAGCTTAGCTATGCTTTTTTCTAGAAATTCGTTCGAGTACTCATTCATACATTTGATCACCCTGTAACCACGATGTACCTCGCTAGAGAAATGGGGTACAGGAGAATCCTCGTTTGCTAGAACGTGTTCCATAACAAGTTTCGACAATTTGATTTCTACAGTACCCCATTCCGCAGTGGTGATAGGGGACAACTTACCCTCCTTTTCGTTAGCTACGGCAACCAACATGTTGTCTTTAAAAACTTTATTGAAGTGTCGTTTTGTTGTAGATGAGGTTGTGGTGTTGGGTTTTAACTTCTTTCTCTTTGCGGGCTTTGTGTCCTCCGTCCAAGAACGCTCTCGCTTGGAAGAAGATGGGCGATCGTTGATTAGTGAGATTTTGGCATTCTCATAATCCTCAAAAAATTTTGTGTATTTGAGCTTGTCCGCCTCATCCCGTTCATGCACTGTACCGTTAGCAGCATTCTTGGCTATCTTGCCGAGAATAAACTTTGCTTTTTGGTACAGGGCCTTCCGAACGTTGGACGGACTTTTCTTTTTTTGGTTGGAGTCAGTGGATTGTCCATCTTTTGTGACGGACAGAGGCGTTACTTTTTGTGTATTTTGTTGCTGAAGTGAGTCAGAGCTGTTTGCAGAGCTGCCACCACTTAGTTGGCTGGCTAGCAGCTCCTGGCTGGAGGCTAAGAGTTCATCCTCGGAAGAGTTGCCAGACTGCAACGAGGAGTTATTTTTTTGGGTTTGTATGATTTTATTGTATTTTTCTCCATGTATTGTTCCCACGAGTGTGCCGTACGCAGTGACGGCGTGTGCAGACTAGGCTATTCATAAGTACAACTCGACCCGTGCCCTGGCGTCGATGGGGAATTGCTAGCGACCAGACTTCTTTAGACAATTGTCGGCCATTCAGATCCTCAGCACAACTCCCACTACCTTGATCTTAAAAGTGTTTATGTATGTCGCTCGTCCCAAGGTAACTTTGGAGTATTCAGTCCACCCCCTGGGCTAGTGACAATTCCCTCCTCCTTTTGCAACCGGGCTTGGGGCTGTCTTTGTCGGAGTTATCTACCAGATATAGATCAGGTTCAAATATGGACTGTATTTGTCCACTTCATCCAGTACCTCCCAAACAAAATTTCGGATAAGTTCACTTTAAGACCTTCTATCGAATCACTGACAATATATCTATATACATATTTTTTAAATTATATTTGCACTCTCTAATATTATGTTTCATTTTTTCTTTCTTTTTAGGTAAGAATAACATTTGGATATACAATTTTTATATTACGGAGGTAAAGTATTCCTGCCATTAAAACCTATTTATAGAAGGTCTAAAATGTCACTGAAACACCCTTTTCTGATTAAATTAATTTCCAAAATGTGACAAATTAATTTGGAATTTAAATCCATACCTCACACAGCTTCTCTTCAATGATAATCTTCACATTTACTCGAATTTTATGAACATAACTCCCATAAACCATCATTATTAAAAATATGGATCATAATTAGTTGCTGTTCTTTGTAATCCTCCCATCATAATGACACTAATCATCCGCCGCATGCATAGATAGATACAAATGTATTTTCTTTTTCTTTGCCACATGCCTCCTTTTTGCCTATAACCAATTCCATTAACTTCTATTAACCCAGTTACATTTTAAATGAGAGAATTCACAAATGAATTGTTATCTGCCAGCCTGGCTGCCTTCTTTCCTGTCTGACTGTCTGCCAACCTTCCATTTGGCTGCTGTGTGAAATGCAATGCATAATAAATTGTTAGAAAAGACGATGAGGAAGATACGACATAGAGAGGGTGGTTGATTTTGTAAATGGTGTTAAGAAATTATGTGACAACCACACCTCCCCCTTCCTTCCTTCCTGACTCATCAGTGTATTGCTATGACAAAACATCAGCTGCATTTCTTGTACAAAACAACACTCTAAGGGCCAAACAACGAACTTTTGTTGTCGTAGCTGGTGTTTGGATGAAAAGAATGAAAGCTTTTAGTTTGGGAATTTTTCCTGGGAAAGTTGTGTATTTTTATTAAAGTAATTGTCATAGTGAAAATACTATTAAGAGGGTGAAGGGAAGACCAATTTTGTTTTTTGGTCTAGAAACGTATTAATGAAATCTACTTGGACCTTGGAAGAGCCTTTAAGACAAATCCGTATTCGCACCAATAGATGGTGTGTGTTAATGGGGAAAATGTCTCCTACGGAAAATATCTCCTCCAAAGATATAAATGGTGTAATGATATGCACACCAGCCTTGCAAGTTGAATGCTCGGTTTCGTTTCCCAGATGAGGCAATATTTTATTGTAATATTCATCGGTGACAGAATATCCCTCAGTGTAATAATGGCGACATTTCCTGAATTTTTTAGCCATGTAAAACTTCTCTACAGTGCAACGTATAATAAAAATATTTCAGCTTTGGGCATTTTCGATATCTTATCAGAATCTTATCTTTATTGGTAATTTATTGACCATATTTGTGACTAGGGTTGTGGCTAAAGATTATAGTTATTGATTAACCTGTCAGTTGTTAGGAGATTAAGATTGCAATATAGACTAATTTATGGCTGGCATAAAAATGTTTAACCCTCATTTTGAATTTTTGGATCAAAATGGTTAGAAAGCGTTTTATAATATTAAGTTCAATACAAGACAAAAGAAATTTTGAAAGATTCCAGCGTAAATTTGTGGGAATGTACAATAGAAAGAGTGGTCCTTATTATTTCACTGACAGACCCAATCAACATATCGTCGATACCAATACAGACATGTGTACATTGAGGTGGCAGCCGGGTGTTTTGAGGTTCCGGCATGGAAAAACCTGCCTACCCGGGCCAACATGGATGGGTTCAGTTCATCGACATCCACCACATTCAAACTTCGGTGAGATTGCATTAGATGTAGGGAGTGAATTATCTCTGT
This sequence comes from Musca autumnalis, assembly GCF_047663935.1. Lineage (NCBI taxonomy): Eukaryota > Metazoa > Arthropoda > Insecta > Diptera > Muscidae > Musca > Musca autumnalis. Next base: position 213,142,525 of record NW_027411866.1, on the reverse strand, counting down.
ACTTGTCCATGTGAGGGACTACGACAGGGACTATGTTGTCATTTGAATCGTCGTTAGTAGAGGGAGTCTCGTACTCCCTGCAGTCCCCCCAACGATTGCTGTTCCAATCCCTGAAAAAGCATCCTTTTTGCAATTTAATTGCAATGGACTCTGAGGTAAGATCGAGGAAATAGTGGATTTTATGAGTCAGTAGAATACCATGTAGGCGGCGGTGCAGAAAACCAAGCTCTACAACAACTGCAGATACAGGGTTGTGATTGTTACAACGTATTAAGGAAGGATAGCACCACAAATGGAGATGGGGGATTAGCTTTCCTATTGCTCCAAACTGTTCAATACAGACTTACCTTGCTTAAGCCTTGCTCTAATGACCCGTACATGGAGTGTTTGGGAGTAGCAGTCAGGTGTGGAACTGCAGGGGTAGAGTTGTTGAACGTATACATCTCGCCGATATATAGCTATACTCCAGGTGATAGACCCAACATAGCCCGCTTTTTTAAGGGCAATAACCGTCTATTCTTGGGGGACCTGAATGCACATCATGACTTGTGGCATTCGGTCTTTGGTAATGACCAAAGTGGTACTAGTGCTGGCTGAGCAGATTGATACCATAACGTTTTGCAATGTCAGTAAAGGCGCCCTTCCAGAATTAGTGTAGAGTGTCACAGTTCTCCAGACCATCGTGTCATCTGGTCAGACAAATGACATCAACTGGCAACCCATTGTTTCTCTTGGGTCAGATTATCTCCTCATAATTGTCTCCATCTGCAGACCGCCCGATTTCATTACCTCTGAACGCCGCACTCTCATTAATTATGGGAAAGCTAATTGGATAAGTTTCAAAGAGTTCATAATAATCGCTTCAGAACTGATTGATCGGTGAGCATACGCGGAACAAATGGCTAAATGATCTGAAGAGTTACAAAATTGGAGACGGAATAAATGAATTGTGGTCAACGGTTAAGACACTCTCGAACCACGGAAGGAAAGAAGATAGGACATCAGTCATGTTTGGCAACGTTACGGTGACTGATCCAAAGAGGTGCGCAAGTTATTTGAATCTACAGTTTGTCAAGCACCCCACACACATATTAGTCGAAAACAGTGATGGTGGCGCTTCAGTTTTCAAAAGCCTTTGATACTATCAAACACTCCCAGCTGTTTGAGGACATTGAGCAGACCGCCCTCCAGACAAGTTTGAAACTTTGGAAAATCAATCATACGTGTGGACGATGATGATGATCTTGGCGTCAGGTACATTTCCTGATGTCATTTGTGAAAGGCTAAACTCCTATAAAACTGATCTTACCTCTTTTTTCTACGCGAGGAATATGCAAATATCCGCCACTAAATCTACGGCCACTCTGTTCACCACATGACAGCGGAGGTGAGCGCAGAGTTTAATGTCATGGTCGATGGTAGAAGTCGATACATAGGTAATCACTGGCCGTTCTGTTGCTTTCTTTGTCAGCACCCGAAGTGACAGCCACTCAAGGACCTTATTCTTTCACAATCTTATCACAAATAACAGTGGGTCACGCGGACGACTTAAAAAACATTACACCCAATTTCTTGGGGTAGTTATTTATCAGATTCAGGTCGACCATCGACCAATATATTTAGGAGGAACTTCATTTTATATTTATACCCTCAGCATTTATGCTAACGAGGATATGTAGACTTTCATACGGGCAAAATGTGCCTCATCTTAATAATGGTTTTAGACCCCAAGTATGTTTGGACGAAATGTGTTTCAGACAATTTGGAGTTAATTTAGCCATGTCCGTCCGTCTGTCTGTCTGGCTGGCTGGTGCGCACGATAACTCTCGAACAGATGAACCGATTTGGTGCAAAAGTTGGCTATCGCAATATTTTGTCCAAACTTAGTTTAAGTTCGAAGATGGATTATATCGGTTCACTCCTTCCGGTACCTCCCCCACAAAACTTCGAAAATGTTCGGAAAATTTGTGCGAACGATAACTCTTGAGGGGAATAACCGACCTGGTCTATACTTTGCACATCGTGATATTTCTACCAAACTTAGATGAGGTTCCAATATGGACTCAATAGGTCCACGCCTTCCGGTACCTACCACACAAAATTTCGGAAAAGTTCAGTTTAGGACCTGCTCTCGAATAGTTTTGATTCTTGTTGCAACAAGTTGTATTCACTGCCCCCATACGACGGTACAAGTTTCATCAGGAGCAAATCCATACTTCCTGAGAAAATAGCCTAAAAGTTGCAAAGAACCCCTATGACATCGTGTGTAGTGGTTGGAGCGCAAGATAACTCTCGAACGGATCTGCAGATTCTGTCCAAAATTTGGCCTTCGTAATATGTTTTCCAAAAGTAGTCGGTCCACTCCTTCAGGTACCTCCCCCACAAAAGTTGAAAAATGTTCGGAAAAATTGTGTGCACGATAACTTTTGAAGGGAGTGACCGATGTAATCCATACTTTGCACATCCTAATATATCTACCAGATATAGATCAGGTTCGAATATGGACTATATTTGTCTCCTCCATCTGGTACCTCTTACACAAAATTTCGGATAAGTTCACTTTAAGACCTGCTCTCGAATCACTTTAATTTGTGTTGAAGCGATTTGCATTTGCTACCTCCATTAGACGGTAAACGTTTTTTCAGGGTCGAGTCCATATTTCTTGGGAAAACAGCACGAAAGGTGTAAAAACCCCCTATGTCACCATATGTGGCGGTCGGAGAGAACGATAACTCTCGAACTGTTCAACCGATTTTGTCCAACATTTGGTCTTCGTCATATTATATTCAAACTTAGTTTCATAGGACAATACCGGTCCACAACTTTCGGTACTTTTACGCAATATTTAAAAAGTGTCGCTAAAATGCTAGGACGATATCACTTGAAAGGAACAACAAATTGGTTGTCATACTTTGGTTCTCCCAATATTTAGTTTAACTTCTAAAATGGCCCATATCGGTCCTTCCTAAGGGTGCCTGCCCTACAAAAGTTCAACATTTGTGTCTTAGTGCAGTTAATTCCTAATCCACATTTTTGTCGGCAAGTTCAAATGTCCAAAAAGGACCACAAAATTCAGAAGAGTCCTTAAATACATTCGATCTGTCCGTAGGTGAAAGTTTCACTTCACATTGGCTGAGGGTATATATCTGTCGGCAAAGCCGACTGACACTTTTTTACTTGTATCATATTCATTCCATATGAAAGAGCGTCAATAAGTGTAGAATTTTAGCTACTGGTGACAGAAGAGAAATCAGACTGTACGATTAGGCTTTGCTGGTAGCCTTGCCTTGGCTTCAGTAGTGGGACCACCCAAATACTCAACTCCTGATTCATCCATCCATCTTTCGCTCTCGGAGTGCTTTATACTAGTAGAGTGCTGGTTAAAAAAACACGTGCACTTTTTCGTTCGTTCGTACCACGAAGCCTGGGGAATTCGGTTTAATTTCGCTTATTCGATCACCAGGTATATAGCGAGCGGCTGTGGTTGTGATGATGTTACGAAAAATTATCTCAGCTAACGGAGGATCTAAGTACATTTTCTGGAAGGTGGTGTGAGCCAAGGAAAATTACGGGTTAGCAGGACACGTCATTTATCACAATGGTGATATCTGTGACAATCTCATCTTAACCTCGTAGGAGTGTCTTCTTTCGCCGTTCAAAATGTGCAGCTATAAATTTTTTTTTGTACTGCGCTTGTTTTACTCTAGTCATCGCCTAGGTTAAGTTAGGTTGAAAAGGGAGGCGTGACGACATACACATACCATACACATACACCAAAGCTCATGATGAGCCCTGAAGTCCCCTAACGCCAGACTAACCGTCTAAAAGACAGGTAATATAAGGTTTCGTGCTTATCAGTAATTTTAGTTGATGCCGGTAGCATTTTTTGGAGTTTCTTTGCATTATCTCAAGATGTATGATCTTGCCATACACCGAGGTAATAGGGGACGCGAGCACAACCTGCTGTTGAACTGAGTCGAAGCGAAATTTGGATTTTTATGGGATGTACCGAAAGGATTGAACCAAATCGGTTACCCTCATTGAGAGTTATCGTGCGCACAATTTTAGCGACAACTTTTGTGGGGTTGGTTTACGAACGAGTGGGCCGACATGGTCCATCTTCAAACTTAATCTAACGACAAAGTATTGACCAAAATTTTTGAGGACAAATTGGCCCAAAAACGCGGATTCTTTAAAGAATATTTTTTTAAGACCAATTGGTCCCAAAACTTGGATTTTTTAAAGAATATTTTTTTTAAGAACAAATTGGCCAAAAACGTGGATTCTTTAAAGAATATGTTTTGAGGGCAAATTTGCCCCAAAACAAGGATTCTTTAAAAAATATTTTTGAGGACAAATTGGCCCCAAAAAAGAATGTCATTCGAGGATAAATTGGTCCCAAAACGTGAATTCTTTAAAGAATATTATTTGAGGACAAATTGGCCCCAAAACGTGGAATCTTTGAAGAGTATTGTTTGAGAACAAATTGGCCCCAAAACGTGGATTCTTTAAAGAATATTTTTGAGCACCAATTGGTCCCAAAACGTGGATTATTTAAAGAATATTTTTTGAGCACCAATTGGCCTCAAAACGTGGATTCTTTAAAGAATATTTTTTGAAGAAAAATTTTCCCCTAAACGTGGATTCTTTAAAGAATATTTTTTGAGCACCAATTGGCCCCAAAACGTGGATTCTTTAAAGAATATTTTTTGAGGACAAATTGGCCCCAAAACGTGGATTCTTTAAAGAATATTTTTTGAGGACAAATTGGCCCCAAAACGTGGATTCTTTAAAGAATATTTTTTGAGGACAAATTGGCCCCAAAACGTGGATTCTTTAAAGAATATTTTTTGAGGACAAATTGGCCCCAAAACGTGGATTCTTTAAAGAATATTTTTTGAGGACAAATTGGCCCCAAAACGTGGATTCTTTAAAGAATATTTTTTGAGGACAAATTGGCCCCAAAACGTGGATTCTTTAAAGAATATTTTTTGAGGACAAATTGGCCCCAAAACGTGGATTCTTTAAAGAATATTTTTAAACTGAATCGAACCAAAATTTTGATTTTTTAGGTGATGTACCGGAAGGAGTGTACCGTATGTATCGAAAAAATATTACGATGGGCCCATCTTCAAACTTAAAGTTTGGTTGATCTGTTGATCCAATCCACATTGTCTGGAACGGATTTCGTTCAAACATACTTTGGGGCCACATCTTGGATCGTATCAAAGTCTAATACCCTATTGGTATACCCTCAAATATTTAAAAATTTAAACTTTGCGATATTATATTTTTTATTATATTCTTTTTATTAATATTCCGAAAAATCCCTTCTCCTTAAACAAGATTTGTATTCTAACGGTAGGCAACCTGCAAGAGATTTGACACTAGTTTTTCACTAGAAGTTCTGTCAAACTGCCTGTCCTGTCTTAACTATTTTCAAATTTCAAACCTTTCCCCTTTCCCGAATGAAACCCCCCACCAACCATGTTCCATGTAAAATTTTATCGATCTAAATAACATTCTTATCTTGAATATTTTTTTGTGTCTGTCATGACAACAACAACATTGTTGTGAGGAGACGACTATGTCTGGTTCCAATAACTTTTAACTTTAAATAAAAGAGGAAGTTTTGCAAAACGAACTTCCTTAAAATTCCTGTTGTGGTTGTCTATATAAAACTGCTATGGCACGAACAAGACGCTCGGTTGGTTTTGGTTCGTATTATAACAGGCAATAAACTTTGGTAGTGTTTTAGTTTGTTATTGCATTGGTAACACCATATTAAACTACCAGTGCAGCTGGTGGCTGGTTGGCTGGTGGTGGTGGTGGTGCTGTTGGTATTGTTGCCAAACAGTGATAGTGTCAATTTGTAATTTACAAAGTACACGGAGTACAACGACGATGCAACCAAATGACAACAACAACAATAACATGAAAAATACTACTACTTTAGGAATACTGCTGGTGTTGTTGTTTTTGCTGGGTAATATTAGACCAGATATAAATGTTTTAAGGTTATGCAAAGTTGTTTGAATGTTTTACAACATGAAGTACCCCCCAAATGCTGCCGCCTTTCTCTTCGTCTCTTTATCACCTTTTATGTAAATAGTCAATACCCTTTTGAAACAATAAGGCCATACCAGGTTGTTGTGTTTTTGGGTGGCCATATAGCTATGTTACCTAGTTTCTTGGTTACTGCAAAATGTCACCTCCCCCTCCCCTCAACTCCCTTCCACTGAAGCAACTGTCAGGGTAACAACAAAGTTTTTAAAACCATGCAAAATTTATAGGAAAAGTGTTTAACATGAAAATCTCTTTTACAGTTATACCAGTAGCAGCAGCAACAACAACCACAACAACTTTGCAAATACAATAACAACTTATTGTTGTCGCTGTCGTCATCGTGTTGTTGTTGTTTTCCATTGTTGCTGCTGCTCCTCCAACATGTCACTTGGGATAGGTTACAAGTTACACATTTGCTTGTTGTTGTTGTTAGTCGTTGTTGGCCACCAAAGTAGAGTCGCATTAACGCTTCGGTTGACTGGTTAAAATGCATGTCTTTGGTGGTTGTTGCTGTTTCACTCCTGGTGGCCAAAAATGTTTGGTTTGAGAACTATTGAGGTGTGGAGTGAGTTTATGTACACAAAAAGTTCGGTTAATGTGTAACAACATCCAAGGACTTTATGCAGGAGATGTTGTTGGGTTTTATGGGAGCTTAATGTGTTAAACAAAATTATAGGTATTTAAACAAAGAACCTTGCTAAGAGATTAAAAATAAGACAATTAATTTGCCTATCATGAACAAACACAGCAACATATTTTCAAAGTTTCAAATAAAACGGAAAAAGACGTGGATCTTTTAAGACATTTTTTCAGCACCTAATAAATAGTAAGTTTGCATATAACAGGATACAGCTCTAATGCAAACGGCGTTTAACAGACCATAATGCGAGGTTATATTAAAGCATATTTTTTTTTTTAGTAACACCGACCACAAAACTGACATTTTTTAATATTTCTTTAGCAATAATAGACCACAAAAACACTGCCCACAAATTAAGATATTTTTTTTTTTATTTATTTATTTCAGTCTTTAGAATATACATTCCTTACAGACTATGATATTATATAATATACAAAGTAATATTTAAAATAAACATTTCAATTAAAAACAACAGAAAAATACATTTTGAAAATATCTTTTGAAATGCTGAACTCTATATGTTGTTGAAATTTCTTTTGATAACTCAGGTTAACATCATTTATATAATAGTAAGCGCGGGTTAACGGACTGTGACAAGCATAATTTACTCGATGTACAGGGACATTAAAAACATCATATTTTTTTAAGAATATTTATTCAAATAAAATAAAATTGTTTTGAGGAGCATCAGAACACAAAACGTGTGTTGTACACATTTGGGGAAACGTGGATTTAAAAAAAAATCAGGAATATTTTTTAAGCAACGTTAATTTGTTGTTTTAATTTTTTTAAGCAACGATAATTTATTAAAATGTATTTTTGGGAAAAGACGTTATTTTTAATATTTTTGAGGAAAGTGCATAAAAACATTTTTTTGAGCAACGTTAATTTTTTTTAAATATTTTAAGTAAAAACTATTTTTGTCCAACGTTGGAATTTTTATAACATATTTTAAAACATATTTTTTTAAATAAAATATTTTAAAACCACCTGGATTATAAAAAAATATTTTTAGCAACCTGGTTTTTTTAAAAATATTTTTGAGCAACATGGATTAAAAAAAAATATTTTATATGTTTTGTGGATTAAAAAAAAAATACTTTTTGTCGACGATGTTTTGTTTAAAAATATTTTTGGGTAACGTGAATTTTTATACCCTACACCACTATGTGGTAAGGGGTATTATGTGTTAGTGCATTTGTATGTAACATACAAAAGGAAGCGAGATAGATCCATAGTTCCTTCTAGGGATATACATAGAATCACTTTCTGAGTCGATTTATGCATGTCCGTCCGTCCGTTCGCAACATACAGGTCGAATTTGTTGACCGATTTCGCTGAAAATTGGGGAATACCATTTTTTTAGCCGTCGGAAGATCAAGTTCGAAGATGGGATATATCGGTCCACGTTTTGGTGTAGCCCCCATATAACGGTACCCCCCGATTTACGGTTTTTTGACGTTTTCAGCTACATTTTCTGACCAATTTGGCTATAATTTGACATTTAGGGTTCTTACGTGTAAACATATATAACAAAACTTGTGGACATAGGTCCACGTTTTGGTATAGCCCCCATATAACGGTACCCGCCGATTTGCGGTATTTTGACGTTTTTAGCTACATTTTCAGACCGATTTAGCTATAACTTGACATTTAGTGTTCTTAAGTATCAATAAACTTATATAACAAAAGTTGTGGACATAGGTCCACGTTTTGGTATATCCCCCAAATAACGGTACCCCCCAATTTACGGTGTTTTGACGTTTTTAGCTACACTTTCAGACCGATGTAGCTATAATTTAACATTTAGGGTTCTTAAGTGTCAATAAACTTATATAACAAAAGTTGTGGACATAGGTCCCCGTTTTGGTATAGCCCCCATATAACGGTGCCCCCGATTTACGGTGTTTTGATGTTTTTAGCTACATTTTCAGACCGATATAGCTATAATTTGACATTTAGGGTTCTTAAGTGTCAATAAACTTATATAACAAAAGTTGTGGACATAGGTCCACGTTTCGTTATAGCCCCCATATAACGGTACCCCCCGATTTACGGTATTTTGAGAGTTGTAGCTACATTTTCAGACCGATTTAGCTATATTTTGACACTTAGGGTTCTTAAGTGTCAATAAACTTATATAACAAAAGTTGTGGGCATAGGTCCACGTTTCGGTATAGCCCCCATATAATGGTACCCCCCGATTTACGGTATTTTGAGAGTTTTAGCTACATTTTCAGACCGATTTAGCTATATTTTGACACTTAGGGTTTTTAAGTGTCAATAAACTTATATAACAAAAGTTGTGGACATAGGTCCACGTTTCGGTATAGCCCCCATATAACGGTACCCCCCGATTTACGGTATTTTGAGAGTTTTAGCTACATTTTCAGACCGATGTAGCTATAATTTGACATTTAAAGTTCTTAAATGTCAATAAACTTATATAACAAAACTTGTGGACATAGGTCCACGTTTTGGTATAGCCCCCATATAACGGTTCATTTAAGTTCATTTTTTCGTATAGCCCAGATACCTCCGAACTAGCTGTTAATGACATTTGAAGTTCCCACGTTATGTACCGATTTTCGATATTTTGAAGATTCTATCTAAATTTTTAACCGAATTAGGAGTTATTTGACATTAAAGGCTCCCATCAAAAACTGTCAACATAGGCCCATGTTTTATTATAACCCCTATATAACAGTACCTCCCAATTTCTAGCCCACCAAAAATTGTCAACATACATAGTTAGATATAGGCACCATAAAAAAGGGCCTCCCGAATGAAGCATAAATGTACATAAACATTATATGACATTTTAACGTACCCACTTAAATTTGGGGACAGGAATGAAAAGTAATTATTCCATTTTAGTGGAGGGTATGAAAAGTTCGGCCGAACTTAATGCTTTTTTACTTGTTTAAAATATTTTTGAGCAACATTGACTTTTTAAATTTTTTTTTGAGCAACGTGGATTTAAAAAAAATATTGTTGAGCAATGTGGATTTAAAAAAATATCTCTGAGCAACGTTAATTTAAAAATATATTTTTGAGCTATGTGGATTAAAACCAATGTGGATTTAAAACAATTATTTTGAGCAACACGTATTAAAAAAAGATATTTTTGAGAAACGTGGATTTTTTAAAAAACAAAAAAAAAAAAAAATTGGGCAACGTTTGTAATAAAATTTTTTTTAAGAAACTGGAATTGTTTAAAAATAGTTTTGAGCAAAATGTATTTATTGAAAAATATTTTTGAGCAATGTGGATTTTTTGAAAAATGTTTTGAGCAACCTGGGACTTTTAAAAAACTTTTTTGAGCAATCTGCATTTTTTGCAAAATATTTTTGAACAACGCGGATTTTTCAAAAATATTTTGAACGACGTGGATTTTTTTAAAAGGTTTTTTGAGCAACGTAGATTTTTTAAATAAATATTTTTGAGCAACGTAGATTTTTTAAATAAATATTTTTGAGCAACGTGGATTTTTTAAAAAATATTTTTGAGCAACGTAGATTTTGTAAAAAATATTTTTGAGCAACGTAGATTTTTTAAAAAAATATTTTTGAGCAACGTAGATTTTTTGAAAAATATTTTTGAGCAACGTAGATTTTTTAAAAAATATTTTTGAGCAACGTGGATTTTTTAAAAAATATTTTTGAGCAACGTGGATTTTTTAAAAAATATTTTTGAGCAACGTGGATTTTTTAAAAAATATTTTTGAGCAACGTGGATTTTTATTTTTACAATCAACGTGGATTTTTTAAGAAATATTTTTTTCAATCAACGCACAGTGGGGACACATAGGCCTAAAGTTGCTCAAAACTCAAAATATGAAAAACGGGTTTTTATGAAAAAATGTTGATAATCAGCAACCTGACTCTTTTCTACATTTGCTATAACCATCCTCGACTTTGTAAGATTAACCAATCCAATGCAGCAGTCGATTAAACTCAGCCTTCAGTAGGGCAAAAGGTAAATTTTCGAAAACTAAGAAATTAGGTGGACATTAAAATGACATTATTTCCCCGAAAATTTATATTTTTCAAGATTTATAGTTTTTGTACAGTCTCAGAACAAGATTAGCATTTAAAATTTTCAGATTTATTTTACATCTTTGCTCTTTAATAATGGTGATACATATCCTCTTTATAACAATTTTTTATGATAATTTTTAAGATTTCTACAATTTCAATAGTGAAAAAGTCTACTTCCCCGTCATTTCCCGACCATAGTTTCTTCTAATGTCGACGTCGGAAAAATGTTCCTTAAAAAAATCGACGTCGAAAAAATATTCTTTAAAAAAATCACGTCGAAAAAATATTCTTTAAAAAATCTACTCAAAAAAAAAATAATTTTAGAAATCCACGTCGAAAAAAATAGTTTCAGAAATTCAAGTCGAAATCAAAATAATTTAAGAAATCCACGTCGAAAAAATAGTTTAAGAAATACACCTCAAATATTTTCCAAAAAATCCACGTCGAAAAAATATTCCCTAAAAGTTCACGCCGAAAAGATATTCTTTAAAAATCCACGTCAAAAAATATTCCCTAAAAGTTCACGCCGAAAAGATATTCTTTAAAAATCCACGTCAAAAAATATGTTGTTAAAAATCCATGTCGAAAAAATATTCTTTAAAAAATTCACGAACAAAAAATATTCTTTAAAAAAATGCACCGCGAAAAAAATGTTGTAATAAATCCTTTGTTCGACGTGGTTTTTTAAGGAATATTTTTTGACGTGGATTCTTTAAGGAATATTTTTTCGACGTGGAATTTTAAAAAAATATTTTTTTGAGTAAAAAACACCAACAACTAAAACACACATCTCAACAAAACTGCCAAAGTGAATCTTTTTTTGACGTGGATTTTTTAAGAAATATTTTTTCTACGTGGTTTTTTATTTTTGATCAACGTGAATTTTTTAAAAATTAATTTTGAGCAATGTTGATTTTTATTTTTTCAGTCAACGTGGATTTTTCTAAGGAATATTTTTTCAATCAACGTGGATTTTTTAAGAAATATTTTTAGACGTGTATTTTTCGTCGAATAAATATTCCTTAAAAAATCTACGTCGAAAAATATCCCTTAAAAAATCCACGTCGAAAAAATATGCTTTAAAAAATTCAAGTCAAAAAAATTTCCTTAAGAAATCGACGTCGTAAAAATATTCTTTAAAAAAATCACGTCAAAAAATATTCTTTAAAAATTTCACGTCGACAAAAATAAGAAATCCACTTCGAAAAAAATAGTTTCGGAAATCCAAGTCGAAATCAAAATAATTTAAGAAATCCACGTCGAAAAAATATTCCCTAAAAATTCACGTCAAAAAAAATATTTTGTAAAAAGTCAAAGTCGAAAAAATATTTAAAAAATTCACGTCGAAAAGATATCCCTTATAAAATCCCTTATAAAATCCTTCGTTCGACGTGGTTTTTTAAATACATATTTTTTGACGTGGATTCTTTAAGAAATATTTTTTCGATGTGAACTTTTTAAGGAATATTTTTTCGACGTGCTTTTTTTAAGGAATATTTTTTCGACGTGGTATTTTAAAAAATATTTTTTTGATGTGAATTTTTTAAGGAATATTTTTTCGACGTGGATTTCTTAAAGTATTTTTATGAAAACTTTTCTTTAAAGAAACATTTTTGTCGAGGAGTTTTTTTCGACTTAGATTTTTAAAATAATTTCACTTCGATTTTTAAATTATTTTTTAGACTTAGATTTTTTATTTTAAACAATATTTTTTGATTTCGATTTTTTAAAGAGTATTTTTTCGACATAGATTTTTAAATTAGTTTTTCGACTTATAATCCAAGAGGTCTTCTCATATCTGTCATATCCGATTCAAACGCCAGGAAACTTCACATTTTCAACGGTGGCAATAGTACCTCTCAGCGTAATGTAGGTGACATTTCCTGAGAATTTCAGCGGACTCGGATTCCATACCATGAAAAATGTATTCTTATGGAAAAGAAGCAAATATGTCGCCTCATAAGACAGCATTAATGCATAGAAGACCATTAAGTGTTATAGAAGACCACATACCAAAAACCATGAATATTTTAATGCTCTTTTTAAGGAGCAACAGAGCAAAACATTTTTTAAGAATATTTTTTCAATATATGATTTGTACTCTATATAAACCTTTCTTATACTCTTATCTTCTTCTTCTCCTTTGTCCATTTCGCATCCCTTTTAATCGACATTTACTTACTTTCTTTTGCCTAATCAAATAAAAACCAAAAAGCCCATTGACTTCACAAGTTGTCAGGTGTTGTAATGTTTACTTCTTAAGGCATTTCCGTGTTCATTGTCCTCATTTTTTGCTGTTAACTTAACTAAAAGCTTTGACAATGTTTACAAAACATAGAAATTAAAGGTATTAACCCAACTGGATTTTCATGCACCTTTCAATATTTACTTTTGTCGTTCAACCCCATCTTTCCCCAAAGAAAGAAAGAAATGTTTGTCGCCGGAGACAAAAGTGCTATCTCTTATTGTGATGGAAGGTGCAACCTTTCATACAAAATGGACTAATATGAAGAAAGAGGGCACACGGAAGATGATGGCCAACCCCTTAGCCTTTTGGCAAAACATTTTTGTTGATGTTCTTGTTTTTTTGCAAATTGTAAAGTGATGATATTTTTCAATTTACTTGACTTTATTTTATTTTCTTTATCTTCCCTTTCCATTCCATTCCGTCTTTCCGTTTTCCTCTTCATACTCCTTGTGGACAAACAAATACTCCGGGGTATTTCTGCTGCTACATCATCTACTTGTTACAATAATCCACCAAATAGGCATTTGTTGTTATTTGTTGCTACTGCTGTTACCTTTTTTTTTGCTTTTGCCTTCCTTGTTGTTGCTGTTTTTTCTATTATTTTTATTCAGTTACTTTAGTTGTTAATGTTTTTGCCATTTCCCCATTTTGGTTGCTGACTGCTGTTATTTTTATTGTTTGTTGACTTTCCTTTAGCCCCATAGAAGTTATTCTGTTTTCTATTTGCTTTAGAGCTTCGCTTCCCGCCCCTAAGAAGTTCCAATAACTTTCGTCCCCTTTTTCAGGATAATCCTTAATGTGACAGCATTTCAATTTCGTGAATTTGTGACATCTTATCATGTCAAAAATTGTGAGAAGTAGTTGGGGGGAAACTACAACGAATCATCATCATCATCTCCATCCAGCGAAAAGTGTGTCACAGACATATAGGATTTGTTTGTAGTATCTTTCCCTCTCTTTCTGACACTTAACACCAATTGCTTGAGTCTATCCATGACTAAAGAAAAACATTCCCCAGAGCTTTCGTCTCGGAGTTTTTTCTTCTTTGTGGATATCGTTTCTTGTGTCTCCGGTAAAACTTCTCCATTTAATACCTGAGGTGGCATGTGGCATGCGGCATTATCATTGCGGCATTTTTATTTATTTCATTTGTAATAGAGAACAATTCCATTACAACAACACTGAAGAATAATAAGAGATAGAAAAAAAAGGCGGGGACATTTCCAACCCTATACCATCGATTATTGTTGTATAGATGAAACAAATGAAATTAAAATTAATTACGAAATTAAAATGGATTTTCTCAGGAGTAGAAAAAGAAGAACTACACTTGTCCAATCCTTGTAGATACTGTTGTAATTCGACTCAGTTGCTACTGCCTTAACTGGCCGCCACAAGGGTGTTATTGAATTAACTTTCCATGAAGTGTTTGCAGGGATTCGATTTTTTAATAAGGGTGCGAATGAAGAAGAGTTGAGAGATTTAAACCACCACCAAATGTATTTTTTTTTTTGATAAGAGAAAAATTAATAGAATTTTAGAAGGCAAGTTTATCAAAAGATCGTAATCTCCAAATTATGTGTTTCAAAATTCTTATCACACAGGGATTGCATTTTGTACCATAACATGTGCTTCAATAGAGAATGGGCAAAATGGGTACGTGGGTACTTTTTTCATTAATGTCAAAATGCTCGTTTTGTGCACTATGGATACCCAACAAATATTCTTGAAAAATCAGACTGTGGATACTCAAATATTACTCATTAAAAATACAGGTTTGTGGACTTGCTTCTAAAATTTTCCTTAAAAACTTCACTACAGAACAATACTTACTTACTTAGCTGGCCCATTACAGAACATTTGTTCCATAGACCGAACTAAGAAAAGATCTCCAATTCTATCTATTTGTTGCTTCGCACTCTGGAATACCTCGCCTTTTCATCTCATCATCCACTTGTTTGCGCCATCTATTCCTTGGCCTGCCGATTCTACGTGCACCGCCATGTGACATGTATTCATACGCCTTTTTAGAGGGTTCATCATCGCTCCTTCTTATGATATGGCCTAGCCAACGCAATCGTTGCATCTCGATACGTTTAAATATAGATGTCGTTGTATAGCAGATACAGCTCGTGGTTCATACGACGTCGATATTCACCGTCAACGCAAATCGGCAAATCGAAGAATTTGCCTCTCAAACACACCAAGCACTGCCTTATCTGCTTGCGCAAGTACCCATGCTTCGGAGCCATATATTAGCACGGACAGTATCAGCGTTTTATATAGTGTTATTTTTGTTTGACGAGATGTGGCTTTGTTTTTAAATTGCTTACTTAAACCATAGCAGCATCTGTTGGCCAATACAATTCTTCTTCTTATTTCACAACTGATGTTGTTTGTTGTGTTTACGGCAATGCCAAGGTAGACGAAGTCTTTATCTACCTCAAAATTGTAGGTATCAACTTCCACAGTTGGTCCGAGCTCTATGGACGCTTTGCGCGTCGACACCATCAACTTCGTCTTTTCGACGTTTACCGCCAGACCCACTTTCGCAGATTCTGCTTCGACCTTCCTAAAGGTATCAGTTACTTCCTTTACTGATCGTCCCATGATGTCTATGTCATCAGTATAAGGAAGTAACATGTGGCTAATGGTGTAAATTGTGCCATTTCTTTTGACATTTGCATCTCGTATTACCTTTACCTCTTTTGGTACTGAACTGTTCGGAGAGTTTCTTTCCAATTTTAACTGAAGATCTTGTGTCAGTTAGAGTCATTTTGCAAATCCGAAAGAGCTTTGCGGGGATACCAAATTCAGACATTGCTTGGAATACCTTTGAACGTAGCGGGCTGTCGAAGGCTGCTTTACAATCGACAAAAAGGTGATATATGTCGATCTGCATCTCTTGGGTCTTCTCCAGGATTTGCCGCAGGGTAAATATCTGGTCAATGGTGGACTTGCCAGGTCTAAAGCCGCATTGGTATGGTCCAATTATTTCGTTGACCATGGACTTTAGTCGTTCGCACAATATCCCTGACACTATCTTGTAGGCGATAGCGAGAGGACTTATGCCCCTATAGTTGGAGCATAAAGTCTTATCTCCTTTCTTATGGACGGGACACAGGATGCTCAGGTTCCAATCGTCGGGTACGCTTTCTTCCTGTCAGATGGAGCCAACTAGCTGATGCATACACCTCATCAGCGTGTCGCCTCCGGTTTTAAACAGCTCGGCTGGTAGGCTATCAGCTCCTGCTGCCTTATTATTCTTCAGCCGAGTCATTGCTATCTTTACCTCATCTTGGACGGGTGGTATACATTCAATACCATCTTCTGGGATTGGATCTGTGGTATCTTCGTCGACTTCGCTACTATTGGATACCAAGAGTTTGGAAAAATGCTCTTTTCATATCCTTAGCACACTATCTGTATCAGTTACCAAATTACCTTGCTGGTCTCTACCGGAGGATGTGCCGGTTCCAAAGCCATCAGTTTCATGTTTCACTCTTTGGTAGAATTTTCGGACTTCATTCTGTCTCCTGTACATCTCGATTTGTTCACACTCCCGCTTTTCCATCTCTCTCTTTTTCCTGCGGAAAAGACGTTTCTCCTCTCTCCTTTTCTCACGATACCTCTCTCGTGGGCTACGCGTTGCTACTGATTGTAAAGTAGCCCTATATGCCGCATTTTTCTCTTCGGTAGCAGCACGACACTCCTGGTCATACCATGGATTCCTTGCGGCTGTTTGCATGGAGTGGGCAATGTTTTGCCATTGTCCTAATATATTAGCGGGACGAGGAGTGCTTTGATTAAGCAATCGGGTCAATTGAGTGGAATATGCTGTGGCTATCTGTTGTGATTGTAGCTTACCGATGTCCAACTTCCGTTTTGTGTCTGTTCGCACTTTGTTTGCTACGTTTAATCTGGTACGTACCTTTGCTGCAACAAGGTAGTGGTCCGAGTCTATGTTTGCACCTCGGAAAGATCGTACATACAACACACTTGATGCATGTCTTCCATCTATCACAACGTGATCAATTTGATTTCTTGTTCTTTGATCTGGTGACAGCCAGGTGCCCTTATGAATATCGAGATGATTAAATCTGGTACTGCTAACTACCATGTTTCTTGCAGCTGCAAAGTCTATCCGCCTCATACCATTGTCAGATGTTTCACGGTGGAGACTGAATTTCCCGACTGTTGGGTCAAAGATATTCTAAAATCGCCTAGTATAATTTTAATGTCATGGGCAGGGCAACGGTCATAAGTTTCTTCTAAGCGCTCGTAAAATATATCTATGGTCTGTTCGTCCTTGTCTTCAGTGGGAGCATGAGCGCAAATAAAGCTGATGTTGAAGAATTTTGCTTTTAATCGAATTGCAGCGAGTCTTTCATTCACTGGGGTGAAGCTGGAGACCAGATGTTTTAACCTCCGACCAACTACAAATACGCAACCAAACTCATGCTTTGTGTCATGGCAGCTATAATACAGTACGTTACCTTTAGGTGTTGTTGTGACGCCTTTTCCACTCCATCGTGTTTCCTGTATGGCAGTCGGCCTTGTACTTTTCAAGTACATTCAAGTGCCAATGCGTAAACTGCACCTTCTCTATAAAGAGTGCGAACATTCCAGGTTCAGATTCGCATTTCATGGTCCTTAAAAAGTTTGCGGGGGTCGTCAACTTTTGAGGGATTTGTTTTTCTTTTCTTTTCTTTTTTCATAGTAGGCTGTTTTTTCTAGGGGAGGTTTACTAACCCGACGCCCAAACCCAAGTTTTTAACGTTCTTATGGGAGAACGCGTGGCACATGTTAGCTCACTACCTTTAACGGGTGTTAAAGGCAGTTCCCCAGGTGACACCACGGGGAGGTCAGTGTCCACTTGAGATGAAAGAGGGACCAAGATAAATCCTGGGCTTTGCCATGTTAAAACGAGTCACCCGTAAAGTATACGCACCGGATCAAAATCTTCGTATTTAGTGCGTATACGTGTTGACCAAACGTATACGCTAATGGACCTAAATAAAAAAATAATAAATCGAAAACTAAATATTGAAAAATACAAGCTTCATGTTAAGTTTACCTTTTCAGCAATACTGAAAAATATTTTGCTCCGCTCTAAAGCTAGCAAGGTCATTTACAGTTCGAACAAAATGTTGCAATAAAAAAATATAAAGTACTTTTTTCGTTACCATACCTTTTTCCAATTTCCAACTCAACTTCCAAATAAAAAAATTCCTCCCACGATATCAAAAATTGGACACATTGGTTTCGGAGAAATAAGTTTTTTTTTCTGGTTGCAAGCAATACATAAATCTGTTTGCCTTGAACAATTTGTTCGACAACGACAAAGTCAACATTTGGCATTGATTTTTGTTGGCTTTGGCGAAAAAAAGTGGTAACCAAATCTACAAACATTTGGTTGGCATGAACTAACAGACAAATTTATTGATGACATTTCACGCTCAGTTGTAGAGCTTTCGCTGTGACTTGTTCGATTTCCAATTAAAGAAAGTATCGGGTGTCAAAGAGAGGAGGTAGTGTGTGTGGTGCTGCGTATAACTTCGTATAGTCATTGACTCTTATTTATGATTATATTGGGGGTTTTGGGTTAGAAATTCATGCATTCAGCATTAGGGATGGCGAAAGTGAAATACGAGGAGCCACCAAAGGCCACAATAAACGTGGATTTTTAAAGATTTTTAGCAGCCACCAAAGGCCACAATAAACGTGGATTTTTTAAAGATTTTTAGCAGCCACCAAAGGCCACAATAAACGTGGATTTTTTAAAGATTTTTTGCAGCCACCAAAGGCCACAATAAACGTGGATTTTTTAAAGATTTTTAGCAGCCACCATTGGCCACAATAAACGTGGATTTTTTAAAGATTTTTAGCAGCCACCAAAGTCCACAATAAACGTGGATTTTTTAAAGATTTTTAGCAACCACCAAAGGCCACAATAAACGTGGATTTTTTAAAGATTTTTAGCAACCACCAAAGGCCACAATAAACGTGGATTTTTTAAAGATTTTTAGCAGCCACCAAAGGCCACAATAAACGTGGATTTTTTAAAGATTTTTTGCAGCCACCAAAGGCCACAATAATCGTGGATTTTTTAAAGATTTTTTGCAGCCACCAAAGGCCACAATAATCGTGGATTTTTTAAAGATTTTTTGCAGCCACCAAAGGCCACAATAATCGTGGATTTTTTGAAGGATTTTTGGGGACACCAATGGCCACAATAAACGTGGATTTTTTAAAGATTTTTAGCAGCCACCAAAGGCCACAATAAACGTGGATTTTTTAAAGATTTTTAAAGGCCACCAAAGGCCACAATAAACGTGGATTTTTTAAAGATTTTTAAAGGCCACCAAAGGCCACAATAAACGTGGATTTTTTTTAAGATTTTTTGCAGCCACAATAAACGTGGATTTTTTTAAAGATTTTTTGCAGCCACCAAAGGCCACAATAAACGTGGATTTTTTAAAGATATTTTGCAGCTACAAAGGCCACTACAAACGTGGATTTTTTAATGATTTTTTGCAGCCACCAAAGGCTCCAATAAACGTGGATTTTTTAAAGATTTTTTGCAGCCACCAAAGGCCACTAGATTTTTTAATGATTTTTTGCAGCCACCAAAGGCCACTACAAACGTGGATTTGTTAAAGATTTTTTGCAGCCACCAATGGCCACTACAAACGTCGATTTTTTTAAATATTTTTTGCAGCCACCAAAGGCCACTACGAACGTGGATTTGTTAAAGATTTTTGCAGCCACCAAAGGCCACTAAAGATTTTTTGCAGCCACCAAAGGCCACTGGATTTTTTAATAATTTTTTGCAGCCTTCAAAGCCACTACAAACGTGGATTTTTTAAAGATTTTTTGCAGCCACTATAGTTTTTTATAGATTTTTAAAGGCCACAATAAATGTGGACTTCCTTCTTGTATTGTTTG
The DNA here is from genome assembly GCF_047663935.1 of Musca autumnalis. Taxonomy (NCBI): domain Eukaryota; kingdom Metazoa; phylum Arthropoda; class Insecta; order Diptera; family Muscidae; genus Musca; species Musca autumnalis. The sequence continues at coordinate 213,122,583 of NW_027411866.1, read as the reverse complement.
TCCATCTTTCGTTGCTTGGCCTCCTGCCTATTTGTTGAAATCTATGCGAACATAAACATGAATCCTGTCTTTTTCAACTTCTCCCCGAGATTTTGTTTTTTTTTCGGTTTTGACTCAATTCGAATAATTAGTGTTCGATGTTGTAAAGCCAAAAACAAAAGTTTCTCCAATGTGTCTGCAAGGAGGAGGTACATGACACACATCAACTTTTACCGTTTTAAGTTATGAGTATTAACTAGTTTTTTTGTTGTTAGTTGGCCTCCAAAAATAAACTTAGATCTGCCAAATTCATTCCTCCTCCTCTTCACAAATGTGTAAATCACATTCGTTTGTCGTCTGTACCTCTCTTCCCTCCTCCATTATTCAGTTCAGCTTAATTCCTAACTGCCAAATCACAACCGGAATATTCATATTTAAGCAGTGTTGAGTTTGGAGCCCCACGAGGGTCAAATGAGAATTGTGGGGAAAATGTACAATGTCATTATTATTCTAATTTTGCAATTCGAACCAAATCTATTTTTAATATTTTTATTTTTCTCTTTTCTTTTTAGGTGAGTTTTGACAAAAAATATTTGTGAACGTAACAATAAAATATCACGTAAGTAAACCCACTGTTAGCCATATAATTTAGGAAACAGTTTCAGGTAAAGCATTTGCAATCCCATTCTCGTTTATGGTTTGTAGAATCCACCACATGTGCAAAATCTATAACCGACACAACTTTGCGTTAATGAACCTTGGTAAGACAAAAACACCAACAACAAACAACTCCTAACTCTGCAATTATTTTTATTGCTTGATTGGAGCAGAGTAATATTTATGGTACTAAATGTGAATATTCCTAACTCAGGAAAACTCTGCAGACCGCTTAAGCCATTCTTCTGTTTGATTTTATGTGCAACATCGTACTCTAAAATCGTATTTCTAATTCTATTTCTTTTGCGGATTAGACGAGAAAGGCCACAACAACAACAGTACCAAGTCAAGTTAAATGCCGAACAAGCAACTTTAAGTGAAGAGAACTCCAATTGCTTATATTGAAATGCCACAAAACTCCAATGACTTACATACATATCACACATACACATGCATGTAAACTTGTACACTTGGCCACAAATGCAAATCTTACTCCAACAACAACAACAACACCAAAAACTGACTGCCCAAGTAACCCACAACACTTGTGTGATCCTTTAGCCATAAACTAAATTCTAAAAATTGTGCATGCGTCTGCTTGTCGTGTGCCCGCCCGTTTATCTCTCTATGTCGGCTATGGCTGTCCAATTTTGTGTTGCTGTTTGCCTTTTCTTTTGTTCTTTAACTTTGTCTTTTTTGTTTTTGGTTGAATGTTTAAAATACTGGAACATATCCTGTTTTGTGATGATGATGAGGATGATTTTCTTGTTTTATTTGTCTACCTTCTACGAAGGCCTTTTGTCTATCTGTAAATTTTTGAGAATTTAGACAGACAGTCAATCATTTTAGCATTTTATAATTGGGTCAAGTAAGCAGTTTTAAGTTTATATTAAAGCTCTACAAGCTCTCTTAGCTGAAGTTGGGGAAATTTAGTGAATGTTCTTCCTCTTCTTGATGAATGTTTGGAATGAAGTTTCAAATAGTCGATTGAAATGGGCTAAAACGCAAAACAGGTACATATTAGATTTCAAAATGTTGACATGTCCATTAGTAATTGGTACACAGGAGCGGTGAACGGATATTATCCCATTTTTTACATGTTTTTTTTTCTTCTTGCAAGAAAACCGCACCCACATGCAAAGACAATCACTTAGAAGGAACGGACAAATAGCCACAGCATATTCCACTCAACTGGCCCAATTGCTTAATCAAAGCACTCCTCGTCCCGATAACTTATCAGGACAATGGCAAAACATGGCCCACTCCATGCAAACAGCCGCAAAATCAGTACTTGGATACCACAGACCTCCACCAAGGAATGCATGGTATGACCAGGAGTGTCGTGCTCCTATCGAAGAGAAAAATGCGGCATATAGGGCTACTCTACAATCAGTAGCAACGCGTAGCGCACGAGAGAGGTATCGGGAGAAAAGGAGAGAGGAAAAAGAGAGAGATGGAAAAGCGGGATTGTGAACATATCGAGATGTACAGGAGACAGAATGAAGTCAGAAAATTCTACCAAAGAGTGAAACATCAAACTGATGGCTTTGGCACTGGCACATCCTCCTATAGAGACCAGCAAGGTAATTTGGTAACTGATACAGATGGTGTGCTAAGGATATGGAAAGAGCATTTTAACAAATTGTTGGTATCCAATAGTGGCGAAGTCGACGAAGATGCCACAGATCCAATCCCAGAAGATGGTATTGAATGTATACCGCCCAGTCAAGATAAGGTAAAGACAGCAATAAATGGTCTAAAGAATAATAAGGCAGCAGGAGCTGATGGCCTACCAGCCAAGCTGTTTAAAACCGGAGGCGACACGCTGATAAGGTGTATGCTTCAGCTAGTTAGCTCCATCTGGCAGGAAGAACGCCTACTCGAGGATTGAAACCTGAGCATCCTGTGTCCCATCCATAAGAAAGGAGATAAGAAATTATGCTCCAACTATAGGGGCATAAGTCTTTTCCCTATCGCCTACAAGATAGTGTCAGGGATATTGTGCGAACGACTAAAGCCCATGGTCAACGAAATAATTCGACCATACCGATGCGGCTTTAAACCTGGCAAGTCCACCATTGACCAGATATTTACTCTACGGCAAATCCTGATGTGTGTAAAAATAAATAGATTTTAACTAGCGGAGACAAAAACCACATAACTAGTGGTATAACATTTGTATAACATATTCGTACGAACGTAAAAACGATTTTGAAAAACGATTTGGAAAACTGATGGTCTCTCTTTTGCGAAAATGCATAGAATTTAGCTTTTTATTGTAGAAAATTCGAGAAAAAAATAAAAAAGGAGAGATCGTCAGTTTTCCAACTCCACCTTCCATATAGGCGCATCCTTTTTAGATCCTCAGTAATAGGCCAAAACATAAGATAGATATCATTGAAAAATATATTTTTTTTAAATGTCCGATTTTCTCAAAATTTCTACAATGAAATGCTTAGTGCTATGCATGCGCGTATCTTTTCTATATCCTGAGCAATAGTCTAAAACATATATCCTTGAAAATCGTATTTACCTTCCTTTCTTTTATACAACTGTTATACCGTAGTTATGTGGTTTTTGTCTCCGCTAGTTAAAATCGATTTTATCTTCACTCACACCAAATCCTGGAGAAGACCCAAGAGAAGCAGATCAGCACCTATGTACCACCTTTTTGTCGATTATAAAGCAGCCTTCGACAGTCCCCTGCGTTCAAAGGCATTCCAAGCCATGTCTGCATTTGGTATCCCCGCAAAGCTCATTCGGCGTTGTAAAATTACTCTGACACAAGATCTTCAGTTCAAATAGGAAAGAACCTCTCCAAAGAGTTTTGTACCAAAAGAGGTTTCAGGCAAGGAGACAGCCTTTAATGTGATCTTTTCAACATCCTGCTTTAAAAGGTTTTACGAGAGGCAAACGTCAAAGAAGTGGCACAATCTACATCAATAGCCTCATGTTACTTGCTTATGCTGATGATATAGACATCATGGGACGATCAGTAAAATAAGTAACTGATACATGTATGAATCTGCTAAAATGGGTCTGGCGGTAAACGGCGAGAAGACAAAGTTTATGGTGACGACGCGCAATGCGCCCATTGAGCTCGGACCAACTGTTGAAGTTGGTTGCCATAATTTTGAGGTAGTAAAAGACTTCGTATACCTCGGCACCGCCGTAAACACAACAGACGACATCAGTTGTGAAATAAAAAGAAGAATTGTATTGGCCAACAGATGCTACTTTGGCTTAAGTAAGCACTTTAAAAACAAAGCCACAACTCGTCAAACAAAAATAACTCTTTACAAAACACTGATACTACCCGTGCTGATGTATGGTTCCGAAGCCTGGGTACTTGCGCAAGCAGATAAGGCAGTGCTTGGCGTGTTTGAGAGAAAATTTTTTCGAAAGATCTACGGACCAATCTGCGTTAATGGTGAATATCGACATCGCATGAACCACAAGCTGCGTCAGCTATACAACGACATAAGTATAGATAAACGTATCGAGATGTAGCGATTGCGTTGGCTAGGCCATATAATAAGAATGAGCGATGATGAACCCGCTAAAAAGGAGTATAAATTCGAGCCACATAGAAAGAAAATGTAGCTGGCAATGTTTGCATGTATCGCCATGAAAATCCTACTACAATCTGTGAAGTCATCTTTCAGACCTTGTAACGACAAATTCCCTCCGGTTGCTGGGATAGACTCACGGGGGTAGGCTTCGTCACAGAAAATTTATATTGAAGTGACTGAGAGTGAAAGAAAGAGTTTTGGTTACAAATACTAAAGTTAAACTTTATTGTACAACTCAATGTGCTAGGCTATCTTAAACTACTTATCCTATTGACTTGGGCAATGTACGGCTGGTTCTTCTAGAATGTGGGCTGCTTCGCTGCTGTGACGGTGGGAATGACGTCGGCTATGCGGCTTATGTCGGTGTTGTAGTCGGCGATTCCCCAGCCCCACGACGGTACTGGTGTCAGCTCCCTAGGTAAAGACTGGCGTCAATGCTCACGACGACCAAGATAACGCACTCTTTGCTTATGTTCTGGCCCACGACGCACAGTGGTAGATTTGAAATATTTAGGCGGCCAAAAATATTTTTAGACGTTAATGGCTTCGAAAGACAATATTTAAAAAGATATGTATTTATTTAACAAAATAAATAAGAAAAACATATATTTTGTAATAAAAACACATTTTATTTTCATAAATCATAAATAAATAAAAATTATAAATAAATTAAATTGTCTTATTAAATGATGTTTCTATCTCGACTTCTTCGTGCTCAATACATGATTGTGTGTGGAGTTCTGCAGGTTTTAATAGTTCTATAACTTCACTGGAAAACATCTTGTGTGAAGTTTTCTTTAACGATCTTTCACTACTTATGAGTGGATCTGATGTAAGAAGCAATCTTTGATAAATATAACGGCTGCATTCTTCCCTTGAAAATTTTCTTGAAAAATTCTGCCTGTATGACCGAAAATGTTTATTTCGAGCTTCTGCAGCCTCCTCCGACAATTGGCCGATTGGCAGCAGTGAATTATCTATGATGGTCGCCCCATGTAATAGTAATTTATGCATTGTTGGAGTCATGGGATGCCAGTCGTATAATTCCACATACATTTGCGCGGTGTTGAAGGCATATTCTTCGAATTTCGTTGTATTTATTTTGTGTCCACTTGAAATCGCCTCTAATAAAATTTTAAATCTACATATGTATTAATTCGTGGTTAATGCCTGTTATGTCCGGCATGTATAATCATTTCATCATCAACATTTGATCGAATTTCCTCAGTTTTCTTCTCTTGCTTCGTTCACTCGAATCCGAAAATGATTTACTCGGACGACCTGGTTGATTAAGCGAATGTACTGGTATTTCAAAAGTGCCTTCCAGCCACTTCTGGTTGTTTTTCATAAAACTTCTTCAAATTTATGAGCTTTTAGCCATCTCCGTTTAAATTCGTGTTTGATGTAGGAAAATTTTTGCTTAAGGTTCTTTTTTCTTTTCACAGTATCTCCGCAAGACAATAGCTAGTGGTTTTCTAAAAACTCCAATTTCTCATCCAAACTTGGTAAATTTTGTAGTTGCATTTGCTCAAACAGACATTTACGGATCACTAGTTTCACCCCCGAAGAACTAGGTATCTCCATAATTAAAAAAAAAACATAAAATAAAAAAAAAAAATGTTTTTTTAAATTTTTTAACTAACTTTGGACTGCTGTATTTAAGGAATAGGCGGGATTCGGCGGCTATTGTTTTTTTTTATAGAAAAGCTGAATGTCTAACGTATTTAATAAACAAAAAAATATGATCCGGGCGAATCCTGATCCCTAACAAAATTGCTTTTGAAATTAAAAAAAAAAATTAAATCTTTTTCTGTGAAAAAGAGGTTATGTTCAACTACCGAAAAATATAACGAAAGTTAAAAATAAAAGATAAAACTATTATTTATTTAATAGAAGCTTACTTGAGCTATAGGAATCACTATCACTTTCACTTCACTACACAACTTAAAATAAAACAAGTAAAAAAGTATCAGTCGGCTTGCTTGTGTATATTGAAAATTTTTTTCCCAAAATACGTATGTATTTAGGGGGTTTTACAAAATTTGGGCGTTTGAACCCACAAAAATGTTGATTAGGATTATAGATCAAAAGTTTTGCGGAGGAGATACTAAAAGGAATGGATCGACATTGACCGTTATGGAAGTGGATCTCCAGCCACAACATATGGTGTCATTGGGGGTTTTTACACTCTTCGGGCTGATTGCTCAAGAAGTATGGCAGCGAATGCAAGTTGCTTCAACAAAAATCAAAGTTAGTCGATATTAGGTCTTAAAGTGAACTTATCCGAAATTTTGTGTGGGAGGTACCGGATGGAGTGGACAAGCATAGTCCATATTTGAACCTGATCTATATTTGGTAGATATATTAGGATGAGTAAAGTATAGACCAATTCGGCCGCTCCCTTCAAGAGTTACCGTACGAACAATTTTTCCGAACATTTTTGAACTTTTGTGGGGGAGGTACCTGAAGGAGTGGACCAATATTGCTTATCTTCAAACTTAAACTATGTTTGAACAACATATTACTAAGGCCATATTTTGGATCCAATCGGCAGATCCGTTCGAGAGTTATCTTGCGCTCCAAGCACCTCACAGGGTGTCATAGGGGTTTTTTGCAACTTTCATGCTATTTTCTCAGGAAGTATGGACTTGCCCCTGATGAAACTTGTACCTTCGTATGGAGGCCAGTGAATACAAGTTGCTAAAACAAAAATCAAAGCGATTCGAGAGATGGCCCTAAACTGAACTTTTCCGAAATTTTGTGTGGGAGGTACCCCAAGAAGTGGACCTATTAAGACCATATTGGAACCTCATATTACTCTGGTAGAAAGTTTACGCTAGACAAAGTATGGACCAAATCGGTAACTCCCTTCAAGAGTTATCGTGCGCACAAACTTTCCGAACATTTTCGAACTTTTGTGGGGGAGGTACAGGAAGGAGTGGACCGATGTAGCTAATCTTCGAACTTAAACTAAGTTTGGGCAAAATATAACTAAAGCCAAAATTTGAACCGAATCGGTTCATCCGTTCGAGAGTTATCGTGCGCTCCAGCCAGCAGGACAGACAGACAGACCGACAGACAGACGGACGGACATGGCTAGATCGACTCCAAATTGTCTGAAACACATTTCGTCCAAACATACTTGGGGTCCAAAAACATTATTTCGATGAGGCACATTTTCATCGTATCAAAGTGTATATACCCTCCTTAGCCTAAAGGCTGAGGGTATAAATATATGCGTATTGCAAAATTTTATATAATTTGGGCGCCCAAATAGAAATACTTATCAAGTCAACGATCAAATTGCGTCTAACTGCACGGAAGAGGTGACGTATGGTTTAGAAAAAAAAGGTGGGGGGTAATTCGCGGAAGTGTTTACTATACCTAGAAATAAATATTTTGCGCCTAATTACTCAATATCTACCTATGTGCGACGACTCTCGATCGCTTGTCCTTATGTTCTGGCCCACGACGGCTCTTGAACGAAATTTCGGTCCTTTTTCCGTATGTTCTGGCCCACGACGGCTCTTGAACGAGATTTCGGTCACTTTTCTTATGTTCTGGCCCACGACGGCTCTGGAATGAGTTATCCGTCACTTGTCCTTATGTTCTGGCCCACCACGGCTCTTGAACGAGTTTTCGGTCACTTTTCTTATGTTCTGGCAAACGACGGCTCTTGAACGAGATTCGATCACTTTTCCTTATGTCCTGGCCCACGACGACTCTGGAACGAGTAATCGGTCACTTTTCCTTATGTTCTGGCCCACGACGGCTCTCGAACAGGTTGTCGTACACTTTCTTCTTAAGTTCCGGCCAACGACGGCTCTTGAACTTCGCGGAAAAGATATCTAAAATTTACTTAAAATTCTTAAGTTCAGACCAAAGACGCTTCTTGAATTTCACGGGGAAAAATCTATTCAGATCGCTAAAATTCTTAAGTTCAGACCGACGACGGTTCTTGAACTTCACGGGAAAAATTGTTAGAAATCAGGCCAACAACGAAAATCTATTAGAAATCACTTAAATTCTTAAGTTCTGACCACCGACGGTTCTTGAACTTCGCGGGGAAAATCTATTACAATCACTTGTTTTCTTCGCTTTACCGGCTGATCCACATTCCTTTTCGTTCTGGTATCCAGGTCGACCGCTGAACACTAACTGATCGTTTCCTCGCTCTTACCGGTCTAAAGGTCTTCTCCGAGCAATCAGCTGCTTCGTAAATACAGAAACTGTCGTCTGTCAGGCTAAAATTAAATGCAAGGTTATTATGTATGATATATTCGGCAGGGTACTGTTAAAGCAGATCATCATTACTACCAGTTTTAATAGGTTGGCATTTCTTGTAATTGGCAACTACTGACATAAGGATAGTGTCTTGGGTAACGTTATGGCTACACTTTTCCAACTTTGGTATGTAGCTACTTGTGTAGCTGTTTGCATGTATCGCCATGAAACCTCTACTACAATCTGTAAAGTCATCTTTAAAACCGGATCTGTATGACTGTCAGAAATAAAATAATCTACAAGTTTTCTTTTTTTAGAAAACGTTCTTGACGTATATATGAAGAGATGCAACTTTCCTGGGCGTTGTCGATTTAATTCGGCTGGATAAGTTGGCATTTCTTGTAACTGGCAAGAATTGACATAAGTAAGGTTAGTGTCTTAGGTAACGTTATGGTAACCCTAAATGTTGGCAACGTTTGCATGTGATCACATTTTTAGTTGGCAATTTTTGCATGTACCGTCAGTCATTAAACCCCTACTAATTTCTCTCAAACAATCTTGCAGACTTCCGTATCTGCTCTTCCTGGACTACCATAAACGAATACCTCGTTGCACTTACATACATTTACTTCTATAAGGATATCTTAAAAAAAAACATTCCCTACATATTTTGTCCTTAATTCGTTTAATGGGACTGAATTGAGAGTAATTTTTCCTCCACATTTCTGAGTAATCATTATCCTTTAAAGCCATCTCTCAAAATTGCATTATTACTGTCAATGATGTCCTTTTTATCGGATTAAAAGCAAAATTCACTTTAAATACTTTAACCTTAATGACTGGATAGCAAATTGTTCAGCAGTAGCAATGTGTGTACGTATTTATGATATAACCCTGAGCAAAAGGAAATGTATCGAGCAAATGGCTTAATTAAATTTGTTGATAAAAATAAAAACAACAACTAACTAAAATGAACCGCACAAGACCCTGGCAGAATCAAAATAATTCTGCTGCTGTTGCTGCAACAACAACCTTACTTAGGTCAGGGTCTGAACAATGAACATCTGCGGTAGATGTTATTTTTTTATTCACTCTATTCATTTATTTATTCAAGGACTTGTGAATGGTGATGTGAAATACTGTATTTGCAGTAAAAATGTTGGCATCATTGTGTGTTTGGTGGCCCTGACATTAATCGCATTGAGGGATACCAACAAACACACAAAGAAGCAGCAAGGTTAGAGAAGGATGTTGTAAAAGAAGTCTAATTTTTAAATGAGATTATTTTAAAAGCTCTAGCTGATTCAAAACATAAATTTATTCCATAGAATAAGAAAAAGATAGCATCCAAATCGTTATTGCAAAGTGATATCATCATAAATTTCTCCGTTTTCTCTGCCTCCCTCCCAATTACTTTCTAATCAATTAATTTTTTTGTTTTCTGTTTCCTATCAATCTATCCATCAAAATTGATATCTTCCTTGCACAACCATCATCACCACCACTACCACCACCAGTTTCGCCACACAATTTATATAAATATTTATATGAAGAGGAAATCAAATTATTGGCAAATGCAAAAATGAACGAAAAGAAAAAAAAAAACAAAATTGTTTACATAAAAGCCATCATCCCATTCCCATGCCATAAATATTGAACATTGAAATATAAATTATATCAATATACACAAGGTTTATAGGCTAAAATGCAAAGTGTTGTAAGTCATAAAACTGTAAATTTCAGAATCAATCCAAGAGAAATTACTTGACTTTGTAGCTCAGTTTGTGGTGAAGACGTTTTTTGCATTATTGCATTTTTTGCTTTGAAAATATCCTCCACAGCCAAGTTTGGGTCATTTTGTTTTCACAAGTCACAACAATTTTTTTTGTTTATTAACTTGTTTTGCTAAACAATAATATTTTGAAAATTTCGAACAAAAATTATGACGAATGTTTGACGAATAAATGATTTGTATACTAAAATCAAATCAATAATTCCTTTAAATAAGTTTAGTTTGGAAAATTTCAAATATTTTTGATGGACCAAAAAATTAAATAAAATCAAATTGCTTCAATTTATATAAAAGAATATGAAAAATGTACAGTATGACTTTTATTAAGATACAAATTTGAATAGCCTATTTTAGTGAAATCTAAAGTCCATGCTTAATGAAAGGCTTTTATGCGCCTGAAAGTATGCAATAATGAGCTGTTAATTTATTGGCAACATTGCCAACATCTAAATTTAAATAAATTGCCAACTGTCGTGAAAAGGATAGTGTCTTGGCTAACGATCTGAAAAACCAATAGATTGGCAATTTTGTAAGCAGAAACACATGGATAGGTCGGCATATATAAACTACTTTTACCTTTCATATGATCAAAAATTATCCAAATCAGTCAAAAGAAATAAGAACATCATAGTAGGCTCAGTTCTATGTTTAATCGGAACATAAGGAAAAGTGATCGAATCTCGTTCAAGAGACGTCGTGGGCCAGAACTTAAGGAAAAGTGACCGATAACTCGTTCCAGAGCCGTCGTGGGCCAGAACTTAAGGAAAAGTGGCCGACAACTCGTTCCAGAGCCGTCGTGGGCCAGAACATACGGAAAAGTGAACGAAATCTCGTTCAAGAGCCGTCGTGGGCCAGAACATACGGAAAAGTGACCGAAATCTCGTTCAAGAGCCGTCGTGGGCCAGAACATAAGGAAAAGTGACCGATAACTAGTTACAGAGCCGTCGTGGGCCAGAACATAAGCAAAGAGTGCGTTATCTTGGTCAAGAGCCGTCGTGGGCATTGAACCCAGTCTTTACCGAGGGAGCTGACACCAGTACCGTCGTGGGTCTGTTGAATCGCCGACTACAACACCGACATAAGCCGCATAGCCGACGTCAACCCCACCGCCACAGCAGCGAAGCAGCCCACATTCTAGACGACCCAGCCGTACCTTGCCCAAGTCAATAGGATAAGTAGTTTAAGATAGCGTAGCACATTGAGTTGTTCAATAAAGTGTAACTTCAGTATTTGTAACCAAAACTCTTTCTTTCATTCTCACTCACTACGATATAAATTTTCTGTGACGAATCCTACCCCCAAGAGTCTATCCCAGCAATCGGAGGAAACTTGTCGTTACAAGGTCTGAAAGATGACTTCACACATTATAGTAGGATTTTCATGGCGATACATGCAAACATTGCCAGCTACATTTTCTTTCTATGTGGCTCGAATTTATACGCTTTTTTAGCGGGTTCATCAGCGCTCATTCTTATGATATGGCCTAGCCAACGCAATCGCTGCATCTCGATACGTTTATCTATACTGATGTCGTTGTATAGCAGATGCAGCTCGTGGTTCATGCGACGTCGATATTCACCGTTAACGCAGATCGGTCCGTAGATCATTCGAAGAATTCTTTCTCAAACACGCCAAGCACTGCCTTATCTGCTTGCCCAAGTACCCAGGCTTCGGAACCATACATCAGCACTGGTAGTATCAGTGTTTTGTAAAGCATTATTTTTGTTTGACGAGTTTTGGCTTTGTTTTTAAAGTGCTTTCTTAAGCCAAAGTAGCATCTGTTGGCCAATACAATTCTTCTTTTTATTTCACAACTGATGTCGTTTGTTGTGTTTACGGCGGTGCCGAGGTATACGAAGTCTTTTACTACCTCAAAATTATAGGAACCAACTTCAACAGTTGGTCCGATCTCAATGGACGCATTGCGCGTCGACACCATCAGCTTGGTCTTCTCGCCGTTTACCGCCAGACCCACTTTAGCAGATTCTTCTTCGACCTTCATAAAGGTATCGGTTACTTCTTTTACTGATCGTCCCATGATGTCTATATCATCAGCATAGGCAAGTAACATGTGGCTATTGGTGTAGATTGTGCCACTTCTTTTGACGTTTGCCTCTCGTATAACCTTTTCTAGCAGGGTGTTGAAAAGATCACACGAAAGGCTGTATCCTTGCCTGAAAAATTTTTGGTACAAAATTCTTCGGATAGGTTCTTTCCTATTTTAACTGAAGATCTTGTTTCAGTTAGAGTCATTTTACAAAGCCGAATGAGCTTTGCGGGGATACCAAATTCAGGCATTGCTTGGAATACCTTTGAACGTAGCGGGCTGTCGAAGGCTGCTTTATAATCGACAAAAAGGTGGTAGGTGTCGATCTGCATCTCTTGGGTCTTCTCCAGGATTTGCGGCAGGATAAATATCTGGTCAATGGTGTACTTGCCAGGTCTAAAGCCGCATTGGTATGGTCCAATTATTTCGTTGACCATGGACTTCAGTCGTTCGCACAATATCCCTGACACTATCTTGTAGGCGATAGGGAGAAGACTTATGTCCCTATAGTTGGTGCATAAAGTCTTATCTCCTTTCTTATGGACGGGACACAGGATGTTCAGGTTCCAATCGTCGGGTAGGCGTTCTTCCTCCCAGATGGAGCTAACTATCTGATGCATACACCTTATCAGCGTGTCACCTCCGGTTTTAAACAGCTTGGCTGGTAGGCCATCAGCTCCTGCTGCCTTATTATTCTTCAGCCGGTTTATTGCTGTCTTTACCTCATCTTGGCCGGGTAGTATACATTCAATACCATCTTCTGGGATTGGATCTGTGGTATCTTCGTCGACTTTGCTACTATTGGTTACCAACAGTTTGGAAAAATGCTATCTGCATATCCTTAGCACACTATCTGTATCTGTTACCAGATTACCTTGCTGGTCTATACAGGAGGATGTGCCTGTACCAAAGCCATCTGTTTGATGTTTCACTCTTTGGTAGAATTTTCGGACTTCATTCTGGCTCCTGTACATCTCGATTTTTTCACACTCCCGCTTTTCCATTTCTCTCTTTTTCTTGCGGAAAAGACGTTTCTCTTCTCTCCTTTTCTCCCTGTATCTCTCTCGTGCGCTACGCGTTCCTACTGATTGTAAAGTAGCCCTATATGCCGTATTTTTCTCTTCGGTAGGAGCACGACACTCCTGGTCATACCATGGATTCCTTGGTGGAGGTCTCTGGTATCCAAGTACTGATTTTGCGGCTGTTTGCATGGAGTGGGCAATGTTTTGCTATTGTCCGGATATGTTATCGGGATGAGGAGTGCTTTGATTAAGCAGTTGGGCCAGTTGAGTGGAATATGCTGTGGCTATCTGTTGTGATTGCAGCTTACCGATGTCCAACTGCCGCGTTGTGTCTGTTCGTACTTTGTTTTCTACGTTTAAGCGGGTGCGTACCTTTGCTGCAACAAGGTAGTGGTCCTAGTCTATGTTTGCACCTCGGAACGATCGTACATCCAACACGCTTGATGCATGTCTTCCATCTATTACAACGTGATCAATTTGATTTCTTGTTCTTTGATTTCGCGATAGCCAGGTGTCCTTATGAATATCGAGGTGCTTAAATCTGGTACTGCTAACTACCATGTTTCCTGCAGCTGCAAAGTCTATCAGCCTAATACAATTGTCAGATGTTTCACTATGGAGACTGAATTTCCCAACTGTTGGACCAAAGATATTCCCCTTTCCAATGTTGGCATTAAAATCGCCTACAATAATTTTAATGTCATGGGCAGGGCAACGGTCATAAGTTTCTTCTAAGCGCTCGTAAAGTATATCTTTGGTCTGTTCGTCCTTTTCTTCAGTGGGAGCATGGACGCAAATAAAGCTGATGTTGAAGAATTTTGCTTTTAATCGGATTGCAGCGAGTCTTTCATTCACTGGGGTGAAGCTGGAGACCAGATGTATTAACCTCCGACCAACTACAAATCCGCAACCAAACTCATGCTTTACGTCATGGCAGCTATAATACAGTGCGGCACCTTTAGGTGTTGTTGTGACGTCTATAAAGAGTGCGAACATTCCAGGTGCAGATTCGCAGATCATGGTCCTTAAAACGTTTGCGGGGTTCGTCAACTTTAGAGGGGTTTGTTTTTCTTTTCTTTCGTTTTTTCATAATAGGCTGTTTTTTTCTAGTTGAGGGTTACTAACCCGACGCCCAAACCCAAGTTTTTAACGTTCTTATGGGTGAACGCGCGGCACATGTTAGTTCACTACCTTTAACGGATGTTAAAGGCAGTTCCCCAGGTGACACCACGGGGAGGTCAGTGTTCACTTGCGATGAAGGAGGTACCAAGATAATTTTGGGCTTTGCCATGTTAAAACCGGTCAGGACCGTTCCTTGGTATCTTCCATCCCCTACGTCATCCAAAATGTACTATAAAAGATTATTAGATCCAATTAAAGAAAGCCCTCAGGAAAAGTAACTACTACACGTCAAGTTCTCATAAGTTGGCAACAATGGAAATGGTTAACCATTGACACATGGTGTGTGGCTCGGCTAACGATATGGCAATCCATATAGCAAATTTTGCATGCACTGGTATAAGTAACCTACTACTTTGTAATTATACCTTCTACAGCGAAGTGCTATTAAACGCTCTCAGTCATATATCAATTTACTATACATGCTGCTCATTCAGGTACTTTTATATATAAAAACAAACTAAAATAGCTTTTCCGCTTAGTTTATACCCAAAGTTTTATACATTTTGATTTAGCAGGAAACCAAATTTTCCAACTAAACAATAAATTTTTTTGATGCCAAATCTAAAATAATTGGAACGATGTGGAATTTCCATTCTTTACATATGTATGTATGTCATTTAAAATCCCGCCCCTGTGAATTTATTTTATTGACATTGATTTTCGTTGTTTGTCTTTCGTTTCGCTAACCAACCTGCCAACACAGTTTGTTGTCGCCTGGGAATTTGATTTCCATTTTTGTTCTTTTTTTGGGAATTTCCTATTTATTCGAGATTTTGAATATATTTTGCCTAGGTTTAATTTGTTGTTCAATTTAGAATTTATTTGGCGTTTATTTGTGTTGATTGAGGATGTTTGTCGTTGTTTTTTTTTTGGGCTGTGGATTTAGTTGTACAAAATTATGCATTGACATGTTTGATTTGCTTTTGGTTTCATTTATAGTTTCCTTTTGAAATCACAAATGGTGGTGAAAATGTTCAATGCTATTCTGTGCGAAGAAATTCAAAAGGACCTGTAGTGGGATTCTTTAACACATTTTTCGATTACCATTTTTGTTGGTAAAATTAAAACGCAAAATTATGAATGAAAAGTAAGAAAAAAATTGTCAACACTGTTGATATTGGTAGGACTTAGCGACAACTTTATTTTGGTTGCTAACTTACCGACAATTTTTGATAATCACCGAAGTTATAAGTATTTCAATTTTACCGACTTTCGTCGGTAACCAAAACATGCGTTAGAGAATCCCAATACTTTAAAAAATCCACGATTTTGGAAAAAATATTCTTTAAAAAATCCACGATTTTGGAAAAAAATA
Source organism: Musca autumnalis (assembly GCF_047663935.1). Taxonomy (NCBI): domain Eukaryota; kingdom Metazoa; phylum Arthropoda; class Insecta; order Diptera; family Muscidae; genus Musca; species Musca autumnalis. The sequence continues at coordinate 213,106,793 of NW_027411866.1, read as the reverse complement.
TTCTTTAAAAAATCCACGATTTTGGAAAAAAATATTCTTTAAAAAATCCACGATTTTGGAAAAAAAATTCTTTAAAAAATCCACGATTTTGGAAAAAATATTCTTTAAAAAATCCACGATTTTGGAAAAAATCTTCTTTAAAAAATCCAAGATTTTGGAAAAAATATTCTTTAAAAAATCCACGATTTTGGAAAAAAAATTCTTTAAAAAATCCACGATTTTGGAAAAAAATATTCTTTAAAAAATCCACGATTTTGGAAAAAAATATTCTTTAAAAAATCCACGATTTTGGAAAAAAAAATTCTTTAAAAAATCCACGATTTTGGAAAAAATATTCTTTAAAAAATCCACGATTTTGGAAAAAATCTTCTTTAAAAAATCCAAGATTTTGGGAAAAAATATTCTTTAAAAAATCCACGATTTTGGAAAAAATATTCTTTAAAAAATCCACGATTTTGGAAAAAATATTCTTTAAAAAATCAACGATTTTGGAAAAAATATTCTTTAAAAAATCCACGATTTTGGAAAAAATATTCTTTAAAAAATCCACGATTTTGGAAAAAAATATTCTTTAAAAAATCCACGATTTTGGAAAAAATTTTCTTTAAAAAATCCACGATTTTGGAAAAAAATATTCTTTAAAAAATCCACGATTTTGGAAAAAAAAATTCTTTAAAAAATCCACGATTTTGGAAAAAATATTCTTTAAAAAATCCACGATTTTGGAAAAAATCTTCTTTAAAAAATCCAAGATTTTAGGAAAAAATATTCTTTAAAAAATCCACGATTTTGGAAAAAATATTCTTTAAAAAATCCACGATTTTGGAAAAAATATTCTTTAAAAAATCAACGATTTTGGAAAAAATATTCTTTAAAAAATCCACGATTTTGGAAAAAATATTCTTTAAAAAATCCACGATTTTGGAAAAAAATATTCTTTAAAAAATCCACGATTTTGGAAAAAATTTTCTTTAAAAAATCCACGATTTTGGAAAAAATATTCTTTAAAAAATCCACGATTTTGGAAAAAAATATTCTTTAAAAAATCCACGATTTTGGAAAAAAATATTCTTTAAAAAATCCACGATTTTGGAAAAAAAATTCTTTAAAAAAATCCACGATTTTGGAAAAAATATTCTTTAAAAAATCCATAGTTTTTGGAAAAAATCTTCTTTAAAAAATCCAAGATTTTGGAAAAAATATTCTTTAAAAAATCCACGATTTTGGAAAAAATATTCTTTAAAAAATCCACGATTTTGGAAAAAATATTCTTTAAAAAATCCACGATTTTGGGAAAAATATTCTTTAAAAAATCCACGATTTTGGAAAAAATATTCTTTAAAAAATCCACGATTTTGGAAAAAATATTCTTTAAAAAATCCACGATTTTGGAAAAAATATTCTTTAAAAAATCCACGATTTTGGAAAAAATATTCTTTAAAAAATCCACGTCCTGGGAAAAAGTATTCTTTAAAAAATCCACGATTTTGGAAAAAATATTCTTTAAAAAATCCACGATTTTGGAAAAAATATTCTTTAAAAATCCACGTTTTTGGAAAAAATATTCTTTAAAAAATCCACGTTTTTGGAAAAAATATTCTTTAAAAAATCCACGTTTTTGGAAAAAATATTCTCTAAAAAAACCACGTTTTTGGAAAAAATATTCTTTAAAAAATCCACGTTTTTGGAAAAAATATTCTTTAAAAAATCCACGATTTTGGAAAAAATATTCTTTAAAAAATCCACGATTTTGGAAAAAATATTCTTTAAAAAAATCTACGATTTTGGAAAAAATATTCTTTAAAAATCCACGATTTTGGAAAAAATATTCTTTAAAAAATCCACGATTTTGGAAAAAATATTCTTTAAAAAATCCACGATTTTGGAAAAAATATTCTTTAAAAAATCCACGATTTTGGAAAAAATATTCTTTAAAAAATCCACGCTTTTGGAAAAAATATTCTTTAAAAAATCCACGATTTTGGAAAAAATATTCTTTAAAAAATCCACGATTTTGGAAAAAATTTTCTTTAAAAAATCCACGATTTTGGAAAAAATATTCTTTAAAAAATCCACGATTTTGGAAAAAATAGTCTTTAAAAAATCCACGATTTTGGAAAAAATATTCTTTAAAAAATCTACATTTTTGGAAAAAATATTCTTTAACAAATCCACGATTTTGGAAAAAATATTCTTTAAAAAATCCACGATTTTGGAAAAAATATTCTGTAAAAAATCCACGATTTTGGAAAAAATATTCTGTAAAAAATCCACGATTTTGGAAAAAATATTCTTTAAAAAATCCTCGATTTTGGAAAAAATATTCTTTAAAAAATCCACGTTTTTGGAAAAAAAATATTCTTTAAAAAATCCACAATTTTGGAAAAAATATTCTTTAAAAAATCCACGTTTTTGGAAAAAATATTCTTTAAAAAAATCCACGTCTCTGGAAAAAAAATACTTTAAAGAATCCACGTTTTTGGAAAAAATATTATTTAAAGAATCCACGTTTTTGGAAAAAATATTCTTTAAAAAATCCACGTTTTTGGAAAAAATATTCTTTAAAAAATCCACGTTTTTGGAAAAAATATTCTTTAAAAAATCCACGTTTTTGGAAAAAATATTCTTTAAAAAAATCCACGTCTCTGGAAAAAAATACTTTAAAGAATCCACGTTTTTGGAAAAAATATTCTTTAAAGAATCCACGTTTTTGGAAAAAATATTCTTTAAAGAATCCACGTTTTAGGAAAAAATATTCTTTAAAAAATCCACGTTTTAGGAAAAAAATATTCTTTAAAAAATCCACGTTTTTGGAAAAAATATTCTTTAAAAAATCCACGTTTTTGGAAAAAATATTCTTTAAAAAATCCACGTTTTTGGAAAAAATATTCTTTAAAAAATCCACGTTTTTGGAAAAAATATTCTTTAAAAAATCCACGTTTTTGGAAAAAATATTCTTTAAAAAATCCACGTCTCTGGAAAAAAATACTTTAAAGAATCCACATTTTTGGAAAAAATATTCTTTAAAGAATCCACGTTTTTGGAAAAAATATTCTTTAAAAAATCCACGTTTTTGGAAAAAATATTCTTTAAAAAATCCACGTTTTTGGAAAAAATATTCTTTAAAAAATCCACGTTTTTGGAAAAAATATTCTTTAAAAAAATCCACGTCTCTGGAAAAAAAATACTTTAAAGAATCCACGTTTTTGGAAAAAATATTCTTTAAAGAATCCACGTTTTTGGAAAAAATATTCTTTAAAAAATCCACGTTTTTGGAAAAAATATTCTTTAAAAAATCCACGTTTTTGGAAAAAATATTCTTTAAAAAATCCACGTTTTTGGAAAAAATATTCTTTAAAAAATCCACGTTTTTGGAAAAAATGTTCTTTAAAAAATCCACGTTTTTGGAAAAAATATTCTTTAAAAAATCCACGTTTTTGGAAAAAATATTCTTTAAAAAATCCACGTTTTTGGAAAAAATATTCTTTAAAAAATCCACGTTTTTGGAAAAAATATTCTTTAAAAAATCCACGTTTTTGGAAAAAATATTCTTTAAAAAATCCACGTTTTTGGAAAAAATATTCTTTAAAAAATCCACGTTTTTGGAAAAAATATTCTTTAAAAAATCCACGTTTTTGGAAAAAATATTCTTTAAAAAATCCACGTTTTTGGAAAAAATATTCTTTAAAAAATCCACGTTTTTGGAAAAAATATTCTTTAAAAAATCCACGTTTTTGGAAAAAATATTCTTTAAAAAATCCACGTTTTTGGAAAAAATATTCTTTAAGAAATCCACGTTTTTGGAAAAAATATTCTTTAAAAAATCCACGTTTTTGGAAAAAATATTCTTTAAAAAATCAACGTTTTTGGAAAAAATATTCTTTAAAAAATCCACGTTTTTGGAAAAAATATTCTTTAAAAAATCCACGTTTTTGGAAAAAATATTCTTTAAAAAATCCACGTTTTTGGAAAAAATATTCTTTAAAAAATCCACGTTTTTGGAAAAAATATTCTTTAAAAAATCCACGTTTTTGGAAAAAATATTCTTTAAAAAATCCACGTTTTTGGAAAAAATATTCTTTAAAAAATCCACGTTTTTGGAAAAAATATTCTTTAAAAAATCCACGTCTTTTGAAAAAATATTCTTTAAAAAATCCACGTTTATGGAAAAAATATTCTTTAAAAAATCCACGTTTTTGGAAAAAATATTCTTTAAAAAATCCTTTTTTTGCAAAAAATATTCTTTAAAAAATCTACGATTTTGGAAAAAAATATTCTTTAAAAAATCTACGATTTTGGAAAAAAATATTCTTTAAAAAATCCACGTTTTTAGGAAAAGTATTCTTTAAAAAATCCACGTTTTTAGGAAAAATATTCTTTAAAAAATCCACGTTTTTGGAAAAAATATTCTTTAAAAAATCCACGTCTTTTGAAAAAATATTCTTTAAAAAATCCACGTCTTTTGAAAAAATATTCTTTAAAAAATCCACGTTTATGGAAAAAATATTCTTTAAAAAATCCACGTTTTTGAAAAAAATATTCTTTAAAAAATCCTTTTTTTGCAAAAAATATTCTTTAAAAAAACTACGATTTTGGAAAAAAATATTCTTTAAAAAATCCACGTTTTTAGGAAAAGTATTCTTTAAAAAATCCACGTTTTTAGGAAAAGTATTCTTTAAAAAATCCACGTTTTTGGAAAAAATATTCTTTAAAAAATCCACGTTTTTGGAAAAAATATTCTTTAAAAAATCCACGTCTTTTGAAAAAATATTCTTTAAAAAATCCACGTTTATGGAAAAAATATTCTTTAAAAAATCCACGTTTTTGAAAAAAATATTCTTTAAAAAATCCTTTTTTTGCAAAAAATATTCTTTAAAAAATCTACGATTTTGGAAAAAAATATTCTTTAAAAAATCCACGTTTTTAGGAAAAGTATTCTTTAAAAAATCCACGTTTTTAGGAAAAATATTCTTTAAAAAATCCACGTTTTTAGGAAAAATATTCTTTAAAAAATCCACGTTTTTAGGAAAAATATTCTTTAAAAAATCCACGTTTTTAGGAAAAATATTCTTTAAAAAATCCACGTTTTTAGGAAAAATATTCTTTAAAAAATCCACGTTTTTAGGAAAAATATTCTTTAAAAAATCCACGTTTTTAGGAAAAATATTCTTTAAAAAATCCACGTTTTTAGGAAAAATATTCTTTAAAAAATCCACGTTTTTAGGAAAAATATTCTTTAAAAAATCCACGTTTTTAGGAAAAATATTCTTTAAAAAAATCCACGTTTTTAGGGAAAATATTCTTTAAAAATTCAAGTTTTTTGGAAAAATATTTTTTAAAAAATCCACGTTTTTTGGAAAAATATTCTTTAAAAAATCCACGTTTTTTGGAAAAATATTCTTTAAAAAATCCACGATTTTGGAAAAAAATATTCTTTAAAAAATCCACGATTTTGGAAAAAATATTCTTTAAAAAATCCACGTTTTTGGAAAAAATATTCTTTAAAAAATCCACGTTTTTGGAAAAAATATTCTTAAAAAATCCAGGTTTTTGGAAAAAATATTCTTTAAAAAATCCAGGTTTTTGGAAAAAATATTCTTTAAAAAATCCACATTTTTGGAAAAAATATTCTTTAAAAAATCCACGATTTTGGAAAAAATATTCTTTAAAAAATCCACGATTTTGGAAAAAAATATTCTTTAAAAAATATACGTTTTTGGAAAAAATATTTGAAAAATCCACGATTTTGGATAAAATATTCTTTAAAAAATCCACAATTTTGGAAAAAATATTCTTTAAAAAATCCACGTTTTTGGAAAAAATATTCTTTAAAAAATCCATGTTTTTGGAAAAAATATTCTTTAAAAAATCCACGATTTTGGAAAAAAATATTCTTTAAAAAATCCGTGTTTTTGGAAAAATATTCTTTAAAAAATCCATGTTTTTGGAAAAAATATTCTTTAAAAAAAATTCACGTTTTTGGAAAAAATATTTGTTAAAAATCCACGTTTTTGGAAAAAAATATTCTTTAAAAAATCCACGTTTTTGGAAAAAATATTCTTTAAAAAATCCATGTTTTTGGAAAAAATATTCTTTAAAAAATCCCCGTTTTTTGACAAAAATATTCTTTAAAAAATCTACGTGTTTGGAAAAAATATTCGTTAAAAATCCACGTTTTTGGAAAAAAAATATTCTTTAAAAAATCCACGTTTTTGGAAGAAATATTCTTTAAAAAATCCATGTTTTTGGAAAAAATATTCTTTAAAAATCCCCGTTTTTTGACAAAAATATTCTTTAAAAAATCTACGTGTTTGGAAAAATATTCGTTAAAAATCCACGTTTTTGGAAAAAAATATTCTTTAAAAAATCCACGTTTTTGGAAAAAATATTCTTTAAAAAATCCATGTTTTTGGAAAAAATATTCTTTAAAAAATCCACGTTTTTTGACAAAAATATTCTTTAAAAAATCTACGTGTTTGGAAAAAATATTCGTTAAAAATCCACGTTTTTGGAAAAAATATTCTTTAAAAAACCCACGTTTTTTGACAAAAATATTCTTTAAAAAATCCACGTTTTTTGACAAAAATATTCTTTAACAAATCTACGTGTTTGGAAAAAATATTCGTTAAAAATCCATGTTTTTGGAAAAAATATTCTTTAAAAAATCCACGTTTTTGGAAAAAATATTCTTTAAAAAATCCACGATTTTGAAAAAAATATTCTTTAAAAAAAATCCACGATTTTGGATAAAATATTCTTTAAAAAAATCCAAGATTTTGGAAGAAACATTCTTTAAAAAAATCCAAGATTTTGAAAAAAATATCCTTTAAAAAAATCCACGATTTTGGAAAAAAACATTCTTTAAAAAATCCACGTTTTTGGAAAAAATATTTTTTAAAAAATACACGATTTTGGAAAAAATATTATTTAATAAATCCACGATTTTGGAAAAAATATTATTTAAAAAATCCATGATTTGGAAAAAATATTCTTTAAAAAAATCTACGATTTGGAAAAAATGTTCTTTAAAAAAATCCACGATTTTGGAAAAAATATTCTTTAAAAAATCCACGATTTTGAAAAAAATATTCTTTAAAAAATCCACGATTTTGAAAAAATATTCTTTTAAAAAATCCACGTCTTTTGAAAAAATATTCTTTAAAAAATCCACGTTTATGGAAAAAATATTCTTTAAAAAATCCACGTTTTTGGAAAAAATATTCTTTAAAAAATCCACGTTTTTGGAAAACATATTCTTTAAAAAATCCACGTTTTTGGAAAAAATATTCTTTAAAAAATCCAAGTTTTTGGAAAAAATATTCTTAAAAAAATCCACGTTTTTGGAAAAAATGTTCTTTAAAAAATCCACGTTTCTTGGAAAAAATATTCTTTTAAAAATCCACGTTTCTTGGAAAAAATCTTCTTTAAAAAATCCACGTTTTTTGGAAAAAATATTCTTTAAAAAATCCACGTTTTTGAAAAAAATATTCTTTAAAAAATCCTTTTTTTGCAAAAAATATTCTTTAAAAAATCTACGATTTTGGAAAAAAATATTCTTTAAAAAATCCACGTTTTTAGGAAAAATATTCTTTAAAAAATCCACGTTTTTAGGAAAAATATTCTTTAAAAAATCCACGTTTTTAGGAAAAATATTCTTTAAAAAATCCACGTTTTTAGGAAAAATATTCTTTAAAAAATCCACGTTTTTAGGAAAAATATTCTTTAAAAAATCCACGTTTTTAGGAAAAATATTCTTTAAAAAATCCACGTTTTTAGGAAAAATATTCTTTAAAAAATCCACGTTTTTAGGAAAAATATTCTTTAAAAAATCCACGTTTTTAGGAAAAGTATTCTTTAAAAAATCCACGTTTTTAGGAAAAATATTCTTTAAAAAATCCACGTTTTTAGGAAAAGTATTCTTTAAAAAATCTACGTTTTTAGGAAAAATATTCTTTAAAAAATCCACGTTTTTAGGAAAAATATTCTTTAAAAAATCCACGTTTTTAGGAAAAATATTCTTTAAAAAATCCACGTTTTTAGGAAAAATATTCTTTAAAAAATCCACGTTTTTAGGAAAAATATTCTTTAAAAAAATCCACGTTTTTAGGGAAAATATTCTTTAAAAATTCAAGTTTTTTGGAAAAATATTTTTTAAAAAATCCACGTTTTTTGGAAAAATATTCTTTAAAAAATCCACGTTTTTTGGAAAAATATTCTTTAAAAAATCCACGATTTTGGAAAAAAATATTCTTTAAAAAATCCACGATTTTGGAAAAAATATTCTTTAAAAAATCCACGTTTTTTGGAAAAATATTCTTTAAAAAATCCACGATTTTGGAAAAAAATATTCTTTAAAAAATCCACGATTTTGGAAAAAATATTCTTTAAAAAATCCACGTTTTTGGAAAAAATATTCTTTAAAAAATCCACGTTTTTGGAAAAAATATTCTTAAAAAATCCAGGTTTTTGGAAAAAATATTCTTTAAAAAATCCAGGTTTTTGGAAAAAATATTCTTTAAAAAATCCACATTTTTGGAAAAAATATTCTTTAAAAAATCCACGATTTTGGAAAAAATATTCTTTAAAAAATCCACGATTTTGGAAAAAAATATTCTTTAAAAAATATACGTTTTTGGAAAAAATATTTGAAAAATCCACGATTTTGGATAAAATATTCTTTAAAAAATCCACAATTTTGGAAAAAATATTCTTTAAAAAATCCACGTTTTTGGAAAAAATATTCTTTAAAAAATCCATGTTTTTGGAAAAAATATTCTTTAAAAAATCCACGATTTTGGAAAAAAATATTCTTTAAAAAATCCGTGTTTTTGGAAAAATATTCTTTAAAAAATCCATGTTTTTGGAAAAAATATTCTTTAAAAAAATTCACGTTTTTGGAAAAAATATTTGTTAAAAATCCACGTTTTTGGAAAAAAATATTCTTTAAAAAATCCACGTTTTTGGAAAAAATATTCTTTAAAAAATCCATGTTTTTGGAAAAAATATTCTTTAAAAAATCCCCGTTTTTTGACAAAAATATTCTTTAAAAAATCTACGTGTTTGGAAAAAATATTCGTTAAAAATCCACGTTTTTGGAAAAAAAATATTCTTTAAAAAATCCACGTTTTTGGAAGAAATATTCTTTAAAAAATCCATGTTTTTGGAAAAAATATTCTTTAAAAATCCCCGTTTTTTGACAAAAATATTCTTTAAAAAATCTACGTGTTTGGAAAAATATTCGTTAAAAATCCACGTTTTTGGAAAAAAATATTCTTTAAAAAATCCACGTTTTTGGAAAAAATATTCTTTAAAAAATCCATGTTTTTGGAAAAAATATTCTTTAAAAAATCCACGTTTTTTGACAAAAATATTCTTTAAAAAATCTACGTGTTTGGAAAAAATATTCGTTAAAAATCCACGTTTTTGGAAAAAATATTCTTTAAAAAACCCACGTTTTTTGACAAAAATATTCTTTAAAAAATCCACGTTTTTTGACAAAAATATTCTTTAACAAATCTACGTGTTTGGAAAAAATATTCGTTAAAAATCCATGTTTTTGGAAAAAATATTCTTTAAAAAATCCACGTTTTTGGAAAAAATATTCTTTAAAAAATCCACGATTTTGAAAAAAATATTCTTTAAAAAAAATCCACGATTTTGGATAAAATATTCTTTAAAAAAATCCAAGATTTTGGAAGAAACATTCTTTAAAAAAATCCAAGATTTTGAAAAAAATATCCTTTAAAAAAATCCACGATTTTGGAAAAAAACATTCTTTAAAAAATCCACGTTTTTGGAAAAAATATTTTTTAAAAAATACACGATTTTGGAAAAAATATTATTTAATAAATCCACGATTTTGGAAAAAATATTATTTAAAAAATCCATGATTTGGAAAAAATATTCTTTAAAAAAATCCACGATTTGGAAAAAATGTTCTTTAAAAAAATCCACGATTTTGGAAAAAATATTCTTTAAAAAATCCACGATTTTGAAAACAATATTCTTTAAAAAATCCACGATTTTGAAAAAATATTCTTTTAAAAAATCCACGATTTGGAAAAAATGTTCTTTAAAAAATCCACGATTTTGGAAAAATATTCTTTAAAAAATCCACGATTTTGAAAAAAAATATTCTTTAAAAAATCCACGATTTTGGATAAAATATTCTTTAAAAAATCCACAATTTTGGAAAAAATATTCTTTAAAAAATCCACGTTTTTGGAAAAAATATTCTTTAAAAAATCCACGTTTTTGGAAAAAATATTCTTTAAAAAATCCATGTTTTTGGAAAAAATATTCTTTAAAAAATCCAGGTTTTTGGAAAAAATATTCTTAAAAAAAATCCACGATTTTGGAAAAAATATTCCTTAAAAAAATCCACGATTTTGGAAAAAAAAATCTTTAAAAAATCCACGATTTTGGAAAAAATATTCTTTAAAAAATTCACGTTTTTTGGAAAAATATTCTTTAAAAATCCACGTTTTTGGAAAAAATATTCTTGAAAAAATCCACGTTTTTGGAAAAAATATTCTTGAAAAAATCCACGTTTTTGGAAAAAATGTTCTTTAAAAAATCCACGTTTTTTGGAAAAAATATTCTTTAAAAAATCCACGTTTTTGGAAAAAAATATTCTTTAAAAAATCCACGTTTTTGGAAAAAATATTCTTTAACCCAGATATGCCCAACGTCCTATATATAGGACACACAAAATTCTTGCTAATTTGATATGTTATGTTTATAAAAGTACCGTTTATTTTGGTGATATACTGAGTACACATCTGTAGCTCTTGGGATATTATGTGATTCCATTATTTTAAGCTACTATTTTTGAGTTTTGAAGTATAGTTCATCGAAGTTGCCACCTATCGCTTAGTTTTTACAATGATTTGCGTTATGACCGATTAATTATTGGGTAGTTTTATAACGAAAACATACACGATGTGGAGCCTACTACGAAAAAACGTTAACTAGATGCCGAAAAGGTGTCTTTGGACTATATGTCAAACGTTTTGTGTCCCATAACTCCCAGTTATAAGATAAAACCCTGTGTCCAAAAGTGGCCTCAAAAACCAATTTCTTCAAAAAATTTTTAAAAAACATATAAACATACTGTTATTATTTCACATTTGCTTCTAAAATAATATAAAAATACTTTTAAAATGATCACGATGAAGCAATGGGCATATCTGGGTTAAAAAATCCACGTTTTTGGAAAAAATATTCTTTAAAAAATCCACGTTTTTGGAAAAAATATTCTTAAAAAAACCACGTGTTTGGAAAAAAATGTTCTTTAAAAAATCCGAGTTTTTGGAAAAAATATTCTTAAAAAATCCACGTCCTTAAAAAGGTCTTATTTGGAAATTCTCGTCTTCCAAGGGCAATAAATATTTTTTCAAGGACGTGAAATTTTTTAGATTATTTTTAGTACAAATTTCGATATTTCCATAACATTTGCTATTATTTTCGTCTTAGTGTATGTATTCTACGCCAACTAGTCCAAGGACCTTATAAATTATTCTTTTCTCATGGTTATTTTAAACCAACACCTGCTAAACGATTTATTAAAGTATTCTCTTTATTGCAAAGCCTTTAAATCATAGCAGAGTAGAGAAAAAGCGAAAAAAGTATAAATTATCTTCAAAGGATAAAAGGCACACCACAAAATTAAAGGAAACATTTAAAATATAATGAACTCTCCTTCTTTTTGTTTAAATACTAAAATTTATCTTTGAGCTACCTCATTTTCCACCAGTGCCTTGGTATATTAAACCAAGGAGAATAAGAATATTCTTTAATGGCGTGTAATTGTAAAAGAAGAAGAAGAAGAAACTAACATAAAGGATATGGGGAAAGAAAAACACAGCAACAAAAATTAACAACAAATCCAGCTAAGTGAGCTCAAGGATAATTGAAAATTTTTATGCTGGCAGTGGGAAAAAATTCTTACAACAACAAGTAAAACATACGAAAGAAAATAATAATAGCAACAAAATGCTTAACATTTTCAACAATAACAACAACAAAAGCATCTATCTCTCACATCCTCATATACAGCAGACTGGCAAAGCAGAGCCAGTCAATAGTAAAAACTTACTATAAAACATAAAAGATACACCACTGTCAGCCGCCATTTAATGAAAACAAAAAAACTCCCTTTGTTTCTGCTACCGTTTAACTGTGAACAAGCTCAACTTTTAAAAATGCCTTTCATTGCCAGCTCAGATAGATTTCCCTCTACAAAACGAAGAACTAAACTTTGTATCGCTATGAAACCCAAGTTGTTGCTGTTGTTGTTGGGAGGATAATGATGACAGCACCGTGGTTATGGTTACGGCCATAGATAGCTAAAGCAGCTGTGCGCTAGTAGTTGTACACACTTTGTTAAAGTTGAAGTTCACTCCATACTTTAGTTAATAAAAATTCTTGCTGTTTTCCAAGTTGAGAGTTGTATTGATGGCAAGGATTTTACGAGAAGGTGAACATATAAAAGAAAATGGAAGAATATTATTTTTGTTAAAGATTTTTAAACCCTGGGAAATTGTTAAGTAAGATTTTTTTAAAAATTTTAAAGATTTGTATTCAATGATGTGGATTTTTTAAGAATATTTTCTCCAAGAATCTGTGATTTTTTTAAGAATATTTTTTTCCATGGACATGGATTTATTAAGAATATTTTTCTAAAGGCGTGGATTTTTTACAAACTTTTTAATGTGGATTTTTTAATAAGAACTTGGATTTTTTAAGAATATTTTTTGCAAGGACGTGGATTTATAAGAATATTTTTCTAAAGACTTCGATTTTTTACAAATGTTTTTTTCAAGGACGTGGATTTTTACAAAATGTTTTTAAGGACGTGGATTTTTTAAGAATACTTTCTCCAAAAACTTGGATTTTTTAAGAATATTTTTTGCAAGGACGTGGATTTATTAAGAATATTTTTCTAAAGACTTGGATTTTTTACAAACATTTTATTCAAGGACGTGGATTTTTACAAATTTTTTTTAAGGACGTCGATTTTTTACGAAAATTATTTCCAAAGACTTTTATTTTTACGAAAAATTTTCTAAGGACACTCCGATTTTTTAAGAAATTTTTACCCAAGGAAGTTTATTGTTTAACAAATTTTTTTCCAAGGACGTGGATATTTTAAGAAATTTTTTTCCAAGGGCGTGGATTTTTTAAGAATTTTTTTTAAAGACCTGCATTTTTTAATAATTTTTTTTCCAAAAACGCGTATTTTTTAAGACTATTTTTTTCAAGGAGGTGGAGTTTTTAAATATTTTTTCAAAAAACGGGGATTTTAATTTTTTTTTTTTCAAAGACGTGAATTTTTTGATTGTTCCAAAAGCGTGATTTTTTACGAAAATTATTTCCAAAGACTTTTATTTTTACGAAAAAATTTTCTAAGGACACTCCGATTTTTTAAGAAATTTTTACCCAAGGAAGTTAATTGTTTAACAAATTTTTTTCCAAAGACGTTGGATATTTTAAGAAATTTTTTTTTCAAGGGCGTGGATTTTTTAAGAATTTTTTTAAAGACCTGCATTTTTCAAGATTTTTTTTTTCAAAAACCCGTATTTTTTAAGAATATTTTTTTTCAAGGAGGTGGAGTTTTAAATATTTTTTCAAAAAACGGGGATTTTAATTTTTTTTTTTCAAAGACGTGAATTTTTTGACTGTTCCAAAAGCGTGGATGGTTTTAAAAAATATTTTTTCAAAGGCGGGGATGTTTTAAAAAGTTTTTTTTAACTGGGATTTTTAAAAAATATTTTTAATATTATTTAAAAAAAAGTATTTTATAACAAAGACTTTGATTATTTAAAAAAATATTTTTTTAAAAAAATATAAAATAAAAAGACGTGGTTTTTTTACAAAATTTTTTTTAAGGACGTGGATTTTTTGCGAAAATTTTTTCCAACAAATTGGATTTTTAAGAAAATTTTACTAAGGACTCCAAAAATTTTAAGAAAAAATTTTCCAAGGAAGTTGATTGTTTAACAAAATGTTTTCCAAGGACGTGGATTTTTAAAATTTTTTTTTAAAGAGGTTGATTTTTATTTTTTTTTCCAAGGTGGTGAATTTTTCAATTTTTTTGAAGACATGGATTTTCGAATTTTTTCGAAGGAGGTGGATTTTTTTAATATGTTTTACATAGACGTGGATTTTTAATTTTTTAAAGACGTGGATTTTCTAATTTGTTTCAAAAATGTTTTGCAAAGACGCGCATTTTTTAAAAAAATATTTAAAACTGGGATTTTTAAAAAATATTTTTTCTAAAGACTTGGATTTTTCTATAAAAAATATTTAAAAAGCCATGACTTTGGAAAAAAATATTTAAAAAGCCACGACTTTGGAAAAAAATATTTAAAAAATCCACGACTTTGGAAAAAAATATTTAAAAAATGCCCGTCTTTAGAAAAAATATTAAAAAAGTCGACGTCTTTGGAAAAAAGTATTTAAAAAATCCACATATAAGGAAAAAATATTTTTAAAAAATCCACGTGGTGAACAAAAATATTTTTAAAAAATCCACGTGGTGAACAAAAATATTTTTAAAAAAACTCACATGGGGAAAAGAAATAAAAACTCCACGTCTTTGGAAAAAATATTTAAAAAAACCGCGTCTTTGGAATTTTTTTTAAAAAATCAACGTGTTTGGAAATAATATTTAAATTATTCCACGTCTTCGGAAAATATATTTAAAAGTATCCACGTCTTTAGAAAAAATATTTAAAAATCCACATCTTAGAAAAAAATATTTAAAAATCGACGTCTTTGGAAAAAATATTTAAAAAATCCACGTGTTTGGAAAAAAATGTTCAAAAAATCCACGTGGTGAACAAAAATATTTGTAAAATATTTTTTAAAAATCCACGTGAACAAAAATATTTTTAAAAAACCCACATGGTGAAAAAATCCACGTCTTTGGAAAAAGATATTTAAAAAATCATCGGCTTTGGAAAAAAATATTTAAAAAATCCACGTCTTTAGAAAAAAAATATTTAAAAATTCCACGTGATGGGAAAACATATTTTTAAAAAATCCACGTCTTAGGAAATAATATTTTAAAAAATCCACGTCTTTGAAAATAATATTTAAAATAGTCCACGTCTTTGGAAAAAATATTTAAAAGTATCCACGTCTTTGGAAAAAAATATTTAAAAAATCCCTCGTCTTTGGAAAAAAATATTTAAAAAATCCACGTCTTTAGAAAAAAATATTTAAATAAATCCACGTCTTTGGAAAAAATATTTAAAAAAATCCACGTCTTTGGAAAAAAGTATTTAAAAAACCCACGTCTTTGGAAAAAAATATTTAAAAAAATCCATGTCTTTGAAAAAAATATTTTAAAAAATCCACGTCTTTGGAAAAAAATATTTAAAAAATCCACGTCTTTGGAAAAAATATTTAAAAAATCCACGTCTTTGGGAAAAAATATTTAAAAAATCCACGTCTTTGGAAAAAAATATTTAAAAAATCCACGTCTTTGGAAAAAAATATTTAAAAAATCCACGTCTTTGGAAAAAAATATTTAAAAAATCCACGTCTTTGGAAAAAATATTTAAAAAATCCACGTCTTTGGACAAAATATTTAAAAAATCCACGTCTTTGGAAAAAAATATTTAAAAAATCCACGTGGTGAACAAAAATATTTTTAAAAAAACCACCTTTTTAAAAAATCCACGTGGTGAACAAAAATATTTTTAAAAAATCCACGTGGTGAACAAAAATATTTTTAAAAAATCCACGTGGTGAACGAAAATATTTTTAAAAATCCACGTGGTGAACAAAAATATTTTTAAAAAATCCGCGTGGTGAACAAAAATATTTTTAAAAAATCCACGAGGTGAACAAAAATATTTTTAAAAAATCCACGTGGTGAACAAAAATATTTTTAAAAAATCCACGTGGTGAACAAAAATATTTTTAAAAAATCCACGTGGTGAACAAAAATATTTTTAAAAAATCCACGTGCCGAACAAAAATATTTTTAAAAAATCCACGTGGTGAACAAAAATATTTTTAAAAAATCCACGTGGTGAACAAAATATTTTTAAAAAATCCACGTGGTGAACAAAAATATTTTTAAAAAATCCACGTGGTGAACAAAAATATTTTTAAAAAATCCACGTGGTGAACAAAAATATTTTTAAAAAACCCACGTGGTGAACAAAAATATTTTTAAAATCCACGTGGTGAACAAAAATATTTTTAAAAAATCCACGTGGTAAACAAAAATATTTTTAAAAAATCCACGTGGCGAACAAAAATATTTTTAAAAAAATCACGTGGTGAACAAAAATATTTTTAAAAAATCCACGTGATGGGAAAAATATTTTAACAAATCCACGTGGTAAACAAAAAAATTTTTAAATTATCCACGTGGTGAAAAAAATATTTTTAAAAAATCCACGTGGTGAACAAAAACAATTTAAAAAAAATCCACGTGGAGAACAAAAATATTTTTAAAAAATCCACGTGATAGGAAAAAATATTTTTAAAAAATCCACGTGATGGGAAAAATATTTTAACAAATCCACGTGGTAAACAAAAAAATTTTTAAATTATCCACGTGCTGAATAAAATATTTTTAAAAAATCCACGTGGTGAACAATAATATTTGTAAAATATCCACGTGATAGAAAAATATTTTTAAGAAATCCACGTGGTGTACACAAATATTTCCAAAAATTTCACGTGGTAAAAAAATATTTTTAAAAAATCCACGTGATAGGAAAAAATATTTTTAAAAAATCCACGTGATAGGAAAAAATATTTTTAAAAAATCCACGTGATGGGAAAAATATTTTAACAAATCCACGTGGTAAACAAAAAAATTTTTAAATTATCCACGTGGTGAACAAAAATATTTTTAAAAAATCCACGTGGTGAACAAAAATATTTTTAAAAAATCCACGTGGTGAACAAAATTATTTTTAAAAAATCCACGTGGTGAACAAAAATATTTTTAAAAAATCCACGTGGTGAACAAAAATATTTTTAAAAAACCCACGTGGTGAACAAAAATATTTTTAAAAAATCCATGTGGTGAACAAAAATATTTTTAAAAAGTCCACGTGGTGAACAAAAATATATTTCAAAAATCCACGTGGTGAACAAAAATATTTTTAAAAAATCCACTTGGTGAACAAAAATATTTTTAAAAAATCCACGTAGTGAACAAAATATTTTTAAAAAATCCACGTAATAGGAAAAATATTTTTAAAAAATCCACGTAATAGGAAAAATATTTTTAAAAAATCCACGGAATAGGAAAAATATTTTTAAAAAATCCACGTAATAGGAAAAAATATTTTTAAAAAATCCACGTAATAGGAAAAATATTTTTAAAAAAATCCACGTGATGGGAAAAATATTTTAACAAATCCACGTGGTAAACAAAAAAATTTTTAAATTATCCACGTGGTGAACAAAAATATTTTTAAAAAATCCACGTGGTGAACAAAAATATTTTTAAAAAATCCAAGTGGTGAACAAAATTATTTTTAAAAAATCCACGTGGTGAACACAAATATTTTTAAACAATCCACGTGGTGAACAAAAATATTTTTAAAAAATCCACGTGGTGAACAAAAATATTTTTAAAAAAATCCATGTGGTGAACAAAAATATTTTTAAAAAGTCCACGTGGTGAACAAAAATATATTTCAAAAATCCACGTGGTGAACAAAAATATTTTTAAAAAATCCACTTGGTGAACAAAAATATTTTTAAAAAATCCACGTAGTGAACAAAATATTTTTAAAAAATCTACGTAATAGGAAAAATATTTTTAAAAAATCCACGTAATAGGAAAAATATTTTTAAAAAATCCACGGAATAGGAAAAATATTTTTAAAAAATCCACGTAATAGGAAAAAATATTTTTAAAAAATCCACGTAATAGGAAAAATATTTTTAAAAAATCCACGTGGTGAACAAAAATATTTTTAAAAAATCCACGTGGTGAACAAAAATATTTTTAAAAAAATCCACGTGGTGAACAAAAATATTTTTAAAAAATCTAAGTGGTGAAAAAATGTCTTTAAAAGTTCCAAGTGATAGGAAAAAAATGTTTTTATTTTAAATACTCCACGTGATGGGAAATATATTTTAAAAAATCCACGTGGTGAACAAAAACAATTTAAAAAAAATCCACGTGGAGAACAAAAATATTTTTAAAAAATCCACGTGATAGGAAAAAATATTTTTAAAAAATCCACGTGATGGGAAAAATATTTTAACAAATCCACGTGGTAAACAAAAAAAATTTTAAATTATCCACGTGGTGAAAAAAATATTTTTAAAAAATCCACGTGGTGAACAATAATATTTGTAAAATATCCACGTGATAGAAAAAATATTTTTAAGAAATCCACGTGGTGTACACAAATATTTTCAAAAATTTCACGTGGTAAAAAAATAGTTTTAACAAATCCACGTGTTAAAAATATTTTCAAAAATTCCACGTGGTGAAAAAAATATTTTTAAAAATTCCACGTGATAGAAAAAATATATTTTTAAAAAGTCCAAGTGAATAAATATTTTTAAACAATCCACGTGGAGAACAAAAATATTTTTACAAATTCCACGTGATAGAAAAAATATTTTTAAAAAATCCAAGTGATGGAAAAATATTTAAAAAAATCCAAGTGGTAAACAAGCACATTTTTAAAAAATCCACCTAATACGAGAATAATACGCTTTGAAAAAACAAGTGTTTGGAAAAGATATTATTTAAAAAATCAATTATCCTCTGCTATCCCACCTTGCTTTTGTGTGTTGTTATTTTTTGTCCTATATGGAAATTTTACGATTTTCCTTGTACTCCTCTTCGTCGTGTTCAGCATTAGTGTCTCATTTTCATTGCTAGGGAGGACAACATAATAAAGAACATTGCAAGTTAATGGATACATCGATGTAATACCATAAGATTTATTTGCTTCAAGCTGTGTTTGAGGGAGCTTACGTTGGGAATTTATGTTTTTTTTATCCCCTTTGTGTTTTAAAGTTGTGTATTTATGTCCTCCTTTTACCCCTGGTATTTCAACTTGCAACCCATTACGATGCTATAGAATCCTTGTAGGGAGGTGATTCAAGGAGTCTTGGAAATAATAATGGTGCAAAACCTAGAAAATCTACCAATCTGCGTGGTCAAATCTCTACATAAAGATTTTTTTCTTAGAGGTTGTTTACACTATCTATCAATGTCATATGACACGAAATAAAAACATTCCAAAACATTCCATTCCACGCATTCAATGTGGATACGTAATTTTCCTGCATTTTTTGCTGGTGTGGACGCAAAAAGTAAATGGCGTAAGGAAAATCCACAGTATTGCACACATTAACGACCATATAACGATGGAAAATTTCGGGTCATATGACATTAGTATAAACTACCTCTTAGTCTAGATTCTAGACGTGTGCTCCACGCTATAATCTTAACACTTTCTTTAAAATACACAACATTTTATTAAAGCAAACAGTCAGCAATTAAGGTTACGGACAAAAACAATCAGCAAACTTGAATACCCTTTTCTATGCCTCTGTTTTCACTATTTCTTTCTGTAGATCCCACTATACCTTCAACCTTGTAAAATGAAATAAAGTAAAAAACCGTTGTAATGAATACTCACTAATTGCGGTGTAAACATGTCAAAGCAACAGTAATTTGCTTGAACGCATCGTCATCGCCATCATCGCCAACATCTTTTGATCCCCCCAAAAACTATCAAGTAAATGAGTCTAAAATTTACCAAGAAAGAGGACAGGGAATTAAAAGAAAAAAAACCTGACAACTTGTCATTCCTTTCATGGTATGCTGCATGAATGCATTTGTGTGCCACAGCCGGTCGCTTCGTATGACTGATTTGATAGTGAAATGTGGCTTAGCATGTTAACAGTCAGAACGCCAACAACCGCAAAACGACGAAAGGATTTCCTCCAAAAAAAACAAAGACAACAAAACTATGCGGCATGTTGGCCATGGACCTACCTTAAGTGCTTCCACAATTCTCTTTTTGCTATGTTGTTTTTTCAATGCGCCAGGTAGGCATGGTGACACATCCTTGCTTAACTGTTTACACGAACAACAAAATATTACTCTCCTGGCGGGTAATGACCAAAGAAAAATAGTGGAAATAGAGAATTGAAAAAAAAAAAACAGGATTCATATTACACAAACAACCAGAGCAATTAAACCAGTCATCCGTGCAACCCACAAATGAGTAGAGAAAAGGGGTGATGAAAATCAATACAGGGACTATAATTTTTTGTTATCCTTTAAGTTTTTGCAATTTCTATACCCTGCTTCTCCATTATGTACCTCGTTATTATGGCTACCATATATATATCCTGCTTTGTGGCTATAGTTTCTTTTTCAGTCGTTTGTCTTTTTTATTTAATTTCCTTCGTTTTATTTATTTTTATTGCTATCCCGTTTGAGGCCAATTTAATTTTCTTCTTTACTCTTCAAATCCGTCAGTGACCAAAAAAAATAGTAATTTCTAATTATCCTTAGAAAGTTTTCACAAGGACTTAATTACTTTATAAGATGTTGAGCATCGGCATGACCATCTTTCATAGTCTTACAGAGAAGTTTGGCAAGACTGAAATGCGAAGAAAATTTTCCATCACAGTGTTGCAGGTCTAAATCCAAGCCATTGTTCGAACTCCCTGCACACAACCTTAGGACAGAAAATCAAAAATTTAAAATATCTCGCTGTTGATTTGAAAAAGCCGGCCGATTTTTTGGAAAATGTAAATAAGTGTTACGAATAGTACTTTGGTTTGGTTTTAGGACGCGCAGCTACCGTTGTTGGCAGCTACTTCACTTGGAGACCTTGAGGTCCATTGTGATCATCCTTAGTAAAGTTGTGTGTTGTGGTTGGTCTATTGTAGAGTTGTTGATGTATTGTTGTTCAGGTTGTGATGATGATAGATGCCGGTTTATAATCAAGTTGTTGTGTGGGGTGACTGGTCTATTTGAGGTGATATATGTGATGGTTGGTTTATTGCAGGTTTGTTGAAGTAGAGTGGTTTGTTGTGGTTGATGTTATGCGTAATGTGTTTACTGATTTATTCTGAGGTGAAAATACGGTGGTTGGTCTATTGCTGGTTTTGTTGATGTAGAGTGGTTTGGTGTGATGGATGTGATGAATACTGGATATGAGTGTGTGGCTACTGAGGTTGTGGTGGAGATGTTGATGTAGTGGAGTGATGTACTATGGATGTGGGTGTGTGCCCGCTGAAGTTGTGGTTCGTAGTTGAGCCGATTTCTATCCCCCTGTGTGAAGAAGAATAAAAACGCTCATTGACAAAAAAGGACCTTATAGCCCAATAAGACAGAAGTCTTAAAAAACAATAAAAAACTATCCAAAGGTCGATAAAAACTATAGAAAAAAAAACCTAATTGATAAGTTTTGTTTGCCAAGCCAAGTAAGATTTTTGCAAATTGGTATATGTAGATGGGGTCTATGCCGGAGAAGAAAGTAGTATTTATCCCACATCTACCGAAGAATCGATGTCTCCTCGTGAATAGCGAGGGGCACCTACATAGTAGATGTTCGACCGTCTCTGTTTCTTCTGGATCTTGACATAGTCTACAGTAGTCTACACTACTGTTGTCCTATCTAGAAGTTAGGGACCTGGCCATGTTATGACCGGTAATGTGTCCTACAGTGGTCTTTATCCCTAACTTGTTTAGTGAAAAGAGAGAGTTGGTTCTATGTTGGGAGTAGCTGGGCCAGATTGCCTTTGATACCTTACAGCCAGGTTCCGTTTGCCATCTTTGCCCTGCCTTCTCAAGGAAGAAACCGCGAAGTTTTCGGATGTAGTAGCACTTTGGTGGTCTGGTAGATGACTCAACTCGTAAGTCAATCGACTGAGAGCCACCCCGCGCTAGTTCATCCGCCTCTTCGTTTCCCTCTATATCACTGTGTCCTGGAACCCAGCAAAGACCAACGATATCACGTACTTCAAGCAGAGCGTTCTTGCATTCGAGGATAGCTTTTGAATTTATGGTCCATGACTTGAGGGCCTTAAGGGCCGCTTGACTATCGACAAAAATAGTCACCGGTCCTTTGAGGCTGCTCCCAAGTTCTTTGACCAACTCCACTGCTTTCTTTGATGCAAAAATCTCTGCCTGAAAAACGCTGCAGTGATCGTTGAGTTTGAAGGATTGCTTAATTTGTGGGCTTTCGCAGAAGACCCCGGCACCTGTGCCATTCTCCATCTTGGAGCCGTCTGTATAGATGGCCAGACCGCCAAGAGGATGGCCACCACTAGACCAGGCATCCCTGATTAATTTGGTTGAAGTTGAGTACAGTGGGTATATAATCACTGATGCGATTGGATCCACTAAACTCAAGTAATTCGGTGAAGGGCGAGAGGACCTTTGCATGGCCAAATCGTGAATACCGCCACACACCTGACTCTCTAAGCCTGAAAGCTGTCCTCGCCGCCTGAAAGTGGATAGTGATGTCAAGAGGTTGGAGATCAAGTATCACATTCATGGCGGCTTGAGGTGTGCTTCTGATGGCACCAGAGATTAGCAGAGATGCGGCTCTTTGGACACTAGATAGTTTGGACAGAAGTGCACTGTTCCCGAGAGCATGCCACCAGACAAGTCCGCCATATGTAAGAATGGGGAGAAGCACCGTATCTGAGACCCCAACTTTTCCAATGGAGTTCTTGCAGGAATAGAGTGCCATAAAACCCCTCTTAGCCCTCTCCTCAGTGTTCCTTTTCCAATTTAGACGTTGGCCCACGATAACGCCGAGGTATTTGGCTTCCGATGAAAGTTTTAGGGCAACACCGTCCAACTTTGGTAACGGGAAATCGGGA
This sequence comes from Musca autumnalis, assembly GCF_047663935.1. Lineage (NCBI taxonomy): Eukaryota > Metazoa > Arthropoda > Insecta > Diptera > Muscidae > Musca > Musca autumnalis. Next base: position 213,083,942 of record NW_027411866.1, on the reverse strand, counting down.
ATTTTGCGCTTCTTCGTGTAGAGTACGAGCTCTGTCTTTGCTGGATTTCACACCAAGTCCATTGGCGCGAGCCCAGCGAGACAGCTGCACTAAAGCATGTTGCATAAGGTCTGATATGATCGGCAAGAATTTGCCGCTTATGAGGATAACAACGTCGTCAGCGTAGGCTACCACCTTCGTCCTTAGCTGGTTGAATTTCACAAGAATTTCGTTTATTACAAGAAGCCAGAGAAGGGGTGATAAAACTCCTCCTTGAGGCGTACCCCTGCAAACCTTTTTCCTTAAGGAACTCTCTCCTAGATGGAAGTTGATGATTCTGCTCTTCAGCATCTCATCAACCCACCTAAGAAGGATAGAGGAAACTCCTGCGTTAGTGAGTGAATTATGGATGGATTCCAGATTCACATTGTTGAAGGCTCCCTCTATATAGAGGAAGGCTGCAAGTGTGAACCACGAAACCTCCATATTCCTTTCAATATATCCAACCACCTCGTGTAAGGCGGTGTCCACTGACTTGCCTTTAATATAGGCGTGCTGCGAGTTGCTTATAATATTGGGATCTAGATGAGACCGGATGTCGTAGTCGAGTAGTCTCTCTAGAGCTTTGAGGAGGAAGGAAGAAAGACTAATGGGTCTATAGTCCCTAGGTAGTGTGTGACTTGGTTTCCCAACTTTGGGAATGCAAGTCACCGTTATCTCCTTCCATTGGTTAGGTATGTATGATAAACGCAGGCAGGCCCTGTAGATCTCCTTTATGGTTGCCAGTACCGAAACAGCCGCGTTTTGCAGCATAGCCGGTATAATGCCATCCGGTCCAGGAGATTTATAGGGCTGGGAGCTGTCTATCGCAAATTTTATTCTTGGGATGCTAGTTAATCTGTCAATCAGTTGCTCGTCCTGTGCTGTGCAGCCCTGATTGTGATTCGTTTGCTGCCAGTCACTCTCTAGGTCAGTACAGCCTGGAAAAGGAACTTCTGACAACATATTTAGAGTCTCTAAACCAGAGTTAATCCACGTGCCGTTTTCTCGCTTGATGCTACCCATGGGTTTTGGGATCCTTGTATAGAATCTTACGAAACCTGGCAGCTTCGTTAACTCCTTCTATAGACTCAGCGAAGCAAACCCAAGATTTATGTTTAGCCTTTTTGATTTCACTCATGTGTGTACTTATTGAAATTAACCCTATAGGTATCCCAATCTGTACTGAGAGAAGATTTGCTGGCTTTGTTATATGATTTCCTGGCCGCCTTGCGGAGACTGGACAGGTCTTTGTTCCACCATACCGGCTGAGATTTCTTCCCAGGGTAGGTTATTGGACAGGAATCCTCGTAGCATCTCAGGAGTAACTTACTTAGATCATTTACAGCTACCTCGACTTCCTTTGCTGTGGACAATCTTTGGGGATTGCTTAGCACCGAAGTCGTTAGAGAGCTGTAATTGTTCCAGTCTGTCCTCCTGGGATTCCTGTATGGTTTTTGTTTCTCTAGTACTTAAATGACATATCAATTGAAATATGTAGTAAGTACCCTGGAAAAAGTTTGCCTCCAAAGAGGCAGTTAAATCGTATGTACAAGTAATTTGGAGGTGCATCAAATTATGCATCAGAGGCGCTCCATTGCACTACATTTTAACTGACCCTTTGGCACTGCATTTTAACTATCCCTTTTGTATTGCATTTTAACTAACCCTTTGGGATAGACTAGGATGCAGTCCAAAACACGTGTTTTGATACAGGCATTCTGCGGAATGTGTGCAAGCAATTGCAAAATATCCCAGAACAAATAAAATGCATTATTTGTGTAAAACAAAAATATTAAGAACTTTATTACATTAACACAAATTATGAAAATTCTCCATGGAATTCAATCGCAACCATGTGTGTTTCCTCCGCTCTCCATTTAATCCAAGCTGAATTGTTTTTGTTTCATCTGCCAAATGGGTTTAATATTGTCTTCCTATCACCAGCTAAGATTTCGACATGTACACCAAGAGTACTCTAGAGGGAAATTTTCTTATCGTAAGTTACCGCAACAATTTTCGCAATAATTTTATGACAAAATTTTGGAAATGTTAATTTTTTTTTTTTTGGAAATTTTATGCCGCTGCCTATAGAGATGTACAAACTGATTTGTGTACTTTTAGTGCTTTTTCACGACTCTGTTTGGACTGCATCCGGCTGCTGTTAAATTGTGAGGATTTGGAGTGCCTTTTTCACGACTCCGTTGAATTACATGCGGATGTTGTTAAAATGTGACAAATGAATGTGATTCTTTGGATTGCATCCAAATGCAGTTAACATATGAGGAATGGAGTGCTTTTTTCACGACTCCGTTTGAACTACATTAAAAGGAGTCACACTCCTATTGCTATCGTTTCATAGTCGTCACTCAAAAGGTACCGGTTTCTTGTACCAAGAAATTCACTTTTATCACAAATAAACCGAACATATATTTGAAACTGATACACTCGTGTTTTGTCTTTTATATCTTCTCTTTTCATCCCTGAGCTATCGACGGTCAGTGGTGTCACACGCCAACAGTGAGCATATGCAAGGATTTGTGGCCCGAATATTCCACCGAAATGGCTGACATTTTGTATTAAGTCTTTGTTGAGGGAATGAAAATTTACACATGAAATTTGTCCGCATAGGTCCACGTCTTCCTATAGTCCCAATAGAACGGTACCTCCCGATTTTCGCTATTTTGAAGGTTGTGGCCTCAATATCTCTCCAAAATTGCAGCAATTTGGCAATTAGTCTTCGTTGGGGGTATAAAGTCTTCATATAGCCCCATTGAAAAGTAACTCCCGATTTCCGTTATTCTGACGGTTGTGGCCTCAACATCGTAATGTAATGGCTGAAATGATGTATAAGGTTTTCGTTGGGGTATAAAACTTTTCACCTGAAATTTGCCGGTATAGGTCCATGTCTTCATATAGCCTCCGTCGAACGGTACCTCCAGATTTTCGGTATTTTGAAGGTTGTGGCCTCAATGTACCACCGAAATAACTGAAATTTGGCATTTAGTCTTCGTTGGGGGTATACTAGTTTCCATCTGAAATTTCTCGGTATAGGTCCACGTCTTCATATAGCCCCGATAGAACGGTACCCCCCGTTTTTCGGTATTTTGAAGGTTGTGGCGTCAATATCCATTCGAAATGGCTGAAATTTGGCATTTAGTCTTCCTTGAGGGTAAAAAAACTTTCCACCTACAATTTGTGGGTTTAGGTTTAGACCTTCATATAGCCCCCATAGAACTATACCTCCCGATTTTCGAAATTTTGAAGGTTATGGCTGTGGTTATACATTTCTGTATTTTATTGAAAAATTGTACACACAAACATTTTTGTACCTATTACTGAAAATTTGTTTCATAAGAAAATACATATGTAAAATGCGTGTATCATATGTTTCCAATCAGAGAATGACTTCGATCACAAAAAATTTCATCACACTCGTCCATTTACTCGATTTTTGTTCATAACGTTGTAGTGTTTTATCTGCATAGAATGATTGTTTTTAAATAGGCTCGAACAAAACGATCAGGTTTGATGAGTTTTATCCGCACACACAAAGTGAGCGTTTGTGGTTGTGTGTTTTGTTCAGCAACAAGGGATGATCGAACATATGACTCGTTGGTAAACGTTCATAAGTCTGATTTTCGTTTTCAATCGAGTTTGCTCTGGCTCAATGATTGTTCACGTGTTCGCTCAACTCAGTGTTTTTTTAACATTTCGGTAAATAGCAGTTAGTTTTTTGTTTATGAATTCTCATTGCATAAAATGCAAAATTAATAGGAAATTTGAACCTATCAAATGACTTTACTCATATTTTTATAATATTTATAAAATATTTACTTTAAATAGCATTTGCTGTAGTATGTATATAGTATCATATACTTATATGAAACTTAAGAAATTATTTTTGAATTAACTAATTTATTAAATCATAATTTTTAAATCATATAGGTACATACTTTATTGAAATTAATGTTTGTTGTACTTTTATAAGAACCACTGTTGTCTCAAATCCAAATGTTTTTATATATATTTAATTTCTACTAATTTATTAATTTTTTGTTTCCTACATACACATTTTAAATATTGTAAATCGAAAATATCCACCATTCATACAATTATTCACTTCAACTCATTTTTTAACACACACATACTATTTTCGTCTGTTGTGTTTTCAATCAGAATAAATACTCTGAGTTTGAGTGCGATCAAATCACTCACTTCACAAGGAAAAATCAAAATAATAACATTCCCTGTGGCTGATCGTCCCGTTGGTAGCAATCAAATATGAGTTCGTAAACAAAGCAATCAAGCGAGCCACTTGAACGTGAACGTCCAACTTCATTCAATTCAAGTTAGGTCACAACATTTTTTGTGTTTGTGTGAGCGACTCGAATAAACAATTTACAGCCGACGGTCTGATTAAATTGAATTAGTTTTTTGTTATGAGTGTTCGATCATACACAATCGCACTCAAAGCCAGTCTCTGTTTCCAATTTAATCAGAAGCCAAAAATATGCCCAGTCCCAAACTTTGGCATAAATTGGACCAAAAATAGGAATTGCATAAAATTCCATTGTCTAGTAGTAAGTAGTACAATAATATTTTCAGTATTCACCATTTCCGTATTAATATGTTTATATATTTGTAAGGGTAAATTGTTGTCAACGGCCTCTACAATGCCGATATGGCGGCTGATGCATAATAATGTTCTGAATTAAAAAAAAAAAATAATAATAAATAGACATCGGATTTTTGCATGTTTTTTATTTCTTATCCGATTGGACTCAAATTTTGGATCTAGGCGTTTTAAGGGTCAATTTTTCGATATTTGGGGTCATATCAAAAATATGCAAAAAATATGCAAAAAATATGCAAAATATATGCAAAAAATATGCAAAATATGCAAAAAAAATATGCAAAAAATATGCAAAATATGCAAAAAAAATATGCAAAATATGCAAAAAATATGCAGAATATGCAAAAAATATGCAAAATATGCAACCAGTTTTTGGGCGAAAATCGTCATAAAAGTCGTAAAATTTACAATTAAAGTTGGAAAAAATCATCAAAACAACCTTAAAGTGTCCTAAATCAAGACTGTTGGCCATTTAACGTCGATTTTTTAGCAGATTATTATGTTATTGATACCTCTTACTACAGTGTGGTTTAGGGTATATGATATTGTAATATTAATTTTCATTGTTAAACTATGCAAAAATATAACATTTGATAAAATATCAATAATTTTATGTAAATTCAAAATTTTCTTTGTCTTAATTTGTAGCTTTAGGCTGGTTTTAATTCAAAGGGAATAAATCGATGTCGGATTTTTTAAGGCGGGGGTGCCGCCTTAACTGTTTACTTATATGAGATTTTAGATAGATTAGATAGATTAAGATTGCCAATTGAGCACCATTGGAATAAGTTACCACGTGCTACTGAAGATCTTGTCTCTCTCGGCGACCCATATCTGCGGAACGGTTAAAGCTATTTGCCCATGTTATGCATTAACTTAAAGGCCATTCTGTTCATTTTATGTTCAAAAACAAAATGCGTCAGTATTAATGAATTTGACATAGAAAGCCAGTGCCCCGATTAACCTGACTACGTACGCCTTAGGGCCAAAGTGGAGCCTATCTGGGTACAGCCGACTACTTGGTTGTTATCTGTGGTGAGCTCGAGTCGGAGTTAATGTGACTTTTTTTTATGAAGATAGCACAGGTGATTTATCATTTTGTTATTTTCTTTTTCTGTCTATGTTTTCGTATTTCAATAGATTTTCAATGGGGTCTACATCTTCTTTTGGTGATAAACGCATCGTAGAATTTGAAGAACCATCTGTCCCGAAAATAATCAAGCGCGGCTTGAACAAGAACTCCTAACCATGAAATTGTCATTGCTGCTGGACCCCTTTATAGTGTCCTATAGGAACGTTTGTCCTATCATTTTATCCACAGTAGGAGCTCTCGGAGAGGACCCCAACAAATATGAGATCTCTAGAAGCTTTATCCGTTTATTTCGGATAAAACCGTGAAAAATACTTGCAACAACTTCAATAAAGGGTTAAGATACCCCAAAACAAGGCTATTTGCGTGCAATTGCATGGAAAACTAGTACCAGGTATTCCCAAACAGTGCAGAAAGAACGGGTTGCTGTTCTGTTATCTCCTGGGCGTTCCTGAAGCTGACAGTAGCTCAGGGGAGAAACAAGACTTAACAGAGTACGAATGCCTAGAATAATGGGGTCTTACTTACCAGCTTGAGCAGATGTTAGGTCGAGAGCTTCTGTACCTGCGTATAGACTTATTGAGAGGGATTTTTGACTACAAGTATAATATAGTATGTATTGGGTAAACATAATCAAGAGGTTGAAAAGGAGTAGACACAATAGATTGAGTTTAATACAAAAAATAGTGAAAACGAAATTCAGAAATATTTTTTAGGTCCAAAATAAGACCTTAACCGCATTGAAGATTTATTGAAATACGAAACAAATATCAGATAAAACAAATAACAAAATGATAAATCATCTGTGGTATCTTAGTCCTGAAATTGTTGGCCTGGCATTGTTTGATCTGATAGTTCATACCACCTTAAAGAGCCAAATGCGACAAATATCTTAACAAAACAAGCAGAAGAAAATGGAAAAAACTAAACTAACAAAAGAACAACTGCCGAAATTCCCAGAAAAAGTCTACCAGACGTAATTAATTGTTGTTCAAGAGATTAAGCATTAACTCCGAATTTTTTGAAAAAGATCCTGCAACTTGACTACAGAACATCAATTACCAGCAAGGGTAAAGGATGGTAAACAACTTGTGAACGACATAGCAGAGCAAAGAGTCGGGTTCATCACCAAATAGTCATCTTTACCCAGATGGCTCCAAAATCACATTATGTCAGTCCCTTAATTAAATTTAAATATGAACAAAATGTAAAAGACATTTGTTTTCATTCACAAAAATTGATAATATGGGAAGAAATAAAAAAATAATAAAAAAATTAAGTTACAATGTTTTATTTAAAAAGCACTTAAAACTAGAAAATAATTCTCTCAAATAAAACGCTTGCCGTTTAATATTGCCACAATTTTTAATTCAAATGCAAGCGTTTTATTTGAGAGATTTCATCATTAAAAATTATTTTCTAGTTTTAAGTGCATTTATAAATAAAACACTGTAACTTATTTTTTTAACTATTTTTTATTTTAAACTTTTCAGCATTTATTTATTTATTTTTTTTTTTTTGACCACTGAGAACCTCATAACAAAATTATGCCCAATTTAGGCCGCAAATGTAGATAAAAACATTAAAATACCTGAAATCGTGTTGTACCGTTATATAGGGACTATACCAAAACCTTGACCTGAGTACAAAATTTTTGGTGAGGAAGTTTCTGTACCTTTGGAAACCCCAAATGCCAATTTATGGCCAATTCGGCCTATAAATTAAAACAAAATCCTTAAAATACTTTGAATCGGGTGGTACCGCTATATGGGGGCTCTAAGAAAAAATGGGTCTATATTGGTTTTGGTTTCATATTCATGTATTGTCATCCAAGTCTGAAAAGTGTGCAAAGTTTTAGTTCGATTGGTCAACTACAACTGTGTGGAAAATAAGTTACTAGATTTGAACTAAACAGACACCAAAACAAGTTAAATAAAACACAGTTTTTTTCACAATAGACTACATTTTCAACCTAAGGCGTTTTCAGGACATTAGCTTTATTATCTTGAATTCAGTACTACTTACGTATTTTGTTTTTTCGGCAAGAATTATTAATAATAGTATGGCATTTAATTTAATGCATAACACGGGCAAATAACTTTAATCGTTTCATAGATATGGGTCGCTGAAGTCGTCAAATAGCCAAAAAATCGAGATTTTCATAATTACGAGGCCCCAGTGGCATGTGTTAACATATTCCAATGGTGCTCAAACTTTAACAATCTTAAAATCTAACCGAACTAAACACTTTAGGGGAGTGCGGCATAAAAAATCAGACATCGATGTTTTCCCTTTGAGTTAAAACCAGACTAATGCAACAAATTAAGACAAAGAAAATATTTAAATTTACATAAAATATTCGACAATTTAACAAATTTTATATTTTTAATAGGTTAATAATAACAAAAATTTTATTACAATATACATATAACCATAATTTTAAATCCACACTGTGGTAAGGGGTCTCAATAGCATAATATTCTGCTAAAAAGCGACGTTAAACGGCCAATATTCTTAATTTAGGACACTTTGAAGTTGCGTTGATGAGTTTTTCCAACTTTAGTTGTCAATTTTACGACTTTTATGACGATTTTCGGCCAAAAACTGTTTGCATATTTTGCATATTCTGCATATTTTTTTGCATATTTTGCATATTTTTTGCATATTTTGCATATTTTTTGCATATTTTGCATATTTTTTGCATATGCAAAATATGCAAATATGCAAAATAAATACAAAATATGACCCTGCTATTGAATTTAGATTTCTTTGAAACGAATTTTGGTCCAATCAGAATCTTCGTATCTTTATTATTAAAAAAATATGCAAATATGCAAAATCCGATGTCTAATAATAAATAAATAATAACAAAACAATTTCTTTTCAACACATGTAATGTAATATTTTTGTATCGTTTACTATTTCCAGGTAAGCTTTGGAGTAAATTTCACCACAATATTTTGTATTAGGATGTCACTTGTTGTAAGTATTACTCCTTAATTAATTTAGTAACTGTTTTCTGATTTAAATGAAAGGATATCTACGTTTATCTTTACTGTGTCGAATAATTCAAATACTTAAAAGGAAAGATAACGTATTTAAATGAGTATTAATGGCATTTTAATATTAATTTATGATTCAGCTACCAGTAACAAAATTATCTTCTTTCCTTAATGTTCATATGTACACGATTAAAAACAAATAAAAATTATAAATACATAATCCTTATACCATGGATACCTTACTTAATGCGTAAGTCTGTTGTTGTTGTTGTTTTTTTTTGTTTTTTTTTTGTATAAATAAGTGTGCTTTTTCTTTTGTTGACTGGGGTTTTCCTTCCCAATGGGAAAATCCGACACTTTCCTACATAAATAAATATTGTTTTATATTTGTGTGTTCACAACAACTTAAATATTCCAATGTTATTGTTTTCCATTTTTCTACAAACGCAATTAGGTATTCCCCAAGTAATTTTAATATTTATGTGTCTGTTTACTTATGTACATACATATGCCAAGTGAATGTGGGGGCACACAGACAGACATTTAAGAATTCATTTATATAATTGTGGCTGTTGTGAAAGAAAAGAAAACACAAATCTTATGGAATCAAATATATTAAATCGGCCATTCGTTAGCGTCTTAATTCTGTTGTCCTATAGATATCTCAATTTTAGGTGGATCGGCAGAAACTGCTTCCCCTAGCAAAAATATTAACATTCAACATGATCTGAGAAGTGAACTTAAACTTTAAGCCGCTGTTGCCGAAGCCAAAGATAACCTGCTTTTCAAGTTTGACATTAATATTGGGGTGAGGGCAGGTCATATACATTTTTTCGGTCTTAAAATATATTTTTTATCTACTTGTCCTTGTACACGGTCAACATTGTTATATAGCCCCTATAAGAAGGTATCGCCCAATACTTGGTATTTTGAAGGTTTCAGCGACAGCAGTTTTCTTTTTCTTACGAAAAATACCGAAAATCGGGAGGTACCGTTCTATGGGGCTATATGAAGACTTGAACCTATACCGACAAATTTCAGGTGCAAGTTTTATACTCCAAACGAAGCCTGAATACCAAATTGAGCCATTTCGGAGGGATATTGAGGCCACAACCTTCGAAATCCCAGAAATTCGGAGGAGGCTATATGAAGACGTAGCCCTATACCGACAAATTTCAGGTGGAAAGTTTTATACCCCCAAAGAAGACCTTATACAACATTTCAGCCATTTCAGTGCGATCTTGAGGCCACAACATTTAAAATACCGAAAATCGGGAAGGTACCGACAGGTACTGACAGATTTCAAGTGGAAAGTTTTATACCCCGAACGAAGTCTGAATACCAAATTTCAGTCATTTCAGTGGGATATTAAGGCCACAACCTTCAAAATACCGAAAATTGGGAGGTACCGTTCAATGGAGGCTATATGAAGACCTGAACCTAACCGACAAATTTCAAGTGGAAAGTTTTATACCCCCAACGAAGACTTAATACTAAATTTCAGCCATTTCGGAGGTATAATCAGGCCACAACCTTCAAAATACTGAAAATCGGGAGGTACAGTTCTATGGAGGCTATATGAAGACCTGGACCTATACCGACAAATTTTAGGTGGAAAGTTTTATAGCCCCAAAGAAGACCTTATACAAAATTTCAGCCATTTCAGTGCGATGTTGATGCCACAACCTGCAAAATACCGGACAAATTTCCGGTCAAAAGTTTTATACCTCCAAAGAAGACTTAATACTAAATTTTTGCCATTTTGGAGGTATATTCAGGCCACAACCTTCAAAATACCGAAAATCGGGAGGTACCGTTCTATGGAGGCTATATAAAGACCTGACCTATACCGACAAATTTCGGGTGGAAATTTTTATACCCCGAACGAAGTCTGAATACCAAATTTTAGCCATATCGGAGGGATATTGAGGCCACAACCTTGAAAATCCCTGAAATCCGGAGGAACCGTTCAATGGAGGCTATATGAAGGCGTGAACCTATGCCTAACAAATTTCAGGTGGAAAGTTTCATACCCCCAACGAAGACCTTATATAAAATTTCAGCCATTTCAGTGCGATGTTCAGGCCACAACCTTCAAAATACCGAAAATCGGGAGGTACCGTTCTATGGGGCTATATGAAGGCGTGGACATATACCGACAGATATCAGGTGGAAAGTTTTATACCCCGAACGAAGTGTGAATACCAAATTTCAGCCATATCGGAGGGATGTTAAGGCCACAACCTTCAAAATACCGAAAATCGGGAGGTACCGTTCTATGGGGGCTATATGAAGACATGGACCTATGCCTAAAAGTTTCCGGTCGAATGTTTTATATCCCCAAGGAAGACTAAATGCCAAATTGCAGTCATTTCGATAGTATATTCAGGCCACAACCTTTCAAGATACCAGAAATTCGAAGGAACCGTTCTATAAAGGCTATACGAAGACGTGGACCTATACCGATAAATTTTAGGTGGAATGTTTTATACCCCCAACGGAGACTTAATGCCAAATTTCAGTCATTTCTGTGGTTTATTGAGGCCACAACCTTCAAAATATCGAAAATCGGGAGGTACCATTTTATGAAGACTCCGACCTATACCGAAAAATTGCAGGCGGAAAGTTTTATAACCCCAACGAAGACCTTATACAAAATTTCGGCCATTTCATTGCGATGTTGAGGCCACAACCTTCCATATACCGAAAATCGGGAGGTACCGTTCTATGGGGGCTATATGAAGACCTGGACCCATACCGACAAATTTTAGGTGGAAAGTTTTATACCCCCAACGAAGATTTTAGACAAATTTTCAGCCATTTCAGTGCAATGTTGAGGCCACAACCTTCAAAATACGGGAAATCGGGAGGTACTTTTCTATGGGAGCTATATGAAAACGTGGACGTATACCTACAAATTTCCTGTCGAAAGTTTTATACCTCCAAGGAAGACTAAATACCAAATTTCAGTCATTTCGGTGGTATATTGAGGCCACAACCGTCAAAATACCGGAAATCGGGAGGTACTTTTCTATGGGAGCCATATGAAAACGTGGACCTATACCTACAAATTATACCTCCAAAAAATGCTAAATACCAAATTTCAGTCATTTCGGTGGTATATTGAGGCCACAACCTTCAAAATACTGACAATCGGGAGGTACCGTTCAATGGAGGCTAAATGAAGACCTGGACCTATACCGACAAATTTTAGGTGGAAAGTTTTATACACCCAACGAAGATTTTACACAAATTTTCAGCCATTTCAGTGCGATTTTGAGGCCACAACCTTCAAAATACCGGAAATCGGGAGGTACTTTTCTATGGGAGCTTTATGAAAACGTGGACGTATACCTACAAATTTCCTGTCGAAAGTTTTATACCTCCAAGGAAGACTAAATACCAAATTTCAGTAATTTCGGTGGTATATTGAGGCCACAACCTTCAAAATACCGAAAATCCGGAGGTACCGTTCTATGGTGGTCGAAAGTTTTATACCCCCAACGAAGACTTACAGCCATTTCGGTGGGATATTGAGGCCACAAATCCTTGCATATGGTTTTGCAATCCCGCGACGGCCGGTTCTATGTACCGAATCGACCCGAGGAATCATCTTCTCGGGCAGGAGCCGTCTCCTCAGCAACTACTTGTTCGTCTTCGTCTTTATTTATATTTTGGGAGCGGTATGTCCCGGAATGCCTGCTCCGGATTCTTTTGGTCCGTACCGGGATTGAAAGTAACCCCGGGCCATGGTTTTGCACCGCTTGAACAGCTACAGGGTGTCACCTCATGTCTGCAGTGGACCATTTATATGTGGAGACCAAGATCCTTCCTGTGCGTCGACACAACAGGATGTTGACGATGCAGTACTTGCTTGGATGCTATCGGCAAGACCACCCAAATCACCATCTGGTGGATATGCCTGAACCCCCAAACAAGTTTGGGAGTATTATCGAGATCTAGAGAGAGAGAGGTCCAAAGATATAAAAGAAAACCTCTAGATCAACGTGCATAAGGGACATGCACACTGATGCGATTGCAGAGGCTCTGGCAGCCTACAGTGCGAATATCATCCTCGACGATCATCCACCTCCAACAACAACAGCTGCCAAGACAAACGAGAGTCGTGTTGGCACAACTTAGATCTGGTTGGTGCAGCCGCCTCAATTCTTACTGGGCCAAGATTGATGGCACGAGGAATATGTGCCCAGCATGTGGCACCAGTCCGCATACTACGCAGCACCTGTTTACTTGCTTACTTACTTAGCTGGCCCATTACAGAACATTTGTTCTACAGGCCGAACTAAGAAGAGATCTCCATTCCTCTCTATTTGTTGCTTTGCACTCTGTAATACCGCGCCTTTTCATCTCATCATCCACTTGTTTGCGCCATCTATTCCTTGGCCTGCCAATTCTGCCTGCACCGCCAAGCGGTCCGTATTTATACGCCTTTTTAGCGGGTTCATCATCGCCAACGGAATCGCTGCATCTCGATACTTTTAACAATATTGATGTCGTTGTATAGCAGATACAGCTCGTGGTTCATGCGACGTCGATATTCACCGTCAACGCAGATTGGTCCGTAGATCTTTCGAAGAATTTTTCTCTCAAACACATTAAGCACTGCCATGTCTGCTTGCGCAAGTACCCAGGCTTCGGAGCCATACATCAGCACGGGTAGTATCAGTGTTTTGTAGAGCGTTATTTTTGTTTGACGAGATGTGGCTTTGTTTTTAAACTGCTTACTTAAACCAAAGTAGCATCTGTTGGCCAATACAATTCTTCTTTTTATTTCACAACTGATGTGGTTTGTTGTGTTTACGGAGGTGCCGAGGTAGACGAAGTCTTTTACTACCTCAATATTATAGGAACCAACTTCAACCGTCGACACCATCAACTTGGTCTTCTCACCGTTTACCGACCTTTATAAAGGTATCAGTTACTTCTTTTACCGATCGGCCCATGATGTCTATAACATCAGCATAAGCAAGTAACATGTGACTATTGGTGTAGATTGTGCCACTTCTTTTGACGTTTGCCTCTCGTATAACCTTTTCTAGCAGGATGTTGAAGAGGTCACACGAAAGGCTGTCTCCTTGTCTGAAACCTCTTTTGGTACCAAACTCTTCGGAGAGGTTCTTTCCTATTTTAACTGAGGACCTCGTGTCAGTTAAAGTCATTTTGCAAAGCCGGATGAGCTTTGCGGGAATACCAAATTCAGACATGGCTTGGAATCTCTTTGAACGCAGCGGGCTGTCGAAGGCTGCTTTATAGTCGACAAAAAGGTGGTAGGTGTCGATCTGCATCTCTTGGGTCTTCTCCAGGATTTGCCGCAGGGTAAATATCTGGTCAATGGTGGACTTGCCAGGTCTAAAGCCACATTGGTATGGTCCAATTATCTCGTTGACCATAGGCTTTAGTCGTTCGCACAATATCCCTGACACGATCTTGTAGGCAATAGGGAGTAGACTTATGCCCATATAGTTAGAGCATACAGTCTTATCTCCCTTCTTGTGGACGGGGCACAGGATACTCAGGTTCCAATCGTCGGGTACTCGTTCTTCCTGCCAGATGGTGCTAACTAGCTGATGAATACACCTTATCAGCGTGTCGCCTCCGGTTTTGAACAGCTCGGCTGGTAAGCCATCGGCCCCTGCTGCCTTATTATTCTTCAGCCGATTTATTGCTGTCTTTACCTCATTGTGGCTGGGCGGTATACATTCAATACCATCTTCTGGGATTGGGGCTGTGGTATCTTCGTCGTCTTCGCTGCTATTGGATACCAACAGATTTGAAAAATGTTCTTTCCATATTCTGAGTACACTATCTGTATCAGTTACCAAAATACCTTGCTGGTCTCTACAGGAGGATGTGCCTGTACCAAAGCCATCAGTTTGATGCTTGACTCTTTGGTAGAATTTTCGGACTTCATTCTGGCTCTTGTACATCTCGATTTGTTCACACTCCCGCTTTTCCATTTCTCCCTTTTTCCTACGGAAAATACGTTTCTCCTCTCTGCTTTTCTCCCGATACCTCTCTCGTGCGCTACGCGTTGCTACTGATTTTAAAGTAGCCCTATATGTCGGTAGCAGCACGACACTCCTGGCCATACCATAGATTCCTTGGTGGAGGTCTCTGGTATCCAAGTACTGATTTTGCGGCTGTTTGCATGGAGTGGGCAATGCTTTGTCATTGCGCTGTTATGTTATCGGGATGAGGAGTGTTTTGATTAAGCAATTGGACTAGTTGAGTGGAATATGCTGTGGCTATCTGTTGTGATTGCAGCTTACCGATGTCTAACTTTCGTGTTGTGTCTGTTCGTACTTTGCTTGCTACGTTCAACCGGGTGCGTACTTTTGC
Organism: Musca autumnalis; assembly: GCF_047663935.1. Taxonomy (NCBI): domain Eukaryota; kingdom Metazoa; phylum Arthropoda; class Insecta; order Diptera; family Muscidae; genus Musca; species Musca autumnalis. Next base: position 213,068,836 of record NW_027411866.1, on the reverse strand, counting down.
TGCAACTAGGTAATGGTCCGAGTTTATGTTTGCTCCTCGGAACGATCGCACATCCAACACGCTCGATGAATGTCTTCCATCTATCACAACGTGATCAATTTGATTTCTTGTTTTCTGATCTGGAGACAGCCAGGTGCCCTTATGGATGTCGAGATGTTTAAATCTGGTGCTGCTAACTACCATGTTTTTTGCCGCTGCGAAGTCAATCAGTCTCTTGCCATTATCAGATGTTTCATTGTGGAGACTGAATTTTCCGACTGTTGGACCAAAGATATTTTCCTTTCCAATTTTGGCATTAAAATCGCCTAGAATAATTTTAATGTCATGTGCAGGACAACGGTCATATGTTTCTTCTAAGCGCTCATAAAATATATCTTTGATCTGTTCGTCCTTGTCTTTAGTGGGAGCATGAGCGCAAATAAAGCTGATATTGAAGAATTTTGCTTTTATTCGAATTGTAGCAAGTCTTTCATTCACCGGGGTGAAGCTTGAGACCAGATGTTTTAATCTCCGACCAACTACAAATCCGCAACCAAACTCATGCTTTTTGCCATGACAGCTATAATACAGTGCGTCAACTTTAGGTGTTGTTGTGACGCCTTTCCCAATCCATCGTATTTCCTGTATGGCCTTGTACTTTTCAAGTACATCTGCCAATGCGTAAACTGCACCTTCTCTATAAACTGTGCGAACATTCCAGGTGTAGATTCGCAGATCATGGTCCTTAAAACGTTTGCGGGGGTCGCCAACTTTAGAGGGATTTGTTTTTCTTTTCTTTTGTTTTTTCATAGTAGGCTGCTTCTTCTAGGGGAGGGTTACTAAGCCGGCGCCCAAACCCAAGTTTTTAACGTTCTTATGGGTGAACGCGCGGCACATGTTAGCTCACTACCTTTAACGGGTGTTAAAGACAGCTCCCCAGGTGACACCACGGGGAGGTAAGTGTCCACTTGAGATGAGAGGGACCAAGATAAATCCTGGACTTTGCCATGTTAAAGCCCGTCAGGACCGTTCCTTGGTATCTCTCATCCCCTACGTCACCCTAGAACACTGATGAACAAAAGCCAACATAATTAATACCGTTTTTGTTCTTTTCCTCTTCGCTTGCAACAAAGCACGAAATACACGTGTTTTACGCAAACACATCAAAAAACGCCTGTGTCTCCTATTACACCATGCACACGAGAGCCCTGTTGTTACTCTCTTTGACAAAAATCCTCTCCACCCATAAAAAATTTGTTGGTACGCAAACATATAAAATTGAGATATGTTACAAAATGTTGCAAACATATATTTGTTTGGACACAAATAAATTATGTTTGGATCCAAACATATTTTTAACATATATTTTTCTGAGTGTACATTAAACACGTGCAATGGTATAACTGTTTATATCAACAAAACAGATATATCATATACATAACAGATATAATATGATATAAATGTGGGAATGAGTGTAACAGTTATGATATTGTTTGGGTTGTGTATACCCAGCAAACACAATGTCGGACGTCCGATGCGTCTGCTCAAAGTCGGAAGTTTTTTCCGACGCGTCTGACCGACTTCGGTCCGAACTCTGTCCGACTAGCCTGACGAAATTTTTCCCGTCCTCTCTCCCTCTCTGAAGGGAATTTTTCTATTTTCCCTTCCCTGCTTTGGCGAAATTAAGTGTAAATAAGCAGAGAGAAAAGAATTGTACATGTTTCGCTCGCACATTGTAAATGTGTAATTGTTGATGTGCCGACGTTGATGCAGTACGAACGAAATATTGAGTGCTCGGGTTTTAATTTCTGTATCGGAGAACAAATTTGGTTTATTTTTGTTATGCGTGTTGATGCATGATAGTGTTTAAATGTTATTCATAGTGATCGGTTGCATACATATTTCTTTATTTTTATGAAGTTAATGAAAGTAAAGATTTTCTTCGTCAAACTTCAACACTATTCCGTGAAAAGTCATATGTTTTATACTTGTATATGGCCAAAGTTAAGTTTCTTAACACTTCTATGTGTATCAAAATTTTTTGCATGTGAAGACATGTATTTTTATCATATATTATGCTCTGTTCTAGAACTACAAGAATCTACTAATTTTTACTAATTTTGCCGATAACATAAAGGAAAAATTGTTATCGTAGTAAAAATTAGTCGATTCTTGCAGGTTCTGGAACAGAGCATTAATAACAATTGTTTTACATATTTCACAGATCGTGTTGACGAATTTGTTGTTCCCCACAGTTTGTTTTTCCACCAAGTCGCGCATTTAACACAGCATAATATGATATTAAAAACTTTAATATGTTTATAGTAGATAAACTTTTATAGGATTTGGATATTTCATGAACTAACTGTGTATTTTCAACATCTATTAAAAATAAAAACAAATTCTGGCCCAATGCTGGTAAATAAATCAGAATCATACGATAGTTCATCTGACTTCGGACCAAATTTGGTCCAAAAGTCGGCAAACACTTTCGAATTTCATAAGATTTTACTTCCGAATTCGAACCGATATCTGTCCGAACGTCGGTAAATAAATCGGAAATGTATACGATAGTTCATCAGAGTTCGGACCGAATTCGTTCCGAAAGTCGGCTAAAACATCCGATTTTCATCCGAATTTCGGTCAGAGAACACGTCAACCACGCCATATGACTTTCGGTCAGAGTTCGAACCGAACTCGGACGTTTCATCCGACTTTCGGACCGAATTCGGTCCGAACTCTGATGTTTCTTCCGATTTTGGTTTGCTGGGTACTCACAATAACATAACTGTTAGAAACAGTTCTGTGTTGTATATGAACGAGTGAGAACTTTATTTGTTTTTTCGTTCTCAAGTATCTGTTGTACAACAGATATTTTTCAAATACTACAGATACCAACAGATACTATAGGTGTAACAGGCTTGTGTGAATAACTTCTAAGGAAAATATCATAAAAAATAACATTTTTAAACATTTTTATTATTTAGGGGATAAATAAATATTAAAGACATGAACTGTTATAACTGAACGCATCAATTCGAATGTTTTTCTGGGTTCAGTGAGTGGAATGTACGAGGGCTACTAGAAAAGTTTCCGACCTAATAATGAAAACTCGAATATTTATCAAAAATAGTTTTATTATATTTCAAATATTTATTGCAAATAGTTTTGTTATATTAATGCGTTTTTGTGGTTATTTCAAAACTAGGTTTAAAATACCTTTAAACCAATTTATTACCCGCAGGGAAGTGTTAGCTTGTTACATTTTTAACACGTTCGCGGGCGCCAAAGAACTCAGAGAGGTGCAATTTTTTTCGGAATTAGTTTTTTTTTGTATTTATTAATTAACTATTAATATTATTATAATTTTTTATTTATTGTACTATGGATATTTATGAAATTAGTCGTATTATGTACATTAATCACAAAAACATTCGATTGTATACAAGTAAATGACTAAAAATTGACTTTGGAAGTGAATGATATAGCATTCACGTCATCATACGTCACCATGAAAATGAATGCTATAGCATTCACGTCCGCGAACGTGTTAAATTGGTGTGGTACTGATTAAAAAGAGAGGGAGATATAGAGAGTAACATATTTGCTTTCCTATGGTTAGTTTAAACAAATACTTACATATTATATGTGCCTACAACATCCCGGAAGGGAGAAGGCATACTTCTTCCATATCAATGAGTGCACAGCGATTCATATTGGCACAATGATATGGGACCTACTTTTATCGCCGAGTCCGAACGGAGTATCTTACGACGCAACTTGTAAATAAGTTTTCATGGAAGGGAAAAGGGATACTTCTTCAATATCAAGTCCGATCCCGAACGGAGTATCTTACGACACAACTTTTAAATAAGTTTTAATGGCTGAAATACTCAAGCCACCACCGCCGAAAATATTGTTGTTCTGGTCGGGGATTGACCTTAAGAGAATAATACCTTCAAAAGCCCTTAAAACGACGCGTCACTTTGTAAGGCAGGGGTTGTTCCAATCTGAATGGACCTACAATACATTTACCGAAGTATTATCCACCTACATACTTCGGTCATTAAAGTCATTTCCACAGAAGTACAGTCATGGGGCTATATCAGTGTAGAAGCAGGCTGATAAAGAACATATACACTTTATATGATCTTAAATTATTATTTCGAGGAGTTACAAACAGAATGACAAACATAATATACCCTCCATAACAAATTAAACGATTTTGTTATTCCTAATGGTTTTCATAATGCAGAATTTGTTATTGGTCCATGGAATGATTCTGAAGAAATTTGAAATTCACATTTTTGATTTAGTTTGTAGTACTCGGTCCAGTAGCACCATGTCTAACAAGATTTTGTATCCTGACTTTCGGGTCAAATAAGTTATAGGTGATTTATATGTGCATATCATTATTACGTGACTTTTAGGAACGCGATATCTTATAGAGAATTTTACTGTAGTTGTCTTTTGCTTTAGTCACTTTTTGGTAAGGCTCACAGTTTTTGAGATATATAAAAAACCCAAAAATAAGACCTATGACCATAAGTAAGTGTCTTTGCACGCATGGGATCAACAGAGATTTTTAGGACCTCATTTGTAATGACATTTCCACCAAAATTCAGCTCTGTGGGAATTTTTCTATTTCAATTCCTATTTTGTTTGGGCTACATATAATAAATACTTATTGTATCACACCAATATCCATTTATATCAGTTTTTACAAACCAGATATAAACAAATATGTTCCTTTTTTTCTGTCTATACCAACTCATATCATACCTGTTTGAAAAAGTATCAGTATCAACTTGTAACTGAAACTACATTCTACATATCCATACTCACTCAATGTTGAAAAATGACGGAACTGATATATTCAGTTGTATCCATGCAGGTGTTTAGTGTACATATTTTAAAGCAGACTCGTGATAAAAAATCAATGTATTTTATATACTGCATAATTATTGTGTTTGGTTTGGTTTTTTTTTGGGTCAGTGGCTGAGGGTATATCTCTGACATCACAGCTGACTGATACTTTCTTACTTGTTTTCAGAGTGATTTGTGCGAAACCTTTTTTAATATTTACATAAAATGAACTTTATTATAATCATTAATTGGCAAAAGTTCATTCATTCCCGCTACAGGAAATCATTTCTGAGAAAAAAGGCCAAAAAATCATAACCCTAATATCCAACGTTTAGCTTTTTCTTACGACAAATATTTCAATGTTTTAAATTTTGTCGTTTTCAACATCAACTTCACTTTACATTTGTTATTTATTATTCATCGATTGAAGCCAAATTTAGTTTAAAAATATTGTATATTGATTTTCTGTCGATAAAGGATTTACTATTTATAGGATATTCTTGTTCTTCTACACTTTTTCATTCAATAAATATTCAATTTTATGTTGATAGACAGCAATCTTCTCAAACTTTTTTTCTCCTTTATTTAGAAAATCCAATTATCCTTGATTCTCATTTTGAACGTTGATAGGAGATAACCTTGAACTCTTTACAATTCGATTTTTCATTGTTGAAAGCCAAAGGTTTGAATGAGAATAAAGCAAAGTAATATTTTTTTGTGTTGATTGATGGAAATTGCAAAACACTTTTTATTTACATTTTTGCAAACATGTTTGGACTATATATTACCCCAAATCACTATTTATGTTAAAATTAAATAAATTAAGAAGTTACAATATATTTACTACTTCCAAGAAATTCCAAGTATCGAAGATTTGTAACAATTAGTAACCATTGTTTTCAATTTTAGCTTGAAACAACTCAACATCATAGACTTCCATAACTACCTTTATTAACTGAAATATGAACTATCATCAGTTTCTTTGAACTTTTGCTGGCTTCCATTCAATCGCCTTATCATCCATCCCCCCAAGATACTGAGTTTCAATATATTTTGCCTCATCTTCCCTTCCCTACAATGAGTTTCAATATATTTTACCTCTGCATTTATTTCCCAATTAGTGTAAATCCACAGCAAGCAATTTAACCTTCTTATAACATTTTAATGAAACCTTAAGGAAATTCCCTGGTGGCTTGGCAAAAACGAAAAGCGTCTTGTAATGGAAATATTCAGTCATTAGTGGTAGTGGTTGTGCTGTTGGTGGCGAGCGTATGTGTGTGTTGCCAAAAAGTAAAATCTGTGGCGTTAAGTTGAAATCACTTTTATTTTGCCATCATAGCAAAGTCAGCGAAGAGAATAAAGGAAGCCCAATTTAAGCTCATCGATGGTTGTGTGGAAGACTAACTGGCTGCCTGATATTGTTTTTTGTGGTAGTCAGACATGTGAACGAATTTTTCGTATTATTATTTCTTCCTCATTTCAGGTTGCTTAGGTTGCAAGTTTTATTTTTCGTGCTTTTTTCACACTCATATTACATGGCTGGTGTTCATGTTACTGTGGTGTGTGTATATATGTATGTGGTAATTGAGGTGGTGCTGCTGGCCCGTTTTTTCGTGTGAGTGGTAAATTTGTTCCCTTGTTTCCCTTCCCTCATACATGTAAAGTTGTTGCTATGCCTAGTGTAAATTGAGTTCTCCACTCTTTTTTTTTGGGAGGGAAGTAGTTTCATGCAACTCCTCTCATTGCCACTATACACTGCACTACACTTCCTTGTTTCCTTCCTTCCCTTACATGTAACCGACACAAAATACCCATCACCACCATTACCACCAACATGAAATGGATGTGTAATATTTATTTCCTATTTTAAGTTCAGTTTTTTTGTTGGTGCTGGGATTTTTTCGTGTGTGTCTGGTATTGGGGATACACAGTGGACACAGAAGGCTCATAAAAGGGAAGACAAGGCTAACCTAGTGACCTTTAGAAAGTCTCCTATCTGTAAAAGACCTGTAGGAGGTTTTCACTCCTTTATCGATAGAAGACCTTTATGAAGTCTTGTATCCATAGAACACCTTCAGGAGGTCTTCTTTCGGCCTTCCAAGGATAGAATACCTAGGGTAAGGATGATCTTCTATGGAAAGAATACACCCTAAAGGTCTTCTAAGGATGGAAGACGTCCTAATGGTCGTCAATAGGTCTTCTAAGGAAACAAGACCTACTTAAGGTTTTTTTTTTAAATAAAAGACCTCCTAAAGGTTTTCTATCGACAAAATACCTCCTCGATAGAATACCTCCTAAAGGGTTTCTGGGGATAGAAGAACGTCTAAAGGTTCTTAGGGATAGAAGACCGTCTAATTGTCTCCCAGAGATAGAAGACCACCTAAAGTTATTTTACAAATAAAAGACCACCTAAAGATCTTCTAAAAAAATCCTCTAAAGGTATTCTATAGATAAAAGGTCTTCTAAGGATAGAAAACTTCCTATAGGACTTCTAAGGCTGGAAGACCTCCAAAGGTCTTTTATGGATAGAAATCCTCCTTAAGGTCTTCTACGAAAAGAATACCTTCTAAAGGTCTTCTCTGGATAGAAGGCCTACCAAAAGTCTTCTAAGGATATAAGCCTTCCCTAAGGTTTTCTATGGAGAGAAGATCCCCAAAAGAACTTCTAGTGATATAAGTCCTCTTAAAGATCTTCTAGCGTTAGAAGACTTTCTAAAGGTTTTCTAGAGATAGAAGAGCAGCTAAAGGTCTTCTAGAGCTAAAACACCACCTATAGGTCTTGTAGGGTTGGAAGACCTACTAAAGGTCCACTAGGGTTAAAAAATCTCTAAAAGGTCTTCATTGGATAGAAAACCTCTTATAGGTCTTCTAGAAGACGCTTAGAACGTCTTTTATCGATAGAAGACCTTTAAGGGCACTTCTATCCATAGGATAGGAAGTCTCCTAACCTTAGAATACCTTTAGGATGTCTTCTAACTTTAGAAGACCTTTAGGAAGTTTCTAACCTTAGAAGACCATTAGGAGGATTTCTAACCTTAACAGACGTTTAGGAAGTCTTCTAACCTTAAAAACCCTTAGGAGGTCTTAGAAGACCTTTAGGATATCTTCTAACCTTATGATACCGTTAGGAGGCGTTCTAACCCAACCTTGTAATGGAAGACCATTAGGAGGTCTCCTAACCTTAGAAGACCTTTAGGAAGTATTCTAACCTAAGAAGACCTTTAGGAGGTTTTCTGAACTTAGAAGACCGTTAGGAGGTCTTCTAACCTTATAAGACCCTTAGGAGGTATTCTAACCTTATAAGACCCTTAGGAGGTCTTCTAACCTTAAAAGACCTGCAAGAGGTATTCTAACCTTAAAATAACATTAGAAGGTTTTCTAACCTTAGAAGACCGTTAGGAGGTCTTTTAACCTTAGAAGACCTTGAGGAGGTTTTCAAACCTTAGAAGACAGTTAGGAAGTCTTCTAACCTTAGAAGACCGTTAGGGAGTCTCCTAACCTTGGAAGGCCGTTAGGAGGTCTTCGAACCTTAAAAGACCTTTAGAAGGTTTTCTAACTTTAGAAGGCTGTTAGGAGGTCTTCTAACTTTAGAAGACCATTAAAAGGTCTTCTAACCTTAGAAGAACCTTAGGAGGTCTTCTAAACTTAGAAGACCGTTTGGAGGTCTCCTAACCTTAGAAGACCTTTAGGATGTCTTCTAACCTTAGAAGGTCTTCTTACGTTAGAAGACCATTAGGAGGTCTTCTAACCTTAAAAGACCTTTAGAAGGTTTTCTAACTTTAGAAGGCTGTTAGGTGGTCTTCTAACATTAGAAGAACATTATAACGTCTTCTAAACCTAGAAGAACCTTAGGAGATCTTCTAACCTTAGAAGACCGTTAGGAGGTCTCCTAACCTTAGAAGACCTTTAGGAGAACTTCTGACCTTGGAAGACCGTTAGGAGGTCTTCTAACCTTAGAAGACCGTTAGAATGTGTTCTAAACTTAGAAGACCGTTAGAAGGTCTTCGAACCTTAAAAGACGTTTAGAATGTTTTCTATCTTTAGAAGGCTGTTAGGAGGTCTTCTAACCTTAGAAGACCATTAGAAGGTCTTCTAACCCTAGAAGAACCTTAGGAGGTCTTCTAACCTTAGAAGACCGTTAGGAGGTCTCCTAACCTTAGAAGACCTTTATGAGGTTTTCTAACCTTAAAAGACCGTTAATAAGTCTTCTAACCTTAGAAGACCGTCTTCTAACCTTGGAAGACCGTTAGGAGGTCTTTTAACCTTAGAAGACCTTGAGGAGGTTTTCAAAGCTTAAAAGACCGTTAGGAAGTCTCCTAACATTAGAAAACCTTTAGGATGTCTTCCAACCTTAGAAGACCATTAGGAGGTCTTCGAACCTTAAAAGACGTTTAGAAGGTTTTCTATCTTTATAAGGCTGTTAGGAAGTCTTCTAACCTTAGAAGAACATTAGAAGGTCTTCTATACCTAGAAGAACCTTAGGACGTCTTCTAACCTTAGAAGACCGTTAGGAGGTCTCCTAACCTTAGAAGACCTTTAGGAGGTTTTCTAACCTTAAAAGACCGTTAATAAGTCTTCTAACCTTAGAAGACCGTCTTCTAACCTTGGAAGACCGTTAGGAGGTCTTTTAACCTTAGAAGACCTTGAGGAGGTTTTCGAACCTTAGAAGACCGTTAGGAGATCTCCTAACCTTAGAAAACCGATAGAAGGTCTTCTAACCTTAAAAGACGTTTAGAAGGTTTTCTAACTTTAGAAGGCTGTTAGGAGGTCTTCTAACATTAGAAGAACATTATAAGGTCTTCTAACCCTAAAAGAACCTTAGGAGATCTTCTAACCTTAGAAGACCGTTAGGAGGTCTCCTAACCTTAGAAGACCTTTAGGAGAACTTCTGACCTTAGAAGACCGTTAGGAGGTCTTCTAACCTTAGAAGACCGTTAGAATGTGTTCTAACCTTAGAAGACCGTTAGGAGGTCTCCTAAGCTATGAAGACCTTTAAGAGGGTTTTAACCTTAGAAGACCGTTAATAAGTCTTCTAACATTAGAAGACCGTTAGGAGATATTCTAACCTTGAAGACCGTCTTCTAACATTGGAAAGCCGTTAGGAGATCTTCTAACCTTGGAAGACCGTTATGAGGTCTTTTAACCTTAGAAGACCTTGAGGAGGTTTTCAAACCTTAAAAGACCGTTAATAAGTCTTCTAACCTTAGAAGACCGTCTTCTAACCTTGGAAGGCCGTTACTAGGACTTCTAACCTTAGAAGACCGTTAGGAGGTCTCCTAACCTATGAAGACCTTTAGGAGGTTTTCAAACCTTAGAAGACCGTTAGGACATCTCCTAACCTTAGAAAACCGCTAGAAGGTTTTCTAACTTTAGAAGACCATTAGGAGGTCTTCTAACCCTAGAATAACCTTAGGAGGTATTCTAAACTTAGAAGACCTTTAGCAGGTCTTCTAACCTTAGAAGACCGTGAGGAGGTCTTTTGACCTTAGAAGACCTTTAGGAGGTTTTCAAACCTTAGAAGACCTTTAGGAGGTTTTCTAACCTTTGAAGACCGTTAATAAGTCTTCTAACCTTAGAAGACCGTTAGGGGATGTTCTAACCTTGGAAGGCCGTTAGGAGGTCTGCCAACCTTAGAAAACCGCTGAAGGTCTTCTAACCTTAAAGGACTTTTAGAAGGTTTTCTAACTTTAGAAGACCGTTAGAAAGTCTCCTAACCTTAGAAAACAGCTAGAAGGTGTTCTAACCTTCAAAGACCTTTAGAAGGTATTTTAACCTTAGAAGAAACTTAGGAGGTCTTCTATCCTTAAAAGAACCTTCCTTAAGGTCTTCTAACCTAAAAACCTGCTAACCTTAGAAGACTTTTGGGAGAATTTCTAACCTTAGAAGAAGACCTCCTAGAGGTCTTCTATCCATAGCATACCTTTTAATCGATGGAAGACGGCTAGGAGATAGTTTATTTTTATACCCTCAGCCTTTAGGCTAAAGAGGGTATTTACACTTTGATACGACCAAAAATGTGCCTCATCGAAATAATGGTTTTAGACCCCAAGTATGTTTGTACGATATCCGTTTCATACAATTTTGAGTCAATCTAGCAATGTCCGTCCGTCTGTCTGTCTGTCTGGCTGGCTGGTGCGCACGATAACTCTCGAACGGATCAATCGATTCGGTTCAAATTTTGGGTATCGAAATATTTTGTCCAGATTTGAAGATGGGCCATATCGGTCCACTCTTTCAGGTACCTCCCCCACAAAAGTTCAAAAATGTTCGGTAAAATTGTCCGCACGATAACTCTTGAAGGGAGCAACCGATTTGGTCCATACTTTGTATATCGTAAACATTCTACAAGAGGAAGATGAGGTTCGAATATGGCCTCAATCTGCCAACTCCTTCGAGTACCTCCCACACAAAATTTCGGAAAAGTTTAGTTTAGGGTCATCTCTCGAATCACTGTGATTTTTGATTTAGCAACTTGTATTTACTGCCCTCCATACCACGGTACAAGTTTCATTAGGGGCAAGTCCATACTTCCTGAGAAAATAGCCTGAAAGTTGTAAAAAACCCCTATGACACCGTGTGAGGTGGTTGGAGCCAAAATAACTCTAGAACGGATCTGCCGATTCGGTCCAAAATTTGGCCTTAGTAATATTTTGTCCAAACATAGTCTAAGTTTGAAGATAAGCCATGTCGGTCCACTCCTTCAGGTACCTCCCCCACAAAAGTTCAAACATTTGTTCATACGGTAACTCTTAAAGGTAGAAGCCGAATTGGTCCATACTTTACACATCCTAATATATCTACTAGATATAGATCAGCTTCAAATATGGACTATATTTGTCCAATCCATCCGGTACCTCCCACACAAAATTTCGGATAAGTTCACTTTAAGACCTGATATCGAATCACTTTGATTTTTGTTGAGGAAACTTGCATTCGCTGCCTCAATTACGATGGTAAACGTTTTTTCAGGGGCAAGTCCATACTTCTTGAGTAAACATCCCGAAGTGTGTAAAAACAGCATATGGCACCATATGTAGTGGCTGAAGATCCACTTCCATAATGGTCAATGTAGATCAATTCGTTTTAGTATCTCCTTCGCAAAACTTTTCATCCCTAATCCTAATGAACATTTTTTTCTGTTCAAATTCCCAAAATTTATAAAAACCCCTAAATACATACATACGTTTTTTTGGGAAAAATTGTTTCAAAATATACAGCCTGAGGGTATATCTCTGTCGGCAAAGCCGACTGATACTTTTTTACTTGTTACAAAGCCCTTTAGGAGGTGTTTTATCCATATAAGGTCTTTTTTAGGTATTTTATCTGAAGAAGACCTCTAGGAGATCTTCCATATATGAAATATTTTTAAGAGGTTTTCTATTTATAGCAGACCTCTTAGAGGTCTTTAATGTATAAAGATCCTTATAAGGAACATTTTATAAATTATAAATATTGAATAACCGTTACTGTTCACCACTGTGTCTGCTGCGTCGATTTATTTAACGATTTTTTTTTCTTGTTGATACATAACCGGTGAACATGCCAGTCGGACTTGTATGCGATGAGACAACAACAACAACAACAGCTACAAAAACAACAACATCATGCCCACACAATGTTGACGATTTTGTTATATTTTTTTTTTGTCTTGTTGAAATTCAATATCATCTCTCCTTCTTTGGAATGAGGTTATGAGGATGACAGCGAGGACGGCAACTACGCATACCTAGTTGACCAATAAATTCTGCATTATATGGATGTTGTTGTCACAAAGTGGAAACAAAAAAAGTTTAGGGACAAAAAGTTGCTAGTGTGCAAATACACTAGCGGTCATCTGAATAGGTTTGAATTTTTTTCTTTTTATATGTTAAGGTATCTTCTGATGTGTTGGTATTACAGATCCATACTATTTACTTTTTGAGAGTTCTATACTATGCCAACATTCCCAAGAAAAAACTTGACGGTGTTGCCATATTTTCGGAAAATATCCCAATTATGATAAAAAATGTACAAAAAGTGTCCAATTTTTGCGATCATCAGAATAGGTTTGAATCAAATAAAATTGAAAAATTGTACTATCCATGCAAATATTGCGCAGTTTTTTGGTATAGTTTAGTAAAATGGAACATTCTGATAAATCTTACAACAAAGTTGACCCGCTTTATTAGGAACGTGGGTTCAATTCTCAACCTGGAAAAGTTACCAAGAACTTTCAGATAAAATCATGAAATATTCAAACCAAAACGTTTTATAAACTTGCTTTAAATGATTTTTTTGATTTTGTTAGATCTCTTCTGAGCTTCGAAAATTGTCTGAAAGCAAATAGGAAGTGTAGCCATATTATTATGATCAATTAATTAGAAAGGTCATTGAAAATAGTTGGTATTTTAGTTCAAGTTTCATTTTTTAACTATCCATGCAGTACAAATTTAAGTATTATCATGCTCACAAATCCACCATAGTTGACCACATGTATCATAAATGTTCGAAAATTGGTCTGGAAGAATGTTTCTTCGACGACAATAAAGTAGAAAATAGTAAATCAAACTTAAGTCAAAGGGGCATGATATCGCCGACTTTTATAGTGCTGTAATACCTATATAGTCAGGACAACAAGTTTTTTTCTGTTAACAAGTTATAAAACAAACACGAATAAGTCCAAAAGAATGGACTACTGAGGTTATACAGCACTATAAAAATCGGCGATATCATGCCCCTTTGACTAAATTTGATTGACAATTTTCTACTTTTTTTGTCGTCGAAGAAACATTCTTCCAGACCAATTTTCGAACATTTATGATACATGTGGTCAACTATGGTGGATTTGTGAGCATGACAATACTTAAATTTGTACTGCAAGGATAGTTAAAAAATGAAACTTGAACTAAAATACCAACTATTTTCAATGACCTTTCCAATTTATCGATCATAATAATATGGCAACACTTCGTATTTGCTTTCAAACAATTTTCGAAGCTCAGAAGAGATCTAACGAAATCAAAAAGTCATTTAAAGCAGGTTTATAAAACGTTTTTGTTGGAATATTTCTTGATTTTATCTGAAAGTTATTGGTAATTTTTCCAGGTTGAGAATTCAACCCACGTTCCTAATAAAGCGGGTCAACTTTGTTGTAAGATTTATCAGAATGTTCCATTTTACTAAACTTTACCAAAAAACTGCGGAATATTTGCATGCGTATTACAATTTTTCAATTTTATTTGATTCAAACCTATTCTGATGATCGCAAAAATTGGACACTTTTTTGTACATTTTTTATTATAATTGAGATATTTTCCGAAAATATTGCAACACCGTCAAGTTTTTTCTTGGGAATGTTGGCATAGATAGGACTCTCAAAAAGTAAATAGTATGGATCTGCAATACGAACACATCAGAAGATACCTTAACATATAAAAAGAAAAAAATTCAAACCTATTCAGATGACCGCTAGTGTATCAGTGGTCAGCATACCCTTAAATAAATGTGTTTGTAGGTCTATACCCCACACACACATCCGCACACATACTTGTTAAACAAGGTTAAGGATGTCCATTTCAAGATTACTTCAATATTTATGGACATTTATATTTGAACTAAGTTTTTTTTTGCACTCTTCTTTTTAGCCGGATATTGAAGTGTGCCGCTTTGATTCTTTTGCAAATGCCATTCGAACTAACATTTTATTATTTCCGTTGATAATAGCTGTGCCACATACATACATACATACGCACACACATCTCTTAATGTTAATGTGTCAAGTTTCGAATTGGTATGCGGATGTAATGCGGCTAATGGCGCTGTGGTATGTGTGGTTTAGTTTCATTGTATAATAAATGTGCTTGGGCGATTGCTAATATCCTTGAGTTGCTGAAGTCCTATTGTGATAATTAGTTTCTTTGGATGAATAGTCCAACCAGGGCTCTGCTGCTGGCTATTTCCGTTGCAGGAGATGATTATATTTTGAGAAAAGCATTTTGTTGTATTTTTTGTAAAGAGACAAGGTTTTCTAACATTTCCGTATGAAAGTTCGGCCTTGAATGAGACTGCCTTTCTAAAGGAAAACTGCAGAGAGGCAAGATGTTCTGCAGTTGCAATGAACCAAGCTTTGCAAAAAGATGAGTTACAGATAGGTATAGATTGGATTCTACCCGGTATTTATCCAAAACATGGGTAAATACCACCAGCACCAGGTACATACCCGATAAATTTCTTTTTTTTGGTGTTTATTTGGGTAAATAAAATTCTATTTTAAAATCAATATTTTGTTTTTCTGTCAGACAGAAAATCAAAAGAAATACCAGAAAAGCGGTTTAACCACGCGGAGGTACACTTTTGATATGACAAATCGGTCGTTGGAGTTGCTAGTGCGAAAAAGTCGAGGAGGACTTAAATCTGAAGATTAATCACTGAAATCGTGGGTTAATCCGTCTGAGATATGATAAATTTTGGACCTCGATCTAGCATTTACATCAAACCGCTCTTAAAGTTCTCAAATATCAAAATTATGCCGTCAAATATATGAGAGATTTGCCAAAATATGGACCAAAATTGGTCATATTTGAAAAATGGTAATTTTATTTATAGTCAGTTAAAATTTGCTAAAACACTGGGTTTTCGCATCTAATTGGATAATTTCAGTTTCTGTAGTTTATTGGGGAAATACTAGGGTATTTACCCATTTGTACCCCATCTCTACAGATAGGCAGTAATGAAATAGTAAAATTGCTAAGAGGCACACTTTCCTAAAGTTACGATGTTTGGAGACGCGCGGAGTTGCTCAGACACAGGCTTTTCTAGCTTGCTGAGAGGCAAGAACTTCAATGGAAAAATTTCTGAGAAACGAAGTCCCCTAAAGGAAATTTTCTGAGAAGCATAATTTTCCATAGTAAATAGGAGGTCTTCTATCTTTGAAGGACCTTTAGGAGATCTTCCACTCGTAAAATAACGTTATGTAATGAGATTATCAAGACACTTTCCTATAGGAAAGTTTGCACACAAACAGGCTTTTTCCATAGAAAAATTTATGAGAGTCAAGCTTTCCTAAAGAAAATGATCTGGGAGACAAGCTTTAAGAGGTCATCCATCTAGAGCAAATGTGTTCTTCTTTGGCACGGCGGTGTCGAAGTTTTTCGGCAATTTACACACATACAACCCGAATGCATAGAAAGAGCGTATGAAAGAGAGATAATGCTTTGATTTGTTTTTGTTTTGTAGCGTGCGTGCTTTAAAACACACAGTCATAAGTTGCCAGTAGTTTGACTACCTTTATATTTTTGTCTGTTCTCTTCTTGGTCACCCATGATCTAGAGGATGCTTTTAAGAGGTCTTCTATCTTTGGATGACCTTTAGGAAGTTTTCCATCCTTAGAAGGCCTTTAGAAGGTGTTCACGTAGCGAACAAACTAATTTTCCAATAAAGATAGTGAATACCTTGGTGAGGGTTGCGTGTGTAGAGTAGAGAGATTTCAAGTTAGATTTCGGGATGTAATCTACGCTGTAGACTGAAAACTATGTGTAGCAAGTTTGCTTGCCACATGTGAGATAAGGAAGTGTATATATGACCTGTGTTCGTACACATATGTGCACTCTTCCTCTCTCTTTTACACTCTAATCTACGTTGGGTTAAGTCATATTGTAGTACTTATTTTTTAAGATTAATAGGAAATACGTTGTGTGGTTTCTTAGAAAGGATCCCAGTTTAACAGAATGTATTCTAGATATAGAAAACCTTTAGGTGGTATCCTATCTATAAAAGATGATTTATAGTTATAAGAGATCGACATAGAGAAGATCCTAAGGAAGTCTTCCCTCTGTAGAAGACCATAAGGATATTTTCTATCTGTATAAAATAATTATAGGATGTCTCTCATCTATATAGAAGACTTTTAGAATGTCGGATGTCTTTAGAAAAATTTTAGGAGGTACCTATGACTTTTGGGAAGTATTCTATCTGCATAGAATATGTTTGGGAGGTCTTCTATATGTAAATAATACCTCCTAAAGACATTTTATGCAGATAGGTCATAGCAGACCTCCTATTTTTTTAATTGAAGAGGTCTACTAAAATGAGATAAGTCCTTTACTTGCTACATATGGCACGTTTGAGTTAGCTTACGGATGTAATCTATGCTGCTGACTGATAACCATGTGTAGCGAGTTTGCTTGCCACCTGGGAGATAACGAAGTGTATTTACGACATCTTTTGAACTATGCGCCCATGATTTGGGGTAAAAGCAATAAGAATAATAAAAAATTATGACTTCTCCATAAGATTGTATTGCAGATGCGTTCGTACACATATGTGCACTTTCCCTCTTTCTTTTACACATTAGTCTCAGTTACGTTAAGTCATATTCTACTACTTAATTCTTAAGATTACTTTTTCTTTAAATAAAACACTACACTACAAGGATTCAAATAGGAAGCACGTTGTGTAGTTTCATAGAACGGATCCCAGTTTAACAGGAGGTATTCTAGATATAGATAACCTTTAGGAGGTCTTCTATCTACATATTAAATAGGATTTCTAGTTATAAAAGACCGTAAACATCCTATAGAAGATCTTAAGGAAGTCTTCCCTCTATAGAAGACCATAAGGATATTTTCTATCTGTATAAAATAACAATAGGGTGTCTCTCATCTATATAGATGACATTTAGAATGTCGGATGTCTTTAGAAAAATTTTAGGAGATATCCAATGACTTTTGGGACTTTTGGGAATATCTTTGCGAGGTATTTTATCTGTATGTTATACCTCTAGGAAGTATTTTATGTATAGAAGACCTCCTGTATAAAGTTCTTTTGGAGGACTCATATTAATATAAAACCTTTCGGAGGTCTTTTATATTTAAAAAAATATTTAAGAAGCTTCCCATCTATACAGAAGATCTTTAAAATGTCTCCCATATGTACAATAGACCTTTAGGAAGTCTTCCATTTGTAGAAGACCTTTGGAAAATATTCTATCTGTATAGACGACCTTCAGGAAGTCCTCTATCTGTATAAACGATTTGTAGTAGGTCTAATATATATGCAGAGACAAGGTCTCATGTCTTTAGAGGACTTTTAGGTGTCCTTTGGGAAGTATTATAGCTGCACAAAGTTCATTTAGGAGGTCTCTTATCTGTAAGAAGACCTTTAGGAGCTATCCGTTAGGAGGTCTCTTATCTAAAAGAAAATATTTAAGATGTTTCCCATCTATACAGAAGATCTTTAAGATGTCTCCCATTATGCAAACGACCTTTATGAAGTCTTCTATTTGTAGACGACTTTTACGAGGTCTCAAATCTACATGGAAGACCTTTGGGATATATTCTATCTGTATACATGACCTTCAGTTAGTCTTCTATCTGTATGGAAGATTTTTAGGGGGTCGTATATCTATGCAGAAAACTTTTAGAATGTCTCCCATCTATGCAGAAGACTACAAGTTCAAATGTCTTTAGAAGACCTTTAGGGGGTCTCCTAACTATATAAGACTTTTGGGAAGGTTTTTTTAGGCGCATAGAGTACATTTAGGAAATCTCCTATCCCTAGAGAAGACCTTTAGGAGTTACTCTATCTGTATTGAAGACCTCTAGTAGGTATTTTATCTATATGGAAGACGGTTAGGAGGTCACCTTTGTTTATTAAGACCATTAGCAAGTCTTTCTCCTACATAGAAGACCCTTCGGATATTTTCTATCTATAAAGAGTACTGTTAGGAAGTCTTCTATCAATACATAATTTCTGTACGAGGTCTCCTAGATCTATATAGAAGACCTTTCACTACTATTTTTATACAAGCGTTTTACGAGGTCTTCCATCTATTTAGAATACTTTTAGGAGGTCTCTTATCCACATAACGAGCTTTAGGAAGTAATATTTAAATACCTTTAAGGAGTCTCCTATCTATAAAGAAGACTTTTAGGAGGTCTCCTATCTATATAGAACACCTTTTCAAGGTTTTATATCTATACAGAAGCCCACTAGGATGTCTCCCATCTATATCGAAAACATTTTCAATGTTCTATGTCTTAAGAAGACCTTTAGGAAATGTGCTATTTATATAGAACGTCTTTAGGTCTTATATCTTTATAGAAGATCTTTAGGAGGTATTCAGTCTATAAGATAATTTATATCTACATACAAGACCTTAAGGATATATTCGATTTATATAGAAGTCTTTTGGGAAGTATTATATCTACCTAGAATACATTTAGGAGCTCTTCTGTGTGTAAAGAAGACCTTTAAGAGTTATCCTATCTATATGAAAGACCTCTTGGAGGTCTTTTATTTATATAAAATACCTTTAGAAAGTCTCCTATCTATCATTATCATAAATAGAAGACCTTCGAAGAACTCTATTATGAATTTTAGGAGACCTTCTATCAATAGAAAGAAGACATTTCTGAGTTTCCCTATCTATATAGAAGACCTTCAGGAGTTCTTCTATCCATATAGAATATGTCTTTAGAATACCTTAAGGAGGTATTTTTACAGAAGATCTTTAGAAGGACTTATGTCTTTATATAAGATCTTTAGAAATTTTCCAATCTACTAGGGCGGTTCGGAAACTTCTTAGTCTATCAATGAAAGAGAATAGTTAGTTCTTCAAAAATATTTTTATTTTTCAATATAATCTCTTGAAACTTCAATACACTTAGTCCAACGCTTTTCTAGCAATTCTATTCCTTGATTAAAATAGTTTTCCTCAAGGTTTTCAAAATAGTGGTTTACAACTGTAATTGCATCTTCATTTGAGGTAAAACCCTTGCCAGCAAGCAATTTTTTTAGATTTGGGAACAAGTAAAAGTCACTGGGAGCTAAATCAGGAGAATAAGGTGGGTGGTCAAGCAACTCGTACCTTAATTCGTTGATTTTAGCCATTGTTAAAACACTCCTGTGCGCTGGTGCGTTCTCTTGATGAAAAATTATTTTTTTGTGTTGTAAACCAGGACGTTTTTCTCGAATTTGTACATTTAATTGATCCAAAAGGTTGCAATAGTACTCTGAATTTATTGTTTTACCCTTTTGCAGATAGTCAATCAATAAAATACCTTTGAAGTCCCAAAAAACCGTTGCCATAACCTTACCAGCCGATTGAATTGTTTTTGCCTTCTTTAAAAAAAAAATATTTTTCCTAAACGTGGATTTTTTTAAAAAATGAGATTTTTTCAAAAATTATTTTTCCTTAAACGTATATTTTTTCAAAAAATATTTCTCTTTAAACGTATTTTTTTTTAATTATTATTCCTTAAACTATGATTTTTTTAAAAAAGATTTTTCCATAAACTTGGATTTTTTAAAAAATAATTTTTCTTTAACGTGGATTTTTAAGAAAATATTTTCCTTAATCACGTGTAATTTTTTTAAATTATTTTTCGTTAAATGTGGATTTTTAAAAAATTGTTCTTCCTTAAGCGTGGATTTTAAAAAAATTATTTTTCCTTAAACGTGAATTTAAAAAAAAAATATTTTTCCGTAATTGTGGATTTTTTAAAAAATAATTTTTTTAAACTTGTGTTATGCGATCTTACTTTAAAAATAATAAAACATTTTTTCATTAAACGCCGATTTTTTAAAAAATTATTTTTCCTCAAACGTGAATTTTTTTATAAATTATTTTTTCTTAAACATGGATTTTTTCAAAAATTACTTTTCTCTGTACCTGGATTTTTTCAAAAATTAGTTTTTCTTATACGTGGATTTTTTTCAAAAATTACTTGGATTTTTAAATTATTTTTTCTGTAACGTGGATTTTTTAAAAAATTATTTTTCCCTATATGTGGATTTTTTTTTCAAAAATTATTTTTCCCTAAACGAAGATTTTTTAAAAAATAATTTTAAAAATAATTTTTTCTTAAACGTTAATTTTTTTAAGAAAATTATATTTCCTTAAACGCGATTTTTTTAAAAAATAATTTTAATTTTTTTTCTTTAATTATTTTTCCCCAAACGTGGATTAAAAAAAATATTTTTCCTTAAACTTGGATTTTATAAAAAATAATTTTTCCTTAAACGTGAATTTTTTAAAAAATAATTTTTCTTTAAACTTAGATTTTATAAAAAAAATTTCCTTAAATTTTTAAAAAAACATTTCCTTAAACGTGGATTTTTTAGAAAATTATTTTTCCTTAAAGGTGAATTTTTTAAAATTATTTTTTCCTTAAACGTGGATTTAAAAAAAATATCTTTCCTTAAACGTAGATTTTTCTTAAATTATATTTCCCCAAACGTGGATTAAAAAAAATATTTTTCCTTAACTTGGATTTTATAAAAAATATTTTTTCCTTAAACGTGGATTTTTTAAAAAAATATTTTTCCTTAAACTTAGATTTTTCTTAAATTATATTTCCCCAAACGTGGATTAAAAAAATATTTTTCCTTAAACTTGGATTTTATAAAAAAAAATTTTTCCTAAACCTGGATTTTTTAAAAAAATATTTTTCTTTTTTTATTGATTTTAGTTGATCTTTGGACTCAGTATTCCTTTCTAGTTTAGTTTGGCTCGAGGTCAGTAGAATAAAAAAAACAATTTTTGGTTTTTTATATCATTTTATTTTCCAATATTTCGATCAACATCGTCGTCATCATCAGGGATTGTGATTTCTTTTTATTCTCGGACTGCAAAGTTTACTTCCACACCATATTGGAAAATAAAATGATATAAAAAATTGTTTTTTATTCTACTGACCTAGAGCCAAACTAAACTAAAAAGGAATAAACATATTTTTCCTTAAACGTGGATTTTTTTAAAAACTAATTTTTCCCTAAACGTGGATTTTTTCAAAAATTATTGGGATTTTTTAAAAAATTATTTTGCCCTAAACATACATTTTTTCAAAAATTATTTTTCACTAAACTAGGATTTTTTAAAAAAATATTTTTCCTTAAACGTGATTTTTTTGTTAAAAATTATTTTTCATTAATCGTGGATTTATTAAAAAAATATTTCTCCTTAAATGTGGATTTTTTTAAATTATTTTCATTAAACGGGGATTTAAAAAAAAATATTTTCCTTAAACGTGGATTTTTTTTAATTATTTTTCCTCAAACGTCTTTTTGTTAAAATTTTTTTTCCTCAAGCGTGGATTTTTTTTTTAAATATTTTTCCTCAAGTGAATTATTTTTCCTTAAACGTGAATTTTTTTTAATTATTTATCCTTAAAGTAGATTTGTTTAAAAATTATTTTTCCTGAAACGTGGATTTTTTTTAACAATTATTTTTCCTTAAGCGTGGATTTTTTATATTCTTTCTATAGAAGTCGCCTAGGAGGTCTTCTTTCTTCTCTAAATAACAACAAGGCTTCTAGTTTCAAATGTTTCAAAAGTTTTCGTTTTAATTTCAATATTATTATTAAAATTCCTTTAATTACATTATGTATCTGCATAAGAAAGGACTATTATGTTATCCTAGTGCATGACATCAAGAGAATTCGCAGGGCTGCTCTAGAAAATTGCATTTAAATGGAAAGCCAAAACAACAACAACATCACAAAAAGTGTTGTAAAAGATATGACAATGATGTGATCTTCTGCTGTGGCGTCTGTTGTGGTGATGATGCGGCGGCGGCAGGCACTTGAACTCTTGTGAGAGTTATTTTTGTTTTTGTTTGTTTTCCTTTTCTTTTAATATGCATTTGACATATAAATTTACATATTGTCATTGCAAAATACTGTTTGTGGTGTTGCCATTGTTGCTGTTGTTGCTGCTGATGATGCCACAACCTTTTACGTAATTTTCATTTTTGGTTTGGCGTGTGTTTTTCATTTCGTTTCGTCTTTTTGCAAAAATATTTGGCTCCCGCTGTTCTCATTCATTCATACAATATTCATTTGTCTGTCGGTGGATCTTCCGGTGGTTAGAGACCGAGAAAGGGAAAGACTGGGGGAGAGAGGAGGCGGTGCGGGTTGTAATGTAACTTGAGTCAAGTTCCTTTTGGCCTTGTTTATTTCCTTTCAG
This sequence comes from Musca autumnalis, assembly GCF_047663935.1. Taxonomy (NCBI): domain Eukaryota; kingdom Metazoa; phylum Arthropoda; class Insecta; order Diptera; family Muscidae; genus Musca; species Musca autumnalis. The sequence continues at coordinate 213,046,049 of NW_027411866.1, read as the reverse complement.
TTTTTTTGTTTTGTTTTCTGGTTGTTGTTTGTGTGTGGTGGGCGGGGCAGGTCAAACACAAAAATGGTGTAGCGTATGATGAGAATGACGCTACTGCTACCTCCGACTGAGTATATTGTATATTCTGTGATACCATTATCCTTTTTGTATTCAATGATGATTCCGCTGCTGATGCTCCGCTGCTGCTCCCCCTCTGACATTACTGATGACGAGCATGACAAATACGATTAAAAAAAGAACAAAAAGCAATCTACAGATGTTAAATAACTTGGAATCAATTTTAAATTTGCATAAAAATTGCCATGATGCTGCAAGCTACTGTGGATTTTGTTTTCCGTTTTTTTGTTGGTTTTTTATTTTATATTCAACCGCACCTCCTCGCAACCATCCACCACCAATCCACCACGCTTGTTCGATTTTAGTAGAATTGTAATTTGCTTATATGGAAATTAATGACGCGATTGCAATTTCGATTCGTTTTTTATGGGAAGATGGAAGGAAGTTTATGTTTTACACAACCATCCAATAAGAAGATAAGTTGAATGATTATATAATCAACCAAATTGAAAATTAATTAAAAATCAATAGAGACGAAGGAAGGAAGGAGGGGGGAAAGAAGGAAATTCATTAATATAATGCATAATGGGATATGCCATAACACAAAATTAGAGGGACCCCCTAATAGATCGAAAATGTTCTAAATTCCTTCTTAAAGAAAGAGGTGTTTTGATATATAGGAAGCCTCTGAAAGTCTTATATAACTAAAAGAAAGTGACATTTTTATACATGGATTTTTTTAAAAAATAATTTTTCCGTAAACATGGATTTTCTTAAAAAATATGTTTTCCTTATACGGGGATTTAAAAAAATCTTTAAACGGGGATTTTTTAAAAACATTTTTCCTTAAACGTGGATTATTTACAAAATAATTTTTCTTAAAAGGTGGATTTTATACAATTTTTTTTAAACGTAGATTTTTTAAAAAATATTTTTTCCCTAAACGTGAATTTTTTACAAAAATGTTTTCCTTAAACGGCGATTGTTTACAAAATAATTTATCCTAAAATTGGATTTTTTTACAAAATCATTTTTCATCAAACGTGGATTTAAAAAAAAATACTTCTTCTTAAATGTGGATTTTTTAAAAAAAATATGTTTTCCTTAAACATTGATTTTTTTATACCCTCCACCATAGTATGGAGGGTATATTAAGTTTGTCATTCTGTTTGTAACACATCGAACTAATCATTTGCGACCCTATAAAGTATATATATTCTTGATCAGGATAAAATTCTAAGACGATCTAGCCATGTCCGTCTGTCCGTCTGTCTGTCCGTCTGTCCGTCTGTTGTAATCACTCTAGCGTCCGCAATAATTGAGATAGAGTGCTGAAATTTTGCACCCGAGGGTCTTTTTTCCATAGACAGGTCAAGTTCGAAGATGGGCTATATCGGTCCACTTTTTGGTATAGCCCCCATATAACGGTACCTCCGGATTTGAGGTATTTTGACGTTCTTCGCCACATTTGCAGACCGAATTAGCTATAATTTGGGATTTAGGGTTCCTAGTGATCAACAAACTTATATCCCAAAGGATATGGGCATAGGTCCATGTTTTGGTATAGTCCCCATATAACGGTACCTCCCGATTTTCGGTATTTTGAGAATTTTAGCCACAATGTTTAACCGAACTATCTGCAATTTGACATTTGAGGTTCTCAGTGGTCACGAAATATCTCCACCAAACATCGTCAACATGGGTCCATGTTTTGGTATAGCCCCCATATAACGGTACCTCCCGATTTTCGGTATTTTGAGAATTTTAGCTACAATTTTTAACCGAACTAGCTGTAATGTGACATTTGAGGTTCTTAGTGGTCATGAAATATCTCCATCAACCATCGTCAACATAGGTCCATGTTTTGGTATAGCCCCCATATAACGGTACATCCCGATTTTCGGAATTTTGAGAATTTTAACCACAATTTGTAACCGAAATATCTGCAATTTGACATTTGAGGTTCTCAGTGGTCATGAAATATCTCCACGAAACATCGTCAACATAGGTACATGTTTTGGTATAGCCCCCATATAACGGTACCTCCGGATTTGAGGTATTTTGAGAATTTTAGCTACAATTTTTAACCGAACTAGCTGCAATTTGACATTTGAGGTTATCAGTGGTCATGAAACATCTCCACGAAACATCGTCAACATAGGACCATGTTTTGGTATAGCCCCCATATATCGGTACCTCCCGATTTTCGGTATTTTGAGAATTTTAGCTACAATTTTTTAACGAACTAGCTGTAATTTGCAATTTGAGGTTCTCATGAAACATCTCCACGAAACATCGTCAACATAGGTCCATGTTTTGGTATCGGTACCTCCCGATTTTCGGTATTTTGAGAATTTTAGCTAAAATTTTTAAACGAACTAGCTGTAATTTGCAATTTGAGGTTCTCAGTGGCCATGAAACATCTCTACCAAACATCGTCAACATAGGTCCATGTTATGGTATAGACCCCATATAACGGTATCTCCCGATTTTCGGTATTTTGAGAATTTTTGCTGCAATTTTGAACCGAACTAGATGTAATGATCGGTATTTTGAGAATTTTAGCTACAATTTTGTCTATTTAAAACTAATCGTCAATATACATATGTCCATGTTTTGGTATATCTACCCATATAACTGTACCTCCCGATTTTCGGGAATTTGCAGTGGTCACGAAATTTCTTCACTACAATTCGTCAACATGGGTCCATTTTTGAGGGTCTACATTGTTTTGATGAAACTACCCTCAATTTTACTCTTAAAGTTCCCTGCAGCTATAAAAATTTTACGCCAAAAATTTAAAGATAGGTTGACTCTTTGATATAGCCCCGTAGGTGGTACCTTTCACTTACCTGAACACATTTTTTATATTAGATTAGATAACACTGTGCAACAAAATGGAGGTGAAAGTTTGGGGCACGGAAAATTCCTCTTGGGAAAGAAAGGCCTTGGTGAGTATATTATGAACCCCGAAGGACAGATCCACCGTGAGTCGAACTTCCGCGTTATGGAGTGATGAAATTTTTGTTAGAGACCCTGTGGGCCATCAGGAATTACCGTTATATCTTTGTTCAGTATTGCCTAAGTGCTCTTCAAAAAAAAAAAAAAAAAAAAAAAAAAAAAAAAAAAAAAAACGATATAATGCTTACCGGGTCTCTTGCAAAAACTTCATCACGACATAACGCGGAAGTTCGACTCACGGCGCATCTGTCCTTCGGGGTTTTTAATATAAACACACCAAAGACTTTCATTTCATATCCAAAAGGAATTATCTCTCCCCCAACATTTGTGTTCACAGTGTAATTTAAACAATAGTGGGAGGCAGTAGGAGTCTATCCATTGTCAAAAAGTTGTTGCACCTAAAATTATGAAAGGACCCTAATTATTCCATTTTAATTAAGCCCAGCCGAACTTAACGACTTTTTACTTGTTAATAAATATTTTTCCTCAATCGTGAATTTTCTTAAAAAATATTTTTTTCTTAATGGTGGATTTTTTAAAAAATATTTTTTTCCTTAATCGTGGATTTAAAAAAATATTTTTTCCTTAATCGTGGATTTTATAAAAAATATGTTTTTCCTTAATCGTGGATTTTTTAAAAAATATTTTTTTCCTTAATCGTGGATTTTTTAAAAAATATTTTTTTCCTTAATCTTGGATTTTATAAAAAATATTTTTTTCCTTAATCGTGGATTTTATAAAAATATTTTTTCCTTAGTCGTGGATTTTATAAAAAAAAAAAATTCCTTAGTGGAGTTTATAAAAAATATTTTTTTCCTTAGTGGATTTTATAAAAAACATTTTTTCCTTAGTCGTGGATTTTATAAAAAATATTCTTTCCTTAATCGTGGATTTTTTAAAAAATATTTTTTCCTTAATCGTGGATTTTTTAAAAAATATTTTTTCCTTAATCGTGGATTTTTTAAAAAATATTTTTTCCTTAATCGTGGATTTTTTAAAAATAGTTTTTCCTTAATCGTGGATTTTTTAAAAAATATTTTTTCCTTAATCGTGGATTTTTTAAAAAATATTTTTCCTTAATCGTGGATTTTTTTAAAAATATTTTTTCCTTAATCGTGGATTTTTTAAAAAATATTTTTTCCTTAATCGTGGATTTTTTAAAAAATATTTTTTCCTTAATCGTGGATTTTTTTTAAAAATAGTTTTTCCTTAATCGTGGATTTTTTAAAAATAGTTTTTCCTTAATCGTGGATTTTTTAAAAAATATTTTTTCATTAATCGTGGATTTTTTTAAAAATAGTTTTTCCTTTATCGTGGATTTTTTAAAAAATATATTTTCCTTAATCGTGGTTTTTATAAAAAATATATTTTCCTTAATCGTGGATTTTTTAAAAAATATTTTTTTCCTTAATCGTGGATTTTTTAAAAAATATTTTTTTCCTTAATCGTGGATTTTTAAAAAATATTTTTTTCCTTAATCGTAGATTTTATAAAAAATATTTTTTTCTCTAAATTGCGGATTTCTTAAAAAATATTTTTTTCCTTAATCTTGGATTTTATAAAAAATATTTTTTCCTTAATCGTGGATTTTATAAAAAATATTTTTTCCTTAGTCTTGGATTTTATAAAAAATATTTTTTTCTTAATCGTGGATTTTATAAAAATATTTTTTTTCTTAATCGTGGATTTTATAAAAAATATTTTTTTCCTTAATCGTGGATTTTATAAAAAATATTTTTTTCCTTAATCGTGGATTTTTTAAAAAAATATTTTTTCCTTAATCTTGGATTTAAAAAAAAAAAATATTTTTTCCTTAATCGTGGATTTTTAAAAAAATATTTTTTTCCTTAATCGTGGATTTTATAAAAAATATTTTTTTTCTCTAAATTGTGGATTTTATAAAAAATATTTTTTCCTTAATCGTGGATTTTATAAAAAATATTTTTTTCTCTAAATTGTGGATTTTTTAAAAAATATTTTTTTCCTTAATCGTGGATTTTATAAAAAATATTTTTCCCTTAATCGTTTATTTTTAAAACACATTTTGTTCATAATCGTGGATTTTTTAAAAAATATTTTTTCTTTAATCGTGGATTTCTTAAAAAATATTTTTTCCTTAATCGTGGATTTTTTAAAAAATATTTTTTCCTTAATCGTGGATTTTTTAAAAAATATTTTTTCCCTAATCGTGGATTTTTTTAAAAAATTATTTTTCCTTAATCGTGGATTTTTTAAAAAATATTTTTTTCCTTAATCGTGGATTTTTTAAAAAATATGTTTTCCTTAATCGTCGATTTATAAAAAATATTTTTTTCCTTAATCGTGGATTTTATAAAAAATATTTTTTTTCCTTAATCGTGGATTTTTTAAAAAATATTTTTTCCCTAATCGTGGATTTTTTTAAAAAATTATTTTTCCTTAATCGTGGATTTTTTAAAAAATATTTTTTTCCTTAATCGTGGATTTTTTAAAAAATATTTTTTTCCTTAATCGTGGATTTTTTAAAAAATATTTTTTTCCTTAATCGTGGATTTTTTAAAAAATATTTTTTTCCTTAACCGTGGATTTTTTAAAAAATATTTTTTTCCTTAATCGTGGATTTTATAAAAAGTATTTTTTTCCTTAATCGTGGATTTTATAAAACATATTTTTTTCCTTAATCGTGGATTTTATAAAAAATATTTTTTCCTTAATCGTGGATTTTATAAAAAATATTTTTTTCCTTAATCGTGGATTTTATAAAAAATATTTTTTTCCTTAATCGTGGATTTTATAAAAAATATTTTTTTCCTTAATCGTGGATTTTATAAAAAATATTTTTTTCCTTAATCGTGGATTTTATAAAAAATATTTTTTCCTTAATCGTGGATTTTATAAAAAATATTTTTTTCCTTAATCGTGGATTTTATAAAAAATATTTTTTTCCTTAATCGTGGATTTTATAAAAAATATTTTTTTCCTTAATCGTGGATTTTATAAAAAATATTTTTTACCATAATCGCAGTTTTTTCAAAATAAAAAAAAATATTTTTTACCCTATTCGTGGTTTTTTAAAAATAAAGAAATATTTTTACCCAAATCGTGGTTTTTGAAAATTAAAAAAAATATTACCCTAATCGTGGTTTTTTTCACAATAAAAAAATATTTTTCCCTAATCGTGGATTTTAAAAAAAATATTTTTCCCTAATCGTGGATTTTAAAAAAAAATATTTTTCCCTAATCGTGGATTTTAAAAAAATTATTTCTTTAATCGTGGATTTTGGTTTTTCCTTGAACGTAGATTATTTAAAAAATATTTTTTTCTTATTATTGATTTTTTTTTAAATATTTTTTTCTTAATAGAGAATTTTTTTAAAACATATTTTTTCCTTCATCATGGATTTTTAAAAAATAGTTGTTCTTTAATAGTGGATTTTTTAAAAAATATTTTCTACGTAATCGTGGATTTCCTAAAAAATATTTTTCTCATTAATCGTGGATTTTTTTAAAGAAAAATTTTTCTTCATCGTGGATTTTTAAAAAATATTTTTCCGTAATCGTGGATATTTAAAAAAAAATTTTCTTAATCGTGGATATTTAAAAAAAAAAAAAATTTCTTAATCTTAGAGTTTTTAAAAAATATTTTTTTCTTAAACGTAGATTTTTTAAAAAAATATTTTTTTCCTTAATGTTTTTTTTTTAAATATTTTTTTTCGTAATCGTGAATTTTTATATAGTTTTTCCTTAATCGTAGATTTTTTAAAAAAATATTTTTTCCTTAATGTTGGATTTTTTTAAAAACATTTTTTTTTCGTAATCGTGAATTTTTATATATTTTTTCCTTAATAGTGGATTTTTTAAAAAATATATTTTTCCTTAATCCTGGATTCTTAACAAAATAAAAAATATTGTTTTCTTAATCCTGGATTTTTAACAAAATAAAAAATAATTTTCTATTAAAAAAAAAATATTTTAAGCAAACGTGGATTCAAATTTCAAATTTTTATTATATATATTACATTCAAAAGACCTTATTATTTATTATATAATTTATGTATGCCTGTTTTGGCATGCTTTTCATGTAAACATTCCATTTTCGCTTTCTTATTAGAAGCAGAAACTAAAAGTCAAGCATGAACAAAGACAATTATTTGCAAATGTATACACAACCCGCCTGGTTGGTTTGCACGCATATCCTTTAACTATCTCGGAAATATGTGGAATGGCTATGTGATGTCGTAAAACATGCTCGCAATCAGGAAATGACAAGAACAACAACAACAACTAAAATGGATAAATAATAGGAAATAACAATAACATGTTATTGCTCCATTTCGCTTTTCTTCCCCATCCATCCATTTGAAAATTTATTTTACTATCTATGATGAACATCGTCATCATCAACTAGTTGTCCCATTCTATCTCTCGTTCTCCATAAAATAGGTCAAGGACTTTTAGCTTATTTTTTCGGTTACTTAAAACTGCATGAAGACACTCAATGTGAATGAATTTTATTGGAGCCCTCGCTCATAGCGATGGCTGGTTGAGTGGCAACAAAAAGCTGTAACAATAAATTTTATACAATATAATAGCAAGAGCAAACAACAAACTGATGTGCCTGCCAGTTACAACAACGAAACAACCAAACGACCGACAAGCCAACCGACAACAATGTCAGTTAAAATATGTAGGAGTTGCCTTTACATGGCAACCTATGGCATCATCGTAAACCCACAATGTGACTGCTATTTTGCATTTGCTGTCAAAAACGCATTTTCAAATTAGACCTCTGTTACAGATGGCTGTAACAGCAATCAAGAATATGCAAGCTCACCAGCAAACAGTAATGGGACATCTGATGCCACATTAAGGCCATGAGAGACGAGGGCTTCTAGTTTGAAAATAAATATGTTAAGGAAAGTTTTAACGCAATTTGTAGGTTATAGATTTTCTTTCATTTCTGAAAAGAAACTGTTCTAATATTCCTCCTTCCCTATTAATAACCAATATCTTCCCTCTAGTTGTCGATATGTGTGCCAGCCAGCCAGCCATTCTCTGTGTCAATTAATTCAATTTTCGAATAATGAATGGCCATTCAAATAAACATCTAATTGACCATTAAGCCATAAATTATCAATGAATAAGAGAGAGATTTTATCGCAGAAAAAGATGTACACACATGGCTGAACATAAGCGAATCCAGCCAGCAAACATTCATGGGCTATCCACATCGATTCCAGTTTGCTAACCAATCGCATTTAGACAATTTCATTTATGAAAAGCTTTTGGCAGCAATTTGCAATTTAGTTTGAAGTGCTGAATATTATTAACCCATTATGAAATACCATAAGCGAGTATTAAAATTTCATATTCAAATTTTCAAAATATTAAAAAAAACATCACGTTTAACAATACAAAACAAATTTTTTTGAATTTAAAAAACCATAAAAAAAAATTTCAATATTTTTAAAAAATTCACGTTTAGGCAAAAAAATATTTCTTGTTTTTTTATAAATCCACTTTTAAGGAAAAATAATTTTTGAATATTTTTTATTTATTTATTATAATTCTTGAATTTTTAGAATATTTTTTTTAAACTCCACGTTTAAAAAAAAATGAATATTATGTAAAAAAGTCACTTTCAAGGAAAACTTTTTTTAGAATATTTTTGTAAAAAATCTACATTTAAAAACATCATTTTTGAGTTTTCTTTTAAAAAATCCAAGCGTAAAAAATTTTTAGAATTTTTAGAATTTTTTTTAAAAAATCCACGTTAAAAAATGATTTGAGTATTTTTTTAAAATCCAAGTTTAAAGAAATATTTTTAGAATATTTAAAAAACAGGTTTATGAAAAATTATTTTTCAAAAAATACCAGGTTAATGGACAAAAATATTTTTGTAAAAAATTCCACGTTAAAGAAAATAAAGATTTTAAAATATCCACACTTAAGGAAATAATATTAAACAAAATCCACGTTTATGAAAAGAACAAATTTTAAAATATTTTGTAAAACATCTACGTTTAAGGATTTTTTTTTTAAATCTACGCTCAATAAAAGATATTTTTTGAATATTTTTTAAAAAAAATACGTTTAAGGAATAAATATTTTTTGAATATTTTTTACGTTTAAGGAAAAAATATTTTTTAAAAAATCTACGTTTAAGGAATGTTTTTTTTTTAAATCCATGTTCAATAAAAAATATTTTTTAATATTTTATAAAAAAATTACGTTTAGGGAAAAAATATTTTTTGAATATTTTTTAAAAAAATTACGTTTAAGGAAAAAATACTTTTTAAAAAATCTACGCTTAAAGAAAATCATTTTTGGAATATTTTTTTAAACGTTTAAGGAAACATTTTTTTAATATTTGTAAACAATGAGTATTGTTTGATTTTTTTTTTAATCCAAGGTTAAAAGAAAAATACTTTTAAAAAAATTCACATTAAAAAAATACTTTGAATATTTTTTCATCAACGTTTTAACAAAAAATATTGTTTGAATATTTTTCAAAAAAAAAAATCCACTTTAAGAAAAAATATTTTTTGAATATTTAAAAAATTCACGTTTAATCAAAACAAATTTTTTGAATTTTAATTTTTTAAGACTTTGTCTTATTGGGCTTTAAGGTCCTTGTTTGTTAATGAAAAATAAAGATTATTTTATTTCATTTTTTATCCGACGTTTCGTTGGTGTTTCCCAACATCTTCAGGGATAATTTATTAAATCTGGCAACAACAGATACAGAGTAAAGATTAAAATGTATACATTTGTTTTCACCTTATTTTTAAGAAAAGCTTTACTTACATATAATCTTTCGTCAAGTTTTAACATTTAAATTCGTCAAGTTAGTGTAAAAATTTTTTACGACACAACAATTAAACTAAAATAAATGCAAAAATAATTACGATTAAATGTAAATATCACAATGGTTTCTTAAAAACTAGGTATCACAGCTGTTAGGTAAAACACGACTAAAAAATTGCCAAGGTATAAATTGAGTTTGTGTTGTCCTTGTCTTCTTTTCTATTTATTGCGTGTTCCATTTTCTGCTGTATCCGTAAGCTCTCTAACGTGAATCTCTTATTCTCTATTCTTTCTTTGTCTAGTATGTTTACATTGTCAAGATCAGCTGTATGGTTGCTTTCAAGACAATGTTGCGCTAAAGCTGTTGTTTGCTTCTTCTTTTGTATATCGTTGTTGTGCTCGGATATTCTTGTGCTTAGGCTCCTTTTTGTTGTACCAATGTACACCTTACCACATTGTTGTTCAGAATTTCCTTTGCATTTTATTTCATAGACCACATTGTTTTGATCACCTGTTTCTGTTTTAGTTTTTGTTTGTGTGTATAGTGAAGCTATAGTTCTATAGGGTTTGTGTGCTAAAGAGACATCATCTTCATTTATAATTTGTTTCATTTGTTTTGATTCGGTCAATCGTGGTATGTATTGTATGCTATAGAATTTAGTGTTGCCAGATGTGATGTTTTTTGGTCTATTTTGGGATTGTGATTTTTTAATTAGGTTATTTATTAATGTGATCGGATAACTATTATCTTTGAGAATTTTTCTTAGCTTCTCGATGTTTTTACTCCTGAAGCGTTCGTGGCTGAGAGTTAACACTTTTTTAATCAGGTTTGTGGCGGTATTTATCTTTTGTTGTAGAGGTTGGGTGGAGTGAAAATTCATTATTCTGCCGGATGACGTTGGTTTCATATACCAATCTGTGTATAATCTATTACCAAATTTGTGAATTTTTATGTCTAGGAATGGTATGCAGCCATTTTCTTCTATTTCAATGGTGAATTTTAATTTCGTATGATATTTGTTAAATGCTTCCAATATTTGTGTTTCTTCTCCCTTTTTAATTATTGCAAACATGTCGTCCACATATTTCGTCAAGAATTTGAATCGGATATTTTCTTTGTCAAGATCTTCTACAATTTGCGTCAAGAGTGTGTCCAGAACGATGTCCGCTATTGTTGGGGATAGGGGGTTCCCCATAGGCATTCCATATATTTGGCTGAAAAAGTTTCCGTCATACATAAAGTAATTATTATCGTTAAGGCAAAATTGCAGTATTTTTAAGAATTGCGACTTGGGTATCTTTGTGTGATTTTTTAATATTTCCCACTGTGCCATTATGTTTTTGATAGCCAGATGTATCGGTATGTTGGTGAACAACGATACCACGTCGAAAGATACTAGAATGTCGTTTTCATCCATAATTATGTCGTCTAACTTCATTTTTAGTTCGAATGAGTTTTTTACGTTGTAATTGTCCACTATTATGTTTTTTAATATATTTCCAATATATTTTGAAAGTTTGTAGCATGGCACTTCAACGGATGATGATATCGGTCTAAGTGGCATATTCTCTTTATGTACTTTTGGAAGGCCGTACAGTCGTGGGGCATTGGATGCATGTGTTGTTAGTTTATATTTTTCTTGTAGTGTAATGTAGTTTTGTTTAAAAAGATCAGTGATAATTTTATTGTTGGTTCGTTGTAGTTTTTGTGTTGGATCAGTTCTTATTCTATTGTAAGTAGCTTTGTCTTCAAGGAGATTGTTCATTCCGTTCTTATATGTTTCACTGTACATTACTACAGTTTTGTTGCCCTTATCTGCCTTTGTAATTATGATTTTGTCTTTGTGTTTTTTAATGAAGCTTTTCGTGTCCTCAAATATTCGAAGAATAAATTTGTCTTTCTGGCTTATTTTTGTTGATCGTTTGTATGTTAGAATTCGATTTGTTATTTTTGTTCTGATAATGTCCTTTTGCCTGTCATCACTCAAAGTCTGTACCCATTGTTCAAGATCAGCTATTAATTGTACTGAAGAAAATTTCGTGTCGTTGATTGGAATGGAAAATTTGGAGCCAAGAGATAGTAGCCACATACTTTCTTGACTGAAATGTATATTTGTCTCGTTCACAAATCATGAGGAGTTAATTTTTAGACCAAAGTTTTGTAAACTTTTTTCTTTAAGTCTGTTTAATTTAGAAGATCGTGTTTCCCTGTCCTGAGATGATAGATATACATATCGTGTGCGCTGTCTCTTTATGAAGTTGTCATATTCTCCTATCTGCATCGTCATTTTAAGTGATTTTTTGAATATTTAAAAAAATTTTGAATATTTCTAAAAAATTCACAATCCATGTTTGAAAAAATATTTTTGAATATTTTTAAAAAATTCACAATCAATGTTTAAAAACTATTTTTGAATATTTTTTTTTTAAAAAGTCACATTCAAGGAAAATATTTTTGGAATTTTTAGAATATTGTTTTAATCCACGTTTAAGGAAAAAATCATTTTTGAATATTCTATTAAAAAATCCAAGTTTAAAAAAATATTTTTAGATTTTTAAGGAATAGTTTTTGAATATTTTTTAAAAAATTTTCTCGTACGAAAAATGTTTATTTTTTGAATTTTTAGAATATTTTTTAAAAAATCCACTTTAAAAAATAATTTTTTAATATTTGTTTTAAATCCAAGTTTAAAGAAATATTTTTAGAATATTCGTTTTTTTAAATCCACGTTTAAAGAAAAAATATTTAAAAAAAAAAAACCAGGTTTATGAAAAAATATTTTTCAAAAATTTCCAGGTTAAAGGAAAAAAATTTTAATTTTTTTTTTAAATTCCTCGTTAAAGAAAACAACGATTTTGAAATATCCACGTTTAAGGAAATAATATTTAAAAAAATCCACGTTTAAGGAAATAATATTTAAAAAAAATCAACGTTTAAGAAATATATTTAGAAAAATCCACGTTTAAGGAAATAATATTTTAAAAAAATTGCACGTTTAAGGAAATAATATTAAAAAAAATCCACGTTTAAGGAAATAATATTTTTAAAAAAAATCCACGTTTATGAAAAAACAGTTTTAAAATATCCACGTTTAAGAAAAAATATTTTTTAAAAAATTTACGTTTAAGGATTTTTTTTAAATCCACGTTTAATAAAAAATATTTTTAAAAAATCTACGTATAAGGATTTTTTTTTTTAAACCACGTTTAATAAAAAATATTTTTTGAATATTTTTTAAAAAATCCACATTTAATAAAAAAAATTGGTAATATTTTTTTTAAAACATTGCATTAAAAAAATATTTTTTTAAATATGTTTTAAAAAAATTACGTTTAAGGAAAATTATTTTTTAAAAAATCCACGTTTAAAGAAAAAAACATTTTTGGAATATTTTTTTTAAACGTTTAAAGATTTTTTTTAAATATTTTTTTAAAATTTTTTCAAAAAAATTACGTTTAAGGAAAAGATATTTGTTAGAAAATCCGCGTTTAAGGAAAAAATATTTATTTATTTTGTAAAAAATCTACGATTAAGGATTTTTTAAGAATCCACGTTTAATAAAAAATATTTTTTAAAAAATCTACGTTTAAGTATATTTTTTTAATTCAACGTTTAATAAATAATATTTTTTGAATATTTTTTAAAAAAATCCACGTTTAATAAAAAAATTAGAAATATTTTTTTAAAACATTGGTTAAAAAAATAATTTTTTTGAATATTTTTTAAAACAATTATGTTTATGAAAAAAAATATTTTTTTAAAAAACTACGTTTATGAAAAAAATATTTTTTTAAAAAATCCACGTTTAAAGAAAAAAATTTTGGAATATTTTTTTAAACGTTTAAGGATTTTTTTTTAAGTATTGTTTTAATATTTTTTCAAAAAAATTTACGTTTAAGGAAAAAATATTTAAAAAAATTCACGGAAAAAATAACACGTTTCCGGAAATAATACTTTTGAATATTTTGTAGAAAACCCATGTTTAACACGTTCGCGGACGCAAAAAAACTCAGAGAGGTCCAAAAAATGATACCCAATTTTTTTCGAAATTAATTTTTGTTTATTTATTTATTAATTAATTATTATATTATTGCAATTGTTTTATTTATTATATTATGGATATATATGAAATGAGTCGTATTATGTAGATAAATCACAAAAACATGCGATTGTATACAAGTAAATGACTAAAGATTGACTTTGCATGTGAATGCTATAGCATTCACATCACCATGAATGTTATAGCATTCACGTCCGCGAATGTGTTAAGGAACATATATTTGTAAAAAATTCCTCTATAAAGGAAAAAATATTTTTTTAAACCCACGTTTAAGGTTTAGGCATTTTTTTATATTTTTAAAAAATCCAGGTGCAAGAAAATAGTATTTTATTTGATTGACATTCGGATCATCAACGTTGATTTGGCTAACCTCAGAAATATCGATCGATCGATCACCGCATTGTTTCATGACAACATTAAAGTTCCTTTAGGGGCAATAATTACTCGCCTCTTCAATCTAGGTATCACTCGAACCCGGTATTTCACTCCATCTTTTGAGACCGGACGAGTCTTTGGCTCCCCTAAACATCAAATACCAAGTTGAATTATGATAATGTTAAAAGTCATAGGTTAATGCGTTGCCTTAAGAAAAGTTTTCTGTCAATATCTATATATTCATTATCTGCATCTATCATATTCTACTCCTTAAATAGCATCATTTTACTTCAATAGTAATTTGAGACTGAAGATTGTCAAATTAATCTTAATTAGTAGAAAACTGCAATTTAAGCAAATGCATTATTGGTTCGGGTTAGATGCCACACATCCGTACATAACCATACTACGAAGAACATATTCTCTCTCTTTCCTCATATTCACTTTACAATGATAATATTTAGTTATTCATCGCACATAATTCAATGCGTCACGCATTGAATGCCCTTTAACATCATCACAACCATCACCACCCCGCCACCATTGCCGCAATCGTAACCGCACGTCCCTGTATACCGCATTCCCGGGGCAAGCAACCAACCAACATAACTCTGTCGCTCTCACAAGAATTGCACAAATATCTTTAAGTAAAATTCCATTACCAAATGATATCTATCTCCCCCCATTACAGTATGTTCGTGCGTGTGTGCTACAGTACAGTACATAAATACGTGACCAAGTTTAGGGCAGCCAACCAACCAACCAGTAAGCATGCAAGCAGGACATACATATTATTTGCCTGAAACTAGTTAATGTCTAGTCATAGGTCAAAGTCATTAATAACTTACAATGCCACAGATGGACCGCACCACACCATACCGCAACAATGGTGCATTTTCAGTCACCATAAAGGGAGAACAGACTTCCACCATCACCGCCACATGCACACCACTGCATGGACCTTTCAACGCAATTTTTTGTGCACAACTTCCAAAAGGATTTGTTTGGGGGGTAATATACACCAATCTTAAGATAGGGAGATACAGTTTAAGTCGAACAGTGGCTTGTTGTGATAAATGAGTTTAGTTCAGGAATTCACAAACGTGGATTTTTTAAAAAATATTTTTCAACAATCACGGATTTTTTAAAACATTTTTTCAACAATCGTGGTGTTTTTAACAATTTTTTTGAACAATCGTGAATTTAAAAAAAAAAAATTTCAACAATCCTGAATTTTTTAAAAAATACCTACTATAAAATATATATATTTTTTTAAATTCACTATCGCTAAAAATAAAAAGTCATTATTGAAAAACATTGGTAAAAAAACAACGATTTTTGAAAAAATATTTGTTTAAAAAATCCACGATTTTTGAAAAAAATATTTATTTAAAAAATCCACGATTTTTGAAAAAAATATTTATTTAAAAAAATCCACGATTTTTGAAAAAAATATTCGTTTAAAAAATCCACGATTTTTGAAAAAAAAAAAATATTTGTTTAAAAAATCCACGATTTTTGAAAAAATATTTGTTTAAAAAAATCCACAATTTTTGAAAAAAATATTTGTTTAAAAAATCCACGATTTTTGAAAAAAAAATATTTGTTTAAAAAATCCACGATTTTTGAAAAAATATTTGTTTAAAAAAATCCACGATTTATGACAAAAATATTTGTTTAAAAAAATCCACGATTTTTGAAAAAATTATTTGTTTAAAAAAATCCACGATTTTTGAAAAAAATGTTTGTTTAAAAAATCCACGATTTTTGAAAAAAATGTTTGTTTAAAAAATCCACGATTTTTGAAAAAAATGTTTGTTTAAAAAATCCACGATTTCTGAAAAAATATTTGTTTAAAAAATCCGCGATTTTTGAAAAAAATATTTGTTTAAAAATCCACGATTTTTGAAAAAAATATTTGTTCAAAAAAATTCACGATTTTTGAAAAAAAAAATATTTGTTTAAAAAATCCACGATTTTTGAAAAAATATTTGTTTAAAAAAATTCACAATTTTTGAAAAAAATATTTGTTTAAAAAAATTCACAATTTTTGAAAAAAATATTTGTTTAAAAAATCCACGATTTTTGAAAAAAAAAATATTTGTTTAAAAAATCCACGATTTTTGAAAAAATATTTGTTTAAAAAATCCACGATTTTTGAAAAAATATTTGTTTAAAAAAATCCACGATTTATGAAAAAAATATTTGTTTAAAAAAATCCACGATTTTTGAAAAAAATATTTGTATAAAAAATCCTCGATTTTTGAAAAAAATATTTGTATAAAAAATCCTCGATTTTTACAAAAATATTTGTTTAAAAAATCCAGGATTTTTGAAAAAAATGTTTGTTTAAAAAAATCCACGATTTTTGAAAAAATATTTGTTTAAAAAAATCCTCGATTTTTGCAGAAATATTCGTTTAAAAAATCCGCGATTTTTGAAAAAAATATTTGTTTAAAAAATCCACGATTTTTAAAAAAAATATTTGTTTAAAAAATCCACGATTTTGAAAAAAAAATTGTTTACAAAATCCACGATTTTTAAAAAAAAAAATTGTTTAAAAAATCCACGATAAAAAAATATTTGTTTAAAAAATCCCCGATTCTTTAAAAAATATTTGTTTAATAAATCCGCGATTTTTAAAAAAATATTTGTTTAAAAAATCCACGATTTTTAAAAAAAATCTTGTTTAAAACTCAACGGTTTTTAAAAAATACTTGTTTAAAAAATCCACGATTTTTAAAAAATATTTGTATATAAAATCCACGATTTTTAAAAAATATTTGTATAAAAAATCCACGATTGTTAAAAAAACAACGATTGCTAAAAAATGAAAAAATATTTACAAATAAGTTTTTTAACAATCGTGAATTTTTTAACAAATATTTTTTCAACAATTGTGGATTTTCTAACAAATATTTTTCAACAATCGTGGATTTTCTAACAAATATTTTTTTCAACAGTCGTAGATTTTTTAAAAATTATTTTTCCTTAATCGTGAATTTTCTAAAAATTTTTTTTTCCTTAATCGTGGATTTTTTAAAAAATATTTTTCCCTAATCGTGGATTTTTTAAAAAATATTTTTCCTTAATCGTGGATTTTTTAAAAAATATTTCTCCTTAATCGTGGATTTTTTAAAAAATATTTTTCCCTTAATCGTGGATTTTTTATAAAAATATTTTTTCCTTAATCGTGGTTTTTTAAAAAACATTTTTTTTCTAACCGTGGATTTTTTTAAAAATATTTTTTCCCTAATTGTGGATTTTTTAACAAATATTTTTCCCTAATCGTGGATTTTTTAAAAAATATTTTTTCCTTAATCGTGGATTTTTTAAAAAACATTTTTTCCTTAATCGTGGATTTTTTTAAAAAAATATTTGTTCGTTAATCTTGAATTTTTTAAAAATATATTTTTTGTATAATCGTGGATTTCTTATAAATAGGTTATCCTTAATCGTGAATTTTTTAAAAAATATTTTTTTTCCTTAATCGTGGATTTTTTAAAAAAAAATATTTTTTTCCTTAATCGTGGATTTTTTATAAAAATATTTTTTCCTTAATCGTGGATTTGTTATAAAAATATTTTTTCCTTAATCGTGGATTTTTTATAAAAATATTTTTTCCTTAATCGTGGATTTTTTATAAAAATATTTTTTCCTTAATCGTGGATTTTTTATAAAAATATTTTTTCCTTAATCGTGGATTTTTTATAAAAATATTTTTTCCTTAATCGTGGATTTTTTATAAAAATATTTTTTCCTTAATCGTGGATTTTTTATAAAAATATTTTTTCCTTAATCGTGGATTTAAAAAAGTATATTTTTTTCCTTAATTCTGGATTTTTTAAAAAAAACATATGTTTTCCTTAGTCGTGGATTTAAAAAAAATATATTTTCCTTTATCGTGGATTTAAAAAAAAAAAAATATTGCTTCCTTAATCGTGAATCTTAAAAAAAAAACATTTTTTCCTTAATCGTGGATTTAAAAAAAAATTGCTTGATCGTGGATTTTTTAAAAATTTTTAAAAGTTTTCTTCCTTAAATGTGGTGTTGAAATTAACGAAGCTGATTCACCAAATTGAATGCAACATTGCATTAATAAAGTTCCTTTTTGTAATGACATTTAT
Organism: Musca autumnalis; assembly: GCF_047663935.1. NCBI lineage: Eukaryota > Metazoa > Arthropoda > Insecta > Diptera > Muscidae > Musca > Musca autumnalis. The sequence continues at coordinate 213,027,682 of NW_027411866.1, read as the reverse complement.
CATCATTGAATTGTATTATCTTACTTATTTTGAATTCCCTTTTGATAATACTGTATGTATGTAATAACTATGTAATATTCATGTAAAAATGAACATTAAACAGTTAGTCTGAAATAAATATCCACTGTGTTTAGTTGAAACACTCCGCTTTTTTCTACAGGTTATGGGCCCAGACCCATGTATTTCAGTAACTCACGGTTTGAAGATTTAAAAGTTTAAAAAAGATTTAAATCAAATTATGGCAAGTAATGCGGTGAGGATTGAGCCACTGAGCGCCCACAATTATGATACGTGGAAATTGCAAATGAAGGCAATTTTAATCAAGGCAGACTTATGGGATTATGTGGATGGCGAAAAATCGAATGTTGCTGTAAAGGATGATAAGTGGATCGCAAGAGATCAAAAAGCGTGTGCAGATTTGATGTTGTCAATTGCCCCTTCCGAGTTGGGATTAATTTCTGAGTGTGAAACATCCAAGGAAATGTGGCAGAAATTGAAGTCCACATTTCAGTCTAAAGGGCCTGCAAGAAAGGCTACCTTACTGAAACGTGTCGCATTAGCCCGTATGAAAGAGGGAGACAACGCGCGTGATCATCTAAATGACTTTTTTGAAGCCGTTGCTAAATTAAAAGAAATAAATGTCGAGATTGGTGACGATTTACTTGCCATTTTACTGCTATACAGTTTACCAGACTCTTTTGAAACATTTCGGTGTGCTCTTGAAACAAGAGATGAATTGCCAACACCCGAAATATTAAGAGTCAAAATAATGGAGGAAGACGAATCAAGGAGAGTTAAATCTGAAAGAGACGACCAAAATGCTCTTTATGCGAGAGGAAATGCCAACAACAAAAATTACTCAAGAGAAAAAGACCCAAGGTGGAGTAACAAAAGGAAGAACAAGAAACAACATTTGAGTTGTTTTCGGTGCGGTAAGCCAGGCCACGGGTGCCACCGTGGTGCAATGGTATGCACGCCCGCCTTGCACGCAGAAGGTCGGGGGTTCGATTCCCCGGCCAGCCAACATCAAACATTTTTCAACGGTGGCAAAATACCCCTCAGTAATGTTGGCGACATTGCCTGAGTATTTCAGCCTTGAAAAACTTCTCCACAAGTGGTGTCTTAAGACACGCCGTTCGGACTCGGCGATAAACAGTAGGTCCCATATCATTGAGCTAAATATGAATCGGGGTGCACTCATTGATATGAGAGAAGTCTCCCTTGTCCCGTATGGGATGTTGTGGAACAATGTTATGTTAAGCCAGGCCATTTCGCTGTAAATTGCAGATCAAAACAAAACAGTAATTATCACAGAGAAAAAGATACAGCAATTGAGAAATCTCTATTCAACTCCATTGACGCCGCTTACACCTGTACTGACGTTTCGAACAGCTGGTGCTTGGACAGTGGGTGTACGTCCCACATGAGCCCAAATTTAAACGAATTTCAGAACATAAACAAAATAAAGAAAACACTGTGTTTGGCAAACGGGCAAACGAGCGAAATATCGGTTATAGGCGAAATGAAATTAAATGTTGTGGAAAACAATAGAGAAACGCATTTCAATGTAAAAGAAGTAATGTACGTAAAAGATCTCCGCACTAACTTAATGTCAATATCAAAACTTGTGGACAAAGGTTACGAGATTCATTTCAAAAAGAGTGAGGCCCTAATTATTGAAAATAATAATATTTTATGTAGAGCAAATAGAATTGGCAATTTATATTTTTTGAAAAACTCTACAGATTCTTCGTATTTGGCAAATGAACCGGCAATGAACGATATGGACATATGGCATCGCAGATTGGGTCACCTGAATGAGAAGGACTTAAAAGAACTTGCAATATCAAATAAAGCAAATGGGATTGAAATTAAGAGAGACCACAAGATGTCACCATGCACAATTTGTTTAAGCGAAAAGCAGACACAACAGAGTTTCCCGAAAAATAGAGACAGTCATACAACTGAGCTGCTGCAAATTGTACATAGTGACGTTTGTGGTCCCATTCAAGTTGTCTCTCATTCACAAAGTCGATACTTTGTGACATTCATCGATGACTTTTCTCGTTACTGCGAAGTTTACTTTATTAGGCAGAAGTCCGACGTTTTTGATGCCTTCAAACAATTTAAGAATTTCGCGGAGAATTTTACTGGCAAGAAAATAAAGTTTCTTCAATCAGATAACGGCTGTGAGTATATAAATTTGTCATTCAACAAATATTTAATGGAATCGGGTATTAAAAGGAGATTAAGTGCACCGCATACACCGCAACAAAATGGAATTGCAGAACGCAAAAACCGAACCTTACTGGAAATGGCTAGATGTCTAATAAGGCAAGCGGGCGTAGCAAACAATTTTTGGGCCGAGGCTGTAAACATGGCGTGCTACATCAGGAACAGGTGTCCTACAAGATCGCTAAATGGAGAATTACCATATAAATTGTGGACCGGTAAGAAACCCTGTTTGAAACATATGAGGCCATTTGGTGCGAAGGCGTATGTGCTAATTAAAGACAAATACAACAGAAAATTGGATTCAAGATCGGAGGAATGCATTCTGGTAGGCTACTCCGACGAAGCAAAAGCTTACAGAATGTGGTCACAACAAAGAAAGAAAATAATCATAAGCCGTGATGTAAAATTCGTGTGCGAAACTGAGATGAAGCAAATAAACGAAACATATGGAAACGGAGAAAAAGAAGAAGAAGAAAATATTTGGATTAAACGGGAATCTGAGCTAAATGAAGATAAAGTGGAATTAAAAGAAACACCTAATGAAAACAACGAACAATCAAAACAAAATGATATTGAAGAAGAAGGGAAAATAGATGAAAATAAAAACAATGAAAATGATGTTGTGGTGGCTCCTAAACTCAACATAGGCAGACCACGTATTTTAAGGTCCGGTAGCAGAGGTCGTCCAAGAAAGGTGAGTGCGCAATCAAATGTGGAAACAAGCAACAATGAGGAGGAGAAAGAAACAGACGAAGATTTTGAGGATTGTGAGTATGTAAACATTGCCGTAACAGAAGACCCCATCACATACCAGCAAGCAATGGACTCAATCGAGAGAGACAAATGGGAGAGCGCTATAGAAGATGAGTATTTAGCTCAATTAATTAATGGAACCTGGAACATTGTGGAGCGCCCTTCAAATAAGCAAGTGATTGGTAACAGGTTAGTATTTCGTACCAAAGACAACAATAAGAAGAAAGTGCGTTTGGTTGCCAAAGGGTGTTGTCAGCGGCCAGGGGAGGATTTTACAACAACGTATTCCCCAGTTGTACGCACATCAACCATTAGACTGGTATCAGCCATAGCAGCGGCGCAAAACTTGGAAATACACCAAATGGACTTTGTGACAGCGTACTTAAACGGCGAACTCGAGGAAGATGTGTATACAGAAATACCCGATTATTTACCAATATTTTTAGAAAAAATGGACAAAAACAAAATGGTGGGAACGAACTCCGAAAAACAAAGAGAGGCCAGAAAAATATCACAAAAATGGAAAGATGATTTGAACAATGTACATAACCCAGTATGTAAATTAGTGAAAGCTTTATACGGATTACGACAATCTGGCGTTTTATGGTACAAAAAGTTGACGGAAAAACTGCATGAATTAGGACTCAGAGCATCCCAACAAGATCCATGTTTATTTGTGAGTACAAAAAACAACAAGATTATGATTATCACCATATATGTGGATGATTTATTAATCATCACAAATGACGTCGAATGGCGCACTTTAATCAAGAAATCACTTGCTGATTCATTCGAAATGAAAGACTTGGGGAAGGTGACAAAAATATTGGGCATTGAATTAACCCATGATATGAAAAATAATATTTTGTTTTTAATCCAGAAAGAATATACCAAGTCTATTCTGAAGCGATTTAAAATGTAAACATCGAAACCCGTCAAAACTCCATTGGAGCAGAATTTAAAATTGGATAAACCAGCAGAACCAAATTTGAATATAATGAAAAAATATCCATACCAGAACTTAATTGGCTCTTTAATGTATTTAGCCATATCAACTCGGCCTGACATAGCGTATGCAGTCAACTTTCTCAGCCAATTTAATAGTAATTACAATACGGAACACTGGTTAGCTGCAAAGAGAGTTCTTCGTTATTTGAATGGAACCATTGATTACGGATTGGTATACCGAAAGGACAATTCCGAACTTTACGGTTTAGCTGATGCTGATTGGGGCAACAATAGGGTCGACAGGAAATCTTATTCTGGATTTGCGTTTATTATGAGTGGTGGCGCTATTTCCTGGGCAGCTCGAAAGCAACGCACAGTAGCCCTATCAAGCACAGAAGCTGAATTTTTATCGATTACCGAGGCAACGAAAGAGGCGCTATATATAAAGCGAATGTTACATGAATTGGCCATCAACATTCCCAATTTAAAAATATACAATGATAGCCAGAGTGCCCAAAAGTTGATTCAGTCACCTGGCTATCACTCCAGAACAAAACATATAGATGTCCGTCATCAATTCCTAAATCAACAACAAAAGGATGGTGACATACAGCTTGAATACAGACCAACCCACGAAATGACAGCTGATGTATTAACAAAGGGCTTAGGATCAATCAAGCACAATTATCATATCCGAAAACTTGGTTTATACAGAGAAGCAGATTTGGCTCATCACTTCGAGGGGAGGTGTTGAAATTAACGAAGCTGATTCACCAAATTGAATGCAACATTGCATTAATAAAGTTCCTTTTTGTAATGACATTTATCATCATTGAATTGTATTATCTTACTTATTTTGAATTCCCTTTTGATAATACTGTATGTATGTAATAACTATGTAATATTCATGTAAAAATGAACATTAAACAGTTAGTCTGAAATAAATATCCACTGTGTTTAGTTGAAACACTCCGCTTTTTTCTACATGTGGATTTTAAAAAAAAGTTACCTAATCGTGGATTTTTAAAAAAATATTTTTTCCTCGATCGTGGATTTTTTAAAAAAATATTTTTCCTTAATCGTGGATTTTTCAAAGAAATATTTTTTCCTTAATCGTAGATTTAAAAAAAAAATATTTTTCATTAATCGTGAATTTAAAAAAAAAAAATATTATTTTCTTAATCGTGATTTTTTAAAAATATTTTTTCCTTAAGAATGGATTTTTAAAAAAAAAGTATTTTTTCCTTGGGTTTAAAAAAAACAGTTTTCCTTAATGATGGATTTTTTTTTTAATATTTTTTCCTTAAGAGTGGATTTTTTAATAAAAATGTTTTCCTTGGGTTGAAAAAAAACATTTTTCCTTATACGTAGTTTTTTAAAAAAAAATATTTTTTCCTTAATCCGGGATTTTTTAAAAAAAATATTTTTTCCGTGGGTTTAAAAAAAAAAATATTTTCCTAAATCGTGGATTTTTTAAAGAAATATTTTTTCCTTAATCGTGGATTTAAACAAAAATATTTTTTCATTAATCGTGTATTTTCTTAATCGTGGATTTTTTATAAAAATATTTTTTCCTTAATCGTTGATTTTTTAAAAAATATTTTTTCCTTAATCGAGGATTTTTTAAAAAATATTTTTTCATTAATACACTGTAATTGTTAAGCAGCAATATTGCGTATTGAGTTGTCAGTTAGTAACGTTAGTTGCGTTCCAGAAGCTGCTAAGAATCTACAAGTCTAATAATTTCTATTAGTTTTTCACATTGAAATATAAGGGAGAATAAAATAGATATGGTTTTCTCTTCAAATAGCTTTCTACCAGACAAATTTGTTCAAGCAACAACGACTAGCGACATGCTTGCTGCCATGTGCTACACCCGATGTCATTACATCCGCCGTCAAGCCACAGTACAATGGTTGCAGCAATTTTCCATTGCTTTGATCGACTGCTACTTGTATGCAATTCATTTGGTATTAACGTGCATACATACATACATATATTAACATACGCCGATTTATAGTTTTGATGATTAGATTTTACAGGATGTGGGTTTTACCCAAATAAGTTATAATAATATGTTGTGATTGTATTTTATAAACATTGTTTGCCATTAAAATTGTAGGAATATGAATTTTTTGGTATTTTTCATAAACAAATTGATTGTTGAAACCTCATGATATTCTCTGTGCGGGGAATACCCTTTCTAATTGTGTGTTCATCCATTATTTATATTTAACACAGTTACTATTCGAGCAATTTCGTTGAACGATGGTGGACAAGATGAAACGTCTATGACTAAGGATGTGAATGTTGCTGTTGAACAGATCCAAACATCCACGTTTATTGGTCTGTGAAGCCTTGAAAAATATTCTTTAAAAAATTCACGTTTATTGGCCTGTGAAGCCTTGAAAAATATTCTTTAAAAAATCCACGTTTATTGGCCTGTGAAGCCTTGAAAAATATTCTTTAAAAAATCCACATTTATTGCCATGTGAAGTCTTGAAAAATATTCTTTAAAAAAATCCACGTATATTGGCCTGTGAAGCCCTGAAAAATATTATTTAAAAAATCCACGTTTATTGGCATGTGAAACCGTAAAAAATATTCTTTAAAAATCCACGTTTATTGGGATGTGAAGCCTTAATCGTAAATATTTTAAATAATATTTTTCCCCAATCGTGGATTTTTTAAAAATATTTTTTCTTAATGGTGCATTTTTTTAAAAAATATTTTTTCCTTTATCGTGGATTTGTTTCATAATTGTAGATATTTCAAAAATATTTTTCCTTAAGCGTGGATTTTTTAAAAAAATATTATTTCCTTAATCGTAGATTATTTAAAAAATTTTCCTCCTTAAACGTGGATATAAAAAAAGTTTTTTTTAAAAAAATATTTTTTTTCTTAATGGTGGATTTAAAAAAAAAATATTTTTTCTTTAATCGTTGTTTTTTAATAATATTTTCCCTCAATCGTGGATTTGTTAAAAAATATTTTTCATTAATTGTGCATTTTTTAAAAAAATATTTTTTCCTTTATCGTGGATTTATTTAATAATATTTTTCCTCAATCGTAGATTTTTAAAAAAATATGTATTCCTTAACCGCGGATTTTTTAAAAAATATTTTTTCACTTATCGTGGATTTTTTAAATAACAATTTTCCACAATCGTGGATTTTAAAAAAAATATGTATTCCTTAACCGTGGATTTTTTAAAAAATATTTTTCCATAATGGCGAATCTTTAAAAAAATCGTGGATTTTTTTAAAAAAATATTTTTCCATAACGTGGATTTATTAAAAAATTGTTTCCCACAAGGTGGATTTAAAAAAAATCAAAAAAATAGAAATGTGGATGTTGAATAAATTCTGACAAACTAATGAATTTGTATTTATTTTTCTTTTTTGCAGGTAAGAATTGGACAACATATTTTGAGCTAGTATGGCGTAAGTAAAATCGTGTAGTAAGAGCTAAATACATACCTATATCAATATCTAGAGTATTCCCTTGCACATTAAATGTCTGAGTTACAATTCATCGGATAGTTTTGAATTCCTGGTCTAAAACACTTTGTTCGAAGTCGAGCAATAAAACCTGGGCTACATTTAAAAATACCGTTTTACCCACTGTTGCCCAATTAATCCCCTGCGGCCATCACATGGCCGGCCCCACAGCCTCAATGCCCGCCCGCACTCTCACATTTGTTAGCAATTTTTCGTTTGCACCATTTCATGCAACATGCAGCTATTTTTCATGCTTCGTTAACAGATCATTGGCATATTTATGCCTTTACGATTTCCATCCTTTGGTGGAATGGTTCCCCAAACCCGAACCCCAAACGCTTCAAACAGTCAGTGTTAAATGCATTCGTTGCGCCAATAAACAACCCAAACGCATGCACGACAAAAACTTAAACGCAATTCAGCGGATTACAATAAACGTTTTTTGCAATATGCATTGCAAATTTCCCACTTGAAATTCTGCTGCTGAATAAGTGTTCATGTCTTTAGCAGCAGCAGCAGCAACGGCAGTTTGAGACTATGTATATCGAACTGATTTCCAATACTAAATTTAAACTCTCGTGAGGGTGGAGAATTGCGTGAAGGCTTTCTGTCGGCGTCATTTTGGTGTTGATGGCATACTGTTGCTATGGATTTTTCAACAATGTATGGATTGGTGGTTGGATATTTCTGATTCTTCTTTTGTAGCTCATATCTGGAGGGCTAAAAATAGCTATTCAAATACATACATATGAATGTGGGTGTGTGTGTAAGGAGGAAAGTTCTTTTACATGAATGAATTAATTTAAAACTTGACCATTTAAAAGTACAAAATATTTAGTCATGGGGTTTGTCATTTTATTTAAAAAAAAAAAAAAAATGGAAGCTTAAAGCTGAACAAAAACTGCAAAGCGGTCTTTCTGAAATTTCTTTATAAAATCCACGTTTATCATGGCCTTTTCTTTTTTGAAAAATCCACGTTTATTGTGGTCTTTGGTTGCTCCAAAAATTGTTTAAAAAATCCACGTTTATTGTGGTCTTTGGTTGCTCCAAAAATTGTTTAAAAAATCCACGTTTATTGTGGTCTTTGGTTGCTCCAAAAATTGTTTAAAAAATCCACGTTTATTGTGGTCTTTGGTTGCTCCAAAAATTGTTTAAAAAATCCACGTTTATTGTGGTCTTTGGTTGCTCCAAAAATTGTTTAAAAAATCCACGTTTATTGTGGTCTTTGGTTACTCCAAAAATTGTTTAAAAAATCCACGTTTATTGTGGTCTTTGGTTGCTCCAAAAATTGTTTAAAAAATCCACGTTTATTGTGGTCTTTGGTTGCTCCAAAAATTGTTTAAAAAATCCACGTTTATTGTGGTCTTTGGTTGCTCCAAAAATTGTTTAAAAAATCCACGTTTATTGTGGTCTTTGGTTGCTCCAAAAATTGTTTAAAAAATCCACGTTTATTGTGGTCTTTGGTTGCTCCAAAAATTGTTTAAAAAATCCACGTTTATTGTGGTCTTTGGTTGCTCCAAAAATTGTTTAAAAAATCCACGTTTATTGTGGTCTTTGGTTGCTCCAAAAATTGTTTAAAAAATCCACGTTTATTGTGGTCTTTGGTTGCTCCAAAAATTGTTTAAAAAATCCACGTTTATTGTGGTCTTTGGTTGCTCCAAAAATTGTTTAAAAAATCCACGTTTATTGTGGTCTTTGGTTGCTCCAAAAATTGTTTAAAAAATCCACGTTTATTGTGGTCTTTGGTTGCTCCAAAAATTGTTTAAAAAATCCACGTTTATTGTGGTCTTTGGTTGCTCCAAAAATTGTTTAAAAAATCCACGTTTATTGTGGTCTTTGGTTGCTCCAAAAATTGTTTAAAAAATCCACGTTTATTGTGGTCTTTGGTTGCTCCAAAAATTGTTTAAAAAATCCACGTTTATTGTGGTCTTTGGTTGCTCCAAAAATTGTTTAAAAAATCCACGTTTATTGTGGTCTTTGGTTGCTCCAAAAATTGTTTAAAAAATCCACGTTTATTGTGGTCTTTGGTTGCTCCAAAATAATCTTTAAAAAATCCACGTTTAATGTGGTCTTTGGTGGCTCCAAAAATTGTTTAAAAAATCCATGTTTATTGTGGTCTTTGGTTGTTCCAAAAATTGTTTAAAAAATCCACGTTTATTGTGGTCTTTGGTTGCTCCAAAAATTGTTTAAAAAATTCACGTTTATTGTGGTCTTTGGTTGCTCCAAAAATTGTTTAAAAAATCCACGTTTATTGTGGTCTTTGGTTGCTCCAAAAATTGTTTAAAAAATCCACGTTTATTGTGGTCTTTGGTTGCTCCAAAAAATCTTTAAAAAATCCAGGTTTATTGTGGTCTTTGGTTGGTCCAAAAAATCTTGAAAAAATCCAGGTTTATTGTGGTCTTTGGTTGGTCCAAAAAATCTTGAAAAAATCCACGTTTATTGTGGTCTTTGGTTGCTCCAAAAAAATCTTTAAAAAATCAACGTTTATTGTGGTCTTTGGTTGCTCCAAAAAATCTTTAAAAAATCCAGGTTTATTGTGGTCTTTGGTTGGTCCAAAAAATCTTTAAAAAATCCACGTTTATTGTGGTCTTTGGTTGCTCAAAAAAATCTTTAAAAAATCAACGTTTATTGTGGTCTTTGGTTGCTCCAAAAATTGTTTAGAAAATCCACGTTTATTGTGGTCTTTGGTTGCTCCAAAAATTGTTTAAAAAATCCACGTTTATTGTGGTCTTTGGTTGCTCCAAAAATTGTTTAAAAAATCCACGTTTATTGTGGTCTTTGGTTGCTCCAAAAAATCTTTAAAAAATCCACGTTTATTGTGGTCTTGGGTTGTTCCAAAAAACTTTAAAAATCCACGTGGCCTTTGATGGCTGTTAAAAATCTTAAAAAAATCCACGTTTATTGTGGCTCCTAAAAACATTCAAAATGCCCAACCATTTCATTGAGTTTACATTTCCCTTTTTTCGTATCCTTGTATTCTTTACTCCCGTACCTCCATCTTTTCTGTTCACCGTCTACACCCTTTAGCCTTTGATAATTTATTCCTGTTTCGCATTTGCCCCTTTGTTAACTCTTTCGTAATGGGAAGTTATCATCACCTACCACAAAAACAACAAATTTAACTGAAAACGCCTTGAGATAACTAAAAGCCCTAAAGTGGGGAAACAACTCCCCTCTACCTCTCGATATGTGCTGCATTGATTACAAATCCCAACTAAACGACGGCACTCCTTCCTGCTGTTTCATGCTTCCTAAGACATTAAATGATGAGGTTAAGGATGCTGTTGGCTATACTTTTCATCCTTCTGCTGTTGCCGTTACATCTCTATCTCCGTAGAATTCCAACGGTGATGACTATAGAGTTCTTGGATGTGTGTATTTGTCCCAACACCTTTTAGGCAGCCATAATTTTTATACTTACCCTGGCATATTTTTCCTTTTTTTGTTCCAGTCTCACTTTTTTATGCCGTCTGATTCTGAGGCAAATCTACTTTTTGTTTTCTTTTGTTTTGTATTCTCTTACTTATTTTTCTGTTAGTAGCAGCAAAGCTGCAAGATTGCGGGAGTTATTCGCGTTTGGGAGAAGAAACCATTTAAAACGCGCCATAGCGTCTTGCCTTTTATTGATTTATGATTTTCTTCTTACCAAAAGTCCGTATAATGCATGAAAGTAGTTTACGATGTTGCATGAATAAGTAGTGGCAGAACAAAAAACATAGCCAAGGACTCAGTGTTTTGTACTGCTGTGGAGGTATGGTATGAACACCAAACTGCAATGTCTTGTCTTCCTTCTTTTGTTAATGGCCACCAGCCCATAAATAAGCGAGATTTTATAGTTTTATAAACGGCAGCATTCGAAAGCTTCTCGTGTGAAAATGGAGGAGAGGAGATTATCGTTTATGAAACACCAAGGATTTTGAAAAGTTGTGCATTTATTTTAATTTTCGAAAATAGGAAAATATTGAAAACGTGCCACAAACGCTTCTCAAAAGGCTTCTTATAGAGAATCCATAATTTTTATAGCAGTTCAATAGGACATATAATTGAAAGTAAATAAAGCTGCTTAGGTGGTTTATTATAGTAATCCAAAAGGCCTTCTTCTAGAAAACCTTATAAAAGGTCAATTGGACTTCTTATAGAAGACCAACGGATCTTTTTATATAAGGGAAGAGGTATTCTTATAGACGGCCGATAAGAAGGCTTATTATAGAAGGCCAAGAGGGTGTGTATAAGCAGTCGTATTGTACGTATAGGGAGCCAAGAGGCCTTATATGAGGTCAAACGGACTTCATTAAGAAAGGCAATAGGACTTTTTATAGAAGGCTAACAAAGCTTCTTAAATTGAGTGGATTTTTTTTTTAATATTTCTTTAAAACGTGGATTAAAAAACGACTTTTATTTAAAAAAAATAAATAAATATATTTTTCAAACGCGCATTTAAAAAAAAAATATTTTTCAAACCTGTAGTGGAATTATGTAATGCATTTTTTTGAGTTGCCGACAAAAATCCGTAAAATTAAAACGCAAAATTTTGAAAGAAAAATATCGGTTGGGCTTAGCGACTGCTTTATTTTGGTTGCTAACTTAAACATTTTAATTTTACCATAGACTAATGAATATACAGACGCCGGAATGCTCTCACCGAGTATATTCGAATTGAGTGTTGTAAATAAGAAACTCAATATAAAATGCCAAAAAAATACAAGTTAATAAATATTTTGTTCTGGGAAAAGACTACATGGGGTTAGTTTTTGATGAAAACTATATCCTCAGATAAAAATATCCAAGAAAATATTTGTCAAATGTCAAACGTGTTTTAATGTTGATTAAAAGCAAAAGAATTTTCAAACGTGGATTTAGAAAAAAAAGAATTTTAAAACGTGGATTTAGAAAAAAAAAAATTTTTTTGATCATGAATTTTTTAAATATTTTTTTTTTTCGATCATGAATTTTTTAAAGATTTTTTTTCAAATTTGTTTGAGAAAAAAAGATTTATTCGGACATGGACTTTTTAAAAAAATATGTATTCAAATGTGGATTGTTTAAAAAATACTTTTTTCAAATGTAGACTTTTTTAATAAATGTTGTTTTTTTTAAATGTGTATTAAAAATATTATTTTAAACGTGGATTTTTTTTTTTTTTTGATTTTTAAAAACAAATTTTTTGAAACGTAGATTTTTAAAAAATTTTATTTTAAACGTGGATTTCTTTTTTTTTTTGATTTTTAAAAACAAATTTTTTGAAACGTAGATTTTTAAAAAATATTTGTTTAAACGTGGATTTCTTTTTTTTTTTTTTTGAGTTTTAAAAATAAGTTTTTTGAAACGTAGATTTTTAAAAAGAATATATTTTTTTAAACTTTGATTTAAAAAGATATTTTTTCAAACGTTGATTTTAAAATTGTAAAAACAATATATTTTTTTAATATTTACACAAAAGGTGGATTTGAAGAAAATGTTTGTTAAGATTGTATAAAAGTGGATTTTTTACTATAAAAAAATTTTTTTATGATTTTTATCACACTTGAGTTTTTTAATAAAAAAATATTTTTTTCAAGATTTTTTACAAATTTTAATAAAAAAAATATTTTTACGAGTTTTTACAAACGTGGATTTTATAATAAAAAATATTTTTTTAAGATTTTTAACAAACATGGATTTTTTAAAAAATATTTTTCTTAAGATTTTTTACAAACGTGGATTTTTTAAAAAATATTTTTTTCAATATTTACACAACGTCGATTTTTTAATAAAAAATATTTTTTCAACATTTACACAACGTAGGTTTTTTAATAAAAAAATTTTCAATATTTACACAACGTGGATTTTTTAATAAAAAATATTTTTTTCAATATTTAATAAAAAATAATTTTTCGCGATTTTTTTGCCAAAAAAATTGTTTAAATCATAAACAAACTGGTATTTTTTAATAAAAAAATATTTTTTTCAAAATTTACACACGCGTGGATTTTTTAAAAAAAATATTTTTTCAAAATTTACACAAGCGTGGATATAAAAAAATGTTTGTCAAAATATGTATAAAAGTGGATTTTTTAACAAAAAAATATTTTTTAAGATTTTTAACACACTTAAACGTGGATTTCTTTTTTTTTTTTTTGAGTTTTAAAAATAAGTTTTTTGAAACGTAGATATTTAAAAAGAATATATTTTTTTAAACTTTGATTTAAAAAAATATTTTTTCAAACGTTGATTTTAAAATTGTAAAAACAATATATTTTTTCAATATTTACACAAAAGGTGGATTTGAAGAAAATGTTTGTTAAGATTGTATAAAAGTGGATTTTTACTATAAAATTTTTTTTTTATGATTTTTAACACATTTGAGTTTTTTAATAAAAAAAATATTTTTTTCAAGATTTTTTACAAATTTTAATAAAAAAAATATTTTTTACGAGTTGTTACAAACGTGGATTTTATAATAAAAAATATTTTTTTAGGTTTTTAACAAACATGGATTTTTTAAAAAATATTTTTCTTAAGATTTTTTACAAACGTGGATTTTTTAAAAAATATTTTTTTCAATATTTACACAACGTCGATTTTTTAATAAAAAATATTTTTTCAACATTAAAACAACGTAGATTTTTTAATAAAAAAATTTTTCAATATTTACACAACGTGGATTTTTTAATAAAAAATATTTTTTTCAATATTTAATAAAAAATACTTTTTCGCGATTTTTTTGTCAAAAAAAATTGTTTAAATCTTAAACAAACTGGTATTTTTTAATAAAAAAATATTTCTTCAAAATTTACTCACGCGTGGATTTTTTAAAAAAAACATTTTTTCAAAATTTACACAAGCGTGGATATAAAAAAATGTTTGTCAAAATATGTATAAAAGTGGATTTTTTAATAAAAAAATATTTTTTAAGATTTTTAACACACTTGAGTTTTTTAATAAATAATATTTTTTGAAGATTTTTTACAAATTTTAATAAAAAATATTTATTTGCGATTTTTTACAAACGTGGATTTTTTAAAAAATATTTTTTCAATATTTACACAACGTGGACTTTTTAAAAAAAAATATTTTTTTCAATATTTACACAACGTGGATTTTTTAATAAAAAATATTTTTTCAATATTTACACAACGTGGTTTTTTTAATAAAAAATATTTTTTCAAGATTTACACAACGTGGATTTTTTTTATTAAAAAATATTTTTTCAAGATTTACACAACGTGGATTTTTTAATAAAAAATATTTTTTCAAGATTTACACAACGTGGATTTTTTAATAAAAAATATTTTTCAAGATTTACACAACGTGGATTTTTTAATAAAAAATTATTTTTTTAAGATTTACACAAGAGTAGATTTTTTAAAAAATATTTTTTCAATATTTACACAACGTGGATTTTTTAATAAAAAATATTTTTTTCAATATTTACACAACGTGGATATTTTAATAAAAAATATTTTTTTTCAATATTTACACAACGTGGATTTTTTAATAAAAAAATATTTTTTCAATATTTACACAACGTGGATTTTTTAATAAAAAATATGTTTTCAATATTTACACAACGTGGATATTTTAATAAAAAATATTTTTTTCAATATTTACACATCGTGGATTTTTTAATAAAAAACATTTTTTCAATATTTACACAACGTGGATTTTTTAATAAAAAACATTTTTTCAATATTTACACAACGTGGATTTTTTAATAAAAAATATTTTTTCAATATTTACACAACGTGGATTTTTTAATAAAAAAATATTTTTTCGCGATTTTTTTGCAAAAAATATTTTTTTTTAATTTTAAACAAACGGGTATTTTTAATAAAAAAATATTTCTTCGAGATTTACACAAAAAATATTTTTTTTGTAAAAAATATTTTTTTAATTTTAAACAAACGGGTATTTTTAATAAAAAAATATTTCTTCGAGATTTACTTACGCACTGATTTTTTAAAAAATATTTTTTCAAGATTTACACAATAGTGGGTTTTGTAATAAAAAAATATTTTTTTAGACTGTTTTACAAAAGTGGATTTAAAAAAATATATTTTCAAGATATTTTACAAACGTGGATTTTTAATAAAAAATATTTTTTCAAGATTTTTTGGAAAATATTTTTTTTAAATTTAAACAGAGTTGGATTTTTTAATAAAAAATTATTTTTTAATAAAAAATTATTTTTTTAAGATTTACACAAGCGTAGATTTTTTAAAAAAATATTTTTTGAAGTTTTACACAAGCGTAGACTTTTTTAAAAATATTTTTTTAAGATTTACACAAGCGTGGATTTTGTAATAAAAAATATGTTTTTCAAAATTTTTTACAAACTTGGATTTAAAAAAATATATTTTTTCAAGGTTTTTTAAAAACGTGGATTTTTTAATAAAAAATAGGTTTCCAAGATTTTTTGCAAAAAAAAATATTTTTTTAAATTTAAACAAACAAGGGCTTTTTTAATAAAAAAATATGTCTTCAAGATTTTTTGCAAAAAAATATTTTTTTAAATTTAAACAAACGTGGATTTTTTAATAAATGTGTTTTCAAGATTTATGCAAGCCTGGATTTTAAAAAAAAAAAATTTTCAAGATTTTTTACAAACGAGGATTTTTTAATAAAAAATATTTTTTTCAAGATTTTTAATAAAAATATTTTTTTCAAGATTTTGTACACACCTGGATTTAAACAAAAATATTTTTCAGGAATTACAAAAGCGTGGATTTTTTTACAAAATAGTTTTTAAAGTTTTTTTACAAATGAGGATTTAATAAAAAATATTTTTCCAGCGTGGATTTTTTAATAATTTTTCAAGATTATTACAAACGTGGATTTTTTAATAACAAAATATTTTTTCAAGATTATATACAAACGTGGAATTTTTAATATTTTTTTCAAGATTATTTACAAACGTGGAATTTTTAATATTTTTTTCAAGATTTTAAAAACACATTTTTTCAAGATTTTGTACACACTTGGATTTAAAAAAAAAATATTTTTTCAAGATATTTCACAAACGTGGATTTTGTAATAAAAAAATATATATCAACATTTATCACAAACGCCGATTTAAAAAATATTTTTTTTTTTTTTTAAATTAGGAGGGTTGGCGTTTTTTATTTGGCATGACGACTTCTATTTTATTTTTCTAAATAGTCAGGCTTAATCCCATAGTCGTTGTTTTAATATTTTATTAAAACAACTTTAATTTATTAGTGGGAAAAAATGGCGATGTTTACCAAGGGGTAAGGCAGGGAAGACTATAGTTTCAGATCTCGCCACAGATCTTCATCAGTTTGTTTCTTGTTTTTCAACAAGAAACTTTTTAGAAAAAAATTTAAAATTAAAATTTTTTACAAACGTATTTTTTTTTAATTAAAAATATTTTTTCAAGATTTTTTTGCAAAAAGTATTTTTTTTAAATTTAAATAAACGTGGATTTTTTAATAAGAAAACATTTTTTCAAGATTTTTTTAATAAAAAAATATTTATTTAAATTTAAACAAACGTGGATTTTTTAAGCAAATATTTTTTCAAGAGTTACACAAGCGTGGATTTTTTAAGCAAATATTTTTTCAAAAGTTACACAAGCGTGAACTTTTTTAATAAGAAAACATTTTTTTTAAATTTTTTTTTCCTAAAAAAATATTTGTTAATATTAAAACAAACGTCGACTTTTTAAGCAAATATTTTGTCAAGATTTACACAAGCGTGGATTTTTTTAATAAGAAAACTTTTTTTAAGATTTTTTTCCTAAAAAAATATTTGTTAAAATTAAAACAAACGTGGATTTTTTAAGCAAATATTTTTTAAGATTTACACAAGCGTGGATTTTTTTTAAAAGATATTTTTTTAAAAATTTTTTACAAACGTGGATTTTTTAATAAAAAAATGTTTTTTCAAAATTTTTTAATAAAAACATGTTTTTTTAGGATTTTGTACACACTTGGATTAAACAAAATATTTGTTCAAGATTTTTTAAATAAAAAAATTTTTCAAGATTTACGCAAGCGTAGTTTTTTTATTTTTTTTTTTCAAGATTTACACACAAGCGTGTATTTCTTAATAAACAAGTAAAACAGTATCAGTCAGCTTTGCCGACAGAGATATACCCTCAGCCTATATGAATTGAAAGTTTCATCTACGGACAGATCGAATGTATTTAGGATCTTTGCAGAATTTTGTGGCCCTTTTTGGACATTTGAACTTGACGAGATCCAAAGTTTGGACCAAATTGGTTGCCCCGTTCAGGAGTTATTTTACATACCATTTTAGTGACATTTTTTTAAATATTGGGGGGAAGTACCGAAAGTTGTGGGCCGGTATTACTCATCATCGAACTGAAACTAATAAAATATGACGAAGGCTACATTCTGGACCAAATTAATTGATCGGTTCGAGAATTTAGTGCTCTCCAGTGACCACATATGGTGCCATAGGGGCTTTTAACACCTTTCGGGCTGTTTTCTCAAGAAGTATAGACTTGCCCCTGAAAAATCAAAGCGATTCGAGAGAAGATCATGAAGTGATCTTATTCGAAATTTTGTATGGGAGGTACCCAAAGGAGTGGATAAATATAGCCCATATTCGAACCTGATCTATATATGGTAGATATATTAGGATGTGTAACGTATGGACCAATTCGGCCACTCCCTTCACGAGTTCCCATACGAACAATTTTTCCGAACATTTTTGAACTTTTGTGGGGGAGGTACCTGAAGTAGTAGACCGATATGGCTTATCTTCGAACATAAACTATGTTTGGACAAAATAATACTAAGGCCAAATTTTGGACCGAATCGGCAGATCCATTCGAAAGTTATATTGCGCTCCAACCACCTAACACGGTGTCATAGGGTTATCTTGCAACGTTGGGGCTATTTTCTCAGGAAGTGTGAACTTGCCCCTGATGAAACTTGTACCGTCGTATAGGGGGCAGTGAATACAAGTTGCTAAAACAAAAATCAAAGCGATTCGAGAGATGGCCCTAAACTAAACTTTTCCGAAATTTTGTTTGGGAGGTACCCGAAGGAGTGGACCGATTGAGTCTATATTGAAAAATTATCTAAGTCTGGTACACATTTTACAATGGACAAAGTATGGACCAAATCGGTTACTCCCTTCAAGAGTTATCGTGCGCACAAATTTTCCGAACATTTTCGAACTTTTGTGGGGGAGGTTCCGGAAGGAGTGGACCGATATAGCCTATCTTCGAACTTAAACTAAGTTTGGGCAAAATATTACGAAAGCCAAAATTTGAACCGAATCGGTTCATCCGTTCGAGAGTTATCGTGCGCTCCAGCCAGCCAGACAGACAGACACACAGACAGACGGACGGACATTGCTCAATCGACTCCTAATTGTCTGAAACACATTTGGTCCAAACATACTTGGGGTCTAAAACCATTATTTCGATGAGGCACATTTTGCCCGTATGAAAGTGTATATACTAGGCCGGGGCGATTTGAAAACCTTAATGGGCCCTTCGCGTTTCTGATTCCTGGGGTTGAACTGAGCAAAAAAGTCCACTGGACCATATGTCTACGACGAAAATCGAGCCTCCCGATTTGGACTTTAAATTTTTTATTGACGTTTTTTGGATATTTTCGCATATGACAGCCAAACCATTGAGATTTTCGATCCAACACAAAGACAAACATTGTAGCCAAGACAGTAATTGAAAACTCTCTAATACATCGCAAAAGCATTGGGACGCTCCTTCAGGCAGTTTTGGCCTTAAGAATGTGCCATCTTTTCGGAAAATGTCGATAAATGAAATTGTGCTACAAAATTTGACCCGAAAAATATTCAAGTGTTCTGATGCAAAATTATATCGTGTTGGGATCCATGGACAACGACAATGCCTTTATTTCGTTTGGGTCACTTCGTTTTATTTTTTTATAACGGTAAAAGTAGTGAAAATCGGGGTTTCTAACATTTTCAAATTTAAACGGGCATATCTTATTTTTTCCACAACGGATTTCTTTTGATCCTTCTTCCTTTTGAAGGGATGAATACTGTCTTTTGAATAAGCTGTTATTATTTTAAATCGGTTAACAAATGGCTAAGTTATAGTGGTTTATGTCTGAAAACCCCCACAAAAAACCTATAAAGGAATTTCTCATAATTTTCAAAATAAATATTGAACAAAACAAAAAAACATTATATTTTTGAAAATTATGAGAAATTCCTTTATAGGTTTTTTGTGGGGTTTTTCAGACATAAACCACTATAACTTAGCCATTTGTTAACCGATTTAAAATAATAACAGCTTATTCAAAAGACAGTATTCATCAGTTTAAAAGGAAGAAGGATCAAAAGAAATCCGTTGTGGTCCACACACAATCGCCCTACCCTAGTATATACCCTCGTTAGCATAAATGCTGAGGGTATAAAAAATATTTTTTCTCAAGATTTTTACACAACCGTGGATTTTTTAATAATTTTATTTTTCAAGATTTTTTTACAAACGCAGGTTGTTTAATATAAAAATATTTTTTCAAGATTTTTTACAAAAAAAAAACATATCTTTTGAAGATTTTTTGCAAAAAAAAATATTTTTCAAAACTTACGCAGATTTTTTGGATGTGGATTTTTTAACAAATATATATTATTTTTAAGATTTACTACACAAGCGTGGACTTTTTAACCAAATATTTTTTTTCTAGATTTACAACAAGGATTATTGTTTTGCAAGGGTAACCTTGCTGTGCAGCATGTTTACAAAAAAATATACAAAATACTTTTACCAAAGTTACGACAATCTGAACATCATACAAAAAAAAAAAACATCCTTTAAATCCAATCCCTATGAGTAAATATTTGGCACATATGCTGTCATTCCCTTGATAAAAGAATAACAAAAAGTCTGATAGGCGAAAGAAAATAAAAAGAAGAAACACTTTTGAAAAAGTAGACGAAAAACTTTGTAACAAATTCTTTTAATGTGTTTCATGGATATACTTTTCTTCTTCTTACTTTTCTTTCTTAGAATAAATACAGGATAAACATAAGCGTGTGTCAGTATGGAAACAGAAGGACATCTATGTGTGTGTGTTCTTTGTGGGATGATAATAATGAAGCTGAAGCTGGTGTTGATAATTCTGGTTCATAAATTATGAGTGTGTGTGTGTCTGTCTGTCAACCAAATATCATAGATGTAAGGACTGATTGTTGCCATTTCCACATTCTTCTTGGGTTCTTCGAGTATGTATGCCATTGTCATCAGTATACGCTCCAGCACCCGAGCATCCATTATCATCAACAAACATTATCCTTTACATCAAAGTCGTCGTCCTCGTCATCGTTAACATTATCAGTAAGACGCACACGCATATAGAATTTGCATTACTTTTCCTTTTGTTGCCAGTTTTTCTTTCATTGTTTGTTATAAAACGCTTGTAAAACGAGTAAAAAGTTTTGAGAATGTGAATGTTAAACAAGTGCGTTGAATATGTCTGGGGGTTTCAAAATAATGTGTTATAAAAATGTCTAGTAGAGTCGAAAGGAATATTTTGTTTTCTTCACAAAATAGACAGAAATAGAACATGTTAAGGATGCTCTTTTTAATCTGAACTGATTTTCAACTAATATGAAATAATATTTCCTTGGTCCAAATAACCTTATTGAATCTCCCATTCAACGCTATCTACCTTCTTATATAAAAAAAAACAGTTTTGTCCTTGGACAATGGCAGTTTTAAAATATCCTTTAAATCCTCTAAAATGACACCTTTTTCCACAAGAAGACTATGTTGCTTTCTAAGAGCATCTCTTTAGAAAGAAGATATTTAAAGGACTTTTCTCCACTCCTTTAAAAACGTTTTTGTTCCTCGTTCTAATTCCTCCATTTTCTCCTTTACGAAAATAAACTTTATTCTTTCTTTTGTTTTTTTTTTCTCTTTTTTTTGCCACGCAACATTAAACATAAAAAAGAAAAAACAAAAGAGAAGGAACTAAAACAGTGTGTGTTCCACACTTCGCCGCTTGTGGCAGGCAATTCAATAAATTCTCCGCAAACATTTGACCTTTAATAAGAAATATTGTCCTTAACGAGAAATTTCGCTCATTAAATATTACAACGAAATAACAGCTTTTGATACACCTTCGTAAATATTTTGTCAAGGAGGTTATTACCCTTTCCACCACAATCCGGTGTTGTCGACAGCACCACCCGTAGCCATCGACCCAAAAAAATCCATGTCCTTTGTTCTCAATAAACAGTGATAAATTAGCTAATTATGGCTGTGAATGAAAGTTGTTGAATTCTTAGAACGAGGGCAAAAAAAAACAATAACAACAACAACGCTTTGCCAGGAATTAGAAAAGGATTCATTGCTGTTGAATTGTTGATGCCTTTTTAGAGCATGAGCTTTGATGTTATTTTCCAATTTATTACTCTTCATAAATTGTGTGTTGTTGCTGTTTGATGTTGATGCTTAGTCTTCATTCATTCCCAACCGGGAGCGCGCGCCCTGTGTTGCTGTGCTAAACACTTGTAAATCTGTGAAATATATTATCATCCTAATTAGTTTTCTTCAACTTCTTATTGTTTTCCTTTTAATTTTCTTCTAACAATTTCGTATGAAATGAAGACTCTTAACATAAGTTTTCAATTGTTAATTAATTTCATATAAATTTGAGATAATGTGTCTTAAAATGATGGCACTGAAGAAGAGTAAAACTCATTAGAAGGAGATCTTGAGGAAGCCTGTGAACATGTCATCCTATATTCACTAAATTTACAAAAAAAAAATATTTTTTTGTACGAGGGTTAAAAAGAAATTTTTTTCAAACGTGGATTTTTAAATATAAATATTTTTTCAAACTTGGATTTTTAAAAATAAATATTTTTTCAAACGTGGATTTTTAAAATTAAATATGTTTTTAAAGTGAATTTTTTAAATTAAATATTTTTTTCAAACGTGGATTTTTAAAGAATAATTTTTTTTTTTTTCAATTAAATATTTTTTCAAACGTGGATTTTTAAAGAATACATATTTTTTTAAACGTGAATTTTTAAAAATAAATATTTTTTAAACTGGATTTTTAAAAATAAATATTTTTCAAACGTGGATTTTTAAAAATAAATATTTTTTCAAATGTGGATTTTTAAAAATAAATATTTTTTCAAACGTGGATTTTTAAAAATAAATATTTTTTCAAACGTGGTTTTCAAAAAAAAATATTTTTTTTCAAACGTGGATTTAAAAAAAAATATTTTTTTTTCAAACGTGGATTTTTTAAAAAAAAAAAACTATTTTTTTTCAAACGAGGATTTTAAAAAAAAAATATATTTTTTTTCAAACGTGGATTTTTTAAAAAAAAAGTATTTTTTTTTTCAAACGTGGATTTTTTAAAAAAAAATATTTTTTTCAAACGTGTAAGTTTAAAAAAAATATTTTTTTCAAACGTGTAAGTTTAAAAAAAATATTTATTTCAAACTTGGATTTTTAAAGAAAAATATTTAAATATTTAAAGAAAATATATTTTTCAAACGTGGATTTTTAAAGAAAAATATTTAAAGAAAAATAAAGAAAATATATTTTTTCAAACTTGGATTTTTAAAGAAAAATTAAAGAAAATATATTTTTTCAAACGTGGATTTTTAAAGAAAAATATTTAAAGAAAAATTAAAGAAAATATATTTTTTCAAACTTGGATTTTTAAAGAAAAATTAAAGAAAATATATTTTTTCAAACGTGGATTTTTAAAGAAAAATATTTAAAGAAAAATTTAAGAAAATATATTTTTTCAAACTTGGATTTTTAAAGAAAAATATTTAAATATTTAAAGAAAACATATATATTTTCAAACGTGAATTAAAAAAAAAATATATTTTTTTTTAAAAAATAATATTTTTTTCAAACTTAGATTGAAAAAATATTTTTTTCAACTGTGAAATAAAAAAATATTTTTTCAAATGTGAATTAAAAAATGAAACATGCATCAAGTATTTTGTCATGATTTTTTTACAAGAAATTTACCAAACTTTTTTAGAAGATTTTGGATTCATCTGATAGGTCCCACCTTGAGCTACTTTCGGATTTTTTTATTTATTTATTTATTTATTTATTTATTTATTTAATTTTATTTATTCATTTTTTTTTTTTTTTTTTGAAATATGTTGCACAATTTTGCGACAAATACCCACCTACGAAACACTGTTTTTACTAAAGCAGTTTGAAGTGCCCACTGTAGCTGGAAAATTAATAAACCGATCAGCATATGTTTTTGTGGGCTCATTAAGAACCTAATAATCTTGTTCTTAAGCGAAGATGAATTAAAAAACATTAATTAAAAAATTGTGAGCTGTCAAAGCCAAAACTCCTATTAAAAAAAAAGAATAGTTTTCTTTCGCCATAAATCGAAATCATAAAGTAAATCAATTCGAAATTCCACTTTTAACAAAAAAAATTAATATTTTTGCGCCCTCGCTTAAGGACATCCTTTTCATGTGTAACCCCATAAAAACATATGAAAATCTGATTATCCATTTTCCAGCTACAGTGGGCACCGCTATTAAAAATGCCATTTCGAGAAAACCGCGTTTAAAACTTCGATGTTACATACAAATCACAATGAATTTTTCCTTTCAAACGCCCATATCTCAGCTAATTTTTTTCCGATTGACTCGAAATTTTTGCAATATATTTTATTCTATCTGTAGTTTAAAATGAGTCAATAAAAAATTTCGAATTTGTAAAATATGCAAATGGCCATAACCCCTTAAGTAAATTTTATAACTCAGGTTTTTTGTCTTGAGATACGTTTAATTGGCCATTGAGGCTTTGTATCATATATGAATTTTGAAATAAATAAATAAATAAATAAAAATTACCGATTTGGTCAAAAATAGAGATAAGGGTATGTCTTGTTCACTTTCTTTTCGGGTCACGCTTGTACTGGTGTCTTTTTGTTAAATTAAAACACGTACGAAACATGTGTGTCACGATCGTGCATCATTTTTGTGTTCCCAAACAAAAATTGTATAGAAAGAAGGACATGCGGTGTACCTAGGCGGATTGATGTTTTAAATGTTTAAAGTCATTAAAATAATTAGCTATGACATTTTTTTCTATAGCCGTCGGTTCAGCAGGATTTCGTGCGTGAGCATGCGTCTCGTGCTTATTTCAAGGTCGACGTGTCTGTATCTAATTTTTTAGGCACGCGCCCGGCTCTAGTCTAATTTCTAAGGTGGCCCTTTGGACCCATTCGTTCCGCTTTGAAATTTTAATCGAAAACCCACACAGTCCATACTTCCTGAAGCAATGGCTCAGACACGCTAATATCCCTTGAGGCTATTCGCCGGAAGGGTCAAGGGAGACTTCTCTCATATGAATGAGTGCACCCCGATTCACATTAGCTCAATGATATGGAACCTGCTGTTTATCGCCGAGTCCGAAAGGCGTGTCTTACGACACCACTTGCAGAGAAGTTTTACAAGGCTGAAATACTCAGGAAATGTCGTCAACTTTACTGAGGGGTATTTTGCACCGTTCAACATTTGATGTTGCGGGTGTGCATATCATTGCATCACGGTGGCACTCCATACTTCCTGAGATATTGGTTGCCGCCATAAACTAAAATGACTGATGAGCACAATAGCTCCCGAATTTAGTATCCAATTTGGTCTAAACTTTACACATCGTAATATCCAGGGAGCCACCGTGGTACAGGTCTGCGGTTCAATCTCTGACCCGAACATCAACATTTTCGGCTTCGGCAAATCCCCCGAGAGCCCTGAAAAACTTTTCTACAAATTGTGTCATAAAAATTAGGTAACATAAAAGAAAAGTTTCCCTTGACCCTTGGGAGATGTTGTGTGAACATATGTATGTAATCCCGTGCAGTGTTTCTACTGGTATGCCATCAGCAAACGCATCCCGACCACAACATAGTGTTCCTCGTAACATCCGAGAAGACATCCGGCGATACAAACCCGACATCCAGGAGGTCATTAGGATTGCATCGCTGAAGACACTTCATACCCGAACAGTTGTGGAAGCTTTAGATGGGTATGATGTCAACCCCGTCCTACAACAACACCCTCCAGCAATGACGAGTGTCGAGCAGTTCCAGCCACGAATCACAAGATCAACCCTCGCACAATTAACATCTGTCGGCTATTCTCAATTCATACCGGACCAGAATTGTACAAAACGTCTTATTCTCATGCTCGGCATTGATCTGTGGAGTCGACCAATTCAAGTTTCGAATTTCATAAAGGTGAAAGTCCATGATTCCCAAAGTAATAAACCGAAAGGACCCTTTGGCTCAAATATGGCTAAACCTAATGTTTTTCTCAAATTAAGATAAAGTTCAAAGATAAACTATATCGACCTCTCCCTTCGAGTACAAGCTCCACAAAACACATTTGCGCTTAAGATCAGTTTTCGGATGATATTGAAATTTAAATGCGGATAGTATTTCTGTGATTTTGAGTACAACACAAATTGTACAAAACTTTGCAACATTTGGGAAATTGGATTTCATTCACGAAGCCGTCGAGGCGTTTGTAAGTCGGATATTTGGGGCCACTCCTACATAAACCTCACGCACAAAAGTTCCAATTTGTTGTCTTTTCAAAGACAATTTCAACACATTTGTTCTTAAATCCACTTTAAATAGCCCGAACTGCTGGATATGGCCCGAAAGTTCCAAAACCCCCACCAAGAGGGGTTTTAGTTATATACAAAGAAGACTACGTGTAGACTACGGCCGGAGACCACCGACCTGAAGCAAACGCTTACAAAATTTGTGACCAAAAACAATTTTTTTTTAAATTTGGCTTGTTAGGGAAGATCATTATACCCTCAACATTTATGCTAACGTTGGCGAGGCCATATAATAAGAATGAGCGATGATGAACCCGCTAAAAAGGCGTATGAATACATGCGACATGGCGGTGCACGCAGAATCGGCAGGCCTAAGCTTCGATGGAGCATACAAGTGGATGAAGAAATGAAAAGGCGCGGTATTCCAGAAAGCGAAGCGAAAAACAGAGAGAATTAATGGAACAAATGTTCTGTAATGGGCCAGCTAAGTAAGTAAGTACTTATGCTATCGAGGGTATATACACTTTCATACGGGCAAAATGTGCCTCATCAAAAAAATGGTTTTAGATCCCAAGTTTGGACGAAATGCATTTCAGACAATTTGGGGTTGATTTAGCCATGCCCTTCCGTCTGTATGGCTGGCTGGATGGAGCAGAAGATGACTCTCGCACGGATCAACCGATTCGGTCCAAAATTTGGTTTTCGTAATATCTTGTCCAAACTTAGTTTAAGTTCGAAGATGGGTTATATCCCCCACAAAACTTCGAAAATGTTCGGAAAATTTGTGCGCACGATAACTCTTGAAGGGAAAAACCGATTTGGTCCATGCTTTGCACATCGTGAAATTTCTACCAGATATAGATGAGGTTTGAATATGGACTCAATAGGTCCACTCCTTCGAGTACCTCCCACACAAAATTTCGGAAAAGTTCAGTTTAGGACCTGCTCTCGAATCGCTTTGATTTTTGTTGTTACAACTTGTATTCACTGCCCCCCATACGGCGGTACAAGTTTCATCGGGACAAGTCCATACTTCCAGAGAAAAAAGCCTAAAAGGTGCAAAAAACCCTATGCACCGTGGGTAGTGGATGGAGCGCAAGATAACTCTCGAACGGATATGTCGATTCGGTCCAAAATTTCGCCTTCGTAATATTTTGTCCAAACTTAGTTTAAGTTCGAAGATAAGCCATATCCGCCCACTCCTTCAGGTACCTCCCCCACAAAAGTTCAAAAATGTTTGTGCGCACGATAACTCTTGAAGGGAGTGAGCGATTTGGTCTATACTTTACACGTCCTAATATTTTTACCAGATATAGATCAGGATCAAATATGCACTATATTTGTACACTCCTTCGGGTACCTCCCACACAAAATTTCGAATGAGTCCACTTTAAGACCTGCTCTCGAATCACTTTGTTGAAGCAACTTGTAGTCGCTGCCTCAATTATGACAATATATTTTTTCCGTGGCAAGTCCATACTTTTTGAGAAAACAACCCGAAAGTTGTTAAAAACCCCTATGGCACCATATCGACGCCTCCAAACAATAGTATGCTAAGTCGACTTAGCATGTTTTCAAGTTCTTTACATTTTTACATTTTACGTCCTTTAACTTAAATTCTGTCAAATTTTGGTAATGATCGGTCAATCCGAACAGAAGTTATAAACAAATGTTTACTTAGCATTGTAAAGAAGGTCAAAGAAAACTGTAAACTTTGAGAGCTTCTCCTGCAAAACTCACTTTTCAGACTTAGCATACTATTATTTGGAGGTGTCGATATGTAGTGGCTGGAGAGCTCGAATCGAATACTGCGTTCGCCCACACTTTGTATATTATAATATTTCTTGGAATATTAGATGAAATTCGAAGGTTGTGCTTATAGGTCCACTCCTTCCGGTAACTTCCCTACAAAAGTTCGAAAATATTCTCTAAAATGGTACTCGCGATTTCTTATAGACGTAGCAACCGATTTGGTCCAAACTTTGGATCTCTAAATATTGTCGAAACTTAGTTTATGTTCAAATTTTGTTCTCTATCTGTCCAATCCTTGTGATACCACCCACACAAATGTTCGACATTTTTGTATGGTTAAGGGTCTGTTCGAGGATCCTTTGGACATTTTTACGGAAGGGTTTCCTAGTGGCCCTGTTTACAGCGATATTATGTTTTTCGTAAGTTAGTGTGATAAAAAAGCCCTATCTATCGTTATCCTCGCAATTTTTTGAGCTTTAATCCTATCCATTCTTTTGTCGGTTCATACGCCCCAAACCTTGAAACCCCTTCTAAATCATTGCCGTTCCTTAGTATTGTTGAGGTTACGAAGTTTTTCGGCAAATCACACGCACACGACCCGAACGCAAAGAAAGAGCGGGCAAGAGAGCAAATGTTTTGATTTGGTTTTGTTTTCTAGTTGCGTGCATACAAACTTACAAACACACTGTCATAAATTGCCAATGTTCTTAATACATTCACATTTGTTGTGTGCTCTCTTCTTGGTCGGCACTGTTCTAAATACAAAAAAAAAAAAGTATTTCAATCCACACAGATTGAGGGTATAGCTCTGTCGGAAAAGCCGACTGATACTTTTTTAATTAATTACTGGTTGGAGTTGAGCTGAATGATCGAACATTTTCATGCAAGTGAAAAAGGAATCACTTCATATGTAGCTTCGATCCCAAAAAAATTGGATAGACCACCTTTAACTTCGCACCATAAAAGGGTTAAAATGTCTCCTCTTTGAGCGACATATGAGTAATTGATTCCAAGAGATTCGTGTTACCTTGACTGGCAATTAATAGAAGAATTCAAAAGATACAATGCGAATACACACAGAGAAGAGATATTGCGGGTGCAAACATGTTCTAATAACAAAATAGTGTGTTTTAAAAGTTTGAAAATATATATTTTTGTTTCAACCGCATATTTTGTGCCAGGAAACATAATGACTTGTTTGTGACATGATTGTTGCACCAACAATATATATTTTCTGATTTTTAAAATACACTATTTTGCTCATAGAATATGATTGAAGTGAAGTGTGTCACATATTAGAGACCTCACACTCAAAGAAGGGTAACTATAATTTACATCTGACGGGCTGCACTGCACACCGTTGCAATCAATGTCCTTAACCTGCCAGGATCTTTGATACCGTCAATTTGGCCCAATTGTTCAAGAATATTGAGAAGACTTTTCACACCAGTCGTCTATGATATTCAGACACATAAAGCCTGAGACCTGTAGATAGAACTTCCAAACTGCAGAAAATACCAATACTATTTTCATAGTTGTCACAAAGCTAGAAGTGACAAGTACATACAATATAAGCTTCTCCATGTTAATTGAAGTTAAATTTACCTCCGACTATCGTCATTCGTTCCTTGTTACTTTTTACTGTCGAACTGTTGTAGTTTCTTTGTCGCCCATTGCTGAACTAGACGACCTTAATAATAAAATTTTGTAACTTAACTTTGTTTTTCTTCTTTACTTTATCTTTCAATAATGGCAAACCTTCGTTCAAGTCTCATCATCTTTGTCATTTCACTTTAACATTAGTGAGTATTATTCTTTTGTCATCTTCCATCATCATTATCCTTCGTTATACTTGACAATGCGTTATTTGTTGTAATAGGATTTATTTGCTGTTTGTGTTGTTCACTTTAAGTTTTTTCATCTTCTTTGTTTTTGTTTGTTTTGTTTATTGTTGAAGTTCAATCTCATTGTCGATTGTTTGAGTGGAGTATTCCCCCATTGGCTCAACTTCATTTATTACCCTCTATTACAGAGAGTAATGTTTTTCAAAACGAACTGACAGTGTTGCAAAATTTTTTCTGATCGCTACCAATATCATGATTTCATCCCGGCGAAGGGAATTATTCATTCATCTTCAATAGTTTTTTTCCTTCAGTCGCTAGATTTTTTAAAGATTTTTTGGGGCAACCGAATTAACAGAATGAAGGTGAACTTTTTAAATATTTTTAGCAGCCACCAAAGTCTGAAATAAATGGAGATTTTTTAAAGATTTTTAACAGCCACCAAAGATCACAATAAACGTGGATTATATCAAGTCCATGCCCCGAAAAAAAATTGTAGTATCGTAAGTCGCAAGGACAACATGCTGCAATAAATTTAAAAACGCTCTCTCAGTAGGGTATAAATATTTGAGAAATATTTTGTAACATATTTTTCCAATTCCAGTAAAGGATTTAAAATATATAATTTTGTTTTCAGTAGAAAGGAATGCCAATAAAAATCTTTTCTATTAACCAATAAAAAAAATTCCTCAACCTTCCACAACACACAAAGGACAGCCATTCTGTTTTTTCTAAACGAATTATCCAATTAACCCTTTCATGTAGAAGAATTTATGTTTTCATAATAAAAAACTAAAAATAAAATAACAACAATAACGTGCAAAAAATCATAAAATATTAAAAAGAAACCAAATGCCATCCAAACTCTAACGTACATATATGTCAACAAGGATATCCCTTTAAAAATAATCCAAAAAATAAAAATATATCCTTTTTGTACAACATTTATTCCAATAACAATAATAGCAGCAGCAGCAACACATCATAACCTCTGAAAAATTGTGAAGGTATGTTGTTTTTTTTTTTTTGTGATATTGAAACATGGCGACAAACGGGTTCATATCCTTGCAGAGCACAACCGAAAAAAAGGATATTAAAAATAAACAATGGCTAGCCAAGAGAAACAAGGAATTTACCTCTCCCTACACCCTGTTAACACTAGTTAAAACTTTTTTTCTGATGTGAACAAAAAAAAAAATAACTTTCAAAGTTCAATTTATGGAGGATATATTGAAAAAAGGATGCCAACAAAATGCCATGGCTTTCTAACTTCAAGTGCAAGCACATACATGTATGTAGTCATGTGTGTATTATAGAAGTTATATGTGTAATATTATGCTTTTCTACAATAACAATTATTATTACAGTAAGATTTTGGCTAGTATATCCTACTCCACTGCATCTATGGCAAAAGCAATAACAGTGTATCGCCATGGGTTTGCCAAATCAAAATCTAAGAGGTTTAGTGTTACCAAAGCCATAAATAATGGAACATAAAATAGGACCTTCGAAAAAATCCGAAGGAAAAATGCCAAACTTTGAAAAAAGGCCATAAAACAGAAATCAATTTTCTTGTTAATATTGAAAGAAATTGGAGATTTATAAACTGTTATTGGCATAAAATAAATTAAGCCACGATTGGGAAAACCATTATAAATGTGATATTGAAAAAAGGATATGTAGTTAGTGAAGGTCTTAGACTTAGGACACTACATTTTTTTTCAGGGCATGGACTTGAGATAATCCACGTTTATTGTGATCTTTTGTGGCTGTTAAAAATCTTTAAACAAATCTCCATTTATTTTGGTCTTTGGTGGCTGCTAAAAATATTTAAAAAGTTCACGTTTATTTGGGTATTTTGGTTGCTCCAAAAAAAAAATATTTAAAAAAAATCTAGCGACTGAAGGAAAAAAAGCTATTCTAGATGAAAAAAACTTAAAGTGAACAACACAAACAGGAAATAAATCCTATTACAACAAACAATGAAAGGACAAAAAAGCATTCAGTTTATTGTGGCCTTTGGTGGCCCCTAAAAATCTTTGAAAAATTCCCATTTATTGTGGCCTATAACGACTGGATAAAAATCTTTAAAAAATCCACGCTTATTGTGGTCTTTAAAAAAATCCACGTTTATAGAGGTATTTGGTGGCTGCTAAAATCCTTTAAAAAATCCACGTTTATAGAGGTATTTGGTGGCTGCTAAAATCCTTTAAAAAATCCACGTTTATAGAGGTATTTGGTGGCTGCTAAAATCCTTTAAAAAATCCACGTTTATTGTGGTCTTTGGTGGCTGCTAAAAATCTTTAAAAAATCCACGTTTATAGAGGAATTTGGTGGCTGCTAAAACTCTTTAAAAAATCCACCTTTATAGAGGTATTTGTTGGCTGCTTACTTACTTACTTAGTTGGCCCATTACAGAACATTTGTTCCATAGACCGAACTAAGAAAAGATCTCCATTCCTCTCTGTTTTTCGCTTGACTTTTTGGAATACCGCGCCTTTCCATTTCTTCATCCACTTGTTTGCTGCATCGAAGCTTAGGCCTGCCGATTCTGCGTACACCGCCATGTGGCATGTATTCATACGCCTTTTTAGCGGGTTCATCATCGCTCATTCTCATGATATGGCCTAGCCAAAGCAATCGTTGCATCTCGATACGTTTAACTATATTCATGTCTTTGTATAGCTTATATAGCTCGTGGTTCATACGACGTCGATATTCACCGTCAACACAAATCGGCCCAAGCACTGCCTTATCTGCTTGCGCAAGTACCCATGCTTCGGAGCCATACATTAGCACGGGTAGTATCAGCGTTTTGTATAGTGTTATTTTTGTTTGACGATATGTGGCTTTGTTTTTAAATTGCTTACTTAAACCATAGTAGCATCTGTTGGCCAATACAATTCTTCTTCTTATTTCACAACTGATGTTGTTTGTTGTGTTTTTGGCAGTGTCGAGGTAGACGAAGTCTTTAAGTACCTCAAAATTGTAGGTACCAACTTCTACAGTTGGTCCGAGCTCTATGGACGCTTTGCGCGTCGACACCATCAATTTGGTCTTTTCGCCGTTTACCGCCAGACCCACTTTCGCAGATTCTGCTTCGACCTTTCTAAAGGTATCAGTTACTTCCTTTACTGATCGTCCCATGATGTCTATGTCATCAGCATAGGCAAGTAACATGTGGCTATTGGTGTAAATTGTGCCATTTCTTTTGACATTTGCATCTCGTATTACCTTTTCCAGCAAAATGTTAAATAGGTCAAACGAAAGGCTGTCTCCTTGTCTGAAACCTCTTTTGGTACAAAATTATTCGGAGAGGTTCTTTCCAATTTTAACTGAGGACCTAGTATCAGTTAAAGTCATCTTACAAAGCCGGATGAGCTTTGCGGGGATACCAAATTCAGACATTGCGTGGAATACCTTTGATCGGAGGGGACTGTCGAATGCTGCTTTATAAACGACAAAAAGGTGAAATATGTCGATCTGCATCTCTTGGGTCTTCTCTAGGATTTGCCGCAGGGTAAATATCTGGTCAATGGTGGACTTGCCAGGTCTAAAGCCACATTGGTATGGTCCAATTATTTCGTTGACCATTGGCTTTAGTCGTTCGCAAAATATCCCTGACACTATCTTATAGACAATAGGGAGAAGACTTATGCCCCTATAGTTGGAGCATACAGTCTTATCTCCTTTCTTATGGACGGGACACAGGATGCTCAGGTTCCAATCGTCGGGTACGCGTTCTTCCTGCCAGATGGTGCTAACTAGCTGATGCATACACCTTATCAGCGCGTCGCCTCCGGTTTTAAACAGCTCGGCTGGTAAGCCATCGGCTCCTGCTGCTTTATTATTCTTCAGCCGGTTGATTGCTGTTTTTACCTCATCTTGGCCGGGCGGTATACATTCTATACCATCTTCTGGGATTGGATCTGTGGTATCATCGTCTTCGCTACTATTGGATACCAGGAGAAATGTTCCTTCCATATCCTGAGCACGCTAACTGTATCTGTTACCAGATTACCTTGCTGGTCTCTACAGGAGGATGTGCCTGTACCAAAGCCATCTGTTTGATGTTTCACTCTTTGGTAGAATTTTCGGACTTCATTCTGTCTCCTGTACATCTCGATTTTTTCACTCTCCCGTTTTTCCATTTCTCTCTTTTTCTTGCGGAAAAGTCGTTTCTCTTCTCTCCTTTTCTCCCGATATCTCTCTCGTGCGCTACGCGTTGCTACTGATTGTAAAGTAGCTCTATATGTCGCATTTTTCTCTTCGGTAGCAGCACGACACTCCTGGTCATACCATGAATTCCTTTGTGGAGGTCTCTGGAATCCAAGTATGGATTTTGCTGCTGCCAATGCAAAGACTGCACCTTCTCTATAAAGAGTGCGAACATTCCAGGTGCAGATTCGGCAGATCATGGTCCTTAAAACGTTTGCAGGGTTCGTCAACTTTAGAGGGGTTTGTTTTTCTTTTCTTTCGTTTTTTATAGTAGGATGTTTTTTCTAGGGGAGGGTTACTAACCCGACGCCCAAACCCAAGTTTTTAACGTTCTTATGGGTGAACGCGCGGCACATGTTAGCTCACTACCTTTAACGGTTGTTAAAGGCAATTCCCCAGGTGACACCACGGGGAGGTCAGTGTCCACTTGAGATGAAAGAGGGACCAAGATAAATCCTGGGCTTTGCCATGTTAAAGCCGGTCAAGACCGTTGCTTGGTATCATTCATCCCCTACGTTGGCTGCTAAAAATCTTTAAAAAATCCACGTTTATTGTGGTATTTGGTGGCTGCTAAAAATCTTTAAAAAAATCCACGTTTATAGAGGTATTTGGTGGCTGCTAAAAATCTTTAAAAAATCCACGTTTATTGTGGTCTTTGTTGGGCTTTAAAAATCTTTAAAAAATCCACGTTTATTGTGGTCTTTGTTGGGCTTTAAAAATCTTTAAAAAATCCACGTTTATTGTGGTCTTTGTTGGGCTTTAAAAATCTTTAAAAAATCCACGTTTATTGTGGTCTTTGTTGGGCTTTAAAAATCTTTAAAAAAATCCACGTTTATTGTGGTCTTTGTTGGGCTTTTAAAATCTTTCAAAAATCCACGTTTATTGTGGTCTTTGTTGGGCTTTTAAAATCTTTTAAAAATCCACGTTTATTGTGGTCTTTGTTGGGCTTTTAAAATCTTTTAAAAATCCACGTTTATTGTGGTCTTTGTTGGGCTTTAAAAATCTTTAAAAAAATCCACGTTTATTGTGGTCTTTGTTGGGCTTTTAAAATCTTTCAAAAATCCACGTTTATTGTGGTCTTTGTTGGGCTTTAAAAATCTTTAAAAAATCCACGTTTATTGTGGTCTTTGTTGGGCTTTAAAAATCTTTAAAAAATCCACGTTTATTGTGGTCTTTGTTGGGCTTTAAAAATCTTTAAAAAATCCACGTTTATTGTGGTCTTTGTTGGGCTTTAAAAATCTTTAAAAAATCCACGTTTATTGTGGTCTTTGTTGGGCTTTAAAAATCTTTAAAAAATCCACGTTTATTGTGGTCTTTGTTGGGCTTTAAAAATCTTTAAAAAATCCACATTTATTGTGGTCTTTGGTGGCTGCCTAAAATCTTTAAAAAATCCACGTTTATTGTGGTCTTTGTTGGGCTTTAAAAATCTTTAAAAAATCCACGTTTATTGTGGTCTTTGTTGAGCTTTAAAAATCTTTAAAAAATCCACGTTTATTGTGGTCTTTGTTGGGCTTTAAAAATCTTTAAAAAATCCACGTTTATTGTGGTCTTTTTTGGGCTTTAAAAATCTTTAAAAAATCCACGTTTATTGTGGTCTTTGTTGAGCTTTAAAAATCTTTAAAAAATCCACGTTTATTGTGGTCTTTGTTGGGCTTTAAAAATCTTTAAAAAATCCACGTTTATTGTGGTCTTTGTTGAGCTTTAAAAATCTTTAAAAAATCCACATTTATTGTGGTCTTTGGTGGCTGCCTAAAATCTTTAAAAAATCCACGTTTATTGTGGTATTTGTTGGGCTTTAAAAATCTTTAAAAAATCCACGTTTATTGTGGTCTTTGTTGGGCTTTAAAAGTCTTTAAAAAAATCCACGTTTATTGTGGTCTTTGTTGGGCTTTAAAAATCTTCAAAAAATCCACGTTTATTGTGGTCTTTGTTGGGCCTTAAAAATCTTTAAAAAATCCACGTTTATTGTTGTCTTCATTATAACAACAAACCTTTAATGGAATCATCATTATGGAAACCCTCCTTATCCTTATCCCTAATTTGCTTGGAATATTGTAAAAATGGAGATTTACATGACAGACACTACAACATTCTCGATGGGCCTTACAAAGGAAAACGATGAAGTAGTGAAAAGTACCGACCAAACACTTGAACATCTTGTTGAATGAAAAACGAAAAAACCAGCAACAACAACAGCATAAAACACATAAACCTAGACGCGCGACAAATTCAATGACGTTGAAGAATATTTTCAAGTGCGAAAAATGAGACGCGCCCACAGACTAAATGGCATCACAACACAAACATAAAAATATGTTGTTGGACACACAGGAGCAACAACAGCAGCAGGAACAGAGGATAGCCAGAAAGACAACCATATCCACTTTATGCTTATCACCATCGTCAGTCAGCATCATTATTTGAGAGCGAAGGCACTAGCCGTTAACTTTACCCAATGCTGCCAGCCGCCGTCGACATAAGTATTCACTCAACCATTCATCCCGTCTTTCTATAGTTGGTTCGTTCCATCTTTCTTTCTGTCTGTCTATATTAAGAAGTGACATCCACAACATTCTTGTTGTCGTCATTCCTGTTGCCTTTGATAAAAAACTTGAATTTTTGTTAAGGTATTCATCCAGTCAGTCAGTCAGTCAGTTAGTGAGTTATTCCTCCAGCCATCCATCCATTCATTCATTTCTGTCGTCGTCCACAAATCCATCCATGCATATATGTATCTGTGTGTATGATGTTTATTTGTTGCTTTCACATTCATTACTGCTGTCGGTCTGTCTTCTTCTTTGAGTTTTATTATTCCCTCTTTGGTGGCAATTTATTTCTTGGGCCATAATGTGGGGGGCCTGAAATCCCTGATCTTATTTAAATATGTTAACAGGTTCTAAAGGGTCCCCAAAGAATATCTCCGGTAGGGATTTGAGTTTTTTGAAGTCCAAGGACGAAGATCATTATGTCGATCTCTGTGATGTTCACAATGGAAAGGCCATGTTGCCTTATCCCTTCATTCCCTCCCTACATTCCATCCATCTTCCGTTGCCGACAGTAGTATCTCCTTCATTATTCATCCTTACTTCATATCTTTTTCCTCCTAATATGTGTGATTATGTGAATGAATGTGTGTGTGTGCGAATTTTTCTGTTAATGGGTCTGTGGAATGTCAAGGATTTTTTTGTTTGTATCCTTTCAAGTTTATTCGGTGTGTTATGTGTGCGCATCTAATGCCATCGAACGTGACGAAGGTTTAAATTTTGTTTTTATCTTCAACTTTGGTCGACAGACGTTTGTTTCCTTTGCTCACACTGTTGTTGTTGTTCTTGTCGTTAGTCATCTCTCTAAGTCAAATACATTATTTTCGCCTCGTTTCGTCTAAGTCTTCAATTCAATTTCCATTTTTTTTTCTATATATTGTGACTAAGAAGTTCTCATTCACGGTTTGTGTCTGCGTTTTTTTTTCCGCATGACTAAGTAGAGGTGAGTGATTTGAAATGTGTCAGATTACGGATTTAAACTTTACTTTAGTTAATTGATTTTTTTTCTTTTTTTGTTAAAAAATATAAGTTAATGAGAATTTTGGTTGCCCGTGGATGGCTTTGAAAAGGGTTAAAATTGTCAAAGAAGAACAAATTGCCATCAAATGCGGCCTATGGTGGCCCCTAAAAATCTTTAAAATAGCCAAGTCTATAGGTGTCTTTGGTGGCTGCCAAAAATCTTTAAAAAAAACCCCACGAGTGGTCTTTGTTGGCTGCTAAAAATATTTAAAAAATCCACGTCTATTGTGGGTTAAAAATCTTTAAAAATCCCCATTTATTACGGGCTAAAAATCTTTAAAAATTCTTTAAAAAATCCACGTTTATAGGGGTCTTTGGTGGTTTCTAAAATTCTTTAAAAAATCCACGTTTATAGGGGTCTTTGGTGGTTTCTAAAATTCTTTAAAAAATCCACGTTTATAGGGGTCTTTGGTGGTTTCTAAAATTCTTTAAAAAATCCACGTTTATAGGGGTCTTTGGTGGTTTCTAAAATTCTTTAAAAAATCCACGTTTATAGGGGTCTTTGGTG
The DNA here is from genome assembly GCF_047663935.1 of Musca autumnalis. Taxonomy (NCBI): domain Eukaryota; kingdom Metazoa; phylum Arthropoda; class Insecta; order Diptera; family Muscidae; genus Musca; species Musca autumnalis. The sequence continues at coordinate 212,989,826 of NW_027411866.1, read as the reverse complement.
GTTTCTAAAATTCTTTAAAAAATCCACGTTTATAGGGGTCTTTGGTGGTTTCTAAAATTCTTTAAAAAATCCACGTTTATAGGGGTCTTTGGTGGTTTCTAAAATTCTTTAAAAAATCCACGTTTATAGGGGTCTTTGGTGGTTTCTAAAATTCTTTAAAAAATCCACGTTTATAGGGGTCTTTGGTGGATTCTAAAATTCTTTAAAAAATCCACGTTTATAGGGGTCTTTGGTGGTTTCTAAAATTCTTTAAAAAATCCACGTTTATAGGGGTCTTTGGTGGTTTCTAAAATTCTTTAAAAAATCCACGTTTATAGGGGTCTTTGGTGGTTTCTAAAATTCTTTAAAAAATCCACGTTTATAGGGGTCTTTGGTGGTTTCTAAAATTCTTTAAAAAATCCACGTTTATAGGGGTCTTTGGTGGTTTCTAAAATTCTTTAAAAAATCCACGTTTATAGGGGTCTTTGGTGGTTTCTAAAATTCTTTAAAAAATCCACGTTTATAGGGGTCTTTGGTGGTTTCTAAAATTCTTTAAAAAATCCACGTTTATAGGGGTCTTTGGTGGTTTCTAAAATTCTTTAAAAAATCCACGTTTATAGGGGTCTTTGGTGGTTTCTAAAATTCTTTAAAAAATCCACGTTTATAGGGGTCTTTGGTGGTTTCTAAAATTCTTTAAAAAATCCACGTTTATAGGGGTCTTTGGTGGTTTCTAAAATTCTTTAAAAAATCCACGTTTATAGGGGTCTTTGGTGGTTTCTAAAATTCTTTAAAAAATCCACGTTTATAGGGGTCTTTGGTGGTTTCTAAAATTCTTTAAAAAATCCACGTTTATAGGGGTCTTTGGTGGTTTCTAAAATTCTTTAAAAAATCCACGTTTATAGGGGTCTTTGGTGGTTTCTAAAATTCTTTAAAAAATCCACGTTTATAGGGGTCTTTGGTGGTTTCTAAAATTCTTTAAAAAATCCACGTTTATAGGGGTCTTTGGTGGTTTCTAAAATTCTTTAAAAAATCCACGTTTATAGGGGTCTTTGGTGGTTTCTAAAATTCTTTAAAAAATCCACGTTTATAGGGGTCTTTGGTGGTTTCTAAAATTCTTTAAAAAATCCACGTTTATAGGGGTCTTTGGTGGTTTCTAAAATTCTTTAAAAAATCCACGTTTATAGGGGTCTTTGGTGGTTTCTAAAATTCTTTAAAAAATCCACGTTTATAGGGGTCTTTGGTGGTTTCTAAAATTCTTTAAAAAATCCACGTTTATAGGGGTCTTTGGTGGTTTCTAAAATTCTTTAAAAAATCCACGTTTATAGGGGTCTTTGGTGGTTTCTAAAATTCTTTAAAAAATCCACGTTTATAGGGGTCTTTGGTGGTTTCTAAAATTCTTTAAAAAATCCACGTTTATAGGGGTCTTTGGTGGTTTCTAAAATTCTTTAAAAAATCCACGTTTATAGGGGTCTTTGGTGGTTTCTAAAATTCTTTAAAAAATCCACGTTTATAGGGGTCTTTGGTGGTTTCTAAAATTCTTTAAAAAATCCACGTTTATAGGGGTCTTTGGTGGTTTCTAAAATTCTTTAAAAAATCCACGTTTATAGGGGTCTTTGGTGGATTCTAAAATTCTTTAAAAAATCCACGTTTATAGGGGTCTTTGGTGGTTTCTAAAATTCTTTAAAAAATCCACGTTTATAGGGGTCTTTGGTGGTTTCTAAAATTCTTTAAAAAATCCACGTTTATAGGGGTCTTTGGTGGTTTCTAAAATTCTTTAAAAAATCCACGTTTATAGGGGTCTTTGGTGGTTTCTAAAATTCTTTAAAAAATCCACGTTTATAGGGGTCTTTGGTGGTTTCTAAAATTCTTTAAAAAATCCACGTTTATAGGGGTCTTTGGTGGTTTCTAAAATTCTTTAAAAAATCCACGTTTATAGGGGTCTTTGGTGGTTTCTAAAATTCTTTAAAAAATCCACGTTTATAGGGGTCTTTGGTGGTTTCTAAAATTCTTTAAAAAATCCACGTTTATAGGGGTCTTTGGTGGTTTCTAAAATTCTTTAAAAAATCCACGTTTATAGGGGTCTTTGGTGGTTTCTAAAATTCTTTAAAAAATCCACGTTTATAGGGGTCTTTGGTGGTTTCTAAAATTCTTTAAAAAATCCACGTTTATAGGGGTCTTTGGTGGTTTCTAAAATTCTTTAAAAAATCCACGTTTATAGGGGTCTTTGGTGGTTTCTAAAATTCTTTAAAAAATCCACGTTTATAGGGGTCTTTGGTGGTTTCTAAAATTCTTTAAAAAATCCACGTTTATAGGGGTCTTTGGTGGTTTCTAAAATTCTTTAAAAAATCCACGTTTATAGGGGTCTTTGGTGGTTTCTAAAATTCTTTAAAAAATCCACGTTTATAGGGGTCTTTGGTGGTTTCTAAAATTCTTTAAAAAATCCACGTTTATAGGGGTCTTTGGTGGTTTCTAAAATTCTTTAAAAAATCCACGTTTATAGGGGTCTTTGGTGGTTTCTAAAATTCTTTAAAAAATCCACGTTTATAGGGGTCTTTGGTGGTTTCTAAAATTCTTTAAAAAATCCACGTTTATAGGGGTCTTTGGTGGTTTCTAAAATTCTTTAAAAAATCCACGTTTATAGGGGTCTTTGGTGGTTTCTAAAATTCTTTAAAAAATCCACGTTTATAGGGGTCTTTGGTGGTTTCTAAAATTCTTTAAAAAATCCACGTTTATAGGGGTCTTTGGTGGTTTCTAAAATTCTTTAAAAAATCCACGTTTATAGGGGTCTTTGGTGGTTTCTAAAATTCTTTAAAAAATCCACGTTTATAGGGGTCTTTGGTGGTTTCTAAAATTCTTTAAAAAATCCACGTTTATAGGGGTCTTTGGTGGTTTCTAAAATTCTTTAAAAAATCCACGTTTATAGGGGTCTTTGGTGGATTCTAAAATTCTTTAAAAAATCCACGTTTATAGGGGTCTTTGGTGGTTTCTAAAATTCTTTAAAAAATCCACGTTTATAGGGGTCTTTGGTGGTTTCTAAAATTCTTTAAAAAATCCACGTTTATAGGGGTCTTTGGTGGTTTCTAAAATTCTTTAAAAAATCCACGTTTATAGGGGTCTTTGGTGGTTTCTAAAATTCTTTAAAAAATCCACGTTTATAGGGGTCTTTGGTGGTTTCTAAAATTCTTTAAAAAATCCACGTTTATAGGGGTCTTTGGTGGTTTCTAAAATTCTTTAAAAAATCCACGTTTATAGGGGTCTTTGGTGGTTTCTAAAATTCTTTAAAAAATCCACGTTTATAGGGGTCTTTGGTGGTTTCTAAAATTCTTTAAAAAATCCACGTTTATAGGGGTCTTTGGTGGTTTCTAAAATTCTTTAAAAAATCCACGTTTATAGGGGTCTTTGGTGGTTTCTAAAATTCTTTAAAAAATCCACGTTTATAGGGGTCTTTGGTGGTTTCTAAAATTCTTTAAAAAATCCACGTTTATAGGGGTCTTTGGTGGTTTCTAAAATTCTTTAAAAAATCCACGTTTATAGGGGTCTTTGGTGGATTCTAAAATTCTTTAAAAAATCCACGTTTATAGGGGTCTTTGGTGGTTTCTAAAATTCTTTAAAAAATCCACGTTTATAGGGGTCTTTGGTGGTTTCTAAAATTCTTTAAAAAATCCACGTTTATAGGGGTCTTTGGTGGTTTCTAAAATTCTTTAAAAAATCCACGTTTATAGGGGTCTTTGGTGGTTTCTAAAATTCTTTAAAAAATCCACGTTTATAGGGGTCTTTGGTGGTTTCTAAAATTCTTTAAAAAATCCACGTTTATAGGGGTCTTTGGTGGTTTCTAAAATTCTTTAAAAAATCCACGTTTATAGGGGTCTTTGGTGGTTTCTAAAATTCTTTAAAAAATCCACGTTTATAGGGGTCTTTGGTGGTTTCTAAAATTCTTTAAAAAATCCACGTTTATAGGGGTCTTTGGTGGTTTCTAAAATTCTTTAAAAAATCCACGTTTATAGGGGTCTTTGGTGGTTTCTAAAATTCTTTAAAAAATCCACGTTTATAGGGGTCTTTGGTGGTTTCTAAAATTCTTTAAAAAATCCACGTTTATAGGGGTCTTTGGTGGTTTCTAAAATTCTTTAAAAAATCCACGTTTATAGGGGTCTTTGGTGGTTTCTAAAATTCTTTAAAAAATCCACGTTTATAGGGGTCTTTGGTGGTTTCTAAAATTCTTTAAAAAATCCACGTTTATAGGGGTCTTTGGTGGTTTCTAAAATTCTTTAAAAAATCCACGTTTATAGGGGTCTTTGGTGGTTTCTAAAATTCTTTAAAAAATTCACGTTTATAGGGGTCTTTGGTGGTTTCTAAAATTCTTTAAAAAATCCACGTTTATAGGGGTCTTTGGTGGTTTCTAAAATTCTTTAAAAAATCCACGTTTATAGGGGTCTTTGGTGGTTTCTAAAATTCTTTAAAAAATCCACGTTTATAGGGGTCTTTGGTGGTTTCTAAAATTCTTTAAAAAATCCACGTTTATAGGGGTCTTTGGTGGTTTCTAAAATTCTTTAAAAAATCCACGTTTATAGGGGTCTTTGGTGGTTTCTAAAATTCTTTAAAAAATCCACGTTTATAGGGGTCTTTGGTGGTTTCTAAAATTCTTTAAAAAATCCACGTTTATAGGGGTCTTTGGTGGTTTCTAAAATTCTTTAAAAAATCCACGTTTATAGGGGTCTTTGGTGGTTTCTAAAATTCTTTAAAAAATCCACGTTTATAGGGGTCTTTGGTGGTTTCTAAAATTCTTTAAAAAATCCACGTTTATAGGGGTCTTTGGTGGTTTCTAAAATTCTTTAAAAAATCCACGTTTATAGGGGTCTTTGGTGGTTTCTAAAATTCTTTAAAAAATCCACGTTTATAGGGGTCTTTGGTGGTTTCTAAAATTCTTTAAAAAATCCACGTTTATAGGGGTCTTTGGTGGTTTCTAAAATTCTTTAAAAAATCCACGTTTATATGGGTCTTCGGTGGCTCCTAAAAATCTTTAAAAAATCCACGTTTATATGGGTCTTCGGTGGCTCCTAAAAATCTTTAAAAAATCCACGTTTATATGGGTCTTCGGTGGCTCCTAAAAATCTTTAAAAACCCACGTTTACAGGGGTCTTTGTTGGTTTCTAAAATTCTTTAAAAAATCCACGTTTATTGTGGTCTTTGGTGGCTGCTAAAAATCTTTAAAAAATCCACGTTTATTGTGGTCTTTGGTGGCTGCTAAAAATCTTTAAAAAATCCACGTTTATTGTGGTCTTTGGTGGCTGCTAAAAATCTTTAAAAAATCCACGTTTATTGTGGTCTTTGGTGGCTGCTAAAAATCTTTAAAAAATCCACGTTTATTGTGGTCTTTGGTGGCTGCTAAAAATCTTTAAAAAATCCACGTTTATTGTGGTCTTTGGTGGCTGCTAAAAATCTTTAAAAAATCCACGTTTATATGAGTCTTTGGTGGCTCCTAAAAATCTTTAAAAAATCCACGTTTATATGAGTCTTTGGTGGCTCCTAAAAATCTTTAAAAAAATCCACGTTTATAGAGTCTTTGGTGGCTGCTAAAAATCTTTAAAAAATCCACGTTTATTGTGGTCTTTGGTGGCTCCTAAAAATCTTTAAAAAGTCCACGTTTATTGTGGTCTTTGGTGGCTGCTAAAAATCTTTAAAAAATCCATGTTTATAGGGGTCCTTGGTGGTTTCTGAAATTCTTTAAAAAATCCACGTTTATAGAGGTCTTTGGTGGTTTCTAAAATTCTTTAAAAAAACCCACGTTTATAGGGGTTTTTGGCGGTTTCTAAAATTCTTTAAAAAATCCACGTTTATTGTGGTCTTTGGTGGCTGCTAAAAATCTTTAAAAAATCCACGTTTATTGTGGACTTTGGTGGTTTCTAAAATTCTTTAAAAAATCCACGTTTATAGGGGTCTTTGGTGGTTTCTAAAATTCTTTAAAAAATCCACGTTTATAGCGGTCTTTGGTGGTTTCTAAAATTCTCTAAAAAATCCACGTTTATATGGGTTCTCGGTGGCTCCTAAAAATCTTTTAAAAATCCACGTTTATATGGGTCTTCGGTGGCTCCTAAAAATCTTTAAAAAATCCACGTTTATATGGGTCTACGGTGGCTCCTAAAAATCTTTAAAAATCCACGTTTATATGGGCCTACGGTGGCTCCTAAAAATCTTTAAAAAATCCACGTTTATATGGGTTCTCGGTGGCTCCTAAAAATCTTTTAAAAGTCCACGTTTATATGGGTCTTCGGTGGCTCCCAAAAATCTTTAAAAAAATCCACGTTTATATGGGTCTTCGGTGACTCCTAACAATCTTTAAAAAATCCACATGTATATGGGTCTTTGGTTGCTGATAAAAATCTTTAAAAAAATCCACGTTTATTAGATACTTTGGTTGCTGCTAAAAATCTTTGAAAAATCCACGTTTATTGTGGCCTATGGTGGATGCTAAAAATCTTTGAAAAATCCACGTTTATTGTGGTCTTTGGTGGCTGCTAAAAATCTTTAAAAAATCCACGTTTATTGTGGTCTTTGGTGGCTGCTAAAAATCTTTAAAAAATCCCCATTTACTATGGCCCGTGGTGGCTGCTAAAAATCTTAAAAAAATACCCATTTATGTGGCCTTTGGTGGCTGCTAAAAATTATAAAAAATCTGCTTTAAAATGTAACTTTACTTTAATTTATTTATGGCTCAACAAACCAAACCACTTCACCTGGGATTATTGCTAACAAAGTATTTCTCTTTTTGTTTCATTTCATTTCAGGTAAATTGTGTAAAAGAGCTTTTAATAATCAAAAACAAAAAAAAGATATGCATGGTAAGCCGGATACAACTTGACCAGACATTCACTGTGTGATCCTGTATATTTAATTTAATGAATTGTTGTTATTATTGTCATGCAAAATTCATATCAATGAGTGAACATAAAAAGATTAAAGGACATTAAAAATCCATTGACAACACGAGCTCGCACACACACACACACACACTGATACTAGTGATGGTACTTAGCATTTGACTGTATTTCCCTTTTGGGTTATTTGTGTATGTGTATTACAATTGTTTTGTTTGTAGAGCAAAAACTGGACAAACATTATTGCAATTTTTAATGCTCTGACACATAAACAATACAATTTACAACACATTCATAACACATACGTACATATATACATATGTATGTATGTATTGCACAATTCATCCATTGTTTCATTTGTGTAACAATTGCTCTATGCCTTCCCTTCATGGCAACCTTTACTGCTGCCAATTTACCTTATCAATATCCACACTTTATTGCTGTTGCGAAGAGGTTTTGGGGTGGGAGTGATATCGCGGTCATTTATGTCTTTTTCGCTTGTTAAGTGTCCACGGCGTCCCATTGTCCAGTTGTCCTTAATTTAATGAATTTTTATGTTCATTAATACAACGTCGTTTTTCCTTTCGTTTTTTCCAATTTTTACTGTAAAGTCCCTCGCCCTCTATGATACATTTTCCATCACAATGGACATTGGTTCATTCACTTTATGCGTTGTTAATGTCAACACCACATTTACGCAATTTGAGTTTGTGTGTTCTTTTTCTGCTATTCCGTGCATAGATAATATCCTCCAGAAGTCACAATAACCCACAGATAAAATGTTACTGCTGCTGCTGTTGATGGCTCATTGTCGGGGACCTGAAACCGGCTGGTATAGGTGTGAGTGTTAAGAGAAACTTGAAACCCCCTGCAGGAAAATACTTTGCATTTTATTACTTTAGTGGAAAATTTTTAATGTGTTTTTATTATTTTTCCAAAGAAATGGAAAAACATAACATTTGAAACAGAAGAATCAGCTAATGGCTAAGAGGACTTTTGTGAGATATTAATTTCCTGGGAAATCAAGAATATTGTTAGTGAGGTAGGGAAAAAGAAGAATAGATATTTTCTATCGTTATTGTCAGAAGTATTTTGAGTCTCCTATCATGAGAAATTTCGGTCTTCCAGTAAAATATCTTCGAGTCTTTTAACAGAAGACCTTGGGTCTTTTTTTAGAAGACCACCTGGTTTTCATCTATAAGAACACCTTACGACCTTTTATAAGGAAACCTTTGGGTATTCTAAAAGATAAATTCTATAACAAGTAAAAAAGAATCAGTCGGCTTTGCCGACAGAGGTATACCCTCAGCATGCGTATATTGAAAATTTTTTCCCCAAAATACGTATGTATTTAGGGGGTTTTAAAAAATGTGGGCGTTTGAACCGACAGACATGCTGATTAGGATTAAAAATCAAAAGTTTTGAGGAGGAGATACTAAAAGGAATGGATCGACATTGACCGTTATGGAAGTGGATCTCCAGCCACAACATATGGTGTCATTGGGGGGTTTTACACTCTTCGGGCTGTTTGCTCAAGAAGTAGGGACTTGCCACTAAAAAAACTTTTAATATCGTAATTGAGGCAGCGAATGCAAGTTGCTTCAACAAAAATCAAAGTTAGTCGATATTAGGTCTTAAAGTGAACTTATCCGAAATTTTGTGTGGGAGGTACCGGATGGAGTGGACAAGCGTAGTCCATATTTTAACCTGATCTATATCTGGTAGATATATTAGGATGTGTAAAGTATAGACCAATTCGGCCGCTCCCTTCAAGAGTTACCGTACGAACAATTTTTCCGAACATTTTTGAACTTTTGTGGGGGAGGTACCTGAAGGAGTGGACCAATATTGCTTATCTTCAAACTTAAACTGTGTTTGAACAAAATATTACTAAGGCCATATTTTGGATCTAATCGGCAGATCCGTTCGAGAGTTATCTTGCGCTCCAAGCACCTCACAGGGTGTCATAGGGGTTTTTTGCAACTTTCATGCTATTTTCTCAGGAAGTATGGACTTGCCCCTGATGAAACTTTTACCTACGTATGGAGGGCAGTGAATACAAGTTGCTAAAGCAAAAATCAAAGCGATTCGAGAGATGGTCCTAAACTGAACTTTTCCGAAATTTTGTGTGGGAGGTACCCCAAGGAGTGGACCTATTGAGACCATATTGGAACCTCATATTACTCTGGTAGAAAGTTTACGCTAGACAAAGTATGGACCAAATCGGTAACACCCTTCAAGAGTTATCATGCGCACAAACTTTCCGAACATTTTCGAACTTTTGTGGGGCAGGTACAGGAAGGAGTGGACCGATGTAGCTAATCTTCGAACTTAAACTAAGTTTGGGCAAAATATAACTAAAGCCAAAATTTGAACCGAATCGGTTCATCCGTTCGAGAGTTATCGTGCGCTCCAGCCAGCAGGACAGACAGACAGACCGACAGACAGACGGACGGACATGGCTAGATCGACTCCAGATTGTCTGAAACACATTTCGTCCAAACATACTTGGGGTCTAAAACCATTATTTCGATGAGGCACATTTTCATCGTATCAAAGTGTATATACCCTCCTTAGCCTTAAGGCTGAGGGTATAAAAAAAACCTTTTGGCCTTCTTTTAAAAACCCTTTTGGTCTTCAATAAGTTCTTCTTACAGAAGACCCAAACGTCTTCTAAAAGAAAAAATCATTGGTTTTGGTCTTCTATAGGAACACCTTTTGGCCTTATATAATAAGACCTGTTCTTCCTTTATAAGTCGACCTATTGGCCTTTGGTAAGAATGTCTTTGGTGTCTTATATAAGATGACTTTGAGTCTTTTATCACAAGACTTTTTGACCTTCCATATTACGAACCTTTGAACTCCATAAGAAGGCCTTCTATAAGAAGACATTTTGGTCTGCTATAAAAAAGATTTCTTAGCCTCCTATAAGAATAACTTTTGGTGTTCTATAAGAAGACCTTTTCCTCCATAAGAAGACATATTGAAAAGCTTTAGTCTTTCAATAAGAAGACTTTTTGACCTTCTATAAGAAGACCTTTCAGTGTTCTATAAGAATACCTTTTGGCCTTTTATACGAAGTCATTCGGAGTTTTTATAAGAAGACCTCTTCATCTTCTGTCGGAAGACCTTTGTGTCTTTTAGCAGAAAACCTTTGGATCTTCTATCAGAAGTCATTAGGGTATTCTATCAGAAGACCTTTAAATCTTCTATCAGAAGCCCTGCGTGTCTTTTATCAGAAGACATTTTGATCTTCCATAAGACCACCTTTAATTTTTCCATGAGACGTCCTTTTGGTACCCTATAAGAATACCATTGGATCTTCTATAAGAAGATTTTCGACTCTTTTATCAGACGACCTTTTAGTCTTCCATAGGACGGCCTTTCGGTCTTCAACCTTCCATAAGAATACATTTTGGTCTTCTGTAGCAAGATCTTTTGATCTTCTATAAGAAGGCCTTTTGGTTTTCTATAAGGAGACCTTTTGTCCTTCTTTAAGAAGTCTTCTTGGCCTCCTACAGGAAGACCTTTGAATCTTTTATCAGACGACAGTTTGGTCTTCCATAAGACCACACTATGGTTTTTCATAAGAAGGTCTGTTGGCCTTCCACAAGAAGATCTTCTGTTCTTCTATAAGAAGACCCTTCGGCTTTCCATAAGAAAACCTTTTGGCCTTCTATAAGAAGACCTTTTGACCTTCTATAAGAAGACATTTTGACCTTCTATAAGAATACCTTTTGTCCCTCTATAAGAAGACCTTTTAGCCTTCTATACGAAGTCATTCGGGGTATTTATAAGAAGACATCTTAATCTTTTGTCAGAAGACCTTTGTGTCTTCTATCAGAAGTCATTTGGGTCTTCAATCAGAAGACCTTTAATCCTTCAATCAGAAGACCTGCGTGTCTTTTATCAGAAGACATTTAGATCTTCCATAAGACCACCTTTGGTTTTCTATAAGAAGACCTTTTGGTCCCCAAAAGAATACCATTAGATTTTTTATAAGAAGATTTTTGAGTCTTTTGTCAGACTACCTTGTAGTCTTCCATAAGTCGGCCTTTTGGACCTTCCATAAGAACATATTTGGTATTCTGTAGGAAGATCTTTTGGCCTCCTATAAGAATGACTTTTGGTTTTCTATAAGAGAACCTTTTGGTCTTCTTTAAGAAGTCTTCTTGACCTCCTATAGGAAGACCTTTGAATCTTTTTTCAGACGACCACCTGGTTTTCTATAAGAAGACCATCTATAAGAACACCTTACGACCTTTTATAAGTAAACCTTTGGTATTCTAAAAGATAAATTCTATAAAAATACCTTTTGACCTTCTTTCAAAAAAACCTTTTGGTCTTCAATAAGGTCTTCTTACAGAAGACCCAAACGTATTCTAAAAGAAAAATCCTTTGTTTTGGTCTTCTATATGAATCTTTTATCGTAAGACTGCTTGACCTTCCATATGACGAACCTTTGAACTTCCATAAGAAGGTCTTCAATATAAAAAAATCTTAGCCTTCTATAAGAATAACTTTTGGTGCTCTATAAGAAGGGGTGACGTAGGGGACGGAAGATACCAACGAACGATCCTGATCGGCTTTAACATGGCAAAGCCCAGGATTTATCTTGGTCCCTCTTTTATCTCAAATGGACACTGACCTCCCCGTGGTGTCACCTAGGGAACTGCCTTTAACACCCGTTAAAGGTAGTGAGCTAACACGTGCCCCGCATTCACCCATAAGAATGTTAAAAACTTGGGTTTGGGCGTCGGGTTACTAACCCTCCCCTAGAACAAAGCAGCCTACTATGAAAAAACGAAAGAAAAGAAAAACAACCCCCTCTAAAGTTGACGACCCCCGCAAACGTTTTAAGGACCATGATCTGCGAATCTGCACCTGGAATGTTCGCACTCTTTATAGAGAAGGTGCAGTCTTCGCATTGGCAGATGTACTTGAAAAGTACAAGGCCGACATTACTGCAATACAGGAAATACGATGGAACGGGAAAGGCGTCACAACAACACCTAAAGGTGACGCACTGTATTATAGCTGCCACGACGTAAAGCATGAGTTTGGTTGCGGATTTGTAGTTGGTCGTAGCTCAAAACATCTGGTCTCCAGCTTCACCCCAGTGAATGAAAGACTTGCTGCAATTCGAATAAAAGCTAAATTCTTCAACTTCAGTTTTATTTGCGCTCATGCTCCCACTGAAGACAAGGACGAACAGACCAAAGATATATTTTACGAGCGCTTAGAAGAAACTTATGACCTTTGCCCTGCCCATGACATTAAAATTATACTAGGCGATTTTAATGCCAAAATTGGAAAGGAGAATATCTTTGGCCCAACAGTCGGGAAATTTAGTCTCCACAGTGAAACAAACATCTGACAATGGTATGAGGCTGATAGACTTTGCAGCTGCAAGAAACATGGTAGTTAGCAGTACCAAATTTAAGCATCTCGATATTCATAAGGGCACCAGGCTGTCGCCAGATCAAAGAACAAGAAATCAAATTGATCACGTTGTGATAGATGGAAGACATTCATCCAGCGTGTTGGATGTACGATACTTCCGAAGCGCAAACATAGACTCGGACCACTACCTTGTTGCAGCAAAGGTACGTACCCGTCTAAACGTTGCAAATAAAGTGAGAACAGACACAACACGGAAGTTGGACATCGGTAAGCTGCAATCACAACAGATAGTCACAGCATATTCCACTCAACTAGCCCAATTGCTTAATCAAAGCACTCCTCATCCCGATAACATATCAGCGCAATGGCAAAACATTGCCCACTCCATGCAAACAGCCGCAAAATCAGTACTTGGATACCAGAGACCTCCACCAAGGAATCCATGGTATGACCAGGAGTGTCGTGCTGCTACCGAAGAGAAAAAATGCGGCATATAGGGTTACTTTACAATCGGTAGCAATGCGTGGCGCACAAGAGAGGTATCGGGAGAAAAGGAGAGAGGAGAAACGTCTTTTCCGCAGGAAAAAGAGAGAGATGGAAAAGCGGGAGTGTGAAAAAATCGAGATGTACAGGAGCCAGAATGAAGTTCGAAAATTCTACCAAAGAGTGAAACATTAAACTGATGTCTTTGAAACTGGCACATCCTCCTGTAGAGACCAGCAAGGTAATCTGGTAACTGAAACATATAGTGTATTAGGATATGAAAAGAGCAATTTCCAAACTGTTGGTATCCAATAGTAGCAAAGTCGACGATGGTACCACATATCCAATCCCAGAAGATGGTATTGAATGTATACCGCCCAGCCAAGATGAGGTAAGGACAACAATAAATCGGCTGAAGAATAATAAGGCAGCAGGGGCCGATGGCTTACCAGCCGAGCTGTTCAAAACCGGAGGCGACACGCTGATAAGGTGTATGCATCAGCTAGTTAGCTCCATCTGGCAGGAAGAACGCGTATCCGACGATTGGAACCTGGAAGGAGATAAGACTTTATGCTCCAACTATAGGGGCATAAGTCTTCTCCCTATCGCCTACAAGATAGTGTCAGGGATATTGTGCGAATGACTAAAGCCCATGGTCAACGAAATAATTGGACCATACCAATGTGGCTTTAGACCTGGCAAGTCCACAATTGACCAGATATTTACCCTGCGGCAAATCCTGGAGAAGACCCAAGAGATGCAGATCGACACATACCAACTTTTTGTCGATTATAAAGCAGCCTTCGACAGCCCGCTACGTTCAAAGGTATTCCAAGCAATGTCTAAATTTGGTATACCCACAAAGCTCATTCGGCTTTGTAAAATGACTCTAACTGACACAAGATCGTCAGTTAAAATAGGAAAGAACCTCTCCGAAGAGTTTTGTACCAAAAGAGGTTTCAGACAAGGAGACAGCCTTTCGTGTGATCTTTCCAACATCCTACTAGAAAAGGTTATACGAGAGGCAAACGTCAAAAAAGTGGCACAATCTACACCAATAGCCACATGTTACTTGCTAATGCTGATGATATAGACATCATGGGACGGTCAGTAAAAGAAGTAACCGATACCTTTATGAAGGTCGAAGGAGAATCTGCTAATGTGGGTCTGGCGGTAAACGGTGAGAAGACCAATTGATGGTGTCGACGCGCAATGCGTCCATTGAGATCGGACCAACTGTTGACGTTGGTTCCTATAATTTTGAGGTAGTAAAAGACTTTGTCTACCTCAGCACCTCCGCAAACACAACAAACGACATCAGTTGTGAAGTAAAAAGAAGAATTGTATTGGCCAACAGATGCTACTTTGGCTTAAGTAAGCACTTCAAAAACAAAGCCACAACCTGTCAAACAAAAATAACGCTTTACAAAACACTGATACTACACGTGCTGATGTATGGTTCCGAAGCCTGGGTACTTGCGCAAGCAGATTAGGCAGTGCTTGGCGTGTTTGAGAGAAAAATTCTTCGAAAGATCTACGGACCGATCTGCGTTGACGGTGAATATCAACGTCGTATGAACCACGAGCTGTATCTGCCAGCTAAGTAAGTAAGTAAGAAATCTTCTTGGTCTTCTATAAGAAGACCTTTTGTTTCTCTCTAAGATGACTTTTGATCTTCCAAAAGAAGACTTGTTGGTCTTCCATAAGTTTTAGTATTCCATAAGAAGCCCTTTCTTTCATAAGAAGATTTTTGGGTCTTCCATAAGAAGCAGACCTTTTTGGTGCTCTGTAAGAAGAATTACAGTTCTTTTATATGGAGAGCCGTCGGACATCTATACGAAGACCTTTGGCTCTTCCATAAGAAGACTTTTCGGTCTTCTATACGCCTTCTGGTCTTCCATGAGAAGATTTTTCGATCCTCCGTGAGAAGAGCTTTGGTCTTATATAAGAAGGCCTTGGTGTCTTCATTTGTTCTTGGCTTTCCGTCAGAAGACATCTGGCACTTCTATAACAGTCTTCTATCACAATGACGTTTGGTTTTTCTATAAAAATACCTTTGAGTCTTTTATCCGAAGACATTTCTAGAGGGTCCAGTCGTCTTTTTGAGGACCGACATGTCTTCTTATAGAAGATCAAAAGATATTCTAGTAAAAAATAGTTTTCCTCTAGAATATATTTAAATCTTCTATAGCAGTCATGTTGGTTCTCTATACGAAGACTGCTTCCAGCTTTGAAGCTGCTTTCCGTCGACCCACCCCTCACAGGTATTAGGCATGGGGGCCAGAGTAATTACCCATTAGCAGACTTGATAGTCAATATATAAAATAATTATTTACCAAAATTTGAATATGTATAAAGCATCCTGAAATACATAGGCTAGATAGTGTTTCGATGCCCTTTCCACAAAAAAATATTCCACCCCTCACCGTTGCTGTGCGAAGGACCCCAAAGTAATTACACTTTAGCAGACTTGGTAGTGAGCATATGACGTAGGGGATAGAAGATACAAAGCAACGGTCCTGACCGACTTTAACATGGCAAAGCCCAGGATTTATCTTGGTCCCTCTTTCATCTCAAGTGGACACTGACCTCGCCGTGGTGTCACCTGGGGAACTGCCTTTAACATCCGTTAAAGGTAGTGAGCTAACATGTGCCGCGCGTTCACCCATAAGAACGTTAAAAACGTTTTAAGAACCATGATCTGCGAATCTGCACCTTGAATGTTCGCAATCTTTATAGAGAAGGTGCAGTTTACGCATGGCAAATGCACTTGAAAAGTACAAGGCCGACATTACTGCCATACAGGAAATACGATGCATTGGGAAAGGTGTCACAACAACACCTAAAGGTGACGCACTGTATTATAGCTTCCATGACACAAAGCATGAGTTTGGTTGCGGATTTGTAGTTGGTCGGAGGTTAAAACATCTGGTCTCCAGCTTCACCCAAGTAAATGGAAGACTCGCTGCAATTCGATTAAAAGCAAAATTCTTCAACATCAGCTTTATTTCCGCTCATGCTCCCACTGAAGACAAGGACGAACAGAACAAAGATATATTTTACGAGCGCTTAGAAGAAACTTATGACCGTTGCCCTGCCCATGACATTAAAATTATACTAGGCGATTTTAATACCAAAATTGGAAAGGAGAATATCTTTGGCCCAACAGTCGAGAAATTCAGTCTCCACAGCGAAACATCTAACAATGGTATGAGGCTGATAGACTTTGCAGCTGCAAGAAACGTGGTAGTTAGCAGTACCAGATTTAAGCATCTCGATATTCATAAGGGTACCAGGCTGTCGCCGGATCAAAGAACAAGAAATCAAATTGATCACGTTATGATAGATGGAAGATATGCATCAAGCGTGTTGGATGTACGATCGTTCCCAAGCGCAAACATAGACTCGGAGCACTACCTTGTTGCAGCAAAGGTACGTACCAGATTAAACGTAGCAAACAAAGTGCGAACAGACACAACACAGAAGTTGGACATCCGTAAGCTGCAATCACAGCAGATAGCCACAGCAGATATTCCACTCAACTGGCCCAACTGCTTAATCAAAGCACTCTTCGTCCCGATAACATATCAGGACAATGGCAAACCATTGCCCACTCCATGCAAACAGCCGCAAAGTCAGTACTTGGATAACAGAGACCTCCAACAAGGAATCCATGGTATGACCAGGAGTGTCGTGCTGCTACCGAAGAGAAAAATGAGGCATATAGGGCTACTTTACAATCAGTAGCAACGCGTGGCGCACGAGAGAGGTATCGGGAGAAAAGGAGAGAGGAAAAACGTCTTTTCCGCAGGAAAAAGAGAGATACGGAAAAGTGGTAGTGTGAACAAATCGATATGTACAGGAGACAGAATGAAGTCCGAAAATTCTACCAAAGAGTGAAACATCAAACTGATGGCTTTGGAACTGACACATCCTCCTGTAGAGACCAGCAAGGTAATCTGGTAACTGATACAAATAGTGTGCTAAGGATATGGAAAGAGCATTTTTCCAAACTGTTGGTATCCAATAGTAGCGAAGTAGACGAAGATACCACATATCCAATCCCAGAAAATGGTATTGGATGCATACCACCCGGCCAAGATGAGGTAAAGACAGCAACAAACCGGCTGAAGAATAATAAGGCAGCAGGAGCTGATGGCCTACCAGCCGAGCTGTTTAAAACCGGAGGCGACTCGCTGATAAGGTGTATGCATCAGCTAGTTAGCTCCATCTGGCAGGAAGAACGCGTATCCGAAGATTGGAACCTGAGCATCCTGTGTCCCGTCCATAAGGAAGGAGATAAGACTTTATGCTCCAACTATAGGGGCATAAGTCTTCTCCCTATCGCCTACAAGATAGTGTCAGGGATATTGTGCGAACGACTAAACCCATGGTCAACGAAATAATTGGACCATACCAATGTGGCTTTAGACCTGGCAAGTCCACCATTGACAAGATATTTACCCTGCGGCAAATCCTGGAGAAGACCCAAGAGATGCAGATCGACACCGACCACCTTTTTGTCGATTATAAAGCAGCCTTCGACAGCCCGCTACGTTCAAAGGTATTCCAAGCAATGTCTGAATTTGGTATCCCCGAAAGCTCATTCGACTTTGTAAGATGGCATTAACTGATACTCGCTCCTCAGTTAAAATAGGATAGGACCTCTCCGAAGAGTTTAATACCAAACGAGGTTTCAGACAACGAGACGACGGCCTGTCGTGTGATCTCTCCTACATCCTGCTGGAAAAGGTCATTCGAGACGCGAAGGTCAAAGGAAGTGGAACAATATACACAAACAGCCATATGTTAATTGCTTATGCTGATGAAATAAACATCATGGGACGATCAGTAAAAGAAGTAACCGATACCTTTATGAAGGTCGAAGGAGAATCTGCTAAAGTGGGTCTGGCGGTAAACGGCGAGAAGACCAAGTTGATGGTGTCGACGCGCAATGCATCCATTGAGACCGGAAACAAAGCCACAACTCGTCAAACAAAAATAACGCTTTACAAAACACTGATACTACCCGTGCTGATGTATGGTTCCGAAGCCTGGGTACTTGCGCAAGCAGATTAGGCAGTGCTTGGCGTGTTTGAGAGAAATATTTTTCGAAAGATCTACGGACCGATCTGCGTTGACGGTGATTATCGACGTCGTATGAACCACGAACTGTATCTGCTATACAATGACATCAATATAGTTAAACGTATTGAGATGCAGCGATTGCGTTGGTTAGGCCTTATCATAAGAATGGGCGAAGATGAACCCGCTAAAGAGGCGTATAAATTCGAGCCACAAGGATATATCTAAAGCTTCCTGAAATACATAGTCTAGATGACCTTTCGATACCCTTTCCAGAAAAAAATATCCCTTCGACCCACCCCTCATGGACCAGTAGTCAGGGGCCCCAAAATAATTTCCCTTTAGCAGACTTGGTAGTGGGTATACAACATATTTTTTCCAAAATCTGAATATATCTAGAGCTTCCTGAAATACATAGGTTACATGGTCTTTCGTTGCCCTTTACAGAAAAAATATCCCATGGACCCTCCGCTAGCCGTTGCTGGAGGCATATACACTTTCCCTAAATTAAGTTTAAAGGGCGAATTCATTCTTAAATTAAATTTTGTCATTAAATTTCGATTTAGCCTAAGCAGTGTTCTCTTAACTCCTTAAGATAGCTCTCTCAATTCCTTAAGAGTACTCTGTGAAAGGTGTGCGCCATTGTTAATATTGAATTTTCCAATTTACCTTCACACAAATTGTTATAGTTATACCCTCAGCCTTTAGGCTAGAAAGGGTATATACACTTTCATACGGGCAAAATGTGCCTCATCGAAATAATGGTTTTAGACCCCAAGTATGTTTGGACGAAATGTGTTTCAGACAATTTTGAGTCGATTTAGCAATGTCCGTCCGTCTGTCTGTCTGGCTGGCTGGTGCGCACGATAACTCTCGAATGGATCAACCGATTCGGTCAAAAATTTGGCTTTGGTAATATTTTGCCTAAACTTAGTTTAAGTTCGAAGATGGGCTATATCGGTCCACTCCTTCCGGTACTTCCCCCACAAAAGTTCGAAAATGTTCGGAAAATTTGTGCGCACGATAACTCTCGAAGGAAGTAACCGATTTGATCCATACTTTCCACATCGTGAAACTTCTACCACACTTAGATGAGGTTCGAATATGGATTCAATCGGTCCACTCCTTCGGGTTCCTCCCACACAAAAATTTCGGATAAGTTCAGATTAGGACCTGCTCTCGAATCGCTTCGACTTTTGTTGCAACAACTTGTATTCACTGCCCTCCATACGACGCTACAAATTTCATCAGGGGCAAGTCCATACTTCCTGAGAAAATAGCCTGAAAGTTGCAAAAGCCCCTATGACACCGTGTGAGGTGGTTAGAGCGCAAGATAACTCTCGAACGGATCTGCCGATTTGGTCTAAAATTTGGCCTTAGTAATATTTTTTCCAAACATTTAAGTTTGAAGAAAAGTCATATCGGTCCACTCCTTCAGGTACCTCCTCCACAAAAGTTCAAAAATGTTTGGAAAATTTGTTCGCACGGTAATTCTTGAAGGGAGTGGCCGAATTGGTCCATACTTTACACATCCTAATATATCTACCAGATATAGATCAGGTTCGAATATGGACTATAGTTGTCTACTCCTTCTGGTACCTCTCACACAATATTTCGGATAAGTTCACTTTAAGACCTGCTCTCGAATCACTTTGATTTTTGTTGAAGCGATTTACATTCGCTACCTCCATTACGACGGTAAAAGTTTTTTTCAGCGGCAAGTGCATAATTCTTGGGAAAACAGTCCGAAGGTGTAAAAAAACCCCTATGTAACTATACGTGGCGGTCGGAGAGCACGATAACTCTCGAGCTGTTCAACCGATTTGGTCCAACATTGGGTCTTCGTCATATTATATCCAAACTTAGTTTCATGGCGCTATGACCAAAATGCTATGACGATATCACATGAATGGGGCAACCAATTTTTTCCAAACTTTGGATAACCTTATATATTGTCAAAATTTAGTTTAACTTCTAAAATGGACCATACCGGACCTCCTGTGGGTACCTCACCCATAAAAGTTCAACATTTGTGTCATAGTGCAGTTCATTCCTAATCCAGATTTTTGTCGGCAAGTTCAAATATCCAAAAAGGGCCACAAAATTCTGAAGAGACCTTAAAGTTTTACTTCACATTGCCTGAGGGTATATATCTGTAGGCAAAGCCGACTGACACTTATTTACTTGTTTTCTATAAGTAGACTTTCTATAAGGGGACCTTTGGGTCTTCCATGAGGACACATTTTCGTCTTCTTCTTTACATTTTCTTTTGGAAGACCTTCGAGTCTTTTGCCTGAAGACCTTTTTGGTTTCTATCAGAAGACCTTCGGCTGTATCCTTCCATAAGAATCCTTTTGGTTTTCTAAAAAAAACCTTTTGGCCTTCTTTCTGAAGACCTTTTGTTTTTCTTTCTTTGAGTTATCCAATTTCTCGAGTTCTGTTTATTCATCAAACTCACCAAATATCCCAACCGAAGTGAAAAGCAATTCCCCCTTAATATTTGTTTTAAAAGTGTGTCGTAGTGTTACTAAAGAAGATTAAGCTAATCACTCTGACAATCAAAAATTTACCCCCTACAAGAGGTGGATGTTGTGCATTATTTAAATGCCACTTTATCTTCATCCCCTCCACCAAACTAATTTGTTTATTTCAAACAACGTAATGTGTTTTTTCTTTTTCCTTTATTGGATATCTGATGCTTCAGTGATTTCCCTCGTTTGTGTTTAAGAGTTTTTTTTATAAAATACCAGCCAGAAGAAGAACATAAAAAAATTAACAAAAAAATATTGGAGCAAAAGCACCAAAAAACAGCAGAAAAAGAGGAACAAAAACATAAATCTAAGCATTAAAAAGTGATTTGTTTAGAAAATAAATGAAGCATTTCATTTCGTTGTTAGTAGAAGTGGAGTGGAGCGAAGAGAAGAAGGACCAGATGTTGTTGTTGACACTGTGGCTGCGATTAATGTAGCTGGTGGTTATGGCGGTGTTGTTGTAACAGTGGTTGTTGTTATTTTTTTAGGGGAAAGTATCTACTTGAAAACATTCATTCTTTGTGCTCATCTTCACAAGAGGAACAAAACATCAGCAGCAGAAGAGCCACCAGCCACCAAGTAAACGAAAATGACACAAAAATCATTTTCCCCCATTTCCAAAATATGTGCCAAAGAACGCAATGCTATTGAAGTTAGGGATTAAATTAGGGTTCTCCATCAATGAGCTAATGTGTATAAGTGTTGCTGCTACTTTAGATAGGTGTTTAGAGAAAACTTTCTGAGACATATAAAAATATGGACTCTTTCTGAATATTAGCGGCAGTGTTTTTAGGGGTTTCTCTCTTCAAGTCAACATTTCGTCTTGACTATATTTGATTTTTTTTTTAAATATAAGTAAATTGTTATTGGTCCGCTTCAGCTCAAGACAAAGGATACATATTTTCGAACGAATTATCCCCTAAAGATTCGTGATAAATTTAATGTCCTGTTCCTTGCCTTAACTCCAACGCCAACAAAAATTAAATAAAAGAATTTTTCTTAACTCAACTTAGTTCTGCAAGCTTGAAAAACCCGAAACGAATAAATCTAATTGGACCAAGAACATCAAAAATCGAAACCAATCAAAGTTTTTTCTTAAATCTTTCACCAAAAAGCCCTGCAGAGTAGAGAAAAAAGCTAAACGAACAGCTTCAACAAGAAAAGCGGTGAACGGAATAACACCGAAAACCTATTAAAAATCTTGTAAGCAACATCAACACCAACCGAAAAAAAGACGAAATACTCTGCCACGAAAAATAAATAACTCTCAACAATGCAGCAAGGCGAAAGGCAACAACAACCTTCAAAAACGAGTAGCAGATTTATCTTGTCTCATTCTGACCTGCCATGAGAAAGGACGAAAAAAAATATTTGATACTAAAATATGTTTTTGATGAATACGAAATCATAAATATTGGTTGTAGAAAACATCCTTATGGCCAATAGTCCTTCCCAAAAAAATAAATCCAAAAAATACCAGATTTCCACCAAAAAACAATACAGCGGAAAACTTCCTTTAGAACAAAAGAAAATCTCTGAAAAAACAACAAAACTGTGAAAACACAGTTTTTTTCACTCTCTGGCTGATGATATGAATAAATCATTATTGTAAAACGAAGTATATTTCAAAAAGGATGTTCATATATATGTATGTATGTACGTATGTATAGCTTTAAGCTATATACATAAATAAAGGAAAGGAAATAATGGAGATCCTTGTTATAGCTCTTTTGGTTGATAATGTTTCATTTGTTTTAAATTTATTTGTACCCTACACATCTATAAGAAAAGAAGCTTTTTATTGGACCCCAAAAACGACCCATTATTGGAGACGCCCCGCTTTCTCATCAACAACTACATACGCAGCATCTAACACCACATGTTGTTTTCCAGCAGGCCGGAAATTCATCATTCCTGTAATTCAATTGCAACAGTCTCCGCAATAAGGTCAGCGAAATAGTGGATTTTATGAGTCTAATAAACATTATGGCTACAGCGATTCTGTAAACAAAGCTCGTAGTCTCCTGTAGGAGCTTGCAACGTTGCGATAGTTTCAAGGCTTGGGGGAAGGATCCCACAAGAAGCGGAGGAGGAGGGCTTGCCTTCCTAATAAACCAGTCTATCCCGTACAGACCTAGCTGCTTCACCTGTTGCTTGCCGTGTTTACCACGATCTGGGGAAGGATCGCAAAGAAGAACGGAAGAGAAGGAGAACTTGCTTCCTAATAAACCAGTCTGTCCAGTACATACCTATCTCGCTTGAGCTTGACTCTAGTAACCCACACATGGAATGTATGGGGGTAGCAGTAGCGTGTGGTAGTGCCGAGGTACAGTAGCTTAATGTGTATATACCGCTGTTGAATAGCGCCGTACAGCGCTGGCTGGCCAAATTGATAGCTCCAAATTTTGCACAGTAAATAAAGACGCTCCTACGAGTATAGGAAGTGATTGCCACAGCTCGCCAGATATCACCATTGTGCCACCAGGTCTGATAAATGAAGTACCCTGGCAATCCGTAATTTCCCTTAGCTCAGACCACTTTCCTATCTATCGTCGTCTTCGTAAATAGACCACCAGACTTCATAACCTCTGAATGCCATACTTTTCTGAACCATGTGAAAACTAATTGGCAAGGGTTCAGAGAATTGACCAATCACCGCTTTCGAATAGCCGAAATCAGGCCAAATTTCCGAGCAGAGGCGACGCGACTAGCAAATGAGCGCGATGAGCTTCGTCGTGCGGACCATGAAAACCAAAGAGGTCGGTCTATAAAGAACTAACTCTTGAAGTCAACAGGCTAGTAGGCGAACATAACCTGAAGCCGTGTAACATTGGTACACGATGAAGTAAATTGTAGGCACCGCTGAAATCACTCTCGAATACGGGAAAAATGGGTGATAGAACGGCTGTTACTTTCAACGGCATGACAGTAACTGACACAAAGAGGAACTCATATTATTTTAACCGCTAGTTTAGAGAGCGCCCCGACAGTTATAGGGGTGGAGGGGTGTGAGAAGTGTGCTAAGAAGATTGAAAGATCCTTCCCATCCGAGGAGGTACCACCACTATTAACGATGGGTGGCGTTGCATACGTCATCCGAAACGAGAAATCATCCAAAGCCTTGGGCCCACACGAGATATCAATGGTAACGCTTAAGCAACTGGATGAACCTGAAGTTGAGTATTTAACAAGTTTTCTCAACCTATCTTTAGCCAACCATAGTGTACCAGAAGCCTTGAAACCTGGCTGGATGGTCCTGCTACTGAAGCAATGATGCCAACAGAGTGTGAATCGTACAGACCGATTTCGCTCCTGTTGCCAATAGCAAACATTCTAGAGGCAATACTCCTCGCCATGATGCGAAGGAGTTTGCTAGTTGTCCAAAATCTACTACAACAACATTTCACCCCACAGTAATTATGACACATGACCTATAGAAGGCCTTTGATACCGTCAGCCATGCCAAACTGTTCGAGGATATAGAGAAGACCACCCTCCAGTCGTGTTTGAAATGTTGAATAATCGACTCCATGTGTGGACACCAGTCGTTTGCGGAATTCAGAAACAGCAAGTCCAAAAGCCGTAGAGTGGAACAGGGAGTTCCCCATGGCGGGGTGATATCTGCGGAACTGTTTAACCTCCACCCTTCTGAAATTCCACACCCTCCAGATGGCATAATGATCGTAATGTATGTGGATAATTGTACGATCTTGGCATCGGGACATATCGTCGATGACATATGTATGTGATAGTTCTATATAGCTGACTTCGTCCAGTTCTTTCATCTGAGGAATATATAAATATACGCCGCGAAAACCACTGCCACACTGTTCACCACTTGGACGGCTGAAATGGGTGTTTCTCTAACTACCCCATGGCGGTGGGTGTAAAATTTTAAAGAATCTTTATGTCGTCCGCCCAAGCCACAGCTATTTGGGATAAGATCAGAAATAGGAAAAGGGCCCTCAAGTCACTGGCCGGCAGGACTTGGGGTGCTGACAAAGAAACCTTGTTGACTTCTACAAATTAATAGGCCGGTCTATAAAGGCTCCTTTATAGGAGCCTATAACGCTTTCCTTATAGGAGCCTACAAATGCTCCCTTTTAGGAGCCTATAAAGACTCCCTTATAGGAGCCTATAAATGATCCCTTATAGGAGCCTATAAAGGCTCCCTTAAAGGAGCATATATAGGCTCACTTATCGGAGCCTATAAAGGCTCCCATTAAGGCTCCTTGTAGGAGCTTATAAAGGCTCCTTTTAAAGGAGCCTATAAAGTCTCACTTATAGGAGCCTATAAAGGCTCCCTTATATTAGCCTATAAAGGCTCCCTTATAAGAGCCTTATAGGAGCCAATAAAGGCTCCCTTATATTAGCCTATAAAGGCTCCCTTATCGCAACCTATAAAGGCTTCCTTAAGGCTCCTTATAGGAGCTTATAAAGGCTCCCTTTAAAGGAGCTTATAAAGGCTCACTTATAGGAGCCTATAAAGGCTCCCTTATAGAAGCCAATAAAGGCTCCCTTATAGGAGCCTATAAAGGAGACGTTAAAAGCTCCCTTATAGGATCCGATAAAGGCTCCCTTTAAAGGAGCCGTTAAAGGCTCCCTTATAGGAGCCTATAAAGGCTTCCTTATAGGAGCCTATAAGGCTACCTTATAGAGCCTTTATATAGGCTCCTTTATAGGAGCCTGTAAAGGCTCCCTTAAGGCTTCTTATAGGAGCCCATTAAGGCTCACTTATATGTGCCTATAAAGGCTCCCTTATAGGAGCCTATAAAGGCTCCGTTATAGGAGCTTATAAAGGCTCCCTTATAGAGCCTTTAAAGCCTGCCTTATAGGAACCTATAAAGGCTCCATCATGGAAGCCTATAAAGGCTCCCTTATAGAGCCTTTAAAGCCGGCCGTAAAGGAGCCTATAAAGGCTCCGTTATAGAAACCTATAAAGGCTCCCTTATAGGAGTCTATAAAGGCTCCGTTATAGGAGCTTATAAAGGCTCTCTTATATAGCCTTTAAAGCCTGCCTTATAGGAACCTATAAAGGCTCCATCATAGGAGCCAAAAAGGCTCCCTTATAGGAGCCTGGAAAGGCTCCCTTATAGGAGCCTAGAAAGGCTCCCTTATAGGAGCCTATAAAGGCTCCCTTATAGGAGCCTATAACGGCTCCCTTATAGGAGCCTATAAAGGCTCCCTTATAGGAGCCTATAAAGGCTCCCTTAAGGCTCCTTATAGGAACCTATAAATGCTCCCTTTTCGAAACCTATAAAGGCTCCCTTCCGGAGCTTGCAAAGGTTCACTTATAGGAGCGTATAATGGCTCCCTTATATGAGCCTATAAAGGTTCCCCTATATGTGCCTATAAAGGCTCCCTTATAAGATCCGTTAAAGAATCCCTTATAGGAGCTGTTAAAGGGTACAAAGGCTCACTTATAGAAGCCTATAAAGGCTCATTTATAGGAGCCTATAAAGGCTCCCTTATAGGAACCTATAAAGGCTTCGTTATAGAAGCCTATAAGGCTCTGTTATAGAAGCCTATAAAGGTTCCTTTATAGGATCCTATAAAGGGGCCCTTAAGGCTCCTTATATGAGCTTGTAAAGGTTCCCTTTAATGGAGCCTATAAAGGCTGACTTATAGGATCCTACAAAGGCTCACCTATAGGAGCCTATAAAGGTTCATTTATAGGAGCCATTAAAGGCTCCTTATAAGAGCCTATTAAGACTCTTTATAGGAGCCTATAAATACTCCCTTTAAAGAAGCCTATAAAGGCTGCCTTATAGGATCCTATAAAGGCTCCCTCATAGGAGCCTCTAAAGGCTCCCTTATAGGAGCCTATAAAAGCTCCCTTATAGGAGCCCATAAAGGCTCACTTAAAGGAGCCTATAAAGGCTCTCTTATAGGAGCCTATAAAGGCTTTCTTATAGGAGCCTATAAAGGCTCTCTTATAGGAGCCTATAAAGGCTACCTTATAGGAGCCTATAAAGGCTCCCTTACAGGAGGTCTTAAAAGAGCTTATAAAGGCTCACCTAAAGGAGCCTATAAAGGCTCATTTATAGAAGCCATTAAAGGCTCCTTATAGGAGCCTATTAAGACTCTTTATAGGAGCCTATAAATACTCCCTTTAAAGGAGCCTATAAAGGCTGCCTTATAGGATCCTATAAAGGCTCCCTTATAGGAGCCTATAAAGGCTCCCTTATAGGAGCCTATAAAGGCCCCCTTATAGGAGCCTATAAAGGCTCCCTTATAGAAGCCGTTAAAGTCTCCCTTATAGGAGCCGTTAAAGGCTCCCATATAGGATCCATTAAAGGCTCCCTTATCGGAGCCGTTAAAGGCTCCCATATAGGAGCCATTAAAGGCTCCTTATAGGAGCCTATTAAGGCTCTTTATAGGAGCCTTTAAATACTCCCTTTAAAGGAGCCTATAAATGCTGCCTTATAGGATCCTATATAGCCTGACTTATAGGAGCCTGTAAAGACTCCCTTATAGGAGCCTATAACGGATACCTTGTAGAGCCTCTAAAGCCTGCCTTATAGGATTCTATAAAGGCTCCGTTAAAGAAGCCTATAAATGCTCCCTTAAGGCTCCTTACAGGAGATTATAAAGGCTCCTTACAGGAGCTTATAAAGGCTCCCTTTAAAGGAACCTATAAAGGCTCACTTAAAGGAGCCTACAAAGGTTCACTTATAGGAGCCTATAAAGGCTCCCATGTAGGAGCTCCGTTATGTGAGCCCATAAAGGGTGTTTAATGGGAGCCCATAAAGGCTCCCTTATAGGAGCCTATAAAGGCTCCCTTACAGGAGTCTATAAAGGCTCCCTTACAGGAGTCTATAAAGGCTCCCTTATAGGAGCCTATAAAGGCTCCCATGTTGGAGCTTATAGAGGCGCTTGTATGTGCCAAAACAACTCCGTTATGTGAGCCCATAAAGGGTGTTTTATAAGAGCCTTTATGGGCTCCCTTATAGGCGCCTATAAGGGCTCCCTTTAAAGGAACCTATAAAGGCTCCCTTATAGGAGCTTACAAAGGCTCCCTTATAAGAGCCTAGAAAGGCTCGCTTATAGAACCTTTAAAGCCTGCCTTATAGGATCCTATAAAGGTTCCGTTATAGAAGCCTATAAAGGCTCCCTTATAGAAGCCTATACAGGCTCCTTTATAGGAGCCTATGAAGGCTCTCTTATAGGACCCTATAAAGGCTCTCTAATAGGACCCTATAAAGGCTCCCTTATAGGAGCCTCTAAAGGCTCCCTTATAGCAGCCTATAAAGGCTCCCTTATAGGAGCCTATAAAGGCTCCCTTATAGGAGCCTATAAAGGCTCCCTTATAGGAGCCTATAAAGGCTCCCTTATAGGAGCCTATCTTTATAGGAGCCATTAAAGGCTCCCTTATGGGAGCCTATAAAGGCTCCTTTATAGGAGCCTATGAAGGCTCTCTTATAGGACCCTATAAAGGCTCTCTTATAGGACCCTAAAAGGCTCCCTTATAGGAGCCTATAAAGGCTCCCTTATAGGAGCCTATAAAGGCTGCCTTATAGGATCCTACAAAGGCTCCCTTATAGGAGCATATAAAGGCTTCCTTATAGAAGCCTATAACGGCTCCCTTATAGGAGCCTATAAAGTCTCCTTTATAGGAGTCTATAAAAGTTCACTTATAGGAAGCCATAAAGGTTCCCTTAAAAGAGACGTTAAAGAAGCCCTTGTAGGAGCCGTTAAAAGCTCCCTTATAGGAGCCCATAAAGGCTTCTCTATAGGAGCCTATAAAGGCTCCCTTATAGTAGCCGATAAAAGGGTCCGTAATTTCTGAATTAAAAAAATAAATAAAATAAAAAAATTTCGGTGTAGGGTATACCTAACGTATTTAATGTTTTTGTTCTCCAAATTGAATACTGTTGGGTGGATGAGCCCCTAGCTCTTTACTCTTCTTCTTCTTTCTCATGATCCTTTTTTTTGTCACTGGTTAAATAAAACATTACTTCAATGCGCCAAATACACAAAATTTTGCAATTTTTCATTTGTCTGCTTTGGGTGTTGTGATGTGCTGAGCTGTGCTGTGCACTGCTCCATGCAATTCGTAGGATGTGCCTCTGCTGCTATATGACGATGTTGCGATGCTGAGGAGGATGCTGCTATTATTCTCTCTGTGTGTAGCCTCAAGTTAGACATTTAATTTTTATGGGTCAAGGATGTTTTTGCTGAAAAAATTTCGTTTTTTTGTCTTTTTTTCGGAATATAACAAAATATAATTTCTCGTTTTTTTCGTTTTGTTTTATTTCATTCATTCATACAAACACCGAATGCTCACTGCACTCTGTTTTTATGTGTGTTACTGAAGATGACCCAGTGTGCTTCTGAAATCATTTTATTGTCCATTCTCCTCCACTACCACCACCTACGCCTCATTTGTAATGTGGTGTGGTAAATTTAAATTCAGTTTTCAATTCGTGTTTTTTTCTTTCTCAAATTGAAATTTTATCTTCAAAATAAATCTCATTTAGTCTTGAATAGAAAAGATGTGGCGATAGCCAGGCCAGGCAGACATAAGTTATGATGATGAAACAGATGTAAAGCGATATAACAAATTGTAACAGGCAAGCTAGCCAGCCATTCAATTTGTTGAGTGCCCCCGGAGGAAAAAAAGGTAATTTGAGATGCAAATTATTTATATTATAAGCAGAAGTTTTAGGTTTAAATATGAAAGGGAAGAGGGGGATTGGTAGGCTCCTTGGTAAGCAATAGACAGGAACAACCGGAGGTCACAACAAAAGTGGATTTTAAAAGATTTTGGGAATAACCAAAGATCCAAAGAAAAGTGAGCATCTAAACTCTATCTACAACTTTTAATTTTTCTTCTGTCAAATTGTCATGCTGATATTTCTATCGCATAATTCAACACAAAAGTTTTTTGAGTTTATGAAACACTAAAACACTTCAAAAAATTTTGCTCCTCCATAGAAATTTAGCCCTGATATTTGGCTAGCTTCTTCTGCATTTCCCCCCTTTTATCATAGTTTCCTGGTGCATTACAATTCCATTTCGCTCAATATTTTTCCAATATTTGTGATATTTA
Organism: Musca autumnalis; assembly: GCF_047663935.1. Classification (NCBI taxonomy): domain Eukaryota; kingdom Metazoa; phylum Arthropoda; class Insecta; order Diptera; family Muscidae; genus Musca; species Musca autumnalis. Next base: position 212,960,421 of record NW_027411866.1, on the reverse strand, counting down.
CCATCGTCACCGAGATGGCGATTGTGATTCTGTCTTATCTCTCTTGAAGTTTTTTGCTTAATTTCACTAATGGACAGTTTATTTGTTTCAAATTGCGACTGATGTTGTCATGGATATTTTTAATTAATTTATATTTACACACAACAACTTACCAACCGAGCCAACAACCATTTTACCAACATTTTTTGTGATGCAAATGGGGTTCGTTTGTAGTGGTAAATGATGATGGCAATGATGCTGGATGAGTCTTAAAAATAAGTTAAATCCAAGAACTGCTAAAAAGTTTTTTGCCAGTCAGACCAACAGGTTTACTCATTTGAGGCAAAAACGTCTTCCAAACGTCTTGCTATAGAACACCAAAATGTCTTCTTATCGAAGACCAAAAGGTCTGCTTATGGCAGACCAAAAGATTCGCTTACGGAAAACTTCATCCTCAGCAACTGAGGATAGTTTTTCATCCTCAGCAGCTGAGGATAGTTTTCCTATAGGAAAAGTTCATCCTCAGCAGCTGAGGATAGTTTTCCTTTAGGAAAAGTTCATCCTCAGCAGCTGAGGATAGTTTTCCTATAGGAAAAGTTCATCCTCAGCAGCTGAGGATAGTTTTCCTATAGGAAAAGTTCATCCTCAGCAGCTGAGGATAGTTTTCCTATAGGAAAAGTTGAGGATAGTTTTCCTATAGGAAAAAGTCATCCTGAGCAGCTGGGGATATATTTTCCTTTAGGAAAAAGTCAACCTCACCAGCTGAAGATATTTTTCCTACAGGAAAAGTCATCCTCACCCGCTAAGAATATTTTTCCTATAGGAAAAATTCATCCTCAGCAGCTGAGGATATTTTTTCTACAGGAAAAAGTCATCCTCAGCAGCTAGGGATAGTTTTCCTATAGGAAAAGTTCATCCTCAGCAGCTGAGGATAGTTTTCCTATAGGAAAAGTTCATCCTCAGCAGCTGAGGATAGTTTTCCTATAGGAAAAGTTGAGGATATTTTTCCTATAGGAAAAAGTCATCCTGAGCAGCTGGGGATATATTTTCCTTTAGGAAAAAGTCAACCTCACCAGCTGAAGATATTTTTCCTACAGGAAAAGTCATCCTCACCCGCTAAGAATATTTTTCCTATAGGAAAAGTTCATCCTCAGCAGCTGAGGATAGTTTTCCTATAGGAAAAGTTCATCCTCAGCAGCTGAGGATAGTTTTCCTATAGGAAAAGTTCATCCTCAGCAGCTGAGGATAGTTTTCCTATAGGAAAAGTTGAGGATATTTTTCCTATAGGAAAAAGTCATCCTGAGCAGCTGAGGATAGTTTTCCTATAGGAAAAGTTCATCCTCAGCAGCTGAGGATAGTTTTCCTACAGGAAAAGTTCATCCTCAGCAGCTGAGGATAGTTTTCCATATAGGAAAAGTTCATCCTCAGCAGCTGAGGATATTTTTCTCCTATAGGAAAAAGTCATCCTCAGCAGCTGAGGATAGTTTTCCAGATAGGAAAAGTTCATCCTCAGCAGCTGAGGATAGTTTTCCTATAGGAAAAGTTCATCCTCAGCAGCTGAGGATAGTTTTCCTATAGGAAAAGTTCATCCTCAGCAGCTGAGGATAGTTTTCCTATAGGAAAAGTTCATCCTCAGCAGCTGAGGATAGTTTTCCTATAGGAAAAGTTCATCCTCAGCAGCTGAGGATAGTTTTCCTATAGGAAAAGTTCATCCTCAGCAGCTGAGGATAGTTTTCCTATAGGAAAAGTTCATCCTCAGCAGCTGAGGATAGTTTTCCTATAGGAAAAGTTCATCCTCAGCAGCTGAGGATAGTTTTCCTATAGGAAAAGTTCATCCTCAGCAGCTGAGGATAGTTTTCCTATAGGAAAAGTTCATCCTCAGCAGCTGAGGATAGTTTTCCTATAGGAAAAGTTCATCCTCAGCAGCTGAGGATAGTTTTCCTATAGGAAAAGTTCATCCTCAGCAGCTGAGGATAGTTTTCCAGATAGGAAAGGTTCATCCTTAGCAGCTGAGGATAGTTTTCCTATAGGAAAAGTTCATCCTCAGCAGCTGAGGATAGTTTTCCTACAGGAAAAGTTCATCCTCAGCAGCTGAGGATAGTTTTCTTATAGGAAAAGTTCATCCTCAGCAGCTAAGGATAGTTTTCCTATAGGCAACATTTCATCCTCAGCAGCTGAGGATAGTTTTCCTGTAGGAAAAGTTCATCCTCAGCAGCTGAGGATAGTTTTCCTATAGGAAAAGTTCATCCTCAGCAGCTGAGGATAGTTTTCCTATAGGAAAAGTTCATCCTCAGCAGCTGAGGATAGTTTTCCTATAGGAAAAGTTCATCCTCAGCAGCTGAGGATAGTTTTCCTATAGGAAAAGTTCATCCTCAGCAGCTGAGGATAGTTTTCCTATAGGAAAAGTTCATCCTCAGCAGCTGAGGATAGTTTTCCTATAGGAAAAGTTCATCCTCAGCAGCTGATGATAGTTTTCCTATAGGAAAAGTTCATCCTCAGCAGCTAAGGATAGTTTTCCTATAGGGAAAAATTCATTCTCAGCAGCTGAGGATAGTTTTCCTATAGGGAAAAATTAATCCTCAGGAGCTGAGGATAGTTTTCCTATAGGAAAATGTCATCCTCTGCAGCTGAGGATAGCATTTCAATAGGGAAAAATTCATCCTCAACAGCTGAGGATGGTTTTCCTATAGGGAAAAATTCATTCTCTGCAGCTGAAGATAGTTTTCCTTAGGGAAAGTTCATCTTCAGCAGCAGTCTATCCTAAGTTCGGTTTCAAAAATTACCTGCCTCTTAAAGAAGTTACAAATGCACCAAAACAAGGACAATAAAATACGCAAAAAAGGAAAGGAAGGAAAAGTTGTGAATTGACTTTCAGCGTATTCACAAACTTTCTGGTTCACTAATAAATTGTTTAGCAAATATCATTTAATGTGATTTATGTGTGTATGTATTATTTTTTATAGTGGCAATAACAAAATAACATTTTTATATTTCTTTTGATATATGTACAAGGGCAATAAATTAATAAAGTATTTTCTTTTATTTCATATTTTGACGTCCGTCTGGTTGTAATAATATAAAAAAATCTCCAAGATATAATAAAGCAGCGGGTCGTTTGTGCACTTTGCTTGAACTTGATATATGTTTGTACAACAGCTCAATTATTTCGAACGGAGCTGGTAGAAAGTTATTACAAAATATCTTAGTAAAACAAGCGGAAAATTACAAAATGCATTACTGAGAGAAGAGATATTGTATGAGTAATCATATTCTGAGAACAAAATATCGTATTTTAAATATGTAAAAAATACATATTTGGTTACTGAAACAATTTACTAAGTAAACAAAAGAAGTTATCCACAAACTGTAATTATCTGCTTTGAATTACAACATCACAATTACAACGCTTACCCACCAAACTCCCACATAATTATAAGATGTAATCGTGCTTGTAATAATATTGAATATCACAATGCAATTGGTTTTGGCATCGTTTTACTTTCTCCGTGCATTCATTCATCAGGTATTATTAATTAACTTGGGAAGAAGATAAGGAGGAAAATCTCACACTATGTGGAAATGAAAACTTAAAACCACAGATACCCATTAATATTTCAGTTATGCTGTAATTTTGATAATGTCGTCGTAAGTTACGAAATGGTCGCGCATGCAAATCAAATGAAAGTAAGAGGAGGTATTACGTTTGTCGCTGGCAAAGAGATAAAGATAATAGTAAGTCAAGCAGCAACCAACTAATTAACAACCCCAGCTACTATTGAAAAAAAAAACAACATAATGATGATGATGGTGTTGACTATAATTGGAGATGGCGCCAACTTTAATACAGTGGGTGTTTTACATCCTCAGTCTTATGGCCACAGAACTTATTTACATTTAGGTGTCGATTGAGAGCATAGGAAAATATTTCCTATAGGAAAACTATCCTCAGCTGCTGAGGATGAACTTTTCCTATAGGAAAAATATCCTCACCTGCTGAGGATGACTTTTTCCTATAGGAAAAATATCCTCAGCTGCTAAGGATGACTTTTTCCTATAGGAAAACTATCATCAGCTGCTGAGGATGAAATTTTCCTACAGGAAAACTATCCTCAGCTGTTGAGGATGACATTTTCCTACAGGAAAACTATCCTCAGCTGCTGAGGATGATATTTCCCTATAGGAAAACTATCCTCAGCTGCTGAATATGGCATTTTGCTAGAGGAAAACTGTACTTATCTGCTGAGGATGAATTTTTCTGTATATTAAAACTATGATCAGCTGTTAAGGATGAACTTTTCCTATAGGAATGCTAGCCTCAGTTGCTGAGAATGATTTTTTTCCTAAAGGAAACTATCATCAGCTGCTGAGGATTAAATTTTTGCCCTATAGGAAAACTATCCTCAGCTGCTGAGGATGAAATTTTCCCTATAGGAAAACTATCCTCAGCTGCTGAGAATGAATTTTTCCCTATAGGAAAACTATCCTCAGCTGCTGAGGATGAACTTTTCCTATAGAAAAACTATCCTCAGCTGCTGAGGATGAAATGTTGCCTACAGAAAAACTATCCTCAGCTGCTGAGGATGACATTTTCCTATAGGAAAACTATCCCCAGCTGCTGAGGATGACATTTTCCTATAGGAAAACTATCCTCAGCTGCTGAGGATGACATTTTCCTATAGGAAAACTATCCTCAGCTAGTGAAGATGACATTTTCCTATAGGAAAACTATCCTCAGCAGCTGAGGATGATTTTTTCCCTATAGGAAAACTATCCTCAGATGCTGAGTATGATATTTTCCCTATTGGAGAACTATCCTCAGCTGCTGAGGATGAGCTTTTCCTATAGAAAACTATCCTCAGCTACTTAGGATGAATTTTTCCCTATAGGAAAGCTATCCTCAGCTGCCGAGGATGAAATTTTCCTATTGGAAAATTAACCTCAGTTGCTGAGAATGAAATTTTCCTATAGGAAAACTATCCTCTGCTGCTGAGGATGAAATTTTCCTATAGGAAAACTATCCTCGGCTGTTGAGGATGAAATTTTCCTATAGGAAAACTATCCTCAGCTGCTGAGGATGAACTTTTCCTATAGGTAAACTATCCTCAGCTGCTGTGGATGAACTTTTCCTATAGGAAAACTATCCTCACCTGCTGAGAATGAACTTTTCCTATAGGAAAACTATCCTCACCTGCTGAGAATGAAATTTTCCCTATTTCCCTAGGAAAACCATCCGCACCCACTCAGGATGACATTTTCCTATAAGAAAACTATACTCGAATTTTCCAATTATGAAAAATGTCTCAATCCCCAAATTGCACAACAATGAAAGTGAAATTTCTTTTATGAAAATTTCAAGTGAATCTTTTCATTTCAATATCGTCAATGTTACGCCAGTGACAATGAAACCAAGTTTATCTGACGTTTGTTTGTTTTTATTGGTTGACATCAAAAGAATTTTTATCTTCAAGTGAATGACATTTTTGACATCGAACAGAGAAAAAGAGATCATAAAATTGTCATAAAAACTTGAAATTAATTGGTTATTACAAAATTGTCGCCAGACATATGACGGAATCGTATCGTATTTCTCATGCATTTTTCTCCACTCTATCGCTCTTGTTTATTTAGCATAATGATTGACCTCATTGCTGAACTTTTGTGGCGATGGTTCCATCTGCTTGGTTTTGGAATTGTGCATGAGGGGGTTATTTATAGAATAAAATTTTACAAAATGTCAATACTATCAATTATGGCGCCAGCTTGAATTAAACACAAAAATAAACAAATAACAGCAAGCAGCAGGCAGTGGATGGCAGAACTTTTAATTAGTATTAATTATTTAGTTGAGGTCAAGTGGGGGTAAATATGTGTGGCATTGTTGGGGTATTAAAATGTTTGACATGCCATTAAATTTCAAAAGTGATTTAAAGGGTCATTGGAAATAGTTTCAAACAAGAAGAGGTGGGGAGGGAAAATCAAAAATGTAGAAATGTAAAAAAGCATCTGGGCCTTTAATGTCGATCTGTCCCCATTATTCCACTATAAACCCAAATATAAAACATTTCTGTGGCAATTTTATAAAAACTTTTTTTTTCATTTCCCCCTTTATGCACTTTTATTGACATGAAACGGAGAAGTTATAATCGCTCCATAGTAACGCCCTTTGATTTATTTTAATTTACAACATTGCAATACCCACATCAACAATTTATGAAATACAATGCGTCGTCGTTGTCGATAGTGACGGCGATGATGATTACACTGGGGATGACTCCAGTGTATTTATTTCACTTTGAAGGCAATACCGAAAACAATGACACACAGAATGAAAATTGGCACAACTGAAATATGAGCAATTATCTCAGAGTCAGTCAGGGTAGAAACAACGAACGAACGAGAATGAACGCCCAAAACAAAGGAGAGCAGGCATATTAAATGCAAAAGCGAAATTAAAACCTCCATTTGAGATTTCAGCCGCTATCGACAATAAACGGCCTTTACCAACGACCAAAGTATTGCTGCAGCACTTTGGCCATTGTATTATCCATCAAATGCCCTTGAGATAATTCCATGTGAAATTGTCATGTTGCCATGGCATAATGGGGGAGCTTTTGTTTCGGTTTTTTATAATAATTTTGAGAGATTTAAAGGGCGACTTCCGCAATATACACAATGAAAGGGAATTATATAAAAATATTTTTTTGCAATTAATAAATTATATATTATATCGAATGACCCTTTTTTGCATTCTGAAGGATGATGATGTCTTTTTCCAATAGGAAAAGTATCCTCAGCTGCTGAGGATGACATTTTCCATCATTAAAAGCATCCTCAGGAAACAATTTTAAAATAGGATAAGTATCTTTAGCTGCTGAGAAATAAGAAAATTATTCTCAGCTACTGAGAAAATTATTCTCAGGTACTGAGGATGACATTTTTCCAATAAGAAAATTATTCTCAGCTACTGAGGATGACATTTTTCCAATAGGAAAAGTATTTTCCTATAGGAAAATGTCGTCCTCAGCAGCTGAGGACACTTTTCCTATAGGAAAATGTCGTCCACAGCAGCTGAAAATATAGGAAAATGTCGTTTTTCCTATAGGAAAATGTCATCCTCAGCAGCTGAGGATACTTTTCTTATAGGAAAATGTCATCCTTATCAGCTGAGGATATTTTTCCTATTGGAACATGTCATCCTCAGCTGCTGAGGATACATTTCCTATAGGAAAATGTCATCCTCAGCAGCTGAGGATACTTTTCCTATAGGAAAATGTCATCCTCAGTAGCTGAGGAAACTTTTCCTATAGGAAAATGTCATCCTCAGCTTCTGAGGATACTTTTCCTATAGGAAAATGTCATCCTCAGCTTCTGAGGATACTTTTCCTATAGGAAAATGTCATCATCAGTAGCTGAGGATACTTTTCCTATAGGAAAATTTCATCCTCAGCAGCTGAGGATATTTTTCTTATAGGAAAATTTCGTCCTCAGCAGCTGAGGATATTTTTCTTATAGGAAAATTTCGTCCTCAGCAGCTGAGGATACTTTTCCTATAGGAAAATTTCGTCCTCAGCAGCTGAGGATACTTTTCCTATAGGAAAATGTTATCCTCAGCTGCTAAGGATACTTTTCCTATAGGAAAATGTCATCCTCATCTGCTGAGGATACTTTTCCTATAGGAAAATGTCATCCTCAGCTGCTGAGGATAATTTTCCTATAGGAAAATGTCATCCTCAGCTGCTGAGGATAATTTCCCTATAGGAAAATGTCATCCTCAGCTGCTGAGGATAATTTTCCTATAGGAAAATGTCATCCTCAGCTGCTGAGGATAATTTTCCTATAGGAAAATGTCATCCTCAGCTGCTGAGGATAATTTTCCTATAGGAAAATGTCATCCTCAGCTGCTGAGGATAATTTTCCTATAGGAAAATGTCATCCTCAGCTGCTGAGGATAACTTTCCTATAGGAAAATGTCATCCTCAGCAGCTGAGGATACTTTTCCTATAGGAAAATGTCATCCTCAGCAGTTGAGGATACTTTTCCTATAGGAAAATGTCATCCTATAGGAAAATGTCATCCTATAGGAAAATGTCATCCTATAGGAAAATGTAATCCTCAGCAGCTGAGGATACTTTTCCTATAGGAAAATGTCATCCTCAGCAGCTGAGGATACTTTTCCTATAGGAAAATGTCATCCTCAGCAGCTGAGGATACTTTTCCTATAGGAAAATGTCATCCTCAGCAGCTGAGGATACTTTTCCTATAGGAAAATGTAATCCTCAGCAGCTGAGGATACTTTTTCTATAGGAAAATGTCATTCTCAGCAGCTGAGGATACTTTTCCTAAAGGAAAATATCATCCTCAGCAGCTGAGGATACTTTTCCTAAAGGAAAATGTCATCCTCAGCAGCTGAGGATACTTTTCCTATAGGAAAATGTCATCCTCAGCAGCTGAGGATACTTTTCCTATAGGAAAATGTCATCCTCAGCAGCTGAGGATACTTTTCCTATAGGAAAATGTCATCCTATAGGAAAATTTAATCATCAGCAGCTGAGGATACTTTTCCTATAGGAAATGCCATCCTCAGCTGCTGAGGATACATTTCCTATAGGAAAGTGTCATCCTCAGCAGCTGAGGATACATTTCCTATAGGAAAGTGTCATCCTCAGCAGCTGAGGATACATTTCCTATAGGAAAGTGTCATCCTCAGCAGCTGAGGATACATTTCCTATAGGAAAGTGTCATCCTCAGCAGCTGAGGATACATTTCCTATAGGAAAATGTCATCCTCAGCAGCTGAGGATATTTTTCTTATATGAAAATGACATCCTCAGCTGAGGATACTTTTCCTATAGGAAAATGTCATCCTCAGCAGCTAAGGATACTTTTCCTATAGGAAAATGTCATCCTCAGCTGCTGAAGATACTTTTCCGATAGGAAAATGTCATCCTCAGCAGCTGAGGATACTTTTCCTATAGGAAAATGTCATCCTCAGCAGCTGAGGATACTTTTCCTATAGGAAAATGTCATCCTCAGCAGCTGAGGATACTTTTCCTATAGGAAAATGTCATCCTCAGCAGCTGAGGATACTTTTCCTATAGGAAAATGTCATCCTCAGCAGCTGAGGATACTTTTCCTATAGGAAAATGTCATCCTCAGCAGCTGAGGATACTTTTCCTATAGGAAAATGTCATCCTCAGCAGCTGAGGATACTTTTCCTATAGGAAAATGTCATCCTCAGCAGCTGAGGATACTTTTCCTATAGGAAAATGTCATCCTCAGCAGCTGAGAATACTTTTCCTATAGGAAAATGTGATCCTCAGCAGCTGAGGATACTTTTCCTATAGGAAAATGTCATCCTCAGCAGCTGAGGATACTTTTCCTATAGGAAAATGTCATCCTCAGCAGCTGAGGCTACTTTTCTTATAGGAAAATGTCATCCTCAGCAGCTGAGGATACTTTTCCTATAGGAAAATGTCATCCTTAGCAGCTGAGGATACTTTTCCTATAGGAAAATGTCATCCTCAGCAGCTGAGGCTACTTTTCTTATAGGAAAATGTCATCCTCAGCAGCTGAGGATACTTTTCCTATAAGAAAATGTCATCCTCAGCAGCTGAGGATACTTTTCTTATAGGAAAATGTCATCCTCAGCAGCTGAGGATACTTTTCCTATAGGAAAATGTCATACTCAGCAGCTGAGGATACTTTTCCTATAGGAAAATGTCATCCTCAGCAGCTGAGGATACTTTTCCTATAGGAAAATGTCATCCTCAGCAGCTGAGGATACTTTTCCTATAGGAAAATGTCATCCTCAGCAGCTGAGGATACTTTTCCTATAGGAAAATGTCATCCTCAGCAGCTGAGGATACTTTTCCTATAGGAAAATGTCATCCTCAGCAGCTGAGGATACTTTTCCTATAGGAAAATGTCATCCTCAGCAGCTGAGGATACTTTTCCTATAGGAAAATGTCATCCTCAGCAGCTGAGGATACTTTTCCTATAGGAAAATGTCATCCTCAGCAGCTGAGGATACTTTTCCTATAGGAAAATGTCATCCTCAGCAGCTGAGGATACTTTTCCTATAGGAAAATGTCATCCTCAGCAGCTGAGAATACTTTTCCTATAGGAAAATGTGATCCTCAGCAGCTGAGGATACTTTTCCTATAGGAAAATGTGATCCTCAGCAGCTGAGGATACTTTTCTTATAGGAAAATGTCATCCTCAGCAGCTGAGGATACTTTTCCTATAGGAAAATGTCATCCTCAGCAGCTGAGGATACTTTTCCTATAGGAAAATGTCATCCTCAGCAGCTGAGGATACTTTTCCTATAGGAAAATGTCATCCTCAGCAGCTGAGGATACTTTTCCTATAGGAAAATGTCATCCTCAGCAGCTGAGGATACTTTTCCTATAGGAAAATGTCATCCTCAGCAGCTGAGGATACTTTTCCTATAGGAAAATGTCATCCTCAGCAGCTAAGGATACTTTTCTTATAGGAAAATGTCATCCTTAGCAGCTGAGGATACTTTTCCTATAGGAAAATGTCATCCTCAGCAGCTGAGGCTACTTTTCTTATAGGAAAATGTCATCCTCAGCAGCTGAGGCTACTTTTCTTATAGGAAAATGTCATCCTCAGCAGCTGAGGATACTTTTCCTATAAGAAAATGTCATCCTTAGCAGCTGAGGATACTTTTCCTATAGGAAAATATCATCCTCAGCAGCTGAGGATACTTTTCCTATAGAAAAATGTCATCCTCAGCAGCTGAGGATATTTTTCCTATAGGAAAATGTCATCCTCTTCAGCTGAGGATACTTTTCCTATAGGAAATTTTCATCCTCAAGCAGCTGAGGACACTTTTCCTATAGGAAAATGTAATCCTCAGATGCTGAGAATAAAACTTTTCCCATAAGAAAAATGTTATCCTCAACTGCTGAAGACAGTTTTCTTATAAATTTCACGCCTAATAAATTTCAATTTAAAATTACTTAAATGTCCTTAACGAGTTTAATTACTTCGCAGAATAACTCCCGCTAAATCCCTCCTCTTAAAGGCATTACTATTCTTGTGAAAAATCAAGTCATTAACACAGTATGCTCTCGCTTCTTTTGATATCGGCTTATAGCTTCATTATCTTAACATGCTGTGCGCACCCAAAAACACATTAAAGTTATCCGCAACAGTGGTTGGTTGTTGTAGAGCATCATCATGCATGAATCATGTAATGACTTTGACATTTTCAAAGGGAACTGTGGTGTATTAACCAGAGATTTAGAGTTTTCGAACTTATTGCTCCCTCACATACACACACACTCCCGTGCATAAATTCACCAAATGAAGCTAAGTTCGTATTTAAAGGATAAAGATTTTCAATTTATGTGCCAAGTCGTTCGTTTGTCTAAGTAAATGTGGGTTTATGAACTTTATTTTTTTCCTTACATGTTTTCCTCTTAACTTCTATGGGAAGTCAAGTTGACAGTCATCTTTTTTTTTTGTTCTAAACATTTCTACAAAAAAGAAGTACAAACAACAACAACTTATGTAGTTACTACAAAGTTACATGCACATGTCTGTCATTAAGCTTGTTGTTGATTGTTACTTTTCTTGTCTTTTCTTTTCCGATTTTTTTTTTCAAACTAATTCTCTATTCTTCTTCACCTCTGTGTCAATAAACCTTGTATTCGTTCTTGATCTGGGAAGATTAAATCTTTAGGTTAACCTGACTTATTCAATGAACTTTGATTGACAAACTTGTGAGATGAAGTTGTACTGAGCGAATTGGAGGTACGAATTGGCACAGTTGTTTCCACTATTGGATATAGGCAAGGCAGCGGTTAGGTGCTCTCTATCTCTCACCTGATCCACTGTGGCAACGGCGGTGCACACAAGAAACAGTTGTCCAAAATGTTTACTATATTGGTTTTGAAGTTTTTAATTTTTCCCCTCTATATTAGGAATCCAGTCGACCATAGTCGACCAGTCGCACTCGACGATAACCAGGAGGTCCCATATCATTGATCTTAAATAGTATCAGGCTGCTTCCTTTGGCATTTTCGTATTAAATATTTGTTCTGCCTTTGCCATAGGGCCTTTGCTGCTATTTATTGTATTTATTATTTAATATTCATTATTTATTACTTATTTTTTATTATACATTTTGTTGTTATTAATTATTTATTATTCATTATATATTATTATTTACTATATATTATTATTTATTAATCATCAGCCACTAAGTCGAACCATTTCTTTACCTATTCACAACTATTTTTTTCTGAGTGTATTTTGAATCTTCAACGTCTTCTTTTGGTGTCATACATACATAATATGTATGTATGTATCTATATCAGGTGTCTTCTTAGACATTTTACTAAGTGGGTTAGTAGTTCCATTGTTAATTTGTGTCTTGTTATGTTTCTGCTTTCTGGCTTATTCTTATTCTATTCATGTTGTCGGATCTAATGATGATTACGGCAACGACTACCTAACACTAGGCGATGATGATGACGATGATGAGTTTTGTTTTGTTACCGCACAAAGCGATGTGTGTTTTATTGGATTTATTTTATGGAGTATTCTTTTGATTCGATACGATAGAAAACAAAACAATGGTAATGAACACCATTAAACAAGAAACAGAATCAGGTTTTGCAGATAGCTAAGATACCCTCAGCCTATGACTGTACAAAAAAAAACCGATAACAGAAGTGGTGGACCTCTGAATATAAAGAAATATAAATTCCGTAGGCGATAAAGGCATCAGAAACAGTGGACCTAAATATTTTACAAGATCAGCACTTAGGTATGAGTTTTCGAAATTTTGGGCCATTTTCGATCTAAGTATTTAAAATAAAATTATAGAATTGTAAGGGAGGGCCCTACTGGCCCTCTACTGTAGAGTAGATGGCCCTATTGACCCTCTACAGTAGAGTAGATGACCCTATTTACTGTCTACTGTAGAGTAGAAGGCCCCATTGGCCGTCTACTGTAGAGTAGATGGCCCCATTGGCCGTCTACTGTAGAGTAGATGGCCCCATTGGCCGTCTACTGTAGATTAGATGGCCCCATTGGCCGTCTACTGTAGAGTAGATGGCCCCATTGGCCGTCTACTGTAGAGTAGATGGCCCCATTGGCCGTCTACTGTAGAGTAGATGGCCCCATTGGCCGTCTACTGTAGATTAGATGGCCCCATTGGCCGTCTACTGCAGAGTAGATGGCCCTATTGGCCGTCTACTGTAGAATAGATGGGCCCATTGGCCGTCTACTGTAGAGTAGATGGCCCCATTGGCCGTCTACTGTAGAGTAGATGGCCCCATTGGCCGTCTACTGTAGAGTAGATGGCCCCATTGGCCGTCTACTGTAGAGTAGATGGCCCTATTGGCCGTCTACTGTGGAGAAGATGGCCCTATTGGCCGTCTACTGTGGAGAAGATGGCCCTATTGGCCGTCTACTATAGAGTAGATGGAAAAATTGGTCGTCTACTGTGGAGAAGATGGCCCTATTGGCCGTCTACTGTAGAGCAGATGGCCCTATTGACCGTCTACTGTAGAGTATATGGCCCTACTAGCCGTCTACTATAGAGTAGATGGCCCTATTGGCCGTCTACTGTAGAGTAGATGGCCCTATTGGCCGTCTACTATAGAGTATATGGCCCTATTGGCCGTCTACTATAGAGTAGATGAGCCTATTGGCCGACTACGGTAGAGTAGACGGGCCTATTGGCCGTCTACTGTAAAGTAGATGGCCTTATTGGCCGTCTACTGTAAAGTAGATGACCCTATTGGCCGTCTTTTGTAGAGTAGATGGACCTATTGGTCGTCTACTGTAGAGTAGATGGGCCTATTGACCGTCTACTGTAGAGTAGATGGCCCTATTGGCCGTCTACTGTAGAGTAGATGGCCCTATTGGCCGTCTACTGTAGAGTAGATGGCCCTATTGGCAGTCTACTGTACAGTATATGGCCCTATTGGCCGTTTACTATAGAGTAGATGGCCCTATTGGCCGTCTACTGTAGAGTAGATGGCCCTATTGGCCGTCTTCTATAGAGTAGGTGGCCCTATTGGCCGACTACTATAGAGTATATGGCCCTATTGGCCGTCTACTATAGAGTGTATGGCCCTATTGGCCGTCTACTATAGAGTAGATGGCCCTATTGGCCGTCTACTATAGAGTGGATGGCCCTATTGGCCGTCTACTATAGAGTAGATTGCCCTATTGGCCGTCTACTATAGAGTAGATGACCCTATAGGCCGTCTACTATAGAGTAGATGGCCCTATTGGCCGTCTACTATAGAGTAGATGACCCTATTGGCCGTCTACTATAGAGTAGATGGCCCTATTGGTCGTCTACTATAGAGTAGATGGCTCTATTGGCCGTCTACTGTAGAGTAGATTGTCCTATTAGTGGTCTATTATAGAGTAGATGTCCCTATTGGCCGTCTACTATAGAGTGGATGGCCCTATTGGCCGTCTACTATAGAGTAGATGACCCTATTGGCCGTCTACTATAGAGTAGATGGCTCTATTGGTCGTCTACTATAGAGTAGATGGCTCTATTGGCCGTCTACTGTAGAGTAGATTGCCCTATTAGTGGTCTATTATAGAGTAGATGTCCCTATTGGCCGTCTACTATAGAGTGGATGGCCCTATTGGCCGTCTACTATAGAGTAGATTGCCCTATTGGCCGTCTACTATAGAGTAGATGACCCTATTGGCCGTCTACTATAGAGTAGATGACCCTATTGGTCGTCTACTATAGAGTAGATGACCCTATTGGCCGCCTACTGTAGAGTAGATGACCCTATTTGCCGTCTACTCTAGAGTAGATGGGTCTATTGGCCGTCTACTATAGAGTAGATGGCACTATTTGCCGTCTACTCTAGAGTAGATGGCCCTATTGGCCGTCTACTCTAGAGTAGATGGCCCTATTGGCCGTCGACTCTAGAGTAGATGGCCCTATTGGCCGTCTACTCTAGAGTAGATGGCCCTATTGGCCGTCTACTATAGAGTAGATGGCCCTATTAGCCGTCTAATGTAGAGTAGATGGCCCTATTAGCCGTCTAATGTAGAGTAGATGGCCCTATTTTCCGTCTACTGTAGAGTAGATGACCCTATTGGCCGTCTACTGTAGAGTAGATGGCCCTATTGGTCGTTTTTTTATTGAAAATAGTCATCCTCAGCAGTTGAGGATACTTTTTCCTATTAGAAAAAATCATCCTCAGCAACTGAGGATACTTTTCCAGTTGGATAAAGTCATCTTCAGCAGTTGAGGATACTTTTCCTATTGGAAAAAATCATCCTCAGAAGCTGAGGATACTTCTCCTGTTGGAAAAAGTCATCCTCAGCAGCTGAGGATACTTCTCCTGTTAAAAAAAGTCATCCTCAGCAGCTGAGGATACTTTTCCTGTTGAAAAAAGTTATCCTCAGCAGCTGAGGATACTTCTCCTGTTGGAAAAAGTCATCCTCAGCAGCTGAGGATACTTTTCCTGTTAAAAAAAGTCATCCTCAGCAGTTGAGGATACTTTTTCCTATTAGAAAAAATCATCCTCAGCAACTGAGGATACTTTTCCAGTTGGATAAAGTCATCTTCAGCAGTTGAAGATACTTTTCCTATTGGAAAAAATCATCCTCAGCAGCTGAGGATACTTCTCCTGTTGGAAAAAGTCATCCTCAGCAGCTGAGGATACTTTTCCTGTTAAAAAAAGTCATCCTCAGCAGCTGAGGATACTTTTCCTGCTGGAAAAAAGTCATCCTCAGCAGCTGAGGATACTTTTCCTGCTGGAAAAAAGTCATCCTCAGCAGCTGAGGATACTTTTCCTGTTAAAAAAGTCATCCTCAGCAGCTGAGGATACTTTTCCTGTTGAAAAAAGTTATCCTCAGCAGCTGAGGATACTTTTCCTGCTGAAAAAAGTCATCCTCAGCAGCTGAGGATACTTTTCCTGTTGGAAAAAGTCATCCTCAGCAGGATGCTTTCGGGTATTCGACAAGCAGGTATTTAGCGAACGACTGCAGCTGTGATTATGTCCCGGAAAATTATCTTAGCTACCCGAGGATATGAGGGAATTTGCATCTCTCTGATAAATGCTCTAATCCTTGTCAATCAGCTTCTTCATGGTTCAGAAAAGTTCGGCGACCAAAGAAGATAGGAAGGTGATCTGAGCCAAGTTAAATGACTTAACCTTAACACCAGACGGTTATTGCCCTCCAGAAGCGAAGTGATTGATATTAGGCGCATAACGCAGGGCACAATTACTCTTCCACTGTATATACACATTAAGTAACTTTACCCTGGCAGTCCCACACTTTACTGCTACCCGCATACATCCCATGTATGTGTCACTAGATTTAAGCTCCATCGAGATAGGTCTGTACAGGACAGACATGGTATATAGGGAATGGCTTGTGGAAGGACCGCTTCTTGTACGGTCGTTCCACAAAACATTGTAACCGTCGCAATGTTGCAAGCTAGAGGTAACGGTGAGCTTTGCTTCCTGCATCGCTGTAACCATAATGTTTCTTCGACTCATTAACTCTACAAATCGCTGACTTGCTACAAAGTACAAGTATTGCATTTGTTGTTGTTGGGGAAACTGCGGTTGTGTCTTGTATTCCGACGACGAAGTTGGAGACATGTTGGAAATGTTCTGACGCAGCAAGGAGCAACATAACTCCTATCGCAGTAATCCCGGAGACGGCTAAGACCAGAGCAGCCACGGAAATGAAACCATTTCCTAAACCCATTACATCTCAATGATGTTCATAGACTGGGGCCCTTCTTCATCTTGATACGGTAGAAAAACAGGGAGCGGGCGCCCGGAATGCCACCCCCCTGGTAAGAAAATACACGGACACAAACAAATAAATGTTGATGTCACGGCCCTGTTCAAAGATTCCTTCGAGTCAATCCGGTACATAGAACCGATCGCCGTAGGTATTTCGAACCTTCGGACCATTATCACACGAAGAACCCTTAAACTGCACTTAAGAGAAATTTTCGAACTTTTGTTGGTTAGAAACTCGAAGAAATTGTTCGCCATAATCCTTCTTCGAACTTCATTTAAGTTTAAAAGAAACAATGCGATGTTCAAAGGTTGGACCAATGTCAGTCAATGGAGTCCCCTGACCATTTTAGTGTATAACCTTACAATTTTTTAAAGCTTTTGGACCAATATGTCAGGTAGCATGGACTTGGCATTATATCGCTGTAAAAAGGACTATTTTCAGTAAAAATATTTCGAAGCGATCTCGAACAGCTCTTGAACTACACTTAAGTAACCAATTTTGAACTATTGTGAGGGAGGTACCCGAAAGTGTGGTCCGATATACACCTTTCTCGGACTTGATGTACGTTTTGAAGGAACTTTACGATTTGCTATGTTTCGGCCAAATAATATACGTAATTCGTAAGTTATCGTGGTCATTATTCATTCAAGTTGGCGCTGGTAGGGTTCGTTTGAGCTTATGAGACATTCTTAGAGAAAGTATACGAGTATTGGCCACGAAAAAAATTATACCAGGACAAGACAACAAGGAGTACCTTCAAGGAAATTTTCACAACCACTCTCAAACAGCTCTTAAGCTATACTCGATCAAAAGTTTTTTGAACTTTTCTGGTCGGAAGGAATGGTTCGAACTTGATATATGTCCATCGCCGAACATGATTAATACAATATGCTGTGCTTGATGTTACAGCATTAAGAAATATTTTTTTATTTGAACTAAAGTTCCTAATATTCCCTTTCCTCTTTTTTTCAGATAAACTTGCGTTTAATACTTGTCAGTGGCAAAACAAAAGAATTCCTATTTAATCCAACGGATTCAGCTGGTGATATTGCACAAACAGTATTCGACAATTGGCCTGAAGGTAAGAAACAATGAAGATGAAAACGCAAAAACCAAAGCAAATAAAAAAGAATTTAAAGATAATATCTTGTCAATCACTTGGCAGGACTTCAGCTAACAATACACTTTAAAACTCCCCAAAGGTCATCCTGCGCACCGTGTCGACTATCAAACGACAAAGCGTTTTATAATTATCATGTTCCACAAAACAAATGGGTGGGAATTTAAATATTTGTTCTCACTCCACCTCCTCCTCCAACCGAGACCACCTAATAATTTCCATACAATTTCATCTGTCACAAATCGGTCCTGTTATTATGTACAAAGTCGTCTACAACATACCTACTAGCCCGTTGTTGTTATTATTGTAGCCTACATAAAGACTACATGCATCGCCTCATTTGCTTACAAACACGCTGCTAACTCTAACAAAAACAACTCAACAACTGGGCTCAAGAGGTCAAAGAGCAATTTACATACATATCTTCAAACATACACACACATATGTATGTCTGTGTGTATAGTTGATATTTTTGTAAATATCCTCTTGGGCACACTTTCTAATTATGTTCATCGTTTTCCTTTTGTTCTCTTTGCCCGTTTGACATTTATTTATGTAAATTGAGGTTTTTAGAGAAACAACATCAACAACAGCGACAATAACAACAACAACAACAACTTGCGGATAATTACAGTGCTAAAATATATGTTAATGTCACCCAAAATGTCAAAAGAAATGAGTGATACGTACTTGTATGTCAGGGTACGTATGTGACCACAGTGAATATCCATCGCCATAGGGCTGATTGCAATGATATGCAAAAAATACATAAGAGACAGACATAGAGGCAGATTTTGTAGAGAATACAAGTTTAGATGTATTCCTCTAAATCAGTGCCGACCAAGAAGAGCGAAGCCACAAATTTGAATGTATTCAAAACATTGAAAATTTATGACAGTGTGTTAGTAAGATTGTATGCACGCATGCTACTACAAAACAAAAACAAAACAAAGCATTTGCTCTCTCTATCTTGCACGCTCTTTCTTTGCGTTCGGATCGTATGTGTGTCAATTGCCGAAAATCTTCGTAACCACCGACAAATGGCTGTTCGGCACTGCTCTAAATTAGGAAACAATTTTTCCGTCCTTAGAACGTGTCTGTGAATTATCTCTTCAGAACGGAGGTGCTCAAAATATTTTGTGCACTAGTCTCTCTGAGCGAGTCTTCCCTTTGCTAAACTACGACAGATGAGAATAAAGAGAACATATTTTGTTGTTGCAGTCACGTTAACGTATATTTGTGATCTTGGCTGCTTCAGAATAAGAAGGCAACATTTTTTTCCTTTGAGTATAATACTTTATTATGCGGGTGCCACCGAGATGCAATGCTAACCATCTTACACTCATAAAGGCCTCGACAAATAAGCATTGAGTAAATTGTGGTCAACGGTTAAATCACTATCGAATCCGAGAAAGAAGGATGGTAAAATGGTTGTTCCTTTCAACGGCTGGTGGTAGCTGGCCCGAAGAGATGCACGTGTTATTTTGACCGGCAATTTATTGAGCACCCAGAGAATGACAGGGCCAAGAGGAAAATGCTACGCCGAGGAGGTACCAGTGTAACTGCATTACGCCACCATAACTGTTTCGTCGCTCGGCTTGTTCTCGTTCAGTCCTCGACTTATATGTGTTGATATGGCACATACAGTTTGTCAAGTAATTGTTTTCGAACCAAGAAAACTAACATTTTTCTGTATTAATTTATGAAAAATTACTGATAATTGTGATAAAAATGTCGGGTTTTTTGCAAAAAATAGTTGGTCGACTTATTCAAGACAAGATAGGACGAATAATTAAAAAATTAACCCACGTTGTCCAACAAAAAGTAACGAAAACCAATAACTACATATAATGCAAGTTGTCAAATAAATGTTTTCGAAATGTAGTGAAGTTCCGAAATATCCCATATTTTTGGTAAATTCTTGAAAATCATGACATTTTATGAATGTTATTCTTAAAAAGGGTTAACTACTAGCAAGTATCAACAATATTAGGCATAGAATATCTGTACTAGGAGGGTTACCATATGGACCAAGGGAGTACCAGGTCATATTACATGTAAACAGGGTCGTATAGGTCTTAAACCGGGAATATCTGAAAACTAAGGCGTTTTATGAGTTTTTTAGTTCACGAGAATGGACTGCCATCAAATACAATAAATATTACATACAGCATAATTAGATCAGAAGGGTTGCCAGATCGACTAAAAAGGTACCATGTTATATAAACAGTGAACGAGGCCACCTGGGCCCCGAAAAAGGGCACCGAAGTTTGTTTTTTTTTTTAATTAAAATTAATAAAGAGATAATGGCATTTCGCCAAACAATCGGAAATATCGCAGTAGGAAACCAATATTGCTTAGAAATGTATGGGGTAAAGGTTTCGACAATTTTCAGATATGCATACTTCGACCTATTGGACACATTTCGCGTACTCCGCAGTACTACTGTAGTACATTTTTAAGGGGAAAATTATGTTGATGGGTAAATAATGCTTCAGTGTTAGCATGGAAGCAAAAAACTTAGAGAATTCCTCTGAACTCGCTATAAACAGTTGAAATCGGAGGTCTATTAAAAATCAGCATAAACTGACTATATCTTATATATGCATTTCTAAGCGATTTTTGTACTTTTATGTCGTATTTTGGTTTATGTTGGGGAATTCCCTTATCCCTTAATTGAATTTGAGTTAAATAAACAAATTTTAAGCCCTGGTTATGGATCCAGGTGGCCTCGTTTACTGTTTATATAACCTGTCACCTTTTACTAGATCTGACAACCCCCCTGATCTAATTATTCTGTAGGTAATATTTATTGTAATTGGTGACAGTCCATCCTTTTGAACTAAAAAACTCATAAAACACCTTAGTTTTCAGATATTCCCGGTTTAAGACCTATAGAACCCTCTTTACATGTAATATGACCTGGTACTCCCTTGGTCCATATGGTAACCCTCCTAGTAGGGATATTCTATGCCTAATATTGTTGATACTTGTTAGTAGTTAACCCTTCTTAAGAATAAATTCATAAAATGTCATGATTTTCAAGAATTTACCAAAAATATGGGTTATTATGGAACCTCCATTAAATTTCGAAAACATTTATTTGACAGCTTGAATTATATGTAGTTATGTACTTTCGTTATTTTTTGTTGGACTACGTGGGTCAATTTTTTATTTATACATCCTATCTTGTTTTTAATAAGTCTACCAACTATTTTTTGCAAAAAACCCGAAATTTTTATCCCAATTATCAGTCATTTTTCATAAATTAATACAGAAAATGTTAGTTTTCATGGTTCGAAAACAATTACTTGACAAACTGTATGTATAAGTCGAGGACTGAACGAGAACAAGCCTAGCGACGAAACAGTTATGCTGTTTAGCTTCTACGAGTACCTTTTTGAAATCCATCCAGACTTCACAGAGATCTTAATGTATGCGCATGATTGTACGATCTTGGATCGGCACAGATAGTCGATTACTTAGTGCAGTTCTTCCATCTGAGAAATATGAAAATATTCGCCGCTTCATACACTAGCAGTCAATCTTTTTACCACTTAGTCGGTTGAAATGAAGTGTAAAGTTCTATACCATGTTTAAATAGACCGTGCATGCCACATCTATTTGCGACAAGAACGGAAGTAGAAACAAATCTCCTCAAGTCGCTGGCCGGCCACACTTGTCACTGAGTGCACCCCTATTTATATTATCTCCATGATATGATACCTACTGTTTATCGCCGAGTCCGAACGTCGTGTTCTAAGACACCACCAGTAGAGAAGTTTTACAAACGAAATGTCGCCAAAAATTACGCTGAGTTGTATTTTGCCGTCGTTGAAAATTTCTTGTTGCCTAGCTTGAGAATCGAACCTGGGCATTCGGCGTGCAAGGCGGGTGTGCATACCATTGCATCACGGTGGCACACTATGGGTGCTGACAAAGAAATCTTGTTGACCTCTTACAATGACCTGATGAGGATGACTTTTTTCGATTTGAAAAGTATACTCAGCTGCTGAGGATGACTTTTTCCAACATTAAAAGTATCCTCAGCTGCTGAGAATGACTTTTTCCAACAGGAAAAGTATCCTCAACTGCTGAAGATGACTTTTTCCAATATTGTATAGATTTAGAACAGTACCTTGAGCTGAGATGGCCAATAGGGCCATCTACTCTACAGTAGACGGCCAAAAGGGGCCATCTACTCTACAGTAGACGGCCAATAGGGCCATCCACTCCACAATAGACGGCCAATAGGGCCATCCACTTCACAATAGACGGCCAAGAGTTCCATCTACTCTATAGTAGACGGCCAATAGGGCCATCTACTCCACAGTAGACGGCCAATAGTTCCACCTACTCTATAGTGGACGGCCAATAGTTCCACCTACTCTACAGTAGACGGCCAATAGTGCCATCTACTCTACAGTGAACGACCAATAGTGCCATCTACTCTACAGTAGACGGCCAATAGGACCATCTACTCTATAGTAGACGACCAACAAGGCCATCTACTCTACAGTAGACTGCCAATAGGGCCATCTACTCTATAGTAGACCAATAGTGCCATCTACTCTACAGTGGACGGCCAACAGGTCCATCTACTCTAAAGTAGACGGCCAATAGGGTCATCTACTCTACAGTAGACTGCCAATAGGGCCATCTACTCCACAATAGACGGCCAATAGTTCCACCTACTCTATAGTAGACCGCCAATAGGACCATGTACTCTATAGTAGACGGCTAAGAGGGCATCTACTCTACAGTGGACGGTCAATAGGGCCATCTACTCTAAAGTAGACGGCCAATAGGGTCATCTACTCTACAGTAGACTGCCAATAGGGCCATCTATTCTACAGTAGACTGCCAATAGGGCCATCTACTCTGCAGTAGAAGGCCAATAGGGTCATCTACTCTATAGTAGACTGCTAAAAGGGCCATCTACTCTATAGTAGATGGTCAATAGGGCCACCTATAGTAGACGACCAATAGTGCCATCTACTCTACAGTGGACGGCCAATAGGGCCATCTACTCTACAGCAGACGGCCAATAGGGCCATCTACTCTACAGTAGACGGCCAATAGGGCCATCTACTCTACAGTAGACGGCCAATAGGGCCATCTACTCTACAGTAGACGGCCAATAGGGCCATCTACTCTACAGTAGACGGCCAATAGGCCATGTGTTCTACCGTAGACGGCCAATAGGGCCATCTAGTCTACAGTAGACGGCCAATAGGGCCATCTACTCTACAGTAGACGGCCAATAGGGCCATCTACTCTACAGTAGACGGCCAATAGGGCCATCTACACTACAGTCGACGGCCAATGGGGTCATCTACTCTACAGTAGACGGCCAATAGGCCATGTGTTCTACCGGAGACGGCCAATAGGGCCATCTACTCCACAATAGACGGCCAATAGTTCCACATACTCTATAGTAGACGGCCAATGGGGCCATCTACTCTATAGTAGATGGCCAATAGGGCCACCTATAGTAGACTGCCAATAGGGCCACCTATAGTAGACGGTCAATAGGGCCATCTACTCTACAGTGGACGGCCAATAGGGCCATCTACTCTACAGTAGACGGCCAATAGGGCCATCTACTCTACAGTAGACGGCCAATAGGCCCATCTACTCTACAGTAGACGGCCCCTAGTGCCATCTACTCTACAGTAGACGGCCAATAGGTCCATCTAGTCTACAGTAGACGGCCAATAGAGCCATCTACTCTACAGTAGACGGCAATAGGGCCATCTACACTACAGAAGCAGCCAATAGGGCCATCTACTCTACAGTAGACGGCCAAAAGAACCATCTACACTACAGTCGACGGCCAATAGGGTCATCTACTCTACAGTAGACGGCCAATAGGCCATGTGTTCTACCGTAGACGGCCAATAGGGC
Organism: Musca autumnalis; assembly: GCF_047663935.1. Taxonomy (NCBI): domain Eukaryota; kingdom Metazoa; phylum Arthropoda; class Insecta; order Diptera; family Muscidae; genus Musca; species Musca autumnalis. The sequence goes on along the minus strand of NW_027411866.1, from coordinate 212,936,640 downwards.
CATCTACTCCACAATAGACGGCCAATAGTTCCACCTACTCTATAGTAGACGGCCAATAGGGCCATCTACTCTATAGTAGATGGCCAATAGGGCCACCTATAGTAGACGGTCAATAGAGCCATCTACTCTACAGTGGACGGCCAATAGGGCCATCTACTCTACAGTAGACGGCCAATAGGGCCACCTATAATAGACGGTCAATAGGGCCATCTACTCTACAGTCGACGGCCGATAGGATCATCTACTCTACAGTAGACGGCCAATAGGCCATGTGTTCTACGGTAGACGGCCAATAGGGCCATCTACTCCACAATAGACGGCCAATAGTTCCACCAACTCTATAGTAGACGGCCAATAGGGCCACCTATAGTAGACGGTCAATAGGGCCATCTACTCTAAAGTAGACTGCAATTAGGGTCATATACTCTACAGTAGATTGCCAATAGGGCCATCTACTCTACAGTAGACTGCCAATAGGGCCTTCTACTCTACAGTAGACGGCCAATAGGGCCATCTACTCTAAAGTAGACTGCAATTAGGGTCATCTACTCTACAGTAGATTGCCAATAGGGCCATCTACTCTACAGTAGACTGCCAATAGGGCCATCTACTCTACAGTAGACTGCCAATAGGGCCATCTACTCTACAGTAGACGGCCAATAGGGCCGTCTACTCTATAGTAGATTGCCAATAGGGCCATCTACTCTACAGTAGATTGCCAATAGGGCCATCTACTCTACAGTAGACGGCCAATAGGGCCATCTACTCTAAAGTAGACTGCCAATAGGGCCATCTACTCTAAAGTAGACTGCCAATAGGGCCATCTACTCTAAAGTAGACTGCCAATAGGGCCATCTACTCTACAGTAGATTGCTAATAGGGCCATCTGCTCTACAGTAGACTGCCAATAGGGCAATCTACTCTATAGTAGACGGTCAATCGAGCCATCTATTCTATAGTAGACGATCAATAGGGCCATCTACTCTACAGTAGACTGCCAATAGGGCCATCTACTCTACAGTAGACGGCCAATAGGGCCATCTACTCTATAGTAGACTGCTAAAAGGGCCATCTACTCTACAGTAGACTGCCAAAAGGGCCATCTATAGTAGACGGCCAATAGTTCCACCTACTCTATAGTAGACGGCCAATAGGGCCATCTACTCTACAGTAGACGACCAATAGGGCCATCTACTCTAGAGTATACGGCCAATATATTACTCCACAGTAGGCGGCGAAGAGGGACATCCGTAGAACCGGGGTAGTACGTCCGATCATGTGCCATCGTGGGATTTAAGTGACTTTTTGCCATTACTTCACTGGGTCTGGATGTATCCTTGGTGAGTTCTAGCGACCTAAAGAATTCAATCCAGGATTGTATTTTAGTTGTAGCTATTTTTTGCATTCCTTAAGCTTATCCTTTTACGTCTACCAGGAACCGTTGAAGGATTTTTGCTATTATTTTCGTAGCGTAGACCTTCATAATGGTGTATAGTTTTGCTTCGAGCGCGTCAAACTTCTCAATATTCTAAAAACTGTATCAAGAATGGATACAACTTTTTCTATATCTTCTGCCGTGTCATCTGTGCCCTGTTGAACTTTTTCTAGTTCGTTTTTTTAGGTTGCGATAACATTTAATGGACAGATATGTTGTAGCCAATGACCTCCTGACAAGCCTAAAGTTCTCCGAGTTGGAACTGACTCTGTTGTTGTTGTAGTAGTAGCATAGAAACGTACGTAGAAGCTTAGGATTGATGCTGGGTTGGCAGCCGCTTGGTTGTAAACTCTGTTATCCAACCCTGTACTTCGTTTTCGTAAACTTAGGGCAGCAGGATCCGCAGGTTATCTGAACCGATTATAGACTTCTTCAATTTGATCTACACGACCTTTAGCATGAGTTTAGTTGTGCGAATGGCCCTTCTATCCACATATTATCTACCTGCTTTTCGGCATAGTCGATGTCATATTGTTACACATTCTCCCGAGTGCTTGTACTCCGGCCTGAGTTATTACGAGAACTAGGCTCTTTCCATTATTATTTGATGACTTGGTATCGATTACGGATCTGGATGTTTCCATTGGGTTGATTGGCCTTTGATTTCAATGTCACAGCCATAGACCCATGATTCGTCACCAGATACGATCTTTTTGAGGTAATCTGGATCGTCGTTGACGAGGTTCAACAACTTCTGAGCAATGTCCATGTGACCTTGTCCCAAGGTAGTGAAATGCCTGAAGAGGTTTCGTTACCGAGCCATCAAATACTAATGGAAATAGCCTAGATCTAGCTATAACTTAGACCGGAGTAAAAGCACACGGGGGAATTGGGGAACAAGATGAGATCGACGATGCCAAGTCAAGTTTGATGATGGGCTATATAGATCCACGTTTTGGTATAGCCCCCATTTAACGGTACCGAATTAAGGTATTTTGAGGGTTTTATCTACATTTTTTAGACCACATTTTTGGACTACAAATTGCCAAGATAGGTCCACGTTTTGGTATAGCCTCCATATAACGGTACCTCTTGATTTAAGAGACCAAAAAAATTTTGCGCCAAAAATGGTGAAGATAGGTCCACATTTTGGAAAAGGTCCCATATAACGGTTCCTTCCGATTTAAGTTATTTTAGCTCCATTTTTTGACCGAATTAGTTAAAATTTGACATTTGAGGTTCTCTATGACCAAAAAGCTTCTCTTCTAAAAATTGTCATTGGCTCCAATTTGTCACTTGGAGATTCATGAGATCAAAAAATGTCTACACCAAAAATGCTGTAGATAGGACGATGTTTTCATATAGGCCCCATATAACGGTACCTCCCGATTTAAAGTATTTTGAGGCTTTTAGCTTCATTTTCTGACCGAATTAGCTGAAATTTGACATTTGAGGATCCCAATGACCAAATTGCCAATATAGGTCCACGTTTTGGTGTAGCCCCCATATAAGAGTACCGCCCGATTTCAAGTATTAAGACGTTTTTAGCTACCGTCGTACTTACCGTCTTTTAACTTTTTTATTTTTTTCTGCAGTGCCTCAAAAATGACATGACCTTAGGTAATAAATTTCACATTGAAAGTGAAAACCCCATGTAAACTAACTATGATATCCACACATACATGTGTGTTTAGATTTTACACATGCAAAGTCAAGCCTATTTCTGCTAATACCCAAAGACATTAGCAAGTTTATATTAGATGAGACACCTTTTTTTGTTCATTTCCCTCCCCAAATATATTTTCCTTTTTGCCTGCGTTTCAAAGCCACCCACAACTATTTCTTATAATATCCTGACGTATATCATGTAACCTGACAAGCAGCTTAAATATTTTTTTCTGCAGTCGTGATTTAAATCCTCAGACAAGGTTTTATGCCTGGCCTACGCTCGTAATGATAATCCCTGCAACAGACACTTGATGACCTACCTTGAACTGTTTGCTTGTCCACTGTCATCTGAGTGATGAGTGAGGTAAACAGAATGTAATTTTTTTGTAATGCCATCCTATGGCCTTATTTTGGTTTGAATTTCAAAATACAGCTCGACAAAATGTATGACTGAACCAATATAAAATTTCAAATTTTTGTTCGTAATTTAATATACTCTAATTTTTCAATCTATAACCCCATTTTGATCCAATTTCACTTTCATTTTTTTTTAATATTTTCAATTTATAGAAATTTCTTATTTATTTTAAAAAATAGGTCCAACCAATAAATTTTGTGGGCAAATATTTTATCAGCAAGCAATATTGCATTTCACACACACACACAACCGCATTACAGATTGCGGGGTATATTTATTTTGTAGCTTTAATTAATGAATTGGCAAATAAATTTGATACACAGTTAATATAAAAAAAGTTAATGTTACCCGAAAGGTAAACATTGGCCAACAATTCAGCCACCAACCCAACAGCCTACCTCCACCACCACTAGCAAACAATTTGTCAACTTTTTTTGTTTTGTGTTGCTGTCATTCCAATAATGACAATTCATTAACACCGCTGTTGTTGTTGCTGTGTCTGTCATCATCATATCATTCACACGCCTCTTTCTCAAATAAAACTTTTTCTATCCCAGGTAAATAAATTGGCAACGACAACTCATCGATTGAATCGATTAACACTCACTCACACTTACTCAACCAACCACCTCAGATACTGTGCGAATTCATCGAACGTGCGTATAATCGATGTGTGAATAATGTTGATTATATTAATTATCCGTTTAATGTAATTTAAGCTTCATCATTGTTGTCACATGTGAGGCGATTGTAATGACGGGTTTCTTTCTTCGTTTGGCATGCTAAGTTCCTTATTTCAGCGGAAACATATTGACAACAATTGGTATTGATTAGGTGGGGGTAATAGGAAGCAACAAAAACGTAAGGAAGGAACTACCGGACCTCACAGTTGCCTTCTAATGATGTAATGACCACTTCTTTCAGAAAGAAAATTGGTTTCAGGAGTCCATTTTTGAAAGAAGGTGTGCTCCTATCGACCCTTTGTGAAATAAAGTGTGCGTCTTTAGAGATTTGCTGAAGCCTGGACATTTTTGGAAAGAAAAAGTTCTCATATGTACCCATTCTGAATGAAAACGTGATCCTACGTACCCTTCCGAAATGAAAGATTTCTGCTATGAACCCTTTCGGATGGATTGGGTGTTCCTATGGACCCTTTTGAAAAGAAAGGATTCTTCTATGGACTCTTTCCGAAAAATGGGTGATGCTATGAACCATTTCTTAAAGAAAGGGTGCTCCTTAGACACTTTCTGAAAGAAAGGACATTTCCGAAGAAACAGTGTATCTATGAGCTCTTTCGGAAAGAAAGGGTAGGAACATCCTTTCTGAAAGAAAGAATTCTTCTATGGACCCTTTCGAAAAAAGTTGCTCCTATTAACCTATTCTGAAAGAAAGGGGGTTCCTATGGACCCTTTCTGAAGGAAATTTTGCACTTATGTACCTTTCTAAAAAAGGGGCCTTATGGACCCTTTCGGAAAGAAAAAGTGCCACTATGGACCCTTTCTGAAAGAAAGGGTGCTTCCAACCACCCTTTCTAAAGAAAGGGTGCTCATATGGACCCTCTCTGAAGAAAAGGGTGCTCCAATGGAACCTTTCTGAAAGAAATGGTGCTGCTATCGACCCTTTCTGAAAGATGGGTGCTCCTATGGACCCTTTCTGAAAGAAGGGTGCTCCTATGGAACCTTTCTGAAATAAATAGTGCACTTATGAGCTCTTTCGGAAAGAAATGGTGCTCCTATATACACTTTCTGAAGGAAAGGATGCTCCTATGGGTTCTTTCGGAAAGAAAGAATTCTTTTATGGACCCTTTCGAAAAAAGTTGCTGCTATTAACCCATTCTGAAAGAAAGGGGGCTACTGTGGACCCTTTCTGAAGGAAATGTTGCTGTTATGTACCTTTCTAAAAGAAAGGGAACCTTTCGGAAAGAAAAAGTGTTCTGCAAGAAAAGGTGCTTTCAAAGACCCTTTCCGAAAGAAAGGGTGCTTTCAAAAACCCTTTCCGAAAGAAAGGGTGCTCATATGGACCCTTTCTGAAGAAAAGGGTGCTCCTATGTACCCTTTCTGAAAGAAATGGTGCTGCTATCTACCTTTTCTGAAAGAAGGGTGCTCCTATGTACCCTTTCTGAAATAAATAGTGCACCTATGAGCTCTTTCGGAAAGGAAGGGTGCTCCTATTACCCTTTCTGAAAGAAAGAATTCTTCTATGGACCCTTTCGAAAAAAATTGCTCCTATTAACCCATTCTGAAAGAAAGGGGACTCCCTTTCGAAAAGAAAAAGTGCCCCTATGGACGCGTTCTGAGAGAAAGGGTGCTTCCAAAGATCCTTTCTGTAGGAAAGGGTGCTTCCAAAGATCCTTTCTGTAAGAAAGGGCTCTTCCAAAGACCCTTTCTAAATGCACCCCAAAGATCCTTTCTGTAAGAAAGGGTGCTCCCAAAGATCCTTTCTGTAAGAAAGGGTGCTTCCAAAGATCCTTTCTGTAAGAAAGGGTGCTTCCAAAGATCCTTTCTGTAAGAAAGGGTGCTTCCAAAGATCCTTTCTGTAAGAAAGGGTGCCTCCAAAGATCCCTTCTGTAAGAAAGGGTGCTTCCAAAGATCCTTTCTGTAAGAAAGGGTGCTTCCAAAGATCCTTTCTGTAAGAAAGGGTGCTTCCAAAGATCCTTTCTGTAAAAAAGGGTGCTTCCAAAGATCCTTTCTGTAAGAAAGGGTGCTTCCAAAGATCCTTTCTGTAAGAAAGGGTGCTTCCAAAGATCCTTTCTGTAAGAAAGGGTGCTTCCAAAGATCCTTTCTGTAAGAAAGGGTGCTTCCAAAGATCCTTTCTGTAAGAAAGGGTGCTTCCAAAGATCCTTTCTGTAAGAAAGGGTGCTTCCAAAGATCCTTTCTGTAAGAAAGGGTGCTTCCAAAGATCCTTTCTATAAGAAAGGTCGCTTCCAAAGATCCTTTCTGTAAGAAAGGGTGCTTCCAAAGATCCTTTCTGTAAGAAAGGGTGCTTCCAAAGATCCTTTCTGTAAGAAAGGGTGCTTCCAAAGATCCTTTCTGTAAGAAAGGGTGCTTTCAAAGATCCTTTCAGTAAGAAAGGGTGCTTCCAAAGATCGTTTCTGTAAGAAAGGGTGCTTCCAAAGATCGTTTCAGTAAGAAAGTGTGCTTCCAAAGATCCTTTCTGTAAGAAAGGGTGCTTCCAAAGATCCTTTCTGTTAGAGAGGGTGCTTCTAAAGATCCTTTCTGTAAGAAAGGGTGCTTCTAAAGATCCTTTCTGTAAGAAAGGGTGCTTCCAAAGATCCTTTCTGTTAGAGAGGGTGCTTCTAAAGATCCTTTCTGTAAGAAAGGGTGCTTCTAAAGATCCTTTCTGTAAGAAAGGGTGCTTCCAAAGATCCTTTCTGTAAGAAAGGGTGCTTCCAAAGATCCTTTCTGTAAGAAAGGGTACTTCCAAAGATCCTTTCTGTAAGAAAGGGTGCTTCCAAAGATCCTTTCTGTAAGAAAGAGTGCTTCCAAAGATCCTTTCTGTAAGAAAGGGTACTTCCAAAGATCCTTTCTGTAAGAAAGGGTGCTCCTATGGTCCCTTTCTAAAAGAAAGGGTGCTCCTATGGTCCCTTTCTAAAAGAAAGGGTTCTCCTATGGTCCCTTTCTAAAAAAAGGGTGCTCTATGGTCCCTTTCTAAAAAAAGGGTGCTTCTATGGTCCCTTTCTAAAAGAAAGGGTGCTCCTATGGTCCCTTTCTAAAAGAAAGGGTGCTCCTATGGTTCCTTTCTAAAAGAAAGGGTGCTCCTATGGTCCCTTTCTAAAAGAAAGGGTGCTCCTATGGTCCCTTTCTAAAAGAAAGGGTGCTCCTATGGTCCCTTTCTAAAAGAAAGGGTGCTCCTATGGTCCCTTTCTAAAAGAAAGGGTGCTCCTATGGTCCCTTTCTAAAAGAAAGGGTGCTCCTATGGTCCCTTTCTAAAAGAAAGGGTGCTCCTATGGTCCCTTTCTAAAAGAAAGGGTTCTTCCAAAGAACTATGGACCCTTTCGAAAGAATGTGTGCTCCTATAGACCCCCTCTGAAAGAAAAGGTGCTCCTTTGAACCTTTCTAAAAGAAGGGGTTCTCCTATGGACCCTTACGGAAAGAAAGGTTGCTCCAAGGGACCCTTTCGGAAAGGAAAAGAGTTCCTATGGACCATTTCTGAAAGAAAGGGTGCTCCAAAAGGGTGCTTGTCTAGAACCTTTCTAAAAAAGGTGGTTGTATACAACCTTTCCAAACTAAAGGGTGCTTGTCTAGACCCTTTCTAAAAGAAAAGGGTGCTTGTCTAGACCCTTTTTAAAAGAAAGCGTGCTTGTCTAGACCCTTTCTAAAAGAAAGGGTGCTTGTCTAGACCCTTTCTAAAAGAAATGGTGCTTGTCTAGACCCTTTCTAAAAGAAAGGGTGTTTGTCTAGACCCTTTCTAGAAGAAAGGGTGCTTGTCTAGACCCTTTCTAAAAGAAAGGGTGCTTGTCCAGACCCTTTCTAAAAGAAAGGGTGCTTGTCCAGACCCTTTCTAAAAGAAAGGGTGCTTGTCTAGACCCTTTCTAAAAGAAAGGGTGCTTGTCTAGACCCTTTCTAAAAGAAAAGGGTGCTTGTCTAGACCCTTTCTAAAAGGAAGGGTTTTTGTCTAGACCCTTTCTAAAAGGAATGGTGTTTGTCTAAACCCTTTCTAAAAGGAATGGTGTTTGTCTAAACCCTTTCTAAAAGGAATGGTGTTTGTCTAAACCCTTTCTAAAAGAAAGGCTGCTTTTTTGACCCTTTCTAAAAGAAAGGGTGCTTGTCTAGACCCTTTCTAAAAGAAAGGGTGATTGTCTATACCCTTTCTAAAAGAAAGGGTGCTTGTCTAGACCCTTTCTAATAGAAAGGGTGCTTGTCTAGACCCTTTCTAAAATCAAGGGTGCTTGTCTAGACCCTTTCTAAAATCAAGGGTGCTTGTCTAGACCCTTTCTAAAAGAAAGGGTGCTTGTCTAGACCCTTTCTAAAAGAAAGGGTGCTTGTCTAGACCCTTTCTAAAAGAAAGGGTGCTTGTCTAGACCCTTTCTAAAAGAAAGGGTGCTTGTCTAGACCCTTTCTAAAAGAAAGGGTGCTTGTCTAGACCTTTTCTTAAAGAAAGTGTGTTCCTATGGACCCTTTTTGAACAAAGGCCTCAATTGCTATTTGATTTGTATTCCTGAAAGGGGTTTTTTATCTAATGACGACCTCAAGTGGCCTTCTATCCATAGGAAATATCTTTTTGTTTTATTTTGCCAAAAAATGCGAACAATTATTGCAGTTTTGAACTTGACTAAAAAATCTCGTGTGCGTGTGTCTGTTTGTTTATGACGCTTTATAAATCATGCATGTTTATATAAACACACTTGTGCCAAGAACACCATAATTCTTTGGTTTGGTTCGCTCGCTGGTGTTGCTTGGTCTTCGTTGTTGTTGCTTTTGCTTAGATTGCGTTTGAAAATAATTTAATAAATTATTGTAATTAAATTGAATAACGCCACTATACCAACAACATGGTAATGTTAAGCAATAGACCAGAGAAGAACCCCCCACAGATTGAGCTAGCTACCAAACCAATCAAATGACTAGCAGGCAGACAGGCAGGCTGCCAGAACCGAGGAATATAGATTCGTCATCATCGTAGCTATGAAGCTATGACACATCCATCCACACTGATAAAACAAATTCAAAAAATTGTTTGTTTATAGAAATGTACGGATGTGTGAGTGTGTGTTTGTGCATATATTTAAGTGTGACGACTATCCTAATTGACCGTCTGACCGACAAGTCAATATTTCTCATTTCATTTAGTAGAACGGGTTGGGGGGGGCTTGTTTTGAGGCCCCCTCAATTAAGCATATGACTATAATTACACTGACAGTCATAACAACAGCTGCACTACGACGACCACGACATCATCATCGACAATTTATGGCTTTTAAGGGAACACAAGAGGGAATCTCTAATAGAGAGAATAGTTTGTCGGTCGGTTGTTTGTAAACAAAATCAAGGCGTTAACATTGGCGCCTAATGAAAGCCTAATTGTAATTGGTAGACGGTTTTTTTTTTTCTTGTTTCAATATACGTATGTATGTGTGTAAGAGTGTTTGTGTAACAGTTATTTAGCGAAAGTGTATTAATTAAAGAGCAATTATTTTTTGACATAGTTAAAATGGTACAAATATTTGTAATAAACTAGAATAAATAAGGCAAACTACAATTTATAAATTGGGATTTTTTATTTTTTTATGAGAATGATGGGCAAATAAACGAAAAATATTTTGTCGATTGATTATGATTTCTATGAAATAATACAACATCAGATTGACATCCTTTTTAATTCCCACTAAAATCTGAATATTCCTTGTCAGGGATGGGACAACGGCTTTGATCAGTTGTACATAACATCAACCATTTCCCTGATTTGTTGCTTTGAATTTTAATTATTTATTAATTTTCTGCATCTGATTCAAACGTAAATTATCAATTAGATGGAACGTAATTCATATTTAAAATATCTTATACTTCAGTTGAAGCATAACCTTTTATATTGCAATTAAATCATTCGTATCCTAACCACAAAAGTTTGTTTAGGATATTTTATGCATATTTACATTTCTATTTAGAATTTGCAATTACTTGCGGTTTTGAATGTAAATATTGTATATTACCACTTACAAAACCCACTCCTTATCACATTCACCACTCTTTGATAAAACATTGTCTGAATGAGATTTCCATTCATGTGGTATGCATGCGGTCAATGGTAATTCTGAGAATTCTGTTATTCTATGATTTTTTTTTTTCTTCTTAACAATTTATAAAACATATGTATGAATGGATAATAATTTTAGAAGGAATATTGAAATTTAAATAAGAATTAATAAGAATTTTTCGATAATAAGAACAACACTGTACAACAAACATTTTATAACAACATATTATTAACACTGTGTGTAACTTTTTGTGTCATGGAAAATTTACCACATACCGACACCGCAGCGTGATAGAAGACGAAAAATAAGAAGACACGTGTCTCGGCGTTTTTCTCTGTTACTTCGAATTTCGCGGTTATGGGCCCACAAAAGACCTGAGGCCTTGATGTCAAAAACGACCATTTTGTCAGGCTCATATCTTCTAAACCGCTAAGAATTTTGGTTTACTCGTGGAGGCAAAGTTGTAGCTCTCATCTTAAAGAATAATAATTGTGAAGACATAAAATCCATTCAACCTTATCTTCAAGGTCAAAATCGTGAAGGTCAAGTTTCCATTATATTTTTTTCTCAGATTTTGGCCTACAGATATCAAACCGATCAAAATTGAATCAAACAACCAACTACAAAAATGTACCTTAGATCTCAATAAACAACTTTCTAGAACATACGAACCCTGTAAAAATAGTTCTTAAAGGTCAAAATAGCAAAACAAATGCAATTTTTATTTTCTTTTTTCGGTTTCTGCTCCATAGAAATTAAACCATTCAAAATTCAAGAAAACATTCAACCACAATAATGTAGCGAATATATCAGTATACAACTTTGTGGAACATCAGAGCCCACTACGAACTGTTCTTAAAGGTCAAAATAGCAAAAAACTTTAGAAAATATTCGATTTTTATACATTTTTCTCGGATTCTGGTCCATAGATACCGAACCGTGCAAAATTCAAGAATAGAAAGAACTACAAAAATTTACCTCAGATGTCAGTTAACAACTTCCTAGAACATATGAACATTCTAGGAACGGTCCTTCATGTTCAAAATTCACTAACAATTATATTATGGTTAATGCTCAGGTCTGGAAATAACAAACTGTTCAACACTCTAGAAAATTTGAAAGGTTTGTTATTTACGGACCTGACCAGGAAAGAATGGGTGAAACTAATGGAATTTTGATCTTAAAGGGCCGCTCCTAGAATGTTCATATGTTCTAGAAAGTTGTTAACTGAGAACTAAGGTATGTTTTTGTAGTTGCTTGTTTTCTTGAATTTTGAACGGCTCGGTATCTATGGACCAGAAGCGGAGAAAAAAGTATAAAAATCGAATATTTTCTAAAGTTTTTTGCTATTTTGACCTTTATGAACAGTTCGTAGTGGGCTCTGATGTTCCACAAAGTTGTATACTGATATATTCGCTACATTATTGTGGTTGAATGTTTTCTTGAATTTTGAATGATTTAATTTCTATGGAGCAGAAACCGAAAAAAGAAAATAAAAATTGGATTTGTTTTGCTATTGTTTATTGAGATCTAAGGTACATTTTTGTAGTTGGTTGTTTGATTCAATTTTGATCGGTTTGGTATCTGTAGGCCAAAATCTGAGAAAAAATTATAACGGAAACTTGACCTTAACGATTTTGACCTTGAAGATAAGGTTGAATGGATTTTATGTCTTCACAATTATTATTCTTTAAGATGAGAGCTACAACTTTGCCTCCACGAGTAAACCAAAATTCTTAGCGGTTTAGAAGATATGAGCCTGACAAAATGGTATTTTTTGACATCAAGGCCTCAGGTCTTTGGGGGCCCATAACCGCGATATTCGAAGTAACAGGGAAAAACACCGAGACGCGTGTCTTCTTATTTTTCGTCTTCTATCACGCTGCGGTGTCAGAATGTGGTTAATTTTTTTCGTGTCACACAGTGTAATAGAAGGTTTTGACCCGTGTAAAGGCAGAGAAAATTTTCGCCACAAATATTCATCCGTTATCTTAGTTCGTCCAAACATATGGGGAGTACGAACCCTAAATGCCAAATTATAGCTAATTCGATTATAAAATGTGACTAAAAATATCAAAATACCTGTAATCGGCCGGTACAGTTATATGGGGCTATACCAAAACGTGGAAAGATTTGCCCATCATGGAACTTGACTTGCGTGCAAACGAAAGATACATCTTCCCAAAATTTCAGCGTCATATCTCCATTGTTGTGAATGCTAGAGTGATAGGGTGATATTTTATGAAATTGCAGTAGTGGGTTGTTGTTGTTGTTGTAAAAGTGTTTTTTTTTTTATTATGTTTGTATGTTCCAGTTCCAGAAAAATGGCTGCTTCGATGGGATGTAGCCACAGATCCACTGGAGTAAGATGGGTAGGCTTGGCGGGGCAGTTGAAAGGGTATTCTGAGTCGTACGGGCCCATGCCGCATACTAGGCAGATGTCTTGTACGGCGCGATCGATTTCCGCCCAATAAGAATTTAGGGGAGTGCAATATTCCGAGCGTAGTTGAGCCAAAACTACTCTGGTTTGTCGTGGCAGCTGACGCTCCTCAGCTGCGATAGATGGGGAATGTACTCAGAGTACTTTATTCACACTATAATTGCTTAAGGCCTTGGCAACTGCGTCCGTGTGAATGCTATTCAAACCTGCTTGATATGCTTGTTGATCTAGGGGTTCTCTCCTGTATCGTTGGACCTCTCCCTCTAGATATCCTTCCTGATCTGCCTGAATGTGTCGGGTCTACCCACAAGATGGTGATTGGGATGGCTCACACGGTAACATCCAAGCAGGTACTGCAACGAAAGCATCTCATTGTGTTGCTTTACTGGAAGAATCTTTGCCTCCTCATGTAGATGGTCCACTGAAGACTTGCTCTCAGGGCGGCATTCTGGCAAATTTGAATCTTTTTCCAATTCGTATCACATAATCTCGGGGACCAGACTGGAGCCGCATAGCTTACCACAGACCGACCAATCGCGTTATATGTGGTCAACAAGGTTTCTTTATCTGCACCCCAATTGCTGCCGGCTAGGGACTTGTTCCTACTTTTCAGCTTGTGGCAGATAGGTGTGGCGTATGCGCACAACGTGAATGTAGTGTCGAATGTGACCCCTAAAAATTTTAGGGCAGTTTGTGGTCGGAATTCGGCTACCTTCGACCACGACATTCAATTCACGTCCAAACTGCGCTGTCTATGTGGTGAACAGAGTGGCTGTAGATTTTGTGGCGGAAATCTACATATTCCTCGAATGGAAAAAGGTGGTAAGATCGGTTAAATGGTTGTTCAGTCTCTCACATTTGTCATCAAGATAGGTACCCGACGCCAGAATCGTGCAATCATTCGCATGCGTTACGATCTCGATGCCATCTGGAGTGGGCGGAATACAGGAGAGGTAGAGGTTAAACAGTTCCGGAGATTCACCCCACCTTGGGGGAATACCTGTTTCACTATACGGGGTTTGGACTTCTTATTCCTGAATTCCACGTACGACTGGTGTCCACACATATAGTTGACTATCCAACGTTTCAAGCATGGCCGGATGGTTGTTTGCTCAATGTCCTCAAACAGCGTGGAGTGCCTGACTGTATCAAAGGCTTTTGATAAGTCAAGCTCCACCATCTCTGTTCTATCGCACGGTCGTCTCTGGTTGAGTCCTTGACAGATATATGTGGTAATGGCGTGCGGCGCTGTTGTCGTGTTGCTTACGGAATCCATGCTGATGATCGGCAACTTGATAGCTATTTCTGATACTGGGGAGTACTAAGGCCTCAAGTGTCTTTGCTACGGGCGACAAAAGCGAAATCGGCCTGTACGATTCACTTTTGCTGGCATCCTTGCCTGGCTTCCGTAGTGGGACGACCCTGTCCATTTTCCAGACTTCGGGAACAACGAGGGTGGCTAGCGACAAGTTGAGAACTTTAGTGAGATACTCCACTCCCGGCTCATCCAGCTGATTCAGCATTACAATGGAGATTCCATCAGGGCCCAACGCTTTGGATGATTTAGCGTTCCTGATGGCATTGGCAACATCATCCATTGTAAATTGTGGTGGTTCATCCTCGGCAGGAAGAGATCTGATGCGACGTAATTCTCTTCTCTTCGCCCTGTCACTCTCGGGATGCTCGACAAACTGTCGATTGAAATTACTTGCGCGCCTCTTCGGGTCAGTCAACATAACGTCGCCAAACGTGACTGAGGACCTATCTTTCCTTCTTCCAGGGTTCGAGAGTGACTTAACCGTTACCCACGATTCACCTATTCGGCTCCAATGTTGCAGCTCTTCAGATGATTTAACCATTTGTTCCGCTTATGCTCGCCGACCAGCCTGTTAACTTCCAGTGTCAGCTCCCTGACTCTGGAGTCATTTGGGTTGGCACGACGAAGCTCATCACGCTCATTTGCTAATCCCGTCGCCTCTGCTTCAAAGTTTGGTCTTACTTCGGGCATTCGACCAGCAGGGATATGGCGAGCGGCTGCAGCAGTGATGATGTCTCGGAACGTCCTTTCCGCTACCCGAACATCAGAATGATTGGGCAATTCTCTGAAGCGGTGATTGGTGAACACTCTGAAACCCGGCCAATCAGCCTTCTTATGATTGACGAACGTGCGGCGTTCAGAGGTGGTCTGCTAACGGAGAAAATTATGGGGAGATGGGAATGACGGGTTGCCAGGTAACGTCATTCGTCAGACCAGGTGACACGATGGTTATGTCTGGCGAACTGTGACACTCTCCTCTAATTCTGGTAGGGGCGTCCTCATTTACCGTGCAAAACGTAGAGCTATCAATCTGCTCAGCCAGCGCTGTACCTCTCTGGTCGTTTCCGAGGGCCGAATGCCACATAGCATGATGCGCATTAAAGTCCCCCAGGACCAGACGATTATGACCTTCCAAAAGAGGCCTAATGCCAGGCCCGTAATGCGAGATACAGCTATTTCTCGGCGGGATGTATACGTTCAGCAACTCTATCTCGGCAGTTCCACACCTGACTGCTACCCCCAAAGATTCCATGTACGGGTCATTAGAGACAGGCTCAAGCGAGATAGGTCTGTATTGGACAGACTGGTGCAATAGGAAAGCTAATCCCCCACCTCCACTTCTGGTGCGATCTTTCCTTAGCATATTGTAACTATCACAATGCTCTAAGCTGTGGTTGTCGTTCAGCTTGGTTTCTCGCGACCTTGATGTTCTTCCGACTCATGAAATCTACTATTTCCTCGATCTTACCTCGGAGTCCATTGCAATTCAATTGCAAAAAGGATTCATTCTCTGGGATTGGGACAACAACGACTGGTGTTAAAGGCTGCGTGTGCGGTTGTTGTCGAGTGGACTGCGGGGGAGTTTCATAGTCAGACGACGAGGGAGTATCGTAATCCGACGACGACTCACTGGGTACTATGTTCACGCAGCATGCAGCAACATAGTCCCTGTCGTAGTCCCTCACGTGGACAAGTCCAGAGCAACCCCTTAGATTCACCCACTCCTGACATCTATTGCATCTCACCGAAGGTTGAATGTGGGTGAAGATGCGAATGTGACAAACTGATCACAGATATATTGGTCCTGGGTTTTCCTCCGTCCCGGCACGGACCAAAAGAATTTGGAGCAGGCATTCCGGGATATGCTGCTCCCAACACAGAAAAACGAAACAAATACAAACATATGTATGTATGTACACTGAGGTGGCAGCCGCTGGCCGGAACTATGATTTTGTGTTCTTCCGGGTCAATCCGGTACAAAAGAACCCGCTGCCGTGAGATTGAAATTTTGGGGCGAGTACTGGAAGTTGTGGACCGGTATTGCCCATCTTCGAACTGAAACTAAGTTTTGACAAAATATAACGAAGGCCAAATTTCGGACCAAATCGGTTGACCAGTTCAAGTGCTATAGTGCTCTCCAGCCACTACACATGGCGCCATAGGGATTTTTACAACTTTCGGGTTTTTTTACTCAGGATGTATTTATATGCCCCTGAAAAAACTTGTACCAACGTAAAAAGGGCCTGTGAATGCAAATTACTTCAACAAAAATCGAAAGGTCTTAAAGTGAACTTATTCGAAATTTTGTGTGGGAGGTAGCCGAAGGAGTGGACAAATGTAGTCCATATTCGAACCTGATCTATACCTTGCAGATATATTAGGATGTGTAAAGTATGGATCAAATCGGTCACTCCCTTCAAGAGTTATCGTGCGCACAATTTTTCCAAACATTTTTGAACTTTTGTGGGGGAAGTATCTGAAGGAGTGGACGGATATGACTTATCTTCGAAGTTAAACTAAGTTTGGACAAAATATTATGGAGGCCAAATGTTGGGCCGAATCGGCAGATCCGTTCGAAAGTTATCTTGCGCTCCAACCACTATGCACGGTGTCATAGGGTTTTTTTTTTTTGCAACTTTCAGGCTATTTTGTCAGGAAGAATTTACTTGCCCCTGGTGAAACTTGTACCGTCGTAGGGGTGGCGGTGAATAGAAGTTTCTACAACAAAAACCAAAGCGATTCGAAAGCTGGTCCTAAACTGAACTTTTCCGAAATTTTGTGTGGGAGGTACCCGAAGGAGTGGACAGATTATGTCTATATTGGAATCTCAGCTAAGTCTGATAGAAATTTCAGGATGTGCAAAGTATGGACTAAATCCGTTTCTGCCTTTATGAGTTATCGTGAGCATAAATTTTCCGAACAGTTTTGAACTTTTGTGGGGAGGTATCTGAAGGAGTGGTCGGATATAGTTTATCTTCGAATTTAAACTTACGATGCCCCAAAATTCGAATCGGTTGATCCTTTCGAGAGTTATCGTGCGCACCAGCCAGGCAGACAGACGAACGGACGGACACTGCTAAATTGATTCCAAATTATCTGAAACGGATTTCGTCCAAACACACTTGGGGTCTAAAACCTTTATTTCGATGGGGCACATTTTGCCCGTATGAAAGTGTATATACCCACGTTAGCATAAATGCTGAGGGTATAAAAACATTTCGACGATCGTAAAAAAACACAATACGCCCAATTTTAAAAACTTCCTAACAGAACAACTATTCTCAGATATCTTTGAATTGCTTAATGCATCATTCCCCCCAACAGTGAAAAAAATATCATCAAATTTAAATATCCCCCGCAATGCAAGACAAGAAATTTCCGACACTTTGCAAAAGTGTTGATAATTTTAAATTACCTATGTAATTGCTCTTGATTATTTGTCTGTCTGAAAGTTGGGGGAGGGGGGGACTTCTGGTGTTCCTCATGCACTACGGGAACTTTGAAATATGAAGACATATGGGTATTACCCAGACCATATACAAACATATGTATGTGGAGGAAGTTGGAATGCAGACGAACGACAACGGATGTAAAGCGAGACTCATTTAAACAGTTCGCACTTCAAATGAAAGACAAGTGGCCAAAACATGAATCTCTGTCGAATACAGACAGCATCCCCCTAGCAGCAGCAGCAAAGAGTACCATTTCAAATTGTTCTGCTCCAAAAATTTAAATAACAACTTTTGGTTTTGAGAACTTCATTCAAAACATAATTTGAAGAGGGATGTAAGTTTTGTGTAATAGCTTCTTCTTCAAATGCCAATGACGACAATTGGATTCAATGTCGCTCGTCTTTGTTCATTACATCTTCTTCATGGGGGTACAATTTCGAATGGTCGGTCCGTCTATTGTGTAAAAGAACAACAACAAGAACACAGCATCTGCAAACTTGCTATGTGTGGTGTGGAGATTGTGTTGCCTGATGAGCAGAACAAGTGTGACTGATGATAATGGTAATGTTGGTGAGGGGGTTTGTTCCCCTCCCACCATCCTCATATCTTGTAAATACTTTCCAAATGGTAATGTTTGAATGAATGACCATCAAATTGTGATTCTGTTGTTGCTGTTCATTTCACTTATTGTTGTTGTTTGTTATTGGGCATGCCAAAAATGCAACAACAGCAGCAATGGGGGGAATTACAACAACAACAACACCAAACAACAACAACAACATCATTGCACATTTCATTTCATGCATTGCATTGTTAATTGAATTTTATGGTTTAAAAGAAAAATGAAGAAGCATCAGTCAGAGAGTTTTATAATCATCACACCATACGGGCGGCTGGCTGGCTGCCCGTGTTCGTGCCCCAGAAGGGAGTGGGGGTATATGGATGAAGAGAAATGCATGGACCAATGGATGATTGGGTAGATGGATGGATGGTTGACTGGCTGCAAACACTTACACATGTATCCAAATAAGTGTTTGCAGCGTTGTAATGCTTGATTGAATGTAGATTTGAATGAATAAACAAAACCTCTCTCTCTCCCTGCCTCTGCCTCATTCATCTAAAGTGCGTAAAATTGTTTGCCTTTTGGAGCACATCTGTTTCGTATATTTTTGTAATATTTATGGTATTTTTATGTAACTTTGAAATAAATAAAAATTTGAAATACTTTCGGGCGGATTGAATAGAAATGCTATTATTTTGAAATTTTAAAGAAAAAAGTTAAAACAAGTAAGAACGGCCTTAAGTTCAGCCAGGCCGAACTTCCCAGCAAACCAAATGTGTGATGTCCGACACGTCTGAACAATTTCGTACCGATTTCTAAACGATTTTTCGGACAGGAAATAGTTCAGATTTTGTACCGGAAAGAAATTTCGTTTCCGAATTTCCCAACGATTTTCTTCAGATTTCGTTACGAAATCGGACCGAAATCGATCAGATGTTGCTCCGACATTTCGTTCCGAAATTATGTCAACCACTTCATACAACTTTCGTTAAGATATCGTTACGATTTCGTATCAGATATCGGACGTATCGTCCGAATTTTGTTCCGATTCGTTACGATGTCGGTACGATTGGTTTGCTGGGTTGTTATACCCTCTACCACGACTTAAATTGAAGTAAAATGGAAGAAGACCTAAATACCAAATTTCAGCAATTTCGGTAAATCAATGTGGCTAACCTTCAAAACACCGAAATTCGGGAGGTACCGTTCCATGGGGACGATCTATACTTACAAATTTCTGGCGGAAAGCTATATGCAGGTGGAGATCTATACCGACAAATTTCTGGGAGAAAGTTTTATAACCCCTACGAAGACTAAGTAAAAAATTTCGGGCATTTCGGGTGGTACCGTTCTATGGGGGCTATATGAAGGCGTGCACCTAAACCGACAAATTTAATGTGGAACGTTTAATACTCCAAATAAAGACCAAATACCAACTTTCAGCCTTTTCGGTGGAATAGTGAGGCCACAACCTTCAAAATACCGGAAATTGGGAGGTACCGTTCTAAGGGGGCTATATGAAAGCGTGGACCTATATCGGCAAATTTCTGGGGGAATGTTTTGCACCCCCAACAAAGACTAAGTACCAAATTTTAGCCATTTCGGAGGGATATTGAGCCCACAATCTTCAAAATAGCGAAAATCGGGAGGTACCGTTCTATCGGGGCTATATGAAAGCGTGGACCTATACCGGCAAATTTCTGGGGGAATGTTTTGCACCCCCAACAAAGACTAAGTACCAAATTTCAGCCATTTCGGAGGGATATTGCACCCACAACCTTGAAAATAACGAAAATCGGGAGGTACCGTTCTATGGGGGCTATATGAAGGCGTGGACCTATACCCACAAATTTCATGTGGAAAGTTTTATACCCCAAATGAAGACCAAATACCAAATTTCAGCCATTTCGGTGGATTATTGTGGCCATAACCTTCAAAATACCCGAAATAGGGAGGTACCCTTCTGTGGGGGCTATACTAAGGCGTGGACCTATACCGACAAGTTTCTGGGGGAATGTTTTATATCACCAACGAAGACTAAATATCAAATTTACGCCATTTCCGAAGAATGTTTAGGTCACAACCTTTAAAACACAGAAAATCGGGAGGTACGTTCTATGGGGTTATATGAAGGCGTGGACCTATACCGACAAATTTCATATGGAACATTTAATACCCCAAATGAAGACCAAATACAGAATTTCAGCCATTTCAGTGGATTATTGTGGCCACAACCTTCAAAATACCGAAAATCAGGGGGTACCGTTCTATGGGGGCTATGTGAAGGAATTGACCTATACCGACAAATTTCTGGGGGAAAGTTTGATACCCCCAGCGAAGACTAACTACCAAATTTCTGTTATTTCGGTATAATAATGAGGCTAAAACATTCAAAATACCAAAAATTGGGGGCTATATCAAAACGTGGACCGATATAGCCCATTTGCAATACCAAATATTCTAGGAGTAATAGAAGCTTCTAAACTAAATTACAAACCTCTATCTTTTAAAATTGCGAGTTTTCCGGGGGAGGTACCTAAAGGAATGGACCGACATAGTCAATTTTGGAAATGTGTCTCATTTTGGGAGTCATTCCTCTCGATAGGACCATTATATCAGGAAACATGGACTTGTCCACGAAAAACATCATATCGCTGTAAACAGGGCTACTAGAAGTATCTTCGGTAACAATTTCCAAAAGATTCTCGCACAGACCCTTAACCGCACTTAAACAAAATTGTTGAACATTTGTGTGAGTGGTACCCTAACTCCAAAGTCACACGTTGAAACTTTCACACGAAACTATCACATCTTTTGGGAGAGAGCGGAGATGAAAAAGCTCCTTCACCTCCGGGGAAGCTGTGACAGTTTCCTATGAAAGTTTCAACGTGTGGCTTTAGAATAAGGAATGGCCCACTTTTGAAAATAAACTAAGTTTGGTCATTATATTTCGAGATCCAAAGTTTGGATCAAATCGGTTGCTATGTTTATGAGATATTGCGTTTACCATTTTAGTGAATAGTTTCGAACTGTTATGGGGGAGATACCGGAAGGAATGGACCTTTAAGCACCATCTTCGAATATCGTCAAATATTCGAAGAAATATTATGATATGCAAAGTGCCTCCTCCGCTTCTTGCACGATCCTTCCGTAAAACGTTGTAACCATCGCAATATTGCATGCTTTGTTTCCTGGATAGTGGCGACCATAATGTTCCTCTGACTCATAAATTCTATATTTTGGCTGACTTTGTTGCGAAGAACGTTGCATTTGCATTGCGAAAATTATGCATTTACGGTGTGGTGTAAGATACTGCGCTTGCTGCTAATGGGGATGCTGCGATGTGTCTTCCAATCCGACGGCAACGATGATTTGTGTTTGTGTGGGACAAAGGAGACCTCTCATATCTATGAGTGCACGCCGTTTCGTATTTGATCAATAATATATGGGGGTTACTTGTCCCATTTTTTTCTATAGAAAAAAGTGTCCTTAAGGACCTGAGGAATTTTTTTCTATAGAAAAAAGTGTCCTCAGGGACCTGAGGATTTTTTTTCTATAGAAAAAACGTGTCCTCAGGTACCTGAGGAATTTTTTTCTATAGACAGAAGTGTCCTCTGGGCCCTGAGGAATTATTTTCTATAGAAAAAAAGTGTCCTCTGGGACCTGAGGAATTTTTTTCTATAAAAAAATGGTCCTCAGGCACCTGAGAATTTTTTTCTATAGAAAAACTGTCCACAGGGATCTGAGTAATTTTTTCTATAGAAAAAACTGTGTCCTCAGGGACCTGAGGAATTTTTTTCTATAGAAAAAAGTGTCCTCAGGGACCTGAGGAATTTTTTTCTATAGAAAAAAGTGTCCTCAGGGACCTGAGGAATTTTTTTCTATAGAAAAAAGTGTCCTCTGGGACCTGAGGAATTTTTTTCTATAGAAAAAAGTGTCCTCAGGGACCTGAGGAATTTTTTTCTATAGAAAAAAGTGTCCTCAGGGACCTGAGGAATTTTTTTCTATAGAAAAAAGTGTCCTCAGGGACCTGAGGAATTTTTTTCTATAGAAAAAAGTGTCCTCAGGGACCTGAGGAATTTTTTTCTATAGAAAAAAGTGTCCTCAGGGACCTGAGGAATTTTTTTCTATAGAAAAAAGTGTCCTCAGGGACCTGAGGATTTTTTTTCTATAGAAAAAAGTGTCCTCAGGGACCTGAGGAATTTTTTTCTATAGAAAAAAGTGTCCTCAGGGACCTGAGGAATTTTTTTCTATAGAAAAAAGTGTCCTCAGGGACCTGAGGATTTTTTTTCTATAGAAAAAAGTGTCCTCAGGGACCTGAGGAATTTTTTTCTATAGAAAAAAGTGTCCTCAGGGACCTGAGGAATTTTTTTCTATAGAAAAAAGTGTCCTCAGGGACCTGAGGAATTTTTTTCTATAGAAAAAAGTGTCCTCAGGGACCTGAGGAATTTTTTTCTATAGAAAAAAGTGTCCTCAGGGACCTGAGGAATTTTTTTCTATAGAAAAAAGTGTCCTCAGGGACCTGAGGAATTTTTTTCTATAGAAAAAAGTGTCCTCAGGGACCTGAGGAATTTTTTTCTATAGAAAAAAGTGTCCTCAGGGACCTGAGGAATTTTTTTCTATAGAAAAAAGTGTCCTCAGGGACCTGAGGAATTTTTTTCTATAGAAAAAAGTGTCCTCAGGGACCTGAGGAATTTTTTTCTATAGAAAAAAGTGTCCTCAGGGACCTGAGGAATTTTTTTCTATAGAAAAAAGTGTCCTCAGGGACCTGAGGAAATTTTTTCTATAGAAAAAAGTGTCCTCAGGGACCTGAGGAATTTTTTTCTATAGAAAAAAGTGTCCTCAGGTACCTGAGGAATTTTTTTCTATAGAAAAAAGTGTCCTCAGGGACCTGAGGAATTTTTTTCTATAGAAAAAAGTGTCCTCAGGGACCTGAGGAATTTTTTTCTATAGAAAAAAGTGTCCTCAGGGACCTGAGGAATTTTTTTCTATAGAAAAAAGTGTCCTCAGGGACCTGAGGAATTTTTTTCTATAGAAAAAAGTGTCCTCAGGGACCTGAGGAATTTTTTTCTATAGAAAAAAGTGTCCTCAGGGACCTGAGGAATTTTTTTCTATAGAAAAAAGTGTCCTCAGGGACCTGAGGAATTTTTTTCTATAGAAAAAAGTGTCCTCAGGGACCTGAGGAATTTTTTTCTATAGAAAAAAGTGTCCTCAGGGACCTGAGGAATTTTTTTCTATAGAAAAAAGTGTCCTCAGGGACCTGAGGAATTTTTTTCTATAGAAAAAAGTGTCCTCAGGGACCTGAGGAATTTTTTTCTATAGAAAAAAGTGTCCTCAGGGACCTGAGGAATTTTTTTCTATAGAAAAAAGTGTCCTCAGGGACCTGAGGAATTTTTTTCTATAGAAAAAAGTGTCCTCAGGGACCTGAGGAATTTTTTTCTATAGAAAAAAGTGTCCTCAGGGACCTGAGGAATTTTTTTCTATAGAAAAAAGTGTCCTCAGGGACCTGAGGAATTTTTTTCTATAGAAAAAAGTGTCTTCTTCGGGGGCTGAGGACTTTTTTTCTATAGAAAAAAGTGTCCTCGGGGACCTGAGGAATTTTTTTCTATAGAAAACAGTGTCCTTAGGTACTTGAGAAATTTTTTTCTATAGAAAAAAAAATTCCTCATGTCCCTTGAAGAAAAGTTTTACTTGACTGAAGTACTCAGAAAATATAGTCAAGACTCTTGCTACGTCCCTACTTCTGACCAAATCGGTTAATGTTCGGGAGTTCTCGTGCCAGCAAGCTAAGCAGCCGTGAACGGACATGGCTATATCGACTCCAAATTGTCGGAAAAGGATTTGGACTTGTAAAATAAATATTCAGTCTATCTGTAATCTATACAATATATTTCGATTTTTGAGCTATGTGCCGCTAGATCAGTCCCATATCATTGAGATTAAATCGAATAGAATCGGAGTACACTCTTTGATATGACAGTTCAATGGTATTCCCGCCAAAGGTCTCACTACCTCGACCATCGGACTTTGCATCTTCACATGGTTTCAATTGTGGTTAGAACCCTCAGCTACCCTGAATACCTTAAGTCATGCGAACAATTGTTTAGAAGTCGCGTGGTATATAGTTCGAATCTCGCTTGGACTCAAAATAGATTTGGAAACCCCTCTGATATAAAAGAAGTAATCTGATTTTATGTTACTATCGCGATGCCACAAATTTTTCCTATCTTATGTGTCAATTTTTTGGACAGCAAACTATCATCAGGGCATCATGAAAGAAACTATCATGAAAAAGAGCTTGAGCTGATAGAAAAACCAACATAAAAGTCCAGGTCATGTTAAAAGCGATCCTTCAGATGGACATGACTTAATCGAATCAGTCCTACAAAACTGTTACGAATTTATAATTATAATTTTATACCCGTTCTCATCGAACACAATAATTTGGAAATATTTGTTCAAAGAATCTCCTCTTTCTAGCTTAAATTTCGTATAAAACCCCTAAAACTATGCCACCTTCCTTCAGCTGTCATTGTAGTTAAGTACCAGCGTTTTTAATGCTCTGCTCTGTGTTCAGTCTGAAATAAACATCCTGTTTTGCCATAGATCCGGGATACAAAAACAAACAAAGCAAAACCACAACACATAACAACCGCAGAACGCACACACCGAGTGTAATGAAGAACGTCAACAACAAAGAGAACTAAACTTTCTCTGCTGCCTTTGTTGATGCTTTTTTGGGAAAATCAGTCAGCTAGCTTTAGCTGAAATGAAATGAATGGAATGGTGGCGGTTGTTTATCCATAGTATTTGTGTTTCTGTGTTACAAGATGATGGTCACTACCATGTTAGCCATGCCAGTTATTGCAGCAAATGTTGCTATGATGCTCCTCATTGTGGTAGAAATAGTCGGGACTTTTATTGTAGCCATGGAAATAACAATTGAAGTGAATCATTTGACTAGTCCAGCCTTTTTCGAAAAGCCATTGAGGTTTTAATATTTAGAAAAAAAATGTTAAAATTAGTTAAGTGATGTTAACCAATTATAAAGTGAAATATTCAGAAGGCAGGTATTTGAGTCGGTGGAGAAGACAAGTTTACTTAAGGGACACCTACAAAGAATACTCGAAGTTACATTGTCAAATAGACGGCCAATAGGGCCATCTACTCTACAGAAGACGGCCAATGGGGCCATCTACTCTACAGAAGACGGCCAATGGGGACATCTACTCTACAGTAGACGGCCAATGGGGCCATCTACTCTACAGTAGACGGCCAATGCGGTCATCTACTCTACAGTAGACGGCCAATGGGGCCATCTACTCTGCAGTAGACGGCCAATGGGGCCATCTACTCTGCAGTAGACGGCCAATGGGGCCATCTACTCTACAGTAGACGGCCAATGGGGCCATCTACTCTACAGTAGACGGCCAATGGGGCCATCTACTCTACAGTAGACGGCCTTGTCTTCTGATGGCCCTATTGGCCGTCTACTGTAGAGTTGATGGCCAATAGGTTAGATGTCATTAGAGTAGATGACCCAATTGGCCGTCTACTATAAAGTAGATGGCGCAATTGGCCGTCTACTGCAAAGTAGATGGCCCTATTGGCCGTCTACTGAAGAGTAGATCGCCCTATTGGCCGTCTACTATAGAGTAGATGACCCTACTTACCGTCTACTGTAGAGTAAATGGCCCTATTGGCCGTCTACCGTAGGATAGATGCAGAGTAGATGGCCCTATTGGCCGTCTATTGTAGAGAAGATGCCCTATTAGCCGTCAACTGTAGAGTAGATGGCCCCATTGGCCGTCTACTGTAGAGTAGATGGCCCCATTGGCCGTTTACTGTAGAGTAGATTGCCCTATTGGCCGTCTACTGTAGAGTAGATGGCCCTATTTGCCGTCTACTGTAGAGTAGATGGCCCTATTGGCCGTCTACTGTAGAGTAGATGGCCCTATTGGCCGCTTACTGTAGCGTAGATGGCCCTATTGGCCGTCTACTGTAGAGTAGATGACCCTATTGGCCGTCTACTGCAGAGTAGATGGCCCTATTGAACGTCTACTGTAGCGTAGATGGCCCTATTGGCCGTCTACTGTAGCGTAGATGGCCCTATTGGCCGTCTACTGTAGAGTAGATGGCCCTATTGGTCCTCTACTGTAGAGAAATTGACCCTATTGGCAGTCTACTGTAAAGTAGATGGCCGCATTGGCCGTCTACTGTAGAGTAGATGGCCCCATTGGCCGTTTGGAAAAACTATTACGATGCACCAAACAGATAGATGAACTGACAGACATAGCTAGATCTCCGAATCGACCAAACAGATTTGGTCCTAACCATGTTGATTTTAAAACCGGGTACTGATGCACATGAATATTTAAATGCTGATAATAACAGCTCTTTTGTTGTTGTTATAATCAGGATCATATTACGAACTCTTGTATGATATGCCTGTTGTTGATACCCGAGAATTTGTTGTTGATGCTGCTTAACCATTAAACGGTGCCAACCAACTGGTTAACCTTAATGGACAGACAAACTGGCAGAAAGGCAGGCGGGCCGGCAGGTTTTATCAAACTTTTCAACTCACCACCCTGCGACGATTACTTTTATTTTCGTGGTCCATTTGAAATTTGTGCATTCCGTTGTTGTTGTTATTGTTGTTTTTATTACAAAGTTTATGGTCGATATTTGTGAATTTTAATTAAAATGCAAATAGACAGGCACACGAAATTTGTTTTTTTTTCTGTTGATGTTGCATGTAATGCTCAGTTGCAACGAGAGCAATAATAACAACAAAAAAATCGAAAACAAAACATAATAAAATACATAGGTCATAGCAGCAGCAGAGTGTTGTAACATAAACCTGGTGTGATGCGGTTTAAAAATAATGACCATGTTGTTGCCTATGCTCCCGCTATTGTTGTTATCATTGTTGTTGGCGCTTTAACTCCACTGTTCACAGCTATTTAAAAGTGGTTTTATTTAAAAATGAAATTTTAAGCCATTTTTTGTTGCTGTTATTCGTGTTGTTGGCATGAAAAGAGCAGCGAAATGTGCAAAAATAACATGGCCAAATTTAATGCAGTAGAAATAGTATTTGGCTTTGACATAAAATGCTGTTGTTGCTGTTATTATTGCTGCAAATTGGTAAATTGTTTGTAAAACTTGTAATTTATTACTAATTAATGTGGTCCCTAAAATGGTCAGTGATGATGGAAGTGGTTTTTTATTTAAATATGAATAATTAACAAAATGTCCTATTTATTGGTGATTGATGATGAAGAGAGAGAGAGAGATAGAGAGAGCGGTTTGAAAATTTAGTTTAAGCCTTATGTTATTTTTTGCGATTGCCAATTGACGTGAATATTTTATGAAGCAATTAAAAACATAAAAAACGTGGATTTAAAAACATAAACCGTGGATTTTTTTATAGATTTCTGTAGCAACTAAAACCGAACACTGTGGTCCCAACCTAAACATAATAATTGTTCCACAAACATCCCAGATGGGACAAGGGAGACTTCTCTCATATCAATGAGTGCACCCCGATTCATTTTAGCTCAATGATATGGGACCTGCTGTTTATTGCCGAATACGAACGGCGTGTCCTAAGACACCACTAGTAGAGGAGTTTTACGTGGCTGAAATACTCAGAAAAAGTCGCCAACCGTTGATGTTGTTTGTCTGGGAATCGAAACCTTTAGCGTGCAAGGCTGGTGTGCATACCATTGCACCACGGTGGCACCCAACCTAAACCTAACATGTATAAAAGTATCAGTTTGTTTTGCCTACAGTGATATACTCTCAGTCTCAGCCTCATAATGAAAATGAGAAAACTCTTTATTTGTTGCTGTTTTTAATACGTTGTAGTTGTAATATGTACTGCGAGAACTATCCGAAATAAAGTTTAAAATTTATCCACAAACAGGTCCCACAATCTAACAGTGCACGGTGCTCTTGAAGCAACATTAAATGGAAGGTGCTTACACCTGGGAAGTTTTTGCGGATTTTGAAACTACAATGTTCATAGATGAGAAAAATCAAAAAACAAACAAAAATCGCCGGAGCGCTTTTTAAATAAATCGCGATTCGGGTTGACATTTTAGCGGTTTTTTAGGTTTTCACGAGTTTGCTTGGAAACCGCAAATCCTATCGAGATAGAACATAAGGAAATGTTGTAGCTACGAAAATTCTCTACATGATTGACCATTATGATCATTTCGTATGTTTTAACGTTATTGAGATATTGAAGTTCAAATTGGGACAATGCATTGGCTGTATCGCCTCCTTATAAAACAATGTCATGACAGCAATTTCCCAAATTAAACATATATATCTCGAATATGGTACAACTTAGGAAAAAATTACGAAAGCCAATCTTGTAGAGAATTTTCACTACTAAAAGATTCACTCTAGTCCCATTGCAGTAAGACTTACCGTTTTCAAGCAAATAGTGAAACCAAACAAACAAGATAAAATGAAAAACATGAACATCTATATATCTCAAAAATGGTAAAACCTATGAACAAATCAGAACGGTCAATCCTCTAGAGAATTTTCACAGCTACAACATTTTCTTCAACCCCATTTCGGTACGACTTGCGGTTTCCAAGCAAAATCGCAAAAATCTAAAATAAACCAAAAAAAGGCGATTTATTTAAAAACTCCTCCAGCGATTTTTTTCTTGTATTTGGATTTTTCTCACCTATGAACATTGCTGTTTCAAAATCCGCAAAAACTTCCCAGATGTAAGCGGTTTTCACGTAAAGTTAGTTAAGGCGCACAATGTATGACATTGTTTTATAAGGTGGCGATACAGTCAATGCATTGTCCCAATTTGAACTTCTATATCTCAATAACGGTAAAACCTACGAAATTATCATAAAGGCCAATCTTGTAGAGAATTTTCATAACAACAACATTTTCTTTAGTCCCATTTCAATTGGACTTGCGGTTTCCAAGCAAAATCGTGAAAACCTAAAAAACTCCTAAAAATTCAAATTGAATCGCGATTTATTATCGATACAGTCAATACATTGTCCTAATGGGAACTTCTATAACTCAATAACTGTGAAATCTACGAAGATATCATAAAAGTAATTCTTGTAGAGAATTTTTAAGGCTACAACATTTTCGTTAATCCCATTTCGATAGGACTTGCGGTTTCCAACCAAAATCGTGAAAACCTAAGAAACCCTTACAAATGTAAACTTAAATCGCGATTTATTTAAAAAGCGCTCAGAAGATTTTTTGTTTTTAATGTTTCTTATCTATGAACATTGTAGTTTCAGAATCCGCAAAAACTTCCCAGGTGTAAGCACCTTCCATTTAAATTTGGTTCAGGAGCACTGTGTTAAAAGAGCTGAACTAAAAATTGCGATAACCCAAAAGAGCTAAAATGTGGCTCGAATTTATACACCTTTTTAGCGGGTTCATCACCGCTCATTCTTATGTAATGGCCTAGCCAACGCAATCGCTGCATCTCGATACGTTTATCTATACTGATGTCGTTGTATAGCTGATACAGCTCGTGGTTTGTGCGACGTCGATATTCACCGTTAACGCCGATTGGTCCGTAGATCTTTCGAATAATCTTTCTCTCAAACACGCCAAGCACTGCCTTATCTGCTTGGGCAAGTACCCAGGCTTCGGAACCATACATCAGCACGGGTAGTATCAGTGTTTTGTAAAGCGTTATTTTTGTTTGACGAGTTGTGGCTTTGTTTTTTAAGTGCTTACTTAAGCCAAGGTTGTATCTGTTAGCCAAAACAATTCTTCTTTTTATTTCACAACTGATGTCGTTTGTTGGGCTTACGGCGGTGCCGAGGTAGACGAAGTCTTTTACTACCTCAAAATTATAGGAACCAATTGCAACAGTTGGTCCGATCTCAATGGACGCATTGCGCGTCGACACCATCAATTTGGTCTTCTCGCCGGTTACCGCCAGACCCACTTTAGTAGATTCTCCTTCGACTATCATAAAGGTATCGGTTACTTCTTTTACTGATCGTCCCATGATGTCTATGTCATCAGCATAAGCAAGTAACATGTGGCTATTGTTGTAGATTTTGCCACTTCTTTTGACGTTTGCCTATCGTATAACCTTTTAAAGCAGGATGTTGAAAAGATCACACGAAAGGTTGTCTCCTTGCCTGAAACCTCTTTTGGTACAAAACTCTTCGGCGGGGTTCTTTCCTATCTTAACTGAAGATCTTGTGTCAGTTAGAGTCATTTTACAAAGCCGAATGAGCTTTGCGGGGATACCAAATTCAGACATTGCTTGGAATACCTTTGAACGTAGCGGGCTGTCAAAGGCTGCTTTATAATCGACAAAAAGGTGGTAGGTGTCGATCTGCATCTCTTGGGTCTTCTCCAGGATTTGGCGCAGGGTAAATATCTGGTCAATGGTGGACTTGCCAGGTCTAAAGCCGCATTGGTATGGTCCAATTATTTCGTTGACCATAGGCTTTAGTCGTTCGCACAATAATCCTGACACTATCTTGTAGGCGATAGGGAGAAGACTTATGCTCCTATAGTTGGAGCATAAAGTCTTATCTCCTTCCTTATGGACGTGACACAGAATGCTCAGGTTCCAATCGTCAGGTACGCGTTCTTCCTGCCAGATGGAGCTAACTAGCTGATGCATACACATTATCAGCGTGTCGCCTCCGTTTTTAAACAGCTCGGCTGGTAGGCCATCAGCTCCTGCTGCCTTATTATTTTTCAGCCGGTTTATTACGTCATCTTGGGCGGGTGGTATACATTCAATACTATCTTCTGGGATTGCATCTATGGTATCTTCGTCGACTTCGCTACTATTGGATACCAACAGTTTGGAAAAATGCTCTTTCCATATCCTTAGTACACTATCTGTATCAGTTACCAGATTACCTTGCTGGTTTCTACAGGATGATGTGCCAGTTTCAAAGCCATCAGTTTGTGTTTCACTCTTTGGTAGAATTTGCGGACTTCATTCTGTCTCCTGTACACCACACACCCGCTATCTCTTTTTTCTGCGGAAAAGACGTTTCTCCTCTCTCCTTTTCTCCATACCTCTCTCGTGCGCTACGCGTTGCTACTGATTGTAAAGTAGCCCTATATGCCGCATATTTCTCTTCGGTAGCAGCACGACACTCCTGGTCATACCATGGATTCCTTGGTGGAGGTCTGATTTTGCGGCTGAGTACATGGAGTGGGCAATGTTTTGCCATTGTCCTGATATGTTATCGGGACGAGGAGTGCTTTGATTAAGAGGTTGGGCCAGTTGTGTGGAATATGCTGTGGCTATCTGTTGTGATTGCAGCTTACCAATGTCCAACTTCCGTGTTGTGTCTGTTCGCACTTTGCTTGCTACGTTTAATCTGGTACGTACCTTTGGTGCAACTAGATAGTGGTCCGGGTCTATGCACGCACCTCGGAACGATCGTACATCCAACACGCTTGATGCATGTCTTGCATCTATCACAACGTGATCAATTTGATTTCTTGTTCTTTGATCTGGCGACAGCCGGGTGCCCTTATGAATATCAAGATGTTTAAATCTGGTACTGCTAACTACCATGTTTCTTGCAGCTGCAAAGTCTGTCAGCCTCATACCATTGTCAGATGTTTCACTGTGAAGACTGAATTTCCCGACTGTTGGGATAAAGATATTCTCCTTTCAAATTTTCGCATTGAAATCGCATAGTATAATTTTTATGGGCAGGGCAATTGTCATAGGTTTCTTCTAACCGCTCGTAAAATATATCTTTGGTCTGTTCGTCCTTGTCTTCAGTGGGAGCATGAGCGAAAATAAAGCTGATGTTAAAGATTTTTGCTTTTAATCGAATTGCAGCGAGTCTTTCATTCACTGGGGTGAAGCTGGAGACCAGATGTTTTAACCTCTGACCAACTACAAAACCGCAACCAAACTCATGCTTTGTGTCATGGCAGCTATAATACAGTGCGTCACCTTTAGGTGTTGTTGTGACATCTTTCCCAATCCATCGTATTTCCTGTATGGCAGTAATGTCGACCTTGTACTTTTCCAGTACATCTGCTAGCGCGTAAACTGCACCTTCTCTGTAAAGAGTGCGAACATTCCAGGTGCAGATTCGCAGATCATGGTCCTTAAAACGTTTGCGGGGGTCGTCAACTTTAGAGGGGTTTGTTTTTCTTTTCTTTCGTTTTTTCATAGTAGGCTGCTTTTTTCTAGGGGGGGTTACTAGCCCGACGCCCAACCCAAGTTTTTAACGTTCTTATGGGTGCGTAAACTGCACCTTCTCTATAAAGCGTGCGAACATTCCAGGTGCAGATTCGGCATATCCTGGTCCTTAAAACGTTTGCGGGGTTCGTCAACTTTAGAGGGGTTTGTTTTTCTTTTCTTTCGTTTTTTCATAGTAGGCTGTTTTTTCTATGGGAGGGTTACTAACCCGACGACCAAACCCAAGTTTTTAACGTTCTCATGGGTGAACGCGCGGCACATGTTAGCTCACTACCCTTAACGGGTGTTAAAGGCAGCTCCCCAGGTGACACCACGGGGAGGTCAGTGTCCACTTGAGATGAGAGAGGGGCCAAGATAAATCCTGGACTTTACCGTGTTAAAACCGGTCAGGACCGTTCCTTGGTATCTTTCATCCCCTACGTCACCCAAGAACGATTAATTAATTTAAATATAAAAATGTTGGAGCATAATAAAAGTTATTAATTTTAGTAAAATAAGGACACAAATGCATATTTCCAACAATTATCGGGTTTGAACCTTCACTCGGACAAAACTACTTGACAAATCAATACCATAATTCAAACTGCTTCAAATTGAAATGTTTACTATCAATTCTCATCAATAAATTTGTATTTCGAAGTACTTCGTTTTGATAATTTTTGGCCACGGTCGTGACACTGTGCGGCGTGTTAGCGTTCCGAAGGCTGCGCTAAAAAGCGTTTTTAGTGGAAAGTCATACAGCTTGAATGAGAAAAAACTCATTACTGCAAAAAAAACCACTTGCATTTGAGAAATGAAAAGTTTGGTAACAGAGAAGCCACTCCACAGCCGATATGTCTGATGAGCTGCTACCAACAGCGAAACATGTCACATAATGGTGGTTGTGTGGGTTCGAATCGTCGGCTTTCCTTTTCAACTTGCAAAAAACTATCGGTCATTAAGCTCGACTATAACAAGAAATTAATTAAAAATTAATATTAAAATAATCTTCGCCGTAATAGGCAACATTTCAAAATTAAATTTTCTCTTGCGAGTTGTTTATGAATATTTTAATGGAATAAACTTTATTTTAATCATTAATATGTATTCCTACAACAAGAAATAATACTGTGTAATGTGGTGCATCCACTAATTACTATTAGGATTATGTTTTTTTATTAACATCCCATTCACTATAATGCTATTTGAAAACGCATTTTACGTTACACCCTACTAATGGGTACCGTAATTACATGTTATGTCTTACCGAATGTCGATGACAGCAATGATAATGACATTTGACATTATGTTTTAGCAACAAAAAACAAAAATAATAACAGCAACTACTAAACTGGTATTTTATGTATTTAAAATGACGTATTTACGGTAGTTTGCCCATAAAAACAAACTTAGACAAGTTGTCTGTCATAACGCACAACAAAACAGCACAACAGTTTACTGCTACGACGTAAAACATGGCCAAGACCATGAAATTACAAAAATTGTCGGCCATGATTACATCCGATGACTGTTTGTGTATTGATGCATGCCATGCATCGGCGGCGGCAATTTTGCTTTTCATATCCATTTAGTTTTCGATGTTTTATTAAAAACAAAAATTTCATTGAAATTTTGATTTTGTTTGTATATTTTTGGTTTGAAATGCATTAAGAATAATTATTTAGAACACAGGAAAGGAAAAGACAAATTATATACAATGTTTTAAAATACATTTTGAAATTATTTAATTATAAAAATTTAGTTCAATGTTGCTGATGAATTAGAGGGGCAATTTCCACACTCAAAAATATATGAAGGTCGACTGACCACGGAGAGAAGAGATATTGTGGGAGCAATCATATTCTAAGAGCAAAATAGTGTATTTTAAAAATCTGCAAATATATATTGTTGGTCCAACAATATATTTTGTGTCCTTATGTTTCCTGACACAAAATATATGGTTGAAACAACAATATATATTTTAAAATTTTTAAAATACACTATTTTGCTCTTAGAATATGATTGCTCCCACAATATATCTTCTATGCGTGAAGATTGTCATTCTGTCCATTACTCCTTCATATGTTATCCATGCCGCAGACTTCACAAGATTGTGTCAAGATTTTAATGTCATTATTTTACGTGTTATCACCAATGGTGTTGTTGTTGTCGTCGTTGTTGGTATTATTATCATTCCTGTTATCACAACATCAAGACAAATTAATTTCTCCAACAGCAGAGAAGAGAAACATGTTGTTGGTCGCCGCCACCATACTTAAGAGTCTTAAGAGTTTTAAGATAGCCTGGCACAAGACTAGTAGTCAATATTACCATATTAACAACAATAACAGCAATTACAAGAGCACCAACAACAACAACAATCAGGTGAACAACATCTGGCGATGAAGAAATTCACCCAAGAAATAACTTGAAGGTGAATGACATGCATTCATTCAGCCATTCCATTCCAATGCCTCCGATGTAGAGTAAAGAAAATCCAACAACGAACAACAACAAGCAAATAATAAATGTTGGTAGGTCGGTTATTCCATTCATTTGTTTGTTTGTTTGGAGATTGTTAATGTAATTTGTCTTTTGCGACCAACAGAGGGGCAATTTAATTCCACAAATAAATTAAATGGCTTTAGCCGACCATAAAGGCGGGGATTACACATTTCGACTTTTATTTTGTTACACCAAAAGGTGATTCAACTTCAGTGTTCGTCGTCCGGCCTAGCCTTGTTGTGTTTACCCAGATAATTCAGGCAATTTCACTTTCACATGAATTGCGAATTTTTGTTGTGGTCTGTCGTATTTACATGGGGATCATAATGATTGTTGTTTAACTTGAGATTCTAGTCTCAAGAGGTAGCTAATTGTGGTGACGTTGGATAATGAAAGTAAATAAAAACAAGCATAAGGGAATGGGGTCTATGGAGAGGACCATATGATACACAATACGATAATTCAGAAAGAAATCAAAAAACTATTTTTATATGCAAAGGGCCCTACTTACTTATTTGGTCCTCTTCAGGACATTTGTCTTATAAGCCGAACTAAGAAAATATTTCCATGTCTCTCTATTTGTTGACTGGTTTTACGTGTTTTTATACCCTCAGCCTTTAGGCTAAAGAAGGAATATACCAAAATTGTGCCTCATCGAAATAATGGTTTTAGACCCCAAGTATGTTTAGACGAATTCTGTTTTAGAAAATTTGGAGTCAATTGAGCCGAAGATGGGCGTTCTCCAATCAAGTTAAAATTTTTTCGCTAAAATGGGACCCAAGATAACTCTCGAAGATAGTAACCGAGTTGATCCATACTTTGTAATATCTCTAAGAGACATAGATCAGGTTCGAATATGGGCTATATAGGCCCACTCCTTCGGGTGCCTCCCACACAAAATTTCGAAAACGTGTACTTTAAGAAACTTATGACCTGCCCATGACATTAAAATTATACTAGGCGATTTTAATGCTAAAATTGGAAAGGAGAATATCTTTGGCCCAACAGTCGGGAAATTCAGTCTCCACAGTGAAACATATGACAATGGTATGAGGCTGATAGACTTCGCAGCTGCAAGAAACGTGGTAGTTAGCAGTACCAGATTTAAGCATCTCGATATTCATAAGAGCACCTGGCTGTAGTCAGATCAAAGAACAAGAAATCAAATTGATCACGTTGTGATAGGTGGAAGACATGCATCAAGCGTGTTGGATGTACGATCGTTCCGAGATGCAAACATAGACTCGGACCACTACCTTGTTGCAGCAAAGGTACGTACCAGATTAAACGTAGCAAACAAAGTGCGAACAGACACAACACGGAAGCTGGACATGGATAAGCTGCGATCACAACAGATAGTCACAGCATATTCCACTCAACTGGCCCAACTGCTTAATCAAAGCACTCCTCGTCCCGATAACATATCAAGACAATTGCAAAACATTGCCCACTCCATGCAAACAGCCGCAAAATCAGTACTTGGATACCAGAGACTTCCACCAAGGAATCCATAGTATGACCAGGAGTGTAGTGCTGCTACCGAAGAGAAAAATGCGGCATATAGGGCTACTTTACAATCAGTAGCAACGCGTAGCGCACGAGAGAGGTATCGGGAGAAAAGGAGAGAGGAGAAACGTCTTTTCCGCAGGAAAATGAGAGAGATGGAAAACCGGGAGTGTGAACAAGTCGAGATGTACAGGAGACAGAATGAAGTGCGAAAATTCTACCAAAGAGTGAAACATCAAACTGATGGCTTTGGAACTGACACATCCTCCTGTAGAGACCAGCAAGGTAATCTGGTAACTGATAGAGATAGTTTGCTAAGGATATGGAAAGAGCATTTTTCCAAACTGTTGGTATTCAATAGTAGCGAAGTCGACGAAGATACCCAGAATATGGTATTGAATGTATACCACCCGGCCGAGATGAGGTAAAGACAGCAATAAACCGGCTGAAGAATAATAAAGCAGCAGGAGCTGATGGCCTACCAGCCGAGCTGTTTAAAACCGGAGGCAACACGTTGATAAAGTGTATGCATCAGCTAGTTAGCTCCATCTAGCAGGAAGAACGAGTACCTGACGATTGGAACCTGAGCATCCTATGTCCCGTTCTTAAGAAAGGAGCTAAGACTTTATGGTACAAGGGGCATAAGTCTTCTCCCTATCGCCTACAAGATAGTGTTAGGGATATTGTGCGAACGAAATAATGGACCATACCAATGCGGCTTTAGACCTGGCAAGTCCACCATTAACCAGATATTTACCCCGCGGCAAATCCTGGAGAAGACCCAAGATACGCTGATCGACACCTACCACCTTTTTGTCGATTATAAAGCAGCCTTCGACAGCCCGCTACGTTCAAAGGTATTCCAAGCAATGTCTAAATTTTGTATCCCCGCAAAGCTCATTAGGCTTTGTAAAATGACTCTAACTGACACAGGATCTTCAGTTAAAATAGGAAAGAACCTCTCCGAAGAGTTTTGTACCAAAAGAGGTTTCAGGCAAGGATACAGCCTTTCGTGTGATCTTTTCAACATCCTGCTAGAAAAGGTTATACGAGAGGCAAACGTCAAAAGAAGTGGTACAATCTACACCAAAAGCCACATGTTACTTGCTTATGATATAGTCATCATGGGACGATCAGTAAAAGAAGTAACCGATAACTTTATGAAGGTCGAAGGAGAATCTGCTAAAGTGGGTCTCGCGATAAACGGCGAGTAGACCAAGCTGATGGTGTCGACGCGCAAAGCGTCCATTGAGATCGGACCAACTGTTAAAGTTGGTTCCTATAATTTTGAGATAGTAAAAGACTTTGTATACCTCGGCACCGCCGTAAACCCAACAAACGACATCAGTTGTGAAATAAAAGAAGAATTGTATTGGCCAACAGATGCTACTATGGCATAAGTAAGCACTTTTAAAATAAAGCCACAACTCGTTAAACAAAAATGACGTTTTACAAAACACTGATACTACCCGTGCTGATGTATGGCTCCGATGCCTGGGTACTTGCGCAAGCAGATAAGGCAGTGCTTGGCGTGTTTGAGAGAAAAATTCTTCGAAAGATCTACGGACCGATCTGCGTTGACGGTGAATATCGACGTCGTATGAACCACGAGCTGTATCTGCTATTCAACGACATCAATATAGTTAAACGTATCGAGATGCAGCGATTGCGTTGGCTAGGCTATATAATAAGAATGAGCGATGATGAATCCGCTAAAAAGGCGTATAAATTCGAGCCAAATGGCGGTGCACGCAGAATAGATGGCGCAAAGAAGTGGATGAAGAGATGATAAGGCGCGGTATTCCAAAAAGCGAAGCACGAAACAGAGAGAATTGGAAATATTTTCGTAGTTCGGTCTATGGGCCAGCTAAGTAAGTAAGTACTTTAAGACCTCTCGAATCCCTTTGCTTTTTGTTGTAACAACTTGTTATTTGCTGCCCCCATACCGTCCAAAATTTTGTTCAAATTTAGTTTAACTTCGAAAATTGTCCACATCGGTCTTCTCCCCCACAAAAGTTCAACATTTTTGTTTAAAGGCACTTTAAGATATGTTCGAAGATTCTTTGGAAATGTATACCGAAACTACTCCTTGCGGTCCTGTTTACAGCGATATTATGTTTTTCGTGGTCAAGTCCGTGCATCCTGACGTAGTAGCCAAAAAAGCTCTAAATTATACGATGACCAAATGGGCGCGATATCGATCGAAAACAAATGACTCCCATGCATTCCTCCAGGTACCTCCTCCGCAACACTTTTGAGCTTTAATTTACTTTTTGTCGGCATATTATCCAGTTTAGCAGATTCTCCTTCGACCTTCTTAAAGGTATCAGTTACTTCTTTTACCGATGAGCCCATGGTGTCTATATCGCCAGCATAAGCAACATGAGGCTATTGGTGTAAATTTTGTAATTTTTAACGTTTGCATCAGCATGGAGATTGAGGAGATCACACGAAAGGCTGTCTCCTTGTCTGAAACTTCTTCTGCTAGTGAAACTCTACGGAGAGGTTCTTTCCTATTTTAACTGAGGACCAGGTATCAGTCGGCTTTGCTTTACTTTTTTACTTGTTTGTAATAACTTGTATTCGCAGTCCCCATTACGGCAGTACAAGTTTTTCCAGGGGCAAGTCTATATTTTCCCAAGAAAATAGCCCGAAAGCTGTAAAAACCCTATGGCATACTTGGTTTTGTAGCCGGTATTTGATTTGTCCGCAGATGAAAATTTCACTTAACATAGGCTGAGGGTATATCTCTGGCGGAAAAGACGACTGATACTTTTTACTTATTTTGTCATAAGGTGACCACAGTTTCTGCGCAGTTAATTATTTTAAAATATCCCTCGGTGAATTGTGTTAAAATAGTTCATTTTATCAAAATACATTTAAAGTTTGTGTTGAAGAACAACAGTTCGCGATTCGTTTGAACTAGGAATACTTACTTACTTAGCTGGTCCATTACCGAACATTTGTTCCAATAGACCGAACTAAGAAAAGATCTCCAATTCTCTCTGTTTAGTGCTTCGCTTTCTGGAACACCGCGCCTTGTCATCTCTTCATCCACTTGTTTGCGCCATCTATTCTTTGGCCTGCCAATTCTGCGTACACCGCCATGTGGCTCGAATTTATACGGCTTTTTAGCGGGTTCATCATCGTTCATTCTTATTATATGGCCTAGCCAATGCAATCGCTTCATCTCGATACGTTTATCTATACTGATGTCGTTGTATAGCAGATACAGCTCGTGGTTCATACGACGTCGATATTCATCGTCAACGCAGATTGGTCCGTAGATCTTTCGAAGAATTTTTCTCTCAAACACACCAAGCACTGCCATGTCTGCTTGCGCAAGTACCCAGGCTTCGGAGCCATACATCAGCACGTGTAGTATCAGTATTTTGTAAAGCTTTATTTTTGTTTGACGAGTTGTGGCTTTGTTTTTGAAGTGCTTACTTAAACCAAAGTAGCATCTGTTGGCCAATACAATTCTTCTTTTTATTTCACAACTGATGTCGTTTGTTGTGTTTACGGCGGTGCCAAGGTATACGAAGTCTTTTACTACCTCAAAATTATAGGAACCAACTTCCACAGTTGGTTCGATCTCAATGGACGCATTGCGCGTCGACATCATCAACTTGGTCTTCTCGCCATTTACCGCCAGACCCACTTTAGCAGAATCTCCATCTACCTTCATAAAAGTATCGGTTACTTCTTTTACTGATCGTCCCATGATGTCTATAACATCAGCATAAGCAAGTAACATGTGGCTATTGGTGTAGATTGTGCCACTTCTTTTGACGTTTGCCTCTCGTATAACCTTTTCTAGGAGGATGTTGAAAAGATTACGAAAGGCTTTCTCCTTGTCTGCAACCTCTTCTGGTACAAAATTCTTCGGAGAGGTTCTTTCCTATTTTAACTGAAGATCTTAACTGACACAAGATCTTCAGTCATTTTACAAAGCCGAATGAGCTTTGCGGGGATACCAAATTCAGACTTGGCTTGGAATACCTTTGAACGTAGCGGGCTGTCGAAGGTTGCTTTATAATCGACAAAAAGGTGGTAGGTTTCGTTCTGCATCTCTTGGGTCTTCTCGCGGATTTGCTGTAGGGTAAATATCTGGTCAATGGTGGACTTGCCAGGTCTAAAGCCGCATTGGTATGGTCTAATTATTTAGTTGACCATGGGCTTTAGTCGTTCGCACAATATCCCTGACACTATCTTGTAGGCGATAGGGAGAAGACTTATGTCCCTTTAGTTAGAGCATAAAGTCTTATCTCCTTTCATATGGACGGGATATAGGATGCTCAGGTTCCAATCGTCGGGTACGCGTTCTTCTTGCCAGATGGAGCTAACTAGCTGATGCATACACCTTATCAGTCTGACGCCTCCGGTTTTAAGCAGCTCGGCTGGTAGGCCATCAGCTCCTGCTGCCTTATTATTCTTCAGCAGGTTTATTGCTGTCTTTACCTCATCTTGGCCGGGTGGTATACATTCAATACCATCTTCTGGGATTGGACATGTGGTATCTTCGTCGACTTCGCTACTATTGAATACCAACAGTTTGGAAAAATGATCTTTCCATATCCTTAGCACACTACCCCCCCCCCCCCATTATTATAAGTCTTCTTTTGTTATAGTTTGGATTTACCGAACAGATTTATAGCGTTCCGGTTAACTTAAAGTTGAAAGTGATGAATGTATTTCAAGGAGGAGCTTCTTGGCATTAACTTTCTATGTAAAAAATCATTTTTAATGTCTCCCAATTAGTTTATTTTGCGTTTTCAAATCCATCATCAGTTACCATATTACCTTGCAGGTCTCTGCAGAAGGATGTGCCAGTTCCAAAGCCATCAGTTTGATGTTTCACTCTTTGGTAGACATTTCGGACTTCATTCTGTTTCCTTTACATCTCGATTTGTTCACGCTCCCGCTTTTCCATCTCTCTCTTTTTCCTGCGGAAAAGATGTTTCTCCTCTCTCTTTTTCTCCCGATACCTCTCCTGTGTGCTACGCGTTGGTACGGATTGTAAAGTAGCCCTATATGCCGCATTTTTCTCTTCGGTGGCAGCACGACACTCCTGATCATACCATGGATTCCTTGGTGGAGGCCTCTGGTATCCAAGTATGGATTTTGCGGCTGTTTGCATGGAGTGGGCAATGCTTTGCCATTGCGCTGACATGTTATCGGGATGAGGAATGCTTTGATTAAGCAATTGGGCTAGTTGAGTGGAATATGCTGTGGCTATCTGTTGTGATTGCAGCTTACCGATGTCTAACTTTCGTGTTGTGTCTTTTCGGACTTTGTTTGCTATGTTTAAGCGGGTGCGTACCTTTGCTGCAACAAGGTAGTGGTCCGAATCAATGTTTGCGCCTCGGAACGATCGTACATCCAACACGCTCGATGAATGTCTTGCATCTATCACAACATGATCAATTTGATTTCTTGTTTTCTGATCTGGAGACAGCCAGGTGCCCTTATGAATATCGAGATGATTAAATCTGGTACTGCTAACTACCATGTTTTTGCAGCTGCAAAGTCTATCAGCCTCATACCATTGTCAGATGTTTCACTGTGGAGGCTGAATTTCCCGACTGTTGGGCCAAAGATATTCTCCTTTCCAATTTTGGCATTAAAATCGCCTAGAATGATTTTAATGTCATGGGCAGGGCAACTGTCATATGTTTCTTCTAAGCGCTCGTAAAATATATCTTTGGTCTGTTCGTCCTTTTCTACAGTGGGAGCATGAGCGCAAATAAAGCTGATGTTGAAGAATTTAGCTTTTATTCGAATTGCAGCAAGTCTTTCATTCACTGGAGTGAAGCTGGATACCAGATGTTTTAGTCTCCGACTAACTACAAATCCGCAACCAAACTCATGCTTTACGTCATGGCAGCTATAATACAGTGCGTCACCTTTAGGTGTTGTTGTGACGCCTTTCCCAATCCATCGTATTTCCTGTATGGCAGTAATATCGGCCCTGTACTTTTCAAGTACGTCTGCCAATGCGAAGACTGCACCTTCTCTATAAAGAGTGCGAACATTCCAGGTGCAGATTCGCAGATCATGGTCTTTAAAACGTTTGCGGGGTTCGTCAACTTTAGAGGGGATTGTTTTTCTTTTCTTTCGTTTTTTCATAGTATGCTGTTTTTTTCTAGGGGAGGGTTACTAGCCCGACTCCCAAACCCAAGTTTTTAACAGTCTTATGGGAGAACGCTCGGCACATGTTAGCTCACTACCTTTAAC
Source organism: Musca autumnalis (assembly GCF_047663935.1). Classification (NCBI taxonomy): domain Eukaryota; kingdom Metazoa; phylum Arthropoda; class Insecta; order Diptera; family Muscidae; genus Musca; species Musca autumnalis. The sequence continues at coordinate 212,894,223 of NW_027411866.1, read as the reverse complement.
GGGTGTTAAAGACAGTTCCCCAGGTGACACCACGGGAAGGTCAGTGTCCACTTGAGATGAAAGAGGGACCAAGATAAATCATGGGCTTTGCCATGTTAAAACCGGTCAGGACCGTTGCTTGGTATCTTCCATCCCCTACGTCACCCGTATCGTATAGTATAGTATAATTTTATATCATGGGAAAAGCAGTGACGAAGCAAAAAAATAGAGTACTCCCGCTCGAATTCATTTTGCCTGTCTACTCGAATTCGAACGAGTATTCCGGAGCCCTTCACATCCACAAACCTAATCTAACCTAGCGTCAAGTCTTCATACAACTCTCACACTAAATTTGTATTAGCATTTCCGATACGTTAATGTATAACCAGCAAATATAACATTAAATTCAGAATATCTTAAGGGGAAAGGGACTGATATACCAACGAAAATCCTCAACTCTGATTGTAGGTCACAGTTAATTTCTAAAATTCCCAACCAACCCATTAAAAATTCTATAACAATTTACTACACCACACACACCCACACAAATAAGTTGTTTAATGTCACAGGATGTCCACATTGCACGTCGAAGGGAGGTTGGGGGCTGTGGAAAATATTTCCCAACAAAATATAGTTTACTGGGCAAAATGTGTTACCATCACCGCCCATGGACATAAATGCGTCGTCTGTTATATTTGCAAAGCATGTTTGTCTGAGGCAAATAAATCAGGATGGAGATAAGTAAGCGGCAAATGCAGCGCCTTCATTAGTGGACGACAAATGAATATTAAATAGTCGTTTGCGTTTATGGAGTGGAGTTGGATGATCCTGCCTGAGAATGGCTCGGGGCATAACATGGAAATGATTTTAGCAAAACGCAATAACTTTGTGTGCGAGTCTACTTTGTGCCTATGCGAAAGAGACAGGACAGGACAGGATAATACTCTGTTGTTTAGGTGAATGTGAGTGGGTGTAAAAAGAAAAACTGTTACAGCGCCGGTAACATGTGTGGGAGTATTTGCCAAATGTTAATAAAAATGATAAAGCAATATAAACAGACGGTTACAGGGGACTACAGGACAACTACATACAAATGACAATTGTACAAAGAATGAAAAGAACGAACAAATGAAAGGGGAGAAAGAGATGTGAACCAGCAAAGATAAAATGCAAGTTAAGAATCTACAAATAAAGGACACAATTGTAATCAGCCAGCAACAACAACAGCAACAATATGACGTCAAACAAACAAATATCCTTGCCAGTTATACAACAAGTAATGTCCCTGACAACAGAGGTAACAACAAGAGCTAACTTTATTATTGTCTAGGGACTCATTTCCATTTAAAGTATCTCCTTTTCATTCTCTCTCTCTCTTTCAGTATCTTTCACTTGTTATTTGTTTAAAGAAGAAGAAGCAGACATTTTAATACCATATTTCCGTATGCAAATTACTTGAATGGCTAGAATGCGGGGAAATATGGAAAAAGTCAAATGGAAAAATTACAATTTACCATAAACCAACTCAAATCCCAATGATTCGATTTAATTTTCTTCTCGGTAATGTTTTGTTTCTTTCTGTTGTCCAGTGGTTGGTGGTTTTTGTTGCTGTTGTTTGAAAAATCAAAGCCAAGTTAATGAAAACGTTGTCTCTGAGAGTTACGTGTTGAAAATTTTAAATTCATTTCGAAACCAATGTAACACAAAAATTTCAATATTTGACCATCACCAGTTCACCCATGTCCAACCCAATTGGGGCTGTTATAATGTGAAGTTGGTTGCAGATGGAAAATGAAGTAATTTAAAAGAGAGGAAACGTGTTAAAACCTATTATTGATGTTGAAGAGGATCTGAGATGAAATGGAAAATCTATTTGAAACTTGCAATGAATTATAATTAGCTTATAATAAGAGATTCTGACTTTGAAAAGATTATTGTTTTCATCATTATAATTTATGTAAATAATTTTAAAACTGTGGGTGACGTAGGGGATGGAAGATACCAAGGTACGGTCCTGACCGGCCTTAACGTGGCATAGCCTAGGATTTATCTTGGTCCCTCTTTCATCATAGCTGCCTTTAACACCCGTTAAAGGTAGTGAGCTAACATATGCCGCGCGTTCACCCATGAGAACGTTAAAAACTTGGGTTTGGTCGTCGGGTTAGTAACCCTCCCCTAGAAAAAACAGCCTAATATGAAAAAACGAAAGAAAAGAAAAACAAACCCCTCTAAAGTTGACGAACCCCGCAAACGTTTTAAGGACCAGGATCTGCCGAATCAGCACCTGGAATGTTCGCACGCTTTATAGAGAAGGTGCAGTTTACGCACCCATAAGAACGTTAAAAACTTGGGTTTGGGCGACGGGTTGGTAACCCTCCCCTTGAAACAACAGCCTACTATGAGAAAACGAAAGAAAAGGAAAACAAACCCCTCTAAAGTTGACGAACCCCGCAAGCGTTTTAAGGACCATGATCTGCGAATCTGCACCTGGAATGTACGCACTCTTTATAGAGAAGGTGCAGTTTACGCATTGGCAGATGTACTTGAAAAGTACAAGGCCGACATTACTGCCATACAGGAAATACGATGGAATGGGAAAGGCGTCACAACAACACCTAAAGGTGACTCACTGTATTATAGCTGCCATGACACAAAGCATGAGTTTGGTTGCGGATTTGTAGTTAGTTGGTCGGAGGTTAAAACACCTGGTCTCTAGCTTCACCCCAGTGAATGAAAGACTCGCTGCAATTCAATTCTTCAACATCAGCTTTGTTTGCACTCATACTCCCACTGAAGACAAGGACGAACAGACCAAGGATATATTTTACGAGCGCTTAGAAGAAACTTATGACCGTTGCCCTGCCTATGACATTAAAATTATTCTAGGCGATTTTAATGCCAAAATTGGAAAGGAGAATATTTGGCCCAACAGTTGGGAAATTCAGTCTCCACAGTGAAACATTTGACAATGGTACGAGGCTGATAGACTTTGCAGCTGCAAACAAAGGCATCTCGATATTCATAAGGGCATCTATCTATAGATCAAAGAACAAGAAATCAAATTGATCACATTGTGATAGATGGAAGACATACATCAAGCGTGTTGGATGTACCTTTGTTGCAGCAAAGGTACGTACCCGTCTAAACGTTGCAAATAAAGCACGAACAGACACAACACGGAAGTTGGACATCGGTAAGCTGCAATCACAACAGATAGCCACAGCATATTCCACTCAACTGGCCCAACTGCTTAATCAAAGCACTCCTCGTCCTGATAACATATCAGGACAATGACAAAACATTGCCCATTCCATGCAAACAGCCGCAAAATCAGTACTTAGATACCAGAGACCTCCACCAAGGAGTACATGGTATGAGTGTCGTGCTCCAACCGAAGAGAAAAGTACGGCATATAGGGCTACTCTACAATCAGTAGCAACGCGTAGCGCTTGAGAGAGGTATCGGGAGAAAAGGAGAGAGGGGAAAAGTATTTTCCTCAGGAAAAAGAGAGACATGAAAGCGAGAGCGTGAACACATCGAGAGATGTACAGGAAACTGAATGAAATCCGAAAATTCTACCAAAGAGTAAAGCATCAAACTGATGGCTTTGGAACTGGCACATCCTCCTGTAGAGAACAGTAAGGTAAACTGGTAACTGATACAGATAGTGTGCTAACTAGGCGTCTACACACAGACAGTATTGGCAAGACAATAGCAGAGTTACAAACCATTTTCACCAATACATTCATACTTTTCTCTATACAGATTTAAACATTTATAATGTGTTTGTGAAAAAGGTTTGTATTTTTGCTATTGTCTTGCCAATACTGGCATTTGTAAACGCAGGGTAGGGATATTGAAAGAGCATTTTTCCAAACTGTTGGTATCCAATAGTGGCGAAGTCGACGAAGATACCACAGATCCACTCCCAGAAGATGGGGTAAAGAGAGCTATAAACTGGCTGATGAATAATGAGGCAGCAGGAGCTGATGGCATAACAGCCGATCTGTTTATGGCTTTGGAACTGGCACATCCCCCTGTAGAGACCAGCAAGGTAATCTGGTAACTGATACAGATTGTGTGCTAAGGATATGGAAAGAGCATTTTTCCAAACTGTTGGTATCGAATAGCAGCGAAGTCGACGAAGATAGCTGATGACAGCAGGAGCTGATGGCCTACCAGCCGACCTGTTTAAAACCGGAGGCGACACGCTGATAAGGTGTACGCATCAGCTAGTTAGCTCCATCTGGCAGGAAGAACGCGTACCCGACGATTGGAACCTGAGCATCCTGTGTCTCGTACATAAGAAAGGAGATAAGACTTTATGTTCCAACTATAGGGGCATAAGTCTTCTACCTATCGCCTTCATGATAGTGTCAGGGATATTGTGCAAACGACTAAAGCCCATGGTCAACGAAATAATTGGACCATACCAATGCGGCTTTATACCTGGCAAGTCCACCATTGACCAGATATTAACCCTGTGGCAAATCCTGGAGAAGACCCAGGAGATGCAGATCGGCACCTACCACCTTTTGGTCGATTATGAAGCAGCCTACGACAGCCCGCTACGTTCAAAGGTATTCCAAGCCATGTCTGAATTTGGTATCCCCGCAAAGCTCATCCGGCTTTGTAAAATGACTCTAACTGACACAAGATCTTCAGTTAAAATAGGAAAGAACCTCTCCGAAGAGTTTTGTACCAAAAGAGGTTTCAGGCAAGGAGACAGCCCTTCGTGTGACCTTTTCAACATCCTGCTAGAAAAGGTTATACGAGAGGCAAACGTCAAAAGAAGTGGCACAATCTACACCAATAGCCACATGTTACTTGCTTATGCTGATGATATAGACATCATGGGACGATCAGTAAAAGAAGTAACCGATACCTTTATGAAGGTCGAAGGAGAATCTGCTAAAGTGGGTCTGGCGGTAAATGGCGAGAAGACCAAGTTGAGGGTGTCGACGCGCAAAGCGTCCATTGAGATCGGACCAACTGTTGAAGTTGGTTCCTATAATTTTGAGGTAGTAAAAGACTTCGTATACCTCGGCACCGCCGTAAACCCAACAAACGACATCAGTTGTGAAATAAAGAGAAGAATTGTATTGGCCAGCAGATGCTACTTTGGCTTAAGTAAGCACTTCAAAAACAAAGCTACAACTCGTCAAACAAAAATAACGCTTTACAAAACACTGTTACTACCCGTGCTGATGTATGGTTCCGAAGCCTGGTTACTTGCGCAAGCAGATAAGGTAGTGCTTGGCGTGTTTGTGAGAAAAATTCTTCGAAAGATCTATGGACCAATCTGCGTTGGCGGTGAATATCGACGTCGTATGAACAACGAGCTGTATCTGCTATACAACGACATCAATATAATTAAACGTATCGAGATGCAGCGATTGCGTTGGCTAGGCCATAGAATAGATGGCAGGCCAAAGAATAGATGGCGCAAACAAGTGGATGAAGAGATGACAAGGTGCGGTATTCCAAATAGCGAAGCACGAAACAGAGAGAATTGAAGATCTTTTCTTAGTTCGGTCTATGGAACAAATGTTCTGTAATGGGCCAGCTAAGTAAGTAAGTAATACCTAAACTTGGACATACATATATTGAGCATTTTTTGCACGGAGGAATTGTGCTCCCTCCGAAGTCAAAATACAAAATTACAGCCAACTCGGTTAGAAAATATGGCTAAAATCTTCAAAATACCGAATATCGGGAGGTACGTTTATGTGGGACCTATATATAAACTTGGACTTATAATGAACCTTTGTTGCAAGGAGGTATGTTCCCTCAGAACTTAAAATGCAAAATTGCAGCCAAATCGGTTGGAAAATTTGGCTAAAATCGGACGGTACCTTTATATGGGGGCTACACCCAAATATGGACCTACAAAATACAAAATTACAGCCAAATCGATTGGAAATTTTGGCTTTCGATAGTTATCGTGGCCAACAGCCATTTTGTTGGTCACCGTAAGACTTTTTTGAGCTTTATGGTTATTATGTCAGGAAACATGGATATGTTTACGAAAAAATTATATCGCTAGAAACAGAAGAAATTTAACGTTGAACAATGTTTCGACCAAATCGGATAGTCAATCCGTATCATCGTGCTCATCAGTTATTTTATAGTTGGTGCCGCAGATTTTTATACCCTCAGCCTTTAGGCTAAAGAGGGTATTTACACTTTGATACGACCAAAAATGTGCCTCATCGATATAATGGTTTTAGACCCCAAGTATGTTTGTACGATATCCGTTTCAGACAAATTTGAGTAGATCTAGCAATGTCCGTCCGTCTGTCTGGCTGGCTGGTGCGCACGATAACTCTCGAACGGATCAATGGATTCGGTTCAAATTTTGGGTATCGAATTATTTTGTCCAGATTCGATTTAAGTTCGAAGATGGGCCATATAGGTCGACTCCTTCAGGTACCTCCCCCACAAATGTTCAAAAATTGTGGCAAAACTTGTGCGCACGATAACTCTTTTAGGAAATAACCGATTTGGTCCATACTTTGCACATCGTGTAATTTCTACCAAACTTAGATGAGGTTCCAATATGGACTCAATCGGCCCACTCCTTCGGGCACCTCCCACACAAAATTTCGGAAAAGTTCAGTTTAGGACCTGGTCTCGAATCGCTTTGATTTTTGTTTACGCAAGTTGTATTCGCTGTCCTCTATACGACGTTGTAAGTTTCATTAGGGGCAAGATAACTCTCCAACGGATCTGCCGATTCGGTCCAAAATTTGGCTTTCGTAATATTTTGTCCAAACTTAGTTCCAGTTCAAAGATGGATTATATCGGTCCACTCCTCCCGGTACCTCCCCCACAAAAGTTTGAAAATGTTCGGAAAATTTGTGCGTACGATAACTCTTAAAGGGAGCAACCGATTTGGTCCACATTATGAAATTTCTACCAGACTTAGATGAGGTTCCAATATGGACTCAATCGGTAAACTCTTCGAGTACCTCAAACACAAAATTTCGGAAAAGTTCAGTTTAGGACCTGCTCTCGAATCGCCTTGGTTTTTGTTGTAACATCTTGTATTCACTGTCCCCTATACGAAGGTACAAGTTTCCTCAGGGGCAAGTCCATACTTCCTGAAAAAATAGCCTGAAAGTTGAAAAACCAACCAAATGACACCATGTTTATGGGTGGAAGCGCAAGATAGTTCTCCGACGGAAATGCCGATTCCGGCCAAAATTTGGCATTCGTAATGTTGTTTCCAAACTTACTTTAAGTTCGTAGATAAGCCATATCGGACCACTTCTTCAGGTACCTACCCCACAAAAGTTCAAAAATATTCGGAAAAATTGTGCGCACGATAACTCTTGATGGGAGTGACCGATTTGGTCCATACTTTACACATTCTCATAATATCTACCAGATATAGATCAGGTTCGAATATGGAATATGGAGTGGGCAAATATCCACTCCATCCCGTACCTCCCACACAAAATTTTGGATAAGTTCACTTTAAGACCTCCTATTAAATCATTTTGATTTTTGTTGAAGCAACTTACATTCGCTGCCTCAATTGCGATGGTAAAAGTTGTTTCGGGGGCAAGTCCATACTTCTTGAGAAAACAGCCCGAAAGGTGTAAAACCCCCTATGGCACTCCATGGTCTATGTCGGTCCATTCCTTTAAGTACGTTTTCCGCAATTTTTTTTAATCTTTAATCCTTGAACCGACAAAAATTTTGAAACCCCCTAAATACATAAGTTTTTTTGAAAAAAAAGTGTTTCAATTTGCACAGACTGAGGGTATATCTCTGTCGGCAAAGCCGACTGATACTTTTTTACTTGTTTTAGACCATTTTCTCTGGAAAAAAATTACCATCGTAATAGAGTCCGCGAGGACAAACGTTCTAGGAAGTGGCCGTAAACTGAATTTATTTAATACTCGAACATCACTTAAAACATTTGAACATTTGTGAAGAAGGTACTTAAAAGAGTTGTCCAATACACGCTTGGAAGAAATTTTACGATGTGAAAAGTTTCGACCAAATCGGATACTCAATTCATAAGTTATTCTGTGCTCATCAATCGTATTAGTTGGTGCCGGCAGAAATTTGTTTCTAGCTTTTCGGTCATTACCTCCGGAAGTATGAACTTGTCTCCGAAAAAATGTTCAACTTCCAACTTGATCTAATATTATGAAGTGAAAGTAGTTTACTTCGTTCAAGAGTTAAATCGACTTTAAATTGTCTGAGACTGATTTCGTCCATATATACTTGGGGTGCAGACCTATTATTTCGCATACGCCTTAAAGCTGAGGATATAAGAAATGATATAAAAACTGTTTTATCACATTTTCTATCAAAAATGTGTGAGCCTTAAGACTTTTTAAAGGATAAACTAAAACAAAAACTGTACATTCTGTCCCATTAGGAGGCAAGTAAAGAACTAATAAGAAAAATCACGGCATGTCCCTACAGCAGGACACACACACAGTCACATAAAAATATAATCCCCACATTTATGTAATATTATTGAAGTTTATTTATGAAGTCACGTACCATAACAATTACTTCCAATCCATTTCAAATGTCACAGCATTAATGGATCATAAATTGACATCAAATGGGGTTTTTTTATTAGGTTTCACTTAAATCCGGTTATAGGTTATAAATAAACCGAATTTCATTTAGTTTTGAATGGTAAAATTCTATAAGCAATTGGTTAGTTTTTAGTTTTTTAGTTTTTGGTCTATCGTTTCATTTCAATTTATTTTCGAGAACAAATATTGAACTTTTCACAAAATCTATCAAAAATATCCACATCACTAGCAAAAAAGCCTTTGAACTTTATCCCTCTCCGTAATGGAGGTTAAAAAGGACACACAGAGTCAGAGAAAAAAAACTTGGACTAAATTGAATGGACAATTTTACAAAATGGTAAGGCGCAATTTTTTATTGGCTTATGGAGGAAAATTAATGCACACAAGCGAGAAAAAAATTAGGGGGCGGAGAACGAAAAAACCAACAGAAAAAAAAACAAATAAAAATAGTCACAGTACAAAAGTACATGTGTCAAATGGCCTATTAATTCACATTTATTTGTCGTTGTTGAGTTGCTTTCTAGTCTGTTTTTGTCCTGCGTTCGACATTTGAACACATATTAGCACACATGCATGGTACATACAATGAAAACCAAACAAAAAAAAGGAAACACAGAAAGTAATGCGAACATGAAAGTTTACTGCGTAGAAAATACTTTATTTTATGGAACCACCCACCTACCATCATCTGAGGATGTGAAGTTCTAGCTTAGAAGCACATACCCGATGCATATGTATGTGTATGAAAGCTAGCAATGTGGGCGATTTCAAGTGCGTGAGTTCACAGGCATGTCAGAGTAATGAGTGCAAATATTTTAACAAAAAAACCAACATTTACACATGCAATACCCCCACACAACACAGCACCACACACACATGTAACATGTTAATGTTATTAAAAGGTTTCCGGTCAATATATTGTAAGGAGGTTTTTATTTGCTTTAAGGATATGTCACATTTGATTAAAAGTCAACAATAAAATAAGGTTACAGGCTTTCATCCTTTACTTGTTATAACTGACTCACAATTCTTTACAATGTGTGACTAATGAACACGCTCAACGCATTTTCCTAGAGTAGCAAAAACTGGGTTTGGATGTCAGGTTAACAACCTAACCTTATGACAAATAAAAGGTGGAAGGTTATGAAAAATTAAAGGTCTTACGAAGTACACTTTCCTTGGGAAAGGTTCTTACGGAGCACTCTTTCCTTGGGAAAGGTTCTTACGCAGCACCCTTTCTTTTGGAAAGGTTCTTACGGAGCACCCTTTCCTTTAGCAAGGGTCTAACAGAGCACCCTTTCCTTTGGAAAGGGTCTTACGGAGCACCCTTTTCTTTAGAAAGGGTCTCACGGAGCACCCTTTTCTTTAGAAAGGGTCTTACGGAGCGCCCTATCCTTTGAAGTGGGTCTTACGGAGCACCCTTTCCTTTGAAAAGGTTGTTACGGAGCGCCCTTTCCTTTGGAAAGGGTCCTTACGGAGCACCCTTGCCTTTGAAAAGTATCTTAGGGAGCATCCTTTCCTTTGAAAAAGATCTCAAGGAACACTCTTTCCTTTGAAAGGGGTCTTACGAAGCACCCTTTTCTTTGGAAAGGGTCTTACGGAGCACGCTTTCCTTTAGAAAGGGTCTTACGGAGCACCCTTTCCTTTAGAAAGTGTCTTACGGAGCACCCTTTCCTTTAGAAAGTGTCTTACGGAGCACCCTTTCCTTTGGAAAGGGTCTTACAAAGCACCCTTTCCTTTAGAAAGGGTCTTACAGAGCACCATTTCCTTTGGAAAGGGTCTTACAGAGCACCCTTTCCTTTGGAAAGGGTCTTACGGAGCACCCATTCCTTTGGAAAGGGTCCTACGAAGCACCCTTTCCTTTGGAAAGGGTCTTACGAAGCACCCTTTCCTTTGGAAAGGGTCTTACGGAGTAAATTTTCTTTTGGAAAGGGTATTACGCAGCAAACTTTCTTTTGGAAAGGGTCTTACGGTGCACCCTTTCTTTTCCTTTGGAAAGGTTGTTACTGAGCACCCTTTCCTTTGGAAAGGTTGTTACTGAGCACCCTTTCCTTTGGAAAGGTTGTTACTGAGCACCCTTTCCTTTGGAAAGGTTGTTACTGAGCACCCTTTCCTTTGGAAAGGTTGTTACTGAGCACCCTTTCCTTTGGAAAGGTTGTTACTGAGCACCCTTTCCTTTGGAAAGGTTGTTACTGAGCACCCTTTCCTTTGGAAAGGTTGTTACTGAGCACCCTTTCCTTTGGAAAGGTTGTTACTGAGCACCCTTTCCTTTGGAAAGGTTGTTACTGAGCACCCTTTCCTTTGGAAAGGTTGTTACTGAGCACCCTTTCCTTTGGAAAGGTTGTTACTGAGCACTCTTTCCTTTGGAAAGGTTGTTACTGAGCACCCTTTCCTTTGGAAAGGTTGTTACTGAGCACCCTTTCCTTTGGAAAGGTTGTTACTGAGCACCCTTTCCTTTGGAAAGGTTGTTACTGAGCACCCTATCCTTTGGAAAGGTTGTTACTGAGCACCCTTTCCTTTGGAAGGGTTGTTACTGAGCACCCTATCCTTTGGAAAGGTTGTTACTGAGCACCCTTTCCTTTGGAAGGGTTGTTACTGAGCACCCTTTCCTTTGGAAAGGTTGTTACTGAGAACCCTTTCCTTTGGAAGGGTTGTTAATGAGCACCCTTTCCTTTGGAAAGGTTGTTACTGAGCACCCTTTCCTTTGGAAAGGTTGTTACTGAGCACCCTTTCCTTTGGAAAGGTTGTTACTGAGCACCCTTTCCTTTGGAAAGGTTGTTACTGAGCACCCTTTCCTTTGGAAAGGTTGTTACTGAGCACCCTTTCCTTTGAAAAGGTTGTTACTGAGCACCATTTCCTTTGGAAAGGTTGTTACTGAGCACCCTTTCCTTTGGAAAGGTTGTTACTGAGCACCCTTTCCTTTGGAAAGGTTGTTACTGAGCACCCTTTCCTTTGGAAGGGTTGTTACTGAGCACACTTTCTTTTGGAAAGGTTGTTACTGAGCACCTTTCCTTTGGAAAGGTTGTTACTGAGCACCCTTTCCTTTGGAAAGGTTGTTACTGAGCACCCTTTCCTTTGGAAAGGTTGTTACTGAGCACCCTTTCCTTTGGAAAGGTTGTTACTGAGCACCCTTTCATTTGGAAAGGGTCTTACGGAGCACCATTTCCTTTGGAAAGGTTGTTACTGAGCACCCTTTCCTTTGGAAAGGTTGTTACTGAGCACCCTTTCCTTTGGAAAGGTTGTTACTGAGCACCCTTTCCTTTGGAAAGGTTGTTACTGAGCACCCTTTCCTTTGGAAAGGTTGTTACTGAGCACCCTTTCCTTTGGAAAGGTTGTTACTGAGCACCCTTTCCTTTGGAAAGGTTCTTACGAAGCAACCTTTCCTTTGGAATGGGTCTTACAGAGCACCCTTTCCTTTGGAAAGAGTCTTACGGAGCACCCTTTCCTTTGTAAAGTGTCTTACAGAGCACCCTTTCCTTTGGAAAGGGTCTTACGGAGCAAATTTTTCTTTGGAACGGGTCTTACGAAGCACCCTCTCCTTTGGAAAGGGTCTTACGAAGCACCCTCTCCTTTGGAAAGGGTCTTACGAAGCACCCTCTCCTTTGGAAAGGGTCTTACGAAGCACCCTTTCCTTTGGAAAGGGTCTTACGGAGCACCCTTTCCTTTGGAAAGGGTCTTACGGTGCACCCATTCCCTTGGAAAGGGTCTTACGGAGCAACCTTTCCTTTGCAAATGGTCTTACGGAGCACCCTTTCCTTTAGAAAGGGTCTTACGGAGCACCCTTTCCTTTAGAAAGGGTCTTACGGAGCCCCCTTTCCTTTAGAAATGGTCTTACGGAGCACCCTTTCCTTTAGAAAGGGTCTTACGGAGCACCCTTTCCTTTAGAAAGGGTCTTACGGAGCACCCTTTCCTTTAGAAAGGGTCTTACGAAGCACCCTTTCCTTTAGAAAGGGTCTTACGAAGCACCCTTTCCTTTACAAAGGGTCTTACGAAGCACCATTTCCTTTAGGAAGGGTCTTATGAAGCACCCTTTCCTATGGAAAGGGTCTTACGGAGCACCCTTTCCTTCGGAATGGGTCTTACGCAGCAACCTTTGCTTTGGAAAGGGTCTTACGGAGCACCCTTTCCTTTGGATAGGGTCTTACGGAGCACACTTTCCTTTGAAAAGGGTCTTACGGAGCACCCCTTAATTTGGAAAGGGTCTTACGGAGCACCCTTTAATTTGGAAAGGGTCTTGCAAAGCACCCTTTCCTTTGGAAAGGGTTTTACGGAGCACGCTTTCCTTATGGAAATGGTCTTACGGAGCATCCTTTCCCTTGGAAACGTTCTTACGGAGCACCCTTTCCTTTGGAAATGGTCTTACAGTGCACCCTTTCCTTTGGAAAGGGTCTTACAGTGCACCCATTCCTTTGGAAAGGGTCTTACAGTGCACCCATTCCTTTGGAAAGGGTCCTACGGAGCACCCTTTCCTTTGGAAAGGGTCCTACGGAGCACCCTTTCCTCGGGAAAGGGTCTTACGAACCACCCTTTCCTTTGGAAATGTTCTTACGGAGCACCCTTTCCTTTGGAAATGTTCTTACGGAGCACCCTTTCCTTTGGAAAGTGTCCCTCGGAGCACCCTTTCCTTTGGAAATGTTCTTACAGAGCACCCTTTCCTTGGGAAAGTGTCCCTCGGAGCAACCTTTCCTTTGGAAAGTGTCCCTCGGAGCAACCTTTCCTTTCGAAAGTGTCCCTCGGAGCAACCTTTCTTTTGGAAAGGGTCCTACGGAGCACCCTTTCCTTTGGAAAGGGTCTTACGAAGCAACCTTTCCTTTGGAAAGGGTCTTACGAAGCACCCTTTAGTCCTACGGAATACCCTTTTCTTTGGAAAGGGTCTTACAATGCACTCTTTCAGCTAGTCTACGGAACAAGGTTTCCCTAGGCCGCCATCTGACTACATCGATGAGTTGGTACGACTTCTTCTTTTCACAATAATACACATCAAAAAATTCTTAAATCGATAATAAAGTAAATTCTTAATCGACCTTTTTTGGCCAGGACAAAGTCGAGAAAGTCCCGAGCTCAAAATTTTCTCTATATTTGATATCCCTATTTAGGATATAATTATATGTATGCTAGAAACAATTAAAATATCTGTTTTCTTTAAATTTATATTCTTGAAAAGTTTCGTCCAACAAACCTCAACATAATAAATTAAAAACAACTCTTGAAAATAAACAAAAAACCTAATTACTTTTCTTAATTTTTTTTCTCCACTCTTCTTTTGCAGATTGGGAACGTGAAGCTGTCTCAAAGGCTGAAATATTGCGACTCATTTACCAGGGTAGATTTTTACATTGTAACGTAACATTGGGTGCATTGGGTTTGCCATTGGGCAAGACGACTGTTATGCATTTAGTACCGCGTGATAATTTACCAGAACCCAACTCACAAGGTAAGACTAACCAAAACAAAACCAAAATCCCCAATGCAATCAAAAGGAATAGCAACAAAACTTTATTAATTAAAATATGTTTTTTCGTATTTTTCTTTCTTTCTTCTTTCCACCACCTGGCCATCAACCTACTGACCTCCCCACGCTTTACCTTTTGCCGTGTATTTGCTGTTTATTTGCTAACTTCATCTTCTCTTCTCCAACACCTACCCTCCAGATCAAAGACAAAAAAGTAAAGGTGGTTCCAGTAGATGCTGTTCAACGACTTGCTGTATTTTGTAACTAAATTATTTTTAGACCTTTTTAGAATTTAGATGGAATTATTATTAAATAAATAAATTAATTAAAACCAACAAATATAAATAAATAAATCTAAAGATAGTAATACTATACATAAATTAATTGAATTAAATTATAAATAAAATAAAAAATTAAGTAAAGTAAAAAAATGATAATAACTTTAAATATGTTTATGGTCTTTATAGTAATGAATGATATAGAATGAATGAACAGTTTTATAAAGAAAAACAAACAAAAAAAATAGAACATCACAAAGGATATCACAAAATGAAGGGCATAACAATACACTCGGAATATTTTAATCATTTCGTAACAAGTTGACAACACTCTTTATAACAGACACACATACACAACATAACCTCAATATTTTTAAATCAAATAAAACAGGTCATTTTTCAAGGTTAAACAGAGTGGGTAAAATATTTATTTAAAAAAAATATTTATGTGATAATAATACTTTGGGAACTTTGTCAAGAAATGCGGAACTGAGACATTTAAGAAATTTAGATTCACTTATAATTGTGAATTGCCAACCCCATTACCGCTGGGAAATTTCAAAAAGTAACAGTCGAAATTGTCTATAATGCAGTTGCTGGCCAGGAAAAATAAATATGTTATAGAGAAAATTCGTTATAAAGAAACTATTGGGTCAGTATGCATATTTGTGGTTGGATGGACTACCCTTTTTGTTCAGATGTAGTTCGAAACATTTGTAGCATTGCTTTGTAATTCAAAAATTAAATGTGTAATTCGAAATAGCTCAATTGTTATATTGATAGTCGAATAAATTCATTTGTAATTCCAAATGTTTCGAATTTTAATCAAAATGATTCCATTCGAAATTTGAAAAAAAAAAAAAAAAAACAAGTAAAAAAGTATCATTGAACATTTCTGGGATTGAACCGATAGGGCCCATTTTTGAACATAAAAACTTCGTTCCCGTACTTTTTAATAGTAAAGCTCGTAAAGAGAGAAAGAGAGAAAAATTGTTGCCACACAAAAGTTTTTTCAAAAAGTTCGGGAACGGTAAAATGGAAAAAACGTCGAAAAAGCTGGAATTTTTGCCTTTCCCCAATTTCACAATTTGTTTTTTGTTTTTCATATTTATGTCCAAAAAGGGAATATTTTTGTCAATTCGGGGAAAATATTGCATAATTAAGTGATTCTAGCAGTTTTCAACGGTTTAAAATATTGATTTAAAAAGAATTTCACATTTTAAAATAATTGTCCGTCCAGAAAATTCGGAGGGAAATATTCATGATTGCCCTGTGTTTAAGTTAGAAACTCTCTATTGGTATTTTCACTACAAATCTCCAGTTAGCCTTTGTTCGCCTAGTTCGGATCGCAGAGAGGTTCCCTTCCTTATGTGTTCTCTACAAACCCTCTGAGAAACTATGTCCGCTTACGGCGGACCGTAGGGTGATATTTCCAATCATTGCCCTACAAATCTTCTCAGAGACTATGTTCGCTCAGCGCGGATCGTAGAGAGTACTCTCTTGGTAGTGGAATTTCTCTACAATTTCTCCCTGGAACTGTATTCGCTCAGTTCGGATCGTAGTGAGAACTTTCCAATAAGCAGTGATTGCCTCAGCCTTGATTCACGTTCGGTTTTTATACACTTCACTTATTAGTCATCTCTTCACCAGTACGGAAGTACTTCTCGGTTTACTCGCGAATTGTAACGCGTCTCACCCACACCAGGTAAAGTCATCAGTACTTTTCGCCTTAATAAATCACCCACACCAATATTTTTATTATACCAACTAAAAACTTTGTGTTTTATTTCCTCTCCTTTTATTTATCGGTAACACTCGGGTTTGTATCACCATTCTCATCTCCACAAACAACAACTATTCTCTGCGGCCTTTCTGAGCTATCAACTAAACACCCTGATTTAACCCAAAAACTTAAAAAACCTGCCGACACAAACTGAAACGATTGTGTACCTATCTGTATTTCTCAAAGTGGCAGCAGCAAAATTGTCTTTTCGGAGCTCTTTTGTTCCGAGCCGGATTGAATCAGGGGAATGTTCGTCCAGGGGCAATCATCTGAAAAATGATGTGTTTCTGTTACAGTTTTTTACCATGGGAACGGCAATATATCACGGATTGCCCGGTCCGAGTTCTTTTGGTCCGTGCCGGAATAGAAAAGAACTCCGGACCATGGATCTATTCCGCTTGCCATATCTGCATTCATCACATGTGAACATTGGTGAGATGTAATGGACATGGAGAATGGGTAGACTTTCGTCTTATACCCCCCGCGAAGAGTTAATACCAAATTTGAGCAATTTCGGAGGAGTATTGAGCCCACAACCTGCAAAATACCGAAAATCGGGAGGTATAGCTCTAAGAGGGCTATATGAAGGCGTGGACCTATACCGAACAAATTCCGGGGGAAAGTTTTATACCCCAGCAAAGACTAAATACCAAACTTTAGCCATATCGGAGGAATATTGAAACCACAACCTTCAAAATATCGAAAATCAGGAGGTACCCTTATATGGGGGCTATATGAAGGTGTGGACCTATACCGAAAAAAATCTGGGGGAAAGTTTTATACCCCCAGCGAAGA
The DNA here is from genome assembly GCF_047663935.1 of Musca autumnalis. Lineage (NCBI taxonomy): Eukaryota > Metazoa > Arthropoda > Insecta > Diptera > Muscidae > Musca > Musca autumnalis. Next base: position 212,877,372 of record NW_027411866.1, on the reverse strand, counting down.
CTAAATACCAAACTTTAGCCATTTCGGAGGAATATTGAGGCCACAACCTTCAAAATACCCAAAATCCGGAGGTGCCGTTCTATGAGGGCTATATAAAGGCGTGGACCTATACCAACAAACTTCTGGGGGAATGTTGTTTTATACTCCAAATTAAGACTAAATACCAAATTTTTGCCATTTCGGTGTAATATTGAGGCCACAACCTCCAAAATACCGAAAATCGGGAGGTACCGTTCTAAAAAGGCTACATGAAAGCGTGAGCCTATACCGAACTAATCCCGGGGGAAAATTTTATACCCCAGCGAAGACTAAATACCAAACTTTAGCCATATCGGAGGAATTTTGACGCACACAACCTTCAAAATATCGAAAATCAGGAGGTACCATTCTATGGGGGCTATATGAAAGTCTGGACCTATACCGAAAAAATTCTGTGGGAAAGTTTTATACCCCAGCGAAGACTAAATACCAAACTTTAGCCATATCAAAGGAATTTTGAGGCCACAAACTTCAAAATACCAAAAATCGGGAGGTACAGTTCTATGGGGGCTATATGAAGGCGTAGGCCTATACCGACAAAATTCTGGGGGAATGTTTTATACCCCCACCGAAATCTAAATACCAAATTTTAGCCATTTCGGTGGAATATTGAGGCCACAATCTGCAAAATGCCGAAAATCGGGAGGTACCGTTCTATGGGGCTATATGAAGGCGTGGTGGACCTATACCGAAAAAATTCTGGGGGAAAGTTTTATACCCCCAGCAAAGACTAAATACCAAACTTTAGCCATATCGGAGGAATATTGAGGCCACAACCTTCAAAATGCCGAAAATCGGGAGGTACCATTCTATGGGGGCTATATGAAGGCGTTGACCGATACCGACAAAACTCCGAGCGAAAGTTGTATACCCCCCACAAAGACAAAGTACCAAAATTCCGTCACTTCGGTGTGATAATGAAGCTAAAATCTTAAAAATACCGAAAATCGGGTGGTAACGTTATATGGGGGGCTATATCAAAACGTGGACCGATATAGCCCATTTGCAATACCAACCATCACCACCAAACACCAAATATGGACTATATCGGTCTACTCCTACGGGTACCTCCCACACAAAATTCGGATAAAGTGAAGTTTAAGAGCAGATGTTGAAATTATTTCAGCAGGTTGTCCTTGCGGCTCCCTTTACGATTTTACATTTTTTCGGGCGCAAGTCCATACTTCCTGAGATAATAGCCTTAAAACTCAAAGGAACCCTGACGGCACCAACCAAAATGGCTAATCCGCACTATAATTCTGGCAAGGAGTTTCTGATTGATCAAAACTTTGCACATCGTATTTCATCCAGTCATGTATCAGGTTGGAATATGGACTATATCGGTCCACTCTTCCGGGTACCTCCCACACAAAATTCGGATAGAGTAAGGTTTAAGAGCAGTACTCGGATCGTTTTGAAATTTTTTCAGCAGGTTGTCCTTACGGCTCCCTTTACGACGGTAAAATTTTTTTCTTGCGCAAGTCCATACTTCCTTAACTATTGACTTAAAAGCTCTAAGAAACGCTGTCGGCCCGAACCGAAATGGGAAATCCGCAAGATAATTCTCGCAGGGAGTACCTGATTGGTGCAGGCTTTGCACATCTTATTATTTCACCCAGTCATGTATCAGGTTGGAATATGGACTATATCGGTCCACACCTTCAGGCACCTTCGGGAAAAGCGAAGTTAAAGCTTCTATTGGATTGTTTTGATTCTTTTTTCAGTAGGTTGTCCTATTGACCCCATTTACAACGGTACAATATTTTCCATAGTAAGTCCATACTTCCTGAGATACTGGCTCAAAAGCTTCAAAAACCCTGCCAGCACATACTAAAATATTTACTGTGCAAGATTACTCTAAAAATGTTTCAAAAATTTCTTCCAAACATAGTTTAACGTAATTTAATATTTCGGATTCTCTATGAATCAGAAGTGTGCTTACTAAAAATGTATACGTCGATGGATTTTATTAGCTTTAATACCATTTTATTAGCATTAGGGAGCGCGTTTCGTTTCCGACGTTAAAAACTCGCCTGATAATAATGACGATACCAGCTATTGGCTCACAGCTGCCTTAGGTTTACTTTGGCTGAGATTAGTTTTTGGCCAATAGCTTATTAGTCCTTGCTCTGATTCCTGCTTTCTTAAGCAATGGATTGCTGGAGAAAGTGTTACTCTTATCAGACCACCTTGGCCATATCTACGGGGGGTGTGTACCAAATCTATCAATTTGATGTTTCACTCTATGTTCAAATTTAATTTGGACTCATGTACATCTTAATTTGTTCCTCTGACGTGTTGTAAGGGCTGCGGAAAAATTGTGTTCTTAATTTGTCACTGGGAGTAGAATTTAGACATTCAATGTGCAAGACGGGTGCCTTAGTGTTGGCCTCACCTTCTTAACCTAGTCTAATTTATGACAAAATAAGAAGGTGTTCTATAAGTTGTTCAAATTCAGATCAAACGTCAACATTTGTTTTCATTTCATATACTGTTGTTTACCTTTTGTATGTGATTTCATTCACAATGTATACTGACAGGTGGTATGATTATTATTCATGTAACACCTTTTTATTGCGCCATTTTCCACACATAAATTGTATTTTTTATCTTAATAACAAAGTAAGAGAATTTTCTCAGATGACGCCTAAAAGTATGCTGAGAATTCTCATAGTTTTACAAGTAACTCATGACTTACAACACAGGGTGTTTCTTTAACTTTCTTTATTAAATGTCGGCCACATACATAACATTGTATCTCTTCAGCTGTGATCGTATGACACACCCGTTTTTTGCAACAATAAAAATAAACATTGTTCCCTCAGTAGAATAAAATTTAATATTTTACCCCGACAAAGCAAAATAAATAAAAAAGAAGCAAAGCAATTAAACGCCGATACACTTCCATATAGACATCCAACAAAAAACTCATTGAAATATGAAAGACAAAGACTAAAGGGGTGGGACATAGAACGATAATTTCGCAAGCCAATCAATGCTTTACTAAAACAAACGGAAATGGCAAATGTGTGTATGCAAATTGCAATAAAAATGAAAAAATGGGAAAATGCATACAAATTAAAGCATATATTTATATATAACATAGATTTATAATCAAATTTAATATTTGTATGTATCATAAAACAAAACAGAAAAACAATAATATTTAAGCAACTATCTATGTGAACATTTTTAATTATATATATTTTTTCCAAAAACAAAATAACAATAATAAAATAAACTAAATTAAAAAAAATATAAATATTAAAAATGAAATAAAAATAAATAATAAAGTATTAAAAAATCATGAAAAATACCAACAACAGCAACAAAAAAAAACCTTATAAAAGTGAAATGTGTAATATTATTAAATGATAGACAAAAAAAAATGGAAAACTGAACAAAAAACAAAACAAATTAAATTTTTATGTAGATAATTATGTTGAAAATTATTTTTAATGTTTTAAGCCTTTTTAAATAGCTAAATTATGTAACTGAAAAGCAAATAAATAAAACAACAAACAAATACAAACATAAAACCTATACCTATATTATTGATATACATACATATATTATTGAGACAAACAAACAAAAAAAACAAACACGATGCGTGTTATTGAATATTATCAACGTGTAATTGATATTCCAACAAAATCGGAAATCCTTTGATTTGAAAAAAAGCGGTTAATGATATAATGAGTTTTTGTTGTTTGTACACATTTTGTGTAAATCAACAAAGAAAACAAAACAAAAAGGAGTTATTTATACACATTATAAACAAATTATAAACACATTTAATTATGTTAATGTGCTCTCGTTATCTCGTTGCGTTAATAGCTTCAATTGACAAACAATTTTCTTTTGGTTTGACTAAAAATTTAATTTAAAATTAGAAAGAGTGGTAATGAAATTCCTATTTTGGAGCAGCTATTTCTTTTTCAAAATGTGGCATCATTTTGGAGCAAACACCAGATGGTTCAAAAGTTATCATGCACAACAGTTAAGGCCTGGGTACATAAGCTGCCTCGCCTGATTGCCTTGCTTTCCTGCTTCGTTTCTGACATAATAAACATAAAAGAATAAAGAAGGCAGAGCAAACTTCGAACTGGGTTGCCCTGGCAAACAGGTGAGGCAGCTTATGTACCTAGGCCTTTAGGCTGAAAACATATCTAAATCATGGTCTAAATCCGTTTTTTCGATAGTAGACTTATTTCAATATTTATTTTGGGAAGTTTTGAATAATTTTTATTCGGCAGGAGAAAACCTCATTGATAGAAGTCATCATAAAGGTCTTCTGTCGAAGGATCGAAAGGTATTTTATTAAATGTCTTTTGTTGATAGAAGACTTCATAAAGGTCTTCTGAAGATGGAAGGCTTCAACAAGGTCTTATATTGATAGAGGTCCTCATAAAGGTCCTTTGTTCTTTTCTATAAGTGGTGTAGTAAGATACGCAGCACAGTGGTTCAGAAATCGATTTTCTGGCCAAAACACAAATTTTTTGTCTCCGATTGTTAATTTCTATATGGAATATTAAAACTACGGAAAACAAAAAATTAGGTCGAAATATTGGAAGATGGGAGCGTGGCGTGCCCCTAAATTGGAAAATTCGTAATTTTTGCAAATTTCTGGAGAAAGAAACAGGCATTGTGTTCATTGTTTTTGTTTAGGTAGGTAGGACTGTTGCCTTTAAGAGTTGTTTTACTAAATTACCGTAGCGTTTACACGAAGTGAGCTATTTTCTTTTCCCTCAGGAAAAGTTTGGTGGACTAGAACTTTTAGGGAACAGCTTGGAACAAAGTTCCGTTTTCACACAATGATGTCCGAGAGTGTCCTCTTTCAGCTCATATATGCTTTTGTACCCGTCCCGTTCCGTCCGTTTAACACTTTTTTAAATTTTTTGAAATGACATGGGTAAAAATTTGTTTTTTATACCCTCAGCATTTATTTAGCCATGTCCGTCCGTCTGTCTGTCTGTCTGGTTGGAGCGCACGATAACTCTCGAACGGATCAACCGATTCGGTCCAAAATTTGGCTTTCGTAATATTTTGTCCAAACTCAGTTTAAGTTCGAAGATGGGTTATATCGGTCCACTCCTTCCGGTACCTTCCCCACAAAAGTTCGGAAATGTTGAGGAAAATTTGTGCGCACGATAACTTTTGAAGGAAGTAACCGATTTGGTCCATACTTTGCACATCGTGAAACTTCTACCAAACATAGATGAGGCCCCAATATGGACTCTATCGGTCCACTCCATCGGGTACCTCTCACACAAAATTTCGGAAAAGTTCAATTTAGGACCTGTTCACGAATCGCTTTGATTTTTGTTGTAGCAACTTGCATATAACGGTATAAGTTTCATCAGGAACAAGTCCATACTTTCTGAGAAAATAGCCTGAAAGGTACAAAAAACCCTATGACACCGTATGCAGTGGTTGGAACGCAAGAAAACTCTCGAACGGATCTGCCGATTCGGTCCACAATTTGGTCTTCGTAATATTTTGCGAATGTGGTGCTTATAGGTCCACTAATTCCGGTACCTCCCCAACAAAAGTTCGAAAATATTCGCTTAAATGGTAGCGCGATTTCTCATAGACGTAGCAACCGATTTGGTCCAAACTTTGGATCTCTAAATATTGTCGAAACTTAGTTTATATTCAAATTTGGGCCTATCTGCCCAATCCTTGTATTACCACCCACACAAATGTTCAACATTTTTGTGTGGTTTGAGAATCCTTTGGATATTTTTACCGAAGGTTTTCCTAGTGGCCCTGTTTACAGCAATATTATGTTTTTCGTAGGCTAGTGTGATAAAAAAGCCCTATCTATCGATATTCCCGCAAATTTTTGAGCTTTAATCCTATCCATGCTTTTGTCGGTGCATACGCCCAAAATTTTGAAAACCCCCCGTAATCCTGATGTTCGAATAGCTGAAATTAGATCTAAATTCCCATACGAGGTGATGAGATAGCGAAAGAGCGACATGACCTCCGTCTTCGAACCATAATTACCACTTACTTAGAGAATTGAATAATCTGTCCGTTTTTCGGGTAGCAGAAAGAAATTTGTAAGACAAAGATACAGCCGCCTGTCATAATTGGCTGACTTCCGAAACGTCATGAAACTGCTTTGTTTCAGTTATTGTACATGCTTTGTAAAAGTACTTTAAAATGCACACCGTTGCAAAATCTACCTAATTCATCCGATTTCTACCTGATGCTTATTTTGTGGGTATTCTGCGTCTCAAATGCGCATCAGTGACGTTTTTGGATTGCAATACTTCGCATTAGGGGTCGATTATGCATTGCCACTAAACTTGAGTTGCGTTGTCAGCACAACTGAGATGAAATGTTGTATTATTGATGTCAATCCAAATGGGTTGTCGATAAACGTGTTATCGATCAGTGTTTTTTCAAACTTGTGAACTCTATATAATTGCAAAAGTCACAATTCGAAAAAAAAAAACTATTTTAAAATGATAAGTTCAGTGGAATTATTTTTTGATGATGAAGAAAATGTACAGGACATGACATATGTTAGAAGAAATTTGAGGGACAAGTCGAATCCATTGGAATTTCCATCTGCACTGTAAGTTGAAGCTCATGTTGAAAAGATGTGTATAATCATTAAATTATTTTAGCTTTAAGGCGTATTTTCGATTGAAAAGGATGCCGTACATACATTGTGGAAACGTTAAAGGATGACTTCAAAATAAGTTACAGATCAACAGCAATACCCCCACTTTTAAAGGTGTGCGCTGCGTTGCGATTTTTTGCGGGGGAAGTTTCCGAAAGTCCCATGACAATGATTACAACAATTGCATTGATCAATCTATATTGTCGAACGTATTGAAGGAAGTTGTCCACTTGATAGAGGACAAATTGTGCCAAAATTGGATCGTTTCGAATTGTCGGAGGAGGAAAAAAGACAAAACAAAAATCATTTTTATTCAAAAACTAAATTCCCTGGTATTGTCGGTTGTATAGATGGAACCCATGTGCACATTGGATTTGCACTCAATTTATCAATTAATATTTCAAACTGTTGTTTTATTGTTATTTTCACCATATTTTTGATACGCAAAATTAATTAATCATGCAAATAATCAACAATTGTCAAGAAAAATGTTTTTCCTTTCAATTTTACTTGTTGTTTCTTCGAATACCCAAAATTTGGTACGAATCGGTTGATCCGTTCGAGAGTTATCGTGCGTACAAACATACTTGGGGCTAAAACCGTTATTTCGTATCAATAACGGTTTTGGTCGTATCAAAGTGTATATACCCTTCTAAGCCTAAAGGCTGAGGGTATAATCATTAAAATAGCAGTGTCGGAATTGGCAAATATCCACTATCCTATCAAGAATAGAATAGGATCGAAGTACGAAAATAAATGTATTGGATGTCATGTTATTGTTAGATGGAGTGTGAACAAATGTAACGTCTTCTGTCATTGCTAATTATTTTCATCATGCGGGATAGTTAATGGGCCTTTGAACGATTCTGAACGCATTTATCTTCATTCTCATTTCTCCCAACACGTAAAAGATATTGATGAATTAGTTGCCATCGACGACAATGTTTTCACATCTGCCATGTAAAATGAAGAGGACATAATAGTGGAAGTGTTAGATGGAGCAAAGAATGTGTTTTGGAAACCCTTTCAAAACTAAGATCTAAGTTAAATTTATAATTTATGCTGGAATTCCAAATTTCTATTTCCGAATTCCGATTTTTATAGGATGTTTCGTAGGGGAATTCGTTCAGATTTCGTTCCGATTTCGGAGAGAATATCGGAATTAAATTTCCCTCCGAATATACCAATGTTTTTCATCCGATTTCGGAACGAATTCTGATCGATATGTCGGAAACAAATTTCCATTCGCACAACAACCACCTTTTGTATATGGTAATATTCAAAAAAGTTTTACAATCGTTGAAGTTGAGGTTCACCATTTAATAAGTCGCGAACTGTTAATATATTTTATAAAATATGGATACATTTATATTAATTGAAGTGTTTTAGCCAAGATCTCATAATATGGACCATAACAATTAATTTTCGTGGAAGCTGCGTTGGTGGTAATATAAAAAAATGGGAAAAATGTGTTGAAGTAAACAAGTTTTTTGTGTTCTTTCTTGATTTCTGGCCAAACCACGCAAAATTCAAACCTGTGCTCAAAGAAAGAACTAAAGAATACCCCTTGGGAAACTTGGTTCTAGTGCATGACTTTTCGATATATACACTACACCCCACTAAAATCGATGCTGACATTTTGAAGTTTTGATTTCAGTGTTTTTCGAATTTTTCTTATTATTATATGGTGCAACTGGATAATATTTTCAAACTAGTTACAGGATTGTAGAACTTGCGATTCCACGTCGTTCGATGTATATCTCATGAGTGTGCTCCGCACAGCTTCCTAGTAATAGGAGTCCAAAGGCCAAAATTTGGTGCGTAAATTTTCTGAAAAAACCTATTTTTTGGCTTTAAAATTTACAACTGTCATACAGGTACCCCTGAACCCCGCGTGATTTTAGTTTTTTTACGTGCCGGATCTAATAAGACCTTTCGCGTTCGAATCCATCCACTAAAACGCCGGATATAGATACTTTGAAAGTAGGAAATTCTGCAAAAATATATTTTGACAATTCCGCGAATTGAACCGCGATTTTCTTTGATTATTTTTACATAAATGTAATCCTTTATACGCGATTATAATATTTGCCAAAAAGAGGTGTCACAAATTACAAAGATTCGGGAGTAATATCCCTATTTATCCCAAAATAGGATGTGGTGGCACATCCGCAGTTCTTCGCGAATCTGTCTAAAATCATTTATATTGACGTATTTTTAATAGGCGGCCATTGAAATCGGATGCACCTTATAATCATATGCACATCGCGCAAATTTTGCCCACTTGAATGTTTTTTGAATAGTAAGATGCAACTGATGGCACACTTTGGCCGCTGAATGAAACATGGGAAAATCCATGCATATTGATAGACATGGACTCCCTGTATCCGAAAAGCACATGCACCTCAACTGATTTAAACGGATTCGCGAATTACACGCTTTTTAACTTTGTTGTTTTTTCTTTGATTGTGATTTCAATATTACTCTGTACTTCTTAACTCTATTGTTTATCATTCTAAGCAAATATACTTTCACGATGACAAACTATTGTCCTCGAAGAAGTTTTAGCAAAATACTTAAGGTTTTGTATGGAAATTTAGCGAAATAGTAGAATAATTCCTAAAAATGTTTCTTCAATTTTTCGTATTAAAACAACAATATATTTTTGAAATAATGTTTCCATAATAAGTTTTTGTCTTTATAATTTTGGTCTCACATATTTCTATGCGTTGTCTAGATTCTGTAGAAATTTTAATTTTTTTTTTTTTTTGAGATTTATATGAACTCTGAGTTAGAATAAATTAAATTTACTCTAATATTTTTTCATTATTTGTTGATTTTCCGCGAAAATAAAAACAAATTTAGAAATATTTTAACATCAGCGGATAGATATAACATTCTGTAAACGATTTATACATATATTTTCTTATTAAAACCCAAAGGGAATTTTTAAATATTTTTTCTTTATAGGGGAATAAAACCCCCTATAACTTTTGGGTGCAGCATCCAATTTTGTGAACGCGAACATATTTGAAACCACAACATTTTTCTTAACCTAAGTCCCAAAAATCGCGGATGTGCTCGCAAAAAAATTTTAATTTTTTTTTGTCAATGGTATTGAAAAGGAAATTTGAAATTTACCATATATCTAACAGCAAGGGGTTGATTTCATTTTAGTTTATTGTCGAAAAACAAAATGGTTTGTTATAAAATTCGCTTATGCAATTTTTAAATATTTTAAACATAAATGCAATATATAATAATTCAAGCTAGTGCTGATAGACTCAGCATATTCGTACACAAAGTTTACTTTGTTTTATTATAACTATAAAAAGATAACAGTGAAAATGATTAAAAACGTTTGAATTTACAATCTTCCAATAAAAAACATAACAAAGAAAAATTGATCAATAAAAAAGAGGCGTCAGAGAAAAATTTTTCCTTCGATATTCCTACGACATTATTCCTAAATAGTTCAGAAATCTTTACGAAGATTCGGAAGGTACCTTCGATTTTCATAGACATTATTCCGAAATTGTTCAGAAATCTGTACGAACATTCGAAGAAAAAATTCGCATTCCGAATTTCCTCATCCGATTTCGTTCCGAATTCTGACCGAAATCGATCCGATTTTGCTCCGACATTTCGTTCCGAAATTATGTCAACCATTTCATACCACATTCGTTAAGATATCGTTACGATTTCGGATCCGACATCGGACGTAGCGTCCGAATTTTGTTCCCATGTCGGTACGATTGGTTTACTGGGTACGTTCCAACGTCAAGATGTCCTTCTTTTTACGTCAACATAAAGGCACATGTTTAGTACAAACAAACGAAGAAAAATACAATCTTGCACCCTCCTTCTTTTTATAGCAACGGTCGGGATTTAAATTGTCAATATGATATATCAAATAAATCTCATATTTTCCTAAAATTCGAGTTTTAGGCTCCAGTGTATACACAAATTTATAAATTTGGTTTGAGATTCTCCATATGCGTTGGGGTGCTTTGGTCTTAAAGCTGCTCGGACTTTACTTTAAAAATAGGAATTTCATAACATTTATTTTCCAATTTATATGTTTAAAAAAATAACCCCCATTATTATAAGTCTTCTTTTGTTATTGAATGATTTTTCCAAAGATGTCAATATTATAAGATAGGAAAAGTCAATTGTGAGAAATTAACTGTAGAGGGAGATAACCTCTGTTGCTACGATATCATAGCAACATTCTGTTAAACGAAAACTGTTACTCATTGGAATATTGACAAGAAAAACAATTAAACTCAAGTTTGACGGCATTCACTTTTAATTTTTTTATTAAATAAAAAAAGTAAAGAAATAAATTTCAGCCACAAAACACAACCTTAATGTTTTCTGCCGCGAGAAATGGGAATCAAAAACTATTGACATTGCTGTTATCATTTCCAGTGAGTTGTGTAGCCATCTGAAACCAAAATGTGGAACTATTAGCATATGTTTTTGGAAAATGCATTTCTTCTAGTCTTTATTACTATACGTCTTTGATTTTTCGAACACAAAGACGTATAGCAATAAAGACCCGAACAAATGCATTTTCCAAAAACATATGCTAATAGTTCAACATTTTGATTACAGATGGCTGAAATTTATTTCTTTACTTTTTTTATTGTTTATTTAATAAAAAAATTAAAAGTGAATGCCGTCAAACTTGAGTTTAATTGTTTTTCTTGTCAATATTCCAATGAATAAAGGCCCCCACTCATTTATCAGTCTGTGCCGTCAGTCCGATGAACTCTTTCTGTATGTGTGACTGACAAGTGTGTAGCATGAACCATCAGTCAAGTCTAAAAATCTTGAATTTCTCCTCCAAAAATGAATGAATTCTACGTTTTTTGTGTTCCAACACCAACATTATTTTCTGTTTTTCAAAATTATTTATTGACAATTTGAAAATAAACACAATTCACCCAGACTGATGAGGGTTCATTTCAATCAAAACTATTTTGATTTTCATCAGTCTTGGAAAACTCACACATACATTCTCAAAATTTCAAAAATTTACACATACTACCATAAATGCTGGCAGTCAGACTGACTAATGAGTGGGGGCCTTAACAGTTTTCGATTAACAGAATGTTGCTATGATATCGTAGCAACAGAGGTTAACTCCCTCTACAGTTAATTTTTCACAATTGACTTCTCCTATCTTATAATATTGACATCTTTGTCGAACAGATTGATAGTGTTCTGTAGTGCGATTCTATAACTCATTTTTTGACTTACCGACAGAAATTGCTAAAATTAAAATGCATAATTATGAATGTAAAGTTCCAAAAAAGGTTGACAGCAATCTTGCTATCTGTAGCACATTACCGGAAAATTTCGTTAATCACCGAAATTATAAGGATTTTAATTTTAGCTATTTTTGTCGGTAACTGAAAAGTTAAAAGTGATCAATACATTTCAAAGAGGACCTTTTTAACATTAACCTAAAAAGTTATCCAAATAGGTTTATTTTCCGATCCATACAATAGTAAAAGAAAAGTTATAATAATGGCCATAATTCTTTTACAGTCAATGCTAATATAATTTCAAATTATTTAAAAAAAAGAACAAAACAACCGAAAACACAAAAGAAAAAATGTTATTTAAACATCATATGTTTTTTTAATTAGAGCAATTTTGTTAATGCCAGTTAAATAAGAAAAAATTTAAGAAGAAAGAAAAAAAATAAATAAACTCTGTTAAATAATTTAAATTTACAAAAACCAAAAAAGAACAACAACAACAAAAGAAATTTAAAATCAAAATATGTGACAAAGTAAAAGAAACAAAAATTATTTGTTCTGTTAATATTAAAAAAATGGTCAAAAATAAGCAAACAAAAACAAATTAATCAGAAAAACAATGATGAAACCAAATATAAATACTAGCCACAATTAAATACCATACAAAACAAAAGGAACAAGAACAAAAATAACATGCCGTAATAAAATAAATAAAAAAGTGACATAATATTGAAGGGGATAATTAAAATATACTCAATATACTTAAGTTATACAGGATAGTTAAAAAGTGAATGAGTGGAGAAAAACGCTGAGAAAACTACTGATAGTAATTTCAATGTGATAGCAATTTTTGAGCAGCTTCGTTCAAGTCTTTTGCAAAACAGGATGCATCGACTTCTGCTTACTTACTGGCTTTATAAAACACTTACTTACTTAGCTGGCCCATTACAGAACATTTGTTCCATAGACCGGACTAAGAAAAGATCTCCAATTCTCTGTGTTTAGTGCTTCGCTTTCTGGAATACCGCGCCTTGTCATATCTCCATCCACTTGTTTGCGCCATCTATTCTTTGGCCTGTCAATTCTGCGTGCACCGCCATGTGGCTTGAATTTATACGCCTTTTTAGCGGGTTCATCATAGCTCATTCTTATTATATGGCCTAGCCAACGCAATTGCTGTATCTCGATACGTTTAACTATATTGATGTCGTTGTATAGCAGATACAGCTCGTGGTTCAGACGACGTCGATATTCACCGTCAACGCAGTTTGGTCCGTAGATCTTTCGAAGAATTTTTCTCTCAAACACACCAAGCCCTGCCTTATCTGCTTGCGCAAGTACCAGGGCTTCGGAACCATACATCAGCACGGGTAGTATCAGTGTTTTGTAAAGCGTTATTTTTGTTTGACGAGCTGTGGCTTTGTTTTTGAAGTGCTTACTTAAACCAAAGTAGCGTCTGTTGGCCAATACAATTCTTCTTTTTATTTCACAACTGATGTTGTTTGTTGGGGTTACGGCGGTTCCGAGGTATACGAAGTCTTTTACTACCTCAAAATTATAGGAACCAATTTCAACAGTTGGTCCGATCTCAATGAGCGCATTGCGCGTCGACACCATCAGCTTGGTCTTCTTGCCGTTTACCGCCAGACCCAGTTTAACAGATTCTCCTTCGACCTTCACAAAGGTATCGGTTACTTCTTTTACTGATCGTCCCATGATGTCTATATCATCAGCATAAGCAAGTAACATATGGCTGTTTGTGTATATTGTTCCACTTCTTTTGACCTTCGCGTCTCGTATGACCTTATCCAGGAGGATGTTGAAGAGATCACACGACAGGCCGTCTCCTTGTCTGATACCCTCTTTTGGCAATAAACTCTTCGGAGAGGTTCTTTCCTATTTTAAGGAGAGCTTTGCTGGAATACCAAATTCAGACATGGCTTCAAACACCTTCGAACACAAAGGGCTGTCGAAGCCTGCTTTATATTCGACAAAAAGGTGGTAGCTGTCGATCTGCATCCCTTGGGTCTTCTCCAGGATTTGTCGCAGGGTAAATATCTGGTCAATGGTGGATTTGCCAGCTCTAAAGCCGCCTTGGTATGGCCCAATTATTTCATTGACCATAGGCTTTAGTCGTTCGCACATTATCCCTGACACTAACTTGTAGGCAATAGGGAGAAGACTTATGCCCCTATAGTTGGAGCATAAAGTCTGCTGCTTTGTAATCAACAAAAAGGTGGTAAGTGTCGATCTACATCTCTTGGGTCTTCACCAGGATTTGCCGCAGGGTAAATATCTGGTCAATGGTCGACTTGCCAGGTCTAAAGCCGCATTGGTATGGTCCAATTATTTCGTTGACCATGGGCTTTAGTCGTTCGCACAATATCCCTGACGCTATCTTGTAGGCGATAGGGAGAAGACTTATGCCTCCTATCTCCTTTCTTGTGCACAGGGCACAGGATGCTCAGGTTCCAAACGTCGGCTACTCGTTCTTCCTGCCAGATGGAGCTAACTAGCCGATGCATACACCTTATCAGCGTGTCGCCTCCGGTTTTAAACAGCTCGGCTGGTACGCCATCAGCTCCTGCTGCCTTATTATTCTTCAGCCGACTTATTGCTGTCTACCTCATCTTGGCCGGGTGGTATACATTCAATACCATCTTCTGGGATTGGATCTGTGGTATCTTCGTCGACTTCGCTACTATTGGATGCCAACAGTTTGGAAAAATGCTCTTTCCACATCCCGAGCACACTATCTGTATCTGTTACCAGATTACCTTGCTGGTCTCTACAGGAGGATGTGCCAGTTCAAGCCATCATTTTGATGTTTCACTCTTTGGTAGAACTTTCGGACTTTATTCTGGCACCTGTACATCTCGATTTTTTCACACTCACGTCTTTCCATTTCTCTCTTTTTCCTGTGGAGAAGACGTATCTCCTCTCTCATTTTCTCCCGATACCTCTCTCGTGCGCTAGGTGTTGCTACTGATTTAATGCAGCCCTATACGCCGCATTTTTCTCTTCGGTTGCAGCACGACACTCCATACCATGGATTCCTTGGTGGAGGTGTCTGGTATTCAAGTACTGATTTTGCGGCTGTTTGCATGGAGTGGGCAATGTTTTGCCATTGTGCTGATATGTTATCGGGATGAGGAGTGCTTTGATTAAGCAATTGGGCCAGTTGAGTGGAATATGAAGTGACTATCTGTTCTGATTGCAGCTTACCGATGTCCAAACTCCGTGTCGTGTCTGTTCGCACTTTGTTTGCTACGTTTAATATGGTACGTACCTTTGCTGCAAAAAGGTAGTACTCCGAATCTATGTTTGCTCCTCGGAACGATCATACATCCAACATGCTCGATGAATGTCTTCCGCCTATCACAACATGCTCAATTTGATTACTTGTTCTTTGATCTGGTGACAGCCAGGTGCCCTTATGAATATCGAGATGATTAAATCTGGTACTGCTAACTAATATGTTTCTTACAGCTGAAAAGTCTATCAGCCTCATACCATTGTTAGATGTTTCACTGTGGAGACTGAATTTCCCGACTGTTGGGCCAAAAATATTCCCCTTTCCTATTTTGGAATTAAAATCGCCTAGAATAATTTTAATGTCATGGGCAGGGCAACAGGTATAAGCTTCTTGTAAGCGCTCGTAAAATATATCTTTGGTCTCTTCGTCCAAATGTAACCCCTAGAACCTTAGGATTAGTTAGTGGTTGGAATTCGATTTCCACCAACAGAGTGGAGAACAGAGTATCCGTAGATCAAGTTGCGGATATTTGCAGATTCCTTGCACGGAAAAAAATTTTTAAGATATGTTAAAAAGAAGTTCGGACTTTTCAAAGGATATCAGGGAAGGTACCTGACAAACAGGATCGTACAATCTTCCGCATGCATTACGATCTCAATGCCGTCTGGAGTTCGTGGCATACAGAAGATATAAAAGTTAAACAGTTCCGGAGATATCAACCCACCTTGGGGAACTCCCTATTTCACGCTACGAGGCTTGAACTTCTAATTTCTGAACTCCACGTACTACGTTTCAAACTTGTGCGGATGGTAGTCTGCTCAATATCCTAAAATAGCTTGGAGGGCTTGACAGTATCAAAGAATATATCTTGCGCACTGTCCTATGAGGCGGATTGCTCTGGTTCTCATCTTGTTGACTCCTCGACTAATATATGTTGAGATGGCGTGCAGCGCTGTTGTCGTGCTGTCTTGTTTACAGAACCCATGCTGATGATAGGTGACTAGATAGTTATTTCTGGCGCTGGGGAGTAGTAAAGCCTCAAGAGTCTTTGCTGCTAAGTGTCCTCAAACAGTGTTGAGTGCTTGACAATGTCAAAGGCTTTGGTTCAGACCTCGACTAAATGTGCTGAGATGGCGTGCAGCGCTGTTGTCTTGCTGTCCTGTGGCGTGGTGATCGGCAACTGGATAGCTATTTCTGACGCTGGAGGAGGTGTAAAGCCACAAGAGTCTTTGCTAAGGGCGACAAAAGCGAAATAGGACTGTACCACTCACCTCTGGTGGAATCAGTAGCGGGACCACCCTGCCCATTTTCAAGGCTTCGGGAACGATATGGGTGGCTAGCGAAATATTGAATACTTTAGGAACTCCCTATTTCACGCTACGAAGTTTGAACTTCTAATTTCTGAACTCCACCTACTACGTTTCAAACTTGTGCGGATGGTAGTCTGCTCAATATCCTAAAATAGCTTGGAGGGCTTGACAGTATCAAAAAATATATCTTGCGCACTGTCGTATCACGCGGCGTGTTCTAGTTGACTCCTCGACTAATATATGTGGAGATGGCGTGCAGCGCTGTTGTCGTGCTGTCTTGTTTACGGAACCCATGCTGATGATATGCGACTAGATAGCTATTTCTGGCGCTGGGGAGGAGTAAAGCCTCAAGAGTCTTTGCTACGGGTGGGGGGTAGTCTGCTAAGTGTCCTCAAGCAGCGCTGCTGTCTGGCTGTCCTGTGTCGTGGTGATCGGCAACTGGATAGCTATTTCTGACGCTGGGGGAGGTGTAAAGCCCCAAGAGTTTTTGCTAAGGGCCACAAAAGTGAAATAGGACTGTACCATTCACCTCTGCTGGCATCAGTAGCGGGACTACCCTGCCCATTTTCAAGGCTTCGGGAACGATGTGGGTGGCTAGCGAAATGTTGAATACTTTAGTGAGATACTTGACTCCCGGGTCATTCAGCTGTGTCCGCATTACAGTAGGTCGCCAGCTTCGTCTCCGTTTGGGGACCAACTGGTAGTAATCTTCTTCGTCACGAAGTCGTAGCAGACAATTAATTCTGGGACCACGTGTGTCAGTTGCCCCTGGGTTCTTATGACCTGGTCTGATAGTTGTTGTCGGGTCCATTGTGGGAGTATCGTGGTGTTTGTACCCAAATCTCTGGTAGAATCTCCGCCATAGAAAGACAGTAATTTTAGAAGGGTTCCGCACGAAACCAAGATGCTGAACAGGGCCAAATTCTTGAACGCAATTGGTACCTCAGTGCGGTGCAAGGGACGTTGGTTGGTCGCTCCTAATCAGCTCAGTGTTGTGAGAACACCGTGGGGTTACCCGAAGGTAGGTACCCTCGTTAATAGCGTCATATCTGTATCAGCATTACTATGGAGATTCCATTAGTGCCCATCGCTTTGGATGATTTAGCGTTCATGATGGCATTGGCAACTGTGGCAGTTCATCCTCGGCAGGAAATGATCTAATACGACATTGTACCCTTCTCTTCGCACTCTCCGGAGGTACTCGACAAACTGTCGATTAAAATAACTTGCGCACTTCTTCTGATACCTCATTGTAACGTCGCCAAACGTGACCGTGGCCCTGTCTTCCTTCTTTCCAGGGTTCTAGAGTAACTTAACCGTTGCCCGCAATTCACTTATTCCGGCTCCAGTGTTGTAACTCTTCAGATGATTTAGCTACTTGCTCCGCTTATGCTCACCGACCAACCTGGTTTACTTCCAGTGTTATCTTCCTGACCCTGGTGTCAGTGGGGTTGGCTTGACGAAGCTCATAACGTTCATTTGTTAATCCCGTCGCATCTGCTGAGAAATTCGATCTCACTTCTGGTATTCGTCCAGCAGGTATATAGCGAGCAGCTGCAGTAGTGATGATGTCTCGAAACGCCCTCTCTGCCAACCGAACATTAGAAGGGTTGAGTACTTCTCTGAAGTGGTGTTTGGTGAACTCTTTGAAACTAGGCCAATTACCTTTGCTATGATTGATTATGATGCTGCATTCAGAGATGATGAAATCGGGCGGTCTGCTGATGGAGAGAATTATGGGGCGATGGAAGAGAAACTATGTCTGGCGACCTACGTCACTCTCCGCTAATTCTGTTAGGGTCGTCCTCATTGACCGCACAAAACGTAGAACTGTCAATCTGCTCAGCCAGCCCCCGGGTCATTTCCGAGGGCCGAATACCACAACTCATGATGAATATTGAAGTCCCCCAAGAACAGGTGGTTATGACCTTCCAAAAGTGGGTTAATGTTGGTCCTACAATATGGAGTAGAGCTATTTATCGGCGGGATGTATATGTTAAGCAACTCTACCTCGATAGTTCCACACCTGACTGCTATTCCCATACATTCCATGTAGGGTCGCTAGAGTTAAGCGCAAGCGAGATAGGTCTGTACTGGACAGACTGGGGTACAAGGAAGGCAAGTCATCCTCATCGGGTTCACTTTACGATCCTTCCGCAAAACATTGTAACCATCGCAACGTTCCAAGCTACAGGTGACGGTAAACTTTGTTATCGGGATCGCAGCGAACCTGATGTTCTTTCGATTCATAAAGTCTGTTATTTCACTGACTCTGTTGCAAAGACCGGGGTGCTGAACAACAACTTGGGGTGTTAGATGCTGTGTTTGTTGTTGTTGTTGTTGTTGTTGGGGAGACTGTGGGGTTATCTCGTATTCTGACGACGACAAAGTTGGAGACACGCTTGGAGATGCTCTGGCACAGCAAGCAGCAACATAACTCCTATCTCAGTAGTCCTGGAGGCGACTAAGACCTGAGGTGCCTCTGAAGTAAACACATTCTCCGGCATGGACCAAAAGAAGTCGAAGCAGGCATTCCAGGGATATATTGCCGTCTCCATGGTGAAAAAAGTATACGAAAACAAACAAAAAAATGTTGGGGTGACGTCCCCTGGTCGATGATTCATCCGAGTCAATCGGTGCATAGAAACGGACCAGTGTCCGACCAAATTTGTCATGTTGTTGGCCTATTATTCTATAGCGTGGCATTTGAGACTTCAGAGCAAACTGAAGGCAGTTTTTACCTCACAATCATTCACTATTAACCACCCTGTATAAAACGTATTATATAAATATGTAGCAATATACATGGTCTGTTCCAGTACTGCAAGAATCAACTAATTTTTACTATTTTTTCCGATAACATAAAGGAAAAAATGTTATCGAAGTAAAACATAGTAGCTTCTTGCAGGTTCTGGAACACAGTAATTATGTATGGAGTACGGAGTATAAATGGTAAAGTATTTTTTTGTATTTGTAATAAATTTCCATCTAATCAAAAAACAAATTAGAGACAGACATAAAAATGCCAACATAAATATGTGGGAAGGCCAAAACAGTCTATAAAATAAATATCGGCTGTATTGACCTTCCATGCGAACGAAAAAAATCTATAAAAAATATTATTTATTTTTAAAATGTTTTATAATATTTTGTTTGTGATTTTTTTAAGAAACAAAACATACAGAAAAATCCTTAAACAAAATTATAAAACATTTTTTAAGAATAAAAGCTCGCTTAAGTGATATACCGTAAATATAATAAAAGTAATTATAATATTTAAAAATAATACTACTGAAATATATAATTTAGGTAAAATTTGCTTTAAATAAAAAACAAACAACAAAAGAAGTAAAATAAATAATACAAAAAAACAAGAGACAGATATATACGAGAAAAAAACACTAATAAATACATACTTGGAATCCAACCAAAAAAAACGAAACAAGACCGGTAAACAGAAGATGCACATAAAGAAAATTGAGTAACAAGAAACATAACAGAAAAAACAACAACTAAAAACACACTTGTAAATTATATAGATTGAATAAAAAAACAAGTTTTCTTCGTGAAATAAAAAAAACAATATATGGACTAAGGAAACCGAAAATCTTCTTTAAACTCAGACGAATCAACAATATCATCAAACAATAATGGATAAATCATAATTTTTTTTCTTGTTTCATTATTAAAAAAACCATTGGCAATAACTGTTAATTTTAATTTAGATTTAGTAAAACAAAATATGGTGAAACATTTCTATGTGATTCTTTGTGTAATTACTTTTATTCCGTGTTTCCCATCTATTTCGATATGTGTATATTTTTTATGTTTTAAAAATATTTGGTATTGTATAAAAAATATATTCAATTTAAATTAAAATTATAATAATGTAAAGAAATATGTTTTTTAGTTCAATTTAGTTTGTTATAAATTAATCATCTCTTTGATTATGTCTTAACTTTTTAAGAAAACAAAAATTATATTAAAAATAATAAGAAAAAATAAAACAAATATATATGAAAATATATTTATTTGAAAATTTGAAAAAGTGTATTTTATTAAGCAGAAGAATATTTTAAGGTAAGGTTGCCATAAGGGTAATTCATCACATTATTATTATTACCTCCAAACTTCCGAAAAATGAAGTAATAACCCATCGTTTTTATACCCTCAGCCTTTAGGCTAAAGAGGGTATTTACACTTTGATACGACCAAAAATGTGCCTCATCGAAATAATGGTTTTAGACCCCAAGTATGTTTGTACGATATCCGTTTCAGACAATTTTGAGTAGATCTAGCAATGTCTACCAAACTTAGATGAGGTTCCAATATGGACTCAATCGGTCTACTCCTTCGGGTACCTCCCACACAAAATTTCGGAAAAGTTCAGTTTAAGACCTGGTCTCGAATCGCTTTGATTTTTGTTTACGCAATTTGTGTTCGCTGTCCTCTATACGACGCTGTAAGTTCCATTAGGGGCAAATCCATACTTCTTGAGAAAATAGCCTGAAAGTCACAAAAAACCCTATGACACAGTGTGTAGTGGTTGGAGCGCAAGATAACTCTCGAACGGATCTGCCGATTCGGTCCAAAATTTGGCTTTCGTAATATTTTGTCCAAACTTAGTTCAAGTTCAAAGATGGATTATATCGGTCCACTCCTTCCGGTACCTCACCCACAAAAGTTCTAAAATGTTCGGAAAATTTTTGCGTACGATAACTCTTGAAGGGAACAACCGATTTGGTCCATACTTTGCACATTATGAAATTTCTACCAAACTTATATAAGGTTCCAATATGGACTCAATCGGTAAACTCCTTCGAGTACCCCTACACAAAATTTCGGAAAAGTTCAGTTTCGGACCTGCTCTCGAATCGCCTTGGTTTTTGTTGTAACATCTTGTATTCACCATTGGCAAGTACATACTTCCTGAGAAAATAGCCT
The DNA here is from genome assembly GCF_047663935.1 of Musca autumnalis. NCBI lineage: Eukaryota > Metazoa > Arthropoda > Insecta > Diptera > Muscidae > Musca > Musca autumnalis. Next base: position 212,855,919 of record NW_027411866.1, on the reverse strand, counting down.
GAAAGGTACAAAAAAGCCCTATGACACCGTGTGTAGTGGTCGATACGCAAGATAACTCTCGACCAAATATACCGATTCAGTCCAAAATGTGACCTTCGTAATATTTTGTGCAAACTTAGTTTATGTTTGAAAATAAGCCCTACCGGTCCACTCCTTCAGGTACCTACCCCACAAAAGTTCAAAAATATTCGGAAAAATTGTGGGCACGACAACTCTTGGTGGGAGTGACCGATTCGGTCCATACTTTACACATTCTCATAATATCTACCAGATATAGATCAGGTTCGAATATGGACTTTATTTGTCCACTCCATCCCGTACCTCCTACACAAAATTTTGGATAAGTTCACCTGCTATTGAATCACTTTGATTTTTGTTGAAACAACTTACATTCGCTGCCTCAATTACGATGGTAAAAGTTGTTTCAGGGGCAAGTCCATACTTCTTGAGAAAACAGCCCGAAGGGTGAAAAACCCCCTATGGCACCCCCATGGTCTATGTCGGTCCATTCCTTTAAGTACCTTTTCAGCAAAATTTTTGAACTTTAATCCTAATCAACATTTTTGTCGGTTCATACGAGACCACAATTTTGAAACCCCCTAAATACATAAGTTTTTTGTGAAAAAAAAGTGTTTCAATTTGCACAGGCTGAGGGTATATCTCTGTCGGCAAAGCCGACTGATACTTTTTTACTTGTTTATACTCTTACGAGTACTTACATACTTACTTGGCTGGCCCATTACAGAACATTTGTTCCATAGATCGAACTAAGAAAAGATCTCCAATTCTCTCTGTTTTTCGCTTCGCTTTCTGGAATACCGCGCCTTTTCATTTCTTCATCCACTTGTATGCTCCATCGAACTTTGTCCTGCCGATTCTGCGTGCACCGCCATGTGGCATAGCGGGTTCATCATCGCACATTCTTATGATATGGCCTAGCCAACGCAATCGTTGCATCTCGATACGTTTAACAATATTGATGTCTTTGTATAGCTTATATAGCTCATGGTTCATACGACGTCGATATTCACCGTCAACGCAAATCGGCTCGTAGATCTTTCGAAGAATTTTCCTCTCAAACACACCAAGCATTGGCTTATCTGCTTGCGCAAGTACCCAGGGCTTCGGAACCATACATCAGCACGGGTAGTATCAGTGTTTTAAAAAGCGTTATTTTTGTTTGAAGAGTTTTGGCTTTGTTATTGAAGTGCTTACTTAAGCCAATGTAGCATCTGTTGGCCAATACAATTCTTCTTCTTATTTCACAACTGATGTTGTTTGTTGTATTTATGGCAGTGCCGAGGTAGACGAAGTCTTTAACTACCTCAAAATTATAGGTACCAACGTCCACAGTTGGTCCGAGCTCTATGGACGCTTTGCGCGTCGACACCATCAATTTGGTTTTTTCGCCGTTTACCGCCAGACCCACTTTCGCAGATTCTGCTTCGACCTTCCTAAAGGTATCAGTTACTTCTTTTACTGATCGTCCCATGATGTCTATGTCATCAGCATAGGCAAGTAACATGTGGCTATTGGTGTAAATTATGCCATTTCACTTGACATTTGCATCTCGTATTACCTTTTCCAGCAAAATGTTGAATAGGTCACACGAAAGGTTGTTTCCTTGTCTGAAACCTCTTTTAGTACCGAACTGTTCGGAGAGGTTCTTTCCAATTTTAACTGAGGACCTAGTATCAGTTAAAGTCATCTTACAAAGCAGGATGAGCTTTGCGGGGATACCAAATTCAGACATTGCATGGAATACCTTTGATCGGAGGGGATTGTCGAATGCTGCTTTATAATCGACAAAAAGGTGATAGGTGTCGATCTGCATCCCTTGGGTCTTGTCCAGGATTTGCTGTAGGGTAAATATCTCGTCAATGGTGGATTTGCCAGGTTTAAAGCCGCATTGGTATGGTCCAATTATTTCGTTGACCATGGGTTTTTGTCGTTCGCACAATATCCCTGACACAGGATGCTCAGGTTCCAATCGTCGGGTACTCGTTCTTCCTGCCAGATGGAACTAACTAGCTGATGCATACACCTTATCAGCGTGTCGCCTCCGGTTTCAAACAGCTCGGCTGGTAAGCCATCGGCTCCTGCTGCTTTATTTTTCTTCAGCCGGTTGATTGCTGTCTTTACCTCGTCTTGGACGGGCGGTATACATTCTATACCATCTTCTGGGATTGGATCTGTGTATCATCATCTTCGCTACTATTGGATACCAGCAGATTGGAGAAATGTTCCTTCCATATCCTGAGCACGCTATCTGTATCTGTTACCAGATTACCTTGCTGGTCTCTACAGGAGGATGTGTCTGTACCAAAGACATCTGTTTGATGTTTAACTCTTTGGTAAAATTTTCGGACTTCATTCTGGCTTCTGTACATCTCGATTTTTTCACACTCCCGCTTTTCCATTTCTCTCTTTTTCTTGCGGAAAAGACGTTTCTCGTCTCTCCTTTTCTCCCGATATCTCTCGTGCGCTACGCGTTGCTACTGATTGAAGAGTAGCCCTATATGCCGCATTTTTCTCTTCGGTAGCAGCACGACACTCCTGGTCATACCATGAATTCCATTGTGGAAGTCTCTGGTATCCAAGTATGGATTTTGCGGATGTTTGCATGGATTGGGCAATATTTTGCCATTGTGTTGTTATGTTATCGGGACAAGGAGTGCTCTCATTAAGCAATTGGGCTAGTTGAGTGGAATATGCTGTGGCTATCTGTTGTGTTTGCAGCCTATCGATGTCCAACTTCCGCGTTGTGTCTATTCGTGCTTTATTTGCAACGTTTAGATGGGTACGTACCTTTGCTGCAACAAGGTAGTGGTCCGAATCAATGTTTGCGCCTCGGAACGATCGTACATCCAACACGCTCGATGAATGTCTTCCATCTATAACAACATGATCAATTTGATTACTTGTTCTTTGATCTGGAGACAGCCAGGTGCCCTTATGAATATCGAGATGATTAAATCTGGTACTGCTAACTACCATGTTTTTTGCAGCTGCAAAGTCTCTCAGCCTCATACCATTGCCAGATGTTTCACTGTGAAGACAGAAATTCCCTACTATTGGGCCAAAGATATTCTCCTTTCCAATTTTGGCATTAAAATCGCCTAGAATAATTTTAATGTCATGGGCAGGGCAACGGTCATATGTTTCTTCTAAGCGCTCGTAAAATATATCTTTGGTCTGTTCGTCCTTTTCTTCAGTGGAAGCATGAGCGCAAATAAAGCTGATATTGAAGAATTTAGCTTTTATTCGAATTGCAGCAAGTCTTTCATTCACTGGGGTGAAGCTGGATACCAGACGTTTTAGTCTCCGACTGACTACAAATCCGCAACCAAACTCATGCTTTACGTCATGGCAGCTATAATACAGTGCATCACCTTTAGGTGTTGTTGTGACGCTTTCTCGTTCCATCGTATTTCCTGTATGACAGTAATGTCGGCCTTGTACTTTTCAAGTACATCTGCCAATGCGTAAACTGCACCTTCTCTATAAAGAGGGAGAACATTCCATTGCAGATTCGCAGATCATGGCCCTTAAAACGTTTGCGGGGTTCGTCAACATTAGAGGGGTTTGTTTTTCGTTTCTTTCGTTTTTTTATTCTAGGGGAGGGTTACTAACGTTCTTATGGGTGAACGCGCGGCACATGTTAGCTCACTACCTTTAACGGGTGTTAAAGACAGTTCCCCAGGTGACACCACGGGGAGGTCAGTGTCCACTTGGGATGAAAGAGGGACCAAGACAAATCCTGGGCTTTGCCATGTTAAATCCGGTCAGGACCGTTCCTTGGTATCTTCCATCCCCTACGTCACTCTTACGAATACAAAACAAGTAAGAAAGTATCAGTCTGCTGTGCTGACGGAGATATACCCTCAACATATGACCAAACAAGATGCAAACACAATAATTATGCCGTATATAAAATATTGTTATGCAATTAGGGTTTGACTTTATCGTTAGACGTTATTTTATTCCCCGATACGATTTTTAGAAAATAAAACCAGGGTAACCTAACACGTTACGATTCTACAATGCTTTATTCACTTTACTTCAGTTATTCACACAAAACTTCAGTTCAGTTAGTTTGCACTTTACTTCTTTACTTACACTTACGGTTTAAAGCTCGCGGTTTATTATTCACAACTGACTCCCAGCCACTCCTTTCTCGTATTTTTATGTGCCCGCTGCTACATGGACTGCTCTAGTCCCCTTAGATCTGGGGTGGTCTACAATGTTCAGGCGAACTGGTAACCGATTGGCAAATACACACATGGAAACAAGCTGCTGAAATGTCTGGCGAAAATGAACAAAGATGTTCCGATGGACGAGTGGTCCGTAATCGCATGAGCTTAGTTCTCTCAATTACTGAGGCCGGAGTAAAGGCTCTCAAAAGAATGGGGAACAAGTTGTTCTTTGGCATAAGGGAAGTCAAAGTCAAAATACTACGCCCACATGGCCCGAATGGAGACGACGCTCAGTGGCCGAAACCACTGATCTAGCGGCGCGAAATTAATAACTTGGAAACGAATGAAGATATCTTTCTGAAATTTTGCACAAACTCAATCTGGGTCTGTGGGTAATTATGGACTAAATATGAACAACATAGGCAAATATTTTGGTATAGCCCCCATATAACGGTACCTCCTGATATTCGATATTTTGAGGATTTAAGCCACCTTTTCCTACCAAATTATTTGTAATTTGGTACTTAGGGTTCCTAGTGATCACTAAACCTTTCCACCAAAAATTGTGGACATAGGTCCACGTTTGGGTATAGGTCCCTTTTAAGGTACCTCCCGACTTTCAGTAGTTTGGGGATTTAAAGCTACATTTTCCGACCAAATTAGGTGTAATTTGGTATTTGGGGTTCCCAGTGGACACACAAATTCTCCACCACAAATTGCGAACATAGGTCTACATTTTGATATAGGCCCCATATAACCGTACCGACAGATTTTGGGTATTTTGAGGATTTAAGCTATTTTTCAAGACCATTTATCAGCAAGATTTGCAGCTATTTGCAGCTAAATTTTAGTTATTCGGAATCTAGGGAGTCCAATTTAATTATTAAAAAAATAACTGGACCGAACCTCGGTGGACCTTTGTAGTTACGCTCCATCCAACAAAAGTATATTGCACTAAAAACATACAAAAAATAATAATTTTTGAAAATTTATTGCTTTATAACTATGTAACTTCAGGCCCCAAACATTTTATTTTAATTTAACTTAAACCCTCCCCTATCAATAAAAAATAAACTTTGTTCAGTTTTATTACGAATTTATTTAACAATTAAACAAATATGAGATCAGGTTTTTAGCAACTATTTTATTAAAATCTGATCCGTCAAAATTTCTTGCACTTGACACTGAATAACTGAGTGAATATTTACAACAACAAAAAAGTAAAAAAAACAAAATCTTAGTCAGCAGAGTGTCTGTAATCGATATAATGGAAAACATTTCGCAATTTTATACTTTGATTTTTTGACTTTCGCGCCGCTAGATCAATGATTTCGTCCTCTGTGCGACGATGAGGTTGGCATCGAAGATGCCGGTAAGCTGCTTGACAATATGCAACTATAGGGGCCATCCACATTTTCACCCAATAAAAATGAATCGAGAATTGCTTCAGATAACCTGCGGATCCTTCTGGTTGAGGAGAATCTGAACATAGGCATCATACAGGAGCCCTACGTTTACGAAAACGAAGTTAAAGGCTTGGATAACAGAGGTTACAGGACCATATACATGAAGGATAATGGTAAGCCTAGATCATGTTTAATTGTTAAAAACACCATAAACGCTTTTTTATGTCCCCAGTTTAGCACAGCGGACTTCACTGTTGCAAGAGTGGAACTGGAAAACGTTAGGCAGTTCCTTATTGCCTCTTGCTACATGGCCCAATCAAGAGTAGCTCCACCAAGCGAGGTCCCGAGCTTCATGTGGGCCATTCTACCACACGTCACTATAATCATTGGCTGCGAAGCTAACGCAAGATATACCCTGTGGGGCAGCACTGAAACAAACGACAGAGGTGGGTCAGGTTTAGATTTTATAAATACTAACAACCTCACAATATGCAACAGAGGTACTAACCCAACTTTTGTTTTGCCAAGCTCGGGGTGGCAGGAGGTAATCGACCTCTCACCAGTATCAGACAGACTACAAATTAAAATAGATAACCGATAAGAGGTCCTTCTCAGATCACAATTGGATACTATTCAACATATCTGAAAAGGCAACACCCACTAAATGTTTTCCTAAAAGAACGAACTGGGAAAAGTGAAAAAGGGTTCTGAAAGACAAACTTGCAGATGAAACCACAGCAGATATAGAAAAGGCTGTATCCAGCTAGTGAAATTTGTATATACAGCTTTTAAAGTCTCATGCCCATTGACGCGCTCAAAGAAACATTATCCACCATGGTGGACGTCCGAGCTAAGAAAACAATCACAAGATGCATTCAACGTCAGCTGCCAAAGCGGATCCTGGCAGCCATATAAGGATAAACTTAAGGAATACAACAAGTAAAAAAGTGTCAGATATATACCCTCAGCCAATATGAAGTGAAACTTTCACCTACGGACAGACCGAATGTATTAAAGGTCTCTTCTGAATTTTGTGTCCCTTTTTGGACATTTGAACTTGACGACAAAAATGTGAATTAGGAATTAACTGCACTAAGACACAAATGTTGAACTTTTGTGGGAGAGATACCCTTAGGGAGGACCGATATGGGCCATTTTAGAAGTTAAACTAAATTTTGACAAAATATTAGGAGATCCAATGTTTGGACCAAACTGATTGCCACATTCAAGTGATATCGTCCTAGCGTTTTAGTGAAATTTTTTAAATATTGGGGAGAAGTACCGAAAGTTGTGGACCGGTATTGCTCCATGAAACTAATTTTGGATATAATATGACGAAGACCAAATATTGGACCAAATCGGTTGAACAGTTCGAGAGTTATCGTACTCTCCGAAAGCTACATATTGTGACATGGGGGTTTTTTACACTTTTCGGGCTGTTTTCCCAAGAAATGTGGACTTGGCCCTGAAAATCGCTTCAACAAAAATCAAAGTGATTCGAGAGCAGGTCTTAAAGTGAACTTATCCGAACTTTTTTGGGACAGCTACCAGAAGAAGTAGACAAATATAGTCCATATTCGACACTGATCTATATCTGGTAGATATATTAGGAGTATGGATTACATCGTCACTCCCTTCAAGAGTTATCGTGCGCACAATTTTCCGAACATTTTTGAACTTTTGTGGGGGAGGTACCTGAAGTAGTGGACCGATATGGCTTATCTTCGAATTTAATGTAAGTTTGGACAAAATATTACGAAGGCCAAATTTTGGACCGAATCGGTTGATCCGTTCTAGAGTTATCTTGCGCTCCAACCACTACACACGGTGTCAGAGGGGTTTTTTGCATCTTTCAGGCTATTTTTTTTTCAGGAAGTATGGACTTGCACCTGATGAAGATTATACCATTGTATGGGGGGCAGTAGATGCCTAGAGGTAGTATTAGCATAAGCAAAGCTTGGTTCAATTCGGTTACTCCCTTCGAGACTTATCGTGCTCACAAGTTTTGCGACAATTTTTGAACATTTGTGGGGGGAGGTACCAGAAGGAGTGGACCTATATGGCCCATCTTCGAACTTAAATCTGGATAAAATATTTCGATCGAACCGAATCGATTGATCCGTACGAGAGTTATCGTGTGCACCAGACAGACAGACGGACGGACATTGCTAGATCTACTCAAAATTGTATGAAACGAATATCGTACAAACATACTTGGGGTCTAAAACAAAATTTTATTACCAAAAAGTGCAGAATATACATAAATTATGTATATTCAAATCAAATTTCAGCCATTTCGTTTGGATTAAGTGGGTGAAATTTTAAAAATAAAAAAATCGGGCGGTACATTTCTATGGGGGCTATATCAAAAAGTGGACCTGTACCGACAATTCTCTGTCGAAATATTTTATAATCCCAACAACGACTTAATGCCAAATTTCAGCCATTTCAGTTGGATAATGCGCTAAAATCTTGAAAACTACCAAAATCGGGCGGTACCTTCCTATGGGGGCTATATCAAAAAGTGGACCTGTACCGACAATCCTATGTCGGAATATTTTATACCCCCAACAAAGATTTAATGCCAAATTTCAGCCATTTCAGTTGGATAATGCGCTAAAATCTTCAAAACTACCAAAATCGGGCGGTACCTTCCTATGGGGGCTATATCAAAAAGTGGACCTGTACCGACAATTTTCTGTTGGAATATTTTGTACCACCAACGAAGACTAAATACAAAATGTCAGCCATTTCAGTTGGATAATGCGGGTAAAATCATTAAAATTACATAAATCGGGAGGTACCGCCCTATGAGAGTTATATCAAAAAATATATAAATAACACAAATCGGCCAAATATATCAATAAATTAAGTGAAGTTGTCAATCTAAAGCTATTCTTATCATAATTATGGATAAATATACTACAATAAAACATCGACTTTTATTTTCTGCACGCTAGATATGCCTCTTTTGCCACTGTGCGGTGGACTGCGCATATTAGCGCTACACAGTGGAGGAATATTCAAAACTGCCAGACTTACGCACTGAAGAATGCAACAGCGTGCCTCCTCATGGCACCAGTGGAGATGAAGATTTTACCGGTACATTAAAACAACAACATGTCGTCGAGGCAATAGCCGCCTCAATTCAAATTGGGCCCGAATTGAAGGCGTGATACCCAATACACGTGGATTGGAACCGCATGACACGCTGTATTTGTTTAGCTGCCCAGCTAACCCCTCTCACCTGTCTCCTGATTCTTTATGGACGCAGCCAGTTCATGTTCTAGAATTTCTGAATCTGGATACTGAAGAAGCAGACCCAGATAGCTGACTAAAATATATGTACGAACGAACATATTTGCGTTGCTACAACAACAACAACATCCAATATATATCTATCTCCAGTTCCAGGAAAGTGGATGCTTCGATGGGATGTACCCACAGATCCACTGGAGTTAGATGAGTAGGTTTGGCGGGGCAGTTGAAAACCTGCTTTGTGTCGTGCGGGCCCATACTGCATACTGGGCAGAAGTCTTGTAGGGCGCGGTCGATTTCCACCCAATAAGAATTTAGGCGACTGCAATATCCCGAGCGCAGTTGAGCCAAAACTACTCTAATTTGTCGTGGATGTATTTCGAGGAATTTATTCCCACTATAATTTCGTAAGGCCTTGGCAACTGCATCCGTGTGAATACTATTTAAACCTGCTCGATACGCTTGTTGATCTAGGGGTTCTCTCCTGTATCGTTGGACCTCTCCCTCTAGAGCATGGATATCCTTTCTGATCTGCCTGTATGTGTCGGGCCTACCCACAAGATGGTGATTGGGATGGCTCACACGGTAACATCCAAGCAGTTACTGCAACGAAAGCATCTCATTGTGTTGCTTTACTGGAAGAATATTTGCCTCCTCATGTAGATGGTGCACTGAAGACTTGAGGAGGTACCCTGTTGCTGTTCTCAGGGCGGCATTCCGGCAAGTATGAATCTTTTTCCAATTCGTATCACATAATCCCGGGGACCAAACTGGCGCCGCATAGCTTACCACAGACCGACCTATCGCGTTATATGTGGTCAACACGGTTTATTTATCTGCACCCCAAGTGCTGTTGGCTAGAGACTTGATGACCATGTTCCTACTTTTCAGTTTGTCGCAGATAGTTGTGGCGTGCGCGCACAACTTGAATGTAAATGTGATCCCTAAAATGTTGGGGCAGTTTTTGGTCGGAATTCTGCTACCGTCGACCACGACATTCAATTCTCTTCCAAACTGCGCTGTCCATGTGGTGAACATAGTGGCTGTGGATTTTGTGGGGGAAATCTGCATATTCCTCGAATGAAAAAAGGTGGTAAATCGGTTAAAGAGTTGTTCAGTCTCTCACAGATGTTATCAGGACAGGTACCTGACGCCAGGATCGTGCAATCATTCGCATACGTTACGATCTCGATGCCGTCTGGAGGGGGTGGAATACAGGAGAGGTAGAGGTTAAACAGTTCCGGAGATATCACCCCACCTTGGGGAACTCCCTGTTTCACTCTACGTGGTTTGGACTTCTTGTTCCTGAATTCCACGTACGACTGGCGTCCACACATATAATTGACTATCCAACGTTTCAAGCTTGGCCGGAGGGTTGTCTGCTCAATGTCCTCAAACAGCGTGGAGTGCCTGACTGTATCTAAGGCTTTTGATAAGTCAAGTGCCCCCATCATTGTTCCATCGCGCGGCCGTTTCTGGTTGAGACCTTGACAGATATATGTGGTAATGGCGTGCAGCGCAGTTGTCGTGCTGTGCTGCTTACGGAATCCATGCTGATGATCGGCATCTTGATAGCTATTTCTGATACTGGGGAGGACTATGGCCTCAAGGGTCTTTGCTACGGGCGACAAAAGCGAAATCGGCCTGTACAACTCACTTTTGCTGGCATCTTTGCCGGGCTTTCGTATTGGGACCACCCTGCCCATTTTCCAGACTTCGGGAACAAGCGACAAGTTGAGAACTTTAGTGAGATACTCCACTCCCGGCTCATCCAGCTACTTCAGCATTACCATGGAGATTCCATCAGGGCACAATGCTTTGGATGATTTAGCGTTCCTGATGACATTGGCAACATCATCCATTGTAAACTGTGGTGGTTTCTCCTCGGCAGGAAGAGATCTGATGCACCTTGTGGTCTTCTTTACAGCAATATAACGTTTATCATGGACATGTCTATGCCTCCGGACATAATAATCCAAAAGCTTTAAAAATCACACGGTTACCAACTGGTGGGACGATTATTATCGAAAGGATTGTCTGACATTTCTCCAACCTTTGCACGCCGTTAGAAGTTGGACTATATCGGACGACTCTTTCGCCGAAAAAACCAATAGTTCGATTTGATGCTGAACCCTTTGAATCCAAATAATGTGCTGGTTAATATCTACTTTGAGCTTTACTTCAAACCGAGGCATATTGCTTCAAACCGACAAATATAGAAATTAGTTCCCTTGAAAAAAAAAACAAACTACCAACAGAAATGGATAATTTTGATCTACAATTTTCCGATGCCGATCTTGCGACGGGAAATATGGATGAAGCAAATGCTTACTCGTCGCTAGATGTAAACAATGCCGAGGAAAATATGCCTCCCATGGATTATGCAACTGAAAGTGTAGAATATGGCACGGGAAGAGTTTATGGTGTTTCGGGCCCAGTGGTAACCGCCGAGAATATGATTGGTGCAGCCATGTATGAACTGGTACGTGTCGGCTATTCACATTTGGTAGGTGAAATTATACGCCTTGAAGGTGATATGGCGACAATACAGGTTTATGAAGATACCTCCGGTCTGGCAGTGGGAGATCCTGTTGAACGTACTGGCAAGCCGCTGTCCGTTGAATTGGCTCCTGGTATAATGGGTAACATCTTTGACGGCATACAACGTCCCTTAAGATCAATTCATGAATTGACCCAATCCATTTATATACCCAAGGGTGTGGATATTAAAAGTTTATCACGTGAAAAAATGTGGGATTTTGTGCCTTGTAATATGCGCATTGGTTCGGTGGTTACCGGCGGTGATATTTGTGGTTATGTTGTGGAAAATTCGCTGGTAACTCATCGCATAATGTTACATCCCAGGGCAAAGGGACGGGTAACCTATGTTGCTCCGGCAGGAAATTATACCATTGTTGATGAGATTCTGGAAACGGAATTTGAGGATAGCAAAACCAAACACAAAATGTTGCAAGTTTGGCCGGTTAGACATCCCAGGCCAGTGTCGGAGAAGTGGCCTTCAAATTATCCATTGTTTACGGGGCAGAGGGTAATAGATGCCCTATTTCCTTCGGTGTTGGGAGGCACCACGGCCATACCTGGTGCTTTTGGTTGTGGTAAAACCGTTATATCTCAAGCTTTGTCGAAGTACTCCAATTCGGATGTCATTATCTATGTGGGCTGTGGTGAGAGGGGCAATGAAATGTCTGAGGTTTTGAGAGATTTCCCAGAACTGTCGGTGGAAATAGATGGTGTTACTGAGTCCATAATGCAACGAACTGCCCTTGTGGCAAATACCTCCAATATGCCCGTGGCTGCCCGAGAAGCCTCGATTTACACCGGCATAACCTTGGCGGAATATTTCCGTGACATGGGTTACAATGTTTCAATGATGGCTGATTCTACCTCGCGTTGGGCTGAGGCATTACGTGAAATTTCAGGACGTTTAGCTGAAATGCCAGCTGATTCTGGTTACCCAGCATATTTGGGGGCACGATTGGCCTCCTTTTATGAAAGGGCAGGACGGGTAAAGTGTCTGGGAAATCCCAAACGTGAAGGTTCTGTTTCCATTGTGGGTGCCGTTTCACCACCTGGTGGCGATTTTTCAGATCCCGTTACCTCTGCCACATTGGGCATTGTTCAAGTCTTTTGGGGTTTAGATAAAAAATTGGCCCAGCGTAAACACTTCCCCTCCATCAACTGGTTGATATCATATTCGAAGTATACTCGAGCCCTGGATCCGTATTATGATAAGAATTTCCCGGGTTTTGTTCCATTGCGTCTAAAGGCAAAGGAAATCCTACAGGAAGAAGAGGATTTATCTGAAATTGTACAACTAGTGGGTAAGGCTTCTCTTGCGGAAACCGATAAGTTGACCTTGGAAGTGGCAAAAATGCTTAAGGATGATTTTCTACAACAAAATTCCTATTCAAGCTATGATCGTTTTTGTCCCTTCTATAAGACTTTTGGCATGCTCAAGAACATCATCACATTCTATGAACTGGCCAAGCAGTCACTGGAAATGTCGTCCACAGCCAACAAGGGTCAGGAACAGAAAATCACTTGGAATAAGATTCAAACTAGCATGGCGGCTATACTTTATCAATTGCAATCAATGAAATTTATGGTGAGTATGGAAAGCTAGGTAAATGAGGTGAGAAGTTCAAAACACCTGTTTAACTTGTAGGACCCCCTTAAAGATGGAGAGGATAAGATTTTAGAGGAATATGGTCAATTGAATGATTCCATTGAAGTGGCATTTGGTAATCTGGGTGCAAGTGATTAGAGAGGCAGCTAACATTTGTTTATGCCGTGTGGATATCTGAGTTTTCTTTCGAAATAAAATCCCAAAACTTTGTGCAGACATTAAGGATTAACTGTATACATTATGGTAGACCGATTTTCTGGCGTAAAGGAAAGAGAGAATAGTTAAACAGGGATCTATTTGTAATATAGAGTCCACTTACACACGATAAACATGGGCAGAACTTCTTAAAATAAACTGAGATAAGATTTGTCATTGGTCCTTCGAGCCGGATCAATGGCCGAAGAAGAGAGCGCTGGAAACTAGTCTATAGTTTGTCCTTAAGGAAACGGATAGTCAATCATGCCGTGTCCGAATGAGGGGGAAACATTTTGAGGAAGAAATAGAGAGATTTCTTGGATTCATCAACTGAGCGATGCAAGAGATTAATGAAACACAGTCTGAAGAGTACCACGGCCGGTTATATGCACCGGATTGACTCGGAGGAATCTTCAACCAGGGACGGTCACCTCAACATAATTTGTGTTCGTATATTTGTTCACCATGCGAGCGGCAATATATCCTGGAATATCTGCTATTTTACTTTCGCACTTCCGAGGTAGAGTTGCTTAATGTGTACTTAACGCCGATGAATATATGTGTTCCGCGTTATATGCCTGATATTAGTCCGTTTTTGGAGATGTAGGGGACTTCAATTCAAAAGCCCAGGATTTATCTTGCTCCCTCTTTCATCTCAAGTGGACACAGACCTCCCCGTGGTGTCACCTGGGGAACCGCCTTTAACAGCCGTTAAAGGTAGTGAGCTTACACGCGCGTTCACCAATAAGAACGTTAAAAACTTGGGTTTGGGCGTCGGGTTAGTAACCCACCCCTAGAAAAAAGCAGCCTACTATGAAAAAACGAAAGAAACGAAAAACGAACCCCTCTAAAGTTGACGACCCCCGCAAACGTTTTAAGGACCACGATCTGCGAATCTGCACCTGGAATGTTCGCACTCTTTATAGAGAAGGTGCAGTTTACACATTGGCAGATGTACTTGAAAAGTACAAGGCCGACATTACTGCCGTACAGGAAATACGATGGAACGGGAAAGACGTCACAACAACACCTAAAGGTGACGCACTGTATTATAACTGCCATGACACAAAGCATGAGTTTGGTTGCGGATTTGTAGTTGGCCGGAGGTTAAAACACCTGGTCTCCAGCTTAACCCCAGTGAATGAAAGACTCACTGAAATTCGATTAAAAGCAAAATTCTTCAACATCAGCTTTATTTGCGCTCATGCTCCCACTGAAGACAAGGACGAACAGACCAAAGATATATTTTAAGAGCGCTTAGAAGAAACTTATGACCGTTACCCTGCCTATGACATTAAAAGAAACATCTGACGATGGTATGAGGCTGATAGACTTTGCAGCTGCAAGAAACATGGTAGTTAGCAGTACCAGATTTAAGCATCTCGATATTCATAAGGGCACCTAGCTGTCGCCAGATCAAAGAACAAGAAATCAAATTGATCACATTGTGATAGATGGAAGACATGCATCAAGCGTGTTGGATGTACGATCGTTCCGAGGTGCAAACATGGACTCGGACCACTGACTACCTTGTTGCAGCAAAGGTACGTACCCGTCTAAACGTTGCAAATAAAGCACGAACAGATACAACGCGGAAGTTGGACATCGGTAAGCTGCAAACACAACACATAGCCACAGCATATTCCACTCAACTGGCCCAACTGCTTAATCAAAACACTCCTTGTCCCGATAACATATCAGAACAATGGCAAAACATTACCCACTCTATGCAAACAGCCGCAAAATCAGTACTTGGATACCAGAGACCTCCACCAAGGAATCCATGGTATGACCACGAGTGTCGCGGCATATAGGGCTACTTTACAATCAGTAGCAACGCGTAGCGCACGAGAGAGGTATCGGGAGAAAAGGAGAGAGGAGAAACGTCTTTTCCGCAGGAAAAAGAGAGAGATGGAAAAGCGGGAGTGTGAACAAATCGAAATGTACAGGAGCCAGAATGAAGTCCGAAAATTCTACCAAAGAGTGAAACATCAAAACTGATGGCTTTGGAACTGACACATCCTCCTGTAGAGACCAGCAAGGTAATCTGGTAACTGATACAGATAGTGTGCTAAGGATATGGAAAGAGCATTTTTCCACACTGTTGGTATCCAATAGTAGCGAAGTCGACAATGATACCACAGATCCAATCCCAGAAGATGGTATTGAATGTATACCACCCGGCCAAGATGAGGTAAAGACAGCAATAAACCGGCTGAAGAATAATAAGGCAGCAGGAGCTGATGGCCTACTAGCCGAGCTGTTTAAAACCGGAGGCGACGCGCTGATAAGGTGTATGCATCAGCTAGTTAGCTCCATCTGGCAGGAAGAACGCGTACCCGACGATTGGAACCTGAGCATGCTGTGTCCCGTCCATAAGAAAGAATATAAGACTTTATGCTCCAACTATAGGGGCATAAGTCTTCTCCCTATCGCCTACAAGATAGTTTCAGGGATATTGTGCGAACGACTAAAGCCCATGGTCAACGAAATAATTGAACCATACCAATGCGGCTTTAGACCTGGCAAGTCCACCATTGACCAGATATTTACCCTGCGGCAAATCCTGGAGAAGACCCAAGAGATGCAAATCGACACATACCACCCTTTTGTCGATTATAAAGCAGACTTCGACAGCCCGCTACGTTCAAGGAATGTCTAAATTTGGTATCCCCGCAAAGCTCATTCGGCTTTGTAAAATGACTCTAACTGACACAAGATCTTCAGTTAAAATAGGAAAGACCCTCTCCGAAGAGTTTTGTACCAAAAGAGGTTTCAGGCAAGGAGACAGCCCTTCGTGTGATCTTTTCAACATCCTACTAGAAAAGGTTATACGAGAGGCAAACGTCAAAAGAAGTGGCACAATCTACACCAATAGCCACATGTTATTTGCTTATACTGATGACATAGACATCATGGGACGATCAGTAAAGGAAGTAACCGATACCTTTATGAATGTCGAAGGAGAATCTGCTAAAGTGGGTCTGGCGGTAAACGGCGAGAAGACCAAGTTGAGGGTGTCGACGCGCAATGCGTCCATTGAGATCGGACCAACTGTTGATGTTGGTTCCTATAATTTTGAAGTAGTAAAAGACTTCGTATACCTCGGCACCTCCGTAAACCCAAAGTTGTAAAATAAAAAGAAGAATTGCTACTTTGGCTTAAGTAAGCACTTTAAAAACAAAGCCACAACTCGTCAAACAAAAATAACGCTTTACAAAACGCTGCTACTACCCGTGCTGATGTATGGTTCCGAAGCCTGGGTACTTGCGCAAGCAGATAAGGAAGTGCTTGGTGTGTTTAAGAGAAAAATTCTTCGAAAGACCTACGGACCAATCTGCGTTCAGCTGTATCTGCTATACAACGACATCAATATAGTTAAACGTATCAAGATGCAGTGATTGCGTTGGCTAGGCCATATAATAAGAATGAGCGATGATGAACCCTCTAAAAGGGCGTATAAATTCGAGCCACAAGGCGGTGCACGCAGAATTGGCAGGCCAAAGAATAGATGGCGCAAATAAGTGGATGAAGAGATGAAAAAAAGTGAAGCACGAAACAGAGAGCATTGGAGATCATTTCTTAGTTCGGTCTATGGAACAAATGTTCTGTAATGGGCCAGCTAAGTAAGTAAGTAAGGGGTCTTCAATGCTCATCATTAACTTTTGCGCCCTAGAGGAATACAGTACTGGTCGAGCAAATTAATAGCTCCAAATTTGGCACGGTGAACGAAGAGGCTCCTGCGATTGCCATAGTTCTGACATCATGTCATTTTGGTCATTTTGCTTGGCACAGAACACCTTCCCATCGTAGTCTCCACTTGCAGACCACACTACTTTGTAACCTTTGTAATCTTTTCTGAATCATGGAAAACCTGATCAGCAAGATCTCCGAGAATTTACAAATTACTATTTCAAAGAGGTGCCTAGTCCCTCAGATCCAGAGCTGACGTCACTCGTCACATACCTGCTGATCGATTACATACAATTAGACAACATTCCTCAGAAGAGTAGATGGGATTAATAAATAAGCTTGATAATCTTCGCCGTACGAACCCTGAAGACCCAAGAGTTTGGGAATTTAATGTCGAATTCAATAGGCTTGACTTACCAAACAATGCTTCAGAGAGCTGTCCAATCCCTCAGAACCTTCTGATAGCTGAGAGAATTAAATAACGGAAATTATATCAAATTTCTCAGCAGAGGCAATGGGAATAGCGGATGAGCGTGATGAGCTTCGTCGTACGTACCTTTAAGACCCAATATTTAAGGAACTTATTCCAGAAGTTAACAGGCGAAAAAAGTGACCAGATAACCTGAAGCAATGCTACATTAGTACAAGATTAAGTAAGTTGTGGGTAACGGTTAAATCACAGCAAAATTTTCTGGAAAGATAAATGGTAGAATGGCTTTTATTTTCCGCGGCGTGGCAGTGACAGATTCGAAGAGATGCGTGTGTTATTTTAACCGGCAATCTATAGAGCAAGCCGAGTGTGATAGGGCAAATTGATGGGGGGCTACGCAGTATGATAGCCCTCTCAGCCGAGGGTGTACCAAAATAATCTACGATGAGCAGTGTTGCCAATGTCATCCGAAACGAGAAATCATCCAAAGCATTGAGCCCACAAGGAATCTCAATAGTAATACTTAAGCGCAACTGAATGAATCCAGGGTGAATATTTGACAAGTCTCCTCAGTTTATTGTTAGCCACCCATATTGTACCAGAAGCCTCGAAAGTTGACAGGATGATCCCGCTATTGATGGCAAAAGAGGCGAATCGTATAGGCCGATTTCCCTCCTGTCGCCAGTTGAGGAAAATTCTAGAGGCATGATGAGAAGTAGTTTCCCAGTTCCCCAACATCAACATGGATTCCGGAAAATGCCTAGCATATGGATACGACTTCCTTGCATGTGTGGACGCCAGTCGTTTTTGGAATTCAGGCCCGTAGAGTGAAACAGGGAGTTCGTCAAGGCGGGTGATATCTCCAGAAATGTTAAACCTCTACTTTTCTAAAATTCCATACCCTCCACATGACGTAGAGGTCATAATGTGTGCGGATGATTGTACGAACTTGGCGTCGTGTACTATCATGGATAACATATGTTATAGGTTAAATTCAAGTCGTCTTAGAGAAAGCGGCCATAAGTCGTATGCCCAAGCCACAACTATTTGCGACAAGATCAGATCAGTAGGAACAAGGTCCTCAAGTCGCTAGGCCTGTGGTAAGATAGACGCCGCCAGTCTAGTATGCATTTGTTAGCGCTACGCAGTTGAAGAATATTCAAACCTGCCAGAATTCCGCCCGAAGACTGCAACAGAGTGTCTCCTTATTACACCAGTGGACCACATTCATGAGGACACAAATTTTTTATCGGCTCAAACTTCCCCCTGGAGAGAGATGTCTGACGGTACAAGTGAGAACCTCTAGATCAACGAGCCTACCAGGCAGGCCTCAATCCCACGGCAGCGGGTTCTCTGTACCGGATTGACCCGGGTCCACACAACATCAGCGTTCCAGCCAGCGGCTGCCACCTCAGTGTACATGTGTTTGTATTTGTTTCGTTTTTCTGTGCTGGGAGCGGCATATCCCGGAATGTCTGCTCCGGATTCTTTTGGTCCGTGCCGGGATGGAGGAAAACCCAGGACCAATATATTTGTGCTCGGTTTGTCACATCCGCATCTTCCCTCATATCCAATCTTCGGTGAGATGCAATAGATGTCAGGAGTGGGTGCATTTAAGGGGTTGCTCTGCATGCTGCGCGAACACAGCCCCCAGTGAGTCGTCGTCGTCAGATTACGAAACTCAATCGTCGTCGGATTACGAAACCCCCCGCAGTCCCCCCAACAGCATACGCACGCGCAGCATTTAACACCAGTCGTTGTTGTTCCTATCCCAAAAAATGCATCCTTTTTGCAATTTAATTGCAATGGGCTCCGAGGTAAGATCGATGAAATCGTGGACTTTATGAATCGGAAGAAGATCAAGGTCGCGGCGGTGCAGGAAACCATGCTGAACGACCACAGCTCAGTACGTTGTGATGGTTACAACGTAATAAGGAAGGATCGCACCAGATGTGGAGGTGGGGGATTAGCTTTCATTTTGCACCAGTCTGTTCAACACAGACCTATCTCGCTTGAACATGCCTCTAATGACCCGTACATGGAATGTATGGGGGTAGCATTCAGGTGTGGAACTGCCGAGATAGAGTTGTTGAATATATACATCCCGCCGAGAAATAGATGTATTTCAGATTAAAAGCCTGACATAAGCAGACAAACATATAAGCCCGCTTTTGGAAGGTCATAATCGTCTGGCCCTGGGGGACATGAGATGTGGCATTGGGCCCTCTGAAACGAGATGTATAGCGCTGGCTAAGCAGATTGATAGCTTTACGTTTTGCTCGGTCAATGATGACGCCCCTACCAGAATTAGAGGAGCGTTTCACAGTTCGCCAGACATTACCATCTTGTCACCTGGTCTGACAAATGACGTCACCTGGCAAACCGTCATTTCCCTTGGATCAGACCATCTCCCCATAATTGTCTCCATCAGCAGACTAACCGATTTCATCACCTCTGAACGCCGCACATTCGTTAATCATGGGAAAGCTGATTGGCCGAGTTTCAGAGAGTTCACCAATCACTGCTTCAGAGAATTGCCCAATCCTTCTGATGTTCGGGTAGCGGAAAGGACGTTCCGAGACATCATCAATGCTGCAGCCGCTCGCCATATACCTGCTGGTCGAATACCCGAAGTAAGACCAAATTTTCCAGCAGAGGCGACGGGATTAGCAATTGAGCGTGATGAACTTCGTCGAACCAGCCCCGACGACGCCAGAGTTAGGGAGCTGACACTGGAAGTTAACAGGCTGGTCGGCGAACATAAGCGGAACAAGTGGTTAAATCATCTGAAGAGTTGCAACATTGGAGCCGGTATAAGTAAATTGTAAACAACGGTTAAGTCACTCTCGAACCCCGGAAGGAGGGATGACAGGACCTCAGTCACGTTTGGCGACGTTACGTTTACGTACGACCCGAAGAGGTGTGCAAGTTACTTCAATCGACTGTTTGTCGAGCACCCCGAAAGTGGCAGGGCGAAGAGAAGATTGTTACGTCGCATTAGATCTCCTCCTGCCGAGGATGAACCACCACAGTTTACAATGGATGATGTTCCGAATGCCATCAGGAACGCTAAATCATCCAAAGCGTTGGGCCCTGACGGAATTTCCATTGTAATGTTAAAACAGCTGGATGAGCCGGGAGTGGAGTATCTAACTAAAGTTCTCAACCTGTCGCTAGCCACCCTTATTGTTCCCGAAGTCTGGAAAATGGGCAGGGTGGTTCCGCTACTGAAGCCAGGGAAGGATGCCAGCAAAGGTGAATCGTACAGGCCGATTTCGCTTTTGTCACCTGTAGCGAAGACCCTTGAGGCCTCAGTCTTCTCCAGCATTAGAAATAGCTATCAAGTTGCCGATCATCAGCATGGATTCCGTAAGCAGCACAGCACGACAACAGCGCTGCACACCATCTCCACACATTTTTGTCGAGGACTCAACCAGGAGCGGCCGTGTTATAGAACAGTGATGGTGGCGCTTGACCTATCAAAAGCCTTTGATACTGTCAAGAACTCCACGCTGTTCGAGGACATCGAGCAGACAACCCTCCGGCCAAGTCTGAAACGTTGGATAATCAACTATATGTGTGGTCGCCAGTCATATGTGGAATTCAGGAACAAGAAATCCAAGCCAAATAGAGTGAAACAGGGAGTTCACCAAGGAGGAGTGATATCTCCGGAACTGTTTAAGCTCTACCTTTCCTGTATTCCTCCCCCTCCAGACGGCATTGAGATCGTAACGTATGCGGAGGGGTGATATCTCCGGAACTGTTTAACCTCTACCTTTCCTGTATTCCGCCCCCTCCAGACGGCATTGAGATCGTAACGTATGCGGATAATTGTTCCTGGCGTCAGGTACCTATCCTGATGACATCTGTGAGAGACTGAACTCCTATTTAATCGATCTTACCACTTTTTTCCACGCGAGGAATATGTAGACATCCGTAACTAAATCGACGGCCACTCTGTTCACCACATGGACTGCGCAGTACAGAAGAGAGTTGAATATCAGGGTCGATGGTAACAGAATTCCGACCACAAACTGTCCCAAAATTCTAGGGGTCACATTCGACATCACTTTTACGTCGTCCGCGCATGCCACAACTATCTGCGATAAACTGAAATGTAGGAACAAGGTCCTCAAGTCCCTAGCCGGCAGCAGTTGGGGTGCAGATAAAGAAACCTTGATGACCACGTATAAAGCGATAGGTCGGCGAATTTATGTGACACACAGTGGGATAAGATTCAAATTTGTCAGAACGCCGCCCTGAGAACAGCAACAGGTTGCCTCCTCAAATCTACAGTGGACCATCTACATGAGGAGACAAAGATTTTTCCAGTACGACAACATAATGAGATGCTATCGTTGCAGTACTTGCTCGGGTGTTACCGTGAGAGCTATCCCAATCACCATCTGCTGGCCACCGATACACACAGGCATATCAAGAAAGATATTCATGCTCTAGAGATGACGGTCCAACAATATAGGAGAGTACCTAGATCAACAGGCATATCAGGCAGGTTTGAACAGCATTCACACGGACACAGTTGCTAAGACCATAAGCAATTATTGTATGAATGCAGTCATCGGAGCACATCCCCCATCTATCGCAGCTGAAGAGCGTCAGCTGCCACGACAAACCAGAGTAGTTTTGGCTCAATTACGCTCAGGATATTACAGTCGCCTAAATTCCTATTGGGCGGGAATCGATCGCACCGTGCAAGACATCTGCCCAGTATGCGGCATGGGCCCGCACGATACTAAGCACCTATTCAACTGCCCCGCCAAGCCTACTCATCTGACTCCAGTGGATCTGTGGTTACATTCCATCGAAGTAGCCAACTTCCTGGAACTGGAGATAGATCCAGAGCCAGATTGAACAGGAGAACGAACATACAAACATAATAATAAAACACTGTTACAACAACAAAAACCAGGCAGGCCTGAACAGCATTCACACTGATGCAGTTGCGAAGACAATACACCGGTACAGTGTGATTGCCGTACTCGGAGACAATCCCCCACCCTTTGCAGCAGAAGAACACCAGCTGCCAAGGCACACGCGATTGGTTTCTGCCTAGTTAAGATTAGAGTTGTGTAGTTCCGGAACGAACTAGTTCCAAGAAACTATTCCGGACAAAGAACTATTGGAACTATATCCGGCTTTTGCATTTATATAGTTCCTTAAGTTCATATAGTTCCAACCGTGCATATAATTCCTTCCATTTGTATAATTTATTTTAATTCCACACTTACTTCCCTCTTTCACGTTCGGTTCCTTCATCATTCAGATGCGGCCACATTCTTAAATAAACGTAAATCACATCCTCGTTGTCAATTTATCCTCCAAAAGATAAAAACAAAAAGAAAGATTCGTTCAACTACTTCACTCTCAGAACTATTTGTAACCATGATACAATTAAAAAGGTAGATGCCTCATCCCAGCTGATCGAATCTAAAACGTCAAAAAACTAGGAATTCGCCATGAAAAATCAAAACAAAAAACCATGGTATAAGTAAAGAGGTAGATTTAAATGAAAAAAATCTATAGAACCCTTGTTTTTCTTGAATTCCTAAAACTTCAAAATAAAATCAACAAGTGGGTTTGTTTACAATGCATTTTATGAGCATTTTATAAAAAAACTCGAAAAATGAATGAAGAGTTAAGTTTTCTCCACATAATCGAGTTGTGAATATGATAAACTTATTGTTTCAATGCAAATCTCACCAATTTCTTCCATACAAATGGTCTAAAAACAATTTTAAAAATCATTGAATTCGATTATTTTTAAAATTGTTTGGCATATTATTCAAACACCACACACACATACACAGTTTGTTTATATTGTTTTGAAGTTTTAGGCATACTCGAATGAAAAAATTTAAATTGACATAAAGCTTTGGCTAACCTTTCTTATTAAACCATGCAAAAAACCATATGATTCGGTAAGTAAGAGATAGCATGTGTTCACTTTATAGACAAACACAAGCGATAAAAAGAGACAACAAGAGATCATTTGGCTAACATTTTGACATTTTACATTACAAAAAAAGTTGCTTTGTTGTAGTTATTCGCCGTTGTTTCTACCTTTTTAATTGTACCATGTTTGTAACGAAGGAAATAAAAAGAACGACGAAAGAGAAAGTTTTATTGAACTATATCGCTCTCGGAACTATTTGGAATGAAGGAAATAGAAAGAACGATGAAAGAGAAAGATTCATTGAACAATGTATATCGCCTCGGAACTATGGAACTATATTGAGGAACTAGTTCCTTTTGGGAAAAGGAACTAGAAAGATCGATCCGCACCAGGAACTAGATTCCCCAACTCTAGTTAAGATCCGGACGATGCTGCCGCCTCAATTCATATTGGGACTTGCCTTGCATGGACCACACGACACGCTGCATTTTTTTAACTGCCAAGCTAATATGTTTTGCTCTGTTCCAGAACCTGCAAGAAGCTACTACTTTTTACTACGATAACCTTTTTTCCTTTATGTTATCGGAAAAAATAGTAAAAATTAGTAGATTATTGCAGTTCTGGAACAGACCATATGTCTCTTGATTCTTGATGGACACAACCTGGCAGAATTTAAAATTCTGTACTCATAGGAACCAGAACCGGATAACTGAAAGGCATACGAATGAACATATTTGCGCGGCTACAACAACGAGATATTTATGAGTTCGCCAAAGCAGGCCTCAGAAAATAAAATTGTAAACAAGAGAATGCTTCGCAGATTAAATTTCGCTTACAAATTATACGAAGGATAATGGGTAAAATTTTAATTGAGAGAGATCACCGGCACCAGTAGTTAGTGCGAACATTGGCGAAACTGAGGGCAATGAATGTAAATCTATTAATTGACCTGAACAAAGTTAATGATTTGCAAATTAGCTTCGAAACTAAAGTGAGCATTCAATTTGAATTGATTCGAATCGAATCACGCTTATTTAGTTCTTTGGGTGTACCTAAAAATCATTAGAAAAATCCACACTTATTCGGGTCTTTGATTAGGCAAAAAAAAAACTTAAAGCTCTCTTTAAAAATCCTTCAAAAAGTTTACGCTTTATTTGGTTTTCGGTTGATCCCTCTTCATCCACTGTAATTTACTAAAAGGACACACATAAGTGTTTTTGTGGCAGTTCACTCCTTATTTCTTGTGTTTGTTGTTTTTAATGTACACTACTTAAAATCATCACAATGTGTATAGGCCATAATTATAATTGCCATTAATCCGCCCATTTCAAATTAAGAATTCATTTAAAGTGCAGTTAATTTCAAAGCAATCAAAATATTTACATACCATCCATCTAAAAGGAATCTAACAACAACAACAAAAACATAAAGCAAAGAGCAAAGCTATGAAACATCAAACAGAATTATAAATTCGTTATTAATATTCTGTGAGTGTGTGTGTGCGTGCGTGCTTCCTCAAGACAATGCATACCCTAATGATGATGATGATATTGGCCCTATATAAGGCCAAGACATTCAGTCAACCATTCATCTTAAAAGCGAACGCCACCAACAAAGCATAACAACAACAATAGACAACAAGGAGGAAGTGAAACTCTCCAAAGATGTTCAATCCAAAACCAACAAATGATCCCAAATATCGTATACCCGGTCAATGTATTTGGTTAAAATTAAATGGTTCTTGGCCATATAATCATGAGGCGAGCAAAGATTTCTATTCATCCCGCTATGTTTGGGGTTGGTTATATACCGCTTGGTCATGGTATGTTGTGTGGTCGGTGGGCATAACAATCGGTTTCCAAACAGCATTTCTAATTAATAATTTCGGGGATATTATGATGACAACGGAAAATTGCTGTACCACATTTATGGGAGCTTTGAATTTTGTACGCCTGCTTCACATGCGTTTGCATCAGCCGCAGTTTAAGGAAATTATTCAGCAATTTGTTGATGATATTTGGATTAATAAGTGAGTATATAAATAATTTTAAGATAAACGTGAATTTTTTAAAGAATTTTTGGTGCAACCAAAGACCCAAATAAGCACGGATATTTTATAAAGATTTTTAAATGCAACCAAAGATCATTGTATTTTGTGTTTGTGTCCGTGCTGCATCGTTGTTGTTGTTGCAGCACATGTGTTTGCTGATTGTGCTTACGAGTATCCAGATGAGTGCGCTAGTGATTTTGGACTAGATCTTTCTACGTAAGAGAAGACATGATTATTACAAGAGTCGGTCCAACAATGACCACTAGGGTTATGACTTTTTGACATTTTTTCTCAAATATGATTTCCTGTAGCAGGGATGAATGAACTTTTGCCTAATAATCACTACGCTATCGTTTATTCCATTGAAATATTAAAATAAGTTCACGCACAAATCGATTTTAAAAATATAATTTTTTGAAAAAATTTATGAAATGAAAAAAGTTTTTTCAAAAATTATTTTTTGTTGCACGAATGAATAAATATAAGCCTACTAATAACAATAATAATGTTTATTTCATTCAAATATTGAAAAAGGTCATGCACAAACCACTTTGAAAAAATTTCAATTTTTGGGGTTTTGTTAAAAAATTATATCTTTAAATAAAAGCGTTTACGACATTTTTACGATTCTCAGAATTGAAGAAAATTAGTGAGAAATAAATGTTATGTCAGTTTAATTATCTCATGTGACTCTAAAGTTTATTTTCAATTGTATATCTGCTTACAGTGACTTCAAAAAATTGTCCAAAATTTTGATAAATTCAAATTTTAAAATCATTTTATGCGTGAGGTTATTTCACCGAATCACCTTATAATTATGATTTTATGTAATCTTAGGGCAAAACTCATCACGCTATGATACAGGGATATGAGGTTGTAAAGAAGTCATAACCCTAATGACCACACTTTGTATCGTGTCGCATACGTTACATTTACCCTTTGGCGTTGATCATACGCCACCTTGCATAATAAATTCAACGCCGGTCACATAGCTTCGTTGTTGTTGAAACGCAAATATGTTCGTTCGTATATTCTGGTGCGATTCTCTAACACATTATTATTATTTTCAAATAAAAGTTGACAACACTCTTGCTATCGGTACATCTTTACATCTTACCGAAAAACATCGGTAATTACCGAAATTATAAGCATTTTAATTTTACCGACAATTGTCGATAACTAAATAAATGAGTTAGAGAATCGCACTACTGGTGTCTCTATATCAGCGTCGCCCATAATATTTCCATCAATACTAAAGCATGTGTGTGGGTGACGTAGGAGATGGAAGATACCAACGAACGGCCCTGACCGGTTTTAACTTGGCAAAGCCCAGGATTTATCTTGGTCCCTCTTTTATCTCAAGTGGACACTGACCTCCCGTGGTGTCACCTGGGGAACTGCCTTTAACACTCGTTAAAGGTAGTGAGCTAACATGTGCCGCGCGTTCACCCATAAGAACGTTAAAAATTGGGTTTGGGCATCGGGTTAGTAACCCTCCCCTAGAAAAAACAGCCTACTATGAAAAAACGAAAGAAAAGAAAAACAAACCCCTATAAAGTTGACGAACCCCGCAAACGTTTTAAGGGCCATGATCTGCGGATCTGTACCTGTAACGTTTGCACTGTTTATAGAGAAGGTGCAGTCTTCGCATTGGCAGACGTACTTGAAAAGTACAAGGCCGACATTACAGCCATACAGGAAATACTATGGATTGGGAAAGGCGTCACAACAACACCTAAAGGTGACGCACTGTATTATAACTGTCATGACGTAAAGCATGAGTTTGGTAGCGGATACGTAGTTAGACGGAGGCTAAAACATCTGGTATCCAGCTTCACCCCAGTAAATGGAAGACTTGCTGCAATTGAAATAAAAGATATATTCTTCAAGATCAGCTTTATTTGCGCTCAGGCTCCCACTGAAGAAAAGGACGAAGTAACCAAAGATATATTTTATGAGCGCTTAGAAGAAACATATGACCGTTGTCCTGCCCATGACATTAAAATTATTCTAGGCGATTTTAATGCCAAAATTGGAAAGGAGAATATCTTTGGCCGAACAGTCGAGAAATTCAGTCTCCACAGTGAAACATCTGACAATGGTATGAGGCTGATAGACTTCGCAGCGGCAAAATACATGGTAGTTAGCAGCACCAGATTTCACCATCTCGACATCCATAAGGGCACCAGGCTGTCTCTAGATCAGAAAACAAGAAATCAAATTGATCACGTTGTGATAGATGGAAGACATTCATCGAGCGTGTTGGATGTGCGTCCGTTCAGAGGAGCAAACATAGACTTGGAACACTACCTTGTTGCAAAGGTACACACCCGGTTAAACGTAACAAACAAAGTATGAACAGACACAACACGAAAGTTAACATCTGTAAGCTGCAATCACAACAGATAGCTACAGCATATTCCACTCAACTAGCCCAATTGCTTAATCAAAGCACTCCTCACCCCGATAACATAACAACACAATGGCAAAATATTGCTCACTCCATGCAAATCCATACTTGGATACCGCAAAATCCATACTTGGATACCAGATACCTCCACAAAGGAATTCATGGTATGACCAGGAGTGTCGTGCTGCTACTGAAGAGAAAATGCGGCATATAGAGCTACTTTACAATCAGTAGCAACGCGTATTGTACGAGAGAGATATCGGGAGAAAAGGAGAGAAGAGAAACGTGTTTTCCGCAAGAAAAAGAGAGAAATGGAAAAGCGGGAGTGTGAAAAAATCGAGATGTACAGGAGACAGAATGAAGTCCGAAAATTCTATCAGAGAGTGAAACATCAAACAGATGGCTTTGGTACAGGCACATCCTCCTGTAGAGACCAGCAAAGGTAATTTGGTAACAGATAAAGATAGGGTGCTCGGAATTTGGCAGGAACATTTTCCAATCTGCTGGTATCCAATGGTAGCGAAGACGATGATACCACAGATCCAATCCCAGAAGATGGTATAGAATGTATACCGCCCGGCCAAGATGAGGTAAAAACAGCAATCAATCGGCTGAAGAATAATAAAGCAGCAGGAGCCGATGGCTTACCAGCCGAGCTGTTTAAAACCGGAGACGACGCGCTTATAAGGTGTATGCATCAGCTAGTTAGCACCATCTGGCAGGAAGAATGCGTACCCGACGATTGGAACCTGAGCATCCTATGTCCCGCCCACAAGAAAGGAGATAAGACTGTATGCTCAAACTATAGGGGCATAAGTCTTCTCCCTATTGCCTATAAGATAGTGTCAGGGATATTGTGCGAACGACTACAGCCAATGGTCAACGAAATAATTGGACCATACCAATGTGGCTTTAGACCTGGCAAGTCCACCACTGACCATATATTTACCCTGCGGCAAATCCTAGAGAAGACCCAAGAGATGCAGATCGACATATTTTACCTTTTTGTCGATTATAAAGCAGCATTCGACAGTCCCCTCCGATCAAAGGTATTCCACGCAATGTCTGAATTTGGTATCCCCGCAAAGCTCATCCTGATACTAGGTCCTCAGTTAAAATTGGAAAGAACCTCTCCGAAGAATTTTGAACCAAAAGAGGTTTCAGACAAGGAGACAGCCTTTCGTGTGACCTATTCAACATTTTGCTGGAAAAGGTTATACGAGAGGCAAATGTCAAAAGAAATGACACAATCTACGACAATAGTCACATGTTACTTGCTTATGCTGATGACATAGACATCATAGGACGATCAGTAAAGGAAGTAACTGATACCTTTAGGAAGGTCGAAGGAGAATCTGCGAAAGTGGGTCTGGCAGTAAACGGCGAAAAGACAAAATTGATGGTGTCGACCCGCAAAGCGTCCATAGAGCTCGGACCAACTGTAGAAGTTGGTACCTACAATTTTGAGGTAGTTAAAGACTTCGTCTACCTCGGCACTGCCATAAACACAACAAACAACATCAGTTGTGAAATAAGAAAAAGAATTGTATTGGCCAACAGATGCTACTGTTTAAAAAAGCAATTTAAAAACAAAGCCACATCTCGTCATACAAAAATAACACTGTGTAACATGGTTACTTGCACAAGCAGATAAGGCAGTGCTTGGTGTGTTTGAGAGGAAAATTCTTCGAAAGATTTACGGGCCGATTTGCGTTGACGGTGAATTTCGACGTCATATGAACCATATAGTTAAACGTATCGAGATGCAACGATTGCGTTGGCTAGGCCATATCATAAAAATGAACGATGCCCGCTAAAAAGATAAAGAGATACCCTCAGCCTGTATATATTGAAACAATTTTTTCCCCAAAAACGTATGTATTTAGGGGTTTTTAGAGATCAAAAGTTTTGCGGAGGAGATACTAAAAGGAATGAATCTACATTGACCATTATGGAAGTGGATCTCCAGCCACTACATATGGTGCCATAGGGGGTTTTTACACCCTTCGGGCTGTTTTCTCAAGAAGTATGGATTTGCCTCTGAAACAACTTTTACCATTGTAATTGAGGCAGCGAATGTAAGTTGCTTCAACAAAAATCAAAGTGATTCAATAGCAGGTCTTAAAGTGAACTTATTCAAAATTTTGTGTGGGAGGTACGGGATGGAGTGGACAAGTATAGTCCATATTCGAACCTGATCTATATCTGGTAGATATTATGAGAATGTGTAAAGTATGGACCAAATCGGTCACTCCCATCAAGAGTTATCGTGCGCACAATTTTTCTGAATATTTTTGAACTTTTGTGGGGTAGGTACCTGAATGAGTGGACCGATATGGCTTATCTACGAACTTAAACTCAGTTTGGAAGGCCAAATTTTGGCCGGAATCGGCATTTCCGTTCGAGAATTATCTTGCGCTGCCACCCATAAACATGGTGTCATAGGGTTTGTTTTTCAACTTTCAGGCTATTTTTTCAGGAAGTATGGACTTGCCCCTGAGGAAACTTGTACCTTAGTATAGGGAACAGTGAATACAAGATCGTAAAACAAAAACCAAGACGATTCGAGAGCAGGTCCTAAACTGAACTTTTCCGAAATTTTGTGTGGGAGGTACTCGAAGGAGTTTACCGATTGAGTCCATATTGGAACCTCATCTAAGTCTGGTAGAAATTTCATAATGTGCAAAGTATGGACCAAATCGGTTACCCCCTTCAAGAGTTATCGTACGCACAAATTTTCCGAACATTTTCGAACTTCTGTGGGGGAGGGAGGTACCGGAAGGAGTGGACCGATATAATCCATCTTTGAATTTGAACTAAGTTTGGACAAAATATTACGAAAGCCAAATTTTGGACCGAATCGAGAGTTATCTTGCGCTCCAACCACTACACACGGTGTGATAGGGTTTTTTTGTAACTTTCAGGCTATTTTCTCAGGAAGTATGGACTTGCCCCTAATGAAACTTACAGCGTCGTATAGAGGACAGCAAATACAACTTGCGTAAACAAAAATCAAAGCGATTCGAGACCAGGTCCTAAACTGAACTTTTCCGAAATTTTGTATGGGAGATACCCGAAGGAGTGGACCGATTGAGTCCATAATGGAACCTAATCTAAGTTTGGTAGAAATTACACGATGTGCAAAGTATGGACCAAATCGGTTATTCCCTACAAGAGTTATCGTGCGCACAAGTTTTTCGACAATTTTTGAACATTTGTGGGGGAGGTACCTGAAGGAGTGGACCTATATGGCCCATCTTCGAACTTAAATCGAATCTGGACAAAATATTTCGATACCCACAACTTGAACCGAATCGATTGATCCGTTCGAGAGTTATCGTGCGCACAAGCCAGCCAGACAGACCGACAGACAGATGGACGGACATTGCTAGATCTACTCAAAATTGTCTGAAACGGATATCCTACAAACATACTTGGGGTCTAAAACCATTATTTCGATGAGGCATATTTTTGGTCGTATCAAAGTGTAAATACCCTCTTTAGCCTAAAGGCTGAGGGTATAAAAATGTACAAAGTGGACTGGTGCCATCCATGAAGTATACGGAGGCAGGTGAGTGGGGTTAGCTGGGCAGCTAAAGAAATGCAGCGTGTCGTGTGATCCCAAATCAACTTGCAGGGCATGTGTTGGGTATCGCGACATTAATTCCGGCCCAATATGAATTGGCAGCGGGTTCTTTCGTACCGGATTGAACCGGAACCACGCAACATCAATGTTCCGGCCAGCGGCTGCCTCCACAGTGTACATGTGTTCGTATTTGTTTCGTTTTTCTGTGTTGGGAGCAGCATATCCCGGAATGCCTGCTCCGAATTCTGTTGGTCAATGCCGGGACGGAGGAAAACCCAGGACCAATTTTTTTGTGCTCAGTTTGTCACATTCGCATCTTCACCCACATCCAACCTTCGGTGAGATGCAATAGATGTCAGGAGTGGGTGCATCTAAGGGGTTGCTCTGGACTTGTCCACGTGAGGGACTACGGCAGGGACTATGTTGCTGCATGCTGCGTAGATATGGTCCCCAGTGAGTCGTCATCGTATTACGAAACTCCCTCGTCGGCTGATTATGAAACTCCTCTGCAGTCCCCTCGACAGCAACGGCATACGCAGCCTTTAACACCAGCCGTTGTTGTCCCAATCCGGGAAAATGAATCCCTTTTACAATTTAATTGCAATGGACTCCGAGGTAAGATCGAGGAAATAGTAGATTTCATGAGTCGGAAGAACATCAAGGTCGCGGCGGCGCAAGAAACCAAGCTCAACATCAACTGTAGCTTACAAAGTTGTGATGGTTACAACTTGTTAACCTCTAGAAGTGGAGGTGGGGGATTAGCTTTCCTATTGCACCAGTCCGTCCAATACAGACCTATCTCGCTTAAGCCTGTCTCTAATGACCCGTACATGGAATCTTTGGGGGTAGCAGTCAGGTGTGGAACTGCCGAGATAGAGTTGCTGAACGTATACATCCGGCCGAGAACTAGCTGTATCTCAGATTACGGGCCTGGCATTAGCCCTTTTTTGGAAGGTCATAATCGTCTGGTCCTGAGGGACTTTAATGCGCATCATGATATGTGGCATTCGGCCCTCAGAAGCGTCCAGAGGGGTACAGCGCCGGCTGAGCAGATTGATAGCTCTACGGAGCCCGCTGCACGGTCAATGAGGACGCCCCTACCAGAATTAGAGGAGAGTGTCACAGTTCGCCAGTGCCACAGTTCGCCATCGTGTCACCTGGTCTGACAAATGACGTCACCTGGCAACCCGTAATTTCCCTTAGGTCAGACCATCTCCCCATAATTGTCTCCATTAGCAGACCACCCGACTTCATAAACTCTGAACGCCGCACATTCGTCAATTATAAAAAAAGCTAATTGGCCGAGTTTCAGAGAGTTCACCAATCACCGCTTCAGAGAACTGCCCAATTCTTCTGATGTTCGGGTAGCGGAAAGGACGTTCCGAGACATCATCACTGCTGCAGCCGCTCGCCATATTCCTGCTGGTCGAATGCCCGAAGTAAGACCAAACTTCCCAGCAGAGGCGACGGGATTAACAAATGAGCGTGATGAGCTGCGTCGTGCCAACCCCAATGCCCCCAGAGTCAGGGAGCTGACACTGAAAGTTAACAGGCTGGTCGGCGAGCATAAGCGGAACAAATGGTTAAATCATCTGAAGACCTGCAACATTGGAGCCGGTATAGGTGAATTGTAGGCAACGGTTAAGTCACTCTCGAACCCTGGAAGAAAGGAAGATAGGACCTCAGATACGTTGACTGACCCTAAGAGGTGCGCAAGTACTTTCAATCGACAGTTTGTCGAGCACCCCGAGAGTGACAGGGCGAAGAGGAGAGTACTACGTCGCATCAGATCTCTTCCTGCCGAGGATGAACCACCACAGTTTACAATGGTTGCGAATGCCATCAGAAACGCTAAATCATCCAAAGCCGGGATTGGAGTATCTCACTAAAGTTCTCAACTTGTCGCTAGCCACACTCGTTGTTCCCGAAGTCTGGAAAATGGGCAGGGTGGTCCCACTACGGAAGCCAGGCAAGGATGCCAGCAAAAGTGAATCGTACAGGCCGATTTCGCTTTTGTCGCCCGTAGCAAAGACCCTTGAGGCCTTAGACCTCCCCAGTATCAGGAATAGCTATCAAGTTGCTGAACATCAGCATGGATTCCGTAAGCAGCACAGCACGACAACAGCGCTGCACGCCATCTCCACATATATTTGTCAAGGACTCAACCAGAGACAGCCGTGTGATAGAAGAGTGATGGTGGCGCTTGACTTATCAAAAGCCTTTGATACAGTCAGGCACTCCACGCTGTTTGAGGGCATTGAGCACACAACCCTCCGGCCAAGTTTGAAACATTGGATAGTCAACTATATGTGTGGACGCCAGTCGTACGTGAAATTCAGGAACAAGAAGTCCAAACCCCGTAGAGTGAAAAAGGGAGTTCCCCAAGGTGGGGTGATATCTCCGGAACTGTTTAACGTCTACCTCTCCTGTATTTCGCCCCCTCCAGACGGCATCGAGATCGTAACGGATGCGGATGATTGCACGATCCTGGCGTCGGGTACCTATCCTGATGACATCTGTGAGAGACTGAACAACTATTTAACCGATCTTACCACCTTTTTCCATTCGAGGAATAGGCAGATTTCCGCCACAAAATCTACAGCCGCTCGGTTCACCACATGGACAGCGCAGTTTGGACGTAAGTTGAATGTCGCGGTTGACGGTAGCGAATTCCGACCACAATCTGCCCTAAAATTTTAGATGTCACTACATTCACGTCGTGCGCACACGCCACAGCTAACTGTGACAAGCTGAAAAGCAGGAACAAGGTCCTCAAGTGCCTACCCGGCAGCACTTAGGGTGCAGATAAAGAAACCTTGTTGACCACATATAACGCGATAGGTCGGTCTGTGGTAAGCTATGCGGCTCCAGTTTGGTCCCCGCGATTATGGGATACGAATTGGAAAAATATTCAAACCTGTCAGAATGCCGCCCTGAGAACAGCAACAGGGTGCCTCCTCAAGTCTTCAGTGGACCATCTACATCAGGAGGCAAAGATTCTTCCAGTAAAGCAACACAATGAGATGCTTTCGTTGCAGTACTTGCTTGGGTGTTACCGTGAGAGCTATCCCAATCACCATCTGCTGGCTATGCCCGACACATTCAGGCGTATCAGAAAGGAATATAGGACAGGTTTAAATAGTATTCCCACGGATGCAGTCGCTAAGGCCATAAGTAAATATAGTGTGAATAAAGTTCTCGGAGTGCATCCCTTATCTATCGCAGCTGAGGAGCGTCAGCTGCCACGACAAACCAGAGTAGTTTTGGCTCAACTACACTCAAGATATTGCAGTCGCCTATATTCTTATTGAGCGGAAAACGATCGCGCCGTGCAAGACATCTGCCCAGTATGCGGCATGGGCCCGCACGATACAAAACACATTTTCAAATGCCCCGCCAAACCTACTCATCTAACTCCAGTGGATCTGTGGTGACATCCCATCGAAGCAACCACTTTCCTGGAACTGGAGATAGACCCAGAGTCAGATTGAACAGCAGAACATACAAAAATAATAATAAACACAGCTACAACAACAGTTTCATAAGGAGACACCCTGTTGAGGTCCTCTGTAGTGGAATTCTGTAACTCATTTTTGCTGTTATCGATAATTGTCGGTAAAATTAAAAGGCTTATAATTTCGATAATTAACGAAATTTTTCGGTAAGTTAACGATGAATAAAAAGTAGTCGCTAGCCTCTACCGACACAAACAGTGATCCCAATTTTCTTTATTTTTTTAGTCATCATTTTACGATTTAATTTTACCGATTTTTGTCGGTAACAGCAAAAATGAGTTACAGAATCCCACTACAGGGCGGCATTTTGGTAGGTTTGAATAATCTTCCATTGCATAGCGCTAACATTTGCATACCACACTGGCACCGCTAAGCTTACCAGATACCGGCATATTGCTTGATTGTAGGTCAACAAGGTTTCTTCGGCAGCACACCATGTGCACAGTGACTTAAGAACCTTGTTCCTACTTCTGATCTTATTGCAAATAGTAGTGGCTTGGGCGGACGACTTAAACATGCGGTCAAACGTTACACACAATATCTTAGGGTAGTTAGTGGTCGGAATCAGGGCACCATCGACCAATATGTACAAGGGGGGTGGTGTGGCAGTGGATTTAGCGGCGGATATTTTCATATTTCTCAGATGGAAAAACAGCGCTAAGATAGATATTTAACATATTATATATGTCATCGATGATTGCACCCGACACCGAGATCGCACAATCACCCACATTCTATACTATCTCTATGCTCTTTGGAGGTGGTGAAATTTCATAAAGGTAGATGTTTAAACAGTACCGGAGACATCACCCAGCCCTGGAGAAGTCCTTGTTTGACTAGCGTCCGCACATATATTTGATTATCCAACGGTTCAAACACGACTGGAGTATTTTCAATGTCCTCATAGCGTGGTTGACGACACCGAAGGGCTTCGATAAGTCAAGAACCAACATAACTGTTTGGTCGCAAGGTCTGTTTTGGTTCAATCCTCGACTGATATACATATGTATATGGATATAACATGTAATGCTGTTGTGGTGCTGTGAATTTTCCAGAATTCATGACGATGTTGGACAACTGAGAAACAGAAGTATTGCCTCTAGAAACTTCGCTAATGGCGACAGGAGGAAAATCGACAGGTATGTTTTGCATCTGCTGCCATTCTTGCCAGGCTATAGAAGCGGGACCAATCTACCAACTTTCCAGGCTGTTGGAGCTATATGGTTGGGTGACCATACATTGAGGACGTTCGTCAAACACTCAACTCCGAACTCCTCCAACATTACCATTTAACGCTTTGTCGTTTCGCATGACATCTGAACATCGTAAATTGTGTTGATACCTCCTCGACTGAGAGAGCGCGCTAATTTTGCGTAGCACACTCCTTTTCGCCCTACCACTCTGGGGGTGCTCTATAAAATGCTGGTTAAAATAACATACACAGATCATTGGGTTGTCACTGTCATGCCACTTAAAGTTCTGTCATGCAATCATCCTTTTTTTTATTCAATAGCGATTTAATCGTTGCATTGCTACAGGCGGTGTAGCTAGAGCTGGCAACTATCAATAGTCGAACTATCGTTTCAAGATACAGGTGATGATGAGCATTGTTTCCTGGATCGCGGGGACCATTATGTTTCTCCGACTTATAAAGTTTACGATTTCAATTGAATTGCAGGAATGATGCATTTGCGGGGCGCTGAACAACAACTTGTGGTGTTAGATACTGACTTTGTCGTTGTTGGTGAAAACTGTGGAGAAGTCTCGTAGTCCAATGAACACAGATCATAACTCCTATCGCAGTAGCCTCTGGAGGCGACTAAGACCATAACAGCCATACATCCATTACATCTTCCCGAAGTTGGCAAACAGAATAGATTCATACTGGGCTTGGGTTCATCTCCAACCCGGCACGGAAAAAACGAGCTCGGAGCAGGCATTCCGGGCATTCCCCTCCCATGGTGAAAAAAATATACGAACACAAACAATTAGGTCGACAAAACCGACCGAACTCAGTTGGCAGCCATTGACCGTAACCTCTCGGAATTCTGTTTACCAGATTTTACTGCCTAACTAAACCGTAAATTAACACAGGAATATAACATGCCACTACAACAACATCGGTATATTCCAATGCTATTAGGAAACTCAATCCAACACCCGTATAGAACTATCACTATACGATAGTGTTGTGGCGCATACGTTACGTTTGCCCATCGGTGTTGCTCATACGTCACCTTCAATTCAATGCATTCCACAGCTCAAAATCACTATACGTGAAATCGCTATGAAAATACGTGAAATCGATATTTTTTCCGGTTCGCGGGAGTGAGATACCCGTGAGAGCTGAGCTGCAAGCTACCGGACGGGTCACAGCTTTTGGATAGTGCACAGCCCCTAGTTGGGGCCAGTTGTGAATATATTGAATAAACAACCCCGAACAAGCAGCGGATGAGGAATAGGGTATGGAAACTCCATAACCCGAACACCTCATTGTCAGGACGAGTAGATGCCGTCCTTAAAATTAGCATCCAAACAACAATATCTCATCTGCCAATGAGCCAACTCGAAGTAGTCGGGGAATAGGGTCAGGCAGATAATTGCATAATTATGGTTGGATTATGTAAAAGGGATGGTAGCGGAAGAACAGATAACTGTCAACGGTAGCGCCCACAAGCTTCCAGAAGCCTACACCCGTGCTTAGTCGCTCATGAGTGTCGGGCTCAACTAAGCTCTTCTTTGTCCTTACAAGCATCGGAGAAACCCTGACAGAATGTCAAAGTAACATGAATACAACACGAAGGAATATCAAACATCTCCAAGGGGGTCACAGGCAAATGTCAAATCCCCCCGTTTCGACGGCAAGCTCCACAGGTCTGGGAGGGAGCAATTCATGTTTAGACAGTATAAAAGAAACCTCTACAAAGACTAAATCAACATTCGCATTTAAAAAGCGTACCAAAATTGCGTGCTGGAATGTTAGAACTCTCTACGAATGTGGAAAATTATCGCAACTGGCAAAGGAACGTGAAAAAATGGATATTAATATCTTGGGTGTAAGTGAATGCAGATGGAACGGCTCGGGACGACATCGACTACAATCAGGTGAAACTCTAATCTATTCTGGCCGGGATGAAAATGATATACATAGCGACGGTGTTGCATTACTCCTAAGCAGAAGCGCATCTACATCCCTTATAAACTGGAATCCAGTAAACGAACGAATATTGACAGCCAGTTTCCACTCCAGAATACGTAACATCACCATTGTCGAAGTATATGCCCCGACAGAGACAATAAGACAAAATTCTATAGTGAACAAGTAAGAACGGCGTTAAGTTCGGCCCGGCCGAACTTGTTATACCCTCCACCACAAGTTGTATTGAAGTAAAATGGAATAATTAGTTTCCTTTCGTGTATGAAGAAGACTTAATACTAACCCCCTGTTTTTGTAACTATTTTTTGTTCGTTCGTCTATATTCGTAATATTTTGAGCATCCATAGCTCAGCCCCTAGACGATATACAGACCTAATTCTTCGTAGGCATGTTCTATATATAGTATAGAATTCCTCATTCAAAAATCAGCGTTCTACATTTGCCCTAAGGCGAGTAAATCGATCTACAAAATTTGACAATTCGTGTGAGAACAATAAATATTTTTACAAAAACTGGGGGTAAATTTCAGAAATTTCGGTAAAACAATGTGAGGCACCATTCTATGGGGGCTATTTCAAAACGTCGATCTAAGCCGACAAAGAAGACTACCTTTCCATGGGGCTATATGAAGGCGTGGACCTATACCGACAAATTTAAAGGGGAAGTTTGAGTACCCCCAGAGAAAGTCTAAATAACAAATTTCAGCCATTTCGGTGGAATATTGAGGCCACAACGTTCAAAATACCGAAAATCGGGAGGTGCCGTTCTTTGGGGGCTATAGGAAGGCATGGACCGATACCGACAAAGTTCTGGGGGAAAGTTTTATACCACCAACGTAGACTAAGTACCAAATTTCAGCAATTTCGGTGTGATAATGAAGCTAAATACCGAAAATCGGGAGGTACCGTTCCATGGGGGCTATATGAAGGTGTGGACCATTACCGACAAAATTCTGGGGGAAAGTTTTATACCCCTAAAGAAAACTACGTACCAAATTTCAGCAATTTTGATAGGATAATGAAGCTAAAACCTTCAAAATACCGAAAATCGGGAGGTACCGTTCTATGGGGGCTATATGAAGGTGTGGACCGATACCGACAAAATTCTGGGGGAAAGTTTTATACCCCTAAAGAAGTCTACGTACCAAATTTCAGCCATTTTGATAGGATAATGAAGCTAAAACCTTCAAAATACCGAAAATCGGGAGGTACCGTTCTATGGGGGCTATA
Source organism: Musca autumnalis (assembly GCF_047663935.1). Lineage (NCBI taxonomy): Eukaryota > Metazoa > Arthropoda > Insecta > Diptera > Muscidae > Musca > Musca autumnalis. The sequence goes on along the minus strand of NW_027411866.1, from coordinate 212,816,733 downwards.
TGAAGGTGTGGACCGATACCGACAAAATTCTGGGGGAAAGTTTTATAACCATAAAGAAAACTACGTACCAAATTTCAGCCATTTTGATAGGATAATGAAGCTAAAACCTTCAAAATACCGAAAATCGGGAGGTACCGTTCTATGGGGGCTATATGAAGGTGTGGACCGATACCGACAAAATTCTGGGGGAAAGTTTTATACCCCTAAAGATGTCTACGTACCAAATTTCATCCATTTTGGTAGGATAATGAAGCTAAAACCTTCAAAATACCGAAAATCGGGAGGTACTGTTCTATGGGGGCTATATCAAAACGTGGACCGATATATCCCATTTTCAATACCAACCATCCTGCAAGTAATAAAAACTTCTGTACCAAATTTTTACTCTCTATCTTTAAAATTGCGAGCTGTATCAAGATTTCAACAGACAGACAGACGGACGGACAGACGGACATGTTCAAATCGACATGGAATTTTATGCTGATCAATATTATATACTTTATAGGGTCTCCGACGAATATTTCGATGTGTTACAAACGGAATGACAAATTTAATTATACCCTTCATATGGTGGAGGGTATAATTAGATAAAGTACTCTCCAAAACACCTAAGAGAGATATACTGATATGTATGGGAGACTTTAATTCTAAATTGGGAAAATACAATACAACCTACAAACACTCTATGGGTAAGCACGGAATAGGAGTACGAAACGAGAATGGAGAACTTCTATTAGAAACGTGTAGCAGACATGGTCTCATAGTAGGTGGTACTTGTTTCAAGCACAAACGTAGTCACAAAACGACATGGATATCTCCAGATAGGAGAACTGAAAACCAGATTGACCACTTTTGCATTAGCCGTAAATGGAAACATAATCTTTGTGATGTACGGGTAAAACGTAGTGCTGACATTGGCTCTGACCACCACCTACTTCTCGCGAGAGTGCAAATGAAAGTAAGCGCCATCAAAAATATACATCAAAAATTTACGTCATCGAAGTTTGACATAGAAAAGTTAAAATACCCTCGTTATCAGGAAGCCGTAGAAAACGATTTAAATATGATGCTAGAACAGTAGAATGTCCCAAACGAAGGCACAGAAGAACGCTGGGAACACATTAAAAATAATCTTTTACAAACGTGCGAAAATGTACTTGGACACTATGCCCCGGAAAAAAGGAATGGATGAGCCCATCAACTTGGAGCTTAATAGAAGAAATCTGAAAATATCAAAGAACAATGAAAAATCGTCGCATAAAAAATTGAATTGGAAATTTTATACACAACAAGGAAGTAAGAACTGCTTGTAGAAGAGACAAAAGATGAAGATGAACTTGCGATTGATTTTATATCACGAGTTTGCTTTAAAATCTGTAGGTACCGTAACGTGGGCTTATACCAAATCATTGACATATACCAAACATTTTTGGCAACCAAACTTCCTCATAAAGGATTGAATTATGTTAAAATAAGTTTGAAGGAAATTTTTGAAAAAGTTTTAGAGTTATCTTGCACAATATCCGAAAGGGTTTTGAAGCGTTTGGGCCATTATCATAGGAAGTATTGACTTACTCGGAACAAAATGTAACATTGTAAATGAGGCCGCTCCAACAATCTACTGAAAAAGAGTCAAAACGATGCGAGAGGAGCTCCTAAACTTTACTTTATCCGAATTTTGTGTGGGAGGTACCCGAAGGAGTGGACCGATATGGTCTATATTTCAATCCCATACTGGACTGGATGAAATAATACGACGTGCAAAGCCTGCATAAATCAAAAAAAACTTACTGGAAACATTTAAAACGATCCGTGAGGAGCTCTTAAACTTCACTTTATCCGAATTTTGTGTGGGAGGTACTCGAAGGAGTGGACCGATACAATCCATATTCCAACCTGATACATGATTGGATGAAATAATTCACGATGTGCAAAGCCTGCACCAATCAGAAATTCCCTGCGAGGATTATCTTGCGGATCAGCCATTTTGGTTGGTGCAGTCAGGGTTTCTTGGAGCTTTTAGGCCAATACCCGACAGGGACGTAGCCAGGATTTCATTGCGGGGGGGGCCCACCTGACCAAAATTTTTGAAGTTAATGTCAGCGGAAATTTATTATTTAGCAATGATTTAAACTTTATTTTAGGCTTATTTTACTGATGAAATAATTTTCATTACTATTTTTTAATTAAAATGGCGTAAGATTTCTTGGCCAATTTCCCCTTGTTTCAGGCTTCAATTTTCCACTCCAGAGTATGGTCAATTTTTCAATTTCGGAAGTTTAGGTGTCCATTTGTTCTTATTGTCATAAAGAAACCAACTATCGTTATTTCCCTAAAGATATTTTGGTGTCCAATCGTAGATCTTATCACAAAGAATTTCTGAAGGCCGATAGTGGTTTTCTTGATAAAAAAAATATTCTGAGCAATAGTGAGTCTATCAATCATGAAATTCTCGCAACTAATCACGGGTATGTAAATGACGAATTCTATTGCCCAATCGTCGGACTTCTCTTATAGAAATTCTGGTTTCCGATCGTGGATCTTCTCATAAATTGATCAGGAACTAGGAAAACTCTGGCAACCAGTCTTGAATTCTTTTAAAATGAAATTCTGACGTCCAATCGAAGATCAATACATGTATACATTCTTTTAGCAAAAATCCATGAACAAAATGTTTCCCAATCTACATTTTTTATACTCTCAGCCTTTAGTCACAATAAACCTCATCGAAATAATGGTTTTAGCGCCAAAGTGTGTTTGCAAGAAATATGTTTCAGAAAACTTGATTTCGACTTAGCTATGTTCGTCCGTCTTGGTGGAGGACACGATGATTCTCGAACAGATCGGTCCAAAATTTGGCCTTCGTTTTATTTTGTCCAAATTTTGATCAACTTCGAAGATGGACCATATCAATCCATTCTTTCGGTAACCTTCCACAGAGTATTTCAAAAATGTTCAGAGATGTGCAGTTTAAGACCTCTCTCGACAATAAATAAGTGGATAAGTGTAAGCTGAAGACCTAAGTAGTCATGGCTTCACTTCCTTTTTGCTAATAATTTAGTTATAAGTAAAAATATGATATAAATAAATTAATAAATAAAAAGACCTCTCTGGAAACGCTTTCCTTTTTTGCAACAAGTGTTCTCGAGGCCACTATTACTACAATACAAGTTTTTCAGGGGCAAGTCCATACTTTCAGAGAAAATGGCCCGAAAGCTGTAAAGAACACCTACGGCCGTCATGTGTAGTGACTGGTGCGCACGACAACTTTCGAACCTTATACTGCGGTACATCCTTCAAAAACCATCAAAATAGTTGTTAAATGCAGTTTAAGGTCTGTTCGAGGATCCTTAGAAATGTTTACTGAAGGTATTCCTTGTGTTTTTCGTGGGCAAGTCCATATTTCCTGAAAAATATTTTGTGACGAACTAAAATGACTGGTGGGAGCAAAATCTTTTAAAAGGAATGACTTCCAAAATAAAATCTACTTCCAAAATGAACTATGTCGGTCCGGTCCATTTCTTTAGGTACCTTCTCCGCAACACTTGTGATCAATGTTATAATCCACATTTTGTCGCCAAGTTCATACGTCCGAAAATGGCTACACAATTCTGAAAATCTCCTAATACATAGCTTTGGGTTAAAGGATTTTGGTTGTGTGGCCCCTATTTGATCTGTACATAGATGAAAATTTCAGTTCACACAGACTCAGGGTATATTCCTGTCCAAAAAGCCGACTGATTCTTGTTGAGATTTTGACGAAGAAGAGAATCTGTTTCCGATCAGTTTTTTTTTTTTTGATTTTTTTGTCGTCACAAAGTCCTTTGACAAAGCAGGAAAAAGGAACATTTCTACAAATGTGCATCCATAATTCCCAAAATACAATACAACACTGAAAATGCAAACAACTTCTACTATGAATTTTTTAAAAATACATATTTAGACTACAAAAACCCTAGTAGGGTTTTGTCCTGTCAGATCCAGTTCGGATTTTAAGCCCTCATCTAAAACGGACTAAATCTACACGTTTTTTTGCATTTATCAAGCTTTTATCTCAGAAACAAATAGGAATTTGGCCTTGCTGTCTTTAGCAATATTTAGCAATATTGTAGCTAAACTATTGGGAGTTGAACCAAGTAACCTTTTGCAAAAATCTTCCAAATAAAGTTCTCAACAACTCTTTCGAACATTCTGAAACTGTAAAATGCTTACTTCATGTTGTTTCAGCAGTATTTTGCATCATATCTTTTACAACACGTATTTCAAACACAGTTCACACCAACAGTTTATTCTCGCATTTTGGTTTTCACTACACTATTGACATTTTTATTAAATGGTCGTTGAAAAATGTACTGAAAATAGAGGCATAGAGTCATTTTACAACAATGACATGTTCTGAAGAGTTGTGTATTACATTCCAGGAAATATTTTCAGAAAAAAATAAGGGTTGTGGAGATACGGTGCGAAATGTATAAAAATTGTGAAATTTTTGCATATATTTTGAAATTTGAGGCAATAAATGCAGTTTTTCGAGTTCATTATTTCTCCAAATATTTTATTCTTGTCCTTATCTACAAATTTGCTTCACAGGTCAGAAGAAGATTCGCATTGGTTTCAGAGATATAGCGCCGAATTTCTTTAAAAACTCAATATTTAACCATGTTTAGATGGGGCCATAAAATCCGAGCTGGATCTCGCACAACAAACCCCAACTAAGGTTTCTTGTCGTTTGGGTCTGTACTTTCAAAAAATCATCAGTTCGAATTGTTTGCAAAAGATCACATTAAAAATGTTGCACAGTGTAATAGACAGAAAAAAATCCCTGAAGTTGAAATTCAATGTAATTTCGAAATATTGGAAATAATATGCAATAAATAAAATATTAATATTGACCTCAAGCTTATTAATCTTGGTTTTATTAACATTCGATAGGTAGAACAAAACATAAAAGTACGACAGAAAAACCCTTTTTTGTACAATAGACATTTACTAATTTGTAACAAGAGACAAGTTTCTAATAATCTCAACGAACGAGACTGCGGTGGAACAGAAGTTTTATCATAAAAAATGGTTGGTATAGTTCTTTTTTTGCAAATTTGAAACATAATAAAGAATAAGGACCAAAAGAATGTTTTTTTTTCTAGATATTGTTTACAAGCCAGTAAACATCTTGTTCTGAACTCAACAACACTTAGAGTTAGCCTAAAATTACTATTAAACGCTTAAAAAAGACCTTAAAACTTACCAACAACTATGCAGAAAATTGCTCAAAAAACCTAACTTCTTCATTATTTCATACTTTCTATAAGTAAACCAATGTAGTTGACCCAAATACTTTACATATTTCTTTAAAAATCTAAAACATTTTAAAATTTTACTCAAAAATTAAAAAAATGTGTAAGATAAGCTAATGTCCTATGGGAACGCAAGTCATTTCGGGGGGGGCCCGGGCCCCCCGGGCCCCCCCCCTGACTACGTCGGTGATACCCGAGGAAGTATGGACTTCCGCAAGAAAAAAAATTGTACCGTCATAAAGGGAGCCGCAAGGAAATCTTACTGAAAAAAAAATGCAAAACCATCCGAGAGGAGCCCTTTAACTTCACTTTATCCGAATTTTGTGTGGGAGGTACCCGAAGGAGTGGACAGATATAGTTCATATTCGAACCAGATCTATATCTGGAAGGAATAATACGATGTGCAAAGTTTTGACCAAAATCGATTGCTTCCATCGAGAGTTATCGTTTAGACCATTTTACAGAAAAAATTTGAACTTTTGTGGGGGAGGTACCAGAAGGAGTGGACCGATATGGCCCATCCTCGAACTCGAACTAAGTTTGGACAAAATATTACGATACGCAAAATTTGGTTCGAATCGGTTGAACTGTTCGAGAGTTATCGTGCGCACCAGCCAGACAGACAGACATTTTTCGTATCAAAGTGTATATACCCTTCTAGCCTAAAGGCTGAGGGTATAACAACAGCGGTATACTCCAATGCTAATAGGTAACTCAATCCCACACTAGTAGAGTTGGGTAATCGAGTTCCCTAGTTCCTTGTAATAGTTCCAAAACGTATAAGTAACATCATGAAATATAACGTTTGATGTTAAGTATACGCAGTTTGTTCAAAGAAAAAATGTGGGCCATTGGAACTGCGAAGTGAACTAGATAGTTCCATATAGTTCCTTTGACACAACTCTACACACTACTAGTAAAGACTTACATAGAAATAGAACTATCACTGTACGATGTGTTGTGGCGCATACGTTACGTTTGCCCAGCGGCGTTACTCATACTACGTCACCTTCAAAAATATATTCCAGGAAATATTACGATATCCAAAGTGTGGACGAACGCAGTATTCGGTTCGAGCTCTCTAGTCACTACATATGGTGCTATAGGCGGTTTTTACAACTTTCGGGGTTTTTTCTCAAGAAGTATGGACTTGCCTTTGAAAAAAACTTTTACTGTCGTAATTGAGGCAGCGAATGCAAGTTGCTTCAACAAAAATCAAAGTGATCCGAGAGTAGGTCTTAAAGTGAAGTTATCCAAAATTTTGTGTGAGAGGTACCCGAAGGAGTGGACAAATATAGTCTATATTCGAACCTGATCTATATCTGGTAGATATGTTAGGATGTGTAAAGTATGGTCCAAATCTGTCACTCCCATCAAGAGTTATCGTACGTACAACTTTTCCAAACATTTTTGAACTTTTGTGGGGGAGGTACCTGAAGGAGTGGACCGATATGGCTTATCTTCGAACTTAAACTAAGTTTGCACAAAATATTACGAAGGCCACATTTTGGACCGAAAAGGCAGATCCGTTCGAAAGTTATCTTACGCTTCAACCACTACAAACAGTGTCATATGGCTTTTTGCAACTTTCAGGCTATTTTCTCAGGAAGTATGGACTTGCCCCTAATGAAACTTGTACCGTCGTATGGAGGGCAGTGAATATAAGTAGCTACAACAAAAATCAAAGCGATTCGAGAGCAGGCCCTAAACTGAACTTTTCCGAAATTTTGTGTGGGAGGTGCCCGAAGGAGTGGACCAATTGAGTCCATATTGAAACCTTATCTAAGTCTGGTACACATTTCACGATGAGCAAAATATGGACCAAATCGGTTACTCCCTTCAAGAGTTATCGTGCGCACAAACATTTTCGAACTTTTGTGGGGGAGGTACCTGAAGGAGTAGACCGATATGGCCCATCTTCGAACTTAAACTAAGTTTGGACAAAATATTATCCGTTTGAGAGTTATCGTACGCACCAGCCAGCCAGACAGACGGACATTACTAAATCGACTTCAAATTGTCTGAAACACATTTCGTCCAAACATACTTGGGGTCTAAAACCATTATTTCGATGAGGCACATTTTGCCCGTATGAAAGTGTATATACTAGGGTGGGGCGACTTCAACACCACCACGGGCGCCTGGATTTTCTGATTATTGGGATTGTACTGAGCAAAAATGTTCACTAGACCATATGTCTACGGTGAAAATCGAGCCCACGGATTTTGACTTGAAGTTTCTTTTCAAGGTTTTTTGGATATTTTGGCATGTATGTAACAGCCAAACCACTGAGATTTTCGATCCAACACAAAGACAAAAATTGTAACCAAGACAATAATTAAGAACTCTCTAACACATCGCAAACGCATTGGAACGCTCCTTCAGGCAGTTATGACCCCGAGAAACTGCACATTTTTCGGAAAATATCGATAAATTACACTGTGATACAAAATTTGACTCAAAGTCAGTGGGTGGAAATTTCCTTTTGTAGATGAAAGCCATTGGTGAGTGTACTAAGAACGCAAAAGGAAATTTTCAGGATAGGTCAAGTTTCTGAGATATGGTTTGGCCAAAATATCCTTAAAAAATTTCAAGTCAAAATCCGGGGGCTCGATTTTCACCGTAGACATATGGTCTAGTGGACTTTTTTGCTCAGTACAATCCCAAGAATCAGAAACTCCAGGCGCCCACTATCACTTTTTTCCTTCCATACAAATCGCCCCGGCCTAGTATATTCCCTTTCTAGCCTAAAGGCTGAGGGTATAATTAGTAGATTCTTGCAGTACTGGAACATACCAATTGTTTTTCCTTCGAGAGTTATTGTGTGCACTAGCCAACCAGATAGACTGATGGGCATACCTAAATCGATTTCAAGTTGTCTGAAACTAATTTAATGTTAACATAGGTGAGGTTTAAAACCATAATGACGATGTGGAAAATTTTTGATAAAAGTTGATATGTAAATGAAATCAGAAAGGACTCATTGATATGGGAGAAGTCTCCATGAATTTTCCTAAGGAATAGTTTAATGAGAATTGTTCTAAAAACAACCCAAAGGGGTACCCCAATAAAAATTTCGGGGAGTTCGAACGAAGCATAACTAAGATACACAGGAAATGTTGCCACAAATACGCTGAGGGGTATGCCACCATTGTAAATTCGTTATTGCCTGGCCTTTGCACAACGGTGACATTTGAATAGATTTTAAGTTTACCAAAAAATTTCGGAAATCTAAAACCATTTTTCTTTTTTAGGAAACAACATCCGCATGTTGCTGCAGAGTGTTCAAGGAATATGCGTACATTTCGCATTATGACTGTCCTCCTGAGTTGCCTAATATCTATGTACTGTGTAATGCCACTAGTGGTGTTATTTTTTGATGTTGGCCTGGATGCAGATGAAAAACCATTCCCCTACAAAATGTTATTTCCCTACGATGCTCATCATGGTTGGAATTATATTATGACATATATATTTACAAGTTATGCAGGGATATGTGTGGTGACAACTCTGTTTGCAGAAGATTCAATATTTGGTTTCTTTGTCACCTATACATGTGGTAAATTTCAAATTTTACATGAACGTATTGATAATTTGGTCTTTGATGCTTATGGAAGTGTGGTGGGCAACAGACAAGATGAGAATGAGATAGAGGATGCCTATGTGAAACTGCTGAATCACATTGCCTATGATCATAATAAATTGATTGAGTGAGTAGTTATGAATATTTTAAGGGATTTTTAAGTAATTTCTAAAAACGAAATCTCTACTAATATTTAATTTTTTTTTCAGATTTTCTGCCAAATTAGAAAACTTCTTTAATCCCATCCTTTTGGTCAATTTTACAATTTCCTCAATCTTAATTTGCATGGTAGGTTTCCAGTTGATGACTGGGAAAGATATGTTCATTGGGGATTATGTTAAATTCATGGTTTACATATCGTCTTCACTGTCTCAGCTATATGTCTTATGCTGGAATGGGGATTCTCTTATACAACATGTAAGGCTAAAACATGCAAACATAATTACCAAATACATGAGTGTTAAAACGAAAATCATTACAGTCTACCGAAACTGCAGCTCATCTCTATACATGCAACTGGGAAGGAGGCCTCATACATCCCACAACACCTGTATTACGCCACAAAGTTATAAAAGAATATCCACGAAACCATGGCCATGGAAAATCTTTGGAAAAACTTTTTAAATCTAATCAGCAACATAATCAGCTAAAGGGACTTCAATCCAACTACAGCTACTACATTCCAGCTAATAAAAAATTTCGTCAAAATTTAGAAATCATGATAATGTGCAGTCAACGACCCGTGAAAATAACTGCCCTAAAATTTTCAACACTATCTTTGCAATCGTTTACAGCCATTCTAAGTTCATCGATGAGTTATTTTACTCTGCTAAAAACAGTTTATGATGAAAATCAGGACGATACGTCAACAAATTAGAAAAAAATGAAATATTCGATACAATTTATTATTCTATATATTACACAAGAAAGTATGATTAGTAACAACAATTTACATACATTTTATCTAGAGGATATTCAAAAAGGGGGCACTGTTTCAAACAATTATATTACAGTCAGCAGTTTCGCAAAATATAGCATAGCAGTGATGATCACTTGTAGTCATTTATAATGGTGTGGCCGTTTCCTCTTTGGCTTCTGTTAAGGCTCGTGCTTGATGGGTAAAGACGGGTACATTTATACCCTTTGTTTTTGATGCCAAAAATATTTTTGTTAGTAACTACCGAAAATATTGAAACAAAATTTTGTTGCTCACTTACTTGCATTTTAGCTGATCTTATAAAGGCCTTATTTGAGGTAACCGTTACCGCTTTCATATGCATGCCAAGGGCAAAAATCAACAAACTCCGCTCATTGATTTTCCCACTAAATTTAATGCTGGCTATTTCTGCTGGTATAGATTGAACATCGGGTAATATTTCAATACGTTTTGTAAGCTCATCGGCTCGTCGTTTTTCCTCCGGACCACCAAGTAGGGCGACAATGTCTTGAAACGACTTATGGGCAGTGGAACAGCATATCAGGCGTTTACCTAAAATTGGAAATAATAAAAAATAATTACCCAGATAGCATTTAGAAGACTGTTTTTTCAAAAATCACATTGAGGAGTCTTTTTAGAGTCTTTTTGGTGATCAAAAATTGATTAAGTCGCTTGTGTGATCAGAAAGGGACTCGAAAGTGACTCCCTGTAATGATTAAAAAGAGTTCAATTTAAAATACAACAACAAATGTGTAGCAATCACAAATAAATCATTGAGGTGTTTAAAATGTGACAATTTTTTGTTATTTATTGTCACATTTTGATCATCTGGAAGATTGAAAAATGCTTAATCAAAAAAGGGTCATACAGGTGTTTGAAAAGTGATTATAATTATGTATACTCTGATCATATTTTGAACAGTTAGGTGATTAAAAACTGATTGATTTGTTTTATTTTTATTTGGTTGTAAATAAAAAAATAAAATTCTCATATACACTTTCTACAAAATTTTGATATAAATGTAACGTATAATATTAAAGGTACAGACAAACACAACACAACAGGTTTTGCCAAGTGAAATGAAGAAGCAGTATACTAACCACCAAGCAACATAAAGGATAATTAAAAGACATAACAAAGCAGAAAAGACTATAAAACAAAGGAAAGAAACAAAGAAGAATAAAAATAAAATTTTTTTTTAATTTATTTCGTCTAACAAAAAGACTCATAAATGACTCCCTAAAGACTCATAAATGATTATAAACATGACTCTAAAAAGACTCGAAAAAGGGTCCGAAATTAATCAACAAAACACCAATAAATGATTAAAATACGACTCGAAAAAGACTCATTTGTGATTTGTTTAGAAGAGTCGCCTGAGGTTATGTTTTCCTACCGACAAAGGAGTCATTTATGATCAGAAAATGAGCTCATATTCTAGCTTTTTAATCGTGCAGTCGGATCAAAAAAGACTCGAATTTGATTAAAATTTTCAAAAAATGCTGACTGGGTAAAAGTTTTAAATTTAAATGAATTTTTGAAACAAAAAATGATGGCAATAAAATTGGATTTTTAAGGATGTTCGGGAACAATCAAGGACCAAAAATAAACGTGAGTGTTATGCAATCCAAACAATGGTTTTGGACCCCAAAACAAATTGGAGTCGATTTAGCCCTGTCCGTCCATATGTCTGGTAAGTACCACAACACTCCAAAATGGATTATCCGATTAAACTTTACACCTCGTAATATTTTTACCAAACTTAGATCTAGTTCAAAGAGGGCTGCATTTCATTCGGTACCTGCCACACAAAAATTAAAATTGTTTCGCTAAAATGGTAGGATCACTCTCGAACAAAATTTAAAAGCTTTTGGTGCGGATGCTTTTTTTATCGAATCACTTAATAACAAGGAAAAAAGTATCAGTCAGCTGTGTATATTGAAACATTTTATTCTCAAAAAACGTATGTATTTAGGGAGGTTTAAAAATATTGGGCCTATGAACCGACAAAAATGTTGATTAGGATTAAAGATCAAATATTTTGCGGAGGAGATACTTAAAGGAATAGATCGACATTGAATATTATGGAAGTGGATCTCCAGTCACTACATATGGTACCATAGGGGGTTTTTACAACCTTCGGGCTGTTTGCTCAAGAAATATGGACTTGCCCCTGAACAAAATTTTACCATTGTAATTGAGGCAGCGAATGCAAATTGCTTAAACAAAAATCAAAGTGATTCGATTGCAGGTCTGAAAGTGAACTTATCCGAAATTTTTGTGGGAGGTACCGGATGAATTGGACAAATATAGTCCATATTTGAACCTGATTTATATATATATATATATAATTGTTCCACAACATCCCATAGGGACAAGGGAGACTTCTCTCATATCAATGAGTGCACCCCGATTCATATTAGCTCAATGATATGGGACCTACAGTTTATCGCCGAGTCCGAACGGCGTGTCTAAGACACCACTTTTGTAGAGAAGTTTTACATGGCTGAAATACTCAGGAAATGTCGCCAACATTACTGAGGGGTATTTTGCCACCGTTGAAAAGTGTTTTGATGTTGCCTGGCCGGGGAATCGAACCCACGACCTTATGTGTGCAAGGCGGGTGTGCATACCATTGCACCACGGTGGCACCCGAACCTGATTTATATCTGGTAGATATCTTAGGATGTGTAACGTATGGACCAATTCGGCCACTCCCTTCAAGAGTTACCGTACGAACAATTTTTCCGAAAATTTTTGGGGGAGGTACCTGAAGGAGTGGACCGATATGGCTTACCTTCAAACTTAAACTATGTTTGGACAAAATATTACTAAGGCCATATTTTGGACCGAATCGGCAGATCCGTTCGAGGGTTGTCTTGCGCTCCAACCACCTCACACGGTGTCATAGGGTTATTTAGCAACTTTGGGGCTATTTTCTCAGGAAGTGTGGACTTGCCCCTGATGAAACTTGTACCGTCGTATAGGGAGCAGTGAATACCAGCTGCTAAAACAAAAATCAAAGCGATTCGAGAGCAGGTCCTGAACTGAACTTATCCCAAATTTTATGTGGGAGGTACCGGAAGAAGTGGACCGATTGAGTCCATATTGGAAACTTATCTAAGCCTGGTAGACATTTCACGATTTGCAAAGTATGGACCAAATCGGTTACTCCCTTCAAACGCCATCGTACATACAAATTTTTCCGAACATTTTCGAACTTTTGTGGGGGAGGTACCGGAAGGAGTGGACCGATATAACCCATCTTCGAACTTAAACTAAGTTTGGACAAAATATTACGAAAGCCAAATTTTGGATCGAATCGATTGATCCGTTCGAGAGTTATCGTGCGCTCCAGCCAGCCAGACAGACAGACGGACATTGCTCAATCGACTCCAAATTGTCTGAAACACATTTCGTCCAAACATACTTGGGGTCTAAAACCATTATTTCTATGAGGCACATTTTGCCCGTATGAAAGTGTATATACCCTCGTTAGCATAAATGCTGAGGGTATAAAATTGACAATAAAATTGGATCAAGGACAACAATAAACGTGAATGTTATGTTGTACATCATCCCTCTAAAATGTGCTCAATCGAAACAATGGTTTTGGACCCCAAAGCGAATTGGAGTCGATTTAGCCTTGCCCGTCCATATGTCTGGTACGTACGGCAACACTCCAAAATGGATCAGCCGATCAAACTTTACACCTCGTAATATTTTTACCAAACATAGATCAGACTGCAGGAAAATTTTGGAGCAAGTGTAGTATAGGACATGTTTCGGATCTTTTTAATTTTTGGGCTTCTATTATTACGATGATAAATTTGTATTCCATACTTTCTGAGGCACTTAACAGAGAGAATTGGAGATTTTTTCTTAGTTCGGCTTATGGAACAAATATTCTGTAATGGGCCAGCTAAGAAAGTAAGTACTTTCTGCGATAATGGCCCAACCTACTACGGGTTCTTCGACGACACCGGTTTGATTCGGAATCAGATTTCATCAGCGCTCCGACCAGCGGCTGCCACCTTAAAGTATATCCCGGAATGCGAGCTCCAGATTCTTTTGATCCCTGCCGGGACTGTAAAACCTAAATTTAAAATTCAGTGAGATGTAATACATAACAGGAGTGGGTGCACCTCAGGGATTTCTCTGGACTCGTTCATGTGAGGGACTACTTCATGCCGTGAGAACACAATCCACAGTGAGCCGTCACCACCTTCGACATCAGAATACGAGACTTCCCTGCAGTTCCGCATCAGCCGTTGCTGTTCCCATCCCCGAAAATACATCCTTTTTGCAATTTAATTGCTATGGAATCCGAGATAAGATCGAGGAAATAGTGGATTTAATGATTCGGAAGAATATCATTGTCACGGCGGTGTAGGAAACCAAGCTCAAAAACAACTGCAGCTTACATCATTGTGATGGTTACAACGTACTGAGGAAGGAGCGCATCAGAAGTGGAGGTGGGATTAGCTTTCCTATTGTTGTCTGTTCAATACAGTCCTATCTTGCTTGAGCCTGGCTCTAATGACCCCTACATGGAATGTATGGGGTAGTAGTCAGGAGTGGAACTGCCGAAGTGGAGTTGCTTAACGTATATCTCCCGCCGATAAATAGCTGTACTCCAGGTTATAAGCACAACATTAGAATCACACTTCGCCAGACATAACCAGCGTGTCACCTAGTCTGACAAATTACGTCATCCGGCAACTAGTCGTCAGACCATATCCCCATAATTGTCCCCATCAGCCGATTGTCCGATTTCATTAACTCTGAACACCGCACTTTGTTCATGGGAAAGCTAATTGGGAAACAGAAAGGACTTTCCGAGACATCATCACTGCTGCAGCCGCTCGCCGTACTCCCGAAGTCAGACCAAATTTCCCAGCAGAGGCGACGGGACTAGCAAATGAGTGTTGTTGCAGCAGCACAGAAACCTACGTAGAATCACAGGTTTGATGCTGGAGTGGTAGCCACTGGCCTAAACACTAATGCTTCGGGTCAATTAGGTACGAAAATGAGCCTAATGAGCTTTGTCGTGCCAACCCCAGTGACCCCAGAGTCAGTGAGCTGACATTGGAAGTTAACAGGTTGGTCGGTGAGCATAAGCGGAGAGTTGAGGGTTTACTCCTCCCCAACGTTGGAAATAGCTATCCAGATGCCGATCATCAGCCTGGGTTCCGCAAGCAGCACAGCACGACAACAGCGTTGCACGCCATCTCCAAACATATTAGTCGGGGACTCAACCAGAGACGGCCGTGCGATAGAAGAATGATGGTGGCGCTCGACTTATCAAAAGCCTTTGATACTGTCAAGCACTCCACGTTGTTTGAGGACATTGAGCAGACTACCCTCCGATCAAGTTTGAAACCTTGGATAATCAATTAGATGTGTGGACACCAGTCGCACGTAGAATTAAGGAACAAGAAGTCCAAATCCCGTAGAGAGAAACAGGGAGTTCCCCAAGGTGGGGTAATATCTCCGAAACTGTTTAACATCTCCTGTATTCCACCCCTTCGAGACAACATTGAGGTCGTAACATATGCGGAGACAAAGATTTTTTCTGTACATCAACACCGTGAGAGCCATCCTAATCACCATATGTTGGATAGGGCTTAGGTATGTCTCCAATTTATAAACTTTATGTCGTGTGTGTCACAGAAGTCTTTTAATTTTAATAAGAAAAACGTCACTTACCCGCAAATAATTTATCCAATATTGGTTTTAAGGGTGATTCCCTCTCCTTCTCAGCTTGTTCGGTAAGTATTGGCTCTTGAAATTTCCAATTACAGCTACCGTTGCAAACATTACTAACATAAGCCAATAAAGTTGTGATATCAAGATTCAAAATACTAATATTACTTATATCGGAATTTTTATCTACTTCGGATGGTTTTTCCAGGGAGGCAATTTCAACACCTTCCGCTTCCAAGGCCATAGCTAATTCATTTTCTATTGGATGGCTAAAATAGAAAACCACCTGTGGAATACAAGAAATTAAATGTGAGTAAAGTTTTGACAATTGTATAATTGAAATGTTGCTAAACATTACTGAAGAAACAATGTTCAGTAAAGTTCAGTACGTAAAAGGACAAACCTAATGTCAATGTTGTGAAGAACATTAAAACTTTATTTATCCAAAAAAATTTACCTTGGGACATTTAAACATGCAAAGATTTTGTGTGGAGGCTTCTACAAATTCTTGGGCCTGATCGATTATGCTGCGCGCTCCATAACTGGCCTCACCGCGAGCAGCATCCGTTAGAGATTTTGCATTTCGAGCAATGGCTACAATGCCAAAAAATATATTAAAAATATTAGATTGAGTGAGTTTTTCTTAATTGAAATCTTACCTTTAATCCACTTCAAACCATTTTCACATACAATATCCACTCGAAGAGGATTTTCCCGATAGTCCACAGCAAAGCCACAATCAACATGCACCACATCTCTTTGTTGTTGTAGTATTTTTACCAAGAACTCATAATGTGTTAAATTACTGCATTGAACGTGGTTAATTTTTAAGGTCTTATTTTTAATAACCTTGAAAACAAGTTTTAAACAATTAAAAAGCAACAAGATTAGCTAAAAATGACATTTAAGCCATACCTTTTGCAGAAATTTGATTTCTTGTACAATTTTTCGTTGCACTTTTTGAACACCTTGGATTGGGAATTCATCAAGAATTTTGATGAGCATTTGACCCAGTTCGACTTTATCTTCAGCCTTTTGCAAGAGATCATCTTCATACGGTAGTTCAGGTTCCATAATTTTTAAATAATTAACAATATAAAATTCTTAATTCGCAAGTCAAAGAATGAAAATGACTGTTAAAACAGATTTGCAATGTTTAGAATAAGAGAGCAAAGCAAATTGAAAAGTTTAGAATGTTATAGAGTGGCGAAATGGAAAAAATGCAAAAATGCTTCTTCTTAATTGGCTGTTATGTAATTCACTGCGATAGAAGAGCCTTTCAACAGCTGTTTTTAACTGAACAGTGGCAAAGACATAGAACTGTAAAGATTGGACATAGTGCATAATGCAGTTCAATTTTACTATTAAACCATAGAGGGTGTTTGTGTATAACAGACAACTAACAGAACACGAAGGCAACAAATACAAGTATAACATAATTTTATGTCACCATATTGGAACATAACATTATGTTAGACCTCCAGCACCATCTGCCGATGTATAGTAGCAATGCAAATGTCCCATCTTGTTATATTTTATGTCTTTGACAGTGGCAAATCTATTAACAATGAATTGATAACATAAACTACAGCATTTGGCACAGTAATAAGAAAAGGTATACAATTGCAATTTCCCATCAAAAATTTCTATTGTATTAACAGAAAATAGGGATATCTGTGATCACTACATGTCCATATTTACATTAGGCAATTTTCCTTGCGGCAATTGTCAGTTGGAACAAGAATACGAGCGCACATCCGATTTTTTTTGAAATTTTTACCTCAGGTAGGTCTCGTCGTCCTGGATACAAAATAATACAAATACATACAATACAAATTTAAAAAAAAATTGTTAAATTTTCTTTTGCAATAGCCGGCCTTCGGCCGGGGATTTAAGACTTTCTCCTATGGACAGGGGCAAATCTAGGGAACGGAAACAAACCTTTATTTTATATTATTAATTTTTCTCTAATTAGCCGGCCTTCGGTTACATATTTTTGGAACTTTAAAGGCCTATATCTCGGGCAGTATAGGCTTCCCAGAGATGGTACCTATATTTTTGTGTTCAGGACGAGACATACTTGGGTGTGCGCTCGTATTCCCGTCTTATGCCAAGTTTTATTTTAAGAACTTTACACGATCAATACGATCAATGTACAACTGATAATCCAAAATACAAGATGCCTTATATACTTGTAAGTTATAGCCCATATTCAAATTAGACCCAACTGCAAATGAACCACATGAGTTCCTATTTATTTCGTCCATATAAGAAAGCAACTCATTTTTTGTTGATTACAAAATATCGTATATATTTTATTGTAGTTAGTTATATTCTTAAATATTCAATATTTAAGAATATTTTAAAAAATTCTGTGAGTAGTGTTTACGCCATCGCTCGCTTGTCGTTTTAACAAACCAAAAAACAATTTCAGATCTTAGCCACTGGTTTTAATCCCAAAATATAGAAACATTTCCTCAGAACAGCAGCTGTGGCTTCACACAGTAAAATACGGCTACGATTTACCTTAACAATTTGTCCTTCCTTATTCTTTTCTATACAATAACAATTGTCATAGAATTCCGAAAACACCGTCGAAACTTCATAGCAATATTCACACAAAACGTGCAATAAAAGATCCTTGGAAATTTTTACCAACACATCAGGGAATTTAAGTAAAGTCTTGGCCAATTTCCATTCTTTTTCATGTTCCAATTCAATTTTAGTCGATTCGAGCACCTTCGCCAAATCGGAGAAATCTTCTCCACTGTTGCGTGATATGGAACAAATACGGGTAAATGCATAAAGGAGATAGACGGCAGTATTACCACGATCTTCCAACATTTTGTCAAAAGAGAATACATATTCATTGGTGCGATTATGACTCAAGTCAGCATATTTAATACAACCATAGGCAACCGATTCCTGGGCCGCCTTCAATTCTTCGGGTGTCAAAACCTTATCACGTTCCTTTTCGATTAGCTTGTCCAATGAACGTTTTAAACCTTCATCTAGTAGATCAGACAGTTTAACTGTTTCACCGGAACGTGTCTTGAACTTTTTACCATCTTCACCCAAGACAACACCAAACTGAACATGTTCAGCCTTATGTTTCTCGGGATTTAAAATTCCACACCTTTCAGCAGCTAGGTAAATATTTTTCAAATGAGTATTTTGTCCAGCATCAACAACATAAATTAGCCAATCACGTTTTTCTTCTTCAATGCGATAGCGGATAGCAGCCATGTCGGAGGTATCGTATGTGAAGCCACCATCAGATTTGACAACAGTTAAAGGGATACCGCTCTTATCAGCAGTGGGCCACATAATCTTACGACCTTCATCCAATTCCAAAAGGTTTTTGGATTCCAAAAACTTAACCACTTCAATCATTCGCGATTGATAGAAAGATTCACCTTTTTCGGTAAGGGAAATGTCCAAACGATCATAGATCTTTTGGAATTCACTACGTGATACATCACATATTAAATTCCAGGCTTTTGTGGAGTTGGGTTCACCACTTTGTAGTTGAACTACACGGTTATAGGCACGCTTCTTGAACTCTTCATCTTCATCAAACCTAAAAGATAGTAAAAGGACTTATTAAAGGGCAACTCAAATATTTCATAAGTTATAGTCTATTCCGTATTGTAAAATTTTTGAAGGTTACACCGGCTATAGAAACAAGATCAGTTGAATTGTTAAATAATTATGTTTTTTACAAAGATAAATGATAAATAGGTGTATAGGTTAGGCGACACCGCGGTGGTGAAATGATATGCAGTTCCAATTCATCTTAATTATACCCTTCAGTGTAAGGTTGCCTAAATATCCCAAGTATTTAGGCCACGTGAAACTTCGCATGTCCGATATGTTTTTTTCAACCGGACAAAACGTTTGTCTTTTTTCTCAAATAACCAATTTATTCAGTATGATGCTCCTCTGAGTCATATCATTGATCTATATAAACTGATTCTCATTTATTATGATACTCGAATTTCCACATACCTCTTCTTCGATTCCTTATAAAAGGCCTGCAAGTCACCAATGGGAGGACTTTCATTGAGGAAATTGGGGAAACGATCCTCTAAATGAGCAATCAACATACCAAATTGCGTACCCCAATCACCGACATGATTGACACGCAACACATCATGACCCATGAATTCCAGCAAACGAGAAATAGATTCACCAATGATTGTAGATCTCAAATGACCCACGTGCATTTGCTTGGCAATATTGGGCGATGAGAAATCCACAAGAACACGTTGCTTTTTCGCCTTAGGTGGGTTGACACCAGATTTTAACATATTTGTCAAAGCATCAACAGCATAAGATCTGAAACATAACGATCATCAATATTTACAAACAAACGTAACTCCAATCTCCAAAAACTTACTTCTTTAAGAACACATTGATGAATCCAGCACCGGCTACTTCTAACTTTTCAACTAAAGGTGATGATTGGCATTGCTTCAATATTTCATTGGCAATATCACGGGGTGGTTTATTTATTCCACTAGCCTTAAGTGTCTTGGCCAATGACATGGCGCTATTACATTGATAATCACCAAACTTAGCGGCATTTGAATTTACCATTGATATTATAGCTGGTGTACCGGCCAGCTGAGGGAAGGCCTTTGCAATGGCATTTGTAAACAAATCCAACAGGTGATCACTAATAGAAACCATTGTATTGATTTCGGCAGGTATTTCGGCGGGTGTGAATTGTTTAGCGGTTGCTGTTGATGAAGTGGTAGCATTACCACTATTACCCTTCTCTACTTCAATGGCCTGTGAGTTACATTTCAAAGTTTATGTTTTAAAATATCTTCAAATTTAATATGAAATAAGACATACATTATTTAATATCGCCAAACGATGCTTAAGCTTGCTATTTTCCAATTGTAATTTTGTTAGCTCCTCGTCATCTTCCTCCAAGCCCACACCTTTCTTCGTCTCTTCAATTTGGGCTTGCAATTCAGCAGTGAGTCGTTCCTACAGAAATAATTTTATAATTATGAGAAGTTCTTATTTCACTTTGTGTCCAACATACCAACTCTTGTAAGTTATCTATTTCCCTTTTCAAACTCGCCATATTATTTCACAAATATATAGCTATTTTTCCAAGCGAAATCCAAAAATCTTCTGCCACATGTAAAGCTACAAAGTAAATTTGTCAGATGCTTCTTCTGATTATTTGCCCGGGTCAAAATGTACACTGAAATGATAACATGTGAAAACAATACTACACAGAGAAAACTTGAATAGATGAGGGAGAAGACACATAAAATCCGTTGATTAAATTTAATATACTAAATAGATATATGTAAACATTGTATTGTACAACAAAAAATAATAATTACCACATAAAATAAGTAATTATTAAATCAATTTCCGTAGACCATTATCAAAAACTGTCACTGACAGAACCCTACAGCTTTTGCCACAAAAACTTTGTTACAAATCCCTACTTTTTGTTTTTACTACACACGAAAAAACAATAACAATACAATAGTAAAAAAGATTTTTTTTAAACAAATTGAAATTGTGTGGGGTATTTATGAAATTATTAATTTTTAATTTATGTATATTATATATTATGTATATATAGAATAAAATTATGCAAAATTTTGATATGAATATGGATTTTTTGTTTGCCCTGCTGCCAAACTCGAATTGTAAGTATTCTTTTTACAATAATGTATTCCTCCTTTAATTGCATTCTATTGTTTATTTTTTTCGCTTGCTGTAGTTGAAATGACAAATGAACAGCTAATATTGTGGCAACATAATGCAATTTTTGAATGTGAATGTGATAATTTTATTAATCGACGCATTGAAGCAGACCGTCAGGAACGTGTAGCTAGTCGAATTTTTGAAAGCAATTATGATGAGGCGATAAATGCAGCCATTCAACAGCACGGTTTGATAAGTAGGCGTAGGAGAAGAATTGATGATAATGATGATGATGTTAATGACAACGACGACGATAATGATGCATCGAATAATGCCATAATAATACCACCACCCGCTAGAAGGCCAAGAGTAAGGCCATTGTATTATGAGGTCTATGAGGATGCCGTGGCCGAAGCTATAAGGGAAAGAGGCTTGGTATTAAGGGGTGTTCCATAAGAAACCCACACGAAAAAATCTGTACTGTTTTGATCCCTTATTTTTCTCTTAGTTTGTAATGTGCAATAGTTTAAAAAAAAAAATAATATTTCTTGGCAAAAATCGATTTGTTATTAAGAAAATTAATTGTATTGATTTTCTTATTTCGCTTACAAAGGGTGATAAACGTTTCGGTATCAAGAGAATATTTTTATTTATTTTCGTATTTGGCTAATAAAAGGTGATAAACCTTTCGGTCGATATTTGTTTAATACAATGGTGCAAATAGGTATTGTACAAAATACGTTTTCAATGCTTTCCTTTTGCCATCAAAGCAAAAAAAGTGAAAAACTTGAAGATTTTATTTTGAATTCAGCTCATATAGCAAAATACGTAATTGAAAAATAATTATAAGCTTTAAATATTTGAATTTAATTTTTATTTTGGAAAAGAATCGTATACATTATATAAAACCACAATATAGATGTATTTATGCTTTTTGTACCATAAGCATTTTACATATAGATATTAGATTTATAACTATAATCATAAAAAACTATGTGTGATTTTTTCAATAAAAACGCATTTTATATAGTAAAGATTTGTAGTGATCGTTTTCCTAGTTCATGATGGGAATGCTCGCACAGTGAGTCTAAGATACAGTTCGAACGTTGGATTTTAATTAATTTCTATTTGGAGTCGAGCTTAATGATCTAAGATTTTTTGCAAGTGAAAAAGGAAAGCCAAAGATTCTAACCCACACAACTAGCACCATGTTTTCGCTTTTGGTAGCAGCTCATCCGATATGTCGGCTGTGCAATGTGCTTTTTACAGTGATGAGCTTTTTTCCGTTCAAACTGTATGGCTTCCATGACAAACATTTTTTCGCGCAGCCTTCGGAAGTTATGGGTTCGGCTCTGAACGTTAACACGCCGTGATAGTACTTTTCAAGGATGTTAGAAAATAAATCCTCCTTTTAATGAGAACGAGTTGAAAGTGTTATCATCGAAAAAGTCTTACAACTTATCGCTGAAACTGCAGCAATTTGGGCTTCTATCGGCTGAATCTTGGGTTTCAACGAAAACATAACAACAATATTAAGCAGCATTTTAATGCGAATGATGAGTTGTAATCATCCTATCATAAGGTTGTTGCTCGTGCATTCCTTTAAGATGACTTTACAGTGAGTCGAAAACTTTGATGGGTAAAAATGTTGATCACAAAATACAATGCGACAACAAATATAATTACAAAAGTGGTACTAACGGTATGTGATTCCTTTGCAATAATTGGTGGTGAAGATGTTTTTTAGGCAATATCAGGTTACCGAATGTCATGTGCATTCGCTGTAATGCATATGTTCTACAACTTCGTAAAAGCATTGTTTACTTCAAAAATACGCTATCGCAATATGGCAGTGGGTGATTCCGAAACAGTGTCAGAAACATCCAACATGGAGTTGCGGAGTCAGTGGCAGGCACTCGTTGGTGTCTGCATCCAACCATCTATTCGGGTCCCGAAGAAAGTGTCCCCAAAAAGCGAATGGATACGTTGAAAATACCATTATCAAATATGACCATCAGTCCGGAGGAATGCAGTAATATTGAGGAGAAGGAAAATACAGCAGTCACATCTGATTTGCAGTCGGCATATACACCATTTCATCGTCTGCATCATCTTCATAGGTTTCATCAATTACGTCACCACCTTCAGCATCTCCATTGTCCCCATTATATCTTTCGCTCTACCTCCGTCTTACCATGAACAAATTAGTTTTTTTTTCTTGTTAACATAATTATGCGTAGGTAAATAAAACAAGGTAATTCTAAGGCTTCTGCATGTAATTTGCCCCTTGGAATGTTGTGAAAACTATAAAATTTATGAGAAGCCTCAGGAATTCGTATATTTAGCGAAACTCAGGAGCATATATTATCCACAAGAAAAACTTCATAGCGCTCTTGGATCCCAAAATTATTAGTCCCACTGTATTTTCTGGGGTTTCATAAACTACTAGACTGAAAAACTAAAAGAAATCTCCAAGGTTCCGCCTTAACGAGCTATACGCGAAGTCTGACATTAAATAACGGCAATTAAAACACAAATATGTTCCTATTTTGTCTAAAATATATCATAGACAACCAGAGACATTAGATAAAAGAATAAAATTTGTTTGGCGATAGTTTGGCTGAAGGTCATTAAAAAGATTGTTGTTTTATATTTTTTTTTTCCATAAATAAATGTAAATAAAATATTCTGTGTTACATTTGTATTTTATAATTTGTAATAATAAAATTGTGTTTTTAATAATAGATCCCTGAGGATGATTGTCAAAGACAATTGAAATATTGGAAATAAAATTTAATCAACCAAAATAAAACAACAATCTTTTTAATGACCTTCAGCCAAACAAAAGTAATATTCAACAGGTCAACAATAATCAAAAACAACACAAAACAATAAAATGTAAAATTTGTATTGCTTATTCCATAAATTTTACGGTAATCTTAAGCTCTGTTCCTTTACGTTCAAGAATCTTCAAGTTTTACCACTTTTTACTCGAAAAGCGTTCCTTTACTTCAGGCACAATACAATTGATATGGGAGCAGTTTACAACTTTTGCTACTTTTGCCGGTTTTACCATTTTCTGAAGTAAAGGAACAGACCATTAATATTTCATTGGGTGTATGTCAGCCAAGATCACCCATATACGTTAACGTATGTGAGAATAACAATCAGTCGTCGCTGAGCAGCCGACAAGTAAACATGTGCATGGATATACGCCAATGGTGTGCACGGCCGTCCACTGGTGGTTTCTGTAAAATACTCTTAATTTAATTACTTCAACAACACTTGGGCGTTTAAGTATTTTTTATAATAATTCTTTAATAATTCATTTGTAGCACGATTTTAGGTAATATTAGTGCTTAAAATGTTTAAATATGTAATGAAACAACAAGAAAAATTAAATATTAATTCTCCCTTAAATTTTCTCTTTTCCTATTTTGCTCACCATTGATGTACAACTTTTCCCTATTATTGTTTTTAATTTTTATAGAATTTACCGTTATTCGTATTATGGAATATATAGGTCTGTACGATAACTTCGAAAGTGAAAAGTACTTGCAAGTTCTCAGTAACGTCTCTCCACCAACTTTACTCTCTCGAAGCTAAAAATTTGCAGATTGTTATCGAACAGCATTGATGCTCAAAATAAAAAAGAGAGTGAAGTAGTGAGAGAATCACAAGAAAATTTGTATCCACATTTAGTGGTTGCTAGGCCTGTGACCAATAAACATGTGACGGGTGTGTGCGGTTTTGTTCAGTGTTCTCACTAAAATTATGCGTATATCCATGCACATGTTTACTTGTCGGCTGCTCAGCGACGACTGATTGTTATTCTCACATACGTTAACGTATATGGGTGATCTTGGCTGGAACAGCAATTTGCAAAAACTTGCAAGAAGTCAAGTGATTTGAAGAAGAAGTTGGCGGAAAAGATTAAATAAATAAATAATAAAATAAAAAAGTAGTCACCA
Source organism: Musca autumnalis (assembly GCF_047663935.1). Lineage (NCBI taxonomy): Eukaryota > Metazoa > Arthropoda > Insecta > Diptera > Muscidae > Musca > Musca autumnalis. The sequence goes on along the minus strand of NW_027411866.1, from coordinate 212,791,563 downwards.
CAAACTACAAAATAATTTATTTTATTTACATTATCGTTTTCCATAATTTATTTAAAAATGTTTCCCTTTTTTATTTCTATTCATTTTAATAACAAAAACGTATTTTTATGTTTTTGTCAAGAAGTCCGCCACAAAACATTCGTATTTAAATCAGCTGATCAAACTTGCAAGTTCTTACAAGAAAAATTTTCCTTCCTACAAGTTTGTTATCGAACAGCATTTTGTAAAAGTTTGTGCAAATTTGTACAAACCATGGTGTAAGAAAGAAGGTGATACAATAATACCAACTGATGTCTTCATTTGCTGTCAAAACATATTTTTAATCAAAAATAAATAACAAATATTTCACTTCTATAAAAAATATTTGTGTACAACATCTTTGTTTAAGCTTCGCGAATAATATTTTAACGTTTTCTATTAACTTTTGTGGATATTTCGCGCAAAAAAAAATTGGCAGCAAATGAAGACTACAACCTAACGTCAGCTATTGGATCACCTTGTTAAATTCGCCTTGGTACAAACTTTTGGGTTATCGTACAGACCTTATTTTTGTTGTATGTAATATTAGCTTCGTTCCAGAACTATAAAGTTTTTACTTTTTACTTCTCTTTGAACAAAAATGGCGCTGAATGGCTCTCTCTTTAGAAACTTTTTACACGACAAATTTGAGCGAGCTAAAATGTGCAACATGCTTGCCGGCTTCCGATTGGCTGACACGCCGACTTTGACATTTGTTCCAGTTTTTTTGGCGTTTCTGCCATTTTTCCGTTCCCGTACATTTTGGAAAAATGCGTACGTTGAACTCATTTTTGACGGTTCTCTCTTTTGCACATTTTACCATTAAAAAAGAGCTGGAACGGATCTATTGTTTATTAGAGATATAAGCTCTGTTCCTTTACGTGCAAGAATCTTCAAGTTTTACCACTTTTTACTCGAAAAGCGTTCCTTTACTTCAGACACCATACAATTTGTATGAGTGCAGTTTACAACTTATACTACTTTTGCCGGTTTTATCACTTTCAAAAGTAAAGGAACAGACCAATAAGATAGAACTATGTACTTGGATTTTCATAAAAATGCTTCCTTACCTATGTTTACATTTACGAAATCCACTCGATTTCATCTGTCAATTTCTTTGTGTATACGTCAAATGAAAACTCATCTGAAATCGATTGGATTTCATTTGACGTTTGAGCAATGGAATTGACAGTTGAAATCGAGTGGATTTCGTAAATGTAAACATAGTGTTACCCTTAAAACCCGTGATTTATAGGGTGTATGTAGACTTTTTTGGTTGACTGTATGTATTTATTTAATTTTTAATGAACTTTAATTTAATTTCTATAAGCGATATCGCCTTAGTATTGCCTTTTTAATGATCAAACGAGAAAATTAGTGTGACGAAGAATCAGAAAATTGACATAAATATTATTTGCGAGTCTAATCTGCAAGGAAATTTTAAAAGAAATTGGGAAGAAAATTTGCCTTTCCAGTTTGAAAGTATAAACACGGACATACAGAGAACGAACCATATTCACAAGAAAATGATAGACTGAAATGGTTTATGAACGAAAAAGAGCCAACGAACGAAGTGAACGACCCGGATCTTTTTGGTGAACGGAACGAAAAATATCGATCAGCTCAACGAACGACATTGCCCAACACTAAAAAATGTGCTAAAATACTTTGGCAATATGTTAAGCTTGGTTTTCATTTACGAAATTCACTCGATTTCAACTTTCAATTACTTTGCGTATACGTCAAATGAAAACTCATCTGAAATCCATTCGATTTCACTTGACGTTTAAGCAATGGAGTTGACAGTCGAAATCGAGTGGATTTCGTAGATGTTGTAAACCTAGCATTAGTCGTGTTTAAACATCTGTGACTACTAGTAATAAGGAACTCTGTGATATTTTAACTTAATTTTGGATTATTTTTACATTTATTGCTTTATTGCAATTAATTGCTTGTGTTATTTTTTATTATTAACAGCAATTATTAATATTTAAATGAAAAACTGCCGAGAAATTACTTATCAATAAAAACTTATCCCTGAAGAAGTTGGGAAAAAACCCAACGAAACGTTGGATAGTAATGAAATAAGTAATTTTTATTTATTTTTCATTGACAATAAAAAGACTTTATAGCCCGATAAGACTGAACTCTTATGTCAAGTTTACACTTGCGCTCTAAAATCCACTGGATTTCACGAAATCCTGAAATACACCCCGGTGTTTACACTTATTTTTTTGTTGATTTCAAACATATCACACTAATCAAGGTAGATGCATAGGCGCAGCTGATCGAACATGAATTTTCAAAACAAGTTGTTGTAAATTGAATTAGTCATCAAAAATATACGACGATATAGAACTTTACAACTTTATTTCGAAAATTATCGTAAACTTATCTATATATCGTAATAATTGTGTATAGCACTAACAAATGAAAATATAAAAAATGATTTTATCGTTGAGACATCATAATAATAAATTTTGATAAATAAAAGTTGTGTTCAGAACTTGCAAAATATTACACTTGCAGCAGTTTTCCCGTTTAGTGCTAAAAATGCGTTACCGTACTAAGAAATCTAGCAAGACTTGCACTACTCTTATATAAATACGATAGCTGATACGTTGATTTTGACATTTTTAGTGGAGTTTTTGCAATTTCCGCCATTTTTCCAGTTCCAGTATTTTTTTTAGAAATTTGTATGGGGAAGCTATTTTTGACAATTCGCTCTTTTTTCCAACATTACCATTAAAAAAGTACGGGACACAATGAAAAATAGCATTGTAACAAAGTAATTTAGTATTTTTTCACTTTGTTTACAAATTTTGATACTAATGCCAAGTTTACACTTGCGCTCTAAAATCCACTGGATTTCACGAAATCCTGAAATACACCCCGGTGTTTACACTTATTTTTTTGTTGATTTCGAGCATATCACAATAATCAAGGTAGATGCAAATGCGCAGCTGATCGAACATGAATTTTCGAAAAAATTTGTTGTAAATTGAATTAATCATCAAAATTTTACGACAATATAGAACTTTACTGCCTTATTTCGAAAATGATCGTAAAATTATCTATATATCGTATTAATTGTTTATAATACTAAGAAATTTAAAACTAAAAAATGATTTTATCGTTGAGACATTATAATAATAAATTTCGATACATAAAAGTTGTGTTCAGAAACTGCAAAATATTACTACTTGCAGTATTTTCCCCGTTTAGCGCTAGAAATGCGTTCCAGTACTCCGAAATCTAGCAAGACTTGCACTTGATTTTGAATAAAAGCCTCTTCTCCTGTTCTCTGCTATAAAAATTCGGCCAAGTAAAAACTAGCAGCATGTTTTTTGGCATCTGAATACGATGGCTAATACGCTGATTTTGGCATTTTTCCTGGAGTTTTTGCAATTTCCGTCATTTTTTCGTTCCCGTATTTTTTGACAATTCGGTCTATTTTCTAACATTACCATTAAAAAAAGTACGTGAACACAATGAAAAATAGCATTGTAACAATGTAATTTAATATTTTTTCACGTTGTTTACAAATTTTGGTATTAACATATTTTGTTCCAGCAATTCGCACATCTACCTTGTTTATTGTGATACGTGAAAAGTGTTGCAACTTTTGCTACTTTTTTAGGCAAAAGCAAGGTTGTATATCATGTGTACTGTGATTTCGATGTTGATTTCGCTGAAATCACGAAATAAGATGATTTCATTTTTGTATGCGAAATCATGATAAATTTTGCATGATTCCGCGCGAAATCACGAAACGCCTTCGAAATCACGAAAAGACGCCGAATGTAAACCAAACATAACATTTTTTCAGCAATTCGCACATCTACCTTGTTTATTGTGATACGTAAAATGTGTTGCAACTTTTGGTACTTTTCTAGACAAAAGCAAGGTTGTATATCATGTGTACTGTGATTTCGATGTTGATTTCGCTGAAATCACGAATTGAGATGATTTCATTTTTGTATGCCAAATCATGAAAAATTTTGCTGGATTTCGCGCGAAATCACGAAAAGCCAGCGAAATCACGAAAAAGTTGCAAATGTAAACTAAGTATTCTTTTGGTCTTACTTTTAAAGAATTAAAACTAAAATTTAACATGATGCTCATATATTTTGATTTACAGCGTGTTTTTGTAAAAAGTTTTTGCCCATTCGTTCGTCGATTTCATGAACGAAGGCACAATTTGGTTTTCATAGCGGTTGATGTTTGCATTCGTGTGACAAACAAATGATAGCTTATTATTTTCGTAATTTTTTTGGTTTTCGCAACAAAATCTGACGAACGAATACGTCAAAAATAAACGAATGGAAAAGACCCATAGTTTTGAATGAAAATTAAATAATTTAAGTAATAAATGGCACAAACCACACGAAAACTGGAAGGGAATGCAATTTTATTTATTTCCATAGAAGCACAGGCGTATATGTACATCCGTTTCTTCATATTATCACAATTATTTTTCGACAAATTTGATTACATTTTTTTCTTATTTTTTGTTTTTCCATCTGTTTATCGGGGTTGCCATCAAGTAACACATTTTACGTGCAGATGCCTATGCAAAATTCACAAAATAAGTATCATGGAAACCCTGAAATATAAAAGCTTTTATGAAATAGACGAAAGCTTTCAGGTAAAAACGAATGGTTCGTAAAATTTTACAAGAACCAAATTTTGAACGTATACGTTTTAGTACGAATGGTTCGTGTGACAGGCAAGCATTTTTACAAAAACAGGCTGTTAGAAAAGATTTGAATAATTTGGACTGTACACAACGATTTTTAATTTTCACTGGAGTGCTAGACTTCACATTGAATAATGCACCGTAGCTATGTTGATCGAAACACAACCCATATTTTTGTTGTTGTTACAAGGTTAAACAGCCTCCTGTGTATACTTTTGGGAAAGTTTCAAAGCAGAATATGTAAAATAACGGTACTTAGACGCCCATAAAGACAATGTTGCATATGTGCGAGAGAGGGTTAATTGTTAAAAAGTATAAATTTTAATGCGGAAATAGAAAATTCTGTTACTAAATTTACTGTGGGCAACGCAACTGGAGTTGGCTTGCTATCCATAATCGACCCCTAGAACTTTTCTATTCGGAGGACAAACTCTCAATACGAGTTAATGCTCTGAATAGAGGACTTATTTATCTAGACTTTGTGTATAATGGTGCTGCCATTATAGTCATTGAAGTACCAAATCAACGAAAAAGAAGTAGAAGAACTAAAGAAGAACTTATTGAAATGGAAGAGAATATATTAAAAGCTTGTGAATTAATTCACATACATAATTGTAGTAGGAGAAAGGCGGCACTGTCGTATGACATACCGTATTGGGTTATGAGGAAAAGGTACGCCCAGTATTACGCCAGGCTGCCCATGCCCATGCCCATACGCAGGGATGAAAAACTTTAATACGGAGAAATATGCTCCAAAATCGGCTGTAAGCCCGCCAGATGAAGAAATAATTTTATAATTTTTCTCTTCTTCGTGTGGATGGTGGATGTTTGGATGGCTAAGTGGGATGGGTAAGTATGGAAACTTCGACGACACATAATACCCCGGTTACACTATTGAAGGTTAACCCACTGGGTTTAATAGATCCAGTGGGTTAATCTTTGCTGGTTACACTTAGCTTTTCGAAGATATAAACTGTCAGCTGATGTTTGTTTACGTATACATACAAAATAACTAATAAAGTCGTGTTTTACACTTTTACAATTTCTCGTATGAGATATCGTCCCCTCTTTGCTAATATTGGTATAGTTTACACACGGAGATACATTTCAGTATCATGGTATCAAGCGTACTTTTTGTTAAAAAAGTGTCTAATGTAAAAAAATAAATAATTTTATGATTTTCAAATAACTTTAGATTTATTAACTCCATAAAATCTCATGCGACCAATCGTAAACGTGCAAAACACGACTAACTCTGTTGCAAAGACAGTTGCAACTTTTGGTACTTTTTGAGTACAGTTGGATTTTTTTGCACAAATACCGAATACAACTCTGTATTTTTGGTGGATTTGTGCCGGATTTAAAATAAACCCAGTCTTGAGAGGATTTAATTTTTGTATGGCAAATCTGGTCAGATTTGACCAGATTAAGCAATAAATCCTCATGAAGTGGGTTAACCCGGCAAAAAGCTGTAGTGTAACCGTGCTATAACTCTCAATAATTTAAAGGCCCCCTCTCTCTTTTTGTCTACGACATATAAAGCATTTACGAGATGACGTGACAGTGCCACAAAAATGTAATGTGAAAAAAGAGTGAATTTTTTGGCCGTTTGCCGTTAGGGAATTAAGGTTTCCTATTGTTCTATTTAGGGAAAAACATCAAGACGACACAATATAGACGTTGACAATGCAATGCATGTTACGCGCCGGCTATCCGCTGAATAAATTCAAAGCATAAAATCGAATAAAAATGTATGAAAAATGTACGAGGTCGGTTTGGGCATGGTGAGATAACAAATTTGCCTGGCTAGCTCATCCAGGAGGTAAGTTCTCAACCCGTTATTCTTCAGCGCGCGAACATATTAAAATAAACATTCCATGCCACTGAAACCAAACGTTTATTAAAAAGTAGAGTTGATTTTGAATTATATTGCACAAGGTCAATTGTGAGTCATTGTTGTATCTTACCTGTGACCATTTGTGGTATGACGAGGTCTAATGTCATACCGAGGTACACTTGTCCCACCCTGTCGCCTATGACATTGTATGTACCTTTAATTTACAATGTCCCTTAATGTGACCTTCAAATCCTAAAAGCCTTGGTTACCCAACATTCCTTTTAAATGCGAAGTCAGTTTAGCATTTCATATTCATAACAAAATTCATTTTATTGTACATAATTCATAATAATATTTAAGAAAAATAATTGAAATTAAAAATGAAAAATTAATTGCATATTTGCGTTAATTATTAAATTAATTAAACATAAAAAATAGAAAAAAGGAAAAACTAAGAAAAAGGCTAAATGTCAAAATATTTTTTTGTTTATAACAAAAACCCAATTTTGTGCAATGGCACTAACCAAAAAGTCTATTAAAATAGCCTGATGATTGAGCTCAATAATCTAGCACTCGAAAAATTACCCATTAAAATATTATATTTGGGTCAGATCTAAAAATGTTTGCTGGGTTGTATTCTAATATTTGACACTCATCTTCTTTTACAAATACACTAAACTATTCTTAAATTCCTAACGGGATGTTGTTTACAAAAAGAAACTTAAAAAAAATATGTATGTCTAATTATGCATGTACATGAAGGTCAACTAAGTACCGTTATGTACAGAAAGCAAGAAATTTAGAGAAAGCAAAAATTCAATAAGTCAAAAAAATTATGTATACATATGTATTACATATTTATCAATATGTAAATATATCGTTTATGCACCATTATTTGCAGCAGGTTAATTTTTATGGAAATGGCAAAAATTAAGTGGAACAGTACTATTTTGTAATAATTTTATGATGTCTAAAATTTCCACATTATAATATTCTAAATTCCCACAAATCACTACATTTTAATTTCATTAATACATCACCGCATAAATTGTTTGCATGGTTATGTTGAGGAGTATGATTTAATGCTGGGAAGGATTTGGTGCGTTGCACTTGAACACTGAAATCTGCATCAACATTCCAAAATTGATTGTAAGGTCGTTTTGGCACTCTTTCTTCAATTTCGTTCATTAATAATTCCGCAAATCCAATAAATTTATTGTAGGCACTGTGCAAGCATAAATATGTATTTGAAGGTCACTACACAGTTGGAAAAAAAATTAAAGAAAATCATTTTATTTCACATTCAAGAAACACCTGTTTTCTTGCAAATGTCTTACCATGCATAAAAAAAATGCGGAGAAAAAAATTTAAATAGAAATTTGGTTTGTTGCTAAGGTCACGTTCAGATTTATCACTGATCACAATGAAAGTCTTTTATTTGACTGTAAATTTATTTGCCTTGTTCAATAAGATCAGGAAATCGACTTCAACTTTTGTATTCCTCTTGGGATATATTTAATCAGCACGAGGGTCTTAATTGCAATTTCCTTTTCTCTACGTCTTCTTCGCTTGCCGGTTTTTTAATAATGATCACTGTGATGCTCGAGTCCAATTTGACATTCCCATACACGTATGTATTAGTGAACGCAAAAGTGTCAGTGATGACAATAACAGTGTTGCCACTAGGTACGTCTTAATGTTTGACGTCGCGTATAGCATAGCGTATGACGTCAAACGTGTTAAGGTCTACACACATTGTGTGCGCCCAAATAAAATGAGGCGATCCGTTTCATGCATCATCATGTCGCTTATGAATTATTCCAAAGGAGCAGGTTTTTCTGATATCTTGGATCATTTGTATATAACATAGAAAGTATAGGTCCACGATTCATGTAATGTGTATGTAATATGTCACTTTTCCATACGGATAAACTACCCGAAATTTTTATTTTTGTATAGGTTCACATTATATTTTAGAATTCTTATAAGATATGCCGCATAAATTGACGGCTTTTATCAGTTTTGACAATTATTGGAAATATGTATGTAGTTAAATGATATGATACCGGCGTTCCCAATATAACACGATACTACTTATAGAAAAGTTGGTAGTATAATTTACCAATTTTCAAAATTTCCGAAAAAGAAAACTTCTCTGTCAAACTGTGAACTCTGTGAAACTGTAGGACAATTCTCTTTTCAGTTAATGCTATCTAGTTTTATCACCGAATCTGATCTGAAAGGCCTTTGAATCATAGGAAGGAACTAATTATAGTTTTTTTTTTTGTATACCTCAAATAGAGTTAACCGATTTAAGGTATTTTAAAAATTATTGAAATTTTGCCATACGGGGCGAAGTGTATTTTCACATTTCGGACTCTTTTTTTCGGTAAAAGGGAAATACTTTTTATAGATCCAATATCCTATTGAATATTAAAAAAGCTCGGTCCTTATCTAATTTTTACTTACAGCAATATTTACAGCTCAACTCGAAAGACAAATTATTCAAATATTTACTTTCAATCACATAAATTTCTTCTATTTTAGGTGAAAAAATGCACGACCGAGTTCAAAAGACTAAAGATCAGGTTCAGAAGTGTCGAGAAAAATATGAACAGGCTATTGCTGAGATAATAAAATACAATTCCGTGTATATAGAAGATATGACATCTGTGTTCGAAAAGTGCCAAGCAATGGAGAAGACTCGACTGGAGTTCTTTAAGGAAGTGCTATTCAATTTGCACGCTGTCTTAGATCTAACCAAGGTACCCAGGTAAGTGTTATCGATGGGCTTGCGGTAAGTAGCTGGGTATTTGTTACCCAATTTGGCCAGAATATGCGCAGGTTCTGATTTAAGCATTTATTATGAAATGTTTGCAGTCTCTTTCTGGAATTTTGGGTGGAGCTCCAGGTGGAGCAGCCATACAATAGCACCGATTTTACACTGCAGTCGAAGATTTTGAGTTTCGTTTTGGTTGAGATGTTGTTTGACCGCCAAATTCTGTGCAAGGAGTGAAACGCATTGCGGGCTTTTTTAATACGGTCCGTTATATCTTCATTGGATCCACCTTCTTTGCAAATAGTACTTCCCAGATAGGAGAAGACTGCGACATCCTCGATAGTCTGTTCTCCATAGGTTAGTGCTGTGGTGTTGTTAGTAGCAATTCGCATTAGCTTGGTTTTCTTTGTTGGCGTTATTTGAGAGTGCGCGTAATTTTTTCTCTATATCTTCAAAACGGTGCGCAAACAGGCAGATATCGTCAGCGTAATCGATGTCATAGAGCAGCTCATTTATGTTCCAGCGGATACCATATGACGCCTCTTTATTTGTTTCCTGCAGCGCGCAATCCAGGAGAAGTAAAAATAATGTGGGGGATAAGACACAGCCCAGTTTAACGCTAGAAAAGGTCTCAAAGGGTTCACTCTCTTGTTCTTTGTAGTGAACTCTGCATTTTGCACCATTGTATAGGTCACGTATCAGGCGTATAATTTTCTGAGGAATCCCTTTTATATTTAGCGCATCCCACAAAGCAGGTCGGGACACAGTATCAAACGCGCGTTCAAAGTCCACAAACAGGAGGTAGAGACTGCTGTTATATTCAATAGACTGCTCTATTAGGATTCGAACAGTGTTTATATTGTCCACGCATGATCTCCGCGGTCTAAATCCTGCTTGCTCTTTACGAAGGATGGTTTCTACTACTGGGGATATTCGCTGAAGAATGATGGTTGACAAAAGTTTATTTATCACGTTTTGTAGAGTTATGCCTCGTCAATTATTGCATATCCTAAGATCACTCTTTTTCGGTATGGTAACTACGATGCCTTCCTTCCAGCTTTCTGGTATGGTCTCTTGCTCCCAATGTTCTCTTATTATAGGAGTAAGTGCTTCAGCAACAGGTTCACCACCATATTTTAAGAGCTCAGCCGGGATATTGTCCGGGCCAGGGGATTTTGAACTTTTTAGTTTCGATAACGCACTCAACACCACCGAGTATGTAGGGGCTGCAGTAGAAATATGTCTTCTTGGAGGGTGCCGGCCTTCAGGCCAGGTCCAGGAGGGAGTTTGCAATGTTTCCGGCATTGGGGCGGGGGGGGGTTGAAAAATTCTCTCCAGCAAGATAATTGCTCCTTTGTGGAGTGCGTGTGTTCTTGCCTCCAAGCTGTTTAATGGCGTTATACACACCTCGCATATTTCCGACCGATGCTGATTTTTCCGCTTCTACTGATATATTACAATAGAAGGCTTCACGGTCCTTTCGTGCTAATAGTTTAACTCTTGATGCCGATATTCTGCTTTTGCTCTTGTTTTGGGCTCTGTTGTTTTAGAGTGGTTTAATTTATTTTTTAATCTCTTCCTCTTTGCTATTTCTAGAAGAGTTTCGTCGGAAATCCACGGCTTGTGGGTTCTTTTCTGAATGCCAAGAATATGCGCTGCACTATGGTGCAAGTGTTTTGAATGGTGGACCAAGAAGTGTGTGCATGTGTGTTCAGCTGGTCCGCTATGTAGTTCTTATATTGCCTGGCAACATTGTTGACCTGGAGCTTGTAGGTATTGCACTTGGGAGGTTTCTTTTTGGTGTGTACCGCAGCGGGACGCAGTTTGAAGCTGCCAATTAACAGGTTGTGGTCGCTATCAATATCAGCACCTTCACATCCAGTAGACAACCAAGGAAAAACGTTGCAAAGACAATTTGACGTTTGAGAAAGTATTACATCGTCACCATAATTACCAAAAGTCGTAACTAACAAAATAATAATTTTACAGGAGAAGCAAAAAAAAAACGTTAATCTTATGAATATATATGGGATATTACCAATCATATACGAATGGGAGTAAGTAATGAGACCAAAACCGCGGAAACGGTTTTGGAATCCGTCATTACAATAAAATCTGCAATGCTATACCATTTTCCGAAATGTCATTTCTAGAATAGGGTCGTTATTTTTTTAACACAGAAGCTTGAAATTTTGCAAGAGCATGTATTTTAGTCTTATGTATTAGATTCAATAAAACAAACTAAATTTAACTTTTTTTGGAGACGTGACGCGGTAAGTCAATATAAGGAATCCTTGGATCTAGAACTTTTCTATTCGGAGGACAAACTCTCAATATGAGTTAATCCTCTGAATAGAGAAAATCCAAGGATTTTAAAATTTATCTAGACTTTGCGTACAATAAGTTACAAACTCCTCGATATTGAGCACATGAGAAGAGACGTTTTTTCAAACGAACATTTTCGTGCTTTTGCATTATGTAGAGCAATATTTGTTTAATGTTGCTATGAAGCATCTTAGTCATGAATAGGAAATTTCGTTTGAAAACTGATGAAAGTCCGACAAAATCATTTTTTTAGATACGACAAAATCATTTTTAGATAGATAGAAGAAATACATTTCTTTTTGTGGAATAACAGTTGCAGAAAAGTTATTGCATTTTGAATAACTTCAATTGGGGAATATATGGATGAATTAGCCGATGAACCGATTAGTAGCTAGGTTGTGGAATATTCTTCCGATTAGCCTGCGTAATTTTGCTTATTCGCCTCATACTTTCAAGCAACGTTATCTATTGTATCTTCGTCATCCACATTTATTTGAATAGGAACATTTTGATTGTCACAGTAGAGGGTATAGTTGTCAATATTGCTATGGGTTTAATTTTTTTTTAATTTATTTGATTTTTATTGGCTGGGGAGCCAAAACATTCATAGGTTTTTGATTTTTTTTATACTTTGAATTTGCTATATAGATTTTTGTTAAATTATGTGAATTATACGGAATAGTGAATGATTTTATTATCTGGTCATGTGTATAAGCTTAATTATTGTATTAATGGTGATGCTACCTTGGGTCTATTTGACTTATTGGCATTACAATGTATGAATAATAAATAAATCGGCCAATCACATTGCTTTTAAATTTCTAAAAATGTTCAAAAAAATTTAATTATTAGAAAAGGAATAAGTAAAACAAAATGTCCTTAAACGATGCTCGAAAACCAAAATAAAATATTCTACATATTTATATGAAAAAAATTGGTCGCAAGGCGCAAATACTCATTGCCGTGCGTGTCCACAGTCGTTTTGTTTTCAAAAAACACTGATATTCATTTATATTTCAATATATATTGTATATATGAAGTACGCCGAGTTATTCTAGAAGAATGGACTTTGTCATAAGTGCAATTTTATTTTTTAAATTATGATTTTGAGACATTTTAGTCGTGTCCCTATTTTTTGTCATTCCCGTGGGCCAATGTGTTTAATGAGAAATAAATGTTTTAAACAGGTTTTTTGTTTATATGGAATGTCAGTGCAGCGACAATTCCCGTTGGTTTTAAAGATAATAGACAGAAGTGAAAAATATAGTCAGTTGTTTGAGAACTGTTGAATTGTTTAGTGTTTTTTGTGCATGTTCCTGAAATTTGTTCATTCCCGTGCTGAGTATTTTTTTCCGTTATTTATATTATAATTTCCAAATTTATGGTAATGGTGTATTCATTTGTTAAGCCTTTACTGAATTATATTATATTTTGTAACAAATGTTGAAGATTTCCACATTTAAATCCAAGGATAATCACGTTTGCATCATTACCGTGCTTATTTTCTAACTACGGTAATGACAAAAAATGGCCCATCGCTAACTATTGCATAAAATTGACTTATAAAACAGTATAATTGACTTATAAACAGTATATTTAAACCAGAAATCGGCACACAACAACAACAATTTGAGCAACCACTGTTGTTAGTGCATGGATTTTCAATTAGTGAGTGGAGAGAGAGCTCTCTTTTCTTGCTCGCGAGTAAAGAGGTGCCGAATTCTGATTTAAACCCATTTTCGCACTTTGCCGTTTTCGACCCCAAAAACAAGTCTTTTCGCAATATTCACCCATATATATTGGCTGGTCCTACACTTCTTTACTTTAATTATTTTTTATTGTTTCATTGCCGGAAATATCATCATTATTTCTTCTAAGAGAAACATTGCATTTCAAATGGAATAAATCGAACTTCAAATAAAATAATTCTAGTTACAAATGTAATTTAACGAATTACAAATGGAATTCTCCAAATACATCTGAAAAACGTTCGTCTTTCTAAATACTTATCCTTTACAAAATAAAACACGTTGGACAAATATTGTAATTTTTTTCATATCGAAAATTCACATTTTGTTTATTCTTTTATTTTTTTTTCAGTTTTATGTTTTTTTTTAGTTTTTGTTCCAATGAAGTGCATAAAAAATTACGAAAAATTAAATACTGTCAACACAATCGGTATATTTTTTTTTCTTGTTGTTAAAGTAGCTTATATCATTTGTAATATTTATATATTTATTTATATTGTTGTTGTTTTTGTTTTATGCTCGAAATTTCAACAAAAAATGCATATTCTTCATTTCAAATAACAAAATACATGTAGATGACTAAAAATGGTATTTTTGTTTAATTTATGTTTTTTTTTTTTTTGTTATTCTTTTGAAGTGGCGAGCATTAAATCTAAAAAAAATATTACATAATTATGTACGTTAGTTATAATTAAATATATGTATTTATGTAAAAAAAGAAAGAAAAAAAATTAATTTTAATAAATTCTCAATATTTATATGATAAAAAGAAACAATAATTATTAAAAGGGTATTTTATATATTTTGGGGTTTCTTCTAGCGTTTCGACGTTGTTGTTATTTAATTGATGGAAGGTGTTAAACACTACTCAAAAAAATGTATCATCATTGCGTATTAATTGGTTGGGCTTGATTGGTTAATTCAAATATAGCAACGAAAGTTGTTTTGATTTTCCACTTTTGTTTATTTTGAATATAGCCTAAAGAGTCTTTAGGATAGCTATTACATTATATATATGTTTTTCGGTATTACACTTTAAACTCAAATCCATCGTTTTAAAATAATAATCATGGATTTCCTCTTTTTGTTGCTACTTTCACTATGTTTTCTTTTGCAGCAATTGCATTGTAAGTCTTAAATGTGTGTGTGTCTTTATTTATTTTTTTTTTGCCAAGGATGAAGAGAGATGAGGTTTCTAATGAAAGCATGAAATGACATTTACCATTCAATGTTGACGAACAATTATTTTTGCATATTATGTGTTCTTTTTGGAAAGTAAACAAAGTGTTGAGGCAAATATGGAAACTATGTGACATGTTGGTGTTCTCTTATCCAGTTTTATTTGTTGTCACAGGCGATAGATTTTTAGCAGTTTAAAGTTATTGATTTATTTCCCGAAAATGCATTCAAATAGCTTTATGAGAACCGTTTTTTCTTGATACCGTTCGACACGGTTCGCTATAAAAGCATTCAATTGCATTTGTTTCTTCTTTTTTCAACTAACATCTAGTGTCATTAAAATTTTTTGCATTTATTTGTTCCATTAATTAATTACTTCTTAATTATTTCGTATAATTTTGGGGATTTTTGTTAGGAGTGTTGTTTGGTTGTTTTTGGACAAAGAGGACGTGGTGGCGGGGTGGTGGTGATAGTACAACATTGTTTGTGTCTTGCATCTACTAACGCACAGTATTTTGATTTGTTTTGCTTTTAAATTCCAAGTCTGCAAATGGTAGTAAGAAAAAGAAAAAAGAGCATATTTGTTTATAATTTTGTACAAAAAATGTTTACAAGAAAATTTTAATTTTGTAACCCAAAATTGAAAGAAAAAATGGAAAGCAATTGCAAAAAATAATAACCGAACTTGAATAAAAATGCATGTAGGTTTGATACCCAACACCACACAACTAAATGGAGAATAAAATGTCACAATTCCGCAATTCCTTAATCCTGCAGCATTGAAAAACAAGTAAGAACGGCGTTAAGTTCGGCCGGGCCGAACTTGTTATACCCTCCACCACAAGTTGTATTGAAGTAAAATGGAATTACTAGTTTCCTTTCGTGTATGAAGAAGACTTAATACTAAATTTCAGCATTGGGGGCTATTCAAAACGTCGATCTATACGGACAAATTTCTGACTGAAAGTTTTTAGACTCAAAGAAGACTAAATACCAAACTTCCTATATTTCGGTAAGAGAATGTGGCTAAAACTTAAAAAATACTGAAAATCAAGAAGTACGCTTCTATGGGGATGTAGGAAGATGTGGACCTAAGCTGATAATACTCTTCTGGAATATTTTATAACTCTTGGAAGACTAAGTAACGAATTTCAGCCATTTCGGTGGGATATTGTCGTCACAATCTTCAGTACCGTTCTAAGCGGACTCTATCGAAACGTGGACCTATACCGACGAAGTTTAGTCGGAAATGGGGCAATATTAAAGCGTGTACCTGTACAGACAAATTCCTGGCGAACAGTTTTATATCACATTGAAGACTAAATACAAAATTTCAGCCATTGTGGTGGAATATTGAAGCCAAAAATAACAAGTAAAAAAGTATCAGTCGGCTTTGCCGACAGAGATATACCCACAGCATATTTGAATTGGAACTTTCATCTACGGACAGATCGAATGTATTTAGGGTCTTTTCAGAATGTTGTGGCACTTTTTGGACATTTGAACTTGCCGACAAAAACGTGGATTAGGATTAAAGGGAATGAACCGGGGGAGGTATCCTAAGGAGAGGACCGATATGGGCTATTTTAGAAGTTAAACTAAGTTTGGACAAAATATGACGAAGGCAAAATTTTGGACCAAATTGGTCTATCACTTCGAGAGTTATTATGCTCCAACTACTACATATTATGCCACAGGGGGTTTTTACAACTTTCGGGCTGTTTTCCCAAGAAGTATGGACTTGCAACTGAAAAACTTTTACCGTTATAATTGCTTCATCAGAAATCAAAGTTAGTCAAAAGCTGGTCTTAAAGTGAACTTATCCGAAATTTTGTGTGGGAGGTACCCGAAGGAATGGGCAAATATAGTCCATATTCAAACCTGATCTATATCTGGTAGATATATTAGGATGCGTAAAGTATGGACCAAATCGGTCCGTCCCTTCAAGAGTTATCGTACGCACAATTTTTCCGAACATTTTTGAATTTTTGTGTGGGAGGTACCTGAAGGAGTGAACCGATATGGCTTATCTTCGAACTTAAACTAAGTTTGGACAAAATATTATGAAAGCCAAATTTTGGACCGAATCGACAGATCCGTTCGAGAGTTATCTTGCGCTCCAACCTCTACACAAGGTGTCATAGGGGCTTTTGCACCTTTCCTGTCATTTTCTCAGAAGGTATGGACTTGCCCCTGATAAAACTTGTACCGTCGTATGGGGGAATACAAATTGTTGCAACAAAAATCAAAGCGATTCGAGAGCAGGTCCTAAACTGAAATTATCCGAAATTTTGTGTGGGAGGTACCTGAAGGAGTGGGCCGATTGAGTCCATATTAGAACCTCATCTAAGTCTGGTAGGATTTTCACGATGTGCAAAGTATGGACCAAATCGGTTGCTCCCTTCAAGAGTTATCATGCCCACAAAATTTCCGAACATTTTTGAACTTTTGTGGGGGAGGTAGCGGAAGGAGTGCACCGACATAGCTCATCTTCGAACTTAAACTAAGTTTGGACAAAATATTACGAAAGCCAAAATTTGAATCGAATCGGTTCATCCGTTCGAGAGTTATCGTCGACATTGCTAAATCAACTCCAAATTGTCTGAAACACATTTCGTCCAAACATACTTGGGGTCTAAAACCATTATTTCGATGAGGTACATTTTGCCAGTATGAAAGTGTATATACCCTTCATAGCCTAAAGGCTGAGGGTATAAAAAAAATCGAGAGGTACCTTTCCATGGGGGCTATATGAAGACGTGGACCTATACCGACAAATTTAAAGGGGAAGTTTGAGTCTAAATACCAAATTTCAGCCATTGTGGTGGAATATTGAAGCCACAACCTTCAAAACACGAAAAATCGGGAGGTACCTTTCCATGGGGGCTATATGAAGGCGTGGACCTATACCTACAAATTTATAGGGGAAGTTTGAGTACCCCCAACGAAGTCTAAATACCAAATTTCAGCCATTTCGGTGGAATATTAAGGCCACAAGGTTCCAAATACCGAAGATCGAAAGGTACCGTTCTATGGGGGCTATATGAAGGTGTGGACCGATACCGACAAAAGTTGTATACCCCTAAAGTAGACTACGTCCCAAATTTCAGCCATTTTGGTGGGATAATGAAGCTAAAACCTTAAAAATACCAAAAATCGGGAGGTACCTTTCCATGGGGGCTATATGAAGGCGTTGACCTATACCGACAAAGTTCTGGGGGAAGGTTTTATACCACCAACGTAGACTAAGTACCAAATTTCAGCCATTTCGGTGTGATAATGAAGCTAAAACCTTCAAAATACCGAAAATCGGGAGGTACCGTTCTATGGGGGCTATATGAAAGTGTGGACCGATACCGACAAAATGCTGGGGGAAAGTTTTATACCAAATTTCAGCCATTTTGGTAGGATAATGAAGCTAAAACCTTAAAAATACCGAAAATAGGGAGGTACCATTCTATGGGGGCTATATCAAAACGTGGACCGATATATCCCATTTTCAATACCAACCATCCTGGAAGTAATAAAAACTTCTGTACCAAATATTGACTCTCTATCATTAAAATTGTGAGGTGTATCTTGATTTCAACACACAGACGGACATGGTTATATCGACATAGCATTTTATGCTGATCAATAATATATATACTTTATAGGGCCTCCGACGAATATTTCGAAGTGTTACTAACGGAATGACAAATTTAATTATACCCTCCATATAGTTGCTGGTTAAGGCCGTTTTAGTTTTAGAGATGTTCGACAGCAAAGATGTACGAAGAATACATCCTAACTAAATCCCCAATTATGGGCCAACTTTCAAAACTTTTTTTCCACAGTGGTGTAGAGCATTGATTACTTCGAAAGTTCGCTATGGCAATATACCGGCAGTGTTATTCAGAATTTAAGGTCAATAAATACAACGGATAATTAAACAAAAAAAAAACCCCACTGTATTCCAACTGCAATGCCAATGCATTTTATGTACGACAGAAGTTATTTCTTCGAAGGCAAAAGAGGATTTTATTTAATTTCCTTCTTTTTTTGAAACAAACATCCTATTCAGGAGACAAGTGACTTCATAGCAACTATAAAATCATTGCTGAACATGATGACTCTTCTCATTTTTTGCCTCAACTAGGAAAACGTTGCAGTAGACAATGTAACGTTTAAGATATACGGATCTAGAACTTTTTCAAGCGGAGGACAAATTCACAATATGAAAAAGATGAACAAAAAGCATGCCACAAAAATACTCTTCCATATTGTACAAAATAATGAAGAATTAAAATAGAATTAATAAATGTAAAAAATCATGTGTTATGTAATTATTGGTTATGGTGATTAGGTGGTAGTGATTTTTTTCGATTATCTTAATGTAATAAAAACTTAGAACATAAAGGTAAATAATAGATTGATTGGGATAAACTGGTTATA
This sequence comes from Musca autumnalis, assembly GCF_047663935.1. NCBI lineage: Eukaryota > Metazoa > Arthropoda > Insecta > Diptera > Muscidae > Musca > Musca autumnalis. The sequence continues at coordinate 212,772,544 of NW_027411866.1, read as the reverse complement.
TATTTGTCTTACATGCGTGAGCCTTTCTGTTGCAGCACTTTAGCTCTATCGTTTAGTTCCAATTCACGACCAAGTGTTGTTCCACATTCCTTGGAAACAACACATAGATATTCATTATTATCAAATGCACCATAGTTTAATTGATATTGTGTGCCCACACTGATTAACTGTTCAAATCTCCAGCCATCAGAGAGTGTTGAGATCATCTGGTAGGGGACAAAACAAGAATGAAAAAGATTAAATGAAATAAAAGATATAATAGAATCTTAATATAATCATCGATTAAGGAATGGGTATTTTAACATAAAAATGCTTTAACGTAGCCCTAAGGTAGTTTTGCAAAATCAGCGTTAAATTGAAACCTGACAAATAAAATAAGTGGTTATACCAGTTTTGCAGACCAAAAACCCAATTTTTCATAAATTCATATTTTTCATTTTAAAAGAATACTCGTTTAAAGACAATATTTTTATATATTTAGTCGATACCCACGCCTTCGGAAAAGTGCAGTTTGAGGACATGTTTCGGATAGTTTTGACATTATTTGCAGCAGGTTTTCATCGCGGCCGCCACTAAAGCTACACAATTTGCTCGGGTAGCCCTTCCGGAGATAATGGCCCATGAGTTCTAAAAAGTCCTGTCGGGACCAACTGTACTGACTGAATAGCACAATAACCTTCATTAAGGATCGTTTTGTTTAAGGATCGTTTTGCAATTTTTACCATAGGTGGTACTTGCGGTCCTCATCACAAGAATAAACTTTTTGTTATGTCCATACTTTCTTAGATAATGAGCTCTAAAATTCTCTGAGACCACAACATAAGCAGACTACTGGTCACGATACCAACCCAATATTTATCAAAATATTAGATCAGCTTTGAAGACGGCATACATAGTACACAAAATTTCCCTATTTGAAGTTAATGGGTATTCGAGGATTATTTTAAAATGTTGACCACAGGTCTGGTCTATTCAAAACGGCTTCATGGACTTGTTGATTTAATTGTTCTTTTTTTAACGTTAGGCCTCTCTTTCTAGATCATGAAGATCCCTCCTAACATTCCTGGATTGGTGAGGGGGTCCTATCCACCATACGATTATTAGGATGGACCTCAATGTACGGCAACGAAAGCATGCCATTGTGTTGCTGTATTAGAAAAATCTGTGTCTGCTCATGTAGATGGTCCACGGGACGGCATTCTGACAAGTTTGAATATTTTTACATCGCGTTGCACTTATATTTGCGGACGATACTGGTGCCGCATACCGACCTATCGCGTTTCACGTGATCAAATAGGTTTCCTTATATGGTGCCGCTTGCGTAGGGACTTGAAGACATTGTTCCTACATCTCAGCTTGTCGCAGATAACTATGGCATGCGCGAACGACTCCCTCATGTCGGATGAAGAGATGGACGTTACTGTGATTCCATCTCGGACATCCCAGGAAGCGCCTTCCTCGGCCCAAGGAGGGACCTCGAACCTTACCACAGCAGGTCCAACTCCTCTACGGGATGTTACATCGGTCGGTTCCGATAAGCCTTTTCTTCCGAGGCAGGACGCCATGGAGGAAGAAGCCGTGATGGAGGAAGCGACCCCCTCTAACACGACCTCTACCAACAAGAGCGAGAAGGCCAAGGAGAAGAAGGATCGGCATGAATATAAAAGAGCCGCTAAGTACTGCAACAAATTTGTTGGCAAAGAAGCCACTGACATAAGTCAGGACGAATTTCGATTAATCGGAGTGAGGCTTCGAGTTATGAGGAGACTTGAGCGTAGGTACCCTCATATGGAGAAGATCCACGTTCCGGTTAATCAAATTCCAACTCCTGGAACGGCTGACCCCTCCAGCCCAACGGCTGTCAAGGGTGCAGTCGTTCCGGGTAACCTACCCAAACCGGGAGTATCAGGCTGTTCGGACTCCTTGCAGACACCGATGGTGTCAGCGGCGGAGACGGGCAGAAGGATGCCCTCGACCCTGGAAACAGCAAGACGGCTGATGTCCTCAAAGGCACCAACCGTCTTGCCGTCGGAACAGAAAAAGGGACAGTCAGGGACAACGCAGATGCTCAAGGCGACTCCGAATGCATCTGCCTCGTCGGTGACTGCCACCTCTTCTGTCGGGGTAAATAGAAGCAGCGACCTCTTGAGAACCTCGACGATGCAGAGGCCTGGTAAACAGGCAACTGAGGCGTCGAAGGATCCCAAGAAGCCCTGCTCCTTAAGTGATGGAGGAGTGAGGATCGCCGGTGGCGCAACTGGTAGAAGGGCTGGAGTGACGGACGGCCCTTCAACGTTCCTAATGGCATTTGTAACATCATCCATTGTAAATTGTTATGGTTCCTTCTCGACGGGACGAGATCTAACGCCACGTTATACTCTTCTCTTCGGCTTGCCACTTTAGGGGTTCTTGATAAATTGTTGATTAAAATAACTTGCACATCTCTTCGGATCAATAAGCGTAACGTCGCCTAACGCGATTGAGGTTCTACTTCCTGATTTCCACGGTTCGAAAGTGACTTCACCGTTGCCCACAATACTCTTATTACGATTACAATGTTGCAACTCTTCAGATGTTCCGCTTATGCTCACAGACCAACCTACTAACTTCCAGTGTCAGCTCCCTAACTTTGGAGTCACTACGGTTGGCTTAGCGGCTGCAGCAGTGATGATGTTTCGAAACTTTTCTTTCCGCTACCGGAACATCAGAAGGATTAGGCAGATCTCTGAAGCGATGATTGGTGAACCCTCTGAAACTCAGCCAATTAGCTTTCCCATGATTGATAAAAGTGCGACGTTCAGAGGTGATGACATCGAGCGGTCTGCTGATGGAGAAAATTATGGGGAGATGGTCTGACCCAAGAGAAACGAAACGACGAGCTGGTAGGTGACGCTTTTTGTCAGACCAAGTAACACTATAGTTATGTCTGGCGAACTTTGGCACTATCCGATATTTCTGTTAGGGACGTCCTCATTGACCATGCAAAACCGTAGCCATTAATTTGCTCAGCAAATTACAACTCATGATGAGCATTAAAGTTCTCTAAGATAAGTTAAGTATGGCCTCTCAAAAGCGGGCTAATGACGGGCCTATAACCAAGTACAGCTACTTATCGGCAGGATGTATACATTAAGGAATTCTACATCGGCAGTTCCACGCCTGACTGCTACCTCCATACATTCCCGGGGTTATTTTGGACGCAAATTCCTCGTGTGTTTTCTTACTCTCTCCTTTAATTTGAAACGGCGGAAAGACGAAATTCGCGTAAAATTTTGGTTCAGAATAAGGCTGTCCATGTATGGGTCATTAGATCTGGGCTCAAGCGAGATGACCCCACTTCTGGTGTCATCCTTCCTCAGTACATTGTAACCATCGCAAAGCTGTAAGCTGCATACATTAAGGAATTCTACATCGGCAGTTCCACGCTTGACTGCTACCTCCATACATTCCCGGGGTTATTTTGGACTAAATTCCTCGTGAGCTTTCTTACCATTCTTTAATTTGAAACGGTGGAAAAACGAAATTCACGTGAAACTTTGGTTCAGAATAGGTTCATTAGATCTGGGCTCAAGCGCCACTTCTGGTGTCATCCTTTCTCAGTACATGGTAACCATAACAACGTGGAAACGTAGTTTAGCTTATTGAGCTTGGATTCTTACACCGCCGCGACCCTGATATTCATTCGACTCATAAAGTCCACTATTTCCTGAGGAAATTTTCCTCGATCTTACTCTTAGTTCATTGCAATTATATAGCATTTATAGGTATTGGAACGGCCACGACTGGTGTCAAATGATGCATGTGCGGTTGCTGTGGGAGAGTCTCTTACTTGTATGACAGTAACCCACTGGGGACTAGCAGCATGCAGCAAAATCCCTGAGAAGCACACACTCTCGACATCTATTGGTCCTGGGTTTACATTTCGGCGTATGGTTTCCGTTGCGGCACGGGACAATACAGACAAACGCTACAAATAGAAACATATATACTAGGGTGGGGCGATTTGTATGGAAGGAAAAAAACCTTAATGGGCCCTTCGCGTTTCTGATTCCTGGGATTGAACTGAGCAAAAAAGTCCACTGGACCATAGGTCTACCACGAAAATCGAGCCTCCCGATTTTGACTTTAATTTTTTTATCCACGTTTTTTGGACATACTTTTACCGTGGCACAGTGCAATTTATCGACATTTTCCGAAAAGTTTGAACCTTCTCAGGGCCAAAACTGCCTGAAGGAGCGTACTAATGCTTTTGCGATGTATTAGAGAGTTCTTAATCACTGCCTTGGCTAAAATTTTTATCTTTGTATTGGATCGAAAATATCAATGGTTTGGCCGTTATATGCTAAAATGTCCAAAAAACGTGGATAAAAAACTGAAAGTCAAAATCGGGAGGCTCGATTTTCGCGTTAGAACTATGGTCTAGTGGACTTTTTTGCTCAGTTCAATCCCAGGAATCAGAAACGCGAAGGGCTCATTAAGGTTTTCAAATCGCCCCGGCCTAATATATACACTGAGTGACGTTGACCCTGATTCATTTTCTGCACCGTTCTAATTAGCACATTATTTTTGCTACAAATTCCAATTCTGCGACCTATTGTTTATGTTCGAGTCGGTAAACTGCAGTTGGTGTTTAGCTTATTCTTTGCACCGCTTTATCCAAAGCATTTTCCTATTCATAAAGTACACCGTTTTGTTGATCCTAGAACCTGCCGCCATGATTGATTAGCTTTTTCTTTACATTCTTCTCCTTAATTGACTATTCCATTACCTGGTTATAAGCGATCTTAAAACAATTTATAAATATGTTGAAATAGGACCCTCGTTTGTTCGTTATTTATATTGCATGGTTTTCAACAGAGAGTTACTTCAGTGGTTTCCTGAGGCCTTCTGAATGGTTTATAGTTTTCCGTCTAGTTTCAACCGCTACTCCTGGAATTCAGAGGCTGTTTGCAGCCGCTTTAATTAAAGACACACGCAGCTACCGGTTGGTCCGCAAGACGTATTTGATTTCCGTCTTACCACCCATATCTGGGAAGGATTCCCCTATCCTTCAGCTAGGGACGAGTCCAATTGGTGTTAGAGGTTTCTTTACAATAAGCTGTTACAAAAAGTTTTACTAGCCACCCTGACAACATGGAAATATTTCTTTTCGTCTAAATGTTTAATTACTTTTTTTAGAACTGTTAATTAAAATTTCTCTATATTATCTTTCTTTTCCATCTATTATTATATTGACCACAACAATATAGACATATCGTCATCGCCATCATCATCATCTATCTAGCTTTGGTAAACAATTAAAATATGTATACAAAACAATACAATAATCATAAAGTTCAACGAACCTGTGTCAATTCTTGCTCACGGCACTGCAGTACACGATAAACACGCTTTTTATCTGTTTGAGGTCTCTGCAAAAAAAAAGGAAAGGAAAGGCAGCACGTAAAAGACAAAACACATATAAACAAATCATTTGTTTGAGCGGGAAAAGTTGATAACTTACTTGATCTCTATGATGAATACATTCTTTGAGCAATGCTATCAGTTGTGTCACATTATAAAATTCAGCCTCTTCCAGTACTCCCTCCTCTGATACGCCATCCAGGACCAATTTGCCATGACGTAAATAATTAAGAACCGGTGCAAAGTATTTGGGATCTCTGTCTATTAAATAGGCACCAGTTTCGTCCTTGAAAAAAAAAGAAATAGAAAAGGCACAAAATGAAAATAAAGGCACACACACACACAAATGTATGATTGACATAGAACTTTTGTATAGTTGTCACGTTATTATACCACCTCCCTCCATCCCTTAACGCCAATTTAAAAGCTTCATAATAAAAACTAGAACAAATGACGACAACAACAACAAAAACACGAATAACAGCAACCTTCACCCCCAAAACATCATCATAATGTGTTTGGGTTGTAATGTTTGGTGTTCATTCAATTCACATGCCAGCATAAACTTTTAAGTAAACCTAAACCACCTGCACCTACATTTTTTGCCAGCACCATCATCACCGTTTCAAAAAAGGTTCCCTAGTATATGAATGAATGAATTTAAGAATCATACTAAAAACATTTGCTGCAATGTTCTTTTGTGTGTTTGAACTAATTTCTATTAGAGAAAGACGACCATTTTTGTAAAACAGGTCATGTGTAGGTATTTGTTATTACCACATCTGGCCAGGGTAACAACAACAAAACTATTAAATCAATAGTGCATATAGCTGCAATTCATATGTACAAAGTGTAAATATATAGAAGATTTGGAAAAACCTACTGCAATATTTTGGGAAATGGCAAATATTTTGTAAATGAGCCAAGATACACACATTCCGTCATTTCATCTACTTTTGCATATTACACAAATATTGAATTATTGAAATGCAATAAGAGATTTGAATGCTCAAATCAATTGCCATATTAAATGTCACTCTTAACAATTTCTTGTAAAGGAAAACAGTACCTCTTGGTAGTAATAGGGGGAAGGCTGAGATAATATATATCTGTTGTTGTAACAGATGACTGATACGTTCTTTCTTGTTACTCTTAGAGAGGATTGGCCAGATTGGTGCTAAATCTGGTTCCGGTTCCATGCCCAGTTGTAGGAATGTCCTATAGGAATCTAGGATGGCTGCACTCACCATCATTAGCGTAGTTGAGCCAAAACTACTCTGGTTTGTTGTGGCAGCTGACACTCCTCAACAGCAATAGTTAGTGGTCGGAATTCAGCTACGATCGACCACTACAGTCAACTCACTGCTCAACTCTGCAGTCAATGAGTTTTAGTGGCGGATGTTTGCAAATTGCTCGCGCGGTAAAAGTTGGTATGATCAATCAATAGAAGTTCATCCTTTCATAATCGACATCAGGGAAGGTACCCGAGGCCAAGATCGTACAATCGTTCTCATACGTAACTATCTCAATGTCGTCTGGAGATAACACCCCACCTGTTTCATTCTACGGGCTTCTACAGCAATAGATGGGTAGTAAGAGGTCGGAATTCAGCTACGATCGACCACTACAGTCAACTCACTGCTAACTTCTGCAGTCAATGAGTTTTAGTAGCGGATATTTGCATATACCTCGCGCGGAAAAAATTGGTATAATCAATCAATAGAGGTTCATCCTTTCACAATCGACATCAGGGAAGGTACCCGAGGCCAAGATCGTACAATCGTACTCATACGTAACTATCTCAATGTCGTCTGGAGATAACACCCCACCTTAGGGAACACCCTGTTAAATCCTACGGGCTTCTACAGTAATAGATGGGTAGTAAGTGGTCGGAATTGGCAGATATTTGCATATTTCTCGCGCGGAAAAAGTTGGTTTGATCAATCAATATATGTAGATGGAAGGTACCCGAGGCCAAGATCGTACAATCGTACTCATACGTAACTATCTCAATGTCGTCTGGAGGGGGCTTCTACTTCTTGATCCTGAATTGATAATCCAACGTTTCAAGCTTGGCCATAAGCTTGTCTGATCAATGTCCTCGAACAGCTCAGAGGTGGTTCTGATTACCGTAGAATCGCAGCCTGGAAGTATTAGCGGCTGTACCATGAATTTATTTAGGATGAACATCACATCAAGTAGCACATTGAGAGCCGTAAGTAGATTAATCTACATTACATCTGTGATTAGCACGGATTCCGCTCTTTTTACGTGGTTCAATTTACGAAGATACGATGGTCGTGACAATCCAATGGATGACCTGTGATGTTAACACCCAGCCCTTGCCAATGGAATTCTTAATGGAATATAAAGCGCCTCGTTTCTCGACATCCCTTTTCCACGTTAATACGTGGTCGAGAATGATTCTGTGTTCAAAGGTGAATCCTTTGTGTTCAAAGGTGATTGATTTGACTTTTCTCTTGTTCGTCTTTGATGGGTTCAACCCAAAACCATTGTTGTGTGCCCGTGCCCGTCTCGATAGTTTGACTAGAGCGTTTTTGGTTGCACCAATTTGCCTTGGGCAACAGGCTTTTACTTAGTAAACATTTGTAGATTCTTGCAGCTTCTGGAACAGACAAATTATTTATAAGCATTACATTTTCCTTGGACTCTACAGATGCAGTCGTAGCATCTGGCTCATTTTGCCTTGGACGTTATTTTTATCGACAGATGTCGATATATTATCTGTCGAAGGCAGAGATTCTGCCGGTCCTTCTTTAAAATTTACTTCACTATCGTCCATGCTACTGTGGTTTTCCTTGTTGGACTTGGTCGGAATCATCCCAAGGGAGTTGCCAATCTTCTACTGGGCGCGTCTTCCCGGGTGGCGGATGGGAAGGGGGTCTCTGAGTTATGTGGGGTCAGCACTGCCCGAGGGAAACCGAAGGCGATTCTGTCTTCACATATCTCAAAGACCCAGGGGGTTTTTCTTTTAAACCCCCCGTGGACCAAAATTGGATCGAGGTAGTTCCCTTAAATAAATCAACTAAGATGGGTAAAAAACATAAAAGGCGTAAAGTTACGGTGCAGGGAGTTAATAACCCAGTACCGGCGGTAAGCGTTGGTGAGATCACAAGCCACGTGCCGTCGAGATCAAGCGATTGTGAACCGGCTGTCTTAGGTGTGGATGTCTTGGTACCTACAGCTGTAACTGCTACAAGTGCAGAAAATTCAATCCGGCAATTCCAAAGGACAACGCTTTAGCCATAACTGGTGTAAATCAGTCCACGGCTGACAGGACCGTAGTTTTGGGCGGGGACTACCTACACGGAAATCTCAAAGTTATTGGAGACAGTCTTCAGAGACAGAGTAGGGAACTCCTTGACCAAGTGGAGAGACTTGTTCCGACCATGCCACCAGAGGACATGCTAAATAATCTCACCTTCACTGACGTCGAACTGGACATTACGGTGATACCAGCTGAGTCAACTAGGTGGTCTGATGATGACATGTCCACTGAAGGTGATGTTGTCGAAGAGGTTGTGGACCTAGGTTCCCGCCGATACTAAGCTTCGGAGGCAGATTGCTACTGAGTCAATGGATGTTGATGGATAATCTAAAGAGGATCCATCGACAGCCATTGACTCTAAGTCGATGACCAACGATGAGGAATCAACGGAAACTCCAACAAAAGCCACTGACACTAAGTCTCCGGCCTGCGTTGAGGAATCCAAGGAGACTTCATCGACGGACACCAACTTAATTGCAATATCCGCGAAAGAGGCTGCACTATAAACGTGCGATTTCGATCTGCGCAAGTTCGTAGGAAGGGACGCAAACTCGCATTCAAGAGGGAGATTACTTTCATCAAGAGTAAGCTCAAGTACGTTAGGAAGTTCGAAAGAACTTGTCCCAACGCACCCAGATGTGAACTCTTGGTGGACAAAATCTTTCTCCCAGACCCTGTCGCTGCTTCAGCCAAAGACTCGAAAGAGACGGCGGGGACAAGCAAAAAAGTGGAGGTGAAGCCTGCTGCTTCTGGCAGTAAGGTGGATCCTTAAGCTGTTCCAAAGCCGAACCCGGATCAGAAAGGACTGGAAAAGGATAAGGGGCATAATCCGACACCAAAAGACTCTCGTAAGGGTAGTCAACTTGGGAAGGTGACTGTTCAAATCCGGTCCTACCCCAACTGACGAGGGTAAAGCGGAAGAACAAAAGGTTTCTTAGACCCGCGCAAGTAAGTGGTTTCGTAAGACACCGATCGGACTCGGCTAAAAAATTTGAGCTAATATACATATATAACCGGATTTAATAAACACACTGGGTTTCAAATGTCGATTCCATGGCGTAAACGTCAAATAAATCCTCATGAAGAAGGATAAACTGGCAAGAAGCTATAATATAAACAGATACGGAGGGCACGGAGAGTAAGTCCATATTTACATTAGGCAATTTCCCTTGCAGAAATTGTCAATTTGTTGGTGAGAGAGGGTGCTGAGAGGCAAAAGGTAACCATATGTCTCACCTCTCTCTCCTTCAAACTGACAATTGCCGCACGGAAAATTGCCTAATGTAAATGTGGACTAAGTACAAATTCAAATTTCTATCATGTGGCCTGTTCCCGTACTTTATAAAGTGGTAAAAGCCGTAAAAGTTGTAAAAGTCGTAAACGATTTTCATATAAATTTTGTGTACGGGAACGAAAAATGTGTAAAAGTGGTAAAAATTGTAAAAACTTTTTAGTTCTGGAACAGAGCTATAGTATTCTTTGACTTTTATTAGTTTAGATTTGTGTCAAAAGTTTCTTGTGTTCTGTTCCATTTTATTATGAGCGATAAAAATTCAAAATTATTACCTAAAATTTTGGAAATTCTATCAAGAAGATCAAATTCAAGTGAGTAGACAATTATTTGGTGGTTTCTTTGTAAATATAACAACTCTTCTTTATATTTAAGCTGAGACTATTGGAAATATGGGCCTGGAATTGCAAAATTCCCAGGAAACAGATAAGAACCTTAAAAATTCTTCGTCTTCTTTTGTAATGGAAAATATACAAAAATATCTGAAGAAAGCCTTAGATGTGGGTCATCGAATGGGATTATTAACTGTGGATGTTGATGGACGAATTCGAATGCCTTTTAGTTTTCATAGAAAAGATAAATATAAAATTGCACCAGCATTGAGATCACAAGGCAATAGAAATCGAAGAAAAAATCCACAACCAAAAAGGGTAAATTGCAAGTTTTTTGGTTTTGCTAAAATTAATTATTATTTTTATTATGTATATAGTTGGCAAGAAATTCGGCTAATAGAGATTTTATTATGATAATGCCAAAACGATTTGTTGGAAACATATATGAAACCATGGGTAGTATTACCTCGTATGATCGTCCCATGTATAGAAAACGTAGAGATTTTAGAAGAAATCGTCGTCGTCGTTTGTCTGGAAGATGTTATTAAATATGTTATTGTTTTTGGTAAATTCATAATGGTCCATTGTTATTTTGGTTCACAGAATATACCAATAAATATGTATGTATATCAATACAAAAGTAATTTTATATTTATTATGAGAAAATTTTAAATATTAGATCAGTCATTAATCTTCACACAATACTGAATACGGTAAAACGTACATAATTGCGGATGTGTGTTGTGTTTTGAAATAGAGAATACAACATATTAATATGTATTTAATTCTAATTTTTAATACGATTCTTTTTCACATTCATATCATTTATACTGAACAATTCAAAAATAGGTTTTCTATTTCTATTTAAAACAGCCAGAGAGCCAGCCATTCAAAAGTTGTTTTATTTCTCAACGAAACGATGAAAATGTGCCTTTTGATTAAAGTACCCGCTTTATTTGTATTCATTCAAATATCCATTCATCCATAAATGTCAATTGGAATGAATGAATGCCATCACTGTGATTTTTCACAATAGAATTTCGAAAATGGACAGATGAATATGATGTGAATATTAAAAAACCAAAGCCAATAATATTTGATTGAGAAAAAAAACATTTAAATCTTTCGAGAAAGGGATGAAAATATTTATAATATAGATGACTAGAAGGGCAGGATTTGATCTTATTTACTAAGTGGTAGTTACAGAAGGCTTGTTACATTAAGCTAGCTAAAGAGATTACATATGTACATGTATATTATTTAGAATGCCCTTTGAAATGTCGACCCTCCAATTTTTTTCCATTTATTTTAAATATTAACATCATTAGAAATTTATCGGCTTGAAATATTTTTTAAAGTGTTTTATTTAACTTGCTTTGGTGTCCGTTTAGTTAAAATCTGGTAACTAATTTTTAACACAGTTGCAGTTGACCAATCGATCTGAAGCTTTGCACACTTATCAGATTTAGATGACAATACATTAATGTGGAATCAAAACCAATATTGGTCAGTTTTTAAAGTGTTTTTACGGTGTTTTATTTAAATTGCATTTCAAATCTGGTAACTCAATTTTGAAACAGTTGCAGTGGATGACAATACCTGAATATGAAACCAAATCCAATATGGGTTCATTTTTTCCTATAGCCCCCATATAGCGGTATCACCGGATTTAGTTCAAATCTAGTAACTCATTTTTAACACAGTTGCAATTGACCAATCGAACTGAAACTTTGCACACCTTTCAGATTTGGATGACAATACATGAGTATGGGCCCATCTTTTCCTACAGCCCCTATAAGCGGTACCACCCGATTTCAGGTAGTTTGAGAATTTTTTCTTCATTTTTGCCCGAATTAGCTGTCATTTGACATTTTCAATGATACAGACATTTCCCCACCAAAAATTGTGAACATATGTCCAGGTTTTGGTATAGCCCCCTTATAGCGGTACCACCCGATTTCAAGTATTATGAGGATTTTATCTTAATTTTTAGGCCGAATTGACTGTAACTTGGCAATAAGGTCCCCCATTGGTACAGAATCTTTCTCACTAAAATGATGGACATATGTACGGCCCGATTTCAAGTGTTTTAAGGATTTTATCTTCATTTTTAAAACTGAATTGGCTGTAACTTGGCATTTGGAGTCCCCAATGGTACAGTAACTTCTCCACCACAAATTGTTGACATAGGTCTAGGTTTTGGAATAGCCTTTACATAACGGTACTACACGATTTCAGGCATTTTAAAGTTTTTATCTAAATTTTCGGCCTAAATTGACTATAATTTTGTTCTCAGTGGTCAAAAAAAAAATTTGTTTACTAAAAAGTTAAAAATAAAAAATAAAAAATTAAGTTTCAGTGTTTTAATTTTTTTAAATTATTTTTTATTTACAGTATATTTTTCATGAAGATAACAAGTTTAGGTGGCCGAGTTCTCCTCTTTTTTAACGCTGCACTTTTCTCGAACATATGTTCGTTGTTATACCCTTAACCTTTAGGCTAACAATACGATTAAAAACAAAATAGCCCCTCGTAATGTTTTGTCCAACATAAATCAAGTTCAAACATAGGCAATATCGTTGCACTGCTTCGGGTACCTCCTCCACGAAAGTTCAATCCCACTGCGGCGTGTTCTTCGATATAGTGGATTTTATGTATCGGAAGAATATCATTGTCGCGTCGGTACAGGAAACCAAGATCAAAAACAACTGCAGCTTACAGCGTTGTGATGATTACAGCGTATTGAGGAAGGATGTATACCTTGAACAACTCTACCACATCTGACTGCTACCGTCATCATACGATCCATGTACGGGTCATTAGAGCCAGGTTCAAGCGAGATACGTCTGTATTGACCAGACTGGTGCAATAATAAAGCTAATCCCCCACCTCCACTTCCACTTGTTTATACGAAAAGCTGGCAGAAAATCTGAAATTTTTTACCACAGGTAGATCTTCTCGTCCTGATTACAAAAATATAAAGTCTATACTTCCCGAGATATGGGCCTCTGAATTTCCGGAAATTCCCTTGTTTACTTGAAAAAAATACAATTTAAAAGAAAATTTTGTTCCCGTGCCCGATATTTGCTCCTGTCCATAGCAGAAAGTCTTAAATCTCGGCCAAAGGTCGGCTACTTGGAAGAAAATTACTTACTTACTTAGCTGGCCTTTTACAGAACATTTGTTCCATAAGCCGAACTAAGAAAAAATCACCAATCCTGTCTGTTTGCTGCTGTATTTTCCCAATCTGGGATATGTAGCTTTCTGATATCTCGTTTCACTTGTTCGCTCCAACGAAGCTTTGGCCTTCCAAGTCTGCGAGAACCTCCATGCGGCCCGTATTTATATGCCTTTTTAGCGGGTTCATCATCACTCATTCTTATAACTTGGCCTAGCCATCGCAATCGTTGTATTTCGATTCGTTCAACTACATTGATGTCATTGTATAGTTGATACAGCTCGTTGTTCATACGACGCCAATATTCGCCGTCAACACAGATTGCCCCGTAGATCTTTCGAAGAATTTTTCTCTCGAACACACCAAGCACTGCCTTATCTGCTTGAGAAAGTACCCATGCTTCGGAACCATACACTAGCACGGGTAGTATCAGTGTTTTGTAAAGTGTTAATTTTGTTTGACGAGAGGTGGCTTTATTCCTAAACTGCTTACTCAGCCCAAAGTAGCATCTGTTAGCCAACACTATTCTTCTTCGTATTTCACAACTGATGTTATTTGTTGTGTTTATGGCGGTGCCGAGGTAGACGAAGTCCTTTACTACCTCAAAATTGTAGGTACCAACATTCACAAATGGTGCGGGGTTTGTGGTAATATTACGCGTCGATACCATCAACTTGGTTTTTTCGCCGTTTACTGCCAGACCAACTTTAGCAGATTCTCTTTCGACTTTTGTAAAGGTGTCAGTTACGTCCTTTACCGATCGACCCATGATGTCAATGTCGTCGGCATAAGCCAGTAACATATGGCTGTTCGTGTATATCGTTCCATTTCTTTTGACCTTCGCGTCTCGTATGACCTTTTCCAACAGAATGTTGAATAGATCACACGACAGGCCGTCTCCTTGTCTGAAACCTCTTTTGGTAATAAACTCTTCGGAGAGGTCCTTTCCTATTTTAACTGACGATCGAGTATCAGTTAATGTCATTCTACAAAGCCGAATGAGCTTTGCAGGAATACCAAAATCAGACATGGCTTGGAACACCTTTGAACGTATAGGGCTGTCTAATGCTGCTTTATAATCGACGAAAAGATGGAAGGTGTCGATCTGCATTTCTTGGGTCTTTTCCAGGATCTTTCTTAAGGTAAATATCTGGTCAATGGTGGATTTGCCATTTCTAAAGCCGCACTGATAGGGTCCAATAATTTTAAATTCCAATAATTTAGTCTCTCACACAATATGCCAAATAATATCTTATATGCAATAGGGAGCAGACTTATGCCCCTGTAATTGGAGCACACAGTCTTATCACCCTTCTTGTGGACTGGACATAGGATGCTCACTTTCCAATCGTCGGGTACGCGTTCTTCGTACCAGATGGTGCTAACTAGCTGATGCATACACCTTATCAGAGTGTCTCCTCCGGTTTTGAATAGCTCGGCTGGTAGGCCATCTGCTCCTGCCGCCTTATTATTCTTCAGCCAGTTTATTGCTGTCCTTACCTCATCTTGGCTGGGCGGTATACATTCAATACCATCTTCTGGGATTGGATCTGTGGTATCTTCGCCGTCTTCACTGCTATCGCATACCAAGAGTTTGGAAAAATGTTCTTTCCATATCCTGAGCACACCATCTGTATCAGTTACAAAATTACCTTGTTGGTCTGGTCTGGTCTGTACCAAAGCCATCAGTTTGATGCTTCACTCTTTGGTAGAATTTTCGGACTTCGTTCTGTCTCCTGTACATCTCTATTTGTTCACACTCCCTCTTTTCCATCTCTCTTTCTTTTCCTGCGGAAAATACGTTTCTCCTATCTCCTTTTCTCCCGATACCTCTCTCGTGCGTTACGCGTTGCTACTGATTGTAAAGTAGCCCTATATGCCGCATTTTTCTCTTCGGTAGCAGCACGACACTCCTGGTCATACCATGGATTCTTTGGTGGAGGTCTCTGGTATCCAAGTACTGATCTTGCGGCTGTTTGCATGGAGTGGACAATATTTTGCCATTGTGCTGATATGTTATCGGGACGAGAAGCGCTTTCATTAAGCAATTGGGTCAGTTGAGTGGAATATGCTGTGGCTATCTGTTGTGTTTGCAGCTTAGCGATGTCCAACTTTCGTGTTTTGTCTGTCCGTGCTTTATTTGCAACGTTTAGACGGGTACGTACCTTTGCTGCAACGAGGTAATGGTCCGAATCTATGTTTGCTCCTCAGAACGATCGTACATCCAACACGCTCGATGAATGTCCTCCATCTATCACAACGTGATCAATTTGATTTATTGTTCTTTGGTCTAGAGACAGCCAAGTGCCCTTATGAATATCGAGATACTTAAATCTGGTACTGCTAACTACCATGTTTTTTGCCGCTGCGAAGTCTATCAGCCTCATACCATTGTCAGATGTTTCACTGTGGAGACTGAATTTCCCGACTGTTGGGCCAAAGATATTTTCCTTTCCAATTTTGGCATTAAAATCACCTAGAACAATTTTAATGTCATGGGCAGGGCAACGGTCATATGTTTCTTCTAAGCGCTCATAAAATATATCTTTGGTCTGTTCGTCCTTGTCTTCAGTGGGAGCATGAGCGCAAATAAAGCTGATTTTGAAGAACTTTGCTTTTATTCGAATTGTAGCAAGTCTTTCATTCACTGGGGTGAAGCTGGATACCAGACGTTTTAACCTCTGACCAAGTACAAAACCGCAACCAAACTCATGCTTTGTGTCATGGCAGCTATAATACAGTGCGTCACCTTTAGGTGTTGTTGTGACATCTTTCCCAGTCCATCGTATTTCCTGTATGGCAGTAATGTCGGCCTTGTACTTTTCAAGTACATCTGCCAGCGCGTAAACTGCACCTTCTCTATAAAGAGTGCGAACATTCCAGGTACAGATTCACAGATCATGGCCCTTAAAACGTTTGCGGGGTTCGTCAACTTTAGAGGGGTTTGTTTTTCTTTTCTTTCGTTTTTTCATAGTAGGCTGCTGTTTTCTAGGGGGGGTTACTAGCCCGACACCCAAACCCAAGTTTTTAACGTTCTTATGGGTGAACGCGCGGCACATGTTGGCTCACTAACTTTGGCATTCGGTCCCCGGAAACGACCAGAGGGGTATAGTGCAGGCTGAGCAAATTGAACGATCTTTTTACAATGAGGATGCCCCTATCAGAATTAGGAGAGATTGTCATTTCACCATTGTCACCTGGAGCTCAATTCTGTTTCTATGAAAATGTGAAATGAAAAATATTATAAAGGAAACAAATGTCAAATGAAAAAATTATAAAGAAAATATTTTTCATTTCAAATTTTCATAGAACAAGAATACAGCCCCTGTAGGCCTATTCTGTAACTTTTTAACAACTTTACACATTGTTTATTTTACAACAAGGGTGCGAAAAGAACAGTGCTACGTCGATTTTGATCTCTTCGACAATTTACAACGAATGATGTTGCAAAAGCGATTAGGAACGTTAACCTAAGCGTTTGGACCCAGACGAAATCACTGTGGTGGTTTCGAACAGCGCCAGCCTACCCAGCATCAAACCTATGCTACTACAACAACAACCATATGCTGGTGCAACAACAACCACGTGGAATGCGGAGGTGAGCACAGAGCTGAATGTAATGGTCGATTTTAGCAGTGGTTGGAATTCTGCTATGTTCCCCAAGATTTTAGGCATCAGATTCGACAGCTAGACTTTTTTAAATGTATAATGTAGTGATGATCACACCAAGTTTCACCAGTGGAAACAAATTTCTAAAACCATGCCTCTTATTTTGCTTTAGCATAAACATTCTCTGATTAAAGAATCTTATGGTATGGGTTTTTTTGTGCACGAGAGCATTGGCGGAATTTCGGGATATAATAATTAAACAAATTAAAAGCCTTCATTTATTTTTATTGGCTGGTTTGTTATTGTTGAGCTTAATGCTGATTGTTGATGGTAGTAAACAAAAAGAGCACCACAAATAAAATGATTCATTTTGACTAGTGGCAAAAAAGCTAAAAAAAACAATTACAATTACTTATTTGTTTTACCCTGATATTATTTTTGTCATGGTATTATGGTATGCGAGGTTGTTCTTTGTACATATAAACAACAGCGAGACGAGTGACAGACCGACAGACAGAAACATTTATTAGTCAGGAGGGAGAAAGACCAAATAAAGGCGATTGATTAGATTACAATTGACAGTTAACTTGGCAGTAAATTAGCCATTAAACATTGTTATCGTCGTTATTATTATTATTATCATCATCATTACACAGTTGTCTAGGTGGAAGAGCAATAGGATGTGATTAAGCGAATAAGGATTGCAATACTTATCAACATAATTACATTATAAATACTGCTGATGATATCCAAGGTTAGTTGATAAGATAAGAATGAAAAGGCTGGTTGCTAGTGGGGGGTGGTGTGTGTAATGGCGAGAGAAACCCACAAAAAAATTGGCAACTTGCATACTTAAATTTCAATGTTTTTTTCTTCTTGTCGTTGTGTTACAACTTACCTTATCTGATATTAAATCACAGTCCTCTTGTATTAATCGTGACAAGAATGAATTAGGATCTCGGGATAATGTGGTTTTTGTTGTGAGAAAATATTGACCACCCACATTTAATTTTACCCACTGGTCTGTGCCCTGTTTTTTCAGAACATTAGGACTTTTACGTGTATTAATATTAACCGTGGTCATGATTATCACACACTATTTAATGTTAATTAGTTTATTCTCACACTTTGCGAACACAATGCTATAACTCTGTTGATAATATGAAATTAGTAAAAAGTTTCAATTTGTATTAAGAAAAGAAGAACTTTGTTTTTATTGCTTTTTCTTGTTTTGCAAAACGAAAAAAATTGCTGCTTGCCGACCCCCGAAAGAAACACACACTGTACACACTGTCACCACCAACACACAACAGAACACAACAATTACTTTTTTCACTATTATCTTCTGTTTGTATTTATATTTCTATTAATGTGCAATAGACTTTTTGGCAAGTCTGCAACAATTAAATTGTTATTTCCTTTTTCGTTTTTAATGCACTTTTTTCTAATAACAAAAATTATTTTTTTAGAAATGCTTCTAAAATGCTATTTTTCTCTTTAGTGGTTTGCTGCTTCTTCTTTTGTGTATTTACAACATTCACAGGGAATGGTGGACGCACAGATAAATTTATCTCATTCAATTGTCATCGTTATACACTGTAAAAAATGAGTCAAAGACAGGTGAAAATATTTTTGATCATCCAAATAGAAATAAATAATAAATATTAATATTTATGGGTACTTTACACGATAGGTTTTTACATATGGTTTGTCACTTTTTAAATACAAAATGTATATGCAAAGTGGCAGAACATATGTAAAATGCATATCGTGTAAAGTTCCCATTAATAATATGTCTGTACGATAACTCAAAAGTTTGTAAAAATTTGTACAAACTTTTACAAAATGATGTTCGATAACAAACTTCTTCAGTAAAAGAGAAATGAGAAGTACTTGCAAGTAGTTGCAAGAACTTGCAAATACTTTTTACTTGCGAAGTTATCGAACAGGCCTAATAATAGCTTCTTTCCCGTACTTTTTAATAGTAAAACTCGTAAAAGAGAGAAAAATTGTTGTCACAAAAAAGTTTTTTCAAAAAGTTCGGGAACGGAAAAATGGCCCAAATTTGTCTTGTAAAAAGTTTTTAAAGAGAGCGTCATTCAGCGCCATTTTTGTTTAAAGAGAAGTGAACATTTTACAACTTTTTTGTGTACGGGAACGCTTTTTCGAGTAAAATGTGTAAAAGTCGTAAAAATTGTAAAAACTTTTTAAGTTCTGGAACACAGCTAATATTTAAATTTTAAAATATTTATTATTTATTATTTAAATATGTAATATTTAAATTTTATATATTTTTGAATTATCATACTCTGCAAGGTATTGTAATTCCATTGAAATAAATGAAATTAAATAAATATTATTATCAGTATAATGACTTTATCTTGATTTAGTTGATACATGCATGGCGTAATAAAGGTCCCGGGACATAAGGGCCAAATACATACGGTCCGTTGAGCATTGCGTTACAACAACCACATGAAAACTTCAAGAACAAATTTGGCATCACTTACACATTTGTCATGTGGTTGTTGTTTTCAACGTGCAACGCGACGCACAACGGACCGTATGTGCCGGGGCCAATACGGTCCGTTGAGTGTCGCGTTACAACAACCACATGAAAAATTCGAGAACCAACTTGGCATCACTTACACATTTCTCATGTGGTTGTTGTTATTAACTCGCGACGCGACTCACAACGGACAAGAAATGTGTGTGGGATGATTAATAATGAAAGTCCACCTTCTTCTTTCTGCATCTATATGAAAGGTTTAAGGCCAGAACAGAATCAATCGTCGCTTGCTTTGCTTGCTTCAACAGTGGCAAAATACCCCTCAGTAATGTTGGCGAAGTTTTCTGAGTATTTCAGCCGCTGCACATACGGCGCGTTGAGCGTTGCGTTACATCAACCACATGAAAACTTCAATAACAAACTTGGCATCACTTAAGGCCTGGGTACATAAGCTGCCTTGCTTTCCTGCTTCGTTTCTGACATAACATAAAATAAAAGAATAAAGAAGGCCGAACCAATTTCGAACTAGGTTGCCCTTATCTTCTCTATTCTTTTATTTTTGTTATGTCAGAAATGAGCAGGAAAGCAAGGCAACCAGGCGAGGCAGCTTATGTACCCAGGCCTTTACACATTTTTCATGTGGTTGTTGTTTTCAACGCGTCAGACAACGGACCGCTGTATTTGGCCCAACACTTCTCTACAAGTGGTGTCGTAAGACACACCGTTCGTCCATCTGGGATGTTTGTGGAACAATTATTATATTATTGCAATTATATTTCAACAAATAACAAAAACAGAATAACAAAAGCTTTACATTATAAGCTCTGTTCCTTTATGTTCAAGAATCTTCAAGTTTTACCACTTTTTACTCGAAAAGCGTTCCTTTACTTCGGACACCATACCATTCATATAGGAGCAGTTTACAACTTTTACTATTTTTGCCGGTTTTACCGTTTTCAAAAGTAAAGGAACAGACCACTTGAGAAAACCGCCAGGTTTGTTATGCTAGGTTTACATTTACGAAATCCACTCGATTTCAACTGTCAATTCCATTGCTTAATATCCCGGTTACACTATTGAAGGTTAACCCACTGGGTTTAATAGATCCAGTGGGTTAATCTTTGCTGGTTACACTTAGTTTTTCGAGGATATAAACTGTCAGCTGATGTTTGTTTACGTATACATACAAAATAACTAATAAAGTCGTGTTTTACACTTTTACAATTTCTCGTATGAGATATCGTCCCCTCTTTGCTCATATTGGTATATTTTACACACAGGGATACATTTTTGTATCATGGTATCAAGCGTACTTTTTTGTTAAAAAAGTGTCTAATGTAAAAAATAAATAATTTTATGATTTTCAAATAACTTTAGATTTATTAACTCCATAAAATCTCATGCGACCAATCGTAAACGTGCAAAACACGACTAACTCTGTTGCAAAGACAGTTGCAACTTTTGGTACTTTTTGAGTACAGTTGGATTTTTTTGCACAAATACCGAATACAACTCTGTATTTTTGGTGGATTTGTGCCGGATTTAAAATAAACCCAGTCGTGAGAGGATTTAATTTTTGTATGGCAAATCTGGTCAGATTTGACCAGATTAAGCAATAAATCCTCATGAAGTGGGTTAACCCGGCAAAAAGCTGTAGTGTAACCGTGCTATAACACTATGTTTACATTTACGAAATCCACTCGATTTCAACTGTCAATTCCATAGCTCAAACGTCAAATGAAATCTCATCTGAAATCCATTGGATTTCATTTGACGTTTAACCTATGGATTTGACAGTTGAAATCGAGTGGATTTCGTAAATGTAAACATAGTATTAAACGTCAAATGAAATTCAATGGATTTCAGATGAGATTTCACTTATACACAAAGAAATTGACAGCTGAAATCCACTCTATTTCGTAAATGTACTATTATGCTTGGTTTACATTTACGAAATCCACTCGATTTCAACTGTCAATTCCATTGCTCAAATGTCAAATGAAAACTCATCTGAAATTGATTGGATTTCATTTGACGTTTGAGCAATGGAATTTACATTCGTAAATGTAAACCAAGCATAACACCGTCTACGCTAAACCATGATGGAATTATAAGGTGGCGTGAAATGGCCAGCTGATTGGTTTCAATCTGTCAAATTTTTTGTTATTGTGAATTAATTGTGTGAAAAAGTAAACAAACATTTTGACAGCTTGAAGAATTTTCGGTCAAATCAGAGTTGGATTTGTGCTCTTTACGTGACATGTTAAGTCCCGGTCCACACTAGCGTGAATTTCATTAAAAAATTTCATGAAATTAGGCGTTCTTAAATCGATTTCCTCACTACAGCAATTTTATGATTTTACTCTACTATGGAGGTCGATCTAGAGACGCATAATTTCATGCAATTTTTTCAATGAAATCCCTCTAGTGTGGACCGGGACTAAATAGATCTTGCGCTAAACTATAGCTTTGTTCCTTTACTTTTTTAATGGTAAGGGTGGTAAAAGAGAAAAGTGTCAAAATTGCTCTCTCATGAACATTTTTACCAGAAAAGTAAAGGAACGGAAAAATGGTATATCTGGCAGCAATGTCAAAAAGAAACATTAAAAATCAATTTTCGTCTTTTATTTCACAGTTTTTAATTTAGTTTTCGACTTTTTCTTCTGTTTATCGTCTATTTGTGAAATAATCGTCAAACAAAAGTCGAAAAATCAGTTCTGCCATTTTTTACCTGTAGAAATTTTGCTGGTAGCCTGTGGTAGAAGAGAAAGCCATTTTCGCTCTCTCTCCACTCTCACTCTCTTAAAAATAGCTTCCAGTTTTGCCACTTTTCGGGGTTAAGGAACGCTTTGCAGGTTAAAAATGGTAACAAATGGGAAAAATGGTAACCTGAGGTAAGTAAAGGAACACAGCTTATGTTTTTGTCCGTTTATGCTTATAGCATGTTCCCACGAGCGTTTGAATTACGTTGTTCGGCAATCGAGCGACGTACACGAATTAACCCGTTTTTAGGGAAATTTGAACAAAACGCACATAATTTACACTAAATTGAACAGAACATACAATAATCTTCCTCTATAATGTATGTTTTAGACGTTTCCATACACTTTTCATTTATATTTTCCATGGTAGAACAATCAAGGTAAAGTAAATACTACAACAAATACAACTCAACAACAACCACATGGAAAATTGTTTTTGTTTGTAAGAGCCCTGTTCCTTTACGTGCAAGAATCTTCAAGTTTTACAACTTTTTACTCGAAAATCGTTCCTTTACTTCAGACACCATACAATTCATATGGAAGTAGATTACAACTTTTGCTACTTTTGCCAGTTTTACCATTTTCAAAAGTAAAGGAACATACCAAAGGTTAGTGTCACCGATATAGGTAAACAAACAAAGGAAATGTCTATAAATTACTGAAATTAAAAAAAAATAATATTTTTTCACGTTTAATTAAGTATTTTGAAAAACATCAAAGAAAATTCGTTACATTTTCAATTTGAATGTTTCTATATCATTCCACTAAATGGATTAAAATGTTTGGGGTAGCTGGAAATTCATTGAAAAGGGAGAATCTGGTTCAATCTTTTGTTTTTGAAATCATGTTTATTAGGGCATATTTTTTTTTTGTAAATTTAACAAAATACCACACATATTAACATTTGTTGTACCGCCTCTATAAGCGTTTTTTTAGTATGCGGCACGTCGTTCGGACTTGGATGAGGGTACATGTCCTTGATATGAAGAAGTCTTAATGGGAAATAGTTTTTTTTCGTAATGATATATTGTGTTTTAGGTATCGTTCGGCTACAGGCTTTTTTAAATAAAACTAGTTGTTTATTTCAATTTTGTTTTTATTATCCAATATTTCGATTGGAATCTCCAATCATCTTCAGGGAATTGAAAGAGAGTTTGGTTTAATTGTTTCCAAGAGCTTTCTTCAACTCTATGATATATTTTTTTCCTCAATATGATATATTTTTTCCTCAAAAAATATATATCTCTAACATACATGGAAAATAGAAACAAATATATAAAATGTCGTACGTAATTTGACACTAACATTACATCCCAGTTCAGTCAGCTGGGTATTGCTGTTACCTTATATTGTTCTACCATGCATATTTTCCATTTATTCTGTAAATTTTGGTATTTGTTTCTATTTTCAAAATAGAAAAGAGAGAGGCATGTCAAAACAATGGTTATGTACACAGACTTTCAGTTATTTGTTTCATTTTGTTTCTAATTTTTTACGCGATTTTGAACTAATGGGTATGAAATGTGTGTGGGATTAAGAGGTTTAGTTCATTACATTTCATTCATCCTTTCCTTTTTTTCTGAAAATGTCTGTGTTTTCAATAAAATTTTAATTTACACTTCCGTTATAGCCCGTTACCACGGTACGTCGTTCGTTCTCTATTCGTTGTTCGACCCATAACTACGAATCATGGTACAAATACACAGGTAGCCGCATCGGCAATTGTTGGTAACATAAGGTGTCAAAATTTGACATCAATTCAATGCAGTTGACACATTATGTTACCATCAGCTGGCATGATAATGCTACCTGTATTATTGTACCATGCTACGAATAAACTACTTATTTCCCCACACAAAATTCAATGAACGAACAACGATTTGTCTACCTTGTTCGATTATGTCATGTTCATACCAGCATTTGAATCACGTCGTTCGTTCTCATAATTACGTACACGAATTAACCCGTTCATACGACATGGTACACAATTCATAGCAACATGATTCATATTTTCATAGTTTTTGTTTACTGATTTTAAAGAAAGTTTCAACCAAAATACGGGTAAAATTATTTTATATGAACTGAAAAAATATTTATCCTTCTTTCAGATATCTATTAATATTAAATTCTATTATTTTCATTCATGTTTTCCATTTTTTCTCACAATTTTGGTGTTTTCAGTATATTTTCAAATTTTTCTATTTCAATAATTAACGAGAGAGAGACCTGCCAACATATCTTTTTGGTATACAGACATTCCGGCAGGCATTTGATTTTTGTTTCTAAATTTTTACGCGAATTTGAAACGATGGACAAGAAATGCAACTGCAGTGGAAGAGAAAACAAAATTTGCTATGATTTGAATGTATACTAGTCGTTAAACTGTTTACTTTTCATTCATATTTTGCAGTTTTTCTAAAAAGTTTTGGATTTTTAATACATTTTTAATTTTTTATTTTTCCTGTCATAATTAATTTATTTCGATAAATTCTCTCATTTGTTAGAGATGGGACATATTTTATCGTCGTTCTGAGAGTAATTTAAATTGAACAATGTACAAAAATCGTTGTTCGTTCTCAAAATTTTGTATGGGAAATGAAGTAATTGTATCGTAATTTGGGGTCGAACAACGAATAGAGAGCGAATTACCGCTAGTCTGAACATGGCATTAGAAATACTCTCTGAACGACGAATAATTATGTCCCATCCCTAACAAATGAGAGAATTTATCGAAAAAAATAATTATGACATGTCTAAATTCAAAATTGAAAAATTTGTTGAAAACACAAAAATTTTTAGAAAAAGCGAAAAAGATGAAAGAAAATTAATGAACTAAACATTTTATATAAATGCAGAAGGAAGATGGTTGTGTTTCCTTCTAAATTCCACACACATTTCTTGTCCATTAGTTCAAAATCGCGTAAAAAATCAGAAATAAAAAGGAAACAAATAACTGAAAGTCTGTATACACAAAAATTGTTTTGACATGTCTTTTTAATTTTAAAAATAGAAACATATAAAAATATATTGAAAATACAGAGTTATTCAGAATTTATGGAAAAAATGAATGAAATGTGTGTAGTTAAATATAGAAGATAAATTTGAAGGAAAGTCTGTTGCTTTTTCTGTTCATTTAATGCAGATTTTATGAGTTTTCGTGAAAATAAAAATGAAGGAAAATTTGTTTATGTTTCTGTTAATTACGAATGGTGTCGTGGAAACGGGTTAATTCGTGTACGTCGTTCGACAGGCGAACAACGTAATTGAAACGCTCGTGTGAACATGACATTGCACATGCCAGTAAATTGGTGCCAATTGAGTACATGTATTATACTCGAAAATGCCGAAAAAGTGTTCGACTGGCATGCAGTTTTCTTGTGTGTTTACACATGCCAGTGCAAGTTCAATTCGAAAATTATTTTAAGCCGCATATAACACACAAAATTGCATTATATTTCAGATTAAAAACACAATTCACAACATATTTCACTATTTTTATTTTATTTCGTTTTAAAAAGATTGTTTTCAGTCATAAACATTATGAATCTGGTATTGCCGCCTTTTCAATATTGTATAATCCCAGAGGGGAAATTATTTATCAACCTATATTTGCATGAAGAACATCAAAATTATGTCTTTACTAACCACTAATATATTGCAGCTGCTAAGACGTATTTTTTGTGTTTCCTAATCTTTTTGAAAATATGCATTAAATCTTTGCATTCTTAAAAGAAACAAAAATGTACATGGATTAAAAAATAGTCTCGGCAACTCTTTTTTCATTTTCGACATATCATTGGCAGCCAGCTCAAAATTTTGCTGGCATGAAAAATCTAATGCCAGTGGAGTCGACAACTCAAAAAATGTAATTGTGGTAGTAAAATATTGTGTATGTATTGAATTTTTCGAACTGTCACTGGCATGTGTAAAGGTTGGGTTACCCCCCGTTTACACATGCAAGTGGCAGTTCGAAAAACACAAATACACTCACACATATTCATTGCCACACCAACTAACGACCTCACTGCCGACAAAATTTTCTTGTCAGTAATCAATGTAAGTGCTTTGAAAGTAACTTCAATTTTTTTCCGAACGTCTACACATGCAAGTGTCAGTTCGAAAAAATTGAAGTTTCGACTATAATATGTATACACAACTGTCTGTAAGTTACTTGCATGTGTAATCATTGGGTTAGACATGTCATAATTTATTTTTTCGATAAATTCTCTCATTTGTTAGGGATGGGACATATTTATTCGTCGTTCGGAGAATATTTCTACTCGAACAACGTAGAAAAATCGTCGTTCGTTCTCAGTAGTTTGTATGGGGAAATAAGTAATTTATTCGTAGTTATGGGTTGAACAACGAATAGAGAACGAACGACGTACCGCGGAAACGGCACATTAGAATTCTTTGAGGATTTATTTGATGTTAACGTACTATAAGATACGTTTAAATTGGAAAGTGCAACTATTTTCTGAATGGGGGTAACTGATGGGGATAACTTGTATCTAAAAATAATTTTCCTACAAAGGTTCCACATAAGTAATAAAAAATAAACACATATTTTTAATATCATCTAAATAAATTAATATCATAAATTATTATTGAAATTCTTATCATCATTCGCGTAAAGGAACCTAAATAAATAAACGTTTGCAAATGAAGAACTCAAAGAGCAAAAAAACGAAGGGATTTATTTCATCCATAACCAGAAACGGTATGCAATAAGTCCGCACAAGAATAAAACAATGGCTGCCTTAAAGGCTTGGAGAAGTCAGGATCGTCGTAAATCAGTAAGGGGAACATACATAACGCCCATGAGTCGTGTTGGATGGACTTTCCCCTCATTGTCTTTGTCGTACTACGAAGAAACAAAAAAAAATTCTACTTTATGATCTTTATAAAAATATAGTCAATTGTTATACTCTACCTGCATCATATACTGTTCTCCACCCTCAGGCCCTACGGGCACAATTAACCGTCCGCCCTTGGCCAATTGATCCAGCAAGGCTTTAGGGGTTTCGGGAGCGGCGGCACCAACATGAATGGCATTAAAGGGGGCATAATCAGGAGCACCTTTGCGACCATCACCCTCTTATCAGTTAATTAAACATACAAATTAATATATGAATAGATCTCAATGCTATACGGGATGACATTCCTTACTTACCAACTATAATTAGTTTACCAGATTTTAACATAGAATCATCATCGATATTCAAATTGGCAATACTTTGCCTAACCAATTCAGCTTGATGTTCAATACCCACAACTCGCGTATTATCATGATCACCATCTTGAGCTTTAATATAGCGCCAGAAGCATGCTGTGAGATAACCAGAACCCGAACCAACATCAAGAACTCTATGACCAGGTTTTATGTGGTCCCGCAAATATTCCAAAGCAAAGGCATGCTATAAAACGAATGATACCAAGTTCATATTGATGTGATCTAGAATATTTTTATAATTTACCATATGAGGAGCAGAAATCGTAACTCCATGACCAATACTTTGTGGTGCATCCATATAGGGATTCCGTGGAGAATAAAATTTCCGATCAGTGGCAATCATTGCCTGTGCCACTGCTTCCGTGGCTATTACGCCATACTCTTTAACATTAGGGAATGCAATAGAAAATTATTTGCAATTTTTTCCCAAACAAAGAAATGCAATCACACAGTACCTCTTAATTGTCGTATTAGATCGGCATTATTGGCTCCGACGGAACGCCAAGCCATAGTTATATCACAAAATGTAAATAAAAATAATAATTTGACAACCTTATCCGTGTTTACGCTATTTTTCGTCCTGATTTTCGTAAAAATTAAAAAAAAATTCTCGATTGCAACTGCGAACAATGTTTACGTTTGAAGGATTTGTGGGTGAAACTTAAATGATGACGCACACATTGTGTCGTTATTTTTCACTGCGCAAAATGAAAAATTGTTGCGGTTGCCGTTAGTCATATGCCAGACTACGAAATTTTCAATGAAAACTCTCAGCCAGTTTCTGTATGTCGAAAGAAGAATGTGTGCGAATGAAACACGCCCGAACTTTAGTTTTCGAAATAATTTAACCTTTGCTTTTGCTTCAGAACAAAAAACAAATTTGAAAAACACAAAGGGGTTTAGACGTATTTCTTTCGAACACATTCTTCTTTCGACATACAGAAACTGGTTGTTTGTCATTACGCTGCAGTTACACATGCCGTAGAGGTAGGCCAGGTATGAAAATCACTGAGAAATGCCAACCTGCAGCCATGGCTTAAAACGTCAAATGGCATGGTACAATAATAATGGTAGATGTACCTGCATAGCTATCCCGTATTACAAAAACATATGGAACTTAGAGCTTCACTTTTTATATGTTAAAACATTTCTTTAGCTAGACTCCAGAATATTCTTGTTGGAAAAGTGTTCCAAAAATAGCAAAAGTTCTTCCCAAACTTATGACAATGAAAAAATGTCATTCACTTATTTTCTACTTCACAAGTTTGGCTAATCTGACATCGTGCTGGCATCCGATTTGCAGATAAATGTCAGCAGAATTTTTACAAAAATTGTAATTTTTACATTCCCGTACTTTTGGAACAAATTTAAATTAATATCAATATTTGATAAGTCGAAGGTCACACTAGAGAGTTTCATTGAAACAATTTCATGAAAATAAGGGTTCCTAGGTAGAGTTTCACAGTAGAGTGATATCATAAATTTGCTGTAGTGGGGAACTCGATCTATAAATACCTAAAAGTTTCAATGAAACCACTCTAGTGTGACCTTCGACTAAATAGTTCATTCGTATGTTTTGCTAAAAAAATCAACAATTTTATTTTGCCACGCGAATACACATTATTTGTCATTGTTTTCAATTTTAAGATATAGGGCCATTATTACATGTGTTCTTTTACTATCTGATGGATTTGAAAATGCAAAATAAGCTAATTTGGAGGCATTAAAAATATAAAGTCTGTCTGGTTACCCTAAAATTTGTAACAATTTGTACCAATTGTTGCTGGAAGTCGTCTGTTAACACAAATGGCCCCGGCACATACGGTACGTTGTGCGTCGCGTTACAACAACCACATGAAAACTTCAAGAACAAACTTGGCATCACTTACATTTTTTTCATGTGGTTGTTGTTTTTAACGCGTGACGCAACGCACAACGTACCGTATGTGCCGGGGCCAAAAAAGTCAGCAAAAGAGAGCGATTCGAGAGAGACATTTTGACCGTTCTTTCACTGAGAGCTTGCAAATTCTTGCTGGACAAATTTCTTCTAGCAAGCACTTGCACTCTTCTTCTTCCTGAAAACAATCAATCATCTGTTTTAAATTTTTCGTTGATTTATGTTTGTGAAAATTGAAAACAATTTTATTGTGGAAATAGCAAGCCTAATTGTATTGATTTTTTGGGGAACAAAGTTGCAAAGTGGGAAAAATTCTTTTTTGGCTCATTTTCTTTTTTATTTTTAATAAAATACAACATTATTGCTTCCTTCATTGGCGGACAAATTGTTCTATTTTGGCAAGTCAGCTGATTGCTTGCTGGTTTTTGCTGGGAAGGTGTCTGTTTACTTTTTGCAATTTTCTTGCAAAAGAGAATAAAAACTTCTTACTCTCTGAGAAAGTTCTTGCTGGACAATTCTTGCTGGAAAAGTAACCAGACAGACTTATAATTTTCACATTGAAAGTTAATGACTTGAAGCTCCACCTTGAAATTCAATCATCCCTTTTAATTATAAGTTAACCGGAACGCTATAAATCTGTTCGGTAAATCCAAACTATAACTAAAGAAGGCTTATAATAATGTGGGATAGTGTTACAGCAGAAGTTTTTTGTTGGAACCATTCAGCGATACATCTACCTTTATGATTGCATAATGTCAAAAACAGTACAAAATGTCAACCCTGCTTTTGACAGATTAGGCCATAAAAAGAAAAAATTGTAATCAGCTGTTAGCTGTGGCATACCTTTACTTTATTCTACCATGCCCTCAGCATTATGCTAAGTCCCGGTCCACACTAGAGTGATTTCATTGAAAAAATTGCATGAAATTATGCGTCTCTAGATCGACTTCCATAGTAGAGTAAAATCATAAAATTGCTGTAGTGGGAAATTCGATTTAAGAACGCCTAATTTCATGAATTTTTTTAATGAAATTCACGCTAGTGTGGACCGGGACTAACGAGGGTATATACACTTTCATACGGGGAAAATGTGCCTCATCGAAATAATGGTTTTAGACCCCAAAATGTGTTTCAGATAATTTGGAGTCGATTTAGCAATGCCCGTCCGTCTGTCTGTCTGGCTGGCTGGTGCGCACGATAACTCTCGAACGGATAAACCGATTTGGTGCCAATTTTGGCAAAAGTTTTTGTCAAGGCCTACACAAGGTCGGTCAATAAGCCCACCTGATTATTATGTTTGTTGTCAAAAACATTATTGTGATTTAAAATACAAAGATACTCAAATCACAATAATGTAAAATCTATTATGTTTGTTGTCAAAAGTTGTTAACAGAATTCAGAATGGCCGATCTTCTGTAGGCCTTGGTTTTTGCGGTTGCTGTTAATGGCTAGTGGTAAGTCCCGGTCATGGCACAATTACCTAGGTAGATGCGTCAGTCCATCTGATCGAATTTAAAACGTAAAACGTTACTCAAAATTTGTACAAATTAGCTTCGTTCCCGTACTTTTTTAATGATAAAAGTGTCAAAAGAGCAAACTGTCGAAAATGAGTTCCACATACACATTTTTCCAAAATGTACGGGAACGGAAAAATGGCAGAAACTTCAAAAAAACTGGAACAAATGTCAAAGCCGGCGAATAAACCAATGAGAAGCCGCAAACATGCCGCATATTTTTGCTCGCCCAAATTTATCGTGTAAAATGTTTCTAAAGAGAAAGCTATTCAGCGCCATTTGGGTAAAAATGTACAAAATGTGTAAAGCGCCGTACACATTGTCAGTTTTGACTGACGATTTTTCGAAAATATCGATTGCTTCATTTTTGTTGGGTTTTACGGAGCGGTCACACTATCATTCATGTTGGATGCCAAGCCGTCAGTCAAATTGTAAAATTTGCTCAATAAATATGGGCGCTGGCAACCACAAACTAATAAAAAAAAACAATAAAATGATGCATATTAACAAATATATGGCTATTTTCTATTTACTTGGGAATGTTGTCCATGAAAATCCCTACTCAGCGACCCATGACTTCCCACTAAATTAAAAATACACATATAATGAATTTGGAAAACCACAAGCATTTATTTATTAATACAGCACATTTATTAGTATAGCACATTCAATTAGGGGTACTTTACACGGTATGTTTTTTACATATGAGTTGTCACTTCTGCAATACAAAATGTATATGCAAAGTGACAACTCATATGTAAAAAACATATCGTGTAAAGTGCCCATTAGACAGTGGAAGATATTGAGCACATTTTTCCATTGGCACAACACACGAATTTGTTTCTTTTTGCGTCATCCACAGAACCATCTCGTTTTTCCTTTTATTATATTCACTCCTTTCACAATTTGGTTTTATTTCCATATTTATTAGTACCGCACAAATACAATTCAAACTCCGGGAGATTTTTATATTTTTCCAACAGAACAATGCACAAATTTATTTTTTCCTTTTTGTTTTGTCGTCATCCACAGAACCATTTGTCCATTTGCTTTTTTCCTTGTTATCCCGTTCACTGTATCGTCAAATTTCTTTTGTTATGTTCGCGTGTATCGCCAATTCCAATAGTAATTCTCCAAATTTAATAAAACACACGAATTCTTCATTTTTATTTGATAATTACACTGCAAATTTATTCCTTGAATGACGTTTTTGGTGCACACTATCATACAACCAACACCTGACTGTCCAACAACCACAAAATTTTTTGTGGGTGCATGATGAATGACAAAAATTAACGGTCACACTGGCAAGCAACCGATTATTCGAGCAAAGCTGTCATTCAAAACTGGCAATGTGTACTCAGCTTAAAAACTGGCAGGACAGTTGAGTTCATGTATTGATTGTCACAAACCCAAAACTTGCCTGTGTGACGTAGGCGTCCAGACAACTGCAAAAACAGTTGTAAAATTATGAACGAAAAACATCGATTCATTTTCGTTTTTCTTTCACATATTTTGTTTTTGTACGTATTCTTTTGTTTTCAGCACATTTGAATTATCATCTCACTTCTTTTTCACAAAAATGTCAAAAATTTGTTAACCCAACTGTCTGTGAAAAAATGATAGACAGCTGAGAGACAAACGACAAATTATGTATGTATGTGTTAGTAAATCAGAGTTGTATTTGAAGACAAACTGTCTAGTGTAAACGTCTAGTTACTCTACAGTACAATCATGGTACAATTACAAAGGTAGATGCCTCAGTAGAGCTGGCAAACCATCGAAATTCCCAACATTAGATATTTTAGATATAATGTTTTAAAATATCGATTGCTATCGATATTATCGTTAAGTTGTCATCGCCATTAATTTGGAGATGAAAATGGCGGAAATGTCAATTCGCCGATTCATCTACCTAGGTAATTGTGCCATGGTGTCATGGTACAATTACAAAGGTAGATGCATCGGCGAATTGCTACAACAAAACAACTTTTTTATAACGTAAACTGTCAAAATTTTCGCTTGTGTTTGTCTATAAAGTGTAGACATGCTATCTATTACTTAGGGGTAGTTTACACTATATGTAAATGTCATATGAAACGAAATAAAAACATTCCATATCTACCCACGCAGGCAATGTGGAGACGTAATTTTATTAAATTTTTGCTGGTGTGGACGCACAAAGTAAATGGCGTAAGAAAAATCCCCAATATTGCACATATTAAATTTTATGTCATGTGACATTTACATATAGTGTAAACTACCCCTTACCAAATCATATGGTTTTTTGTTTTGATTTTTCATGGCGAATTCCTAGTGTTTTGACGTTTTAGATTCGATCAGCTGGGCTGAGGCATCTACCTTTGTAATTGTACCATGCATGGTGTCCACCATGGTGGAACAATATAAGGTAACAGCAATACCCAGCTGATTGAACTGGGCTGTAATGTTAGTGTCAAATTCCGTACGACATTTTATATATGTATTTATTTCAATTTTCGATGTACATTAGGGATAATATTTTGAGGAAAAATATATCATTCCGAAAAAAACTATTTCCCATAAAGACTTCTTCATATCAACGACATGTAGCATCCTCCAAGTCCGAACGACGTGGCGCACACCAAAAAACCCGCTTATAGAGGCGGTACAACAAATGTTAATATGTGTGGTATTTTGTTAAATTTGCAAAAAAAAAATGCCCTAATAAACATGTCCTTCTTTGATTTCAAAAACAAAAGATTGAACCAGATTCTCCCCAGCAAAAAAAGGGAGTGAGGATTTCATTACATGCATGGATGCGCTTCTAGTGGACTAATGAAAAAGGCAATCCTTTTCCTCACATTTGGATTACATCCAACAAGCACTTTTATGTATAAACGATAAAAAATTCAATTTTCATTCAACAAATGAAATTAAAGTAATACGGCGTTTATATTATAGTTTTTTGCAGGGTTAACCTTCTTTATGAGGATTTGTTTGAAGTATATACAATGGAAATGACATTTGAAACCCAGACCCACTGGGTTAACCTTGTTATATATAAACGGCCTATAAGAATAAAATTAAAATGTCTTATTAATGGCCTGTTCCCGTACTTTACAAAGTGGTAAAAGTCGTAAACGATTTTCATACAAATTTTGTGTACGGGAACGCAAAACTCGTAAAAGTGGTAAAAATTGTAAAAATGGAGTGCTTCCTAGCTGCGTGCTGCGGAAGCAAAATGGAGTGCTTCCTAACTGCGTGCTGCGGAAGCAAAATGGAGTGCTTCCTTTCTGCGCGCTCCCTTGTAAAATTCACTGAGGAATTCATAGAAAAAGAAGCACTTCGTGACACTTGCACCAGTGATTAAACTGCTTCCGTGGATGCAAACTTTTTGCTGGGTCCTTTTTCAATGAATTTCCAGCTACCCCAAACATTTTTGCAAGAATTCTACTTTCTGCGAGAAATCATGCATTTAGTGGAATGATATGGAAACATTCAAATTGAAAATCTAACGAGTTTTCATTCATGTTTTTCAAAATATTCAATCAAATGTGAACAATTATTAGTTTTTTATGCTAGGTTTACATTTACGAAATCCACTCGATTTCAATGTCAATTCCATTGCTCAAACGTCAAATGAAATCTCATCTGAAATCCATTGGATTTCATTTGACGTTTAACCAATGGAATTGACTGTTGAAATCGGGTGGATTTCGTAAATGTAAACAAAGCATTAAATTCCAATAATTTATTGACATTTCCTTATTTTGTTTACATGTTCGTTGACACTAACGTTTAAAAACAAAAACAAATAAATTTCTATGTGGTTGTTGTTGAGTTATATTTGTTGTAGTATTTACTTTAGCTGGGACTGGATTCTTGTTCTATAAAAATTTAAAATGAAAAATATTTCCTTTATATCGAGAATCCAGCCCCTGGTTTGTTCTACCATGACCTTGGTCACCGGACGATTTTTGTTGTTTTTGCATCTACCTTGGTAATTGATTGTTTTGATAAATTCTTCTTCTTTTTCGTGCTCCGGTATTTGTTGTTTATTTGATTTGGAATTTTTGCAAGTCAAGCCGACAAAGACCATATATTGAGAAGTATCCACAAAATGGAATCAAAAGTTACTGTCCTCACGCCCAATGGAAGACGACAAAATGTGAGGATCTCACCTAATATGACTTTACTCCAAATACTGGAAGATGTTTGCACTAAACACAACTTGTCAAGTGATGATTTTACTTTGAAACATCACAACAAGGAGGTTTCTATGGCACAAACATTCCGCTTTAGTGGACTCCCTAATAACTGTCTCCTGGAAATGTCTGAGGCGGATAAAAAACGTACAGTGGCCAATGTTGATATATGTGTACAATTGGAAGATGGAACTCGTAAGCAGGCACAATTTAAATCTACAACAAATTTATGGACCGTTGTGGAAGAATTGGCTGGCGTTGATGAATTGAAAAAATACGAAAGTCCAGTCATTATGTATATGCGACAAGATATTATGGGCAAGGACAAATTGGAAAAGACAGCATTAAAGTCTTTGGGTATATTGGAAGGAAGAGCCTTGTTGCGTTTGGCCAATAAGAAAGTGGAGGAGTTGAAAACGTGAGTATGGCGCAAAGTTTGAAACACCCAAAGACGTAAATCTCAAAGGGCTACGTTGAGGGTTACGTCTTTGGGAATTTCAGGTGACGATATGTAAGGAATTCGTCGCAATGAGGAAGTATAGATGTAGAGTGGAACATACTAAAGTTCTGTTTTGGAGCTTCAGTTAGATTAAGGGACTCGGTTCGAATGGGAAGAACTCCAGTTTTAGTGCTCACTCAAAATTTCACGCGAGACGAACGGTCTCTCCTAGGATTAATCGTTTCATAAATATTTAAATTAATTAATTTTGAATTTTTTGCGCGTTTTAGATTTGGTTGGAGTCTTTAGAGTGAGTCCGACGATTTTGTTTTCGTACGAATCCATCCACTAAACTGGGCCTATTTTGCTGTTAAATTGGAAAATTTGACCATCTATATATGTGTGTTTCCCTTATGTCGTCTTTATTAATTTCTAATCCCATTTATCTTTCCAGCCAGGCCATGGTTTATGCTCCACCCCCTGCTAAAGTGGAAGCAAAAAAAGATGAAAATGATAATGTTAAACCTAAAAGTACCAAATCTGCCGGGGGTGGAGGTGGTGGTTTTGCCATTACCAAAGATTTGGTAAAGTCTTTGAAAAAAGCTGCTGAACCCAAACCGGAAGCTAATGATGATGTCGAAGAAGCAAACACAGACGGTACCAAAACAGAAGATACGCCCAAAGAAGTTCCAAAACCAAAATATGATTGGGGTGATGCTCCTGGTAGATCGATGCAGGCATCTAAAAACACAGAGACACAAGAGACAGAAGAATCAATGGAGCCAGATGTAGAACCTGAATATTATATTGTGAGGTTTACTCTAACACTACAAGTTGAGAAGAGGTTTTTTATCTTTGTTTATAAATCTTTTAGATTGGTGACCACAATGCTGTTTTATATAACCTCGATGCAGCACAAAGTCAAATCGAAGACTTACCCGATTCATTTTATGATCTTACGGTAAACGATTTGAAATTAGTGCTACGAGATTTGCGTAAAATTGCCACCGGTGACACAGATGCTCCATTACTGACAGAAAAATTACGTGAAATCGAAAATAACAACACAATGTTGCGGAAAATTTCACAATACAAAAATTGTGCTATACGCATACAGTTTCCAGATCGTCATGTATTGCAGGGTATGTTTAAGCCAATTGATAAAATTTCTGATGTCCTCGAATTCGCAAAGAGATTTCTAATCAAACCTGAACAGCCTTGTTATTTATGTAAGTAGTTTTCGTAGATGAGTTTATTATCACACATTGAATATTGCTTAACTATTTATAGATACCATACCACCAAAAACCATATTGGATTTAGATAAGACACTATTGGAATTGGATTTTGTACCAAATGCGTTGGTGCATTTTTCAACAGAAGATGAGAATAACGAAACAGTCCTTATTAAGGAGGAATATTTGAAGCAATTGACCAGCCCAGAAGGAGCATTATATGCAGCAAATAAATTAAGGTAAATAAGTGCTTAAATTAAAATACCAACTTTAATGAATTGGCTTTTTAATAAATTATAAATTGCTTTCTCTTGCGATAGAAAACAAAATCAAAACATTAAAATTGAAGAGGTGGCCACCACAACATGTGAAAGACCTCAAATAAGTCCCTCTACAGGAGCTATACCAAAACGACCCAGAAATAATGAAGTAATGGAAATGGACTGATTCCTAACCTGATATATTTATTTAAGCTTCTCAACAAAATGCTATTTAATAAAACAACACAAAGTCATTTCTTATAGTTTATTATTAAATGAAGTCTTTTTTAATTTCTTAACTATGCCATTTTTCCCAAATAAAATAACCTATGTTGGTTGGAGTTAAATGTGATGTTATTTTTATATATGTATGTACTATATACTTATTCATATAGATTGTTTTTAATATAAAGCGTTGGCATTCGATAGGCATTTATCGTAAATTCCAAATATATTTATAATACTTTTATTTTCGTATAGGGATTTTATTTTTGCTTCTTCCATTTTGTGCATAAAGCAATGTAAAATATTTCTTAAAACAGAGGCACTTTTTTGTTGAACTAAATATAATCGACTAAAAAGTACGTATAAAGTGCAAGAAAATTATATAAAAAACTATTCCAAAGTAAAAAAGAACGCCCACGGGCATGGTAGAACAAATACAAGGTAAAGTTAATACTACAACAAATACAACTCAACAACAACCACATTGAAATTTGTTTTTGTTTGTAAACCTTAGTGTCAACGTACATGTAAACAAAACAAGGAAATGTCTATAAATTATTGGAATTTAAAAAACTAATAATTTTTCACATTTGATTAATAATTTTGAAAAACATGAATGGAAACTCGTTAGATTTTCAATTTGAATGTTTCCATATCATTCCACTAAATGCATAACTTCTCGCAGAAAGTAGAATTCTTGCAAAAATGTTTGGGGTCGCTGGTAATTCATTGAAAAAAGAGAAGCTGCTTCAATCGTTTGCTACCTTTTCTTGTTCTACTATGGCCCACGGGCTTTAAAATAACCTAAAAACTAATGCCATGTTCAGACTAGCGGTAATTCGCTCTCTATTCGTTGTTCGACCCCAAATTACGATACAATTACTTCATTTCCCATACAAAATTTTGAGAACGAACAACGATTTTTGTACATTGTTCAATTTAAATTACTCTCAGAACGACGATAAAATATGTCCCATCTCTAACAAATGAGAGAATTTATCGAAATAAATTAATTATGACAGGAAAAATAAAAAATTAAAAATGTATTAAAAATCCATAACTTTTTAGAAAAACTGCAAAATATGAATGAAAAGTAAACAGTTTAACGACTAGTATACATTCAAATAATAGCAAATTTTGTTTTCTCTTCCACTGCAGTTGCATTTCTTGTCCATCGTTTCAAATTTGCGTACAAATTTAGAAACAAAAATCAAATGCCTGCCGGAATGTCTGTATACCAAAAATATATGTTGGCAGGTCTCTCTCTCGTTAATTATTGAAATAGAAAAAATTGAAAATATACTGAAAACACCAAAATTGTGAGAAAAAATGGAAAACATGAATGAAAATAATAGAATTTAATATTAAATAGATATCTGAAAGAAGGATACATATTTTTTCAGTTCATATAAAATAATTTTACCCGTATTTTGGTTGAAACTTTCTTTAAAATCTGTAAACAAAAACCATGAAAATATGAATCATGTTGCTATGAATTGTGTACCATGTCGTATGAACGGGTTAATTCGTGTACGTAATTATGAGAACGAACGACGTGATTCAAATGCTGGTATGAACATGACATAAATTAGAAAAAACAAGGTGTACATACCTTTTAACAAATTGTTGTGGAAATATCGCCGCGACCAAGAAGCCGAAAGGAACAAGGCCACTTTAAGCACAAAAAAACATAATTATGCCCCATGGTAAACAAATATTGTTCTACCATGATTTTACCCATTCTTCATTCCGGCGCCACACATTTCAGCAGCTTCAGAAATGTGGAAACATCAGTGAAATGTCTTCAATATTATTATTATTATTATATTATTTAGGACGAAAAAAGCCATTTGTCATTTGTTTTTTACAAGAAATCTACCAAACTTTTTTAGAAGTTTTTGTTTTCATCTGAAATGTGACATATTAGTTCATACTTTCGACATTTTTGTTGTTGAAAAATATTGCAGTGTTCTGACAAATGCCCGCCTACGAAACACTGTTTTTACTAAAACAGTTTGCTATAAAAAAATATCCATTTAAAAAAAGGTTGTTGTTGTAGCAGCATAAAAACCTACGTAGAAGCATAGGTTTGATGCTGGGTTGGCAGCCGCTGGTCGAAACACTATGGGGTTTCGGGTCAATTCGGTACGAAAGAACCCGCTGCCGTGGTATTAAAAAATGATGAACTGTGACAGTTAAAATTTCGATTCTAACTAAAACAATTTATTGTTTTTAGCCATAAATCTGTAAATACTTTTCGCTAAAGGACAACCTTTTTTTTTGAATAATAACCGTACAAAAACATAAGAATGCCGTTTCCGAGGTACAGTAGACTTCTTTTTAAGAATGTCTTTTCGAGAAAACCCCGTTTTAAACTTCGATGTTACATAGAAATCACAATGATTTTTTCCTTTCTAACCCTCTTATCTCAGCCAATATTTGTCCGATCGACTCACAAATTTTTGCAACATATTCTATTTTACCAGGGGCCTAATTACGTGATTCGGTATCGAGTTGTTTCGACCCGAGTACTCAAATTTGGGATGACAACATTCGTTATCGAGTAAAATTATCGAGAAATTGAGCATAAATTTGCGAGTAATTTCTCGTAGCCAAATGGCCTATCGTAAACAAACGAAATGAAAGATTTCTTATTGTATTTTTGTTTAAAATGTAAAAAATTTTTATTTATTGACGGTTTATAGAGGAAAAATGATATTAGTAAATAATTGTGAGCATTCTTTACACAAAATAACAAGAGAAACTGGGAAAAGTCCTTTTCAGTCGTTTTGGGAAATTGTGATAAAATTAGAATTAAAATAAATACATACATATGCATGCTATCATTAACCAAAAATTAGTGTTTGCAGTCGTTAAAATACAAGTTGAAAAAATATGAATTTCTGCAAAACAAAAAATTATTTAATACCCGCTTGCGACGAAAATTACAATTGTCGCAATTTAAGTAGTCCAGAACTAGTTCTAATCAGTACTAGTACAAATATTGGCCCCTAAGTAATGCGAAAGGAACCAATTGTCACCCTTTTATCCCCAAGTAAACGAGGAGGCGTCAGTTGCGACTTAATTGACTTAACTTAAATGACGAGTTGTATAAATAATTCACATTTACATTTTCTTCATAACTTAAATATAAATGAAGCATCCAATAACAGAAGCTAGTGTTGATGGACTGAATATCTTCGTACATATCGACGCCTCCAAATAATAGTATGCTAAGTCGACTTAGCATGTTTTCAAGTTCTTTACATTTTTATATTTAACGTCCTTTAACTTAAATTCTGTCAAATTTTGGCAATGATCGGACAATCCGAACAGAAGTTATTAACAAATATTTACTTAGCATAGTACTGGAGGTCAAAGAAATTTCCAAACTTTTAGAGCTTGTCCTGCAAAACTCGCTTCTCAGAATTAGCAAACTATTATTTGGAGGTGTCGAACGTCCTTTAACTTAAATTCTGTCTAATTTTGGTAATGATCGGTCAAGCCGAACAGAAGTTATAAACAAATATTGACTTAGCATAGTACTGAAGTTCAAAAAAATTTCCAAACTTTGAGAGCTTCTCCTGCAAAACTCACTTTTTAGACTTAGCATACTATTATTTGGAGGTGTCGATATTATTCATATTGTTCTGGTATAAAAAAGGAATACGAAGGAAATGTGCAAATCGCCCTCTTGTTCTCTCTACCCGCTAGCAATTCCAATTGTCGCAATTTAAATAGTCCTAAACTAGAGGTAAGTGGTACTAGTTCACAATTGACCCATAAGTAATGCGAAGGTAACCAATTGACACCTATATATCCCGACGAAGCGTCAGTTGTGACTATTTCCCACCACTTTTTTTTATAAATAAAATGGTATATGACTGTAAACCTGGAACTAGTACAATACCACCTACAGGTAATGCATAGAGTGTCAATTGGTTACCTCCTATGACATCCCCATGTTAAAGTTTACATTTGATTGCACTGTGAGGGGTCAGAAGTGGAACTAGTTACTGTAACGCTGAGAATCGACGAGTTTCCGATGCCGAACTAGCCCATCGCGCAAGCGGGTATTAATAGCCTTCACTTTACAAGTGAACAACTTTTAATAAAGTGCATTTTAAACAGTTCATCCCACGTTGTTTACCAAAGGAAATACTCTCTCAGAGAGGCTAAGTCAAAACACCCACCAAATTCTCTCATTTATTTTGAGAGAGAATTATTAAGGTAGATGTATTAGCAAACTGTAACAAGAATGTCAAAACAATTTTGCAAACATTACTAATTTTCATATTTTCTTAGCACAACTTCATTCCGAAATTATTATTCAATGTATTGTTAAAAAAATTCCACAAATATTTACATTTTTCATCCATAATTTTGTTTTTTTAGTTTTTTGCTTTGAAATAAACACATTTTTTTTGACATCTACCTTCATAACATTCCCTGAAGAACACATAGTTCGATTACCGGTTACTCTCGAAACATTCGATCAACGATTTCGATCGAGAAAAACCGCGAAAGACGCCGAACAAAGAGGACGTGCAAATTTTTTCAGCGAAGAAAATTCAGAAAATAAAACTCAAATTTATTTAATTAAATCCTTTTTTGCTCATTAATAACTTAGTGGTATACTATTAATCATGGTTTGGCCTGTGGCCGACGAAATAACCTTGGAAGATGGGTTTAAGTATCCCTTACCAAGAATTAAAAAATATACCAACCATAGAAGCGAATATGTAGCGATTTTGCAGGGATTTTCCAAAAATAAAAGTATTCCGATAATGAAGATCGCCGATGAATTACACGGAAAATATGATAACTTAGAAACTCATTTTGTAACCAAACGCAAAATGAAAATAGTTTGCAAAGACCGTGATACAATCAACCAACTTGTGGCCAATGATGACATTCGGAAAAAACATAGCATCTTCATACCAGCTGAATTGTGTGAAGTCAAAGCCGTAGTGCAAATTCCAGCCGATCCACAATTTTCTGAACAATACTTGTTCGAGAACCTGATCATTAAACACAAGCCTGAGTATGGACCTATGTATGATAACATCACAATAACCGAGGTAAAACGTTTTACTAGACCTGACTCCACTAGAGATGGTAAAAGAATTGACTCCGACGCGGTTATGCTCTCCTTTGATAGTGACAAATTGCCTTCTCATATAAGCCTACATAAGGTTTTATTCCCCGTAAAACCATTTATCGAGAGAATTCTGCAGTGTAAGAAATGTTGGAGATATGCGGCCTGTTCCTTTACTTTTGAAAATGGTAAAACCGGCAAAAGTGGTAAAAGTTGTAAACTGCTCCCATATGAATTGTATTGTGTCTGAAGTAAAGGAACGCTTTTCGAGTAAAAAGTGGTAAAAATTGAAGATTCTTGCACGTAAAGGAACAGAGCTATGGACACTCCACCAAAGTATGCAGTCGTACCCATGAACTTTGTCCGCGCTGCGGGGCAGCGCATATTGGTGTCTGCTCATTGATACCCAAGTGTATCAATTGCGATGGTCGTCACGATGCCAGATCTAATGAGTGCGCAATACGAGTAGAACTTCGAAACAAAGCAAAAACAGAAGCATACCAAAAAACACCAAAATTAATAAACATAGAAGAAACTATTCTTCAAACTAATTCTACAAACGTATTTAATATCACACAGGAGGACTTTCCTGAAATCGGCGCAAAGAGGCCAAAGTTGAAAACTAGACCTAAAGGTGGTACAAAACGTAAAATCATAAATTACGCAGATACTTTTACCGAGGAAACTCTTCACACAAATGACAATACCTCAAATATGTCCACCGAGGGCACCCAGGAAACACCCCATTCAAAAACTTCTGAAGACATTTCAGCTAACACTGAAACTTCAGCAACCCAACCAAACTCAATAATTCCTTTGTCTGGTTCTTTGGAGAAGGCAGCCAGCATTGAATTCGACATGAATTCACTGTGCAACTCCACAGACATTGAGATCAACCAATCAAATGTTGAAGGAAATCAACTAAAACAACAACCCAATCAGTTAATAAACAATTTTTCAAAAAATCAAAAAACCATTCAGTCATCCACATCCACCGATAGCAAAATCAACACACCCCTTCATCTTTTTGAATCGTTTCAAAAAGAAAATATGAATTCTCTTCATAATGAAGATACTACAAATTAACTTGAGAAGTATACGCAACAAAAAACCGCAATTGTCTCAATTCCTGAGAGATTCAGAAATAGACATTGCCTGCATATCGGAAACATACTTGGATAGCTTGGATGACTTTTATATACCTGGATATGACATTATAAGAAAAGATCGATCTACATATGGTGGCGGAGTTGCCATATTAATTAGAAATAAAATAAACTTCAACAGTTTTAATATTAATGTTTCGAATCAAAATATAGAAACAGTTGCTTGCAGTGTAAACAGTGACGCTGGTCCAATTATCATAATTTCTACATACATCCCACCGAATGTGACATTTAGTAACACGGATCTTATGAGCATGACATCATGTATACCCCAAAATGCAAAAATTATATTATGCGGAGATTTCAATTGTCACCACCAGATTTGGGGTTGCAACAACACTG
Source organism: Musca autumnalis (assembly GCF_047663935.1). Lineage (NCBI taxonomy): Eukaryota > Metazoa > Arthropoda > Insecta > Diptera > Muscidae > Musca > Musca autumnalis. The sequence continues at coordinate 212,728,575 of NW_027411866.1, read as the reverse complement.
ATCTTCGCGGACAAAACATGCTTCAGTTTATAGAGGATAAAGACCTTGTCCTCCTTAACGACGGTTCAAAAACTTATTTTGGTCAAAATACCCCTTCGACTTTGGATTTATCCATCTGCAGTCCAGCAATTGCACTGATTACGACTTGGTACACTCTGAACGAGTGTTTCGGATCGGATCATTGCGCAATAATTATCGAGATCGACTTACACACAAATTGCCGTAAAATTGCCTACGGTGTGCCAAGAAATATAGCGCAAGATCGGATAAACAACAGCATAATTGATATAATGAACGACGAACAATATATAGACTGCCCGGAGAGCAACAAATTCGATAATCTTTCTCAAAAATTTTATAGTAAGTTCAAAACACCCGTAAGCAAGAAAATATATCCAGACAACAGTTGGTGGAATCTGAGATGTAAGCGAGTCAAAGCGGCCTTAATCAGAGCTCTTGCTCGCTATAAAAAAGTTCCGAACAGAGTAAACAACGAAAAGTTAAAAGCATGCCAAAAAGATTATTTTTATACACTCAGGGAAGAAAAGCGGAAAGGCTGGCAAAATATGTGTGAAGACATAAGTGCCGATATCACCTCAACACAACTTTGGAATACTGTGAAAAAATTCAGAGGAAGAGGCTCAAATAAACAAAAAACAATGCCAGAAGAATGCTTGGATAAATTTTATGATATATTATCCGGACCCATAGGACCTGTCAATGCTCCCCCTACAGTGGATAATTTTACAAGAGACAGCGATTTTACCATGGATGAATTAAATGCAGCTATAGATGCTTCCAATGACACAAGTTCGGGCCTTGACGGCATTCGTCACGGTCACATGAAAACATTCAACAGTGAGGTAAGACATAAAATATTAGCTTTATACAACCATGTATGGCGTTCTGGAGACATCCCGAGCTCATGGATGGAGTACAAAATATGTCCAATACATAAAAAGGGTAAACCGCCTGAAGACCCTTACTCATATAGATCCATTGCTATGATATCATGTTGGAGAAAGATATTCGAAAGAATGATCTTTAGAAGAATTGACCATCAACTTGAATCGTCTGACTCTCTGAATAATGCGCAATCTGGATTTCGAAAGAAAAGATCTACAAGAGACAATGTAACCTGCATATGGTCTGCAGCACACCTAGCTAAGAGAGAAGGCAAATTTATAGTGGCAACTTTTCTTGACATCAAAAGTGCTTTTGAAAACGTCAATATCGACATTCTAATCCAAAAATATAAACGCCTTGGTGTAAGTGAACATGTATGTTCAATCGTACATAGTCTCTTTCAATTCAAAGAACTTGTCATCGACTCGGAAAACTACGTTACTCGAAGGTCCTTTACGGGTACACCTCAAGGCTCTGTCTTGAGCCCTTTGAGTTTCAACGTCTATATCAACGATATCTTTAATGACCTGGATGTGGAAATTTTGGGATATGCAGATGACTTAGTCATATTTTGCGCAGATGCCGATGTAAATACAGCAAAACAAAAAATTCAAAATGCCCTAAACACCATTGTTACTCGTTTGGACGAAGTACAATTGGAACTTTCCCCTCAGAAATCAAAAGGTATGATCTTCAAACCATCGTATTGTCGCGCCATACACGTCCAACCAGATCTGTACATCAAGGGCGAAAGTATAGAATTTGTAAACAATTTCAACTTTTTGGGTTTTATACTGGACTCTAAACTAAGTCTAGTGCCGCATCTGGACCACATTCATAAAACCACATTTCAATTTATGAATATTATCCGGGCGTTATGTGGAGTTTCCTGGGGAGGCAACCCACAACAACTTATCCGGCTTTATATTGGCGTAGTTAGGCCCAAAATTGAATATATGGGTCATCTCCTGCTTGACTGTCCACTAAGTAAAATTCTCAAAATACAAAGGATTCAGTTCCGAGCATTGAGAACCTCTCTCGGAGCGATGATCTCCACACACACTCAATCGCTGGAAGTGGAAGCAAACGTCATGCCATTACCGGAAAGATTTAAATTCTTGGCAAACAACTATATTAACAACATCTTAGCCGATTGCAGAAACCCAGCCAACAAGTTTATTTTAAAGTACAACGAAATGTTTTATGCCAGACCTACTCTCTTCCAAATGTACGAAGATAAAAGAACAACAACGAACTTAATAAAATTACAAAGGCCTATTCAATACCAGTTTCCACTGAATGCTAACCTGCTAACTCCCAAAACGACATATTTAAACGTTTGTAAAAGCCAGTCATCGCCAGCCGACATCATCAACTTATACAACACAACGGTGGAAGCAGAATTCAGTGATTACATAAGAGTCTTCACCGATGGCTCAAAAACACATGACAAGACCTGCTGTGCTATATGGATGCCTTCTTTAGACATTGAAGCCTCCTTCTCACTTGATAACTCGTGTTCTATATACTCCGCTGAAGCACATGCCATTCATGAAGCTCTAATGCTGATAAGAACCTGTGAAACTGGAAAAACCTCATCATTACGGACAGCAAGTCAGTCCTTATGGCCATCAGTTCCCAAAACAGTAAAAACACCCATCACTCTATTTACAAAATAAAGAATGAGGTGTATGAAATGTCAAGGGAGGCCTTCTCCGTGCACTTTCTATGGGTGCCAAGCCATTGTGGCATTGATGGAAACGAGTACGTGGACTCTCTTGCCACCAATCACAGCCCTGATGATTCTTACCCAGAAATATGTCCATCGGACTTAAAACGGCAAGATAGATCCGCTGCCATTATATCATGGCAAGAAAAATGGAATAATAGTGTATTTGGAAGAAGATTTTACACATTTTCACCCAAGGTCAACTGCCATCCTTGGTTCCGGAACCTAAAATTACCCCGAAGTGTCATAACAAATACTACAAGACTACGATTCGGCCATAATCAAATGAAATGCCACTTGCATAAAATTAATATAACCAGCACCGACAGATGTGATTGCGGTGAAGTTCAAACTGCAGACCACATCACCTTTCATTGTCCAGACATACACAACAACACAAGGTTTTCCTTGCTGCAAAAACTGAGAACACTGAATATACACCAACCAACAATTGACTTAATACTAAAAAACAACAACATAAAGGCATATTTTGCCTTATGGAAATTTTATAAAGACGCCAATATCAAAATTTAAATTTAACATACAAAATTTACATTATACCCATGAACAAATTTCAACTAATCTACAAAGTTCCCGAGAAATATAATAATACCCGTGAAAGTGGCAACATAGACTTAGTGTCTCATGTCACTTTAAAATTCCACCCCAAAGTTGGTGGAATTGACATATGGAAACATATGTCAGAAGAAGAAGAAGAAGATTTCGATCGAGTCTTATCATGCCGTTTTTTTCTCGTGTCGAAAACTTATTCACGAGTAAATTCACGATCGAATCGACTCACATAATTAGGCCCCAGTACTTTTAAAATATTCGATTATGCAAAAATTGCAAATGGCCCTGACACCTTAAACCATGACCTCCTAACCACAGATCCACTGGAGTCAGATGAGTAGGCTAGGCGGGGCAGTTGAATAGGTGCTTAGTATCGTGCGGGTCCATGCCACATACTGGGCAGATGTCTTGCATGTTGCGATCGATTCCCGCCCAATAGGAATTTAGGCGACTGCAATATCCGGAGCGTAATTGAGCCAAAACTACTCTGGTTTGTCGATAGATGGGGGATGTACTACGATGACTGTGTCCGTGTGAATGCTGTTCAAACCTGCCTGATATGCCTGTTGATCTAGAGGTTCCCTATATTGTTGGACCGTCGTCTCTAGAGCATAAATATCCTTCTTGATATGCCTGGGTGTATCGGTGTGATTGGGATGGCTCTCACGGTAACACCCGAGCAAGTACTGCAACGATAGCATCTCATTATGTTGTCGTACTGGAAGAATCTTTGCCTCCTCATGTAGATGGTCCACTGAAGATTTGAGGAGGCATCCTGTTGCTGTTCTCAGGGCTGCATTCTGACAAATTTGAATCTTATCCCACTGCGTGTCACATTAATTCGTGGACCAAACTGGCGCCGCATAGATTGCCACAGACCGACCTATCGCTTTATACATACGTGGTCAACAAGGTTTCTTTATCTGCACCCCAAGTGCTGCCGGCTAGGGACTTGAGGACCTTGCTCCTACATTTCAGTTTATCGCAGATAGCTGTGGCATGCGCGGACGACGTGAAAGTGGTGTCGAATGTGACCCCTAGACTTTTGGGGCAGTTTTCGGTCGGAATTCTGCTACCATCGACCCTGATATTCAACTCTCTTCTATACTGCGCCGTCCATTCGCTGAACACAGTGGCCGTCGATTTAGTGGCGGATATCTGCATATTCCTTGCATGGAAAAAGGTGTTAGATCGGTTAAATAGGAGTTCAGTCTCTCGCAGATGTCATCAGGGTAGATACCTGACGCCAGGATCGTACAATCATCCGTATACGTTACGATCTCAATGCCGTCTGGAGGGGGCGGAATACAGGAATGGTAGAGGTTAAACAGTTCCGGAGATATCACCCCTCCTTGGGGACCTCCCTGTTTCACTCTACGGGGCTTGGATTTCTTGTTCCTGAATTCCACATACGACTGGCGACCACACATATAGTTGATTATCCAACGTTTCAGACTTGGCCGGAGGGTTGTCTGCTCGATGTCCTCGAACAGCGTGGAGTGCTTGACAGTATCAAAGGCTTTAGACAAGTCAAGCGCCACCATCACTGTTCTATAATACGGCCGCTTTTGGTTAAGCCCTCGACAAATATGTGTGGAGATTGTGTGCAGCGCTGTTGTCGTGCTGTGCTGCTTACAGAATCCATGCTGATGATCGGCAACTTGATAGCTATTTCTAATGCTGGGGAGGACTAAGGACTCAAGGGTCTTCGCTACAGGTGACAAAAGCGAAATCGGCCTGAACGATTCACCTTAGCTGGCATCCTTGCCTGGCTTCAGTAGCGGGACCACCCTGCCCATTTTCCAGACTTCGGGAACAATAAGGGTGGCTAGCGACAGGTTGAGAACTTTAGTGAGATACTCCACTCCCGGCTCATACAGCTGTTTCAACATTACCATGGAAATTCCGTCAGGGCCCAACGCTTTGGATGATATAGCGTTCCTGATGGCATTCGCAACATCATCCATTGTAAACTATGGTGGTTCATCCTCGGCAGGAAGAGATCTAATGCGACGTAACACTCTTCTCTTCGCCCTGTCACTCTCGGGGTGCTCGACAAACTGTCGATTAAAGTAACTTGGGTCAGTCAACGTAACGTCGCCAAACGTGACTAAGGTCCTGTCATCCCTCCTTCCGGGGTTCGAGAGTGACTTAACCGTTGTCCACAATTTACTTATACCGGCTCCAATGTTGCAACTCTTCAGATGATTTAACCACTTGTTCCGCTTATGCTCGCCGAGCAGCCTGTTAACTTCCAGTGTCAGCTGCCTGACTCGGGGGTCGTCGGGGTTGGTTCGACGAAGCTCATCACACTAATTTGCTAATCCCGTCGCCTCTGCTGGGAAATTTGGTCTTACTTCGGTATTCGACTAGCAGTTATATGGCGAGCGGCTGCAGCATTGATGATGTCAATCAGCTTTCCCATGATTGACGAATGTGCGGCGTTCAGAGGTGATGAAATCGGGTGGTCTGGTGATTGAGACAATTATGGGGAGATAGTCTGATGATCCAAGGGAAATGGCGGGTTGCCAGGTGACGTCATTTGTCAAACCAGTTGACACGATGGTTAATGCTGGCGAACTGTGACACGCTCTTCTAATTCTGGTAGGGGCGTCCTCATTGACCGAGCAAAACGTAGAGCTATCAATCTGCTCAGCCAGCGCTATACCTCTCTGGTCGTTTCAGAGGGCCCAATGCCACATCTCATGATGCGCATTAAAGTCCCCCTGGGATTATGACCTTCCAAAAGCGGGCTAATGTCAGGCTTATAATCTGAGATACAGCTATTTCTCTGCGGGATGTATATATTCAGCAACTCTATCTCGGCAGTTCCACACCTGACTGCTACCCCCATACATTCCATGTACAGGTCATTAGAGGCAGGCTCAAGCGAGATAGGTCTGTATTGAACAGACTGGTGCAAAAGGAAAGCTAATCCCCCACCTCATTATTTACCCCTGTCAGGGGTAACAATCTTGACGCGATACAGGGGCTTAGGTCGCAATCTCTCGGTACTCGACATGGCATCTTAAACGGACCAATAGAGCTCCGTTTTACTTGACTTTTTTGAGCGCGAGAGAGTGCGGCTGACCAAAGGTTATCCAGGTAGCGATCTCCTACCCATCAGAGATCCCCCAACACCGGGGTGTTATGCGTAAAACTCGTGCCTATCGGTGTTTTAAGGTTTGCAGTGGGGTACCTAAAACTGTATTCGAACGGAGCCTCGTTGACATCTGGGCGAATCAACGAGTAACGAACTTGTTTTTCTGTCAATGCCCTTACCGTGGTAAGGAGGCAATGCCACGGTTGACCTCCCATCCTTCCTTAAAAACAATCAGCCTATGGATAACAGAACTTTTAAAAAAACCCCCCCCAAAAAACAAAAACCTTCAAAAAAACAAAAAACCCCGACTGATGTTGGTGTGGATGCCTTGGCACCCTCAGTCTTCACTTCCACAAGTGCAAGTACCTCTCTCTCGTTGACGATTAGGAATATGGGCACGGACAACTCTCACTTAATTTCCCCCTCACAGCTTCTTAGGCAAACTGCGGTTGATGAAGTTGTCGGAGAGTGCGACGCAACCATGGAAGTCATGGATGAGTCGCAAAAACCCTCAACCTCAAAACGTGCAAGCAAAGAAGCTATGGATAGGAAAGACTATCGCTTTGCAATCTCGTATTGTGGGCGATTTGTCGATAAGGACCCCAAGACCATCACCGAAAGGGAATTTAAATTGATTAGGAAAAACCTAAAGTTTGTGAGGAGATTTGAAAGGAAATATCCTCACCTAACGATTAAGGATTTCCTAATCAACAAAATTCCCACGTCGAGTGAGGGAGGGTTTTCTGCCGTAACCCGTACGGATGTGACGACAGAACACCCTCCTACTACTACACCCGCCGGGGACCTGGCAAAATCACAGTCCACACAGACTGTGAAAAAGCCAACAAGGTCAAAAACCAGGCCCAAAAAAACCGCTGCCTCCCCAAACCCCTCTGCTGCCCCTTCTTCTAAGCCCATAAACAAGGTGATGGAGGTGGGTCGGCTGATGGGCAGGGGGAAGCTCGAAAAACGGGATGAGAAGTCAGTGTCAGGGACGACTTCTTCAAAGACCAGTGGTACCTCGAGGACAAACTCCACCGAACCCGTAGTGGTGAAGAGGATGAGGTCCTCTGAGGAGCAACCACCGGCTGCGAAGAAATCATCCCTGTCACGACCGATCATCTCGCAGACCTCTGCTACACCGGTATCCAAGGTCAGTGCAGGTGCCAGTAACTGTGGGGCTACACACTCCGCAGCTACCGCCACCACGCAAAAACCTTGCGAGCCGAAGGTGATCAAGGAGAGTGTGAAGGACAACACAGGGAAGAGTAATACTTCCACAATTGTTGTCCCTTCACAAAAACCTTGTAAACCAGCCAGCGGGTCTCAAGAGAAACCTTGCACATCCAAGCAGGGTGACAGTGCGTTGCGACGGACAGTTCCGGATGACCTGAGAGTGGCCATCATTGACAAGGCTGACCCCAATGGGAGGATCAGCACAAGTCATTGGTTGCAAATCGAGGGTCATCTTAGAGACGTCCTCATCTCAGACGAGGTGGATCGCAGTAAAGTGAGACTCGGTCAGTCTGCCCCCTATAAGGGGGTCATGGTTGTTAACTGCGAGAATAAGGAATCTGCGGATTTCCTTAGATCTACGGTTAACAACCTTGATCCTCTTTGGGAGGGGAGTGAATTGGCTGCTGTCAGCATTGCTGAGATCCCGTGTGGGATGGTGACTTCAGTATGGGTCCCCCCTCCATCTATGGAGTTGGACAAAATACTGAAGTTAGTCGAGAGGCAGAACGTCGGTCTTCGGATGGAGAACTGGAGAATTCTCAGCTCCTATCCGAAGAACGGCGGTCTTGTCATTCGCTTTGCAACGGATGTTAGCGGGGAAGCCTATCTACGTAGTCGAGAGGGGTTGCTTAACCTTGGATTGGGAAGGTTATGCTTCAAAATCCCAACAAAGCAACAGTAGGAGGTAGGCGACAGCAGCTCAGTGTGGTGCAGATTAATCTGCATCATTGTAAAGCTGCTGCTACCGAACTCCTACTTACTCTCTCGACTTCCAAGATTGATATTGCTCTAGTCCAGGAGCCTTATTTATACAATAATAAGGTTGCTGGACTGAGTAATAACAACTACACTGTCCTCGCTGCCTCGAACGGAGACAAGGTGAGAACATGTGTAGTCGCAAAAAAGAACCTAAAACTAATGCTTCTCTCTAATTTCAGTAGAGGAGATATCACCACTATAAGGATGGACAGAGGTCATGGAAAACCCCTTATAATGGCCTCTGTCTACATGCCCTATGAAGCCCCCGACCCACCCGGCGGTATCGTAAATAATCTAATGGACGAAATGGGGAGCACAGGCCACATCATTCTTGGATGCGATGCAAATGCTCATCACTTCCATTGGGGAAGCAGCGATACCAACACTAGAGGTGAGTCAATTTTTAAATTTATTTTGCAACATAATTTAAGAATTTGCAATAGGGGCACAACACCCACCTTCCAAAATAGAGTTAGAGGCGAAGTAATTGACATCACCCTAACCAATTTGGAAGACTCCGAAGCTATGGACTGGAAGGTATCCGAAAAGTGCTCTTTTTCAGATCACAAGATGATACTCTTCAAAGTCCCCATAAGTTCGGAGAAACAAAAACCATACAGGAATCCCAGGAGGACAGACTGGAACAAGTACAGCTTACAAACGACTTCGGTGTTAGGCAATTCACAAAGACTGTCTACATCAAAGGAAGTCGAGGTTGCTGTAAAAAATCTAAGTAAGTCCCTCCTGAGGTGTTACGAGGATTCCTGCCCAATAACCTACCCTGGGAAGAAATCTCAGCCGGTATGGTGGAACAAAGACCTGGCCAATCTTCGCAAGGCGGCCAGGAAATCATATAACAAAGCCAGCAAATCTTCTCTCAGTACAGATTGGGATACCTACAGGGTTAATTTCAATAAGTACAAGAGTGAAATTAAAAAGGCTAAACAGAGATCTTGGGCTTGCTTCGCTGAGTCTATAGAAGGAGTAAACGAAGCTGCCAGGTTTCGTAAGATTCTATCCAAGGATCCCAAACCCATGGGTAGCATCAAACGAGAAAACGGCACGTGGACTAACTCTGGTCTAGAGACTCTAAATCTGCTGTCTGAAGTGCACTTTCCAGGCTGTACAGACCTAGAGAGTGACTCGCTACAAACGAGTCAAAATCAGGGCTGCACGGCACAGGACGAGCAACTGATTGACAGCTTAACTAGCATCCCAAGAATAAAATGGGCGATAGACAGCTTCCAACCCTATAAGTCTCCTGGACCGGATGGCATTATCCCGGCTATGTTGCAGAATGCAGCTGACTCGGTACTGGCAACCATAAAGGAAATTTACAGGGCTTGCCTGCGTCTATCGTACATACCTAACTCATGGAAGGAGGTAACGGTGACTTACATTCCCAAAGCTGGGAAGCCTAGTCACACACTACCTAAAGACTATAGACCTATTAGTCTTTCTTCCTTCCTCCTTAAAACTCTAGAGAGACTACTCGACCACGACATACGGTCTCATCTAGATTCCAATACTATAAGCAACTCGCAGCATGCCTATATTAAAGGCAAGTCGGTGGACACCGCCTTACACGAGGTGGTTGGATATATTGAGAGGAATATGGAGGGTTCGTGCTTCACACTTGCAGCCTTCCTCGATATTGAGGGAGCTTTCAACAATGTGAAGCTGGAATCCATTCATAATTCGCTCACTAACGCAGGAGTTTCCTCTATCCTTGTTAGGTGGGTTGATGAAATGCTGAAGAGCAGAATCATCAACTCCCATCTAGGAGAGAGTTCCGTAAGGAAAAAGGTTTGCAGGGGTACGCCTCAAGGAGGAGTCTTATCACCCCTCCTCTGGCTCCTTGTAATAAACGAAATTCTTGTGAATTTCAACCAACTAAGGACGAAGGTGGTAGCCTATGCTGACGATGTTGTTATCCTTATAAGCGGCAAATTCTTGTCGACCATATCAGACCTTATGCGGCGTGCTTTAGTGCAGCTGTCTAGCTGGGCTCGCACCAATGGACTTGGTGTGAATCCAACGAAGACCGAGCTCGTACTCTACACGAAGAAGCGCAAAATTCCCGATTTCCCGCTACCAGAGCTGGATGGTGTTGCCCTAAAACTCTCATCAGAAGCCAAATACCTCGGTGTTATCCTGGACCAACGCTTAAACTGGAAAAGGAATACTGAGGAGAGGGTTAAGAGAGGTTTTATGGCACTCTATTCCTGTAAGAACTCCATTGGTAAGAGTTGGGGTCTCAAACCAAAGATCATACACTGGTTGTATGATACCGTGGTTCTCCCAATTCTTACCTATGGGGGGCTTGTCTGGTGGCATGCACTCGGGAACAGTGCACTTCTGTCCAAATTATCTAGTGTTCAAAGAGCTGCATCTCTGCTAATCTCTGGTGCCATTAGAAGCACACCTCAAGCCGCCCTGAATGTGATACTGGATCTCCAGCCTCTGGATATCACGATCAAATTTCAGGCGGCGAGAACGGCTTTCAGGCTTAGAGAGGCAAGTATGTGGCAGTGTTCACGATTTGGACATGCAAAGGTCCTTTTCCCCTTCACCGATTTAGTTGAGTCCAGTGAACCCGATCACATCAGTGATTATATACCCACTGTGCTCAACTTCAACCAAATTAACGTCACAATCCCAAGCAGAGATGCCTGGTCTAGTGGTAGCCCTCCTCTTAGCGGTCTGGCCATCTATACAGACGGCTCAAAGATGGAGGCTGGCACAGGTGCCGGGGTCTTCTGCGAAAACCCACATATTAAGCAATCCTTCAAACTCAATGATAACTGCAGCGTCTTTCAGGCAGAGATTTTTGCAATTAGGAAAGCAGCGGAGATGATCAAAGAACTTGGGAGTTTCCTTAAAGGACCGGTGACTATTTTTGTCGATAGTCAAGCGGCCCTTAAGGCTCTCAAGTCATGTACCATAAACTCAAAAGCTATCCTCGATTGCAAAAACGCTCTGCTTGAAGTACGCGACTTCGTTGATCTTTGCTGGGTTCCAGGACACAGTGACATAAAGGGAAACGAAGAGGCGGATGAACTAGCACGGGGTGGCTCTCAGTCGACTGACTTACCAGTTGAGTCATCTATCAGACCACCAAAGTGCTACTACATCCGGCAACTTCGCGGTTACTTCCTTGAGAAGGCGGGGCAAAGATGGCAAATGGAAACTGGTTGTAAAGTATCCAAGGCAATCTGGCCCAGCTATTCTCAAAAAAGAACCAACTCTCTTTTCTCGCTAAATAAGTTAGGGATAAAGACCACTGTAGGTCTCATTACCGGTCACAACATGGTCAGGTCCCTAACTTCTAGATGGGACAACAGTGGTGTAGACTACTGTAGGCTATGTCAAGATCCGGAAGAAACAGAGACGGTCGAACATCTACTATGTAGATGCCCCTCGTTACTCACGAGGAGACATCGATTCTTCGGTAGATATGAGATAAATACTCTGACTTTCTTCTCCGACATAGACCCCATCTACTTGTACCAATTTGCCAGAAATCTCACATGGCTGGCAAACAAAACTAATTAATCATTGTTTTCTTCTTCTCTCTCCTTCACACAGGGGATGGAAATCGGCTCAACATTGAACAACACCCTCAGCGGCAATACACCCACATCACATTCATTACATCAACAACTTTGCCACAATCACAACAGTCGCGCAACCATATCCATTACTCACCACATCCATCACACCAAGACACTTTACATCAACAAAGCGACAATAGCCCAACCACCTCACTTTACTTCAGAACAAACCAGTCACCAGCTTCACCACCCACCTTATATACCAGCATCCATCATCATCACATCCAGCCCATCTAAACGTACATCCACCATCACAACCTCAGCAACAACCTATAAACTCACATCCATCATCACAGCATCACCTACACACTCAACTTCACAACAAATCCGCAATAATCCAGCATCTATCATCATTACATATAGTCCAACTACAACACACAGTTTCTTTAAGGATGATCACAATGGACCTCAAGGTCTCCGAGTGAAGTAGCTGCCAACAACGGTAGCTGCGCGTCCTAAAACCAAACCAAACCAACCATCACAATGTTGTAAGCTACAGTTGTTGTTGAGCTTGGTTTCTTGCACCGCAGCGACCTTGATGTTCTTCCGACTCATGAAATCTACTATTTCCTCGATCTTACCTCGGAGTCCATTGCAAGTAAATTGCAAAAAGGATACATTCTCTGGGATTGGAACAACAACGGCTGGAGTTATAGGCTGCGTGTGCGGTTGTTGTCGAGGGGTCTGCGGGGTAGTTTCGTAGTCAGACGACGAGGGAGTTTCGTAATCCGACGACGAAGGAGTTTCGTAATCTGACGACTCACTGGAGCTGTGCTCGCGCAGCATGCAGCAACATAGTCCCTATCGTAGTCCCTCGCGTGGACAAGTCCAGAGCAACCCCTTAAATGCACCCACTCCTGACATCTATTGCATCTCACCGAAGATTGGATATGGGTCAAGATGCGGATGTGACAAACCGAGTACAAATATATTGGTCCTGGGTTTTCCTCCGTCCCGGCACCGACCAAAAGAATCCGGAGCATACTCCCAGCACAGAAAAACGAAACAAATACAAACACATGTACACTGAGGTGGCAGCCGCTGACCGGAACGCTGATGTTGTGTGGCCCCGGGTCAATCCGGTACAGAGAACCCGCTGCCGTGGGATTGTCTGTAATTTCTTTTGCCTCCGAACACCTTCCTATCATTGTCTCCGTTAACAGACCACCAACTTCATAACCTCTGAAAGGGTTCATAGTATTCACTAGTACCTCACATCCTCTAGTAGCTGAAAGAATTTTCCCGGACATCATCACAGCTGCTACCTAATGCATCAGTTTCTACCTGATGATTATTTTGTGTGTATTATGCGTTTCAAATACGCATCAGTGACGTTTTGGATTGCAATAATTCTGTATTAATGCGATATGGAATAGAATGCTTATGACATTAACAACGCAATTGACGTTACGGAAGTCAGCCTTATTTTACGCAAAGAAAGATAAACATACAGTATCCTTGGGTAAAGAGATCTACTCAGATTAGTTTTGGGAATTTGTCCTCCACATAGAAAAGTTCTAGATCCAAGGATTCTATATATTGTATTACTGCCTCACATCTTGACATTGCATATATTTTCTCAAACGTCACATGTCTTTGCAACGTTTTCCTACTTAAAACTCTTAAATTGTGTAATGAACAGAGCATTTTGCTGCTATAGAACTATTTTCGTAATTTTCCATCATATTCAGGAATGATTTTAAAGTTGCTATGAAGCAGCTATGTCCATATTTTCATTAGGCAATTTTCCTTGCGACAATTATATGTATTTTCTGCTTAAAATTCGTTGTATACTTTCTTTTTCCATTAGCTAGTAAGCCAATAAAAAATTCCCCTTAATAATCTTTCTTTTTCGGATTTTGCATTAAAATTCTGTGTACAATTGCTGTTACTTTTTCGTTAAAACCTATGGGCAGTTTAGGGTGTAACGCTTCCAAAGACTCAGCCGATGAAAGCTCAAATTGCTGCAGTTTCCGCGATAAGTTGTAAGACTTTTTCGATGATAACAGGTCGATCTTCAACATTTTCAAATATTTCTCATTAAAAGGAGGATATATTTTCTCACAGATAATCAGCCTTATCATGGATTTTCACTAGTGAAAAGTTTTGCAAGTGAAACAATTTTCCCTTTCACTTTTTCGCCTTATCGCGGTCCATGGGGGAGATGGAAAAAAGGCGAAAAAGAGATAAACAAAAAAGATAAAACCTTAGATAACTTTTAGTGTTGCCATGCTGTAGTTTTCTGTGGGCTGTTTGGGGATGTTCGTGGGACATACATATTTTTTGCTTTCCCATAAAAAAATTCAGCGATAACAACAAATTTGGCAACTCTACACAGTAAATCTGTTGTGGCGCTTTCATGTAATAAATTAGTGTGTGTGCGCATTTCTTGTTTACTTTGCATTCGAGCCTATTCATGTGGAAATAAAAATTGAGTTTCATAGAAAAATACCTATTTTATCAATAATTAAATGCATTAAAATTTTAGCATTGTATTTAATAAACGTGCTTAAAGTCATTTTTGTTTAAATATTGCAAAATATGATGTTTTTATTAATATTTTTGCCCAATTCCCCATCAATTTATTTGCGAATTTTTTCACAAACATTTTTCCCTTTCCCTTTCGATTGTGATAGCTATTTTTCACAATTGGCGGATTTTTCCCCTTCCCACCTTTTTCATGATAAGCCAAAGGGGGAAAGGGAAAAAATTCACGGGGAATTGCTGTTCATGATAATGCTGAATGTCTCCGAAAATGCCGGCCCTAATTGCTTTCATTATTTAAATTTTCCACGTCAGAAATCTCAGAATTAATTGTATCAGTAGAAACAATGTTGGACTCTTCTTTATTAATAGCTTCAGCATCAAAACTAATTTCAGCAACAGTAATTTCAATAAAAGTAATTGTTTCAATGACGTTATCCTCAGCATTGAAAACTGCCATGTCAACATTATTTTGCTCGGTGCTCATCAATTTTGGGCAAAACTGCAAACGATATATCCTTTTTGTGTCCTCTCTATTTATTTATAATAGCTCGAGATAGTGAACAATTATAATTGGACTAATATGATTATCCAATCGGCAATTTTGCTAATTCTGCAAAACTTTAGTGGCTATTCCCAATAACATTTCGCTCAGAAAATGTACTGTGTAAAGAAGTGTTTCAAAAACTGAAAAATAAAGATTGGAATTCCGTGGCTCTTTTTGTTTTACCTCGAAAATATTTCTTAAAAAAAATAAAATAAAAATGTATAAAACAAAAATAAAGCCAAACATTTTTTTGTAATTTTTTTATTACATGGAACAGTGTCCATTGGACATACATGCACTATATATTAAATGTATGTTCATATATACAAGAATAGCTAAAAAAAGAAAAACAAAAACGAAAGCAAACAAATTTTGTCGTAAAAATCTTTATATATTTCTATAAATATTGCTCTGTACCTTTTTTTGCAATTAGTATACTACATAATATAATTCTTATCTTATGTATACAAAAAATATATAAGATCGACAGTTTTGAGACAGGATGTGATGTATTTGGGTACATTTTGGATATACTTTACGATACAAATTTGTATAATCTATGCAATAGAAAACAATACAATAATACATGTATGAATTTTGTTCATAAAATCAAGATAACAACTTTTTGGAAATTTGTTTCTTTAACACAGAGAGGAAAAAAATACAGATTATCAAATACACTTTTAAAACACTGTATAATAAACAACAAATAATATAATAAAACATGCAAAAGCATGAATGAAATTACATCACATCTTGAAAGCTGTCAGTTTTTTTTTAAGATTTTTTTACAATTTATTTTGGGTCAGCTTCATATTTGCGTACCGCATGGTTGGTGTATATTTCTATAATGGGAAAGGGTCCAGTAGGGATTGATACATACCTCAAGGTGCAAATTTCAACTTCAGCCGTCCGAAAGAAGACTTTACAGAAAACTTTAATTCAGGTTAGGACATGCTACTATAAGGCTGATAATGTTCCAGCTACAGAGCAAATATTGTGGATATTTTGAAAAAAAAAATATTGACCAACTACATTGTTTTAGAAATTAAAAAAAAAAGTACGAGCAACTGTTATTGTTTTTTTGGAGACTATTTGCAAGTACTATGAATCTATAAAGCTTATTTACATTACAGCTTTTTGCTGGGCTAACCTCCTTTATGAGGATTCATTGAATGTACATGCAATGGAATTGGTAATTTAGATCCACCGGATTTACTAAATCCAATACAATGTTTTGTTGTAAATGAAACCCCATGGTGTGTTCCTTTACTTTTTAAATGGTAAAAGTGGAAAGTGAACTGCTCTCATACCAGTTGTACTGCTTATTGGTGTAGGGGAACGCTTCCTTTAGTTAAAAGTAGCAAAACTTAAAGACTCTTGTAGGTAGAGGAACAGAGCTACTAGTTTTTAAGACCATATTGAAAATAATTGTCAATTTCCCTCCACATTTTTATGCAACGGAATTGGTTATTTAGATCCACCGGATTTACTAAATCCAATACAATGTTTTGTTGTAAATGAAACCCCATGGTGTGTTCCTTTACTTTTTTTAAATGGTAAAAGTTGAAAGTGGACTGTTCTCATATCAGTTGTGCTGCTTACTGGTGTAGTCGAACGCTTCCTTTATTTAAAAGTAGCAAAACTTAAAGACTCTTGTAGGTAGAGGAACAGAGCTACTATTTTTAAGACCATATTCAAAATAATTGGCAAATTTCCTCCACATTTTTATGTGTGTTCAAATTCTTCTTACAACGGAGATTATTCCATTTACACACTACTCACATTTTCAATAAATTGAGTAATTGAAAAAAAAAAAACAACAACAAATGGACCTTTTCCCATTTAGTAAATAACCTTACCCAAAACATTTATCGCCCTTATACATTACATACAAAATTGTTCGGTTAATTCTTTTCTTTATCACATTTCACATAATATGTGACATTTTACAGAACATTTTCTTTCTTTACTGTTGAAATCCTTGTTACTTTTTTCGCTAGCATTTGCGCACACACACATAGAAGGCAGAAATATCTTACAAAAAGATATGCATATTTTGTTTGTATAACTTTTATCTTAATATTTATAAGTATGTATGTATATAAATCAACAACAAAAACAATTGATTGGCATACGATAGCAAAACTGATGATACTGGTGTGGACAGTAGTAGCGATGATGCTATTTTTTCTTTTCATGTCAGTGGCCAACATTAATCATAACCACACTTTGTTCTTGAGCTATAGCAGCCAATTCCTTGAGCCATTCATCTAAGAGAACGGCACATAAAGCTAAATCACGGGTACGTTCAGTGCCACCGCTTGTATTGGCTATGGCGCCCATTGACGATGATAATGAATCCAAAGAGGCTGGTCCAGAATTTTGACCACTTCCTCCCATGATGTTGCTCATTAAAATGCTGGCTGAAGTTGTGGGTGCTGCAGATGAACCAACTGGTCCTCCTACTCCTCTTTCACCCAATGAAGCACGTGTTGCAGATGAAAGGTTAGCAGAATTTGTATTTTGTTGATATTGTGATGTGGAACTATTTGATTGTATTGTGGTTGTACTGCTAACACTGCTACCCCGTTCATGGTGGGAACGTTCCATTGAGCTTAAAGTTGTACCGCTACCACTACCACTTGTTTTCATCGTACTAGTTGACGCTGTTGGGGGTAAAGTGATAAGGCTTGTTTCACGTGTGCTACTACTACTACTTGTGCTGGATGGTTGATTTTGACCACCGACAGTTGTTGATGTTGTCGATGTTACTGCATTACTATTGTTGGATCCAGAAGTTCCACCTGTGGAAAGTGAAATTTTATTTTAATTTGTGATCGATCGAATTGTATAACTTTATATTTTTTGTATTTACAACATTAAGGAAGAGTGCTAAGCATTTGTTTAATATAAAAGCGGAAATGTTATTAACATTTAATAGGTAATTAGTAGCAAATATAGAGAACAGATGTTGACAGCATGCATCAAAGCTAGTTAGAATTTGAAACAATAAATAAAGGATACATAAGTAATGTATTAAGAAGTAAATATAACTACTTTAAGCCTGAATTTTTTGTGAATACTTATATACTCAGCTTGTAGGCTAACTAAGGTATAAACATTTTGATACGATAACAAGTAAAAAAGTGTCAATCGGCTTTGCCGACAGATATATACCCTCAGCCAATGTGAATTGAAACTTTCGCCTACGGACAGATCGAATGTATTTAAGGTCTCTTCAGAATTTTGTTGCGCTTTTTGGACATTTGAACTTGCCGAAAAAAATGCGCATTAGGAATTAACTGCACTAAGACACAAATGTTGACCCTTTGTGGGGGAGGGACCGATATGGGGCATTTTAGAAGCAAAACTAAAAAAATAAATTTTGACAAAATATTAGGAGATCCAAAGTTTGGACCAAATTGGCTGCCACATTCAAATGATATCGACCTAGCATTTTAGTGACATTTTTTAAATATTGGGGAGAAGTACCGGAAGTTGAGGACCGGTATTGCCCCATGAAACTAAGTTTGGATTTAATATGACGAAGACCAAATCGGTTGAACAGTTCGAGAGTTATCGTTCTCTCCGACAGCCACATATGGTGACATAGGGGATTTTTACACATTTCGGGCTGTTTTCGTAAGAAATATGGTCTTGCCCCTGAAAAAACTTTTACTGTCGTAATGAAGGTAGCGGATGCAAATCGCTTCAACAAAAATCAAAGTGATTCGAGAGCAGGTCTTAAAGTGAACTTATCCGAAATTGTGTGTGAGAGGTACCAGAAGGCGTAGACAAATATAGTCCATATTCGAACCTGATCTATATCTGGTAAATATTTTAGATGTGCAAAGTATGGATTACATCGGTCACTTCCTTCAAGAATTATCGTGCGCACAATTTTTCCGAACATTTTTGAACTTTTGTGGGGGAGGTACCTGAAGGAGTGGACCGATATGGCTTATCTTCGAATTTAAACTATGTTTGGACAAAATATTACGAAGGACAAATTTTGGACCGAAACGGCAGATCCGTTCGAGAGTTATCTTGCGCTCATCCACTACACACGGTGTCACAGGGGCTTTTTGCAACTTTCAGGCTATTTTCTCAGGAAGTATGGACTTGCCCCTGATAAAACTTGTACCGTCGTATGGGGGACAATGAATACAAGTTGTTGCAACAAAAATCAAAGCGATTCGAGAGCAGGTCCTAATCTGAACTTATCCGAAATTTTGTGTGGGAGGTACCCCAAGGAGTGGACCGATTGAGTCCATTTTGGAACCTCATCTAAGTTTAGTAGAAATTTCACTATGTGCAAAGTATGGGTGAAATCGGTTACTTCCTTCAAGAGTTGTCGTGCGAATATTTTCGAACTTTTGTGGGGGAGGTACCGGAAGGAGTGGACCGATATAGCCCATCTTCGAACTTAAACAGACAGACAGACGGACATTGCTCAATCGACTCCAAATTGTCTGAAACACATTTCGTCCAAACATACTTGGGGTCTAAAACCATTATTTCGATGAGGCACATTTCGCCCGTATGAAAGTGTATATACCCTCGTTAGCATAAATGCTGAGGGTATAAAAAGTGACTCATCGGAATAATGGTTTGAGACTTAAATTTGCAGTCGATTTACAACGGATAAACCGATTTGGTATAAACATTTGGTCCAAAGATTGCAGCCCGTAATATTTATACCCTTAGCCTTTAGGCTAAAGAGGGTATATACACTTTGATACGACCAAATTTGTGCCCCATAGAAATAATGGTTTTAGACTCCAAGTATGTTGTGCTCGATAATTCTCGAATGGAGTGTCCCGAAAGGTAGAGGTAAAACAGTTCCGGAAATATCAACCCGCCTTGAGAATCTCCCTGTTTCACCCTACGGGTTTTAGACTTCTTATAACTGAATTTCACAAACGACTGGCGCCCACACATATGTATAGTTGATTATCTAATATTTTAAACACGTCTGAACAGAAGTCTTTTCTATATCCTCGAACAGCTTGGTACAGTTGACGGTATCGAATGCCTTCGATAGATCAAGAGCCATCATGACTGTTCAGTAACATGGTTGGTCTTGTTCAGCCCTCGACTGATATGTGTGTAAATGACGCGCAATACTGTTGTGGTGCTGTGCAGTTTACGGAACCCATGCTGATGATCGGCATCTGGGTACCTATTTCTGCATTCAGTGTACACAAATTGGTGATATGTTGATGTGATGTCTTTCCATGTGTGGTATTAATATTGCCACGGCTAGGGTGTTTCTGTTTATCGTATTTTGGAGTTGTTATAGGCGTAGGTGCAATGAATTGCTCCACATCCATTTTTTTATTCCTTCCATCTTACCTTATCGTATTAAATATTTTTTAAATTTTCAAAATTTGTGTTTTGCTTTTCCATTTCATGCAATATCGTTCTTTGCCATGTGCTTCTTGGTCGTCCAGGACGTTCCATTCTAGGGCCATTCTAGCAATACTATGCTGCGGCTTCGGTAGCGTATGGCCTATCCATTTCCACTTCCTTCTTGTTATTTGGAAGATTATAGGTTCTTCACTTGTCATTATCCACAGATCAGAATTTGTGATACGGTTTGGCCAAAATATACGACATAATATACGGAGGCATTTGTTCATGAATGCATGTAGTCTATAGATCACATTTGTCGTAGTTTTCCAAGATTCGCTACCATAAAGTAGGGTGGATTTTACACAAGCGTTGAAGATTCGTAGTTTCGTCTTCAGTGAAATTTGTGTGCCTCGCCATATTTTATTAAGTCGACCGAAAGCTGCGCGTGCTTTACTGAGTCGGTTATTAACATCATTATCGATTCCTCCATCTTCTGACATTACGCTACCCAGGTAGCAAAAGGACGATACGTATTCTATCTGTTGATTCTCTATATGTATGTGCATATTTGTAGTGTTGTTTATCCGCATTTTTCTATGTTTATTTCTAAACCCGTTTATTGGCCAGTTCGACAAGCACGTTGAGTTTTTCTAGCATATTGGAAAATTTATGGGATAGTAAGCAGATGTCGTCTGGGAAGCCAAGGTCCTCTAGTTTCCGATATAAATTCCAAACAATTCCTTTTTTCTTGGATTCGAGTTGTAGCATTATTTGATCCAACGTGATGGTTAATAGGAGCGGGGATAGCGGGCACCCTGTTTAACTCCTGTATTTGTTTCAAATAAATCGCTGGTTGTTCCGTTGTGGCGCACATGTAGTTTTGTGTTTGAATACATAGCATTAATTAGATTTATTATTTTCTGGCGTACTCCCTTTTTCTTCAATGCCGACCAAATTGCACTTCGTCGTACAGAATCAAATGCTTTTTTGAAGTCAACGAATACCAAGTAAAGTTGGGACCTCCATTCGACTGACTGTTCGATTATGATGCGCAGTGTGTTAGTCTGGTCCACACAACTGCGATGTGGTCTGAACCAAGCTTGTTCGTCGCGTAAAGATTCTTCCACACAGTGTAACCTATTGTTGATTTGTATACTGTATTAAGTAACGTGATGCCTCTCCAATTGTTACAGTCTTTCCGGTCGTTTTTCTTGTGAAGCTTTATAATGGCACCGTTTGTCCACTGGCTGGGAAATATTTCGTTGGACCATGCTTCAAATATGTGTGGGAATAGTAATTCGGCCGAAGCGATTGGGTTTGACTGTAAAATCTCCGGGGGTATACCATCTTCTCCTGGCGATTTATTTGTTTTTAGTTTTTTAATTACACTAGCGATTTCTTCTACGCTTGGATGTTCTGATGATATTCGGTGGTCCACTATATAATCCTCATTTGTTGACGCAGGGGTTTCTGTACTATTTGCGTTTCCACAATTGCCTATTTCAATGAAGTGTTGTCTCCATCTGCGCGTTTGATCAGCAGTGCCTGTCAAAAGATTACCATTTTTGTCTTTTACGACATGGCTTTGGTTTCCATTTTTATTTGATAGTTGGTTGATCATTTGACGCATTTCTTTCATGTTATTTGCCCCTGCCGCTGCTTCCGCCTCGCTGGCCATTGCATCCAAGCCCAGCAAAATAAATTGGAAGTAGTGCAATGTAGACTAGTTCTTTCACGGCATGTTTTTATGCAGTTCAAACGGAGTCGTGAAAAAGACACTCCATTCCTCACATTTTAACCGCATTTGGATGCAATCCAAAGAATCACATCCATTCGTCACATTTTAACAACATCCGGAGGCAGTTCAACGGAGTCGTGAAGAAGGCACTCCAATTCCTCACAATTTAACAGCATCCGGATGCAGTGCAAACGGAGTCGTGAAAAAGGCACTCCGTTCACTACATTTTATTAGCAGTTGTTAGAGATCCCTACATGTACATAAATCAGTTTATACATCTCTACGGGCAGCGGAATAAAAGAGATAATCGCGTTAACATTTCCAAACATTTGTTAATACAAACTAAATAATATTTAATTTGTGAACATTTTTCCGGTAACTCACGAGAAGAAAATTTCCCAATGGGGTGCTGTTGGAGTACATGTCGAAATCTTAACTGGTGATGGGAAGACAATATCAAACCCATTTAGCAGAAGAAGCAAAAGCACTTAAGCTTGGATTAAATAAAGAGCGAAGGAACACACATGTTTGCTATTGAATTCAATAGAGAATTTTCATAATGTTAATTTAATAAAGTTATTAATATTTTTGTTTTACACAAATAATAAATGCATTTTATTTTGTTATTCAAAACACGTGCTCTGGACTGCCTCCTATTCTACCCCAAAGGGTCAGTTAAAATGCAATGCCAAAGGGTCAGTTAAAATGCAGTGCCAAAGGTTCAGTTAAAATGCAATGCCAAAGGGTCAGTTAAAATGCGGTGCAATGGAGTGCCTCTTTCAGGGGTCACTCCCTTGTAAAAATCACGAGTGAAAATGCATAATTTGATGCACTTCCAAATCACTTGTACATATCATTTAACTGCCTCTTTGGAGGCAAACTTTTCGCTGGGAGTATTTCCTTTTGTCCTTTCTCGCAGCTCTTTCGACTTTTTTCGCTAAATTGGAATATCTTGTTTGAAAAATGGGGTTGGTATTTTTTTGAATTTTCATGTTATTACGCTCTTTGATTAAGTTCCACGTGTTTTCTGACATCCATACTTTTCTTTCTGTTTTCTCATTGTAACCAATCCCAGCGAAAAGTTTGCCTCCAAAGAGGCAGTTAAATGATATGTACAAGTGATTTGGAAGTGCATCATATTATGCATTTTCACTCATGATTTTTACAAGGGAGTGACCCCGGAAAGAGGCACTCCATTGCACCCCATTTTAACTGACCCTTTGGCATTGCATTTTAACTGAACCTTTGGCACCGCATTTTAACTGAACCTTTGGCACCGCATTTTAACTGACCCTTTGGCATTGCATTTTAACTGACCCTTTGGGGTAGAATAGGAAGCAGACTAGAGCGCGTGTTTTGAATAACAAAATAAAATGCATTTATTATTTGTGTAAAACAAAAATATTTATAACTTTATTAAATTAACACAAATTATGAAAATTCTCAATTGAATTCAATCGCAAACATGTGTGTTTCCTCCGCTTTTCATTTAATCCGAACATAAGTGCTTTTGCTTCATCTGCTAAGAGGTAGTTTACACTATCTATCAATGTCATATGACACGAAATAAAAACATTCCATATCTACCCACGGAGGCAATGTGGAGACGAAATTCTATTGTATTTTTGTTGGGGTGGACGCACAGAATAAAATCTCCAATATTCCACATATTAGTGAATAGTTAACGATCGAAAATTGCATGTCATATGACATTTACATATAGTGTAAACTACCCCTAAATGGGTATTGTCTTCCCATCACCAGTTAAGATTTCGACATGTACTCCAACAGCACTCCATTGGGAAATTTTCTTCTCGTGAGTTACCGAAAAAATGTTCACAAATTAAATATTATTTAGTTTGTATTAACAAATGTTTGGAAATGTTAACACGATTATCTCTTTTTGGATGAACAAACTGTAGAGATGAACAGTTTGCCTGTAGAGATGAACAAACTGATTTATGTACATGTAGGGATCTCTAACAACTGCTAATAAAATGTAGTGAACGGAGTGCCTTTTTCACGACTCCGTTTGCACTGCAACCGGATGCTGTTAAATTGTGAGGAATTGGAGTGCCTTTTTCACGACTCCGTTGAACTGCCTCCGGATGTTGTTAAAATGTGACAAATGGATGTGATTCTTTGGATTGCATCCAAATGCGGTTAAAATGTGAGGAATGGAGTGCCTTTTTCACGACTCCGTTTGAACTGCATAAAAACATGCCGTGAAAGAACTAGTCTACATTGCACTACTTCCAATTTATTTTGCTATATTTACAATTGCTTTATACGTGTCATCCCATGTTGTGTTTGTTGGCGGTACGCAATCTCTCTTCTGGCTGATTTTCAATTTGTTCTGACTCCATGTATATTTATGGATATCCCTGTGTGGAAATAATGAACGGCCTATAACCAGCTGAAATGTTTGACAAAATTCAATAAATCGTTCCCCATTGTTGTTTTTTATTCCCAAGCCGTGTTTTCCCATGATTTCGGATATGCCATGATTGTTACTGCCAATTTTTGCATTAAAGTCCCCTGTCAGTAGAAGCATGTAACGCTTTGCTACCTTATGGATAGTGGCAGTTAACTGATTGTAAAATTGGTCCTTGATTTCTTCTTCGGTGTCCTCAGTAGGTGCATAACATTGCACAATCGTAACATATTTTTTGACATCACTGTAGAAACGGGCCATTATGATACGTTCGGAAATTGGGCTCCATGAATAAAGAGTTTTACGCAAATCTTTGCTTATTATAAAGCCAATACCGTATTCGCTCCTTGTTTCATGTCCAGGCCTTTCCAGGACACATCCATGCTTTCCCATTATTAGGTGGGTGTTGCCGCGCTCTATTTTTGCGTTGAAGTCATCCATGCTTATTATGTTGTCTCCTCTCAGAATTTAATTTAGTGTGAACTTTAACTTCTTCAGTGTGCGCGCACTGCACTATGGTGACGTGTCATTGCTTTTGAATCAAGCCATTATCACACGGTCTGATATTGGATACCATGATACGACCTTTTAGCGGTTTTCGACATTATGATCCCAGCTCCGCTTTCATCACCATTTTCTTTTCCACTGTATAGTACATAGTTGCCGTTTTCTGTGGTAAGTTCTTCGCATTAATTCATTTCATTACTCTTATACTTAAGATTTCGATCTGTCTGTTCGATTTGTGCAAGCCTCGATGCTTCACGAAGAGTTCGAACATGTCTTTTCGCAATGTTCGTTCTATTTCTTGTGTCACTGGCCATAAGATCCTCTTGTTGTTGATTTTCTCTTATGTTAGTTTCATAAATCGTTTTAATTCCAGCTATGTACAGATAATTGGTCTGCTGTAGCCTTGTCCTAGGTGCTTGGCCAGCCCTCTATTATGGTTGGGGTCCCCACTTATCTAGTCTTATCATTTTCTGATCCTGTTTATGCCGAAATAATATGTTTCGTGTAAAAGCCCACGTTTTTTGGCACAATGGTCCAAAAGCTTTAAAAAATCTTAATGACTGTTTGACACGGTAACAATTTGATGAAGTTCTAACCATGGCACTATGTAAAAGCATTCCTTTAGGTAATTCTCGAATACGATTTTGTAACTGTCTGCGAAAATTCTCTACTTCGATCTCTACATTTTGTGTTGTGGATATTGGCTTTATAAAGCCTGCCAATATATAGGTTCTGGGTGCAGAAATGAAATGGGTGGACCATTAAAATGTAACACATAAACATTACAAAATACAGAAGATTTCAATTTAGTTTGGCCACATAAAATAGAGGTGCAAGGAAAATGGAAAAAAAGTGTTTTTAAAAGTTAAAACAATTTATTTAAGATACGAACTCTAAGGAAAGTAAAGAAAGGACAATATGTACTTAACAACAAGAAGCTAGAGAACAAGAAAAGGAGAAACTAGGAAAGATACTACTAAACAACGAGTCACTTTGGTGAAATAATATTACAAGCGAAAACAAAATGATACCAAGTAAAGTGAAATATTTACCGGTGAAGAATGCATAAATTTGTGATAAGCCAGATGTAGCTAAGGATTGTATTGTAAAGAAACAAAATAAATAATTAATTAAAAAATAAAAAAAAGAAAAAACAAAAACAAAACATTAAAATTAATGATATTAATGCAAAAATTCAAATTTAGTTTATAACCATTTTATAATGTAGAATTTCAATTTGTTCAGTATGTTGTATGTAAAATGTTATGTTGTTTGTTGGTAGCAAGAGGAATGGAATCAGTTTAATGGATGGATGGATGGATGGCAATGTAAAAAATGTAAAAGCTGTATCGAAAATATAGTCCCCAATTAAGTAGTAAACAAAGAAAAAAATCAAATGTCACCTTAAATCCCATAAAACAAAATTGTAAGTGTTTTTTTGTTTTGAGTAAAACATGTGTAGAAGAGTTCTATCTGTTAACATAATATGGCCATGTCGACTTCAACTTACCACTTGATTTACGGCTAAACATACTCGTAAATGATTTACTAATACTTTTCCTTTTGGCATCGTTACGTTTAAAGGGATCATACGATGAGGATGGTGTAACCTGGACCGGAGAATTAGCTGATAAATGGGCATATGTTGATTGTTGTGCTGTTGTTGCTGCTGTCAGAGATTTGGCAACATGTAAGGGAGAATGTTCGTTTGCTTTACGTGTATTCATAAGACGAAATTCACGATCAATTAAATATGAACGAGCAACATCGACAATTTCTAATGAATCTTCTACTACGGGTAGTTCAGCATCTATTTGTTGTTTGAGTATACGTAAAACTTGATGAAATGATGGTGTATCCGTTGTAATAACAATATCTGGACGTAATAGAATCGAGTGTATAAGCGGTAGAGGGTAACAAGCCAAACGGGTAATAAGACCTGTTAGATGTAAATTGACATAAAGAGTATTGCTGGTGAATGTTTGTAATTTCGACCAGATGGCATTGAGAAAGGGACCTACAAATGAAAAAAGAAAATATATTTTAAATTTTATATAGAAATTTAGAAAACGCAATAGAAATCGTTCTTTCAAACCAATACAAATGACTAACTCCGTTCATCCTGAATAAAGGTATGTATGGTTACATTAGGCAAATGTTTGCTCCAGCGACCGGCAGTGTTCACTTACTGAGAGCAAGTGAGCATAAATTTCAATGCGTTATTTACGCTCACTTGCTCTAAGTAAGTGCACACTTTAGGTCGCTGGAGCAAATATTTACCCAATGTTACCTTACCTTAAGACTTCTAAAAAGAATTTGGGTGTAGAAGCGGAGGCGCTGATACGATTTTAGACCCCAATTTTGTTTAGACAAAATCAGTTTCATACAATTTAGAGTCGATTTAGCACTAACCATCCCTCTGTCTGTCTGGCTGTTTCTTTTTGACATTGCTACCAGATCTACCATACCAATTTTGACACTTTTACCATTCAAAAAGTAAAGGAACAAAGCCTATTTTTCTCACGCTTAAATCTAGTTCGAATTTATACTAAATCGGTCCAACTCCTTCGGGTATCACCCAAAATTTTTATAATTTCACAAATGTGCAGTTTAGGGACATGTGTAGGATGGTTTTGAATTTTATACAACAATTCGTTCTCGCGGCTCATATTACGACAGTATAATTGAGACTGCCACCAACAAAAAAGTCGTAAAGGGAGTCCTCGATTTGGTCCAACCCTTTCTCATCGTATATCAAATTCGATGATGGACAATATTGCTCCACTTCCTCGAGTACCTCCCCCACAAAAGCTTTAGGTTTAAGAACTTTAATAAATTTAACTGTTTAAAACAGTAATGAATTGCTGGTCTAACTGGGACAATACTTTTACACTTGTTTAAATATAACTAAAGTTCAGTTAAATAACAAAAAAAAACAAAACAAAACTTCGCTACATACCCAATGATACGGTCCCCTGGGCGAAAAGATCCTCCGAGAAATCCAAATCGGTTAAATGTAATTCGCTGCGATGTTTTGAGACACGCCAATAATCTCGCTTTGTGCCAGATTGTTGTCCCTTATTGCTGCTGCTGGTACTTATATCCAAATCTACTTCTCCTCCACCCAAGGCAAAATGTAAACCACTACCCGCCGGACAACTCGTATTTTGAATTTCTTCACTGTGCGCCTCTTCATCTGCTGGTCTCCATTTGAAAGATTCATAACCACTTGATTCTCCAATCGATTGTAAACTGTCCAATTGTTTTTTATCATCGTAGGCCATTAGGGGTACATTTGTTGTAGCCATTGTTGA
Organism: Musca autumnalis; assembly: GCF_047663935.1. Lineage (NCBI taxonomy): Eukaryota > Metazoa > Arthropoda > Insecta > Diptera > Muscidae > Musca > Musca autumnalis. The sequence continues at coordinate 212,700,273 of NW_027411866.1, read as the reverse complement.
GGACGATACCACATTGGATTGTTCTGGATTATTGCAATTAAATTCTGTAAAGAATTCTTTAACCATTTCCAAAGTTTGATTGTTGGACGACTTTGTTGATTTTCTTGGCCATTTTTGATATCTATAATCACTAGACCATACGGAGCAGGCATTCAGACATTGTATTATACGTAAATGGGCCTCAAATAGATATGCATGATAGTTGGCATATAAACTATCACCGGTATGTAGGCCATAATAATTCCAATTTGCTCCAATGGTTTTGCTTAACGTTGATGTGGGCGAAGGCATTGTGGGATGTGTATGATGTGCAGTATCACCCAAATGTTTGTGCTTGGTTAGCTCACGTACTCGTTTCATAACATCTGGCGTTAGATTCAAAAAGAAATCCGATGCATTTGTGTAAGGGTCGATGCGATTGATTTTGTGACGATATGATATGGGTACATGTTTACCGGGCAGTAAAAATTTCAACAATAATTCCAACATTAAATCTTCACAATAGAGACCCAATAAGGTGTCAAACAATGCCATTGTTACCATACACAAATTGGGATCTTGAGCTTTCAAACGTTCCACCAATGTATCCAATATACGTTCACCATCAAATTTCTCAGCATCCAAGAGGAATTTTACAAATAGCTTCATCAGGTCCGGCTCGGTCACTGAACGCAGTATCAAATCCAAATAGGACATTGCGGATATTTGTGAATCGATATTTGTCTGGAAATGTTTGCCTTTTAATGTCTGTGAAAAATGCATTTTGAAATTGAAAAATTGTTTCGATTTTTATTGTAATATTTATTTCTTTAGGGTGCGGTTTAGTTAATGAGATACATACTTATTTTTTTAGGGGAAGGATGAAGCCAGCCACGCAGAAAACATATACCAGTTAGAAGAAAAAGAGACAAATGTAACAAAGAGGAAATGATTTGTAGAAATCAACAACTAATGGTCACAGAATTGAGTGATTTTAAAGTTAGGAACTGAATTCAGAATATGTTTTTGCATTTATTGGATATAGACCGATTTTGTTTCGACAACTTTACAGGACACGAAAAGTATTCATAGGTTACTTTGATCATTTCACTGGGGAGTTACTCTTATGTCATACGTTAAAGTTTGTTGAAAGGAAAATAAGATGAAAGAGCACTTTTTTTCATCCATCTTCTTAAAAAACATTTTTAATGACTTCATTAAATATACCGATTTTGCTTCTACAGTTTTTACAGGACACAAAGAATTTGTCATAGGTTATTTTAATTATTTTACTCGGAAGTACCTCTCATGTCATACGCTAAATGTTTGCTGGAAGGAAAAGACAATCAAGTAACAAGTTTTCTTCTCTTTATCACCCTTCTTATCCATACAAAACCTTGGGTTTCTGGCGTAAGAGAAAGACACAGGAAGTTTCATAAAAGAGAAACTTAGTTCCTTTTTCCGATAAAGAAAGTCAGTCATCTTTCAAATATTTTTAACTACAAATCATTTTCTCAGAAAATACTTTTTTTATTTAAATAGCCAATTTTGTTTTAATCACAGAGTCATACATACTATTTGAATTATGTGCATCAACAAATAAAACCAACACCACATAAAAATCGAAAACAATTTTTTTTTGTTTTGGCGGAAACACATACGAGAACTAGTACAAACTCACACACACAACAATGGCAAGCAATATTTAACATTGAAATGAGTGTGAGCTTTACAATGAAATGCTGTTTCTTTCTTTGGAGATTTAAAACATACCTGCAATAAAGCTGGACCCAAAACTGGTACAATAAATCCTTGATACATAAAATCCAATAGTTGAGATTTTATCATTTCATGAGCCACCTGAACGACAGCATTACAAAACTCCAGCGCGTTCATAAACAATGTTAGTTCCGGAATTTCCGTTACATCATCGGGTGTAATACGATGCCAATCGATAGAATTGATTTCAATGGAATTTGGTAAACGGGAATAGAGGCCACCCAAGCCTGTTACCAACAGTGGACACATTGAAGAATATTGTGCTATATAGGTGCCAATATTGGAATTCTTTTGCGACAATGCCATGCACAATAGCAGTGCATCTCTGGCCTGATGACCCAGACTACCTTCACGGTGTACATAAGGTATAAGAAGGGAGAATATGATAAAGCTGCAATTGAAAAAATAAACCACAATAATTGGCAATACAAACAAGTAAAATAAGATTGTCAAAGGTGTACTTGTTATTTCCCCTGCCAAAAACCAAAAAGTTTACATCAAATCTAGATCTGTCTTCATATAACATGTGGCCTTTTAACCCTCAGCATCCACATCAAAATAAAGTAAAACGTTGTATTTGTTGTACTCCCAACAACTTGGTTAAAGAATAAAATAAAATTTAAATTAACTGTGTAAACTCTATTGCTTTTAACCACAAATTTATAGCACTTAGATAGTTGGATTAAAGGAAAAAGGAAAAGGAGGGAGGAACATAGTTCATGTTGGAAGTGCATCTCATTCATTTCGACTAACCAGCCATTTTTGTTTATCAACGTATGATTTTTTAGAGCTCTTGGCCCATTATGTCAAGAAGCATGGACTTGTGCAAAAACATATTATATCGTGGTACCGAAAGGAGTTGTCCGATATAATCTATTTTTGGTTGGACCAACGTCAATCACTCTCCTTATCCTTACCACAGCTTGCACAGCAGCCAATGGCCCTAATGACAGTAATGAAAAAAGTAAGATATGAATACCATTTGGGAGAGAGACCCGAATCAGAAGCAAAAATTCATAGGAAAATTGGAAAGAATTTATCAATGCCGTTCTTTGGTATTGTTGAAGTTACGAAGTTTTTCGGCTATTCACACACACATGACCCGAACGCAACGAAAGAGCAAATATTTTGATTTGTTTTTGTTTTGCAGCAGGTCAAAAATTGGCAATATTCAGAATTTTGTGTGCTCTCTTCTTGGTCGGCAGTGACCAAGATGCGAACTTTCGGTGGATAATATCTTCCTTCCAGAACATGGACCCGCTCAAGCCAACAAATGGAGGAGACAATATCTGTGGCGCAAAACAAATTGGTGAAGTTTGTTTCTTTCCCAAAGCCGAAAAAGTCCTAAGAACTTACTCCAAAACCGAGATCAACAAAAGTTACACAATTCACATAAAACAGAATCAAACCCGAAAGACAAGAGTAATGCTGAAAGACAGACGGAACCAGACTACATCAGTCTTCCGGCCAGCGGCTGCCACCTTAGTGTACATTTCTTTGCATTTGTACCGTTTTTTCTGTGTTGTGAGCAACATATTCCGCAGATTCTGTTGATCGGTATCGGAACGGAGGGAAATCCAAGACCAGGATGTGCTCACTTTGTCACTTCCGCATGCACCACACTCAAGCTTTGGTGAAATGCAATAGATGCTGGGAGTGGGTACATCTCAGGAGTTTCTCTGGACTCGTCCGTGCGAGGGTCTACGTCGTTATCAGAATACGCGACTCCCCCGCAGTACCGCAACATCTGCCGGCTTAACACTAGCCGTTGCTGTTCCAATTCCTGAAAATGCATCTATTTTGCAATTTAATTGCAATAGACTCCGAGGTAAGATCGCGATCATGGTCGCAGCGGTGCAGGAAAACAAGCTCAAAACAACTAATGCGATTCTTTCACATCGGATTGACCCGAAAGTGACGTTCTGAAACACCATCCTGCTGCAGCTGCTCGCCATATACCTGTTGGTCGAATACAACTAATGCTTTAATACCACAGCAGCGATTCTTTCATATCGGATTGACCCGAAACTATAGTGTTTCGGCCACCCAGCATTAAACATATACTTCTACGCTACAACGGCACCAACTAAAGCTTACAGCGTTGTGATGGTTACAACGTACTTAGGAAGGATCGCACAGAAGTGGAGGCGGGGGATTAGCTTTTCTATTGCACCAATCTGTTCAATACAGACTTATTTCGCTTAAGCCTGCCTCTAATGATCCGTGCATGAAATGTCAGTTGTGAAACTGACGAGGTTGAGTTACTTAACGTATACATGCCGTCGATAAATAGCTGTACTTCAGGTTATATGCCCAACATTAGTCGCTTTAGGAAGGTCATAACCGCCTGGTCTTTGTCATGCCCACCATGAGTTGTGGCAGACACCTGCACTTTCAACAATCATGGGAAGCTAATTGGCCTAGTTTCAGAGAGTTCAGTAATCACTGCTTCAGGGATCTGCTCAACCCTTCCGATGTACAGGTAGCGCAAAGGATGTTCCGAGACACCAACAGTGCTGCAGCTGCTCGTCATATACCTGTTGGTCGAATACTCGAAAGTTGGTCCTGCTACTGATGGTAGGCAAGGTTGCCAACAAAGGAGAATCGTAAAGACCAATTTCGCATTTGTCGCCCGTAGCAAACACCCTTGTGGCTTTAATTATCCCCCTCCAAGACTACCATCCGGCCAAGTTTGAAACCTTGGATAATCAAATATGTGTGGACGGAAGTCGTACGTGAAATTCAGGAACAAGTCCAAGACTCGTAAAGTGAAAGAGGGAGTTCCCCAAGGTGGAGTGATATCTCCGGAAGGAATAGATGAATATGCCACTACGGCCACTTAATTCACCACATGGAAGGCAGAAGTGAGAACGGAGTTGAATGCCATGTGCGATGGCAGCGGAATTCCTGCGACCACCAACTACCCCAAGATTCTAAGGGTCACATACGACAGCATGTTCAAGGTACCTTCCCTGATGCCATTTGTAAAAGATAGAACTCCTATTTTACTGATCTTGCCACATTTTTCCACGCGAGGAATATGCAGATATCCGCCACTAAATCTACGGCCACTCTGGTCACCATGTGGATGGTGCAGTTTGCAAGAGTTGAATGTCATGGTCGATGGTAGCAGTATTCCGACCCCAAAATTTTAGGGGTCACATTCGACACTATGTTCACGTCGTCCGCGCATGTCGCTATCTGCTACAAACAGAATAGTAGGAACAAGGTTCTCAAGTGCAGATAAAGAAACCTTGTTGACCACATATAACGCGATATGTCGGTCTGTGGTAAGCTATGCCGCTCCAGTTTGATCCCCGAGTTTATGTGATGTGGATACCTGCTCCTGTCTTCAGTGGACTATCTACATGAGGAGACAAATATTCTTACAGTATAGTAACACAATGAGATGCTTTCGTTGTAGTACCTGCTTGGGTGTTGATAGCTATCCCAATCACCATCTGGTGGGTATGCCCGATACAAGCAGGCACATAAAGACGGATCTTCACAAGCATACCAAGAAGGTTTGAATAACATTTACACGGACGCTGTTGCCAAGGCCAAAAACAACTACAGAATAAAGTCCCAGTAAAGACCCAGATCCAGATTGAGCAGAGAAACGAAAACACAAACATACAATAATAAACACTGTTACAACAACAACGAGGGTTTCAGATGACATTCGCATAACTATCTCCTCTGATGAAATTGGTCTTTCGTAAATTTTCTTTTCAAGTAAATTGGGCACCCTTATGCAATACTTATAGAGGACCTTTCAGAGGTGTTTTCTATCCTCAGAAGACCCTTCAGAGCTGTCTCCTTTCCGCATAAGACCATTCTGAGCTGGCTTCTTTCCATAGAAGACCATTCAGTGATGTCTTCTATCTATTGAAGACCCCTTAGAGACTACTTTTATTTATGGAAAACCCTTTAAAGATGTCTTCTATACTTTTCTTCCCAAAAATAATCATCTATAGAATACTCCTCAGAGACTTTTTCTATTTATAGAATACCCCTCAGAAGTGTCGTCTATCCATAGAAGACCTTTTAGAGGTATGTCTATCCATAGAAGACCCTTCGGAGGTGACTTCTTTCTATAGAAGAAAACTTTAAGGTGTCTTTTACACCATGAGAACTTTCAGATATGCCTTTTTTCATAGAAGACCTTTCAACAGGTCTGCTATCTATCTATAGAAAACATTTCAAAACTCTACCTATCGATGGCCTTCAAAGGGGCCTTTATTCTAAAATCAGCCTTTGAAGACCATGAAGAGTTAAAAAAAACGCAAAAGAATCGAATCAATTTCGCACGAATGTTAGGAGGTTTGTTTAACCAGCCTAAAAAATGTAAACTCGCGACATTCTATTTCTAGGCATACAGAGTAAATTTTAAACTGCTTACGAATACCTTTACAGCACAAATAGCAATGGCATATATGAAGGCCTTAAAAATATAATGGTCTTAGTAATACTTACTTATTTTTACTTTGTGTCTCTTGAGCCGATGAAAAGAAAAACAAATCCAATAGATGGACATTTTGCATGAGAAGCACACACAACTGATTGAGTAGTATGACCAAACGTTTTTCCAAGTCTGGCGGGAATATTTCACCTTGACTGGATGCCAAAATTTTCAACAAAGGTCTTAAGAATGGTTCATGACACAGCAGTTGATGACGTGAATGACTAACTAAAAGTTCATAGAGTTTCAATTGTTCCAAACGTACTGCATTGGAATAACGTCCTGTTGTACAACCCCATTCGTAGAGTTTGTCAAGTAAATTCTCACTTAACAGATATTCCAAACAGGGGGCGGGAGGTGTGTTTGAGGCATCGGGTAATGTGATTTTGTTACAATGATGTAGCTCAACCAGTAATAGAGTGACCATAAAATCTAAATGTGACACCACGGCAAGGACATCATCATGAGTGGGTGGTGGTCTATTGGGTCCATTTGATTTTTGTATAATTTCATAGGCCTGCTGCCAATGTTTACAGAAGCTATCATAACACGCTCGCGGATCACAATCTGTTGCTGTGTCAATGGGTCTCTGCCGTAATACGGAATTGTGTTGTGTTGTTGCACCACCACCTGTTGCTGAACTGCTGCCACCACCATTACTTTGCGTACGTGTTAAACTTTGACGCAAAGGACTTGAACGTAACCAACTCATTGCTAATTATTTTCTGTAGTGTTCTGAAATTTGTTGTTTAAAACTTTTGTGCGTATCCAAACACACTCTGCCAACGTTTTGGTGTTTGTTGAATATTGCAAGGTGTCAGCACAGCACCCACTAACGTTGCTACGTTATCGTTTATTGTTTTTACAGCAATAACCAAAAACAAATTTATGTTAATTCCACAAATAGATAATGTTATGTGTGGCCTATTACGAATTCGTTCGTTTTCGACATTTATTTAGTGTGGCCGACGGAACGACCAACCGGCTGGCTGGCTGTTTGCTAATCTAGATAGTGAGGCGGTGAGTTTTTGTGTGTACATTTAACATCACAGTATTTTTCTTTCTAAACGACAACAGCACGGTGTATGCATTTAGTGAAAATAGGCTGGCGGCAAGGTGGTAGTGTGCAATGTTTTTTTTTTTTTTTTTTTCTATATTGTATTGTAACACTTTTACAATTTTAAGTGTCTTCTTCAGAATTTGTTCTATTTCTTAGTTGTTCGTTGTTGTTTCTACTTTCGTTCTCCTGCTGTTAATTTTTATTGTTCATAGGTAGTGTTTTTAGGGTTCCTTTCTCCTCTGTTTTCAATGCGATGACGTGATACAAATGTTGATTAAGCACTATAATAGAAAAAAATAAAAGATAACAACTCGTTTAGCGTCACACAATAAGACAATTATTAGTACACTAAATAAAAAATTATATTCTAAGTCAATAAACAATTAATCGAAAAAGGAAAATCCATAAACTGCAGATGTGAAATTATTCACAGTATAGAAGTAGTGGTGGCGCAGCATTAGGCAACAACTTTACATTTCTATTGTTGTTTATGAGAAAACTCAAGTGGTGAATGAAGCAGACACATGTCGATGGGAAAACTCACCCGTAAATGAGTTGTGCAACACACACCATTTGCTACCTGTCGTTGGTGCCAAGTCAGAGATTCTTAAACTGTTGTCGTATTTCTTGTTGGTATTAAAATTTTAGGTGTTGTGGGAAAATGAGAAGTTAGAAAACGTACCTTGAAGATCATTTAGTTCGTGAATGAGCACACATAACTAGATGTGATGCAACATCGAATAGTCAACATAAAAACGTTTAGGATAAAAGTTCGACCTGATCTGACCTTTGACACCGATAACTTTTTTGTACACATAGGTTATATGGGGACTTATATGACTTTATAATTCCTAGACTTCTCTATCTCTCCCTAAATACCATAGCCTATGACTGTACAAAAAACAATAACAGGAATGGGATACCTAAATGTACTATGAACAGTTCCCACAGTACATTTTCGTAGGTGACAAAAGAAGTTTCAGAAGATTCCTTTAGATCAAAAAAGCGATTGTTTACATTTATTTTGTACAACGTTGAACATATAAAGGGCAATAGTACATCTGAGTATTATATTGAACGGTGGTGCAATGGATAGCATGCTCGACTGGCATTCTGCATACCCGGCTTCAAATCCCGGGCCAGGCGACATCAGCTTTTAAAAATGGTAAAATGAATGTTGACGACAATTTCGGAGTAATTCATCTAAGTGTGTAAATTAGTAATAAAATATAAATAAAAAAGTAAAAATATGAAAAATTATAATTATAATAAAACAATAACAAAAAAAAAAAAACCAGTAGGAAAAGACCAAAGTCGGGCGGGGCCAACTATGTAATACCCTACACCAGTCGAAATATGTAAAAATGGAATAATTAGTATACATCCCAATACGCAAATTGGAGCCATATTTGGGGAAAATCGTTAAAATACCTAAAATCAGGAGGTACCGTTATATTGGGGCTACAAAAAAACATGGACCTATCTCAACAATTTTAAGTGGCGAAATTTCGTGGCCACTGGGAACCACATATGTAAAATTTCAGCTAGTTCAAGCAAAAAATGTGGCTAAGATCCCTAAAATACCTTAAATCGGGAGGTATCGTTATATGGGGACTATACCGAACCGTGGACCTATCTTGACAATTTTTAGTGGAACAATTTCGCGGCCATTGAGAACCTCAAATGTAAAATTTCAGCTAGTTTGGGCAAAAAATGTGGCTAAGATCCATAAAATACCTTAAATCGGGAGGTATCGTTATATGGGGACTATACCGAACCGTGGACCTATCTTGACAATTTTTAGTGGAGCAATTTCGCGGCCATTGGGAACCTCAAATGTAAAATTTCAGCTGGTTTGGGCTACAAATGCGGCTAAGATCCTTAAAATACCTTAAATCGGGAGGTACCGTTATATGGGGGCTATACCAAAACTTGGACCGATATAGCCCATCTTCGAACTTGATCTTCCGACGGCTAAAAAAATTGTATTACCCAATTTTCAGCTAAATCGTTCAACAAATGCGACCTGTATGTTGCGAACGGACGGACGGATATGCATAAATCGACTCAGAAAGTGATTCTATGTATATCATTAGAAGGAACTATGGGTCTATCTCGCTTCCTTTTGTATGTTACATACAAATGCACTAATACATAATACCCCTTACCACATAGTGGTGTAGGGTATAAAAACTTATGGACCGACAAAAATATGGATAGGATTAAAGCTCAAAAATTTGCGGGGGTATCGATAGATAGGGCTTTTTTATCACACTAGCCTAGGAAAAACATAATATCGCTGTAAACAGGGCCACTAGGAAAACTTCGGTAAAAATGTCCAAAGGATACTCGAACAGACCCTTAACCACATAAAAATGTTGAACATTTGTGCGGGTGGCACCACAAGAATTGGACAGATAGGGCCCAAATTTGAACATAAACTAAGTTTCAACAATATTTAGAGACCCAAGTTTTGGACCAAATCGCGCGTACCATCTTAGCGAACATTTTCGAACTTTTGTGGGGGAGGTGCCGGAAGGAGTGGACCTATAAGCACCACCTTCGAATTTCACCTTATATTCGAAGAAATATTACAATATCCAAAGTGTGCACAAACGCAGTGTGCATGGTGACATAGGGGTTTTTTTTTACGACTTTCGGTCTGTTTTCTCAAGAAGAATGGACTTGCCCCTGAAAAAACTTTTACTGTCGTTATTGAGGCAGAGAATACAAGTTGCTTCAACAAAAATCAAAGTGATTCGAGAACAGTTCTTAAAGTGAATTTATCCAAAAATGTGTGTGGGAGGCACCCGACGGAGTGGACAAATATAGTCCATATTCGAACCTGACCTATACCTGGTAGATATATGTATTAGGATGTGTAAAGTATGGACCAAAACTGTCACTCCCATCAAGAGTTATAGTACGCACATTTTTTCCGTACAATTTTGAACTTTTGTGGAGGAGGTACCTGAAGGAGTGGACCGATACGGCTTATCTTCGAACTTCAACTAAGTTTGCACAAAATTTTCCGAACGCCACATTTTGGACCGAAACGGCAGATCCGTTCGAGAGTTATCTTACGCTCCAACCACTACACTGAACTTTTCCGAGATTTTGTTTGGGAGGTATCCGAAGGAGTGGACCGATTGAGTCCATATTGAAACCTTATCTAAGTCTGGTACACATTTCACGATGTGTAAATTATGGGTCAAGTCGGCTACTTCCTTCAAGAGTATCGTGCGCACAAATTTTCCGAACATTTTAGAACTTTTGTGGGGGATGTACCGGAATGAGTGGACCGGTAAGGCCCAGCTTTGAACTTAAACTAAGTTTGGACAAAATATTACGAAAGCCAATTTTGGATCGAATCGGTTGATCCGTTCGAGAGTTATCGTGCGCTCCAGCCAGCCAGACAGACGGACGGACATCATAGGGGTTTTTTAGACCGATCCGTGTGGTGCACCTAAACGACACTTGTTCCTTTCAAAAAATTTGGAGTTTTTACTAAACTAGAGTTGTTCCCATTTCCGAAATGCCAAGACCCATATCTCGGGAAGTATAAACTTCCCCCGAAAAACTATTGTAAACATTACAGACAGATCCGAGAGGTCCCCTAAACGGAACTTGCTCCGAGATTTGTTACAAAATATAAGACTAGCATAATCCCACCCCTAGTTGCAACTGTTTAAGAACCTCTGAACTTGTGTCTATAAAAATTATTCGGTTATGCATGCTTCACTGCAACAACAACAACAACAACAAACAAATAAGCTGTCACAATAGCAACAACAAAAACAACGAGTGCACAGACTGTATTGATGCTGAAAATTGTTGCACAGATGAAAAACCAACCACAAAACAACGACATGGCACCTGTTTTGTTTTCCTAAGGTGTTTTGCGTTTTGCCTCTGAACTCTCAAGTCAAGCAACGCTAGTCAACAAAAACACACCAGCAATAAAATGAAAACAAACACAAAACTGTACAAAGGCGTACTAAAAATGTCTATGAATAAAAAATTTTCGACGCCAACCAATAGATAAAAAGCCAAAATTAACACTTTGGCCTTGTGATACATTAGTGTCAACTTAAAAATTATCATCACTTCTGCCCCCTGTCCTCCCCCACTATTAGTCATTGCTTGCTGTTGCTGCACATCACACAACAAATGCCAAAACAAAATAAATAAAACTTACAATCAGAAGAAACTTGCAAAAATTCGTAGAATTGAATTAGAATTAAGTTTGGTTTAATCAGTTGTTGTTGTTGCTCTTGTTAGTGTGTGTGTACTTTTTGGCTATCTACACTTTGGAAGCCACCTTCATGCCATTTATGTTTTTATACACAATTTTTTTTTATAATTTCATGTCGCATAATATTCAATTTAACTTGTACCAAATACAATAACAACTTTTTTAAAGCACTCACTTATTCACTTACACGCACACACTCGTTTTAGTTGTTTTTACGTTATCGTGTTGTTGTAATCAACTTCCGCAGATTTTAAACTGAATTTTCTTCTTAAAAACGAGTAAATTTTTACAAAACTTCATATTATTCCACTTCACTAATGTTTATATTACAAATTTTTTACTATTTTACATTTTATAAATAAATTATTTCGAGAATATTTGCATTGCAAAAATTATAAAAACAGAGAAACACAAACACAGAAAAGAAAGTCATTAAAGTAATCGATTACTTGGAAATTGTGATATGTGAACGGTTATCATTGGGAACAAAACTTAAACTTTGGGGCTGCAGAGTTGTATTTTTAATAGACGCCAAGAAAAAACAGCTGACATTAGATGTAATGCCAAATATTTTGTGGTTGCCTGATGACTGACAAAAATGAATGGCCACACTGGCAAACAACCAAGATCTATTTAACAGGTCACGTAAGTAGCACAAATACAACTCTGTTTTTGCCAAAAATTCTTCAATATGTCAAAACGTTTGTTTACGTTTTCATACAATTTATTCACAATAACAAAAAATTTGACAGATTGAAACCAATCATCTGGTCATTTTACGCCACCTTATTATTTCATCATGCAAACAACCGATTATTTGAGCAAAATTGATCGTGCGTACACCACTCAAAAGTTTGTACAAATTTGAACAAACTTTTAAGCATAGTAAACACGGTCCAACAAAACTGACAGTCAACGTTCTTTTACGGCAATTTTCTGGCAAATAAAAACTTTTTGTTAGCTAAAAATGATTGAAATACAACATTTAAGGTATAATTCAGTGATTAGGAAAGTAATTATTCAGCTACACTTTGACATTAACGAAATCGACCTCGATGACTGTCAGTTTTGTCGGACCGTGTGTACTATACTTTAGGTTGGGTTATTATTAGTTTTTTTTTTTTTTAATTCCAATAGTTTGAAGACATTTCCTTGTTTTGTTTACATATACCGATGACACTAACATTACAAACATGTTGTAGTATTTATTTCATGAAATTAGGAGTTCTTAGGTTGAATTTCTCGCTACAGCAATATCATGATTTTACTCCACTATGTCCCGGTCATGATGAAATAATAAGGTGGTGTAAAACGACCAGCTGATTGGTTTCAATCTGTCAAATTTTTTGTTATTGTGAATTAATTGTATGAAAACGTAAACAAAAATTTTGACATTTTGACGAATTTTTCGCCAAAAGTGAGTTGTTGTTCTGCTACTTACGTGACCTAATACATAGATCTTAGTCCCGGTCCACTCTAGAGTGGTTTCATTGGAAATTTTTCAGGAAATTATGCGTCCCTAGATCAAGTTTCATAGTAGAGTGATATTGTAAAATTGCTGTAGCGGGGAACACGACTTTAATGTTTTCTTTTCCAATTTGTCCTTGGCCATAATATCTTGTCGCATATACATATACATAATGACTGTACTTTCGTATTTTTTCAATTCATCGGCTCCAGCCAATTCTTCCACAACAGTCCATAAATTTGTTGTAGATTTAAATTGTGCCTGCTTACGAGTTCCATCTTCCATTTGTACACATATATCAACATTGGCCACTGTACGTTTTTATCTGTCTCAGACATTTCCAGGAGACAGTTATTAGGGAGTCCACTAAAACGGAATGTTTGTGCCACAGAAACTTCCTTGTTGTGATGTTTCAAAGTAAAATCATCACTTGACAAGTTGTGTTTAGTGCAAACATCTTCCAGTATTTGAAGTAAAGTCATATAAGATGAGATCTTCACATTTTGTCGTCTTTCATTGGGCGTGAGAACCGCAACTTTTTATTTCATTTTGTAGATACATTTCAATATATGGCAATATACCGGAGCACGAAGGTAGATGCAAAAACAACAAAAATCGTTTGGTGTGCACCCATGGCACAATTATTATTATAATTGTGCCATGGTTCTTTATAATTTTTTTATTTGACAGTTAGTCGATGGTCAGACTAGCAAGGTTTGTTGAAACCAATTTCGTTAAAGTTTCTCTTCAAGTTTCGTTAGTGTCCACACACGTAAACGTGAAATATAAGATTTTCGCGTGTCCTCTTTATTTTACCATTCGCGTTTGTTGTGTTTCTAATACCAATAAAAACATAACAAACAAAAATAATCTAAAGAAAAACACAAAATAATTAATATTAATAATTAATATAATTGGTGTGTCTTTGTACTTACTAAATGTTGCTGAAACAAATTTTTCAGCTACTTTTCCATTATACAATTGTCAAAATTTGAAACATTTGTATAATTCTTACAAATTATCGAGTACGCAGACAGGCATAATATAGTTAAATAATAGTTAAATTTTCACTCTATCATTAATCAAATATTTTTTATTAAATCTTGTTATACGGCGTTTATATTATAGTTTTTTGCAGGGTTAACCTTCTTTATGAGGATTTGTTTGAAGTATATACAATGGAAATGACATTTGAAACCCAGACCCACTGGGTTAACCTTGTTATATATAAACGGCCTATTATGCTTGTTTTGTTGTTAACGTTTGCTTGAGAAAATAAAAATGAAAGAAGATGGAAGAAAAAAACTTGCAACGAATAACAAGAAGAGGCGACACCACAAACACAGAAAACCATGTACATGGGTTTCACTACTTCATACCCATCGCCTATAAACCATGGCCGTTCGTGGGACTTGATTTGGTTACGAAGTTTTTCGGCAAATCACACACACGCGACCCGAACGCAAAGTAAGAGAGCAAATGTTTTGATTTTTTTACTTCAGTCTTGTACTGAATTTCATGCAAGCAGGTTGATGCCGCTTTATTTGTTTTTTTTTTGGGTACACTGAAAAGATTTTGCAGTTGTACAGCAAATATGTGGAGGGAAGAATTTGAAAATGATTTTTTGTTTTGTATTAATATTTTTAATGACGCAGAATGCCTCGTCTGCAATGCAACAATAAAAAATGTATATCCATCTTACCTTAGGCGTCATTATAATACGCATACAAAATATCATTTAATGACGGGAAATGTTCGAAAAAAAATAATATGCCAGCTTAAAGATATGTAAAGATATGTATGAAATGTATTTGCCAAAAAGGCTAAAAGCTATAAAGGATAACAAAGGATGTCATACCAAGTGCTAAAACCCTAAGAAATCCTTTTTGCTTCGTAAAACTTTTAGAGTGTATAATTTTCACTGTGAGGTAGAAATCTATGTTGTTTAACAATTTTTATTTTTGTTATCTAAATTTATCCGAATTTCGTTAATTTTATTTTATTATATTTAAGTTAAGACCCTAATGTAAAAATATAAAAAAGAACGAAATCGCTATCATTAATTAACTCTTAGCAATCGCAGTTTTAATAACAGAAACTGAAGTGGATACTTTTGACTGTGATTTACTGTATATTATTTTTAATTTTAGTCATACAAAGCGAACGCGCGAACAATATATTTTTTCTATTTGAAAATGTTGAGTTTTTAGGCGAAGATCATTTTTAGTATTATTTTTTTTTTTTAATTTATTAATCGAGCTTTTTTATGATCTATAATGCAAATGAAAAAGGAAAGCCGACGATTCGAACCCACACACCCACCACTATGTTTGGCTCCGAACGCTAACACGCCGTGACAACTTTTTTCCTGTGTTTTTCATTTCATACTCAATATGAAAATCATCACCCTGTTCTGTCAGTGTAATTTTACCCACACATAAACAATTTAAGTGCTCGCTCTTCTTGGTCGGCTATGCTCTAGATCGACCTCCATGGTGGAGTAAAATCATAAAATTGCTGTAGTGGGGAATTCGATTTAAGAACACCTAATTTCATGAACATTTTTAATGAAATTCACGCTAGTGTGGACAAGGACTTGGGGGAACTCGATCTAATAACGCCTAATTTTATGAAATTATTTCATTCGAATCGCTCTAGTGTGGTAGTGTGTGGTCCACACTAGAGTGAATTTCATTATAAAATTTTATGAAATTAGGTGTCCTTAAATCGAATTCCCCACTACAGCAATCTCATGATTTTACTATACTATGGATCTCTTTCTAGAAACTCATAATTTCATGATGTGTTTCTTCAATAAAATCACTCTAGTGTGGACCGGGACTAGGTAGGCATAATTTCATGAAAATTAAGCATGTGGCAACTACACGGGTTCATAAAAATCTGGCAATAACCGAAATTTGGCAAAATTTTTGTTTATATGTTGCAAGCGCCAAATTTTCTTTTTTTCGTTCTGTCTGTCTTGTCTGAATACCGAAAAAAACTCGAAATATATTTACGAATGAATTTTTAATAACATAACCATCGTCATTGCGAATCAACGTGAAAATGTCGGAAGATTCAGACTATCTGTACGCATTGGAAATGCAAAAACGTCTCAATGCCTTGGAAGGAGAAGGCGATAGTGACATCGAGGAAATTGATTTTAAAAAACCACCAGCAAAGAACTTTAGCATCAAAAACAAAAAACCGCTACAGATCAAACGTAGTAATCCACATTCGAATTTGGATGAAGAGTTCCTGAATCGCACCCAGAACTTGGTGCATCCTCAATGGGAAACACTCGATCCAACACCAGATATTTTCTCATTGTTTGGGCAATTCGATACGAAATTCTTCCAAGGGCGTTTGAAATGTGTCACCTTGGAGTGGAGTAAACGTATGTACAGCTGTGCTGGCATTTGTTACTCGCGTCGTAATCGTTATGGCATGGATATTACCATACGTCTAAGTGAACCACTGCTAAAGTTAAGGACTCGCAAGGATTTGGTTGAGACAATGTTACATGAAATGATACATGCCTATTGTTTTGTACTGAACATAAGGGAAGGTAATGGTGGTCATGGTCCGAATTTTAAGAAAATTATGCACAGCATTAATACGGTGGCCGGGACAAACATTACCGTCTATCACACATTCCATGATGAAGTGCAGCTTTATAAACAACATTGGTGGCGTTGTAATGGTATATGCCAAGATCGTTCCCCATTCTTTGGCTATGTAAAAAGGTCTTCGAATCGTGCTCCTGGACCCAATGATCAATGGTGGGCAAGTCATCAAGAGGCGTGTGGTGGCACATTTATGAAAATCAAAGAACCGGAGAAGAAAAAGAAAGGCAAAGCTTCGACCAAAGAGAAGGAGAATAATACAACAAAAGTTGGCAAATCAGCATCAGCGGCGTCCACAGGATCCACAGATTTACGTAAGTTTTTTACACCACAAACAACATCTACAGCTGGTTCTGCTTCTTCATCTTCGTCAAATGTTAAGGGATTTGGTAACTTAGGTGGTGGTTTTAAAGGTGGGTTTGACATTTGGAAAATGCGTTACCGTTACTATTTCATTCCCCAAACATCAAATTTCCTCTTGCAGGACCCGTAAAAACAAATGGTGGTGGAACAATGCTACTAAATCCCAAAACCAAATCGTCTAACACTACCACCAGCAACGATAAAACACCCACAAATACTTCATCAATTGCCAAGGCATTTCCTCCCAGCTCATATCCTGGCCTATCTTCAGATCCATTTAATGTGGATTTGAATACGTCGGGAGCTGGAAGAAGTAATGCTGGTAATACTCCCCGGCCAAAACCTGTGGGAAATTTAAAAAATGTTGTAGGTTTCAAAGATATTGGTGGTTTAGGTGGTTGCAGTTCCTCATCCCCTTCTTCATCAGGTGGTGGTGGTAATCCAGGACGTGCTGTGTCAGGATTTAAAACACCATCCTCGGCTAGTTCTAGTGACTGGGGACGTGGTATGTCTTTACAATCTTCATCTGGCGCCCACAACATATCCATATCCTCAAGTCCCGAGGGTGAAGTGGTCGATCGTAAACATTTGAGAGATGTCTGGGCCAAACGTTTTGGTGGCGGTAATAGTGACGGTGGAGGTTTTCGTTGGAAATCAAATTCTAATGACAAGAGGATTAGTAATGACGTGACAGCAGGTGAGTTTAGCTTAAATAATTTTTAAAAGTATTTTTTCCTAATATTAGCCTAGTTCCGCTACATCTAAAATTAATCTAATGGCCCCCACCGCGGACATCTCTTGAGGAAATAGAAAACCTTTTCCATGTTTTTCTTTATATTTAATGAGGACAGCTCAGAGGCATTCTTTAAATGAAGACATGAGGGAATCTAATAGGTACAAGAGGTTTTCTTTATATAGCGGATATTTTCTATGGGCAAAAGAGAGATCTTTTGCAGATAAAAGATGAAAAAAATGTATAGGAAAGGATTTCGATGTACAGAAATTTTCCAGACATTAGGAGGCACCCTGTTTATATATTTCCATCGGGTTGCAATTACATTTACGGACCAAACAAACGCCGCATAGCTTACCACAGACCGTTATATGCGGTCAACAAGGTTTCTTTATCTGCACCCCAAATGCTGCTGGCTAGGAACTTGAGGACCTTGTTCCTAAATTTCAGCTTGTCGCAGATAGCTGTGGTATGAGCTGTGGCATGCTTTCGAATGTGACCCCTATAATTTTAAGGAATTTTTCACCTGTGTCGTCCATGTGGTGAACAGAGTAGCCGTAGATTTAGTGGCGGATATTTGAATATTCCTCCCGTGGAAAAAGGTGATAAAATCAGTCAAATAAGATTACGATCTCTATGCCGTCAGTAGGGGGCGGAATACAGGAGAGATAGAGGTTAAACAGTTCCGGAGATATCACCCCACCTTGGGGAACTACGTCGCATTAGATCTCTTCCTGCCGAAGTTGAACCACCACAATTTACAATGGATGATGTTGCGAATGTCATCAGGAACGCTAAGACTTCCAAAGCCTTGGGCCCTGATGGAATCTCCATGGTAAAGTTGAAACAGCTGGATGAGCCGGGAGTGGAGTATCTCACTAAAGTTCTCAACCTGTCGCTAGCCACTCACATCGTTCCCGAAGTGTGGTGAAAGCATTTCGTTTGTAAGATTCACCTCTATTGGTTGTTTATGTTGTTGTAGCCGCCTGGGTTGGCAGCCGCTGGGCGAAACGCTATGGTTTCGGGTCAATCCGTAAGAACCCGCTGCCGTGGGATTGTCTCTATTGGTATCCACGCCTGGCTTCAGTAGAGAGACAATACTAGCAAATTTCCAGAATGGTGATATGTCATAAGTCTTTGAAATTAGGATGTCTACTAAAATCCGCCATATCTTGCAACAATAGTGACTATATTGCAAAACTTCAAGATCCAACCTTAAGGCATTTCGCTTCTACGTTGATGACCATTCACCAGCTAACTAGATATCACATTAGGATTTACCTTTCAAAATGTTATGTTGTATTTCAATAATCCAATTTAATTTGTTTCTCTTTTAGGAGACTCCAAACGTCGGCGCATATCTAGCGATGCCCCCTCCTCAAATGGCAACGATGACATATTTGTGGCTGACGAAAGCAGTGGACAAAAGAAAAACAAATGGGAAGTCGTTGACGATGACCTTATGATGCAAGATCAACCACAAACGGTGATAACGCTTTCCTCCGATGATGATGACGATTCAGATACGGAAGGCTTAAAACCCAAAATCAACAAAAATATGACCATGGATCAAAGGCAAACATTGATTAAACAAGAAATTGTTGATGAATCGGTGGACTTGCTTGACGATGAAATTGAACTTATTGACGATGAATATGATGATAGTCTCATAGCAGCTGCAGAATTGGCTGATACCAGTATTATTGATGAATTCTTTGGTGAAGATACTCTCCTAAAGGAATTCAAACGGGAAAATGACTGTAAACCTTCTTCGTCGCGCCATCAAATGGATCCAGATAGTGACATCATCACTTGTCCCATTTGTCAAGGCAAAATGACAAGGGCAGTTTTTGCCGAACACCTTAATGGCTGTACTGGAATAACACGGAAAATATTACCGCCTAAGACAGCTTTAAAAAAATTGGCTGCCGTTTCCAAAGAGGCTAGACCTAAAAGGAGAAGCAAACCTTCATCATCAACCACAAGAGATATATTACGTAATGCCGGCTATTCCGATGCTGATTTGGACCAAATCCATAGTAGCATGGATGAAGATGATGATGAAGAAGAGGAATTTCTAAGGCGTTCCGGTGTAAGTAGAAGAAGTAGCACCAATAACACAACTACAGTTTCATCGCCACAAGATCTCAATTCCTCGTCAGAAGATGAAAATTCCCGAAGATTCCGTTTGCGTAATGTTTATAAGACCACCAGACAGTGTCCTGTTTGTGCCAAGGAAATTGAGGAAACGTATATGAACACCCACTTGGATGTTTGTTTACTTTAGAACCCCCATTAATGCTTTAATGAGACAAAATTTATTGTGTGTTTTCTTAAATAGAATTTGTGTTGTGTTTATGTTTTAGTTTTTGGCTTTTCTTCCTCCTCTATTCTCCTAATTAACAACAATAATAAATCGTTATCCTTATATTGCTTTATAAAATATTACCAAAATATTTGATTTTCTTACAACCTAAATATTCGATCTTCGTTAATGGTTCCCACTGAACTATCATAACATCCAGATAAGGCAGCAATATTCGTCCCGACATTGAAATATCATTGACACGACAAAAACTCTCCACATAGACTAGTTTTGTTTTTGACCTTCGTGCTAGTTTTTGTATAAATCCAGCCAAACAAAATGGTACGCACGTTCCTGGACCATTGCACAATATTAATTTTGGTTTCTCCTTGAATACCAACCAAAAACTCCATACCAAAGCATAAAGAAATGTAAACACTGTGGTAAACCAACTTTGTCCAACTTCTCTTGCTCTGGGTATATAAATGAAATCATCCTCAGCGACGGGTTGTTCAAGCTCATTCATGACTAGCTGGATTTTATCTTTGGACGTTGTATCGGTGTTGGCCACTAAAAATTTCATCGGTTTATATTTGTTGATGTCTTTGGTACGTTGAAAAATGCCTTGCAGGATGATGCACATTTCTGCGGTATGGCCACCAGAGCCTAATATACACCAAACAGGACTTGCCATGATGTCTTTTGACGGTACCTTGTTTATTCAACGTTTTTTTTTTTTTTTTGCAAAAAACACGACTGATTTGTTTTGATTGCAAAAATGTTCTAAAAAGTGGCAAAGTGTTGCCAGATTTTAGATTTATAAAAAAGGAATCAGCTGTTTGATTACTATTCAACAGCCAAACGCGGACACATTTCAGAAGAAATTAGTGGCCTGTTCCCGTACTTTATAAAGTGGTAAAAGTTGTAAAAGTCGTAAACGATTTTCATATAAATTTTGTGTGCGGGAACGCAAAATGTGTAAAGGTGGTAAAAATTGTAAAAACTTTTTAGTTCTGGAACAGAGCTTAGGTGTCCTTGATAACACTATGCAACACTGAAAATTCAAACAACTTCTAGGTCCCAATTTACATTGGGCGAGTTTACTTGCGGCAATTGTCATTTTGTAGGAGATAGAGGTGAGGCATATGGTAACCCTTTGCCTCTCAGCACCCTCTCTCACCTACAAACTGACAATTGCCGCAAGTAAACTCGCCTAATGTAAATTGGGACTAGTATGCATTTTTTGAAAGTACATATTTAGACTATAAAAACCCTAGTAGGTTTTTGTCCTGTCAGATCCAGTTCGGATTATATGGCCTCATCTAAACCGGGCTAAATCTACACTTTTTGCATTTATCAGGCCTTTATCTGAGAAACGAATAGGAATTTGCTGTCTTTAGCAATATTGTAGCCCTAAACTGGTACAACTTATCTTTTGAAAAAAAAAAACACATAAGAAAAACTCCATCTAGGGTATCAAAATCTATAAAATATAGAACATTTTACATAATTGCTGAAATTCTGGTCCGTATCCGCTAAACTATTGGGAGTTGAACCAAGTAACTTTTTGCAAAAATGTTCCAAATAAAGTTCTCAACAATTCTTTAGAACATTCTGAAACTCTAAAATGCTTACCTTATGGGTGTTTTACACGATATGTTATTTTACATATGTGTTGTCAGTTTGCGTATACATTTTGTATATAAAAAGTGACAACTCATATGTAAAAAACATATCGTGTAAAGTACCCATTATGTTGTTTCAGAGGTATTTTGCATCATATCTTTTACAACACGTATTTCGAACACAGTTGACACCAACAGTTTATTCTCGCATTTCGGATTTTACAACTTTATTGGCATTTTTATTAAATCGTCGTTGAAAAATGCACTGAAATCAACGGGATAGAGGCATTTTAGAACAATGATATGTTCTGAATAGTTATTCTCGCATTTCGGATTTTACAACTTTATTGACATTTTTATTAAATCGTCGTTGAAAAATGCACTGAAATCAACGGGATAGAGGCATTTTAGAACAATGATATGTTCTGAATAGTTGTGTATTACATTTAAGGGAATATTTTTACTAAATAAAATATTAATTTTGGCTTTTTTGCATATATTTTGAAATTTGAGGCAATAAATGTAGTTTTTCGAGTTCATTATTTTTAGAAGTCAGAAAAATTGGCATTGGTTTCAAAGTTATAGCCCCGAATTTCTTTAAAAACTCAATATTTAACCATGTTTAGATGGAGCCATAAAATCCGAGCTGGATCTGACACAACAAAACCCAACTAGGGTTTCTTGTCGTTTGGGTCTTTACTTTCAAAAAATCCTCAGTTCGAATTGTTTGCACAAGATCACCTTAAAAATGTTGCACAATGTAACTCAATATGCTGGTGCAAAGTCGAAGGTCACACTAAAGTGGTTTCATTGAAACTTTTAGGGATTCTTGAGTCGAGTTCCCCACTACAGCAACTTCATGATTTTACTCAAGTATGGACATCGACCTAGGAACCCTGGATTTCATGAAATTGTTTCACTGAAACCATCTAGTGTGACCAAGGACAAAGCAAGCAACAGGCTGATTGTGTTTCGACCTTCAAACTTCAATCAACCAGGAATTTGACTTTATATTTAAATTTGTCATTATCCTTGAGGCAAAAAGCTGTAATGCAAACGAGGTATCAGAAGTGGCTCCCAACTTTGAAACCCAGTGGGTTTGTTAAATCCGGTTATATATAAACGTACTATTACGCGCAAGTATCTTCAAGTTTTACCACTTTTTACTCGTTCTCATACTTCAAATAACACACAATTCGTTTGATAATTCGATGGTCATACTAGCACGATTTCAACATGGCGACGTCAAGTTTATAGGCGAGGGGTATGAAGTAGTGAAACCCATGTACATGGTTTTCTGTGTTTGTGGTGTTTTTCTTCCATCTTCTTTCATTTTTATTTTCTCAAGCATGTTGTTAACGAAACAAGCATAAAAAGATTTAATAAAAAATATTTGATTAATGAAAGAGTGAAAATTTAACTATTAATATTGTTACGAATGTAACTGATAGGTTTAAGTTAGTTTAGTTTAATTTCCGTTAATTTAAAAATTTGAATTGTAACGTAAAGTTTTTATTACGCAGTTACTTTATTTAAGCAACAACAACTACCATGTAGAACTCTCTTCATTATTCTAGTTGTTACTTTACCTTTTATTAATGTGCTTTTGTTTGTTTTGCCATAATCATGTAATTATCGTTTAGTTCTTACTTCTTGCATTTCGTTTATTTGTTCGTTGTTGTTGATAACTCAATATGCTGGTGCAAAGCAACAGGCTGATTGTGTTACTACCTTCAAACTTCAATCAACCAGGAATTTGATTTTATTGAATAAGTCCATAATTAAATTTGTCATTATCCTTGCGGCAAAAAGCTGTAATACAAACGAGGTATCAGAAGTGGCCCCAACTTTTGCTCTGTCCCTTTAGGCCATGTTTACATTAAAGCCTTTTTAATGAGAATTTATTTGACGTATACGCAAAGGAATTGACATTTGAAACCCAGTGGGTTTGTTAAATCCGGTTATATATAAACGTACTATTACGCGCAAGTATCAAGTTTTACCACTTTTTACTCGTTCTCATACTTCAAATAACACTCAATTCATTTGATAAGTCAATGGTCAGACTAGCACGATTTCAGCATGGCGACGTCAAGTTTATAGCATAGCCGACCAAGAAGAGCGAGCACTTAAATTGTTTATGTGTGGGTAAAATTACACTGACAGAACAGGGTGATGATTTTCATATTGAGTATGAAATGAAAAACACAGGAAAAAAGTTGTCACGGCGTGTTAGCGTTCGGAGCCAAACATAGTGGTGGGTGTGTGGGTTCGAATCGTCGGCTTTCCTTTTTCATTTGCATTATAGATCATAAAAAAGCTCGATTAATAAATTAAAAAAAAAAAATAATACTAAAAATGATCTTCGCCTAAAAACTCAACATTTTCAAATAGAAAAAATATATTGTTCGCGCGTTCGCTTTGTATGACTAAAATTAAAAATAATATACAGTAAATCACAGTCAAAAGTATCCACTTCAGTTTCTGTTATTAAAACTGCGATTGCTAAGAGTTAATTAATGATAGCGATTTCGTTCTTTTTTATATTTTTACATTAGGGTCTTAACTTAAATATAATAAAATAAAATTAACGAAATTCGGATAAATTTAGATAACAAAAATAAAAATTGTTAAACAACATAGATTTCTACCTCACAGTGAAAATTATACACTCTAAAAGTTTTACGAAGCAAAAAGGATTTCTTAGGGTTTTAGCACTTGGTATGACATCCTTTGTTATCCTTTATAGCTTTTAGCCTTTTTGGCAAATACATTTCATACATATCTTTAAGCTGGCATATTATTTTTTTTCGAACATTTCCCGTCATTAAATGATATTTTGTATGCGTATTATAATGACGCCTAAGGGAAGATGGATATACATTTTTTATTGTTGCATTGCAGACGAGGCATTCTGCGTCATTAAAAATATTAATACAAAACAAAAAATCATTTTCAAATTCTTCCCTCCACATATTTGCTGTACAACTGCAAAATCTTTTCAGTGTACCCAAAAAAAAAACAAATAAAGCGGCATCAACCTGCTTGCATGAAATTCAGTACAAGACTGAAGTAAAAAAATCAAAACATTTGCTCTCTTACTTTGCGTTCGGGTCGCGTGTGTGTGATTTGCCGAAAAACTTCGTAACCAAATCAAGTCCCACGAACGGCCATGATCTAGAGACGCATAATTTCATATAAAAATGTCAGTGAAATTACTGAAGTGTGGCCCGGGACTATGTGTCCACACACGTTAACATGAATTTTAAGATTTCTGAGTGTCCCCTTTATTTTACCATCCGCGTTGTGTTTCTCATACCAATAAAAACAAAACAAACATAAATAAACTAAAAAACAAGACAAAATAATTAACATTAATAATTAAAATAATATTATTAGTTAAATTTTCACTATTTTATTAATTAAATCTTGTTATGCATGGTAGAACAAATAGAAGGTAAAGTTAATACTACAACAAATACAACTCGAACAACAACCACAAAGGAATTTGTTTTTGTTTGTAACGTTACTGCCAGTTGTATTTGTAAACAAAACAAGGAAATGTCTATAAATTATTGGAATTTAAAAAAAAATAATAATTTTTCACATTTGGTTGAATATTTTGGTAAACATAAATGAAAATTCGTTACATTTTCAATTTTTATGTTTCCACATCATTCCACTAAATGCATAAATTCTGGCAGAAAGTAGAATTCTTGCAGAAAAGTTTGGGGTCGCTGGAAATTCATAGAAAAAGGAGAAGCTGTTTCAATTTTTTGTTTTAGAAATCAAAGAAGCACATGTTTATTAGGGCTTTATTTTTTTAAATTTTAACAAAATACCTCACATATTAACAAACGTTGTATCGCCTCTACAAGCGGGGATTTACTGCGCGGCTTATCGTTCGAACTTGGAGGAGGTTACATATCATTGATATGAAGAAGTTTTTCTGGGAAATGGTTTTTTCCGAATGATATATTTTTTTCCCCCAAAAAATATATGTCCCTAATGTACATCGAAATATAAATAAATGTATAAAATGTCATATAAAATTTGACACTAACGTTACAACCCAGTTCAGTCAGCTGTGTATTGCTGCTACCTTTCCTTATTCTACCATGCTTGTTATGCTTGTTTTGTTGTCAACGTTTGCTTCAGAAAATAAAAATGGAAGAAAAAAACTTGCATCGAATAATAAAAAGAACCAACACAACAAAGACAGAAAACCATGTACATGGGTTTCACTACTTCATACCCCTCGCCTATAAACTTGACGTCGCCATGTTGAAATCGTGCTAGTCTGACCATCGACTTATTGGGCTCCTTCGCCAACCTGCTTTACATCATTGCAAAGATGGGATTTTCTACTTTCATAGTCAGACTTTGCTTTTGGAATGTCCCCAACCAATGCTGTGTTATTCGTCGTTATTATTAAAATCGCAAAAATGCAAGTACCCATGGTGGAATAAGAAGGTGTTACATCAAATCATGTCAAACGTCAAATTTGCTCACAATAATGCATTACTGTGGATTGCTTGTTTACGTTTTGTATGTGATTTTATTCACAATAATGCATTTTGACAACTGGTATGAAGATCAGCTGTTTTTGGCGCTACACCTTAATATTCCACCATGGTACAATTACAAACCCAGCAAACACAATGTCGGACGTCCGACACGTCTGCTCAAAGTCGGAAGTTTTTTCCGACACGTCTGACCGAATTCGGTCCGAACTCTGTCCGATTAGTCTGACGAACTTTTTCCCTCTCTCTCTCTCTCTCTCTGAAGGGATTTTTCGGAACAAATTTCCTTTACCGACCCTTCGCAGAAAAAATCCAAAAATTTTGTTTTAATTCGCAAGTATTCTTAAGTAGCCGGCCTTCGGCCGGGGATTTAAGACTTTTTCCTATGGACAGGAGCGAATTTCGGCTACGCGAACAAACTTTTTTTAAATCGTAAATTTTTTCCCAAGTAAACAAGGGAATTTTTGGAACTTCGGAGGCCTATATCTCGGTAAGTATACATTTTCCCAACAAAAGAAATACATTGTTGGAATCGGCATGAAAAGCACTATCTGTGGTAATTTTTTCATAATTTTCTGCGGTGGGTCGGTAAAGGAAAGATATGCCGATTTTTCTTATTTTTTCTCTTGTGCTGCTTTGGCTATATTCATTGTAAATAAGCAGAGAGAAAAGAATTTTACATGTTGCGCTCGCACATGTTGGGCAAATTGTGTGTATTTCTTGATGTGCCGATGAAGTGCGAACGAAAAAATGAGTGCTCGGGTTTTAATTTCTGTGACGGAGAACAAATTTGGTTTATTTTTGTTATGCGTGTTGATGCATGATAGTGTTTAAAGATCATTCATAGTGAACCGTTGTATACACATTTGTTTATTTTTATAAAGTTAATGAAAGTAAATATTTTTTCGTCAAACTTCAACGCTATTTCGTGGAAAGTCATATGTTTTATAAATATTGCCAAAGTTAAGTTTCTTTAGTCCCAATTTACATTAGGCGAGTTTACTTGCGGCAATTGTCAGTTTGTAGGTGAGAGAGGGTGCTGAGAGGCAAAGGGTTACCATATGCCTCACCTCTCTCTCCTACAAAATGACAATTGCCGCAAGTAAACTCGCCCAATGTAAATTGGGACTTATACTTTCATGTATATCAACTTTTAACTTTTGTATGTGAAGACATGTATTTTTTTCATATATTAATAAAATGGTTTTACATATTTCACAGATTTAATAAAACGTACGGATTTAATAAAACCACTGAGTTTCGAATATCAATTCCGTTAGGTCAAATAAGTCCTCATAGAGAAGGTTAACCTTGCAAAAATCTATAATATAAACAGGCTATAAGATGATATTAAAACCCTTCATATGTTTATAGTAGGCGAACAAACATTTAAATTTAAGGATTTTAAGTTTTCATGAATTAACTGTGTACATTTTACACTTTTAAATAATAAAAACAAATTCTGTGCGAACGGCGGTAAATAAATCAGAAATTCATACAATAGTTCATCAGACTTCGGACCGTATTCGGTCCGAAAGTCGTCCAAAAATTCCGAATTTCATAAGATTTTTCTTCCGAATTCGGACCGATATCTGTCCGAACGTCGGTTAATAAATCAGAAATTCATACGACAGTTCACCAGAATTCGGACCGAATTCGGTCCGAAAGTCTGCAAAAACTTCCGATTTTCATCCGAATTTCGGTCAGAGAACACGTCAACCACGCCATATGACTTTCGGTCAGAGTTCGGACCGAATTCGCATCCGAACTCGGATGTTTTTTCCGACTTTCGGATCGAATTCGGTCCGAATTCGGATGTTTATTCCGATTTTGGTTTGCTGGGAAGGTACATGGTACAATTAAAAAGGTAGAAACAACGGCGAATTGCTACAACAAAGCAACTTTTTTTGTAATGTAAACTGTCAAAATTTTCGCCAAATGGTCTCTTGTTGTCTCTTTTTATCGCTTGTGTTTGTCTATAAGGTCAACACATGCTATCTCTTACATACCGAGTCATATGGTTTTTTGTTTTGATTTTTCATGGCGAATTCCTAGTTTTTTGACGTTTTAGATTCGATCAGCTGGGCTGAGGCATCTACCTTTGTAATTGTACCATGAATTGGGCCATGGTTCTCTCAACATATATAAACAGCTGATTCATTATTATTCTCACATTGTTATTGTATACACGCGAAAGAGAAACACATATTGACCGGACGACACGTTGTTTATCTTTGAATTTTAATTTATTACCAAAAAAAAAAGAACAACGAAAATAAAGAAATATGACGACCATATTTTATGTGGATCCAGAATTAGTCATTGCCCTAAATAGGCGTGTGATATTTGTGAATCCCAATGATTTGCAAATATTTAAAGAAATACTTTTGCCTGAAGATTTAACCCAATGTGGTTTAAAAGAAGGAACCAACGAAGACGCTGAACAAGATGGTGAGAAACCACAGAAACCCAACCATGCAAAGGAACAACCCACAATACAACATGTTAAAATGTCACCCAATCGCCAATTAGCTGCTGTTACTACATCGGGACAAAAAGCCGTGTTGTTATATTCATTACGTCCAGAACATGCCAAATTGGTCTCGGTTAGACCACTGGCTCGGGCATCTAGTGCAGTTACATTTAGTTCCGATTCTAAACGTCTGTTGGTATGTGACAAGACAGGTGATTGTTATGAATATAGTTGTGTAAATTTTGAAGCTGCTCCTAAAATCTTGCTGGGACATTTAAGTATTGTTTATGATGTCTTGTGGTCGGCGGATGAAAAGTACATTGTGACCTGTGATAGAGATGATAAAATACGTGTTACCAATTATCCAGAAACAGCAGAAATCCATACCTATTGTTTGGGCCACAAAGAATTTGTTGCTGGCATGGTGTTTTTAAATGACAACACCTTGCTATCAGTTTCCGGTGATAAGACATTGAAAGTGTGGAATTACAAAGAAGGCAAAGAATTGAAGAGCGTGGAATTACCAGCACCTGGTATTAAGTTAGCTTTAAAATGTCTCGATGTCAATAAATATGAGCTGTCAGTGTTGCTGCATCAACCCAATGAATGTGTTATACAGTATCAAATAACAGGCGGAGAAGGAGAGAGTGGACAATTTGAATTTAATGCTGGTGATGTATTAAGTTTTCCTGATGTGATTTGCTGTAATTTGGCATATGCTGGAGATCGTTTGTATGTGGTGGGTGTTGTCAATGATCATCTGACAATTAGATTATCACCTGCAAGTCCTGATGCTCCCGAAAATTGGTTAAGTGTAATGGAAGAACAATTTAAAGAGTACCACTGGACACCTGAAGATATCTCAGCATGGTTTAAAAAGAAATTCGATAATGTTAGCGAATATTTAGAACGTAAAAAGAGACGTATTGAAGAGAAACAAAAATAAAAGTACAATTCGACGCCTCCAAACAATAGTATGCTAAGTCGACTTAGCATGTTTTCAAGTTCTTTACATTTTTATATTTAACGTCCTTTAACTTAAATTGTGTCAAATTTTGGTAATGATCGGACAATCCGAACAGAAGTTATAAACAAATATTTACTTAGCATAGTACTGAAGTTCAAAAAAATGCCCAAACTTTGAGAGCTTCTCCTGCAAAACACACTTTTTAGACTTAGCATACTATTATTTGGAGGTGTCGAATTATTTTCTATTTTACAAATATTGTTGTGTATTTCCTTATGTGGGGGAGTAGCAAACAAGCAAATAAATGTTTAAATTAGAATGATTTTTTCGAAGGTTTTTATATGTGTGTAAAAATAAGGTATGGATTTTCGTATTTCTTAGACAGGCTTGTAATCCAATTTGCTTTCCAATTTCTTATTATCGGATACTTTGCGTACGGCTTTCATGAAATCTTCTTGGATGACATATTCTCGTTCAGCTCTGTAAAAAAGGAAAAGTGAATAATGGGTTTTAGTTTTTGGATGTGATATGTATCCTTGGGAGCCCTTGGTGTCCTCTTTACAATGATATATATTGTGGAATTTTATATTTCCATTATATGGGCCCTGACTTGAACTGATTTGATTTGGCCGAAGGCCGGCCAATAACAAACATGTATACTTGTTAACTGGAGACTATAGCTTATCCGGTGTTGGACATCAAGAGCTTTACAATGGTACACATATTGCCAAAAACAGAGACATAAAATCAAGGATGCTTAGAACTTTAATGGCCCATATCTCGGAGTGCTTGGATGGACTTCCACAACAAAAAAATATATGTTGTTGTAAACAGGACACTAAAGGCTATCAGAGGTAGACATGACAACGAAATCCGCGAGGAGGCCTTCAACCTGAAATTAAATCAATTTTTATTTGAGTATATTCCACTTACCTAATTGCAAAAAGACCAGCTTCGGTACAAACATTACGCAAATCAGCACCATTGAAATTATCGGAAAGTTTTACAATGGCTTCATAATCGATTTCTCCATGTTTGGCAATTTTTTGGGCATGGATTTTCAAGATTTCCATTCTATTAAAATAACAACAAAAAATTAAACAAATGTAAATACATATACCGAATTCATTTCTAACCCACCTTGCTTGTTCATTTGGCAGTGGAATTTCAATTTTACGATCCAAACGACCGGGACGCAGTAGGGCAGGATCCAAAGTATCGGGACGATTTGTGGCCATAATAATCTTTACCTGACCCAAAGCATCGAAACCATCCATTTGATTCAGCAGTTCCATAAGGGTACGTTGAATTTCACGATCAGCTGATGTACCCTCGGAGAAACGTCTACCACCAATGGCATCAATTTCATCCATGAAAATAATACATGGCTGATGATCGCGAGCATAGTTGAACATTTCACGAATCAAACGTGCCGATTCACCAATATATTTATCAACAATGGCAGATGAGACAACTTTTAAGAAATTAGCATCCAATTGGGAAGCTACAGCTCGAGCGAGTAAAGTTTTACCCGTACCGGGTGGACCATATAGTAAGCAACCTTTGGGTGGTGTAATACCAACACGTAAGAAAAGTTCAGGGTTCAGCAGAGGCAGTTCAATAACTTCACGCAGCTCACGAATTTGATCAGAAAGGCCACCAATTGCAGAATATTTAACATCACCAGGATCTTCGTGGGACATATTGTAGACCAAGGGGTCAACTTCGCGTGGCAAATAACGCATTATGGTCAAGGTTGTCATATCCAAGGCAACACGAGTGCCTGACTTTAGCTTGGTTTTGTCCAATTGACGACGGCAGCCAACAACATAACGTGGACCATTGGTGGCCTTGACAATAACTATGGAAATCCATACAATTATTATGAGTAAGCAATGATTATGCGGAACATATTAAAAGTGGGGGTTCTTTAAAAATGCAACAACAGAAGTGTGAACTTGCCACAAATTAATTTTATGTTATATTTATTAGATCTAAATGTTCCCTTTCGTAATATGCGAAATTACATACCACTTAAACTTCCTGTAGTCAAACTATGAATTAAATAATCCGTTTCGGTCCATATGCGAGGTCTATAAAAAACCGTGGGACGATCGAAAACAAAAAACTTTTGGCATACACAAGATATAGACCAAGGATTACTCAATCTTTCCACAATCTTTCAAACTTGAAAACTCAAAAAGTTCTAAGACGATTTTTGGGGGAAATGACAATATTTTCTTGGCTATTTTTATCTGAGAACATAGTTCCCATCAAAAACTAACACCATTGTAGTCTTTTGCCAGAACAAAATATTTATTAACTTGTATATGTTTGGCATTTTATATCGAGTTTCTTGGCCACCACTCTTAATTCGAACATACTCGGTATGAGGATTCCATCGTCTCTACGGTTTGCCTATTCTTTTGGCCTTCTATGAAAAGAATTTTTGGTCCTCTATGCATCTTTGTTTTTATCCGGGAAGACCTTTTTGGTCCCCTGCATTTCTACCCTTCTTATTCTAAAATTTCATTGCAATGCCACCAAACTTGTCTTTTCGTCTTCCCATACTTACATTTGTCTTCGGTTAGCTGCTTCAACACCTCACCCACAATTTGGCCAACACTTTGTAGCGCCTTCAAATCGTTTTCAGATTTGTCATATTGTTTTGTCAATTCTTTTATTTCCTCACGTTCTAAAAATTAGAATAAAACAAATTAAGAGATATTCAAGTGGGCTGCTTTTGCGGCATCAACTTACTTTCTTTCAGTCTTGAATCAACCTCTTTGTGTTCCAATAACTTTTTTCTATATTCAAAGAGAGCTTTCTCCCGCACTCCATCAGCAGGAACAGTACCAGTAGTCATTTTTATATTTTACTTATTTTCGAATACTATTTTATTAATATGAGATTAAAGAAACGCTTAATTTCTTTATATTTTCTTCAATTGCGTGAATTTGCAAATTTATGTTGTCAGTAATGCTTCTTCTTTTTCCATAGGCCGCAATCGCTTGTCATTGTCATGGGAAGTGTTCAGAGTGGTATGATTCTTTCAATTGTTAAACAAGTACAACCTAATAAAAGAGCGGACTCTTAAATGGACGTTCTACCTTTTTTGTTGTAATTAAGCAAAACTGTTTTTTATACCCTCCACCCATGGCAGAACAAATATAAGGTAATGCCGGGCATACACTATGGGCATGCACGACAGCATTTGTAATAGTATTAGTAAATTTTGAAGTTTTTGTCAATGTATTTGGGAGTAGTTTTGGCAGGATTGAAATCAAAATAGTTTTGATTTTGTAAATGAACCCCTTTCAATCCGATGAATTTTGTTTATTTTCCAAGTAACCAACAAATAATTTTTGAAAACAACAAATATTATTTGTGAGTAAATTAAAAATTTGGAAAACTTCAACACAAAATCGAGTTCTGGAGGAAAATTCATCATTTTTTGCAATATGGATTGAAGGAATGCCACACACTATTCAATCACACACGTACACAAGGGTTCATTTAGCAGTGCAGTTTGGCAGTATAGTGTATGCCCCGCATAAAGTTAATACTACAACAAATACAACTCGAACAACAACCACAAAGGAATTTGTTTTTGTTTGTAACGTTACTGCCAGTTGTATTTGTAAACAAAACAAGGAAATGTCTATAAATTTTTGGAATTTAAAAAACTAATAATTTTTCACATTTTGTTGAATATTTTGGAAAACATGAATGAAAATTCGTTACATTTTCAATTTTTATGTTTTCACATCATTGCACTAAATGCATAAATTCTCGCAGAAAGTAGAATTCTTGCAGAAAAGTTTGGGGTCGCTGGAAATTCATAGAAAAAGGAGAAGCTGTTTCAATGTTTTGTTTCAGAAATCAAAGAAGCACATACATATTTATTAGGGCTTTATTTTTTTTAAATTTTAACAAAATACCTCACATATTAACAAACGTTGTATCGCCTCTACAAGCGGGGATTTACTGCGCGGCTTATCGTTCGAACTTGGAGGAGGTTACATATCATTGATATGAAGAAGTCTTTCTGGGAAATGTTTTTTTCCGAATGATATATTTTTTTCTCAAAAAATATATGTCCCCAATGTACATTGAAATAGAAATAAATGTATAAAATGTCATATGAAATTTGACACTAACGTTACAACCCAGTTCAGTCAGCTGTGTATTGCTGCTACCTTTTCTTATTCTACCATGCCCTCCACCATAGGATGGGGGTATATTAAGTTTGTCATTCCGTTTGTAACTACTCGAAATAATCATTGTAGACCCCACAAAGTATATGTATATATTCTTGATCAGCGTGCAATTCTACATCGATATAGCCATGTCCATCGCTCTAGCGTCCGAACGGATTGACGTAGGTTGATGAAATTTTGGGAAAATATGTTATATTTACGTAGGACTTATGGTATTGAAAGCGGGCTATGTAGGTCCACGCTTTCGTATAGCCCCCATACAAAATGAAGCGTGACGCGTCGTCGTTTTAAGGAATTTGGCCCATTTTACCACCGAATTGGTTGTAATTTGGTACTTTGTGTCTCCAGAGGCCAAAAAATATTCCTACTAAATTTGGGTTATATAGATCCACGTTTTGGTATAGCCCCCATATAAAGTACGCGTCATTTTAATATATTTTGAATGTATTAGACCCATTTGACCAAAGAATCGGTTGTAACTTTGTATTTTGTGTTTGCAGAGGCTAAGAAACATTTCTACCATAAAATGTTTATATAGGTCCACGTGTTGAAATAGCCCCCATAATACTATATCTTCCGATTTTCGATATTTTGAACGTTTTAGACTCATTATCACACCGAGATGGCTGAAATTTGGTATTTAGTCTTCTTTAGGCGTATAAAACTTTCCCCCCAGAAATTTGTAGGTATAGGTCCACGCCATCATATAGCCCCCATAGAACGGTACCTTCCGAATTTCGGTATTTTGAAGGTTGTGGCCACATTAATCCACCGAAATGGCTGAAATTTGTGGTGGAGGGTATAAAATGTTCGGCCTGACCGAACTTAACGCTTTTCTTACTTGCATGGTACAATAATACAGGTAGTATTATCAAGCCAGCTGATGGTAACATAATGTGTCAATTGCATTGAATTGATGTCAAATTTTGACATCTTATGTTACCAACAATTGCAGATGCGGCTACCTGTGTATTTGTACCATGCTTACTTGTTTAATTTTCAATGAAATCTATGAACAAAAAACTCTTTGAGATCAAAAAGAAAATGAATGTTTTTATTAATTGTTATCTTTGATTGGGGAAAGCCGTCTACATAAAACTCCGTACACACTATAGCTTTTTCCCGGGTTAACCTTCTTTATGAGGATTTGTTTGACATATAAGCAATGGAATTGGCATTTAAAACCCAATGGGTTTGTTAAATCCGGTTATATGTAAACGTACTATAATACCCCGGTTATACTTAAGCGGATTAATCCAGTGGGTTTGGATTTAAAATGTCAACTCCATAGCGCAACCGTCAAATAAATCCTCTCGAAGTGGGTTAACCCGGCAAAAAACTCTAGTGTAACCGTACTATTATAGAATTTTTGTCGGTTTAACCTACTTTGTGAGGATTTCTTTAACATATCGTCGGTGTCATGCTTTAAGCCTTTAACCCCCTGTTTTTGTAAAAAAATTATTGTTCTCACACGAATTGTCAAATTTTATAGATCGATTTACTCGCCTTAACGCAAATGTGGAACGCTGATTTTTGAATGAGGAATTCTTAACTATATAGAGAACGTATCTAATATGCTGTTTATATTAGAGCTTTTTACAGGGTTAACCTTCTTTATAAGGATTTGTTTGAAATATAAGCAATGGAATTTACATTTAAAACCCAGTCGGTTTGTTAAGTCCGGTTATATATTAACGGGGTATAAGAAGAATTAGGTCTGTATGTCATCTAGGGGCTGATCATTGGATGTCTAAATTAGTACGAATATAGGCGAACGAACAAAAAATAGTTGCAAAAACAGGGGGTAAGGCCTCGACACATAAGAAGCATGACATTCTTGCTTAAGTCATATCTGGTAAATGACCAACATGGCAGAATAAGAAGGTAATCTCATTTGAAAAAACCGTCCTTGAGCTGCCAAATACAACCATGCAATCGAAACAATATGAAAGTTGTTGTTGTTATCAATGACAACAATAACAAAATATTGTTTACGTTTCATTTACGTATATTTTTTGAAACAAATATTAAATATTTTTTATATTTCGGGAGAATATGTGAAAGTTTTCGTTTTTGGTGGTCTTTTGGTTCATGGAGGACGTTTCTGCGGCTGGGAGTAACATATTTTCGTAATTTTGGTTTTCCAAAATATGTAAATGGACATGTGAAAATTCGTCCCTACGACACCAAAGGAAATCGTGAAATATACCATAAAAAGAATGTTATATTGTTACTGAGTCCAGCCAACGCAAGAAGAAGAAGAATGTGCAAATCAAAGAAAGATAATTCGCTTTCCACCAGTGTTCAAGATTCCTATTTGCCCCGACATCGATATTGGTGCGAAAACATACACATAATCATTTGACGAATATGAAAATATCCACCGCTAAATCCACGGCCACGTTGAAATGAAGTCCCAGTGAACAGGGTGTTCTGATTCCGACCACTAGCCACACCAAAGCAATGGGTAAAAGTTGGAATAAAGGGCTAAGTTGAACGCTTTCATTCAGCTCGGATCGGAACCAATTTTTTTCAGAGGTAGGTCTTGTCACCCTGATAAATATATATAGACAAAAATGTATGATTTTAAATGAAATTTTGTTCCCGTTCCCTAGATTTGCAGCTGTCCATGGGTAAAAGCCTTAAATCCCAGGCCGAAGGCCGGCTATATGGAGAAAAATTTGTGATTTTAAAGAAACTTTTGTTCCCGTTCCCTAGATTTGCACCTGTCCATAGAAAAAGTCTGAAATCCCCGGCAGAATAATAAAATGTATATTTCTTAAGCTTTTCAATAGTATCCATTACCCGTTCAAAAATGGAAAGGAATTTTCGGAACTTCAGAGGCCCATATCTCGGGAAGTATGGGCTTCCGCAATAAATGTTACATATATTTGTGATCAGGGTGACGATCACACCAGTGAAAAAAAATTTGATCCCGATCAGAGCTTAATGACTCCATGAACATCAGGAGAGATCTTAATGATTCATAACTTTGTGAGAATATTGTATTCTTTTAAAGCTACAAGATGTTGGACATTTTTATAATATATATTTATAATATAACATATGTTGTGCATCTCTTTACAACATACATACATACATATATCGTCACCATAAATGCCCGAAGACGTAACCGACATGAACGTAAACAGACACATAAAGCTAAAATCGATGCTCTGGCAAAATTTCAAGCTTCTACGTTCAAAATCAACGATCCTATTCAAGAAATGGCATTCCGGAAAATGGGATAATATTGCAGATTTTGTTGTAATGGAGGATCTCAAAACTAAGCAATTCAGCGGTTTTGGTTTCACTATTTATTCCCCTTCGTA
This sequence comes from Musca autumnalis, assembly GCF_047663935.1. Lineage (NCBI taxonomy): Eukaryota > Metazoa > Arthropoda > Insecta > Diptera > Muscidae > Musca > Musca autumnalis. The sequence goes on along the minus strand of NW_027411866.1, from coordinate 212,663,103 downwards.
TATGATCGACAACATCCCATATACTCGCCTTCATAAGATTAATATTCCGTAAAACAGTTTTTAATTTTATAACGTTTTTTGCTTCCCCTGTAAAATTTAGGTTCTTCGGGCATTTATTGTGACGATATTATCTAGTAAACCAACATATAAGTATGTATTCTTTTTACAAAAATAAAACATCTAAAACTTCAAACTTATTTACATATATGCACATTTTATGGTGGTACTAAACATGAGGTTCACGTTACACTTTATTGACGTTGCAAAATCTATCCATTATGTGTTTCAAATGCACAACATGGACGTTACGTCCCGGTCAAAATTTCATGAAATCACTCTAGTGTGGACCTGGATGCGTAAGAGATTTACAAAGCAACTGATGTATCGGAAGTCATCCATAGACTTCCGCTGTTTTATACCCTCAGCCATTAGACCAGGGTATATACACATTCATACGGGCAAAATGTGCCTCATAGACCCCAAGTATGTTTGGACGAAATTCGTTTCAGACAATTTGGAGTCGATTTAGCAATGTCCGTCTGTCTGTAGCGCACGCTAACTCTCGAACTAATCAACCGGTTTGGTCCAAAAAAACGCTACATCTCTTGAACGGAGCAAACAATTTGGTCTAAATTATGGATAATATTCTGTTTAAATTCAGTTAGCTTCTAAAATGGTCCATATTGTTCTTCTCCTTAGGGTAACTACCCCACAAAAGTTCTACTTTTTTGTTGAAGTGCAGTTCATGATCTGTTTGAAGATCCTTTGGATATGTATACCGATGCTAATCCTTGTAGTCCTGTTTACAACAACATTATGTTTTCGTGTTTATGCCCATGCTTTCTGACATAGTTTTCCAAAAGCTATAATTTATACGGTTACCAACTGAAACGACTGGTAGGGTAGGCGCGATGCACTATGTCGATTCATTGCTTCTAGTACCTCCTCCGCAATACTTTTGTTTTAAACCTAATCCACATTTCCGTCGGTAAGTTTAAATGATCAAAAAAGGGCACACAATTTGACTTTATTACTTGTTATTAAAAGCTCTTCCCTAAGAGGCAATCTAGTTCTTCTGTGGATGAACAAATAAAAGTATAGGTTGACCTAAATGTGCTAAAAACAGATCCCTAATTTAAAAAATGAATGGGAAGTGTTGTTTAATGACTACGCGCTATTAAATTTTCGAAACTCCATTGTCCATCTTGGAGTCATTTCCTTCGATAGACATTGTACCAATTTTATTTGGTCACCGTAGGATTTTTTTACTTTTTGATCATTATCTCAAGAAGCAAGGACTTGCCCATGATGGAAAGAAATAATACGAAATATTACCAGCCATATCGACCAATATGTCTTTAGCATGGGCTTGACCACGAAACACATATCACTGTAAGCAGGGTCACAAGGAATAAGTTTGGTATACATTTTAAAACTATCCTGCACTTAAACTGCACTTAAGCATAAATTTTGTGTGGAGGTACTCGAAGGATTGGAACCATATAGTACATATCTGATCTAGGCCCGAAAGAAATGTTATGAGCAACAATTTTTGGACCAAATCAGTTGATTTGTTCGAGAGTTATCGTGCGCACCATTTTAGCGAAAATGTTTGAGCTTTTGTAGGGGTGGTACCGGAAGAAGTGGATGATGATATGGCCCATTCTCGGAATTGATCAATGTTTGGACATAATCGGCTGATCCGTTCAAGAGTTATCCCCCAGCCAGATGGACGTACAAGGCTAAATCGACTACCAGTTGTCTGAAATGTTAAATGTAAAAATTTGAAATTAAATTGGTTTGGAATTTAAAATGTAAATAAACCTGACATGTATATTTTAAGCGCCCCATACACTATCAAATTTTGATGTCAACATTTGTAGTAGTATGTGTAAATTTTTAAAAATTTGAGAATGTGTGTGTGAATTTTATGGATTGAAGAAAATCAAAATAGTTTTGATTTTCAAAATGAAACCCAATCAATCCGATGAATATGGTTTATTTTGAAAATTTCCAAAAAGCAATTTTGGAAAACAAAACATTGTGTTTGTGAAGAAATAAAAAAAAATTAAGTTCATTCATTTTTTGAGGAAAATTTGAAGTTTTCCGTTGCAGATTGAAGACTGATTGAATGCTTTGCCATACACTTATCAAACACACACGTACAGAAGGAGTTCATCGGCTTGGCAATCAAATTTGATAGTGTATGCTATGCTTTAAAATATACTCTTGTGCCAGACTATGAAAAATTTCATATACGTGAAAATGAGTTTATAGGCAAGAGGTGTGAAGGGGGTGAAACTCCTCTGTACACAAGGTTCTGTAATCTGTAGTGGAATTCTGTAACTCATTTTTTGACTTACCGACAAAAATCGGTAAAATTAAAATTCTTATGATTTCGGTAATTAACGAAACTTTTCGGTAAGTTAACAACCAAAATAAAGCTGTCGCTAAGTCCTACCGATATCAACAGTGTTGTCAACTTTTATTGATACTTTTCACTCATAAGTTTGCGTTTTAATTTTACCGACATTTGTCGGTAACTCAAAAAATGTGTTACAGAATTCCACTACTGAAATTATTCTTTGTGTTTACATTCGTAACTCTCAAACCAATGCAAAGCAAAGAAAATATCAAAATTTTCATATGATTTCATATATGTGTGTAGACGTCAATGAAAATTTGGAAGAAAATGGCAAAACGTTTTCAATGAATTTTTTCATAGTCTGGCATAAGACATACATACAGACAAAGTCTGTCAAAATCATTTTGTCAATGAAGGGACGGAAAGCGAATACAACTCTGTGAGCTATGAGCGTGAGGTTACCTTGTATCATTGTATCATGAAAGACCAAGTTCGACCTAACAAAAAGATTTCAGATTCACATTTGAATTAGGATAAAAAAGATATGACTTAAGCAAGAATTTCATGCTTCTTATGTGTCGAGGCCTTAAAGGCCTGCGTACATAAGCTGCCTTGCCTGCTTACCTTGCTTACTTCTGATAAAAGAATAAAAACGAAAAGGGCAACCCAGTTCGAAACTTGCTCGGCCTTCTTTATTCTTTTATGTTTATTATGTCAGAAATGAACCAGGAAAGCAAGGCAGTCAAGGCCTGCGTACATAAGCTGCTTTGCCTGATTGCCTTGCTTACCTGCTTCATTTCTGACGTAATAAAAATAATAGAATAAAGACGAAATTTCGAACTGGGTTGCCATCAGTTGGAAATTGGGTCGGCCTTCTTTGTTCTTTTATTTTTTTATTGAAGCAGCAAAGCAAGGCAATCAGGCAAAGCAGCTTATGTACGCAGGCCTTCAAGGGCTGAGTACATAAACTGCATTGCCTGCTTACCTTGCTTACTTCTGATAAAAGAATGAAAAAGAAAAGAGCAATCCAGATCGAAATTTCCTCGGCCTTCTTTATTCTTTTATTTTTATTATGTCAAAAATAAAGCAGGAAAGCAGGGCAATTAAGGGGTGGGTACATAAAGGCCTGCGTACATAAGCCGCTCTGCCTGATTGCCTTGCTTTCCTGCTTCATTTCTGACGTAATAAAAATAATAGAATAAAGACGAAATTTTGAAGTGGGTTGCCATCAGTTGGAAATTGGGTCGGCCTTCTTTGTTCTTTTATTTTTTATTGAAGCAGCAAAGCAAGGCAATCAGGCAAAGCAGCTTATGTACGCAGGCCTTAAGCTGCCTTGCCCGCTTACCTTGCTTGCTTCTGATAAAAGAATAAAAAAGAAAAGGGCAACCCAGTTCGAAATTTGCTCGGCCTTCTTTATTTTTTTATTTTGTCAGAAATGAAGCGGGAAAGCAAGACAATCAGGCAAGGCAGCTTATGTACGCAAGCCTTTAGACAAAGCAGCTTATGTAGCCAGGCCTTCAGGCGAGGCAGCTTATGTACCCAGGCCTTAACACACATCCAACTTTTGTTTTGAAGTTTCGAGTCGTCCGTCGTCGTCGATTTACGTAAGGCGTTGGTAACACATATACACGGTTTTATAACGCCGTTGTCAGCCATATGTTGAAAACTAAAGTTCTGATTTTTGAGGTGTGTTTTTAAACTTGTAAATTTTTAAAATATTAATTTCATAACCTAAGAAAATGTATGCTTTCGCGTTGAAGCGTGGATATCTCGGAAACTAGAGCAGATAGGAGAAAGCCGACTAAAAATGCAGAAAGAGCATACCGGAAAACCCTCGAAACCACCTGCTTATAAAAAAGTAAAAAATGGTGTATGGAACACTTAAGCATGACACCGACGATATGACCATGGTACAATAATACAGGTAGCATTATCATGCCAGCTGATGGTAACATAATGTGTCAACTGCATTGAATTGATGTCAAATTTTGACACCTTATGTTACCAACAATTGCCGATGCGGCTACCTGTGTATTTGTACCATGGATATGACCAATGGAATTAACATTAGGTGTGTTCTTTTACTCAAAATTTGTACAAATTGTTACTGGATGTTGTTCATTTACTCTACAATACAACGCAAAAGACCTTAAGGCCTGCGTACATAAGCTGCCTTGCATGCTTACCTTGCTTACTTCTGATAAAAGAATAAAAAAGAAAAGGGCAACCCAGTTCGAAATTTCCTCGGCCTTCTTTATTCTTTTATTTTTATTATGTCAAAAATGAAGCAGGAAAGCAAGGCAATCAGGCAGAGCAGCTTATGTACGCAGGCCTTTAGTCGATTACATGAAATTACTGGACTTGTACAAATTTCTACAAATTGTTGAGTAAACAAACACACCTATTTAAAACCTAGTCGGTTTGTTAAATCCTGTTATATATAAACGTACTAATACTTTTGATAAAGACGGCATTACATGAAAAGAGAGGATCATTGCTGCCAAAAGTTGCTGTCAAATAACTTTGGAAACTTTTTAGAACAAATGAAACAATAATTTTATATATGTATCAGGATTTCTCTTCGTTGCAAAGACATTACTATGCGTTTACACAAGACAGACAGTCTGCAAATACAACCCTGATTTACTAACACATACATACATTTGTTGTCTCTCAGCTGTCCATCAGTTTTTCACAGACAGCCGGGTTGATAAATGTTTGATATTTTTGTGAAATAGAAGTTAGTGCTGTTTTACATTTAAGCGATTTGTCTTACGATTTTTTGTCTCCTCTTTGCTCATCTTCGTAAATTTCACACACAGGGTTGCATTTTTTTGTAACATGGTACCAAGTGTACATTTTGTTAAAAATACTTAATGTAAAAAGAAGGTATTTTATAAAAATATGTTATACAAATTTTAAAATGCTTATAACAAATAATCATTTTATGCTTTAAATGATTTTTTATGCACAAAATTCATTGCAAAACTAAATTTTGTTTCAATTTCTCTTACTATGTTTTGCAACTCTGCCTAACAAGAATAACCACCACAAAGACATGGTAGAACAAGAAAAGGTAGCAGCAATACCCAGCGGACTGAACTGGGCTGTAGTGTTAGTGTCAAATTCCATACGACATTTTATGTATTTATTTCTATGTTCGATGTATATTAGGGACATATATTTTTTGAAGAAAAAAAAATCTTCAGAAAAAAAAACTATTTCCCATAAAGACTCCTTCATATCATTGACATGTAACTTCCTCCAGGTCCGAACTACATGTCGCACACTAAAACACCACTTATAGAGGCGGTACAATATTTGTTAATATGTGTGGTATTTTGTTAAACTTGAAAATAATAAAGCCCTAATAAACATGTGCTTCTTGTTTTCAAAAACAAAAGATTGAAACAGCTTCTCTTTTTTCAATGAATTACGAGCGACCCCAAAAATTTTTGCAAGAATTCTACTTCCTGCGTGGTATTGTGCATTTAGTGGAATGATATGGAAACATTCAAACTGAAAATCTAACGAGTTTTCATTTATGTTTTTCAAAATATTCAATCAAATGTGAAAAATTATTAGTTTTTTAAATTCCAATAATTTATAGACATTTCCTTATTTTGTTTACATTTATATTTGACACTAACGTTCCAAACAAAAACAAATTCTTTTGTGGTTGTTGTTCGAGTTGTATTTGTTGTAATATTAACTTTACCTTGTATTTGTTCTACCATGCCACAAAGAGGAGACAAAAAATCGTAAGACAAATCGCTTAAATGTAAAACAGCACTAAGATGATAATTCAAATGTGCTGAAAACAAAAGAATATGTACAAAACAAAATATGTGAACGGAAAACAAAAAGAAATCGGTGATTTTCATTCATAATTTTACAACTGTTTTCCAGTTGTCTGGACGCCTACGTCACACAGGCAAGTTGTGGGATTTTGACAATCAATACATGAAGCCAATTGTCCTGTCATTTGTAAACGCAGGGTTATACTCAGCGATCCCACTGTGTTGTCTTTGCATTTGCTTTTCTCCCTCACGTACACTGTGCGTGAACAAAAACAAACAAAAAACATCATTTGGTTGTTGCTTTGTTCACTCATACATTCACACATGCATTCGTTTTGTTTGTATTTCTCTGAGCGACGCTGTTATACATATATTAAAGAAAATAGGTCTGATCGATAACTCAAAAATGTGTACAAATTTGAAATGAGAAGTTCTTGCAAGAAGTTGCAAGAACTTGCAAATACTTTTTACTTGCGAAGTTATCGAACAGGCCAAAGTAAGTATGTTCCCTATAGACTCAAAAGCGGCTGAACAGATTATCTTGAAAATTTCAGAGAATGTACATAAAAATAGGCTATGGGCCATTATTATATGTGTTCTTTACTATCTGATGGATTTGAAAACGCAAAAAATATAATTTTTACATTGGAAGTTAATACCAAGAAGCTCCTCATTGAAATTCAATCATCACTTTTAATTTTAAGTTAACTGGAACGATATAAATCAGCTCGGTAAATGCAAACTATAACAAATGAATTCTTATAATAATGGGTGCACATATTTTTGGAATTTCGGAGGGGCGGGGAACATCTCCCATGTCCTACTTTTTTAAAAGCTCACTTTTAAATATGCTATATATCCATTTTTTCTCAATATTTCAGAGAATGTTCAAAGAGGACCCGTGGTGAAAATAGGTTATATCTTTTGTCGAATTTCGGAGAGGGCGGGGTACCTCCCCTATGCCCGATTTTTTAAAAACGCTATTTTAGCACGCCCACTTTTTAAATACATATGTTATATATCCAAAACTACAGAACCGATTTTCTTGAAAATTTCAGAAAATGTACAGAAAACACCCGATGTAAAAATAGGCTATGGGCCATTATTATATGTGCTCTTTTACTATCTGATGGATTTGAAAACGAAAAATAAACCAATTTGGAGGCATAAAAATATAATATAATGAAAGTTAATGCCAAGAAGGGGGCGGGATACCTCCCCTATGCCCTATTTTTTTCAAAACGTTATTTTAGCAATACTTACCGAGCTTACTCCCTCCGAACCACCCTGCTCCGAACTTCCAACCTCCAAACCACTCCATTCCGAACTTTCATCCTACAAATCGATGTTTCCCTATTTTTTTCAAAACGCTATTTTATCAATACTGGAACGAATGATTAAATTACTCCGAACTTACTCCCTCCGAACCACCCTGCTCCGAACTTCCAACCTCCAAAGCACTCCATTCCGGACTTTCATCCTACAAATCGATGTTACTCGATTTTACTCTTACTTACTTAGCTGGCCCATTACAGAACATTTGTTCTGTAGACCGAACAAAGAAAAGATCTCCAATTCTCTCTGTTTAGTGCTTCGCTTTCAGAAATACCGCGCCTTGTCATCTCTTCATCCACTTGTTTGCGCCATCTATTCTTTGGCCTGCCAATTCTGCGTGCACCGCCATGTGGCTCGAATTTATACGCCTTTTTAGCGGGTTCATCATCGCTCATTCTTATTATATGGCCTAGCCAACGCAATCGCTGCATCTCGATACGTTTAACTATATTGATGTCTTTGTATAGCAGATACAGCTCGTGGTTCATACGACGTCGATATTCACCGTCAACGCAGATTGATCCATAGATCTTTCGAAGAATTTTTCTCTTAAACACACCAAGCACTGCCAACCATACATCAGCACGGGTAGTATCAGTGTTTTGTAAAAAGTTATTTTTGTATGACGAGTTTTGGCTTTGTTTTTAAAGTGCTTACTTAAGCCAAAGTAGCATCTGTTGGGCAATACAATTCTTCTTTTTATTTCACAACTAATGCCGTTTGTTGTGTTTACGGCGGTGCCGAGGTATACGAAGTCTTTTACTACCTCAAAAAATGGACGCATTGCGCGTCGACACCATCAGCTTGGCCTTTTCGCCGTTTACCGCCAGACCCACTTTAGCAGATTCTCCTTCGACCTTCATAAAGGTATCGGTTACTTCTTTTACTGACATTTTACAAAGCCGAATGAGCTTTGCGGGGATACCAAATTCAGACATTGCTTGGAATACCTTTGAACGTATCGGGCTGTCGAAGGCTGCTTTATAATCGACAAAAAGGTGGTATGCGTCAATCTACATCTCTTGGGTCTTCTCCAGGATTTGCCGCAGGGTAAATATCTGGTCAATGGTGGACTTGCCAGGTCTAAAGCCGCGTTGATACGGTCCAATTATTTCGTTAACCATGGGCTTTAGTCGTTCGCACAATATCCCTGACACTATCTTATAGGCGATAGGGAGAAGACTTAGTTGGAGCATAAAGTCTTATCTCCTTTCTTATGGACGGGATACAGGATGCTCAGGTTCCAATCGTCGGGTACGCGTTCTTCCTGCCAGATGGAGCTAACTAGCTGATGCATACACCTTATCAGCGTGTCGCCTCCGGTTTTAAACAGCTCGGCTGGTAGGCCATCAGCTCCTGCTGCCTTATTATTCTTCAGGCGGTTTATTGCTGTCTTTACCTCATCTTGGCCGGGTGGTACCATCCCATCTTCTGGGATTGAATCTGTGATATCATCGTCTTCGCTACTATTGGATACCAGCAGATTGGAGAAATGTTCCTTTCATATCCTGAGCACGCTACCTGCATCTGTTACCAGATTACCTTGCTCTACAGAAGGATGTGCCTGTACCAAAGCCATCTGTTTGATGTTTCACTCTTTGATAGAATTTTCGGACTTCATACTGGCCCCTGTACATCTCGATTTCTCTCTTTTTCACCGTCAACGCAAATCGACCCCTGATTGTAAAGTAGCTGTATATGCCGCAATTTTATCTTCGGTAGCAGCACGACAATCCTGGTCGTGGAGGTCTCTGGTATCCAAGTACTGATTTTGCGGCTGTTTGCATGGAGTGGACAATGTTTTGCCATTGTCCTGATATGCTATCGGGACGGGGAGTGCTTTGATTAAGCAGTTGGGTCAGTTGAGTGGAATATGATGTGGCTATCTGTTGTGATTGCAGCTTACCGATGTCCAACTTCTGTGTTGTGCCTGTTCGCACTTTGTTTGCTTCGTTTAATCTGGCACGTACCTTTGCTGCAACAAGGTAGTCCGAGTCTATGTTTGCACCTCGGAACGATCGTACATCCAACACGCTTGATGAATGTCTTCCATCTATCACAACCTTATCAATTTGATTTCTTGTTCTTTGATCTGGCGACAACCAGGTGCCCTTATGAATATCGAGATGTTTAAATCTGGTACTGCTAACTACCACGTTTCTTGCAGCTGCAAAGTCTATCAGCCTCATAACATTGTCAGATGTTTCACTGTGGAGACTGAATTTCCCGACTGTTGGGCCAAAGATATTCTCCTTTCCAATTTTGGCATTAAAATCGTCTAGTATAATTTTTGTCATGGGCAGGGCAACGGTTGGTCTGTTCGTCCTTGTCTTCAGTGGCAGCATGAGTACAAATAAAGCTGATGTTGAAGAATTTAGCTTTTAATAGAATTGCAGCGAGTCTTTCATTCACTATGTAGGGTAACCCCCATAAAACGGTACCTTCCGATTTCCGAAGGTTGTGGCCTCAACATCACACTGAAATGGCTGACATTTTGTATTAAGTCTTCGTTGGGAGTATAAAACTTTCATCTGAAATTTGTCAGTATAGGTCCACGTCTTTATATAGCCCCCATAGATCGGTACTTCCCGATTTTCGGTATTTTGAAGGTTGTGACCTCAATATCCCACGGAAATGACTGAAATTTGGCATTTCGTCTTCGTTGGAGATGTTCAACTTTCCCCCCTAAATTTGTCTGTATAGGTCCACGTCTTCACATAGCCCCCATAGAACGGTACTTCCCGATTTTCGGTATTTTGAAAGTTGTAGCCTCAATATCCCACCGAAATGACTGAAATATGTATAATATTTAGTCTACGTTGGGGGTATTCAACTTTCCTCCCTAAATTTGTCGGTATAGGTCCAAGTCTACTTATAGCTCCCATGGAACGATACCTCCTGATGTTCGGTATTTTGAAGGTTGTGGCTGTGGTTAACTTGTTTCTATTTATTGAGTTGTCTGGAGAGAATTTTCAACAGAAAAAATTTACACACAAACATTTTTGTACCTACCCCCCATACCAAGTGCTGATATTATTCGAATGTCCGGCAAAACTTTCGAAGGATTGACAAATGTTTTTGGGTGTACACACTCACGTTGTTCTTTTATTCGTCAAAAGTTTAAAAACGATATCATTTTCGAACATTTTGCGAATGTTTTTCTTCACAAGAAAAATTGTTTCGGGAAAAATCTTTTACTTCGGACATTTTTTGCGTTTTAAAAAATAATTTTATGTAGTTCGTAAAAAATTCCCAGTTGCTTTTTTCAAATATTTTCGATATAAATGCTACGTATAATATTGACAAGAAATGATGATAAACACAACATATGGCTAGGTTACAAATACAAGACAACAATGTTTATAAACAGTTGCATTGAATCGCAAACATTACAAAGAAGAAAAGGTACATAACAAAAATATCAAGAGACGTCAGATAAGGTTAAACATGTCAAAAAATTGAAACTCCACCAAAAATGCTTTTTCGACACTATCGTAAAAACTATCATCTTTCATTCGCTAATAATAGTATTAACGATATTCGAATTCGAAGGTTTTCCTGCCACAAACTGAGCGACGAATGAATCGTTTTCAATTCGTTCTCGTGTGTCGTTTTCGAACAAAATATCCGCAAAACTATCGAAAAACATTCGAAAACGGATCGTTTGAGATAGCAATGGTATGGGGGGTATTATTGAAATATTTGTTGCATAAGAAAATATGTAAAATGCATAAATTATGCATATGTCATATGTTTCGATTGCAATTTAATCAGAAGCTAAAAATATGCCCACTCCCAAAATTTTACATGAATCTTTAGATCGATTCTTGAAGGATTTAAGAAGCAATTCATCTGTTTATTTCAGATAAACACTTCCAGTTTACTATTCCAGCAGATGAAATAAATGCATACCCCAAATTATGCGTTCTTTGGCGGTATCTTAAAATTTCATATCAACACCAAAATTTCTGAAGATTATTTACTTATAGTTACTTGCAGATCCCGACTAAAGCCACACGCTGAAACTTCCATACGAAACTTTCCCATTATTTTGGGGTTCATAGATCAAGTTCCATACTAAAGTGATTTTATGAAAATGCTGTATTGGGGAACTCGATCTATGAACGCCAAAATAATGGGAAAGTTTCGTCGCAAATTTTGCGCGTGTGACTACTGAGTTATGAAAACAGGTAAGAAAAAAATATATATGCAATATTTCTTTATTTTTTTTTTTCTTTTCCACAACTACTGCAACACTGGGATCAGTATGCCCATTATGGAAGATAACATGGCAAAGCCCAGGATTTATCTTGGTCCCTCTTTCATCTCAAGTGGATACTGACCACCCGGGGTGTCACCTGGGGAACTGCCTTTAACACTCGTTAAAGGTAGTGAGCTAACATGTGCCGCGCGTTCACTCATACGAATGTTAAAAACTTTGGGCGTTGGATTAGTAACCCTCCCCTAGAAAAAACAGCCTACTATTGAAAAAAAAAAACGAAAGAAAAGAAAAACAAACCCCTCTAAAGTTGACGAACCCTGCAAACGTTTTAAGGACCTTGATCTGCGAATATGCACCTCGAATGTTCGCACTCATAATAGAGAAGGTGCAGTTTACGCATTGGCAGATGTACTTGAAAAGTACAAGGCCGACATTACTGCCATACAGAAAAATACTGTTACGAATGTAACTGATAGGTTTAAGTTAATTTAGTTTAATTTCCGTTAATTTAAAAATTTGAATTGTAACGTAAACTTTTATTACGCCGTTACTTTATTTAAGCAACAACAACTACCATGTAGAACTCTCTTCATTATTCTGGATGTTACTTTACCTTTCATTAATGTGCTTTTATTTTGTTTTGCCACAATCATGTAATTATTGTTTAGTTTGTTACTTCTTTATTGCACTTGTTTGTTGTTGTAGTTACGTCATTACTGTGCTTGTCGTCCAATTGTATTCCCCCATGTATGTATGTCGAGATGTTGCCATATGTGTTCTGGAGGACTCTAGAACAGGGAGACTTTGGGGTATAAATACCGGGGAAATGGCAATGACGGAGTAGTCGTGTTTTAAGCGTTGAACTAAACAGATCGGTAAAGGAATAGCTGCGTGCTAACTAGAGACTTGCTGTGTGCTTAGTAATTAAAGTCGGTTCTGAATAAGTGTAATAAAGTAAATAAAGCATTGTAGAAACGTAATCTAAAACGAACCCTGTTTTATTTGGTACAAATCGTATCGGGGAATAAAACAACGTCTACACGGACATTAGTTAAATCTAATTCCGTAACAATACGATGGATTGGGAAAGGCGTCACAACAACACCTAAAGCTGACGCACTGTATTATAGCTATCATGACACAAAGCATGAGTTTGGTTGTGGATTTGTAGTTGGTTGGAGGTTAAAACATCTGGTCTCCAGCTCCACCGCGGTCAATGAAAGACTCGCTGCAATTCGATTAAAAGCAAAATTCTTCAACATCAGCTTTATTTGCGCTCATGCTCCCACTGAAGACAAGGACGAACAGACCAAAGATATATTTTACGAGCGCTTAGAAGAAACTTATGACCGTTGCCCTGCCCATGACATTAAAATTATACTAGGCGATTTGAATGCCAAAATTGGAAAGGAGAATATCTTTCGACCAACAGTCGGGAGATTCTGGCTCCACAGTGAAACATCTGACAATGGTATGAGGCTGATAGACTTTGCAGCTGCAAAAAATATGGTGGTTAGCAATACCAGATTTAAGCATTTCGATATTCATAAGGGCACCTGGCTGCTACCAGATCAAAGAACAAGAAATCAAATTGATCACGTTGTGATAGATGGAAGACATGCATAAAGCGTGTTGGATGTATGTACGATCGTTCCGAGGTGCAAACATAGACTCGGACCACTACCTTTTTGCAGCAAAGGTACGTACCACATTAAACGTAGCAAACAAAGTGCGAACAGACACAACACGGAAGTTGGACATCGGCAAGGTGCAATCACAACAGATAGCCACAGCATATTCCACTCAACTGGCCCAACTGCTTAATCAAAGCACTCCTCGTCCCGATAACATATCAGGACAATGGCAAATCATTGCCCACTCCATGCAAACAGCCGCAAAATCAGTACTTGGATACCAGAAACCTCCACTAAGGAATCCATGGTATGACCAGGAGTGTCGTGCTGCTACCGAAGAGCAAAATGCGGCATATATGGCTACTTTACAATCAGTAGCAACGCGTAGCGCACGACAGAGGTATCCGCAGGAAAAAGAGAGGGATGGAAAAGCGGGTCTGTGAACAAATCGAGATTTACAGGAGACAGAATAAAGTCCAAAAATTGTATCAAAGAGTGAAACATCAAACTGATGAATTTGGAACTGGCACATCCTCCTGTAGAGACCAGCAAGGTAATCTGGTAACTGATACAGATAGTGTGCTGAGGATATGGAAATATCATTTTTCCAAACTGTTAGTATCCAATAGTAGCGAAGTCGACGAAGATACCACAGATCCAATCCCAGAAGATGGTATTGAATGTATACCATCCGGCCAATATGAGGTAAAGACAGCGTTAAACCGGCTGAAGAATAATAAGGCAGCAGGAGCTGATGGCCTACCCGCAGAGCTGTTTAAAACCGGAGGCGACACGCTGATAAGGTGTATGCATCAACTAGTTAGCTCCATCTGGCAGGAAGAACGCGTACCCGACGATTGGAACCTGAGCATCCTGTGTCCCGTCCATAAGAAGGGAGATAAGACTTTATGCTCCAACTATAGGGGCATAAGTCTTCTCCCTATCGCTTACAAAATAGTGCCAGGGATATTGTGCGAACGACTAAAGCCCATGGTCAACGAAATAATTGGACAATACCAGTGCTGCATTAGACCTGGTAACTTCACCCTGCGGCAAATCCTGGAGAAGACCCAAGATATGCAGATCGACACCTACCACCTTTTTGTCGATTATAAAGCAGCCTTCGACAGCCCGCTGCGTTCAAAGGTATTCCAAGCCATGTCTGAATTTGGTAAAGCTCATTCGGCTTTGTAAAATGACTCTAACTGACACAAGATCTTCGGTTAAAATAGGAAAGAACCTCTCCGAAGAGTTTTGTACCAAAAGAGGTGTCAGGCAAGGAGATAGCCTTTCGTGTGATCTTTTCAACATCCTGTTAGAAAAGATTATACGAAAGGCAAACGCCAAAAGAAGTGGCACAATCTACACCAATAGCTACATGTTACTTGCTTATGCTGATGATATAGACATCATGGGACGATCAGTAAAATAAGTAACCGATACCTTTATGAAGGTCGAAGGAGAATCTGCTAAAGTGGGTCTGGCGGTAAACGGCGAGAAGACCAAGTTGAGAGAGAATGAAGCCCGAAAATCTTACCAAAGAGTGAATCATCAAACTGATGGATTTGGAACTGGCCCATCCTCCTGTAGAGACCAGCAAGGTAATCTGGTAACTGATACAGATAGTTTGCTGAGGATATGGAAAGAGCATTTGTCCAAACTGTTGATATCCAATAGAAGCGAAGTCGACGAAGATACCACAGATGCAATCCCAGAAGATGGTATTGTATGTATACCACCCGGCCAAGATGAGGTAAAGACAGCAATAAACCGGATGAAGAATAATAAGGCAGCAGGAGCTGATGACCTACCCGCCGAGCTGTTTAAAACCGGAGGCGACACGCTGATAAGGTGTATGCATCAACTAGTTAGCTCCATCTGGCAGGAAGAACCCGTACCCAACGATTGGAACCTGAGCATCCTGTGTCCCGTCCATAAGAAAGGAGATAAGACTTTATGTTCCAACTATAGGGGCATAAGTCTTCTCCCTATCGACTACAAGATAGTGTCAGGGATATTGTGCAAACGACTAAAGCCCATGGTCAACCATTGCGGCTTTAGACCTGACAAGTCCACCATTGACCAGATATTTACCCTGCGCAAATCCTGGAGAAGACCCAAGAGATGCAGATCGACACCTACCACTTTTTGTCGATTATAAAGCAGCCTTCGACAGCCCGCTGCGTTCAAAGGTATTCCAAGCCATGTCTGAATTTGGTATCCCCGTAAAGCTCATTCGGCTTTGTAAAATGACTCTAACTGACACAAGATCTTCAGTTTAAATAGGAAAGAACCTCTCCGAAGAGTTTTGTACCAAAAGAGGTTCCAAGCAAGGAGACAGCCTTTCGTGTGATCTTTTCAACATCCTGCTAGAAAAGGTTATACGAGAGGCAAACGTCAAAAGAAGTGGCACAATCTACACCAATAGCCACATGTTACTTGCTTATGCTGATGATATAGACATCATGGGACGATCAGTAAAAGAAGTAACCGATACCTTTTTGAAGGTCGAAGGAGAATCTGCTAAAGTGGGTCTGGCGGTAAACGGCGAGAAGACCAAGTTGATGATGTCGACGCGCAATGCGTCCATTGAGCTCGGATCAACTGTTGAAGTTGGTTCCTATAATTTTGAGGTAGTAAAAGACTTTGTATACCACGGCACCGCCGTAAACACAGCAAACGACATCAGTTGTGATATAAAAAGAAGAATTATATTGGCCAACAGATGCTACTTTGGCTTAGCATTTCAAAAACAATGCCACAACTCCTCATACAAAAATACCGCTATACATACAAAACACTGATACTGCCCGTACTGATGTATGGTTCCGAAGCCTGGGTACTTGCGCAAGCAGATAAGGCAATCTGCGTTGACGGTGAATATCGACGTCGTATGAACCACCAGCTGTATCTGCTATACAACGATATCAATGTAGTTAAACGTATTGGGATGCATCGATTGCGTAGGCTAGACCATATCATAAGAATGAGCGATTACGAACCCGCTAAAAGGCGTATAAATGAAGGTGCACGCAGAATTGGCAGGCCAAAGAATATATGGCGCAAACAAGTGGATGAAGAGATGACTAGGCGCGGTATTGCAGAAAGCGAAGCACTTAACAGAGTGAATTGGAGATCTTTTCTTAGTTCGGTCTATGGAACAAATGTTCTGTAATGGACCAGCTAAGAAAGTAAGCAGCGTACGTAAAAATACTTTAAATAACATTTCCCAAAAGCGCAAAGTACTCAACTCCACAAGAGCAGATAGAAAACGGAATAGTACTAAACACATGTGAATAAATTAAAAACGTTTGGTGGTTGATAAAATTCACTGTGGTATGCTGATGCTAACTTATAGGGTTGTTAAGGCTTAACAGATAAGCAATTACATGTGTGTGTGTGTGTGTGCCTGAGTGTATTATTGACCATAACAAACAGCAAACGTTTGCCAAAAATTCTTTTTGTTTGTGTGGTGAATGAAACAACTCGGCAAAGCATAGCCGAATTACATTTCAGCAATCGTACAGTTTTCATCTTTTTACATTGAAAAGTTTGTGTTTTTGTTTTGGTTGTGAGAATGAAACGATTCAGAGAAGCTGAAAAGTTTGTGGCTTTGTGTGATTGGTACGAGAATCGTTTTGTTTGTTTCCGTTCATTGTAAGTAAGTATGTAAGTAATAATCCCAAAAATAATACTCTCAATATTTAAAGCATGATGCATAAGAAGGTGACCCTGTAACCCTGGGTGACCTTACTAAATCAACTTTGATTTCAGTGTTTCACAAGCGACGTCCGTTCTTGTCAAACATAAGTCCCGGTCCACACTAGCGTGAATTTCATTAAAAAATTTCATGAAATTAGGTGTTCTTAAATCGAATTCTCCACTACAGCAATTTTATGATTTTACTCTACTATGGATGTCGATCTAGAGACGCATATTCCTATGCAATTTTTTCAATGAAATCACTCTAGTGTGGACCGGGACTAATGTAACAATAATTTTTTGTCAAGCGAACATCAATTTTTATTTAAATTTTAGGTGCAAAAGTAATACATTCAAATCATGGACATCAAATGTGGTAAGGCAATTCCAATAAACTTGTAATATTTTTCATTTAATAATAGCTTTCATCTTCCTTTTAAAAAAACTTTCTTAGAAACACGATTCTCTTCGACAACAACTCCAGAGCAAAGACCACAATAGCCACAGCATGCATAAACAAAAAGATCCACATAAAACCCATAAATTGTTTCATACTTATCAATAATTGATTTTCATATTTTGTTGAATAGGTGGAACGTGTCACTCTAAACGATTCTAGAGACAATTTACGCCAACGTTGCAAAAATCCCATCTGATGATAACCCATAATACAGTGATTTAAATGTTCCGATAAATACGAATGTTTGGGAATATAAAAACTTATCTGTTGATCGTTCAAACTAAAAGTGAGCACTACAAAAACTGTACCCTTTGTCAGTTCCGTGTGAACATAATAGTATACAAAATCAGCCAGAGATATAGCAACATAATTTTCGCTGTGATGTTTATCCAAAAATCGTAAGGGTTCCATTTCATCTGTGGTATTCAAAACCGACAATGGCAAAGATCCATCTATAAACTGGGGTATATAACTCAACAAAGGTTCGGTACGTTGGGTACATATAGCCCGATAACCAGATAATGCCAAATCATGTAGAGAACTTGGTGGAGAGCGATAGAATTGGGTACGATACAAATGAAAGAGTAACGACTGATAAATTGAACGTAGAATAAATGTTGAGAAAATCCATATTATAAAAGATGCTCGTGGAGCAAATCGTACTGGTATGTTCAGTGATGGCACACCCAGTAGAGATTCTATAACTTTCCATGTACTAGATGACAGTGCGTATTTACGCCTTAGATAATTAATTATTATTAAAACAAAGGAACTTGTTAGTAGCAGTATCCATGTTGTCATGTCGAAGGGAAATGTTAAAATGCCCAAGGATTCATATTCATTTTGCCTGCGCACAATTACAGACACTAGGGGCAGATTAAATGTTACATAGCTTGGTGTGGCTACAGCATCCCGTTTAGGTGTGCGTCGAAAAAATCCAGCGCTTAAATTGCTTGCACGTTGTTGTAGCTGTAAGGAAAAACAGAAAAAAGTAGAAGAAGTCAATAGTCAATGTATTTTACTTAGAGGGGCTTAAAAGGTCTATCTAGAGAAAAACTAAAAACACTTTATTATCACTCTTTTCTTATGTTCTTTGGACCATCTTGTGTCGTCCTGCGTTTCCACTCACCAATTTAAATGGCTCCTCACGACAGCCGCCCAAAGCCAAATCATTAGCAAGACCTTCCTCATCAATGGTAAAATTCATATCATCGCTTAAACCTTTTAGGATATTGATTTCGAGACCAGTGAATTTCTCTGTTCTATTCGCCTTATGCACAATAAACGGTGGCACCTCCCAAACACTTAAACGTAGTGGACATCCGTAAAGATTTTCTAATTTATCCGGAAACATAATATCGTTTACAAAACGTGTTCCATCGAATTGATTTATCAGCACCGGTTCGGTGTTATAACAATCAACTTCTTGAAATGGAAAATAGGTATAAATCAAAACTTCACCTTTTCCATTATTGATCACAACATTACAATGCAGCCAATAATTTTCGAAACAATAATTGAGAATTTTTTGCCTTTGCGGTGGCATCCAAGCATCACGTATTTGTAAGAATATTACATAATACTCTTGATTATCATAGAGACTGTTGTGGCGTGATATATTGGTACGTTCTAAATTCACAAATGAATCCACCATTATCAAATTGCAGAAACGTCTTCCAGGAACCTCAACATCGTTGAGCTTGCTATCGTAGAGTACAATTTCTATGGCCATAAAACCCCAAGTTGCAAATAATTTTGCCATTACATCGTGGAACCATAATTCCGGTGCTGGAGCCGTTGTTGATATTGTAACCACCACAGAGTTGGTAATTTCACGTAAAACATTTTGTATGAGATAACGCAGAGCTGTGACCACGAACTCAGTATTGTAATCGGATTGGGGTATTTTAATAAAATGCTTTGGATCTGCTTGAAATAGCGTAAAATTCATTCTATGATAATTTGTTGGGCACTTCCGCTTGTGTCAACGTTCCGTAACTAAAGTGTTAGTTGATGTTTCTGTGAGTTATTTATAAAGGTGTTTTAGAGGGATTTGTTGGACGTCTTCTTTATTTGCTAATTAGGAAAATAATTAATTAACACGATACAAAGATAAGGAATGTCGTTGAAGTTACATATGGCCAATCAGTGTTGTGTTCTTCTTTTGTAAATATAAAGTTAGGCAAACATTTATTTTGCTTTTGTTTCCTTATCCTGGTTAAGGATCTCGTTAATTACACTGCTCAACAAAATTGAAAAAGTTGAATGTTTCAGACGAATTTGTAGTTGTTTCTAAATGAAATCGGCGAGTTATTTTCAAATCCGGTCCCGGTTTTTCTCCATCAGCTCTTGTTTTTGAGATATAGCTCAAAATCGGTTTTTACGAGTTTAACCCAGACTTTCGTTATTTTCGGATACAAACAAATATTTTTTTGTGGGTTTTTCCACATTATTATATTAAGGAGATGTTGTACGCTCGATACAAATCGTTTTTGACATAGTTATGGTGAGTATATATCAAAAAAATATAGAAAATATACGACGGACCTTGTAACAATTGCATATTTTGAGTACTTTAAGCTGTAATTACGTCATCGGGGGAAGTCATAGGATCTTCATATGGTACCCCGGATATGCTTAGGGTGTCTACTATATAATCCAGTATTCAAATGTATAATATAAAGTTCATAGCCCCCATGATTCGGCCATAACCTAAAAATCGCCGTGAAGACTGCTAAAGGGAAATCATTTACCAGTGATATCATTACCACATAAGGCATTTACTTTTCAATGGCAGTCTTCATGATGATTTTTAGGTTATGGCCGAATCATGGGCGCTATGAACTTTATATTATATATTTAAATACTGGACTATATAGTAGACACCCTAAGCATATCCGCATTGCCATATGAAGATCATATGACTTCCCCCGATGACGTAATTACAGCTTAAAGTACTCAAAATATGCAATTTTTACAAGGTCCGTCGTATATTTTCTATATTTTTTTGATATATACTCACCATAACTATGTCAAAAACGATTTGTATCGAGCGTACAACATCTCCTTAATATAATAATGTGGAAAAACCCACAAAAAATATTTGTTTGTATCCGAAAATAACGAAAGTCTAAGTTAAGCTCGTAAAATCCGATTTTGAGCTATATCTCAAAAACAAAAGCTGATGGAAAAAAAGCGGGCCCAGATTTGAAAATAACTCGCCGATTTCATCTAGAAACAACTGCAACTTCGGTTGAAACAAAAGTCCTGTTGACCAGTGTTATCAGTCTAATTAGGTAGCTAACATAGAGGTAATTATGATTTCAAACAGTTGTGATATTTATTTTTAAAATGTTTCATCCCAACAAAAGTTTAAACATTTTCGATTAATTAATAGATAGTTCTTGAGGTCTTGATTAAAATAGTATATTTTTCTTCTTAGACAAGTCTCTTTATTATTTATTGTTTATTATTTACTATTTATTATAGGGATATTTTTGACAAGGTCATCTCAAAAAGCCCTCGTAGACTGGAAGGCAATATCGGAAAGGATTATTACTGCCAACTTAAGAACTAAGCGTAATATAATTACTGTAATACAGTGCTACGGTCCCACAGAAGAAAGCGATCTAACAGAAAAAGAGTCATTTTACAGTCAGCTGAGCAACCTACTTTCCCATATACCAAAGAAAAATGTTATAATACTGCTCGGAGATTTAAAGGCTCAAGTGGGATGTGACAATGATGGGTACGAGAGTGTCTTAGGAACCCACGCACTTGGAAATCGCAACACTAATGGCGAACTACTAATAGAACTGTGCTGTAACTTTGATCTCAAGATAGGTGGTTCGCTTTTCCCTCACAAGCGAAACCATAAAACTACGTGGAGAGCTCCCTCTGGCAATTATGAGAACCAAATTGACCATATTTGTATATCAGGAAAGTGGAGCAGTATGCTATGTGATGTACGCAACAAAAGAAGTGCAGAAATCGGAAGTGACCATTATCTCGTTTTAGCAGAGGTAAAACTAAAACTAGCCAGCAGAAAAAGAATAATGTCGACTCACAAAGAAAAACCTTTGATATCGAGAAACTAAAAAACAGCACAACCAAAAATATGTTCATAGACAAAGTATGTAATATCAACATAAACTACCTTGATACACTAGAAGAGAAATGGAAACGATTTAAGGACAACGTAACGGAAATATGCACGACAGTTTTAGGATTGAAGCGAAAACAACAAGATGCCGATTGGATAACGAGTGAAACATGGGAACTAATTCAAGAAAGGAAAATCGTCAAGGGCAAAATGCTTTCTGAAAATGCTGAAGACAAATTGGAACTATTCAGAGAGAAGCACAAACAGTTATCCAAAGATATTAAAAAACATGTAAAAAGGTCTTACTATGGTAAAATGGGGAATGAGGCTCAGACAGCTACTAACAAGGGGAACTCATAAAAGCTCTATAAAATTATAAGGAAATTGAGTGGCAAGGATACACTCATAAGTAACACGTCTGTAGAAGATGAAACAGGGTCTCTCGTGACATTAAAAGACGAACAAACAAAAGTTTGGAAAAGACATTTTGAAAAAACGCTGAACATCAGTCAAAACCACCAAGCACAATTCCTCATCTCAAAAATACATCCCACAAATGCAGAGGTAAAAACAGAAAATCCTTCAATTGCTGAAATAGAAGAAGCGATTAATACCCTAAAACCCGGTAAAGCCCCAGGCAACGACGGTATTCCAACAGAATGCTTTAAAGTCTGTAGCAATATAATGGCTGAAAAACTACACCCGTTATTCAAACAGATATGGGAGGAGGAAACTATCCCACAAGGCTGGAAAGAATCAATTATAGTGAAACTTCCTAAAAGGGGTAACAGAACAAAATGTGGCAACTGGAGAGGCATATCCTTACTGCCATCAACACTGCAAATTTTCAACAAAATAATTTTAAATAGAATAGCCGAACCATTAGAAAAATTGTTGCGAAAAAACCAAGCTGGTTCCGAGCAAGGAATTCCTGCATCGACCACATATGCACAACAAGAATCATCATCGAACAATTCGTAGAGTATAACGCAAGTTTATATCTAGCATTTGTGGACTATGAAAAAGCGTTCGATGCCCTAAACATATGGAGCTCACTTCTATCAAAAGGAATTCCCAAGAAACTAGTGACACTTATAGAATATAGCTATAATGGTACGACTTCCAGAGTATTGCACGAAGGAGTCCTCAGCGAAGCGTTTTTTACAACCATCGGAGTGCGACAAGGCTGCTAAAACTTCAAGTATTTATAAACAGATGTCTTCACAACATATTAAATATATGGTGGCCACAAACTATATCTAACGAACGTCTCTGGAATATAACAAATCAACAGGAAATAAAATCTGCAATCACTCAAAGGAAATATTGCTGGCTCGGCCACACTCTTAGAAAAAGCGACACTGATATTTCCCACTCAGCTCTCCATTGGAATCCCCAAGGACGACGCAATAGAGGCAGACCGAAAACAACATGGGGAAGAACACTAACAACAGAAACCAACCTATCAATCGATCAATTAAAATATATAGCAAATGATAGAAATGAACGGAGAATCTTTGTAAATAGACTAAGTTTATAATATGTTACACGTTTATAAACATGTCATAATAATAAATATATTATTTATAATTTATTATTAGTTATTAATTATTTACTATTTATTATTTAATATTTATTTATTATTAATTATTTACTATTTACTATTTATTATTTACTATTTGTTATTTAACACCCGTTAAAGGTAGTGAGCTAACATGTGCCGCGTGTTCACCCATAAGAACGTTAAAAACGTCGGGTTAGTAACCCTCCCCTAGAAAAAACAGCCTACTATGAAAGAAAAGAAAAACGAAACCCTCTAAAGTTGACGAACCCCGCAAACGTTTTAAGGACCGTGATCTGCACCTGGAATGTTCGCACTCTTTATAGACAGTCTTCGCATTGGCAGACGTACTTGAAAAGTACAAGGCCGATATTACTGCCATAAAGGAAATACGATGGATTGGGAAAGGCGTTACAACAACACCTAAAGGTGACGTACTGTATTACAGCTGCCACGACGTAAAGCATGAGTTTGGTTGCGGATTTGTAGTTAGTCGGAGACTAAAACATCTGGTATCCAGCTTCACCCCAGTGAATGAAAGACTTGCTGCAATTCGAATAAAAGCTACATTCTTCAACATCAGCTTTACGAGCGCTTAGAAGAAACTAAAGACCGCAAAGTGTGTCCAAATTCAATATTTTGTGCCAAAAATGCAAAAAACAAATTGTCGAAAATTCCCAAAAATTGTATATGAAGGGATAGAAAACATGCTGGCTAAGAGAGAAAAACAAAAATTTCGTTGGTTTTACCGTTATAATGGAAGTAACGGTACCTATAACATGATCTTATTTTCGTTAATACAAATACCAAAAATCGCAAGGAAATTCGTCGATTTTGTGAGGACCATATTGTCACGAGGTATTGGAATTTTTTAATGGATCTTTTTGCTATCCGATAATACGAAACCTGTCGTATTAAACTGTGCTTAGAAGTAAACGTATTTGCGTTCCTGTTCTGTATAATAACCTGATTTGTTTTGAAAAATTTTACGTGTATATTTTTAATAAGTTATTTTTAATGGGATATAACTTAAAAGTTCCACGGGGTTCCACTGTTGTAATGGCACCCAAATATAGAGGAACTCTCGAACTATCAATTTTTCAATAGATAAATTGCGACCAAGTGCGACGCCGGAAAATAGGGCCTTTATAACGTTACCATCCGATCTTACGTGTTTTGAGGATTTTACCTACAATAATCAACCGACCTAGCTAAAAATTTAAATATAACGTTTTCTACGAGTAAACTATCTCCTTACTAAAAATTTTATATAAAGGTCCACGTTTTGATGTAGCCCCCATATAAGGGTACCGCCCGATTTCAGGTATTTTAGGGTTTTTAAATACATTTTCGGAACGAAGTTGCTACAATTTTGCATTTAGGGTTCCTAGTGGTCAATAAACTTGCACACACAATATTGTGAGCATAGGTCCACTTTATGATAGAACTCTCATATAACGGTACCCCTGATTTTTGGTATTTTGGAGTTCAAAGATACATTTTCCTACCGAATTATATATTGTTTAATATTTGCAAATATAATTTGCTAATATCTAACAAAATGAAATAAGGAGAATAGTTTCACTGTTTACAGCCTGTCATTCTTTTATTTATGGCAAAAATAACGTTGCCATTCATTGATAATGGCCCTTAGTTGGTGATACTGACGATCAGCTGCGGTATATGAATCAGCTGTCGTTAACATAGTCCCACGCTTTTGAATAGCACCCATAACAAAAAAAAAAAAAAAAAACATAATTTAAACACCGAAATATTACCATTTTTACGCTAAGTAAATATTCCTCCATGAATTTAATTAGTTAAATTTTTGTTATAGTATGCATATTAATTGATTTATTTTATGTTGTTAAAGTACAAGTCTGTATTTGAGAATATAGCGTTTTATGTTTCTATAACCCCAAATCGTGTTTTAAATAACTCTAAGAAGTTATCAATTCTTATTTAAATGTATCTATATTACACAAACTTTAAAATTTCGGAAAACCTTTTTTTATTCATTAAAATTCTATAGAAGACGTTGACCGAATGGCTTGCAAACACATGGAATAAAAGATCCATGTCTGATAAACATCTCCTCCAAATTTCATAGCTCTATCTTTATCCGTTGCCCTGCCCATGACATTAAAATTATTCTAGGCGATTTTAATGGCAAAATTGGAAAGGAGAATATCTTTGGCCCAACAGTCGGGAATTTCAGTCTCCACAGTGAAACATCTGACAATTGAATGAGGCTGATAGACTTTGCAGCTACAAAAAACATGGTAGTTAGCAGAACCAGATTTAATAATCTCGATATTCATAAGGGCACCTGGCTGTCTCCAGATCAAAGAACAAGTAATCAAATTGATCATGTTGTGAGAGATGGAAGACATTCATCGAGCGTGTTGGATGTACGATCGTTCCGAGGCGCAAACATTGATTCGGACCACTACCTTGTTGCAGCAAAGGTACGCACCCGCTTAAACGTAGCAAACAAAGTACGAACAGACACAACACGAAAGTTAGACATCGGTAAGCTGCAATCACAACAGATAGTCACAGCTTATTCCACTCAACTAGCCCAATTGCTTAATCAAAGCACTCCTCATCCCGATAACATATCAGCGCAATGGCAAAGCATTGCCCACTCCATGCAAACAGCCGCAAAATCCATACTTGGATACCAGAGACCTCCACCAAGGAATCCATGGTATGATCAGTAGTGGGATTCTGTAACTCATTTTTGCTGTTACCGACAAAAATCGGTAAAATTAAATCGCAAAATTATGACTAAAAACATAAAGAGAAGTTGGCATCGCTGTTTGTGTCGGTAGAGGCTAGCGACTACTTTTTATTCATCGTAAACTTACCGAAAAATTTTGGTAATTATCGAAATTATAAGCATTTTAATTTTACCGACAATTATCGATAACAGCAAAAATGAGTTACAGAATCCCACTACAGGAGTGTCGTGCTGCCACCGAAGAGAAAAATGCGGCATATACGGCTACTTTAATCCGTAGCAACGCGTAGCGCACGAGAGAGATACAGGGAGAAAAGGAGAGAGGAGAAACGTCTTTTCCACAGGAAAAAGAGAGAGATGGAAAAGCGGGAGTGTGAACAAATCGAGATGTAGAGGAGACAGAATGAAGTCCGAAAATTCTACCAAAGAGTGAAACATCAAACAGATGTCTTTGGCGCAGTCACATCCTCCTGTAGAGACCAACAAGGTAATCTGGTAACCGATACAGATAGCGTGATCAGGATATGGAAAGAACATTTCTCCAATCCGCTGGTATCCAATAGTAGCGAAGACGATGATCCAAGATGAGGTAAAAACAGCAATCAACCGGCTGAAGAATAATAAAGCAGCAGGAGCCGATGGCTAACCACCCGAGCTGTTTAAAACCGGAGGCGACGCTCTGATAAGGTGTATGCATCAGCTAGTTAGCACCATCTGGCAGGAAAAACGCGTACCCGACGATTGGAACCTGAGCATCCTGTGTCCCGTCCACAAGAAAGGAGATTAGACTGTATGCTCCTACTATATGTGCATAAGTCTTCTCCCTATTGCCAATAAAATAGTGTCAGGGATATTATGCGAACGACTAAAGCCAATGGTCAACGAAATAATTAGATTATACCAATTTGGCTTTAGACCTGGCAAGTCCACCATTACCCTGCGGCAAATCCTGGAGAAGACCCAAGAGATGCAGATGATACATATCACCATTTTGTCGATTACGAGGGCGGTTCGGAAACTTCTTAGCCTATCAATGAAAGAGAATAGTCAGTTTTTCAAAAATATTTTTATTTTTCAATATAATCTCCTGAAACTTCAATACACTTAGTCCAACGCTTTTCTAGCAATTCTATCCCTTGATTAAAATAGTTTTCCTCAAGGTCTTCAAAATAGTGGTTTACAACTGTAATTGCATCTTCATTTGAGGTAAAACGCTTGCCAGCTAGGATTTGTTTTAGATTTGGGAACAAGTAAAAGTCACTGGGAGCTAAATCAGGAGAATAAGGTGGGTGGTCAAGCAACTCGTACTTTAATTCGTTGATTTTAGCCATTGTTAAAACACTCTTGTGCGCTGGTGCGTTGTCTTGATGAAAAATTATTTTTTTGTGTTGTAAGCCAGGACGTTTTTCTCGAATTTGTGCATTTAATTGATCCAAAAGGTTGCAATAGTACTCTGAATTTATTGTTTTACCCTTTTGCAGATAGTCAATCAATAAAATACCTTTGAAGTCCCAAAAAACCGTTGCCAAAACCTTACCAGCCGATTGAATTGTTTTTGCCTTCTTTGGGGCACTTCCTCCAGCTTCAGTCCATTGTTTGGATTGTTCTTTTGTCTCTGGAGTATAGTGGTGGATCCATGTCTCATCAACAGTTATGAAACGATGCTTAAAATCCGTTTTATTTCGCTTAAAACGATCAAAACAAGCTTGAGAAATGTTCATTCTTATGCGTTTTTGATCGACTGTTATCAAATGAGGCACCCATCTTGCAGAAAGCTTTCATCTGTAGTTCTTCATGCAAAATTAAATGGACTCGATCATTTGAGATGCCCATGATATTAGCAATTTCACGCACTTTTATTCGTCGATCATTTAATACCATATCATGCACTTTGGCTACAATTTCTGTTGTTGTTGCTGTTTTTGGACGTCCACTACGTGGTTCATCTTCAATGCTTGTACGACCACGTTTAAATTCAGCAACCCAATTTTTTACTTTTGCATATGAAGGAGCACTTTCACCTAACACATTCACCATATCATTATGAATTTCTTGTCCCGATAAACCTTTTTTATGTAAATATTTAATGACAGCACGCATTTCTAATTTTTCCATTGTAAAACAAGTGAGCCAAGGCTATAGTCGGGTCGGGGCCGACTATGTGATACCCTACACCACTTCCCCTGTGCATAAGCTTTTGACTGGTAAAATTCAAAATATTAAAATTGGGATAGCTGAGCGCCTTTGCTCTGAATGTTTTCATTAATACAGGTCAATTTTATTGAAACGCGTTTAAGTGCATCGTCAGAATAACTCAAATAAAAAATGGAAAAGTGGGATGTATGCCAACCATCAACCATCACATTCTGACCCCTGAATAATATCCGACCACTACCAAAATCAATAGGTTTATTCCTCTGTGGGACCCCCATTAACAACCAAAATTTCGTGACGATCCAATCAAAATTACGACGTGTAGCGTGATTACAAAGAAATGAAAAAATGGGATGTATTAACGACTATTGCGATATCTCCGTTATTTGGCCACCTATGCCAACCTACTTTGCATCATTGTAAAGATGGGATTTTCTACTTTCATCGTCAGACTTTGTTTTTGGAAGGTCCCCAACCAAAGCTGTCATATTCGTCAATATTATTAAAATCGCAAAAATGAAAAGTTGTGTTCTATTAGCGGCTATTGCGATATCTTCGTTGTTTGACCACCTACAACAACCTACTTTACATCGTTGCAAAGGCGATATTTTCTACTTTCATTAGTAGGTTTTGCTTTTGGCATACCCCCTATAGAAGCTGAGATATTCGGTTTGGAAAAAACATTGTCTTTTTCTCCAAAAAAGTTTTTTGCCCATTCCGACCCCTAAATATTATCCGACCATCACCAAAATAAATACGCCTCTTCCCCTGCGGGACCCCCATCAACATCCAAAATATGGTGACGATCCGATCAAAATTACGACCTGTAGCGTGATTTCTTTAAAAGTGGAAAAATGGGATGTATTACCGACTATTGTGATATCTCCGTTAGTTGGCCACCTACGCTAACCTACTTTGCATCATTGTAAAGACAGGATTTTCTACTTTCATAGCCAGGTTTTGTTTTTGGAAAGTATCCAACAAAAGCTGTGTTATTCGTCATTAGAATTAAAATCGAATAAATTAAAAGTTGGGTTCTATAAGCACCTATTGCGATATCTTCGTTGCTTGACCACCTACGATAACCTACCATACATCGCTGTAAAGGTGATATTTTCTGCTTTCATTAGCAGGCTTTGCCTTTAATATACCCCTTATAGATACGGAGATATTCGCTTTCAAATAAAACGTTGACTTTTTCCGCAAATAAGTTTTTTGCCCATTCCGACCCCTGAATATTATCCGACCATCACCAAAATCAATAGGCTTCTTCCCCTCCGGGACCCTCATCAACGTTCAAAATTTGGTGATCAAAATTGCGACCTGTAGCGTGATTACAAGGTTTAGATGGACAGACGGACAGACGGACGGACGGACGGACTGACGGACGGACACACATAGCCAGATCGACTCAGCTCGTCGAGACATTCATTTTGGTATATATAAGTATGGGTCTACGACCATTATTTCGATGCGTTACAAACTTTTTGGCCGAAACCAACTTCTAATACCCTCCCCACATAGTGGTGTAGGGTATAAAAATTGCGGATGCGTCTTTTTTGAACACCTGTTTCTATATGAAGGAGTTGCCAGATGGAAACAAAATTTAACATGTGTTCATAACAGAGATGGAAGTTTCCAAAACACTTCACTTTTTTCTGTTTATACCGCGCTTTTTGTGCTAGGCAAAGAAGTTTCCGAACTGCCCTCGTATAAAGCAGCATTCGACAGTCCCCTCCGATCAAAGGTATTCCATGTAATGTCTGAATTTGGTATCCCCGCAAAGCTCATCCGACTTTGTAAGATGACTTTAACTGATACCAGGTCCTCAGTTAAAATTGGAAAGAACCTCTCCGAACAGTTCAGTACCAAAAGAGGTTTCAGACAAGGAGACATCCTTTCGTGAGACCTATACAACATATTGCTGGAAAAGGTAATACGAGATGCAAATGTCAAAAGAAATGGCACAATTTACTTGCTTATGCTGATGGGACGATCAGTAAAGGAAGTAACTGATACCTTTAGGAAGGTCGAAGCAGAATCTGCGAAAGTGGGTCTGGCGGTAAACGGCGAAAAGACCAAATTGACGGTGTTGACGCGCAAAGCGTCCATAGAGCTCGGACCAAATGTGGAAGTTGGTACCTATAATTTTGACGTAGTTAAAGACTTCGTCTACCTCGGCACTGTCATAAACACAACAAACAACATCAGTTGTGAAATAAGAAGAAGAATTGTATTGGCCAACAGATGATACTATGGTTTAGGTAAGCAACTTAAAAACAAAGCCACATCTCGTCAAACAAAAATAACACTATACAAAACGCTGATACTACCCATGCTAATGTATGGCTCCGAAGCATGGGTACTTGCGCAAGCAGATAAGGCAGTGCTTGGTGTGTTTGAGAGGAAAATTCTTCGAAAGATATACGGCCGATTTGCGTTGACGGTGAATATCGACGTCGTATGAACCACGAGCTATATAAGCTATACAAAGACATGAATATAGTTAAACGTATCGAGATGCAACGATTGCGTTGGCTAGGCCATATCATGAGAATGAGCGATGATGAACCCGCTAAAAAGGCGTATGAATACATGCCACATGGCACGTAGAATCGGCAGGCCTAAGCTTCGATGGAGCATACAAGTGGACGAAGAAATGAAAGGGCGCTGTATTCCAGAAAGCGAAGCAAAAAACAGAGAGAATTGGAGATCTTTTCTTAGTTCGGTCTATTTAGTATTTAGTATTTAGTATTTAGTATTTAGTATTTAGTATTTAGTATTTAGTATTTAGTATTTAGTATTTAGTATTTAGTATTTAGTATTTAGTATTTAGTATTTAGTATTTAGTATTTAGTATTTAGTATTTAGTATTTAGTATTTAGTATTTAGTATTTAGTATTTAGTATTTAGTATTTAGTATTTAGTATTTAGTATTTAGTATTTAGTATTTAGTATTTAGTATTTAGTATTTAGTATTTAGTATTTAGTATTTAGTATTTAGTATTTAGTATTTAGTATTTAGTATTTAGTATTTAGTATTTAGTATTTAGTATTTAGTATTTAGTATTTAGTATTTAGTATTTAGTATTTAGTATTTAGTATTTAGTATTTAGTATTTAGTATTTAGTATTTAGTATTTAGTATTTAGTATTTAGTATTTAGTATTTAGTATTTAGTATTTAGTATTTAGTATTTAGTATTTAGTATTTAGTATTTAGTATTTAGTATTTAGTATTTAGTATTTAGTATTTAGTATTTAGTATTTAGTATTTAGTATTTAGTATTTAGTATTTAGTATTTAGTATTTAGTATTTAGTATTTAGTATTTAGTATTTAGTATTTAGTATTTAGTATTTAGTATTTAGTATTTAGTATTTAGTATTTAGTATTTAGTATTTAGTATTTAGTATTTAGTATTTAGTATTTAGTATTTAGTATTTAGTATTTAGTATTTAGTATTTAGTATTTAGTATTTAGTATTTAGTATTTAGTATTTAGTATTTAGTATTTAGTATTTAGTATTTAGTATTTAGTATTTAGTATTTAGTATTTAGTATTTAGTATTTAGTATTTAGTATTTAGTATTTAGTATTTAGTATTTAGTATTTAGTATTTAGTATTTAGTATTTAGTATTTAGTATTTAGTATTTAGTATTTAGTATTTAGTATTTAGTATTTAGTATTTAGTATTTAGTATTTAGTATTTAGTATTTAGTATTTAGTATTTAGTATTTAGTATTTAGTATTTAGTATTTAGTATTTAGTATTTAGTATTTAGTATTTAGTATTTAGTATTTAGTATTTAGTATTTAGTATTTAGTATTTAGTATTTAGTATTTAGTATTTAGTATTTAGTATTTAGTATTTAGTATTTAGTATTTAGTATTTAGTATTTAGTATTTAGTATTTAGTATTTAGTATTTAGTATTTAGTATTTAGTATTTAGTATTTAGTATTTAGTATTTAGTATTTAGTATTTAGTATTTAGTATTTAGTATTTAGTATTTAGTATTTAGTATTTAGTATTTAGTATTTAGTATTTAGTATTTAGTATTTAGTATTTAGTATTTAGTATTTAGTATTTATACTATATCATTTATTATTAATTGCTTTTTATTTATTAGTTTTTATCTATTTTTTATTATTAGCTAATAATTACTACTAAATTAAAGTGGAGAATCGAATTTTTTTGTAGCAATAGTGTATTTAAAAAAAAAAAAAAAACATTTATTTCAACAAATTCGAAAATAGCTCAATATTCTTCTATGAAACAATTCCATTAGAAAAATAATAATTGAGATAACATAACCCAAAATAACCATCATAAATGCTGTACGCAGTTCTGCCATGCCGAACAAGTGATCCTCCCGTTGCCATTTTTCATTTATATAACCGGTATCCAAATACATTCTTTTCCAACATTCCAAAAGGCCCGAATCCTGTACACGTACAAGTAACTGATTAAATTGATCGACAAGATATGAATGTTTGGCTAAATACATGCACACCTTAAAGCTAATTAAATCGTTGGGTATTATTTTGAAAATATCTCTCTGGCGTTGAACACGAATATTATATTGTAGATATTCCACTGGGGATATACCCACGGTATGTTTGGCTTCACGTGGTGATAAGTTGGACAAATAATCCAATGTTTCACTTTCAGGTCTATCAATCAATATCGTATAATTTAGATCTCTGAGCTCTGGAGAATTGGCAATTATGCCATTTACGCGTTGACTGGTGACGACGCCAAAGTTTCTCTTAATCAAGTCATTTACACTGGCTGGTGGATCAGAAAGGAAGTGGGAACGTATCATGTGAAACAGAAAACCCAAATATACGCTGCGAATTATCAGTGTAAAGAATATCCAGGAAATGGCAAAGATACGTATTTCCTTCTGGCGTGGCATGTGTAGAAATGACATACCCAGTAAACTGAGAAAAACAGCGGTAAATGGTTGCACGGTTGGTGTGCGTCGTTTATTACGAAAAATGTATGCTGCCACTACAACCGCTAGGCTGGTTGCCAATAAAATAAACCAAGTGCTGAGCCTGAAGGCATGAATCAATACTTGGGATTCACTAAGACGCAGGGCACTTCTTAGCATCACCACTGACATTTTTGATTGGTAATAATTGACTGTTGATGTGGCCACTTGGTTTCGTCTGCTGTTTTGCTGATATGATCCCATGGCAAAATCCAATTTATGGTCATTTAACTGAAATGAAAATAAAGTGTTGAGGTCGTGTTACAAATTAATATTCTATAGAAAATATAAAAATATTTACTTACAATTTTCAGAATTCCTGTCGCGGATCCATTGTCATATACAATGCCACGACTATCATCTCCAGCTATTTGAATGTCTAGGCTAAAATTCAACCTACTACTTAAAAGTCGCAATAACAAACCCTCAAAGCCATCTAGCTGTACCTTTCCCTCACTGTCCGATGTTACGGATAAATATGGTGGTATATTCCAAAGTGCAGCTCGCAGTGGACAACCATAGAATTTTTTTAATTTCAGGGGGAATAACAGTGAAGAGTTATTAAAATCATATATGCGAACAACCGTAACCGTGGAACAATTCCAAGGCGTGAAAGGGTAATAGTTATACATTTGCAGCTCTCCCTCATCTGTTTGGGTCTGAATAACACAGTTGATTAAGTGGTTATGCCAACAATATTCAAAAATTTGTTGCATATCCCGAGTGGCCAAGACATTCAAGCTCTTGAGGAATATATAATAATATTCATTGTGGTCATTATCCTTGGTGTGGGCTATTAAATCAGCTGCCCTAAAGCGAGAGAGAGAAGTTGCATATTTAGAGGAAATATAATCACAAGAGTTACTACTTACAAGAAACTTTCATAGGAATCCACCAATATCATATTGAATTTCGTTATATCGTCCACTCTGGCACGTTCTCTCTTCTTGACATCAATTATTTGCAAAGAATATTCATTCCAAGCGGAAAAAGTTTGATCCAAAACATCTTTGTAGAAAATCGAACTCGATTCTCGTTCACATGAAATAATCAGAATAAAACTTTTTGACCATCTCACCAAGTAATAGCCAATAATATGCAGTAACCATGTTCCTACGATGGTCTTCATTTCATGTTCCTTGCCACCCAAGTTTTCCAGGTAGGTTTGATACAGTGCACTCACATCCATGACTAAAAACCGACTGCAGCAATGGAGGGTATTCATGTTTTTCATTAATTCTTCTGTTGTTGCTCATGTTTGTGTAGAGTCATTATGCTCCAACATTCCAAAAGCATAACGCGTCAAAACATATTTGACTTTGAAAAAAGTTTTGTAATAAACCAAATGAGGGGGGGAGGGTCATATTAAATAATTCAGACATGTATTTCCAAAGTAAACAAAAGGGGTGAGGGATGTGGGTGAAACCTTAATAATTATTTTCACACTATTTGTCCTATAGCCGTAGATTTTTTAACAATATTTTTTCAACGCTCATTGGGCCCATAGGCTTGGATTTTTTAACAATATTTTTTCAACGCTCATTGGGCCCATAGGCGTGGATTTTTTAACAATACTTTTTCAACGCTCATTAGGCCCATAGGCGTGGATTTTTTAACAATATTTTTTCAACGCTCATTAGGCCCATAAGCGTGGATTTTTTAACAATATTTTTTCAACGCTCATTAGGCCCATAAGCGTGGATTTTTTAACAATATTTTTTCAACCGTCCTTATTCCCATAGGCGTGGATTTTTTAACAATATTTTTTCAACCGTCCTTATTCCCATAGGCGTGGATTTTTTAACAATATTTTTTCAACCGTCCTTATTCCCATAGGCGTGGATTTTTTAACAATATTTTTTCAACCGTCCTTATTCCCATAGGCGTGGATTTTTTAACAATATTTTTTCAACCGTCCTTATTCCCATAGGCGTGGATTTTTTAACAATATTTTTTCAACCGTCCTTATTCCCATAGGCGTGGATTTTTTAACAATATTTTTTCAACCGTCCTTATTCCCATAGGCGTGGATTTTTTAACAATATTTTTTCAACCGTCCTTATTCCCATAGGCGTGGATTTTTTAACAATATTTTTTCAACCGTCCTTATTCCCATAGGCGTGGATTTTTTAACAATATTTTTTCAACCGTCCTTATTCCCATAGGCGTGGATTTTTTAACAATATTTTTTCAACCGTCCTTATTCCCATAGGCGTGGATTTTTTAACAATATTTTTTCAACCGTCCTTATTCCCATAGGCGTGGATTTTTTAACAATATTTTTTCAACCGTCCTTATTCCCATAGGCGTGGATTTTTTAACAATATTTTTTCAACCGTCCTTATTCCCATAGGCGTGGATTTTTTAACAATATTTTTTCAACCGTCCTTATTCCCATAGGCGTGGATTTTTTAACAATATTTTTTCAACCGTCCTTATTCCCATAGGCGTGGATTTTTTAACAATATTTTTTCAACCGTCCTTATTCCCATAGGCGTGGATTTTTTAACAATATTTTTTCAACCGTCCTTATTCCCATAGGCGTGGATTTTTTAACAATATTTTTTCAACCGTCCTTATTCCCATAGGCGTGGATTTTTTAACAATATTTTTTCAACCGTCCTTATTCCCATAGGCGTGGATTTTTTAACAATATTTTTTCAACCGTCCTTATTCCCATAGGCGTGGATTTTTTAACAATATTTTTTCAACCGTCCTTATTCCCATAGGCGTGGATTTTTTAACAATATTTTTTCAACCGTCCTTATTCCCATAGGCGTGGATTTTTTAACAATATTTTTTCAACCGTCCTTATTCCCATAGGCGTGGATTTTTTAACAATATTTTTTCAACCGTCCTTATTCCCATAGGCGTGGATTTTTTAACAATATTTTTTCAACCGTCCTTATTCCCATAGGCGTGGATTTTTTAACAATATTTTTTCAACCGTCCTTATTCCCATAGGCGTGGATTTTTTAACAATATTTTTTCAACCGTCCTTATTCCCATAGGCGTGGATTTTTTAACAATATTTTTTCAACCGTCCTTATTCCCATAGGCGTGGATTTTTTAACAATATTTTTTCAACCGTCCTTATTCCCATAGGCGTGGATTTTTTAACAATATTTTTTCAACCGTCCTTATTCCCATAGGCGTGGATTTTTTAACAATATTTTTTCAACCGTCCTTATTCCCATAGGCGTGGATTTTTTAACAATATTTTTTCAACCGTCCTTATTCCCATAGGCGTGGATTTTTTAACAATATTTTTTCAACCGTCCTTATTCCCATAGGCGTGGATTTTTTAACAATATTTTTTCAACCGTCCTTATTCCCATAGGCGTGGATTTTTTAACAATATTTTTTCAACCGTCCTTATTCCCATAGGCGTGGATTTTTTAACAATATTTTTTCAACCGTCCTTATTCCCATAGGCGTGGATTTTTTAACAATATTTTTTCAACCGTCCTTATTCCCATAGGCGTGGATTTTTTAACAATATTTTTTCAACCGTCCTTATTCCCATAGGCGTGGATTTTTTAACAATATTTTTTCAACCGTCCTTATTCCCATAGGCGTGGATTTTTTAACAATATTTTTTCAACCGTCCTTATTCCCATAGGCGTGGATTTTTTAACAATATTTTTTCAACCGTCCTTATTCCCATAGGCGTGGATTTTTTAACAATATTTTTTCAACCCTCCTTATTCCCATAGGCGTGGATTTTTTAACAATATTTTTTCAACCCTCCTTATTCCCATAGGCGTGGATTTTTTAACAATATTTTTTCAACCGTCCTTATTCCCATAGGCGTGGATTTTTTAACAATATTTTTTCAACCGTCCTTATTCCCATAGGCGTGGATTTTTTAACAATATTTTTTCAACCGTCCTTATTCCCATAGGCGTGGATTTTTTAACAATATTTTTTCAACCGTCCTTATTCCCATAGGCGTGGATTTTTTAACAATATTTTTTCAACCGTCCTTATTCCCATAGGCGTGGATTTTTTAACAATATTTATTCAACCGTCCTTATTCCCATAGGCGTGGATTTTTTAACAATATTTTTTCAACCGTCCTTATTCCCATAGGCGTGGATTTTTTAACAATATTTTTTCAACCGTCCTTATTCCCATAGGCGTGGATTTTTTAACAATATTTTTTCAACCGTCCTTATTCCCATAGGCGTGGATTTTTTAACAATATTTTTTCAACCGTCCTTATTCCCATAGGCGTGGATTTTTTAACAATATTTTTTCAACCGTCCTTATTCCCATAGGCGTGGATTTTTTAACAATATTTTTTCAACCGTCCTTATTCCCATAGGCGTGGATTTTTTAACAATATTTTTTCAACCGTCCTTATTCCCATAGGCGTGGATTTTTTAACAATATTTTTTCAACCGTCCTTATTCCAATAGGCGTGGATTTTTTAACAATATTTTTTCAACCGTCCTTATTCCCATAGGCGTGGATTTTTTAACAATATTTTTTCAACCGTCCTTATTCCCATAGGCGTGGATTTTTTAACAATATTTTTTCAACCGTCCTTATTCCCATAGGCGTGGATTTTTTAACAATATTTTTTCAACCGTCCTTATTCCCATAGGCGTGGATTTTTTAACAATATTTTTTCAACCGTCCTTATTCCCATAGGCGTGGATTTTTTAACAATATTTTTTCAACCGTCCTTATTCCCATAGGCGTGGATTTTTTAACAATATTTTTTCAACCGTCCTTATTCCCATAGGCGTGGATTTTTTAACAATATTTTTTCAACCGTCCTTATTCCCATAGGCGTGGATTTTTTAACAATATTTTATTAGTTTTTATTTAAAAACATATATGTTTTATTAATTAAATATTTACATATTGTATAGAGCTTTAATCAAATAATTTTCTTAGCTTTTTCAGTTTCATTGACAACAACTCCAGCAGAAATATAAATATGGCCAGCACATGTAGAGCTCCACAAATCACATAAATTCCCAGCAGATCGTTTTGTTTGATCATCTTATCTTCGTCCTTGTAGGAATTAAAACCAGTGCCCGTGTCAAAGAACTGTTGCATGTAATATCTCAAAAGACCACTGGCTTTCAAGTCCATCATCGTTTTGTCAAACTGTTCAGCAAGTATGGTGTGCTTGGTGAAATAGATTACCAATTGCTGCTTCATTATGGTCTCCGGAATCATATAATACATTCCGACTTTTTCGCTTTCCTGGGCATAATGCAGTAGAAAATCCTTTGAGATAACAGCGTACGTCTTTCGACTTAAATTCTCCTCCAAATATTTTATGGCTATTAACTCATCACTAGAATTCAAAATAATCGGTTGTAAATGTTGGCGATGGTGATTCCTATAGAAAGGAATATCCATAACATCATTAAAGGTGAAATGATTCATTACGGAGACATAACTACGGTTGGTGGCATCTTCCAAACTTGTCGGTAATTTCTGATAGATATCGTTGCTGAACAAATAATACAACATGCCCGAATACATGGAACGCAGTAGGAATGTAGCCCATATCCAGGGACCAAATAAAAAATACGTATGATGATGTTGGATTTTCTCACGCACTGGCAAACCAAAGGCACACGTTAGCATAGAAAAGGTACGCATAGATTTGGGTAGGAGTAATCGCATCAAACGGGTTAAAATCAAAATGCCAGCGGCACATGCCACTATGGCAGCCCAGGAATAAGAACGGAAGGGATATGAGAGAACTTCAGCGGTGTTGAAAATATGTGCACGCAAATATATGGCGCCTATTACTGAACTTTGATAATGTGGTGCGGTGTTGGTGAAATCGTTCGTTGTCATTGGCCGCTTGCGATAATAACCAAAGACAAAGTCCACTGAACGATTCGCTAGCTGGAAGAGAATAAGACGGTAGATATAAGTTGTCCTATGGCCCTATATGGATCTTATATGTTTGGAAGACTTTCTATAGCACCTTCCCTAGGTCTTCTATGGAAAAAAGACCTTCACAAGTCTTCTATGGATAGAAGACCTTCACAAGTCTTCTATGGATAGAAGACCTTCACAAGTCTTCTATGGATAGAAGACCTTCGGAGGTATTCCATGGATAGAAGACCTACAGAGGTCATCTATGGATAGAAGACCTTCAGAGGTCTTCTATGGGTAGAAGACCTTCAGAGGTCTTCTATGGGTAGAAGACCTTAAGAGGTCTTCTATGGGTAGAAGACCTTCAGAGGACTTCTATGAATAGAATACCTTCAGAGGTCTTCTATGAATAGAATACCTTCAGAGGTCTTCTATGGATAGAAGACCTTCAGAGGTTTTCTATAGATAGAAGAAATTCAGAGGTGATCTATGGTTAGAAGGCCTACAGAGGTCTTCTATAGACAGAAGACCTTTACCGGGTTTTCTATTGTAAGAAGACCTTCTGAGGTCTTCTAGGGATAGGAGACCTTTAGAGGAGAGAAGACCTTCGGAGGTCTTCTACGGACAGAGGTCGTCTATGGATAGAAAACCTTTAGAGGTCGTCTATGGATAGAAGACCTTCACAGGTCTTCTATAGATAGAAGACCTTCACAGGTCTTCTATAGATAGAAGACCTTCACAGGTCTTCTATGGACAGAAGACCTTCAGAGGCCTTCTATGGATAGAAGACCTTCAGAGGTCTTCTATGGATAGAAGACCTTCAGAGGTCTTCTATGGATAGAAGACCTTCAGAGGTCTTCTATGGATAGAAGACCTTCAGAGGTCTTCTATGGATAGAAGACCTTCAGAGTCTTCCATGGATAGAAGACCTTCCGAGGTCTTCTATGGATAGAAGACCTTCAGAGGTTGTCTATGGATAGAAGACCTTCAGAGGAATTCTATGGATAGAAGACCTTCAGAGGTCTTCTATGGACAGAAGACATTCAGAGGTCTCCTATGGATAGAAGACCTTCAGAGGTCTTCTATGGACAGAAGACCTTCTAGAGGTCTTCTATACACAGAAGACCTTCAGAGGTCTTCCATGGACAGAAGACCTTCTAGGAGTCTTCTATGGATAGAAGACCTTCAGAGGTCTTCTATGGATAGAAGACCTTCAGAGGTCTTCTATGGATAGAAGACCTTCAGAGGTCTTTTATGGACAGAAGACCTTAAGAGGTCTTCTATGGACAGAAGACCTTCTATGGATAGAAGACCTTCATAGGTCTTCTATGGATAGAAGACCTTCAGAGGTCTTCTATGGACATAAGACCTTCAGAGGTCTTCTATGGACAGACCCTTAGAAGTCTTCTATAGATAGAAGACCTTCTATGGATAGAATACCTTCACAGGTCTTCTATGGATAGAAGACTTTCTAGAGGTCTTCTATGGATAAAAGACCGTCAGAGGTCTTCTATGGATAGAAGACCTTCAGAGGTCGTCTATGGATAGAAGACCTTCACAGGTCGTCTATGGATAGAAGACCTTCATAGGTCTTCTATGGATAGAAGACCTTCATAGGTGTTCTATGGATAGAAGACATTCAGTGGTATTCTATTGATAGAAGACCTTCTATGGATAGAAGACCTTCATAGGTCTTCTATGGATAGAAGACCTTCATAGGTCTTCTATGGATAGAAGACCTTCAGAGGTCTTCTATGGATAGAAGACCGTCAGAGGTCTTCTATGGATAGAAGACCTTCATAGGTGTTCTATGGATAGAAGACATTCAGAGGTATTCTATTGATAGAAGACCTTCAGAGGTTTTCTATGGATAGAATACCTTCATAGGTCTTCTATGGATAGAAGACCTTCAGAGGTCGTCTATGGATAGAAGACCTTCATAGGTCTTCTATGGATAGAAGACCTTCATAGGTGTTCTATGGATAGAAGACATTCAGTGGTATTCTATTGATAGAAGACCTTCAGAGGTTTTCTATGGATAGAATATCTTCATAGGTCTTCTATGGATAGAAGACCTTCGCAGGTCTTCTATGGATAGAAGACCTTCAGAGGTCTTCTATGGATAGAAGACCTTCTAGAGGTCTTCTATGGATAGAAGACCTTCTAGAGGTCTTCTATGGATAGAAGACCTAGAGGTCTTCTATGGATAGAAGACCTTCTAGAGGTCTTCTATGGATAGAAGACCTAGAGGTCTTCTATGGATAGAAGACCTAGAGGTCTTCTATGTATAGAAGACCTTCA
The DNA here is from genome assembly GCF_047663935.1 of Musca autumnalis. Taxonomy (NCBI): domain Eukaryota; kingdom Metazoa; phylum Arthropoda; class Insecta; order Diptera; family Muscidae; genus Musca; species Musca autumnalis. The sequence goes on along the minus strand of NW_027411866.1, from coordinate 212,621,880 downwards.
GAGGTCTTCTATAGACAGAAGACCTTCAGAGTCTTCCATGGATAGAAGACCTTCCGAGGTCTTCTATGGATAGAAGACCTTCAGAGGTTGTCTATGGATAGAAGACCTTCAGAGTTCTTCTATGGATAGAAGACCTTCAGAGGTCTTTTATGGACAGAAGACCTTCAGAGGTCTTCTATGTATAGAAGACCTTAAGAGGTGTTCTATTCATAGGTTTTTTATGGTTAGAAGACCTTCCATAGGCTTTCTACAGGTAAAAGACCTGCCATAGTTTTTTCTTGAATAGAAGATCTACTATTGGTCCAGATTCAATGTCTCCCTAAAACTTTTAACTTACCATTATCAATCCGCCATTTAAAGCTGGATAATTACGATCATCTTCCATGGCTTCCTGTAGTATCAATGTAAAATTTAATACTCTTGCCAATTCCTTCATCAATGCAACTTCGAAGCCAGTAAACTCCCCCTCAACATTATCATCACTTCGATAGACATAAGGACTGGTGCAACGTACCACACCTCTCAAGGGGCAACCATAAAAATTCATGGTTTTTGGTAAAAAATATGGCTGTCGCAACCAATTACCGTTTACGAACTGATTTATATGCCGTGGTTCCGTATTGTTACACGAACCTGCACCATATGGAAAATAACTATACAGATGTAATTCACTGTGGCGATTTTGTAATTGGATATTACAATTGACAATTTGATTCGCCCAACAATAGTTGAAAATTTGCTGCATATCATCCATGATGAGGTGATCATGTTGCAATAGGAATATGTGATAATATTCACTCGTATCATAGTGTTCCGTATATGTTATGGGATCAATATCTCTGAAATTAGAAAAGGATATTAATTTCACTTTGAAATTCCAAAATAAATTCCTTGTACTTACAAAAATGCCTGATACGAATCAATGAGCAGGAGATTATAAAATCTTGGTCCATCTATGCACTGAGGATTCTGGTGGTCAATAAATACCAGCTGGACATTTAAATCGGGTATCATATTGAAAACATATTCCAAAACATTGAGATACATATAAAATGTCTTCTTGCGGCGTGTGGAAACTACAATAATAAATGATTTTGCCATTGCTATGAAGAAATCCAAAATAATGCGACACAGCGATTGAGCAATAATTGCATTCATATAGTATAGATTTATTTGAGTATCCTCCAGTTGAGATATTCCGTAATTCAAAAGATTTGTTATATTCATGTTTGTCGTTAATTTCCTAATGAAGTTTTTACTTGAACTGTTATTGCCAATAATCTATTGATGAATGTTAAAAAGTTAGTGGAATCCTCGTCCAAGTTAACTAACTTATTTATGACGTCCAAACAATGAACGTCATAGTTGTTGTCAAAAACTTTTGCCATTATTTTCTAATTATCAAGAACATGGTCTTGACCTTTATTATCTCAGGCGAGTAGGGGGTATCAAGTGTTTTTTGTGAAATTTTAGCTCAACTTTATTTTAAGAAATGTTAATAAGAAATATAAAAAAGGATGATGTAGGGGATGAGAGATATCAAGCAACGGCCCTGACTGGCTTTAACATGGCAAAGCCCAGGACTCATTTTGATCTCTCATCTCAAGTGGACAATGACCTCCCCGTGGTGTCACCTGGAGAGTTACCACTAACACCCGTTAAAGGTAGTGAGCTAACATGTGCTGCACGTTTACCCATAAGAACGTTAAAAACTTGGGTTGGGCGGTAGGATAGTAACCCATCCTAAACATACCAAAAAGCAACATACTATGAAAAACAAACATCTCTAAACTTGACGACCCCCGCAAACGTTTTAAGGGCCATGATTTGCGAATCTGGGAAGCATTACTGTCAAAATGTCAGCGGCAACCAAATGAATATGAAAGCACTTCAGCGGTGTTGAAAATATTTTTGTTTTTTGAATTCTTCAAAGCGACTCTCCAGGTATAGAGACGACAGCCCACAAACTTGGCGATCATCAGGATTCAATAAGCCAGGGTATATTCAAATATTGAAAATATGTGCACGCAAATATATGGCCCCGATCACAGAATGCGGTGTTGGTGAAATCGTCCACTGAACGATTCGCCAGCTGAAAGAAATAAGACAGTGGAAATTAGACGTTTTAATCATCCTACATGGGTCTTCTATAGATAGAGGACCATTATATATATTTTATGGATAAAAGACCTATGGATAGAAGACCTTTAAAATCTTTTTCTATGGATATAATACCTTTTATAGGCCTTGATAGGACCATGATCTGTGAATCTGAACCTTTAATATTCGGACTCTTTATAGATAGAGATGGTTTTTACCGGGTATTTATTTGGGTATTTACTATATTGAATGGCAAATACAACATTTTACACCCTATTTCTGGGTTTAGGTTGTAAATTCGTTTCAAATGGATAGTATTACAATACTTTAGACTAGTGGGTAAATACTTGGGTAAATACCCGAGTATTTACCCAAGTGTTGGGTAAAAACTCATTAACTGCCGAACCACTTGACGTAGGCTGACAAAATTTGGCTTACATCTTTTTTATGTCAACAGAACTTCTGGTACTGGACATGGGGTCTCTGGGTCCATGTTTTGATATAGCCCCCATATAGCCGTACCTCCCGATTTAAGGTATTTTTCATCTATTAGCCACATTTTACAACCAAATTGGCTGTAATTTGGCACAGTGAGTCCTCAAGGAGCAGAAAATATCCTTGCAAACATTTTTCAATATAGGTCCACGTTTTCTAATAGCCCCCATATAAGGGTATCCCGATTTCGAGTATTTACCCAAATTTTGGGTAAAAACTCCTTAACTGCCGAACCACTTGACGTAGGCTGACGAAATTTAGCTCAAATCTTACTTATGTCAAGAGAATATCTAGCATTGAAAATGGGGTCTCTGGGCCCATGTTTTGATATAGCCCCCATATAACCATACCTCCCGATTTAAGGTATTTTTTGTATATTTGCCTCATTGTACAATCATAGTGGCTGAAATTTGGCATAGTGAGTTCTCAATATGTAGAAAATACCCTTGCAAAAACTAGTCAATATAGGTCCACGTTTTCTAATAGCCCCCATATAAGGGTACCCCGATTTCGAGTATTTACCCAAATTTTGGGTAAAAACTCTTTAACTGCCGAACCACTTGACGTAGGCTGACAAAACGTGGCATAAATATTTCTTATGTCAAAGGAACTTCACGTACTGAACATGGGGTCTCCAGGTCCATGTTTTAATATAGCCCCCATATAGCCATACCTCCCGATTTAAGGTATTTTTCATCTATTAGCCACATTTTACAACCAAATTGGCTGTAATTTGGCACAGTGAGTCCTCAAGGAGCAGAAAATATACTTGCAAAAATTTTTCAATATAGGTCCACGTTTTCTAATAGCCCCCATATAAGGGTACCCCGATTTCGAGTATTTACCCAAAATTGGGTAAAAACTCATTAACTGTCGAACCAGTTGACGTTGGCTGACAAAATTTGGCTCAAAGCTTTCTTATATCAATAAGGGTATTGAAAATGGAGTCCCTGGGTCCATGTTTTGATATAGCCCCCATATAGCCGTACCTCCCGATTTAAGGTATTTTTAACTATTAGCCACATTTTACAATCATACTGACTGTAATTTGGTACAGTGGGTTCCCAATATGTATAAAATATCCTTGCAAAAAATTGTCGACGTAGGTCCACGTTTTCTTGTGGGCCCAATATGGGTTTCTGAAATTGGGAGGTACGGCTATATCAAAAAGTGGACCCAGGGACTCCATTTTCAATACCATTATTGATATAAGAAACTTTTGAGCCAAATTTTGTCAGCCAACGTCAACTGGTTCGACAGTTAATGAGTTTTTACCCAATTTTGGGTAAATACTCGAAATCGGGGTACCCTTATATGGGGGCTATTAGAAAACGTGGACCTATATTGACAAATTTTTGCAAGGATATTTTCTACTCCTTGAGGACTCACTGTGCCAAATTACAGCCAATTTGGTTGTAAAATGTGGCTAACAGATGAAAAATACCTTAAATCGGGAGGTACGGCTATATGGGGGCTATAATAAAACCTGGACCTAGACACCCCATTTTCAATACTAGATATTCTCTTGACATAAGAAAGATTTGAGCCAAATTTCGACAGCCTACGTCAAGTGGTTCGGCAGTTAAAGAGTTTTTACCCAAAATTTGGGTAAATACTCGAAATCTGGGTATACTTATATGGGGGCTATTAGAAAACGTGGACCTATATTGACAAATTTTTGCAAGGATATTTTCTACTCCTTGAGGACTCACTGTGCCAATTTACAGCCAATTTGGTTGTAAAATGTGGCTAATAGATGAAAAATAACTTAAATCGGGAGGTACGGCTATATGGGGGCTATATTAAAACATGGACCCAGAGACCCCATGTTCAGTACCAGAAGTTCTTTTGACATAAGAAAGATTTATGCCAAGTTTTGTCAGCCTACGTTAAGTGGTTCGGCAGTTAAAGAGTTTTTACCCAAATTTTGGGTAAATACTCGAAATCGGGGTACACTTATATGGGGGCTATTAGAAAACGTGGACCTATGTTGACAAGTTTTTGCAAGGGTATTTTCTACATATTGAGAACTCACTATGCCAAATTTCAGCCACTATAATTGTACAATGAGGCAAATAGACAAAAAATACCTTAAATCGGGAGGTACGGTTATATGGGGGCTATATCAAAACATGGACCCAGAGACCCCATTTTCAATGTTAGATATTATCTTGATATAAATAAGATTTGAGCCAAATTTTGTCAGCCTACGTCAAGTGGTTCGGCAGTTAATGAGTTTTTACCCAACACTTGGGTAAATACTCGGGTATTTACCCAAGTATTTACCCACTTGTTTAAAGTATTGTAAAACTATCCATTTTGAATCGATTTCATAGCCTAAACCCAGAAATAGGGTCTAAGATGTTGTATTAGCGATTCAATATAGTAAATACCCAAATAAATACCCACAAATGGGTATTTACCCGGTATTTACCCAATTTACCGGGTATTTACCCATTGGGTATTTACCCACTGTCCATCTCTATTTATAGAGAAGGTGCAGTTTACACATTGGCAGATGTACTTGAAGAGTATGAGGCCGATATTACTGCCATACAGCAAATACGAAGGATTGGGAAAGGCGTCACAACAACACCTAAAGGTGTTGTTGCGTCGTATTATTGCTGCCATGACAGCAAAGCATGAGTTTGGTTGCGGATTTATAGTTTGTCAGAGGTTAAAACATCTGGTCTCCAGCTTCACCCCGATGAATGAAGGAATTGCTGCAATACGGATAAAAGCAAAATTCTTCAATATCAGCTTTAGTTGCTCTCCTACTCCCGCTGAAGAAGTGGACGAACAGGCCAAAGATATATTTTACGAGCGCTTTTTAGAAGAAACATGTGACCGGTGTCCTGTTCATGGCATTAAAATTATTCTAAGCTATTTTAATGACAAAATTGGAAAGGAAAATATCTTTGTCCCAACAGTCGGAAAATTCAGTCTCCACAGTGAAACATCTGACAATGGTATGAGGCTGATAGACTTTGTAGCTACAAAAAACATGGTAGTTAGCAGTGCCAGATTTGAGCACCTCGATATTCATAAGGGCCCCTGGCTGTCTCTAGATCAAAGAACAAGAAATGAAATTGATCACGTTGTGATAGATGGAAGACATGCATCAAGCGTGTTGGATGTACGATCATTCCGAGGTGCAAACATAGACTCGGACCACTACCTTGTTGCAGCAAATGTACCTACCAGATTGAACGTAGCAAACAAAGTGCGAATAGACACAATACGGAAGTTGGACATGGGTAAGCTGCAATCACAAAAGATAGCCACAGCGTATTCCACTCAACTGGCCCAACTGCTTAATCAAAGCACTCCTCGTCCCGATAACATATCAGGACAATGGCAAAACATTGCCCACTCCATGCAAACAGCCGCAAAATCAGTACTTGGATACCAGAGACCTCCACTAAGGAATCCATGGTATGACCAGGAGTACCGTGGTACTACTGAAGAGAAAAATGCGACATACAGGGCTACTTTACAATAAGTAGCAACGCGTAGCGCAGGAGAGAGATAACTGGAGAAAAGGAGAGAGATGAAACGTCTTTTCCTCAGGAAAAAAAGTAGATGGAAAAGCGGCAGTGTGAAAAAATCGAGATATAGAGGAACCAGAATGAAGTCCGAAAATTCTACCAAAGAGTCAAGCATCAAATTGATGGCTTTGGTACAGGCACATCCTCCTGTAGAGACCAGCAAGGTAATTTGCTAACTGATACAGATAGTGTGCTCAGGATATGGAAAGAACATTTTTCAAAACTGTTGGTATCCAATAGCAGCGAAGACGACGAAGATACCACAGATCCAATTCCAGAAGATGGTATTGAATGTATACCACCCGGCCATGATGAGGTAAAGACAGCAATAAACCGGCTGAAGAATAATAAGGCAGCAGGAGCTGATGGTCTACTTGCCGAGCTGTTTAAAACCGGAGGAGACACACTGATGAGGTGTATGCATCAGCTAGTTAGCTCCATCTGGCAGGAAGAACGCGTACCCGACGATTCGAACCTGAGCATCCATAAGAAAGAGATAAAATTTTATGCTCCAACCATGGGGAGTCTTCTCCCTATTGCCTACAAGATAGTGTCAGGGATATTGTGCGAACGACTAAAGCCCATGGTCAACGAAATAATTGGACAGTACCAATGCGTCTTTAGACCTGGCAAGTCCACCATTGACCAGATATTTAACCTGCGGCAATTCCTGGAGAAGACGCAAGGGATGCAGATTGACACCTACCAAGTTTTTGTCGATTATAAAGCAGCCTTCGACAGCCCGCCATGTCTGAATTTGGTATCCCCGCAAAGTTCATTCGGCTTTGTAAAATGACTCTAACTGACACAAGATCTTCAGTTAAAATAGGAAAGATCTTCTCCGGAGAGTTTTGTATCAAGTGAGGTTTCAGGCAAGGAGACAGCCTTTCGTGTGATCTTTTCAACATCCTGCTAGGCAAGCTTCAAAAGAAGTGGAACAATGTACACCAATAGTCACATGTTACTTGCTTATGCTGATGATATAGACATAATGGGACGATCAGTAAAAGAAGTAACCGATACCTTTATGAAGGCCGAAGGAGAATCTGCTAAAGTGGGTCTGGCGGTAAACGGTGAGACGACCAAGTTGATGGTTTCGACGCGCAATGCGTCCATTGAGCTCGGACCAACTGTGGAAGTTGGTTCCTATAATTTTGAGGTGGTAAAAGACTTCGTCTACTTCGGCACCTAGGCGTATAAATTCGGGCCGCATGGTGGTGCACGCAGAATTGAAAGGCCAAAGAATAGATGGCGAAAACAAGTGGATGAAGAGATGGCAAGGCGCGGTATTCCAGAAAACGAAGCACTATACAGAGAGAATTGGAGATCTTTTCTTAGTTCGGTCTATGGAACAAATGTTCTGTAATGGGTCAGCTAAATAAGTAAGTAAGTAAGATCTTCTTCATATAAAGGACCATTATGAGATCTTATTTCCATGGTTTTATCTTTAAAGAAGAACACCCAAGGGAGTTTTAAAAATATAAGCCTTTAAAAGTATATTTCTAATGTTGTATTTTATTCTTAGAGACTTAAAAATTATATGTCAAATATTGTTTTCAGTTAGGTATTCGTACGGTGAATTTTGTCATTATAGCATACGTCCAATTGCAGCGGAACATTTCACCAACAGCGCTCTGCAACATCAAAGATCAGTGATAGGGACCATATATTTGCGTGCACACATTTTCAACACCACTGAAGTGCTTTGATATCCGTTTCGCCTATATTCCTGAAGTGCCATAACTGAATGTTCCGCTGTCATTTCGATTGTAACGCATTTTGTTCTATTACTGCGTCCCAAAGTTATACATACCTCTTCAATGCTGACATGAGCCTTTAGTTTGCCAGCCCAAAAGTATCTTACAAAGCGTAGATGGTGCCAGAAAATATAAACAGGCCATTACCATGACCAACATTTACTTCAAGCGCTCCAGCCTTCGTTACAGCTTGGAACTGCAAATCTCCATCCTCGTCAAAACCTCAACTAGACTCCAAACAGCTGCGTAGCCATATTAACATCATGTTTAAAATGGTCTATATTAGACAACCGCTTCGGGTACCTTCCTCACAAAAGTTTAATATTTCCACTTAAATGCAGTTATAGGGTTCGATGATAGTTTTGATGTTTACCGAATGTGATCCTTGTGTTGGTTTCATTGAAAGACTCACCATAACCGCATAATTTGAATAAAAACATTAAATTCTATAGAAGAAGTCATGCTTCACTTTATTATTTTGGTAAAATCAAAAAATTAAATCGAAATAAAAGTTCAAAGAGCCTTGTTATGCTCGTTGGCGTATACGTGTTGACAGTGATTATACGCACGGATGCGCCATTTATGTGATTACAACATATTGTTCTCTTTTTGGATCATTTGTTTTCACAACTTAAAATCCAACCTTCCTACGATTTACAACTCTGTGATAAAACAATTCCACAAGAAAAATAAATATTGCCAGGGAATAGCCAACAATGACTAACATAAATGCCGTATGCAGTTCAGCCATGCCAAACAATTGATCCTCTGGCTGCCATTCGTCATTTACATAACCTGTATCCAAAAACATTCCCTTCCAGTATTCCAATAAGCCTGAATCACGTATCCATATAAGTATCTCATTAAATTGATCGGAAAGCCAAGAATGTTTGGGTAAATAAATGCAGATCTTAAAGCCAATTAAATCGTACGGTATTATCTGGAAAATATTTCGCTGGCGTTGAATTAGAATGTAATATTGTAGAAATTCCAGAGCCGATATGCCCACAGCACGTTTGGCTGCACTTGGTGATAAATTCAGCAGATAAGCCAAAGTTTCACTTTCCGGTCTATCGTATATTACGGTATAGTTTAAATTGCGCAGTTCGGCAGTGTAAGTCACAACGGAATTCATACGTTTACTAATGGCAACGGTATAGTTTTTCTCAATTAATGCTTGCAAACTGGTCGGCGGTTGCGCAAGGAAATGGGAACGTATCATGTGGAAAAGAACACCAAAATATAGACTTCGAATAACCAGTGTAAAGTACATCCATGAAATGGAAAATATACGTTGTTCCCTATGGTCTGTCATATGTAAAATTGGCATGCCCAATATACTGAGAAAAACATCTGTGAAAGGTTGCACTGCAGGTGTGTGACGTACGTAACGGAAAATGTATACTCCGACAATGACTGTTGCACAGGTTGCCAATAAAACATACCATGTCATTGGTCGAAAGGGATAAATCAATGCTTGTGCTTCATTAAGACGCAGGGCACTTCTCCGTATCACCACAGACATTGTCGATTGATAATAACTGATTGTTGGTGTGACCACTTTGTTGCGAATGTAATTCTGGTGATATGAACCCAGAGCAAAATCCAATTTACGACTATTCAACTGTAATGGGAATTAAATTTAAATAATTATAACAATTATATTTTTTTGTACATTTGACCCATAGTGCAATTACTAGTTAGTAAATAAATTACATTAAAATTAAATTTTAATTAAATTATAATTGAATTTAAAATTAAAATTAAATTAAAATTAAAAATTTCAATTAAATTAAAATTAATTTTAAATTAAAATAAAATTAAAATTGTAATCAAAATGAAAATTATAATAATTATTATAAAAATAAGTATTATAAAAATTATAATTAAATTAAAATTAATATAAAAATTTTAATTAAAATTAAAAATTTAGCCATTTTGTAGGCCAGTCCTAGTTGTTCCGCAACTTAACGAATAAAATAGCAGATTGAAACCAATACTCACCATATTTAGTACTCCTGTCGTCGATCCATTATCAAACACCATACCACGACTGGTATCGTCGGCTTCGCGAATGTCTAAGGTAAAATTCAATCTACTTGCTAAGAGTCGCAATAATATACCCTCGAAACCATCATATTGTAAATTCCCCTTAGAATCCCGTTTCAGTGATAAATACGGTGGTATATCCCAAAGTGCAGCTCGCAACGAACAACCATGGAAATTTGTTAATTTTTTGGGGAATAACGGTTCGGTGCTCATTGCGGTACCATTGAATTCATTTATGCGAACAATTTCCAGAGTAGAACAACTCCAAGCCGTAAAAGGATAATAGGAATACAACTGCAATGCTCCCTTGCCCGTCTGGGTTTGAATAATACAATTGATTAATTGCTGTTCCCAACAATATTCGAAAATTTTTTGCATATTAAGAGTAAGCAGCGTATCCGAGCTTTTAAGGAATATATAATAATATTCATTGTGGTCATTTTGGGTGTGATGGACTGCTACATTTGCAGCGCTATAAAACAAATCCAATTTTAAGTTAGAGGTTGGGTATTGTTATGTGTAGATTATTCTTACAGGAAACTTTCATATGAGTCCACCAGTACCATATGGTAAACGGCAATATCTGGAACTTTTCGCCTTTGTCCTCTTTGCAAATTCACTATTTCCAGAGAAAATTGATTCCAACCGGCCAATGTTCGATCCAAGACATCACCGTAGAAATATAAACTACTTTCACGTTGACATGCAACGACCAGGATAAAACTTGTTGCAAAATAGTAGTCCATAACATGGAGTATACATGATCCGACCATATTCACCATTTCTTCATATTCGCCTCCCACTTTTGCGTGGTAGTTCTGGTAGAGAGCACTAACGTTCATGTCTGAACACCAACTGAACGATTTGAAGGCATTGAATAGCTACGTTGCTCTCCTCGTTGGAGTTTCCGGATTTTGATTAATGTCAGTTTGGTAACAAAAAAGTTTGTTGTTTAAATATAAAAGTTTTGAAGTAAGTTTAATCAAGACACATTTGAATAATTCCAAGAAAAAATTAATTACTTTTCTTCAGTTAAAATATTTTCAGATATATGCTATAAATAACCCAAGCTCATGACCTTAACAGTACCTTGAAAAATATTCTTTAAATAAGCCACATTTATTGCGTAGTTTCAATATTTTTGACTAACTTAGGGGGTTTTAAAGAATGTTTATTTGTACTCGTTAACATTTTTTTCTCTCTTTTCACTTGAAAATATGATGTTCATTGAAACGAGAAGGTTTTGCCAAATGAACAGTAAACCACCAAGCGTACCTCTCTCGTTGTTGCAATCATAAAAAGCCATCATGTGTTTGCCTAATTGGGAACTCTTCCATTTCCTTATAGAACTCACGTACAGATACACCATCTCTTGTTTCTACTCTTAACGATATTCACTAATCGGATTCGATGCAATAAAAAAATCCTGCAACTACGTACATAGTGGAAAATCTACTTGGCATTCTACATAGATTTTTAATTTGTATATCATTGATTTACATGGAAATGTATCACAATCATTGGATAAAACGTATTCACATTAATTATATTAATGAGGCTATGCAAGGCTAGGAAAGATGCAACACAGTAAAACACAAGACCATATCTAAATCAAAAATTCTGCAGAATGCCAAGTAGATGTTGAACTGTTGTAGTGGTAACACAAAATAATATTTCTAAGATTTGCAAATTTTTTATAGCATTTTTATTATGAGGAAAACGGTTAATGAATGTCGTTATCCACGCTTTCGGGTCGAAGGAAAAATTCCAAACTTCCAAAAAAGGCCATAGAATAGAAATCAAATTTCGTGTTAAGATTGAAAGAAATTGGAGATTTATAAGCGGCTATTGACACAAAATAAGGCAGGCTAGCAACAAATTATAAATGTGATTTTGAAAATAGGATATGTAGTTAGTGAAGGCGCTAGATTGAGGAAGTAAAAACAAAACTAATATAAAAAGAATCAGGCCTCAGCAAACCAAAAAACAATAGGTCCATTCCTTCGGTTAACTCCTGGTGGCTGCCAAAAATCTTAAAAAAATGTTTATTGTGGCCTATGGTGGCTACCAAAAATCTTTAGAAACCATGTTTATTGTGACCTATGGTGGCTGCTAAAAATCTTTAAAAAATCCACGTTTATTGTGGCCTATGGTGGCTGCTAAAAATCCACGTTAATTGTGGCCTATGGTGGATGCTAAAAATCTTTAGAAAATCCATATTTATTGTGGCTAAAATCTTTAAAAAATCCTTGTTTATTGTGGCCTATGGTGGCTGCTAAAAATCCACGCTCTCGGATCGAAGCGTGACCTGAAAAATATTTGTTTTTAATTCCTAATTTTTTTTTTAATTTTATGTTGTATAAATTATGTGGCATGGTACAATAACCTATAAGCGTGGGTTTTATATAATATATTAATGAGAGAAGAATTAATTTTCTATTGATTTATTTTGTGATGGTACACGTGTCAGAATTACACAAATTTGTCCTAGTTTGGCTTATTACAAAACTTGTATCTAAACACAAATAATTAATGAAAAGTTATGGTTTTACCATAGCATAAAACTTTTTATAAGCAACTAACATTAATCAAAATGCGGATACTCCAAAGTCGAAAGCAACTCAATGCCTTCAAATCGTTCAGTTGGTTTTCAGACATGAACGTAAGTGATCTTTACCATAACTACCACGAGAATGAGGGAAACTGCGAAAATGGACAAAATTATGAATATGGTCGGATAATGTTTACTCCACACCATTGCCTAACAATTTGTGAGATGGTTCAAAAGTTTTATTCTGATAGATTTATCTGAACCTGAAACTGGTTCAATCTTTTAAAATGATACAAATTTGCAAAGCGGTCAACGGGGAAAAGTGGTGGACTCATATGAAAGCAAAAAAAATATCTCGAAGCTATTTTTCTTGTGAAGAAAAAACATTCACCAAATGTTCGAAAATAATATCGTTTTCGAACTTTTGTTGAACAAAAGAAAAACATTTGCCAAATGTTCGAAAATGATATCCCTTTTAAAACTTGTTGCGAACATTCGACAAATACTATCTGCAACTGGTAAGGTGGGTATTTCCTGTAAAACCTTCACATAGCAATATCTACCTCTAACTTAAAATTGGATTTTTTTATAATCAGCAAATTTGCGTGCGCTGCTCACGCAAATTTAACAAAATGAATATTAGTATATGGGTGACGTAGGGGATAAAAGATACCAAGGAACGGTCCTGACCGGCTTTAAGATGGCAAAGTCCAGGATTTATCTTGGTCCCTCTTTCATCTCAAGTGGACTTTGACCTCCCCGTTGTGTCACCTGGGGTAGCTGCTTTTAACACCCGTTAAAGGTAGTGAGCTAAAATGTGCCGCGCGTTCACCCATAAGAACCTTACAAGTTTGGGTTTGGGCGCAGGGTTAGTAACCCTGCCCTAGAAAAAGCAGCCTACTATGAAAAAACGAAAAAAAAGAAAAACAAATTCCTCAAAATTTGACGACCTTCTCTATAAAGGTGCAGTTTACGCATTGGCAGATGTACTTGAAAAGTACAAGGCCGACATTACTGCCATAGAGGAAATACGATAGAATGGGAAAGGCGTCACAACAACACCTAAAGGTGACGCACTGTATTATTTTTGCCATGACACAAAGCATGAGTTTGGTTGCGGATTTGTAGTTGGACGGAGGTTAAAACATCTGGTCTCCAGCTTCACCCCAGTGAATGAAAGACTCGCTACAATTCGATTAAAAGCAAAATTCTTCAACATCAGCTTTATTTGCGCTCATGCTCCCACTGAAGACAAGGACGAATAGACCAAAGATATATTTTACGAGCGCTTAGAAGAAACTTATGATCGTTGTCCTGCCCATGACATTAAAATTATACTAGGCGATTTTAATGTCAAAATTGGAAAGGAAAATATCTTTGGCCCAACAGTCGGGAAATTCAGTCTCCACAGCGAAACATCTGACAATGGTATGAGGCTGATAGACTTTGCAGCTGCAAAAAACATGGTGGTTAGCAGTACCAGATTTAGACATCTCGATATTCATAAGGGCACCTGCCTGTCGCCAGATCAAAGAACAAGAAATCAAATTGATCACGTTGTGATAGATGGAAGACATGCATCAAGCGTGTTGGATGTACGATCGTTTCGAGGTGCAAACATAGACTCGAACCACTACAAAGGTACATACCAGATTAAACGTAGCAAATAAAGAGCGAACAGAAGCAGCACGTTAGTTGGACATCGGTAAGCTGCAATCACAACAGATAACCACAGCATATTCCACTCAACAGGCCCAATTGCTTAATCAAAGCACTCCTCTTCCCCATAACATATCAGGACAATGACAAAACATTGCCCACTCCATGCAAACAGCCGCAAAATCAGTACTCAGATACTAGAGACCTCCACCAAGGTATGATCAGGAGTGTCGTGCTGCTACCGAAGAGAAAAATGCGGCATATAGGGCTACTTTACAATCAGTAGCAAAGCGTAGAGCACGAGAGAGATATCGGGAGAAAAGGGGAGAGGAGAAACGTCCTATCCGCAGGAAAAAGAGAGATATGGAAGAGCGGGAGTGTGAAAAAATCGAGATGTACAGGAGCCAAAAAGAAGTCCGAAAATTCGACCAAAGAGTGAAACATCAAACTGATGGCTTTGGCACTGGCACATCCTCCTGTAAAGACCTGCAAGGTAATTCGGTAACTGATACAGATAGTGTGCTTAGGATATGGAAAGAGCATTTTTCCAAACTGTTGGTATCCAATAGTAGCGAAGTCGACGAAGATTCCACAGATGCAATCCCAGAAGATGGTATTGAATGCATACCACCCGGCCAAGATAAGATGAGGACAGCAATAAACCGGCTGAAGAATAATAAGGCAGCCTTCCAGCTTGTTTAAAACCGGAGGCGACACGCTGATAAGGTGCATGCATCAGCTAGTCAGCTTCATCTGGCAGGAAGAACACGTACCCAACGATTGGAACCTAAACATCCTGTGTCCCGTCCATATGAAAGGAGATAAGACTTTATGCTCCAACTATACGGGCATAAGTCTTCTACCTATCGCCTACAAGATAGTGTCAGGGATATTGTGCGAACGACTAAAGCCCATGGTTAACGAAATAATTGGACCATATCAACGCGGCTTTAGACCTGGCAAGTCCACCATTGACCAGATATTTACCCTGCGGAAATCCTGGAGAAGACCCAAGAGATGCAGATTGACACATACCACCTTTTTGTCGATTATAAAGCAGCCTTCGACAGCCCGATACGTTCAAAGGTATTCCAAGCAATGTCTGAATTTGGTATCCCCGCAAAGGTCATTCGGCTTTGTAAAATGACTCTAACTGTCACAAGATCTTCAGTTAAAATAGGAAAGAACCTCTCCGAAGAGTTTTGTGCCAAAAGAGGTTTCAGGCAAGGAGACAGCCTTTCGTGTGATATTTTCAACATCCTACTAGAAAAGGTTATACGAGAGGCAAACGTCAAAATAAGTGGCACAATCTACACCAATAGCCACATGTTACTTGCTTATGCTGAAGATATAGACATCATGAGACGATCAGTAAAATAAGTAACCAATACATTTATGAAGATCGAAGGAGAATCTGCTAAAGTGGTTCTGGCGTTATACGGCGAGAAGACCATGTTGAAAAAAGGTGTATACATTCAGAGCAGATTTGGCAGCCCAAAGAATAGATGGCGCAAACAAGTGGATGAAGAGATGACAAGGCGCGGTATTCCAGAAAGCGATGCACTAAACAGAGAGAATTGGAGATCTTTTCTTAGTTCGGTCTATGGAACAAATGTTCTGTAATTGGCCAGCTAAGTAAGTAAGTAACCCATATCACCAGAATTATATTCGCAACAAAGTGGTCACATAAACAATCAGTTATTATCAATCCATGATGTCTGTGGTGATAGTGAGAAGTGTCATGGGTCTTAGCCAATAACATACATTGATTTATCCCTTTTTACAAATGGCATGGTATATTTTTTCTTAGCAACCAGTGCATCAGTCGCTGAGGGAGTATATATTTTTGGTTGTATACGTCACACACCTGTCGTGGAACCCTTTACAGATGTTTTTCTCAGTTTAGTGGGCATGGCAGTTTTACACATGCCAGACCATAGATCACATTGTCTCTTTGCCATTTCATGGGTCTACCTTACTCTGGTTATTCGAAGTCTATATTTTGGTTTTCTTTTTCACATGATACGCTCCCATTTCCTTCCGGCACCACCGACATCAATCAACGTATGAATGCCGTTGTGACATACACTGCTGAGCTGCACAATTTAAACTACATCGTAATATATGATAGGCCGGAAAGTCAAACTTTGGCTAATCTGTTGAATTTATCACCAGTTAAAAATACACAGGCCATATCGGCTTTGGAATTTTTACAATATAATATTAGAGTGTAATAACAGGGAGATATTTTCCACATTATATCGTACGATTTAATTGGCCTTAAAATTTACATTTATTTACCTAAACATGGATACTTATATGGATACGTGATTCAGGTCTATTGGAATCAGGGTTCCAGAGTCGGAGTCGAGCAATTTTGTTGAAGTCGGAGGCTGAGTCGAAAAAATAACTCGACTCCGACTCCAGCCAACATTTTTCCTACATTTATTAATGCACTGTCTATTTTATACTTATCTGAACAATATTCGAACAAAAAAAAAATAGTTTGCTCGTTTATTCATGTTGTAGGAAAACTATGAAAACATGTAGGTAAGAACTATATTATACACAGTTAGACAATGAGGCAGAGGATATTTGCTATCATTTGAGCTGCATCATAATCAATTTATAAGTCTATTTTGCCATGCAAGTATATCTGTTGAATTCAGTACAGAGTTTTAAGCAGGGTTTCGGAGTCGGAGTCGAGCAATTTTGCTGGAGTCGGAGTCGGAGTCTGAGTCGAAAAAATAACTCGACTCCGACTCTGGGCAAAATTTTTTGCACGTTATAGAAATATAACATTAAATTTGGAACAAGAACATTTTTTTAATAATCATTATTTATTTTAAGGGAAAGGTATAAGAAAACAATTCACAGGATATTAACTATCCTCTGAAGTGCAGTCTATTCATCCCTATTTTGTTGATCCAATTGATTCGTTACATTTTTGCAAACAAAAGTAAAGTTCTATGACAATCAAATTAAGATTGGACCTTTAACCTCTTTCGTCAGGAGTCTTACTGGTCTTCTCACAAAGGTCTATTGGTATTCTTATATAGTTTTTTTTATGAAACGTCATCCTTCTCTTCTATTAAAGACATTGTGGTATCTGTGGGAAATCGTACTGAATACCCTGTGACACAAAATAGAAGTTGAGAACCCCATAGAACCCCATTGCTGAAATTTCTGAGTTATGACATCATGAATTTGTTTGGAGATATGGTTTCATAATTTTTATCAGTTTAAAGGGGTGACCCCCAGTTTTAATGCCCAATTAAAGCCATTATTCATGATTTTTTTCCAAGAAAACTATGAAACTTTTTTAGTAGATGATTTTTTATCTGATAGAGCGCATTTTAATCTACTTTCTGAATTTTTCTTGTTGAAAAATATTACGTAGTTTTGTGGCAATGGACCGTCTACCAAACCCTGTTTTTATTAAAGCGTTGTGCGGTGCCAACTCTAGCACGAAAACTAATGAACCGATTATTTAGAACAAAAAGATCTAGTCCTGTATCGATCGATTTTTTTTCCAAACATTGGGTTTTGCGGAAATTGTGGACCCAAAAATCAAAATTTAAATTTTTTGGCTTAAATGAATGGGAACAAATCTAGTTTAGTAAAAACTCTCCGATTTTTTTGAAATTTTTTCCAGAGGTAGGTATTTTTACGCTGATTACGGGAATATAAAATTGTCTTGGGGGACGGACCCGGTTACCCGGTTATTCGACCCGAAAGTCCGGGTACCCGGTACCCGATAGACCCGGTTCTACTGAACCGATTCTTACAAAATGGGTATCGTTGGCTTATGAAACTACCTATCCAACAAGTGGTCATTTGATGGGGTTATCTCCAGGGGTTCAGAAGTTATAACCAAAATACCTCTTTTTGGACCCGGGTTTTTCCATAAAACCCTCAAAAAGTCGAAAAAGGGCCCATTATGGGTGCTCAATTAATTCACGTAATTTTATAGCTCATACTTCAACCTTTCCAAAATGGTGCCATTTGTTATAATACCTTCACTGGGTCCACTTGTTGGATAGGTATTTTCATAAGCTTTCCAACGATACCCATTTTGTAAGAATCAGTTCAGTAGAACCGGGTCTATCGGGTACCGGGTACCCGGACTTTCGGGTCGAATAACCGGGTAACCGGGTCCGTCCCCCAAGAAAATTTTACATTCCCGTAATCAGCGTAAAAATATCTACCTATGGAATAAATTTCGAAAAAATCGGAGAGTTTTTACTAAACTAGATTTAAGCCAATGAATGAATATGAATATGTAAGGAAATGAATGAATATGTAGAAAAAACTAACACATTAGCCTATATAGGAAAAACTTAAAAATTTGTGCACATTTTATTCATTTTGAGTGTTTTAGGAATTCACTCTCGGAGTCGACCCGGAGTCGGTCGAATTTTCTCTCAAGGAATAGCTTATGAAAAAGCCAACATATAGAAAAAAATTGAAATTTATACATATTTTATTCATTTTGAGTGGTATTGAAAATTATCCCTGGAGTCGATTCCGGAGTCTGGAGTTGTGAAAAAGATCGACTGCAGAAACCCTGATTGGAATACTGGAAAATAATGTATTTGGATACTGGTTATGTAAATGACGAATGACAGCCAGAGGATCAACTGTTTGGCATAGCAGAACTGCATACAGCATTTATGTTAGTCACAGTTGCAATGGTGCATGTGTGCGTATAATCCCCTTTCAAAACGTATACGCTATCCAGCAACCCAAGGACATTTTATTAACCTTAAATTCTTAGATTATCGGAAATAAAAAAAAATAAAAAGAAGGATTTTTTGCTGTTGGGCAGCATAACTTAAAATCTTAATTAAAATTATGCAACATTGAACTCTAATCGATCTCATTTACAGGGCACATAATTAAATAAGCACAGTTGATTCAACATGACCACGGGTTGACGGGTATCGTGGTAAAATTACATTCATTAACTAATGTTAATATAAGTCAACGGTGCCACCATCACAGTTACGACGCCAACATATTCATTACATAAAGGAAGGACAAATATAATCTGATAATTGTAAAGATTTTACTTCATTTTTATTTCTTACACAAATGTACGCCAAACCACCAAGGGCTTTTATATTAACCGAATTGTCAAAGTAATAAGAGCTCTAATAGTAGGTAGTGGTGCGTGTGTAAATATCTTCGATGGATATAGGCTTGTGGTGGAAGGAGCTAATAACAAAATACGTACCCGATCAAAAAGAGCTGAAAAAAAGTAAAATGTAATCTTTATTACTCCATATTTAGAGGAAACGTACGTGCTTACTTTTTTAAGTACGCCAGGTTCATTGTAAATAACTCGCTCAGTACCTTTTTCCATCATCCAACACATCATGTTATGATCATCATGTTCAGAAGAGGTCCTCTACAGACCTCTACAGTATTCATTCGTTGTAAAATCAAATAAGTAAGAACGGCGTTATGTTCGGCCGTGCCGAACTTGTTATACCCTCCACAGCGAACTGTATTTAAAGAGTAGTATATAGATAATACTTCCTTCAAAAGAGCTCATACGGGGCGTCATCGTAATTCTTTTCAAAATATTGATCAATATTTACAATTTTCCGAATAGAGCTTTTGAACTCCTGGCAACAAACAATATTAAATTATAGCAATCTGGGTTCGAAACTTTGACAAAAAAACCCTCGAAATACTTAAAATTGGACAATAGACTTAAAGTTGGATATATATGGACAGTTTTTGTGCGGAAAGTTTTGTGGGAACAAAAAATCCAATTAATAAATCATGGTGCGCCTTAACTAACTTTAAATGAAAGGTACTTACACCTGGAAAGTTTTTGCGGATTCTGAAACTACAATGTTCATAGAAGAGAAAAATCAAAAAACTAAAAAAATCTCCGGAGGGATTTTCAAATAAATCGCGGTCAAAGTTCACATTTTTAGGGTTTTTTAGGTGTTCACGTTTTGCTTGGAAACAGCAAGTCCTATCGTAGTGGGACTAAAGAAAATGTTGTAGCAGTGAAAATTCTCTACAAGATCGGTCTTTATGACTTTTTCCTAGGTTCTATAATTTTTGAGATATAGAAGAAATGTGAATTTTGACCGCGATTTATTTAAAAATCCCTCCAGCGATTTTTTCTGGTTTTTGGATTTTTCTCATCTATGAACATTGCTGTTTCAGAATCCGCAAAAGTTTCACAGGTGTAAGCAGTTTTCATTTACAGTTAGTTAAGGTGCACCGTGCATGACATTGTTTTATAAGGAGGCGATACAGTCAGTGCATTGCCTCAATTTGAACTTCTATATCACAAAAACTGTAAAACCTACGAAAATACCATAAAGATCCCATTTTTGTTTATTTTTTTTGATTTTTTTCATCTATGTAGATTGTAGTTTCAGAATCCGCAAAAACTTCCCAGGTGTAAGTACCTTTCATTTAAAGTTTGTTAATGTGCACCGTCAATTGTGACTAAAAGCTTCAAAAAACGTGAACCTATACTGCTGATTTTTTGGAAAGGATGTTTTGTACCTTTAGCGAAGACTAAATACCAAATTTCAGTAATTCCGTTTGATTAATGTGGCTAAAACTTGCAATACACAAAAAATCGGAGGGTACCGTTCTATGGAGGACTATATAAAGTCCTGCCCCTATACTGACAAAGTTGTGGTGGAAAGTTTTATGACCCTAGCGAAGACTAAATACCAAATTTAAAACATTTCGGTGGTATATTGGATCCAAAATCTTCAAAATATTGAAAATTTGGAGGGACATTTCTAAGGGGACTACATGAAGACGTGGAGCAATACCGAAAAATTTCATTTGTAAACTTGTATATCCCCAACGAAGAATAAATACTAAATTTCAGCCGTATTGAAGCAACAATCTTCAAAATACATACAGAAAAACGGTATTACCGAAATTTCAGGTGGAAAGTTGTATATCCCCAACGAAGATTAAGTACCAAATTTCAGCCACTTGGTGGATGTTCTATGGAGGCTATATGAAGGCGTGGACCTATACTTACTAATTTGAGGTGGAAGACCAAATTTCAGCCATTTCGGTGTTATAGCCTCATTATATATATATATATATATATATAGATATATAATGATATATATTATATATATATATATATATATATATATATATATATATATATATATATATATATATATAACCTTAACTTCTATACCAAATTACAAAGCTCTATCTTCAAAATTGCGAGCTGTATCTTGATTTTATCAGGCGGACGGACAGACGGCGGAAAGGATATAAAAAGAATTAAACAATATTTAATATGGGAATGGCGAACACTGAAAATTTTGTTGTACTTATACCAATTTTAGTAGTATAAATTAAAAAATAATAGTAGGTATTTCCAATACCATTTCAGCCATCAGCGACCCTCATACTAAATTTCAGAATTTGTACGCATTTCAAAAAAAAAAAAAATCTTATATTATCGTTCATGCAATAACAAAATGGTACCAAATTTGGTAGTTTTCGTACACCTGGGTATAACCTTAAAAAAATTACCTTCTTATATCAACCATATATCCCAACCGCGATTTTCATTTCCAGCTCTATCAGTTACCCCAAACCCAATTATAGTATTTTACATAAAAATACATAAGTACGAATTTCCGAAACCTCCTCCTAAAATTTCCTCCCCTTTAAAGAATAACAAATTATACCAAATTCTGTACCGTTTAGTACTATTACATAGTATGCATTATGCATATTACTTAAAACACGTTACACACTAATACTCACCCTTACTCCAAAAAATAAAAATTCCAGCTAACAGCAAATTGAGTACCCACATATCTCAACCTTACACGGATATTAATACAAAATAATAACAGTCATCATAAATTCAAATCTCAGGATTTCAGCTGTATGCGTTCATCCAATACCAAATTGTACCAAACTTAGAACAATTAAGTACTCTTTTTACCCATAAGTACGATTTTCCAAAAAAACATCAATCCTTCACTTTAACAGTAATCTTAATTCCAAATTTCATGATTCCAGCTCTACCGGTGGCTCAGATCCAAATTGTATCAAATATAGTACTTTCCGTATCCATAAGTAAGAATTTCCAAAACTATGGTAACCTTCATTCCAAATTTCAGAATTTCAGCTCTATCCGTTCACCCAAATCCAAATTGTACCAAATTCAGTACCATTTTGCACTTTTCGCACTCATAAGTACGAATTTCAAAACCTTCCTCAATCCTACACTCCCCAACTGTAATCTTAATACCAATTTTCAGGATTCCAGCGTTATCCATTAACCAAAATCCAAATTGTACCATATTTAGTACAATTATTAAGATATTTCAAAACATTCTGAATCCTACAGGGCAATACTAATCACAATTTCAAATTTCAGGTTTCCAGTGTTTTCCGTTCACCCAAATTCATATTGTACCAAATTTAGTACTTTTCGTACCCATACCTACGAATTTCCAAAACTTTCTCAATCCTACAGTCCAACAGTAATATTAATTCAAAATTTCAGGACCCCAGCTCTATTGATTTACCCAAATCCAAATTGTACCATATTTAGTACCATTTTCTACTTTTCGTACCCATAAGTACGAATTTTCAAAACTCCGTCAGTGCTACACTCCAACAGTAATCTTAATTCCAAATTTCAGGATTGCAGCTCTATCAGTTCACCCAAATCTATATTGTACCAAATTTAGTTCCATTTAGTACTTTTCGTACCCATATCCTACACTCCAACAGTAATATCCGTTTAACCAAATCGAAATTGTACCATATTTAGAACCATTTAGTACCCTTCGTACACATAAGAGCGAATTTTCAAAACTTCCTCAATCCTATACTCCAAAAGTAATCTTAATTCCAAATTTCGAGATTCCAGCTCTATCCGTTCACCCAAATTTTACCCATAAGAATGAATTTATAAAACTTCCTCAATTCTACACTCCTAACAGTAACTTTCCTCATTCCAAATTGAGGTAAATTTAGTACGCTTCGTACTCGTAAGTACGAATTTCCAAAATATCCTTAATCCTACACCCCACAGTAATCTTAATTCCAAATTTCACGATTCGAGCTCTGTCCGTTCGCCCAAATACAAAATGTAAAAAATTTAGTAGCATTTAGTACTTTCCGTACTCATAAGCACGAATTTTCAAAATTACCTCAATCCCAATAGGAATCTTAATTCCAAATTTTAGGGTTCCAGCTCTATCCGTTCACCCAAATTCAAATTGTAAAACATTAATTAGTAATGGTACTATATATATGTAGTACCATTTAGTACTTTTCGTACACATAAGCACGACTTTCCAAAACTACCTCCATCAGGGTTTAAAATGCTAACAACGCCATATTAGCAAAAACATATTTGCAGCTTTGCCTGCTAAAATTTCTTCAAAATATGTTTAGCAACAAGGAATAACGGCAACATGTAGCAACAAATTTCACAAAAATATCAGCAATGCTGATGCTATTGATATTGTTGCTATAATAAAATAGCATCGGACACGCATACTCATATTTTGCAGCTCACATGATCAACACATATCAGAAAAGAGAATAAGCAACAAAGTTTCAACGGCTTAGTCAGGTTTTCAGCAAACATTTTTTTTGAGATAAGGGTTACCAGTGTACTGCATTAAAAATCACGATATAATTAATTCCACTTTTTCGTTCAAAGGACATGTGAATTTTTGGTGAAGCCGTTCAATATATATATTTTTTATTTTTAAACAATAATAATTAGTATTCATTAGATATTATCTAAGATGGATGCATTCTGACATTAAATGACACCTTTTTTATTACTGCATTGGCAACTCTAATCACAAAACCACACTCAGTTGCTAATTCCCTGCGAAAAATGGTCAGCCGACTGCTAAATATGTAGCGTCGATTATGCCTAACGAAAAAAAATTAGGCGTAAAAAACGAAATAAGCAAAAATTTACCAAAATAATTATGCGTTCGGTTGCTTATTTAGCCGTGTGTGTCAATATTGTGTAGCAAATGAAGTGCACAGCTAATGCTAATGTTTTTATATGCTGGCTTTTAAACTCTGACCTCCATATATGAATCCTATACTCCAACAGTAATCTGAATTCCAAATTTTAGGTTTCCAGCTCTATCCAACTTGTACGATATGTAGCAACATTTAGTACTTTTCGTACACATACATATGTACGAATTTCCAGAACCATTTCCTTATATCAGCATTAATTCCCAAACTTTATTCCCATAGCAAATTTCAAGTTTCTAGCTATATCCTTTCAAAATATACAATTGGTACTAAGTAACTTTTAGTACTTTTCGTACACTTATAGGTCGATGATACAGCTTTGTAACTCTCCATCAGTGACCCTCGTTCCAAATTTCAGAATTCTACTTCTTCCCGTTTGCTAATACAATGGGTACCATATTTAGTACTTTTCGTACCCTTCCAGACTTACCTCACCTCTACACGTCAACAGCAACCTACAGTCAAAATCTGGGCAATGATATGCCAGTCAGTCATATTTTCACAGCTACAACATTTTCTTTAGACTCATTTAGATACGAGTTGCGGTTCCCAATCAAAATCGTAAAATCTAAACAAACCCTAAAATTGTGAATTTTGATCGCGATTTATTTAAAAATCCCTCCGGCGATTATTTCTGTTTTCTTTATTTTTCTTATCTATGAACAATGCTGTTTCAGAATCCGCGAAATCTTCCCATGTGTAAGCGGTTTTCATCAAAAGTTAGTTAAGTCGCACTGAGCATGATATTGTTTTATAAGGATGCGATACAGTCAGTGAATTGTCTCAATTTGAACTTCTATATCTCAAAAACCGTAAAACCTACAAAAATATCATAAAGGGCAATCTTGTGGCGAATTTTCACAGCTATAACATTTTCGTTAGGCGCATTTACATAGGACTCGCGGTTTCCAAACAAAATCGTGAAAACCTAAAGAACCCCTAAAAATGTGAACTTAAATCGCGATTTATTTGAAAATCCCTCCGGCGATTTTTTTGTTTCTTGATATTTCTCATCTATGAGCATTGTAGTTTCAGCATCTGCAAAAACTTCCCAAGTGTAAGCAACTTCCATTTAAATTTGGTTAAGGCACACCGTGCACTATTTCACCCTGATTACATTCCCAGTTGACAACCTCCTAGCTACTACCGAATAAAAACAAGTGTATAACTTTATAGGTACTAAAACAAATTAAAATATACAAATCAGGAAAAACAACTACTAACGACTAACAAAAACAAAGTGGGTAACATAGTAAGACAACATAATGACAGGGTAACACCTTATTGACCAGTCTAATTCTCGCATGTAAACAACGCTAGTTAGCATATAACCTTGAATATTTGCCAAACCATTTGTCAATGTACGATTAAATCAAAAAACAGACAAAACAACCTTTTCATCATGATATCAGTTTTTTGATATCCTTCTCCCCTCTATGGGAGGGAGGGAAGTTCAAAGAAAGCGTAGAAAGTAATTAACATTTATTGTGCTTAAGTTGTTAAAATTTTCACAAAGACACATTCGCATTGTCTTCGGTTGTGTTAACAGTGATGTTTTGCATATCAATTGTAGCAGTTTTAAATTCATTTTTTATTAAACAAATATTTGGAGAAATCTGGCCAACAAACCCTCAACTAATCAGCACCTCTGCGACCACCAATAATGCCAGCGAAATGGTCCGTTGTATTCAACACTTTAACGATGAAGTCTTTCGCAAAGAAACGTCACAATTATCGGTCGTAACGAGTGCGGAAACCAAAGTGACCCATAATTATTTTAATCAGCTGCTAAGTGAAGTAATGAAAACGTCAAATAATCTCAAATTTCGTTTGAATGATGTTAATCTCGCCGATAATGGATATCAACATGAATATAATTATTTCAATATTCTACTAATCTAGATATATAAAAGAGTAGTGAGGTGAGTGACTGACTGACTGACTGATTCATCAACGCCCAGACGAAACGGCTGAAGCTAGAAACTTGAAATTTTGGGTGTAGGTTGCTGTTGGTGTGTAGGGGTGAGATAAGGCTGGGTTTTTGGAAATTCGACCTAGAAGTGTACGAAAAGTACTAAAAGGTACTAAATATGGTACCCTTGGTATTAGGCAAACGGGAAGAGCTAGAATTCTGAAATTCGGAATGAGGGTAACTGATGGAGAGTTAGAAAGATGTACCAAAGGGTTTTTGGAAATTCGAACTACAAGGGTACGAAAAGTACTAAATGGTACTAAATTTAGTACAATTTGGATTTGAGTGAACGGATAGAGCTGGAATACAAACATTTGGAATGATGGTCACTGATGAAGAGTAACAAAGAAAGGTTTTTGGAAATTCGAACTATAAGGGTACGAAAAGTACTAAATGGTACTAAATTTAGTACAATTTTGATTTGGATGAACAGATTGAGCTGGAATACAGACATTTGGAATGAGGGTCACTGATGAAGAGTTACAATAAAAGGTTTTTGTAAATTCGAACTATAGGGGTACGAAAAGTACTAAATGGTACTAAATTTAGTACAATTTGGATTTGGGTGAACGGATTGAGCTGGAATCCTGAAATTTGTAATGAGGGTCACTGATGGAGAGTAACAAATAAAAGTTTTTAGAAATTCGAACTATAAGTGCACGAAAAGTACTAAATGGTACTAAATTTAGTACAATTTGGATTTGGGTGAACGGATAGAGCTGGAATCCTGAAATTTGGAATGAGGATCACTGATGAAGAGTAAAAATGAAAGTTTTTTGGAATTCGAACTATAAGTGTACGAAAAGTACTAAATGGTACTAAATTTAGTACAATTTGGATTTGGGTGAACGGATAGAGCTAGAATCCTGAAATTTGAAATTATGGTCAGTGGTGGAGAATAACAAAGAAAATTTTTTGGAAATCCGAACTATAAGTGCACGAAAAGTTCTAAATGGTACCAAATTTAGTACAATTTGGATTTGGGTGAACGGATTGAGCTGGAATCCTGAAATTTGTAATGAGGGTCACTGATGGAGAGTAACAAATAAAAGTTTTTAGAAATTCGAACTATAAGTGCACGAAAAGTACTAAATGGTACTAAATTTAGTACAATTTGGATTTGGGTGAACGGATAGAGCTGGAATCCTGAAATTTGGAATGAGGATCACTGATGAAGAGTAAAAATGAAAGTTTTTGGAATTCGAACTATAAGTGTACGAAAAGTACTAAATGGTACTAAATTTAGTACAATTTGGATTTGGGTGAACGGATAGAGCTAGAATCCTGAAATTTGAAATTATGGTCAGTGGTGGAGAATAACAAAGAAAATTTTTTGGAAATCCGAACTATAAGTGCACGAAAAGTTCTAAATGGTACCAAATTTAGTACAATTTGGATTTCGGTGAACGGATTGAGCTGGAATCCTGAAATTTCTAATGAGGGTCACTGATGGAGAGTAACAAAGAAAAGTTTTTAGAAATGCGAACTATAAGTGCATGAAAAGTACTAAATGGTACTAAATTTAGTACAATTTGGATTTGGGTGAACGGATAGAGCTGGAATCGTGAAATTTAGAATGAGGATCACTGATGAAGAGTTAAAATGAAAGGTTTTTGGAATTCGGACTATAAGTGTACGAAAAGTAATAAATTGTACTAAATTTAGTACAATTTGGGTTTGGGTGAACGAATTGAGCTGGAATCCTGAAATTTGGAATTAAGGTCACTGATGGAGAGTAAAAAAGAAAGGTTTTTGGAAATTCGAACTATAAGTGCATGAATAGTACTAAATGGTACTAAATTTAGTACAATTTGGATTTGGGTGAACGGATAGAGCTGGAATACAAACATTTGGAATGAGGGTCACTGATGAAGAGTAACAATGATAGGTTTTTGGAAATTTGAACTATAAGGGTACGAAAAGTACTAAATGGTAATAAATTTAGTACAATTTTGATTTGGGTGAGCAGATTGAGCTGGAATACAGACATTTGGAATGAGGGTCACTGATGAAGAGTAACAATGATAGGTTTTTTGAATTTCGAACTTAAAGGTACGAAAAGTACTAAATGGTACTAAATTTAGTACAATTTTGATTTGGGTGAACAGATTGAGCTGGAATACAGACATTTGGAATGAGGGTCACTGATGAAGAGTAACAATGAAAGGTTTTTGTAAATTCGAAATATAGGGGTACGAAAAGTACTAAATGGTACTAAATTTAGTACAATTTGGATTTGGGTGAACGGATAGAGCTGGAATCCTGGAATTTGGAATTAGGGTCACTGGTGGAGAGTAACAAAGAAAGGTTTTTAGAAATTCGAACTATAAATGCACGAAAAGTACTAAATGGTACTAAATTTAGTACAATTTAGATTTGGGTGAACGGATAGAGCCGGATTCCTGGAATTTGGAATGAGGATCACTGATGAAGAGTAAAAATTAAAGGTTTTTGGGAATTCGAACTATAAGTGTACGAAAAGTAATAAACTGTACTAAATTTTGTACAATTTGAGTTTGGGTGAAATAATAGAGCTGGAATAAAAACATTTGGAATGAGTTTCACTGATGAAGAGTAACAAAGAAAGGTTTTTGGAAATTCGAACTATAAGCGTACGAAAAGTACTAAATGGTACTAAATTTAGTACAATTTTGATTTGGGTGAACAGATTGAGCTGGAATACAGACATTTGGAATGAGGGTCACTGATGAAGAGTAACAATGAAAGGTTTTTGTAAATTCGAACTATAGGGGTACGAAAAGTACTAAATGGTACTAAATTTAGTACAATTTGGATTTGGGTGAACGGATTGAGCTGGAATCCTGAAATTTGTAATGAGGGTCACTGATGGAGAGTAACAAAGAAAAGTTTTTAGAAATTCGAACTATAAGTGCACGAAAAGTACTAAATGGTACTAAATTTAGTACAATTTGGATTTGGGTGAACGGATAGAGCTGGAATCCTAAAATTTGGAATGAGGATCACTGATGGAGAGTAAAAAAGAAAGGTTTTTGAAATTCGAATTAAAAGTATACAAAAAGTACTAAATGGTACTAAATATAGTACAATTTGGATTTGGGTGAACGGATAGAGCTGGAATACAAACATTTGCAATGAGGGTCACTGATGAAGAGTAACATCGAAAGTTTTTGTAAATTCGAACTATAAGGGTACGAAAAGTACTAAATGATACTAAATTTAGTACAATTTGGATTTGGGTGAACGGATAGAGCTGGAATCCTGAAATTTGAAATTAGGGTAACTGGTGGATAGTAACAAGAAAAGGTTTTTGGAAATTCGAACTATACATCAGTGCACGAAAAGTTCTTAATGGTACTAAATTTAGTACAATTTGGATTTGGGTGAACGGATAGAGTTGGAATCCTGAAATTTGGAATTGGGGTGACTGATGAAGAGTAAGAAAGATGTACCAAAGATCGAAAAGTCCTAAATGGTAGTGAGCTTAGTATGATTTGGATTTGAAGAGCTGGAATCCTGAAATATGGAATTAAGATTACTGTTGGAATATAGAATTGAGATATAGAGGTAGCTTTGGAAAATCGTACTAACGTGCACGAAGCAGTACTAAATGGTACAGAATT
The DNA here is from genome assembly GCF_047663935.1 of Musca autumnalis. NCBI lineage: Eukaryota > Metazoa > Arthropoda > Insecta > Diptera > Muscidae > Musca > Musca autumnalis. The sequence continues at coordinate 212,592,109 of NW_027411866.1, read as the reverse complement.
CGCTACTATTTCTATTTGCGTGAACAGATTACTGTTGGAATGTAGGATTGAGGTCGTTTTGGAAATTCGTACTTATGGAAAAGTGCTAAATGGAACTACATTGGCTATAAATTGGGTTTAGGTGAACGGATAGATATGAAAGTACATTTTGGAAAATCGTGTACGAAAAGTGCTAAATGGTACAAAATTTGGTACCTTTTGGTATTTGCTATATGGTATAGAATTTTGTACAATTTGTGATTTTGTAAGGGGTAGAACTGGAATTTTGAAATTTGGCATTAGATTAGCAATTGGTGTTTAGAGTGGAGGTAGGGAGGAGGCTTTTCAAATTCGTACTTATTTATACAAAAAGTACTAAATAGTGAATTGGGGTTAGAATATATGTTGGAAGGGTTAGAACCAGGAGTCAAATCTGAAATTTGCAATATGATACGTAGTTTTGAAAATTCGAAATAAAAAATATGGTAGTTGTGTAGGGATGCGATACGGCAGATTTTTTTTTGTAAATTCTGGCTACAATCGAAAAAAAATATTGGTAATAAAAATAGGTCTTAGTACAACAGAATCTCCAGCATTCACCATTCCCGCATTAAATATTGATTATATATTCCGCATACGAAGTAGCGGGCATTTGCTAGTCGATTCATATCGAAGCTTTGAGTAAGTACTTGGTCATTTTGTTTTTGTTTTGCCAAAGTGATAATTCTAGTGGGTGATATTTAGTGGAAGTGTGTCCTATATCGATAGTATGACTAACGTTTTGATTGCTGTCGAAAAACAAAGTTTACATGGCTTATTTGTGGCGAGTTAGTTGAAAAACCAGTAAGGAAAGGATCAAAGGTGGGCGGGGCCCACTATATGATACCCTACACCACTGTGAATATGTAAAATATAAATCGGAGCTATATCCAGATCTTAACCGATTTCGATATAATTTGGCACATTTATTTCCAGACCGAATTCAGTCACACATTCCAAATATCATTGAAATCGGACTTATATAGCGTATTTGGTGCAGCAAATACGCGAAATCGGCCGAAAATATATATGGGAGCTATATCCAAATCTGAAACGATTTCGATATAATTTGGGACACTTATTTCTAGACCAAGTGCAGTCACAAAATCCAAATTTCATCAAAATCGGGCGTAAATGGCGTGTTTGGTGCAGAAAATACGTGAAATCGGCCGAAAACATATATGTGGGTGTATCTAAGGGGTTGCTCTGGACTTGTCCACGTGAGGGACTACGACAGGGACTATGTTGCTGCATGCTGCGTGAACACAGTCCCCAGTGAGTCGTCGTCGGATTACGAAACTCCCTAGTCGTGTGACTACGAAACTCCACCGCAGTCCCCTCGACAACAACCGCACACGCAGCCAATCCCAGAGAATGCATCCTTTTTGCAATTTAATTGTAATGGACTCCGAGGTAAGATCGAGGAAATAGTAGATTTCATGAGTCGGAAGAACATCAAGGTCGCGGTGGTGCAAGAAACCAAGCTGAACGACAACCACTGCTTAGAGCTTTATGATGGTTACAATGTGCTAAGGAAAGATCGCACCAGAAGTGGAGGTGGGGGATTAGCTTTCCTATTGCATCAGTCTGTCCAATACAGAACTATCTCGCTTGAGCCTGGCTCTAATGACCCGTACATGGAATGTATGGGGGTAGCAGTCAGGTGTGGAACTACCAAAATAGAGTTGCTGAACGTATACATCCCACCGAGAAATAGCTGTATCTCAGATTATAGGTCTGACATTAGCCCGCTCTTGGAAGGTCATAATCGTCTGATCCTGGGGGACTTTAATGCGGCCCTCGGAAACGACCAGAGAGGTACAGCGCTGGCTGAGCAGATTGATAGCTCTACGTTTTGCACGGTCAATGAGGACGGCCCTACCAGAATTAGAGGAGAGTGTCACAGTTCGCCAGACATAACCATCGTATCACCTGGTCTGACAAATGACGTTACCGTCTTTTCCCTTGGATCAGACCATCTCCCCATAATTGTCTCCATTAGCAGACCACCCGACTTCATCACCTCTGAACGCCGCACGTTCGTCAATCATAAAAAAGCTGATTGGCCGAGTTTCAGAGAGTTCACCAATCACCGCTTCAGAGAATTGCCCAATCCTTCTGATGTTCGGGTAGCGGAAAGGACGTTCCGAGACATCATCACTGCTGCAGCCGCACGCCATATCCCTGCTGGTCGAATAGCCGAAGTAAGACCAAACTTTCCAGCAGAGGCGACGGGATTAGCAAATGAGCGTGATGAGCTTCGTCGTGCCAACCCCCATGAGGGAGCTGATACTGGAAGTTAACAGGCTGGTCGGCGAGCATAAGCGGAACAAATGGTTAAAGCATCTGAAGAGCTGCAACATTGGGGCCGGTATAGGTTAATTGTGGGCAACGGTTAAGTCACTCTCGAACCCTGGAAGAAAGGAAGATAGGACCTCAGTCACGTTTGGCGACATTACGTTGACTGACCCGAAGAGGTGCGGAAGTAATTTCAATCGACAGTTTGTCGAGCACCCCGTAAGTGACAGGGCGAAGAGAAGAGTATTACTTCGCATCAGATCTCTTCCTGCCGTGGGTGAAGCACCACAATTTACAATGGATGATGTTGCCAATGCCATCAGAAACGCTAAATCATCCAAGGCGTTGGGCCCTGATGGAATCTTCATGGTATCTCACTAAAGTTCTCAACTTGTCGCTAGCCACCCTAGTTGTTCCCGAAGTCTGGAAAAAGGGGCAGCGTGGTCCCACTTCGGAAGCCAAGCAAGGATGCCAGCAAAAGTGAATCGTACAGGCCGATTTCGCTTTTGTCGCCCGTAGCAAAGACACTTAAGGCCTTACTCCTCCCCAGTATCAGATATAGCTATCAAGCTTGGATTCCGTAAGCAGCACAGCACGACAACAGCGCTGCACGCCATTACCACATATATCTGTCAAGGACTCAATCAGAGACGACCGTGCGATAGAACAGTGATGGTGGCGCTTGACTTATCAAAAGCCTTTGATACAGTCAGGCACTCCACGCTGTTTGAGGACATTGAGCAGACAACCCTCCGGCCAAGCTTGAAACGTTGGATAGTCAACTATATGTGTGGACGCCAGTCGTACGTGGAATTCAGGAGTATGAAGTCCAAAGCCCGTAGTGTGAAACAGGGAGTCCCCCAAGGTGGGGTGATATCTCCGGAACTGTTTAACCTCTACCATTCCTGTATTCCGCCCCCTCCAGACGGCATCGAGATCGTAACATATGCATATGATTGCACGATCCTGGCGTCGGGTACCTATCCTGATGACATCTGTGATAGACTGAACAACTATTTGACCGATCTTACCACCTTTTTCCATTCGAGGAATATGCAGATTTCTGCCACAAAATCTACAGCCACTCTGTTCACCACATGGACAGCGCAGTTTGGACGTGAGTTGAATGTCGTGGTCGACGGTAGCAGAATTCCGACCACAAACTGCCCTAAAATTTTAGGGGTCACATTCGACACTGCGACAAGCTGAAAAGTAGGAACAAGGTCCTCAAGTCCCTAGCCGGCAGCAGTTGGGGTGCAGATAAAGAAACCTTGTTGACCACATATAACGCGATAGGTCGGTCTGTGGTTAGCTATGCGGCTCCAGTCTGGTCCCCGAGATTATGTGATACGAATTGGAAAAATATTCAAACTTGCCAGAATGCCGCACTGAGAACAGCAACAGGGTGCCTCCTCAAATCTTCAGTGGACCATCTGTATGAGGAGGCAAAGATTCTTATGTAAAGCAACACAATGAGATGCTTTCGTTGCAGTACCTGCTTGGATGTTACCGTGTGAGCCATCCCAATCATCATCTTGTGGGTAGGCCCGACACATTCAGGCAGATCAGGAAGGATATCCATGCTCTAGAGGGAGAGGTCCAACGATATAGCAGAGAACCCCTAGATCAACAAGCATATCAAGCAGGTTTGAATAGCATTCACACGGACGCAGTTGCCAAGGCCTTAAGCAATTATAGTGTGAGTAAAGTACTCGGAGTACATCCCCCATCTATCGCAGCTGAGGACCGTCAGCTGCCACGACAAACCAGAGTAGTTTTGGCTCATCTATGCTCGGGATATTGCAGTCGCCTGAATTCTTATTGTGGGGAAATCCATCGCGCCGTGCAAGAGATCTGCCGAGTATGCGGCATGGGCCCGCACGACACAGAACAACTTTTCAACTGCCCCGCCAAACCTACCCATCTAACTCCAGTGGATCTGTGGCTGCATCCCATCGAAGCAGCCATTTTTCTGGATAAAAGCCATAAGAAACACTGTTACAACAACAACAACAACAGAAAGTGATTATAAGTATATCCTTAAAAGGAACAATGGGTCTATTTCGTTTCCTTTTGTATGTTCCATACAAATACACACAGACACAATACCCCTTACCACAGTGTGGTGTAGGGTATAAAAGCTGGCCTAGAGTCGGAGTCGAAGGAAAAATGGATCGACTCCGAAGCACTGGTTACAACATCTCCCAACTAAAAATTGTCAACATAGATGTCATGTCAGATACATTTGCTAACCTTATTTAGGCATTTGGGGTATCCGTGATCACAAAATCATTACTCCATTTTAGTTCAGAACATTTTATGGTGTTCAGAACATTCGGCCCGGTCGAACTTAACACTTGTTTTACTTGTTTTTTTTTTTTCTGTATAATTATGTAATTTTCATTTCTATTCTTTACAGAAAAATTAATCCTGGACCTATTTCCAAAACAAAAGATTTCAGTGAATATTATTTAATAATATTTTATGGGAATAATCGAAATTATCAAAAAGATATTGAGCAAATTTTCGAATACTGTTGGCGTTACTATATGGTCAATGTAGCTCTATTATTACAACTGGAAAACCAGACAATCTCTCTGCAAATCTATTATCCCTTCACAGCTCAAAAATGTCACAAACCTCAAACTGTAGTCTTAAATGCCAAAAAACCTATAACAAATTTAAATCGCAATGAATTGTATCCGAAAAAGTTTAACAACTTCCACAATTGTACATTAACGGCTGCTCTTTGGAATGTTCCACCCTATTTGGTTCTAACAAAATATGGTGAAAATTTCAATGACCTGGAGGGTATGGAAGGATTGCTACTGAAAATATTGGCTGAGGTATTGCAATTTCGTTTGAACTATAAAATTCCACCAAATAATGAACAAAGAGGCCATAAAAATGGTAAGTCACATTTAAGGCCTAATGGGACTATTGTTAATTTTGTGGTGTTTTTGGTTTTTTTTTCTTTTAGCTTAATGAACATGCTGCCGATCTTAGTTTGGGTTCGTTTCGCTGCACCTTGGAACGTTCAACGGCCTTAAGTCCTTCGGCGACATTTTATCAAACAATGCAAGTTTTTACAGTGTTGGCTCTAAGGCATCCTTTCGATAGCTTTGAAATCCTAACTTATCCCTTTGATATTTATATTTGGACTCTGTGGATTCTGATGACATTGGGATTATTGCTGTTAACTATTATTTGCGAAAAATTGCAAAAACAATCCTTATATTTTCTCTTTGGTGGACAATCCACATCCTCAATTAACATCATAGCAATGGCCCTGGGTCAACCAGTCTCTAATGCACTGCAACCTCAAAGGAACCTTGCCCGCTACTTTACCACACTATGGGTTGTGATGGCATTTTTGCTACGTTCCAGCTACCAAAGTTCTTTGTTCGACTTTCTCAATTCAGATAAGACCGAAAAACCACCAGATACTGCAGCAGAATTGGCAAAACGTCGTTATACTCTAATTGTAAATATGGCAACGGCAGATTCATTTTCTGCGATACCCATTATACGCAATAAATTATTGAAAGTAATGGTAATGAATATCAGCGATACCGGTGGTTTTCCCATATTGGAAGAAAATCCCCACAAAAATTATGTAACCGGAACACCGCGTGATTTTCTGGTCAACTATGTCAATGATGATCGTAAATATGGCGTGTTCCATGTCCTCAAAGAGACGATATTTTCCCAACAATTGTGTGTCTACTTTTCCAAGCATTCCTATTTGGTTGAATACTTTGATCGCATCATACAAAATTTAAGAAGTTTTGGTTTTATCTATCATTGGGCTAAACAGGTGTTTGATGATCGTTTCTTGGAGATTTCTGCAGAAGAACGTCGCCCCGTGGCTCTTGGATTTTCTCAGCTGTGGTGTATATTTCAAATTTGTTTTATTCTAAATGTATTGGCAATTTTGGTATTTGCTGTGGAAGTTTTTTGCGGAAGATGTTGCTACAGAAAAGTGAAGATGTGAAAATAAAAATTTAAATCTTTGTTAAATATGTGTTTTTATCTAAAGTCTAATTAATAATTAATAATTAATAATTAATAATTAATAATTAATAATTAATAATTAATAATTAATAATTAATAATTAATAATTAATAATTAATAATTAATAATTAATAATTAATAATTAATAATTAATAATTAATAATTAATAATTAATAATTAATAATTAATAATTAATAATTAATAATTAATAATTAATAATTAATAATTAATAATTAATAATTAATAATTAATAATTAATAATTAATAATTAATAATTAATAATTAATAATTAATAATTAATAATTAATAATTAATAATTAATAATTAATAATTAATAATTAATAATTAATAATTAATAATTAATAATTAATAATTAATAATTAATAATTAATAATTAATAATTAATAATTAATAATTAATAATTAATAATTAATAATTAATAATTAATAATTAATAATTAATAATTAATAATTAATAATTAATAATTAATAATTAATAATTAATAATTAATAATTAATAATTAATAATTAATAATTAATAATTAATAATTAATAATTAATAATTAATAATTAATAATTAATAATTAATAATTAATAATTAATAATTAATAATTAATAATTAATAATTAATAATTAATAATTAATAATTAATAATTAATAATTAATAATTAATAATTAATAATTAATAATTAATAATTAATAATTAATAATTAATAATTAATAATTAATAATTAATAATTAATAATTAATAATTAATAATTAATAATTAATAATTAATAATTAATAATTAATAATTAATAATTAATAATTAATAATTAATAATTAATAATTAATAATTAATAATTAATAATTAATAATTAATAATTAATAATTAATAATTAATAATTAATAATTAATAATTAATAATTAATAATTAATAATTAATAATTAATAATTAATAATTAATAATTAATAATTAATAATTAATAATTAATAATTAATAATTAATAATTAATAATTAATAATTAATAATTAATAATTAATAATTAATAATTAATAATTAATAATTAATAATTAATAATTAATAATTAATAATTAATAATTAATAATTAATAATTAATAATTAATAATTAATAATTAATAATTAATAATTAATAATTAATAATTAATAATTAATAATTAATAATTAATAATTAATAATAAATGTTCATATGATATTGATTTCTTCTTTGTTAGATCTTAATATCAATGTTGTGTGTACACTTTAATTCCACCTTAATATCTAAATCAGATTGAATGAAATATCCACCAAAAGCATGTAATAAATTAAACAAATATTTAGCTAATATTTAAAAGATAATAGCTTTAGTTTTGTAATACACAACTACATATGATGTGATGTAAACAAAAAGTCACGTGATTAACAAAAACAATAAATGAAAGATTACGAGTTTACTACGTTAACAGACAGCTGTATATGTACGTATGTATATGTACATACATATGTTAGTGGAGAAATGAAATCCTTATTTAATAATACCCTTCATGCATACGTATTTAGTCATTTTGATTAATAGTTGAGTTTTTGTAGGTTAGAACCAAAGCCAAATGTACCAGGTGACACATAAGGCGAATTAGGTCATTATTCTACTCTTTGTCGAAATACATTATGTTGTTTATAATAGCTAAAGCAAATATAACATAGGCAGATTTGGAAATCTATGTATGAAGAGCTTTTACGCCAAGTATAAAAATGTGCCTAATGCAACTCTGTTGTAATATGAGAACCTCCACGATGAGTTCGTACAATACGCGCAAGCAGAATACATCATCATCATCCTTGATTTTGTCAATAAAAACCAACTAATATTAAAACACAAAATTGCTAGTAAATATCTGATTATATAATGCAATAAAAATATAGCTTTTAGAAAACACTTGATTGTTTAGTGGTAACTATTAATTAACAATTACATGCATGGACTTAGTTTGGTAGACATATTTGTTGACAATCTCTGAAAAGTCACTTCAAAAGACATTAAACATATCCATCAGCAAAATTAATTCATCAGTGTCTGTGGGTGGCATCATGTCTACGGTTTATTATTTCGCTTTAATATTATTATTATTATTATTGGTAATGAACATCAAGTTCATTCATGGAGCAAGTTGTTTCAAATCGTTCCAACTGAATCAACGCGAAGTTGCTCACAACATCTCAGAAGCCTTGGTTGAAATTATAGAAAAATTGTTCATTGCAAAACATCGCCGCAGAAGTTTCAATATACACATTAAAGTTCAAAACCCAGACAGTATTTATTTCTTTTATGATATCGTGGATGATGTGTGGAAATTATTGAATAGTCATATTGGAATAATACTCAGTAATGGCGTACCGATACCATTGTCGAGAGAAATACAATATTGTATATTGTTGGTGGATTCAACGGAATCATTAGAGTAAGTATATTTTTTTAAATATATAAAATATTTAATATTTTAAAATAACTAGTTTATTAGTGGAGAAAATTGGGCATTGTTCGCAGGGCAGGGAAGACTATAGTTTCGTTCCTCGCCACAGGATCTCATCAGTTCCCTTGTTTCTTGTTTGTGATATTCTAAACCAAAGTTATTGATAGTTGGGTATAAAAAGTTGTATGTTGGAGAAGTTATTGAAAATCAATATAGGTGGAGAATATCCACAAACAAGAAATACACAAAAATATGAAATTATTTTTTATTGTTTGGTTCTGTAAAAATATTTATGAAAAAGTAAAAAACCGCGATTTGAAATAATATTTAAAAAATTATGCAAATATATTTAAAAAATCTACGTTTATGAATAAAAATTAAAAAAAAACTAATTTAAAAACATGAACTACAAATATAAAAAAACCAAAAATATATTAAAAATTAAAGAAGGACAAAACAACAAAATTAATTTAAAATTGTTTTTGACTCTTCATTCAGCTATTGTTTCCAGCAAAACATCTAGGTCCATCAACTTGGGCAAAATATTTTTAAAAATTCCATGTGGTTGGAATAATATTATTAAAAAATCCACGTAGATAGAAAAATATTGTTTATAAAAAATCAAACTTTTTGTAAAAAAATCTAAAAAATTCACGTGGGAGAAAAAATATTTTTTTTATATCCACGTTTTTGTAAAAAAATTTAAAAATCCCCGTTAGTAATAAAAGTTTATTGAAAATATTTTTTTAAAAATCCACGACGGTTGGAATAATATTTTTAAAAAATCCACGGATTTGGAATAATATTTTTAAATAATCCACGGGTTTGAAATAATATTTTTAAAAATCCACGGGGTTAGAAAAATGTTTTTTAAAAAATCCTTGTGGTTGGAATAATATTATTAAAAAATCCACGTAAGTAGAAAAAAATATAAAAAATCAAACTTTTTGTAAGAAAAATCTAAAAAAAAATCACGTGGGTGGAAAAATATTTTTTTTAAATCCATGTTTTTGTAAAAAAATTTTAAAAATTCACGTTGGTAGAAAAATATTTTTGAAAATATTTTTAAAAAAAAAACCAACTTTTTGTAAAAAATTAAAAAAATCCACGTTTTTATATTTCTTATACCCCTTATCACTTTTATACGGGCAAAATGTGCCTCATCAAAATAATGGTTTTATACCCCAAGTGTGTTTGGACGAAATGTGTTTCAGACAATTTGGAGTCTATTAAGACATGTCCGTCTATTTGAATGGCTGGCGCGAATGATAAAAAAGCCGCATTGGTATGGTCCAATTACTTCGTTGAACATGGGCTTTAGTCGTTCGCACAATATCCCTGGCACATCTTGTAGGCGATAAGGAGAAAGAAGACTTATGCCCCTATAGTTGGAGCATAAAGTATTATCTCCTTTCCTATGGACGGAACACAGGATATTCAGGTTCCAATCGTCGAGTACTCGTTCTTCCTGCCAGATGGAGCTAACTAGATGATGCATACACCTGATTTTGCGGCTGTTTGCATGGAGTGGGCAATGTTTTGCCATTGTCCTGACATGTTATCGGGACGAGGAGTGCTTTGGTTAGGCAGTTGGGCCAGTTGAGTGGAATATGCTGTGGCTATCTGTTGTGATTGCAGCTTACCGATGTCCAACTTCCGTGTTGTGTCTGTTCACACTTTGTTTGGTACGTACATTTGCTGCAACAAGGTAGTGGTCCGAGTCTATGTTTGCACTTTGTTTGTTTTAGTTTGTCTATAGAAAAATATCCTACATCTCAGAAAAGGTGCGATTTATTCTGCAATTCACCACAATACATACATTAAACAAGTGAGCAAAGGCTATAGTCGGGACGGGGCCGGCCATGTGATACCCTACATCACTACCCCTGTGCATAAGCTTTTCACTGGTAAACATTTATTTTAGGGAACATAATCCGACTACCACCAACCATATTTTGGTTTTTAATAAAAAAAAAATATGCCTCTTTCTCTCTGGGACCCCCATAAGCAACCAACATTTTGTGACCATCCGATCAAAATTTCGACCTGTAGAATGGAAGAATTGGATGCATTACCGACTATTGTGGTATATCCCTTGTTTGACCACCTTCGCCAACCTACTTTACACCAATGTACAGGTAATATTTTCTTCTCAAATTGACAGGCTTTGCCGTTGAAATAACCCTACTAGAAATCGATATATTCACTAAGAATACAATTTTGAATTTGTCTCTACATGAGTTTTTCCCCATTCCGATCCCTAAATATTATCCGACTATCACCAAAATCAATAGGCATCTTCTTCTGTGGGGCCCCCATCAACCCCCAAAAATCCGATCAAAATTCCAACCTGTAGCGTGATTACAAAAAATGGAAAAACTGGATATATTATATTTTATATTATATTTTGCGATATCTCGGTTGTTTGCCCACTTACGCCAACATACTTTGCATCAATATAAAATATTCGCATAAGAAAAAACGTTGACTTTTCTCCAAATAAGTTTTTGCCCATTCCGACCCCTGAATATTATCCGACCATCATTAAAATCAGTAGGCTTCTTACTCTGTGGGATCCCCCCAAAATTTCGTGACGATCCGATCAAAATTGCGACCTGTAGCGTGATTACAAACAAGTCGGAAAATGGGATGCATTGCCGACTATTGCGATATCTCTGTTGTTTGACCACCTACGACAACCTACTTTACATCGTTGTAAAGGTGATATTTTCTACTTTCCTTGCCAGGTTTTACTTTTGATATACCTCTTAAAGAAACAGAGATATTGGCTTTGAAATAAAACGTTGACCTTTCGCCAAATAAGTTTGCCCATTCCGACGCCTGAATATTATCCGACCATCATCAAAATCAATAGGCTTCTTTCTCTTTGGAACCCCCATTAACCCCCAAATTTTCGTGACGATCCGATCAAAATTGCGACCTGTAGCGTGATTACAAAAAAATTAGAAAATGGAGTGAATTATCGACTATTGCCATATCTCTGCTATTTGACCACCTACGACAACCTATTTTACATCGTTGTAAAGGTGATATTTTCTACTTTCCTTGCCAGGTTTTGCTTTTGATATATAAGAAACAGAGATATTGGCTTTGAAATAAAACGTTGACCTTTCGCCAAATAAGTGTTTGCCCATTCCGACGCCTGAATATTAACCGACCATCACCAAAATCAATAGGCTTCTTCATCTGTGAGACCCCCATTAACCCTCAAAATTTCGTGACGATCCGATCAAAATTGCGATCTGTAGCGTGATTTCCAAAAAAATAGAAAAATGGGATGTATTACCGACTATTACGATATCTCCGTTATTTGGTTACCTACGCCGACTTAGTTTGCACCATTGTAAAGACGGGATCTTCTACTTTCATAGTCAGGCTTTGCTTTTGGAAAGTTTTCAACCAAAGCTGTGATATTTGCAATATAAATAAAATCGCAAAAATGAAAATTGGGGTTTTATTTGCTACTATTGTGATATCTTCGTTGTTTGATAACCTACGAGCACCTACTTTACATCATTAGAAAGGTGATATTTTCTGCTTTCATTGTCAGGTTTTGCTTTTGGTATACACCATACAGAAACTGAGATATTCGTTTTGGAAAAAAACGTTGTCTTTTTCTCCAAATAAGTTTTTTGTCCATTCCGACCCCTGAATATTATCCGACCATCACCCAAATCAATAGTCTATTTCCCCTCCGGGGCCTTCATCAACACCCAATATTTGGTGACGATCCGATCAAAATTGCGACCTGTAGCACGATTACAAGGTTTAGATGGACAGACGGACGGACAAACATAGCCAGATCGACTCAGCTCGTCGAGACAATCATTTTGGTATATATAAGTATGAGTCTACGACCATTATTTCGATGCGTTACAAACTTTTTGGCCAAAACCAACTTATAATACCCTCCCCACATAGTGGTGTAGGGTATAAATATTTTTAAAAAATCCATGCTCATAATTTTTGAAAATTGATTTTTTTTAAATCCACGTTCATGAATTTTTTTAAATCCACGTTCATGATTTTTTTAAATCCACGTTCGTGATTTTTTTAAATCCACGTTCGTGATTTTTTTAAATCCACGTTCCTGATTTTATTAAATCCACGTTCATGGATGAATATTTTTTTAAATAAATCTACGTCCATGATTTTTTGTAAAAAAACAAGTTCATAATTTTTTGAAAAAAAATATTTTTAAAAAATTCACTTTCATGAAAAAAATATTTTTAAAAAATACACGTTCGGATTTCGTGACTATCCGATCAAAATTGCGACCTGTAGCGTGATTCTAAAAAAATCGGAAAATGGGATGCACTATCGATTATTGCCATATCATTGCTATTTGACCACCTACGACAACCTACTTTACATCGTTGTAAAGGTGATATTTTTTACTTTCCTTTTGCTGTTGATATACCTCTTAAAGAAACAGAGATATTGGCTTTGAAATAAAATGTTGACTTTTCTCCAAATAAGTGTTTGCCCATTCCGACCCCTAAATATTATCCGACCATCACCAAAATCAATATGCTTCTTCATCTGTGAGACCCCCATTAACCCTCTAATTTTCGTGACGATCCGATCAAAATTGCGACCTGTAGCGTGATTTCCAAAAAAATAGATAAAATAAATCCACGTTCGTGATTTTTTTAAATCCACGTTCCTGATTTTATTAAATCCACGTTCATGGATGCATATTTTTTTAAATAAATCTACGTCCATGATTTTTTGTAAAAAAACAAGTTCATAATTTTTTGAAAAAAAATATTTTTAAAAAATTCACTTTCATGAAAAAAATATTTTTAAAAAATACACGTTCTTGAAAAAATATTTTTAAAAAAAATTACATTCGAGGAAAAATGAGTTTTTTATACCCTCAGCATTTAGCTAACGAAGGTATATACACTTTCATACGGGCAAAATGTGCCTCATCGAAATAATGGTTTTAGACCCCAAGTATGTTTGGACGAAATGTGTTTCAGACAATTTGGAGTCGATTTAGCAATGTCCGTCCGTCTGTCTGTCTGGCTGGCTGGTGCGCACTATAACTCTCGAACGGGTGAGCCGATTGGGTCCAAAATTTGGCTTTCGTAATATTTTGTCCAAACTTAGTTTAAGTTCGAATATGGGTTATATCGGTCCACTCCTTCCTGTACCTCCCCCACAAAAGTTCGAAAATGTTCGGAAAATTTGTGCGCACGATAACTCTTGAAGGGAGTCACTGATGTGGTCAACACTTTGCACATCGTGAAATTTCTACAAGACTTACAGCGTGTTTTTGTAAAACGTTTTTGCCCATGCGTTCGTCGATTTCATGAACGAAGACACAATTTGGTTTTCATAGCGATTGACGTTTGTATTCGCGTGACAAACAAATGAAAGCTTTTTATTTTCGTATTTTTTGGTTTTCGTAACAAAATAAGACGAACGAATACGTCAAAAATAAACGAATGGAAAAACCCCAAAACACACGAAAACTGGAAGGGAATGCAATTTTATTTATTTCCACAGAAGCACACGCGTATATATATGTACATCCGTTTCTTCATATTATCACAATTATTTTTGTACAAATTTGATTACATTTTTTTCTTATGTTTTGTTTGACATCTGTTTATCGGGGTTGCCATCAAGTAACACATTTTAAGTGCAGATGCCTATGCAAAATTCACAAAATAAGTATCATGGAAACCCTGAAATATAAAAGCTTTTATGAAATAGACGAAAGCTTTCAGATAAAAACGAACGGTTCGTAAAATTTTACAAGAACCAAATTTTGAACGTATACGTTTTAGTACGAACCGTTCGTGTGACAGGCAAGCATTTTTACAAAAACACGCTGTTAGATGAGGTTCCAATAAGGACTCAATCGGTCCACTCCTTCGTGTACCTCCCACACAAAATTTCGGAAAAGTTCAGTTTAGGACCTGGTCTCGAATCGCTTTGATTTTTATTGTAACAACCTGTACTCGCTGCCCACATTACGACGGTACATGTTTTATCAGGGGCAAGTCCATACTTCCTGAGAAAATAGTCCGGAAGTTTTAAAATATCCCTATGGCACCATGTTTAGTGGCTGGAGCCGTTCGGGAGTTATCGTGCGCTCAGCCGAATCTATCCAAAATTTCGACTTCAAATCGCTTTGGCTTTTGTTGTAACAACCTGTGTTCGATTTCCCCATTACGACGGTACATGTTTCTTCAGTGGCCAGTCCTTACTTCTTGAGATAATGGTTCAAAAGCTCAAAAAGAGCCTGCCGGCACAAATTAAACTGTGTAGAACGTAGGATAACGCTTGAAGGGAGAAACGGATTTGGTACATCGTATTATATAGACGTCAGAAGTATTGTGCGTTACTTCTTTTCTTTAGGACAGAGGCTGAGGGTATATCTGTTCGGCCAAGCCGACTTATACTTGTTTTTTTTTAATCCACATGGAAACTCCACGTTTTTGGAAAAAAAAATCTTTAAAAATTCCACGTAGATGAAAAAATATATACATATTATGCACGTGGATGGATAAATATTCATAAAAAATTCTTCAAATAATCCAAGTGGTTGGAAAAACATTCATAAAAAAAAATTTCAAAAAAAATTCAATGAAAAAAATTAAAAAAAATTCAATGAAAAAATTTAAAAAACCACTATTGAGGAAAAATATTTTTAAAAAATCCACGTTCGTAATTTTTTGAAATTAATTTGTTTTAATCCAGGTTCATGATTTTTTTTTTAAATCCACGTTCAGCATTATTTTTAAATTCAATTTTTTTTAAAAATTCATGTTCACGCATATTTTTTTAGATAAATCCACGTTCATGAATTAAAAAAAAAAACACGTTCATGATGTTCTTTTTTAAATCCGCGTTCATGATGTTCTTTTTTAAATTAAGTTCAGTGTTTTATTTATAAATGCACTTAAAACTAGAAAATAATTTGTCGCTTAGCCCCAATAAGTATATTCTTCCTCATGATGGAGTCTCTCAAATAAAATGCTTGCCGTTTAATTTTGCCACCATTTTTAATTTAAATGCAAGCGTTTTATTTGAGAGATTCCATCATGATGAAGAATATATTTATTGAGGCTAAGCGACAAATTATTTTCTAGTTTTAAGTGCATTTATAAATAAAACACTGAAACTTAATTTTTTTAATTATTTTTTAGTTCTTAAATTTTTAGTAAATACATTTTTTGACCACTGAGAAATCCATAACCAAATTACAGTTAATTTAGGCCGAAAATGTAGATAAAAACTTTAAATTGTCCGAAATCGAGTGGTACCGTTATATGGGGGCTACACCAAAATCTGACCCATGTCCACAATTTTTGGTGCGGGAGTTTCTGTACAATTGGTAACTCCAAATGCCAAGTTACAGCCAATTCGGACAAAAAATGAAGACAAAATACTCAAAACACCTGAAATCGGGTGGTACTGCTATATAGGGGCTACAGGAAAAAATCGACCCATATTGGTTTTAGTTTCAGATTCATGTATTGTCGTCCACATCTGAAAAGTGTGCAAAGTTTCAGTTCGATTGGGCAACTGCAACTGTGTTAAAAATTAGTTATTAGATTTGAACTTAACGGACAACAAAACAAGTTAAATAAAACACTGTAAAAATCCAGGCGATTTTAAAAAAATCAATTTAAAAAAATCAATTCAGTATTCTTTGACTAATCCATGTTGATGCTTAGAAAGAATCAATAAAGAATTGATATATTTTTAATTTTTAATATATTTTCAGATTTCTCTACACAAACATATTTAAACATCATCTCTATATTGAGGGTTCCTATTTTATACTGCTCTATACCCTGCCCTCGCCAAATCATTACTATAATGATTTGTATGCCTCATCAGAAATGAGCCTAAATGCTGGTATATCTCATGCCAACATCCTTGTTTATGCAGGTCAAAATTCTATTCTCCTATTTCATGATTTACCATTTACCGAATTTCATTGTATGGCCAATGTACCGATAATTCACAATAAATATGTTGATGGGAAATGGGAACATAACGGCTTCTATGTTTCCAAGGCAAATAATTTATATGGCTGTCCTCTGGTTTGCGCCACATGGGAAGATATGCCATATTTTGAAGTGCTGCCACCAACAATAGCAAACAATTTTAAAAAATTCCGAGGTCTAGAGGGACGAATGCTGAATTATATTTCAGAGCGTATGAATTTTACCGTTACAATGCGTTGGTTGAACGATGAAGAGATCAATCGAACTGTGTATGATGAAAGGGGCGTGCTGAAAGAGGTAAATAATGGAATTTTGAAATTATTGTTTTGAATGATTTTTGTTTTCGTTTTAGCTTTTCTCAAATGGTTCGGATTTTGTCATGGGAGCCTTTCACTACAAGCCAACATTCTTTGATGATATTTACACACCCACCACCACCTACTATTTGAGTTCGTATTACTTTGTCGTCTCATCGAACACAGAACCCTACGGTCCATTTGTCAAGCTCTTGTTACCATTTCGCAACAAAGTTTGGCTAACTCTGGCGCTTATGTTGGGCGTGGGAAACGTTCTGGTATATTGCCTTGCAAAAATAAACATTCAATGGAAACATTTGCTCTTTGGAAGATACCGACAATGGACCATTTACAATACATTTTTAATAAGCCTCGGTGGTGGTATATCTCGAGATCCTCGAGTACCATTTTCACGTTTCTTGTTGATGGTTTGGCTTCTGGCCTCATTTGTGTTGCGCACCATTTATCAAGGGCTAATGTATCATTTTCTACGACATGATTTGCACATACAACCACCCAAAACTATAGATCAACTGAGAAAACAAAATTACACAATTCTTATGTCGGAAATAGTTTATAATGAGGTGGAACATTTAAACAAGATACACGATACTGCTCTCGTGATGAATGCCACAGAGGTAGAAAGTTTCCCCATGTTAATTGAACCGGAAAAATATGGTTTCGGTAAATTAGCCATTCTAACGGCATATGAACGGTTTGGTTATTTTAAATACTTTCAACGGAACAAACATGATTTTTATCTTATACCGGAAGTTCTTTTCACTCAACGCTTGAGTATTTACATGATGAAGAATTCAATATTTCTAAATCGTTTTAATATGCACATCAAAAGTTATATTAATGAGGGGTTTATGCATCATTGGGAAGAATATTTATTTTCGGAAAATACTTTTAGCAAAATACGTAAAGAGGACGGACCCAAACCGATGGGTATTTATCAGTTATATGGTGCCTTGGATTTGTTTGTGATATGCTTGGCAGGATGTGGTGTCATGCTGATTGGAGAAATTGTAGTCTATAGACTCGGTGTATGGGCCAAGAGATACAGAAGACGGCGTAGAAGGCGTCAGAGGAGACTTCAGTGGATTGATTGAAAAGGAGCATTTATATTTTATTTTTTTATTATAATTCAAAAATATAGTATTCTTTTCAATAATTAAATGAATCAATAATGTTTGAGCGTATACGTTCGAATCATAGTTATACGCACCCCTGTACCACTAATAAAATTAATCACATTTTTAGCAACACTAATAACATTATCAATATTTATAAATGTTGGGATATCGGAAGATTTCGATACATAGCTGAATGTAACCTGACGCATCACAACTGTCACAAAATACCTACAACAACACTTACGATATGAGTGTACCCAGTTGGAAATTGAATCTGCGATGACCATTTCATCAACGAAAAAATTCGAATTTGTCTTTATACAAGATAATGTCGCCGAACTCGTCACTCTTGTGTGTGCGATGAGTGACATTGCCTTGCAATGTGTCATGCATAAACTAAATTTTTTATCACGAACATCTCCAAAGTTCCTACAAACAGAACAAAAAATATATTTTTTATATTTTGACGGCAGTGATCATTTCTTGTTGAACATTTGAAGTGTTAAGATCAACGCGGGTGCTAAATTGATAAATTAAAAAAGAGTGAAATAAAAGTGTGAAGAGTGATTTTGAAAAATTTGGTAAGATCAAAACATACTTTGTATTATACATATATTATTATACGTTATCATACATTATTATATATTATTAAAACGAAAAAAGTATACTTTGAAAGACTTTGGGGAAAACATGTAAATGATAAGAACTTGACTCAATCTGAACCAAGTAATAATGCTGACAGTAACATTGAAGATTCTCTAACAGATAATTGTGTTGCTAGCTCAACATTGCGCGAAAAATTAAGACAAATTTTTATTAAACATAATGTCAGCAGAAGTTTGGGAGATGATATACTTGAAACACTGTATGATGAAAATTTAAATGTCCCCTGTACTTCAAAACAACTTTTAAGTGTTGAAAGATCGCCAATAATTCTTCGTACTGTTAATCCTGGTCAATACCTACATTTTGGCATTGAAACGCAGGTATTAAAACTAGGAGATCTATTGAAGGAGACGGATGAAATAGTTTTAGATGTAGGGATAGATGGACTGTCATTATTTAAGAGTAGTTCGGTTGCATTATGGCCTATATTAGGGAAAATTTGTAACCTTAATGTTCATTGTGTTTTCCTCATTGGGGTTTATTGTGGGAACAAAAAACCTGTTTGTATAAATTCATATCTTCATGATTTTACCCTAGAAATTACAAAATTATTTGAGAACGGAGTAATATACGATGAAACTAAAATTAAATTCACATTAAGAGTATTTATTTGCGATGCTCCAGCGGGAGCATTCGTAAAAGGCTCCGTGGGACATAATTCTTTCCATTGCTGTAGCCGTTGCTTACAGATCGGTCGAAGGGTGAATAATGTAACAGTGCACGGCCTAAAAATTAGTAGTACAAAGAACTTTTTCTCACTACCAATGCCCTCAATGCAGTTGGGCATTTCACTTATCGATCATTTAGACGAGCCTGGAGGGGAAATAGTGATCGATGTGGATATGATTAAGTGTAAAATGATGTACCTTCCATATAAAGACAAATTTATAGCTCTGCCAATGTTACACAACTGCATATATATTATTTATACAAGACGTATTTTCTACTATTTATCTTTATTTATTTACAATCTTTAATAAATTAGTTTACTCATCAAAATACACCTATATTCCTAGAATAACCAGCAATGGATAAAATTTCTAAAGACATTGAAAGCATAAAAAACCAATTAAAATGTATCCCAAAAATAGAAGACGGATTGAAACGTATTGTAGAAGTGCAAGAAGAACTGGTAAACGTATTTGCTGAAATAAAGTTTTGCTTCATCGAAATACACTATTGTATGAAGCAAGTCAAACATATTTTCCTGTTCCATCGGAGGATAAATTGAAGGAGTTGGATAGTATTTTGGCCACGGATAATGGTGACATTGTAAGTATTTAAAAATGCTTTATATAATATCTTATATTAAATTTATTTTTTTATTATTTTTTTAGATAATTGTCATGAGAAAAGTAGTAAAATCTTGTATGAAAAATCTGGACAAAATATAGTTTCATCATTTAACTATAACGGCTCAAAAGACAAACAATCTTTAAAAACATATGGACATTTCTTGAACGCCTTATATGGTAAGATTTTTATACCCTCAGCCTTTAGGCTAAAGAGGGTATTTACACTTTGATACGACCAAAAATGTGCCTCATCGAAATAATGGTTTTAGACCCCAAGTATGTTTGTACGATATCCGTTTCAGACAATTTTGAGTAAATCTAGCAATGTCCGTCCGTCTGTCTGTCTGTCCGTCTGTCTGTCTGTCTGGCTGGCTGGTGCGCACGATAACTCTCGAACGGATCAATCGATTCGGTTCAAATTTTGGGTATCGAAATATTTTGTCCAGATTCGATTTAAGTTCGAAGATGGGCCATATAGGTCCACTCCTTCAGGTACCTCCCCCACAAATGTTCAAAAATTGTCGCGAAACTTGTGCGCACGATAACTATCAAAGGGAGTAACCGATTTGATCCATGCGTAGCACGTCGTGAAATTTCTACCAGACTAAGATGAGGTTCCAATATGGACTCAATCGGTCCACTCCTTCGGGTACCTCCCACATAAAAGTTCGAAAAAGTTCAGTTTAGGACCTGGTCTTGAATCGCTTTGATTTTTGTTTACGCAAGTTGTATTCGCTGTCCTCTATATGACGCTGTAAGTTTCATTAGGGGCAAGTCCATACTTCCTGAGAAAATAGCCTGAAAGTTACAAAAAAACCCTATGACACCGTGTGTAGTGGTTGAAGCGCAATATAACTCTCGAACGGATCTGCCGATTCGGTCCAAAATTTGGCTTTCGTAATATTTTGTCCAAACTTAGTTCAAGTTCAAAGATGGATTATTTCGGTCCACTCCTTCCGGTACCTCCCCCACAAAAGTTCGAAAATGTTCGGAAAATTTGTGCGTACGATAACTCTTGAAGGGAGTAACCGATTTGGTCCATACTTTGCACATTATGAAATTTCTACCAGACTTAGATGAGGTTCCAATATGGGCTAAATCGGTAAACTCCTTCGAGTACCTCCCACACAAAATTTCGGAAAATTTCAGTTTAGGACCTGCTCTCGAATCGCCTTGGTTTTTGTTGTAACATCTTGTATTCACTGTCCCCTATACGAAGGTACAAATTTCCTCAGGGGCAAGTCAATACTTCCTGAAAAAATAGCCTGAAAGTTGAAAAACAAACCCTATGACACCAAGTTTATGGGTGGAAGCGCAAGATAATTCTCGAACGGAAATGCCGATTCCAGCCAAAATTTGGCCTTCGTAATATTGTTTCTAAACATAGTTTAATTTCGTAGATAAGCCATATCGGTCCACTCCTTCAGGTATCTACCCCACAAAAGTTCAAAAATATTCGGAAAACTTGTGCGCACAATAACTCTTGATGGGAGTGACCGATTTGGTCCATACTTTACACATTCGAAGGGTGTAAAAACCCCCTATGTGGGGGTGCCATAGGGGTCCATGTCGGTCCATTCCTTTAAGCACCTTTTTCGCAAAATTTTGAACTTTAATCCTAATCAACATTTTTGTCGGTTCATACGACCAACATTTTGAAATCCCCTAAATACATAAATTTTTCGTGAAAAAAGTGTTTCAATTTGCACAGGCTGAGGGTATATCTCTGTCGGCAAAGCCGACTGATACTTTTTTACTTGTTTTAATATATTCAGCTACAAATACGTTGATATTTTTGTATTTAAATTTGTCTACAGAGTCTGTCACAACGGAGAGATTTACATACGCACAATTTGTGTGCGAATTAAGAAGTTCGCTTAAGAGGCTAAAAAACACCATTAACAAAAAAATTCAAGAACAAGAAATTCAAAATCATCATCGAAGTTCGAATCATAATTATACCCTCAGCCTATAGGCTAAAGAGGGTATTTACACTTTGATACGACCAAAAATGTGCCTCATCGAAATAATGGTTTTAGACCCTAAGTATGTTTGTATGATATCCGTTTCAGACAATTTTGAGTAGATCTAGCAATGTCCGTCCGTCTGTCTGTCTGTCTGTCTGTCTGTCCGTCTGTCTGGCTGGCTGGTGCGCACGATAACTCTCGAACGGATCAATCGATTCGGTTCAAATTTTGGGTATCGAAATATTTTGTCCAGATTCGATTTAAGTTCGAAGATGGGCCATATAGGTCCACTCCTTCAGGTACCTCCCCCACAAATGTTCAAAAATTGTTGCAAAACTTGTGCGCACGATAACTCTTGTAGGGAATAACCGATTTGGTCCATACTTTGCACATCGTGTAATTTCTACCAAACTTAGATGAGGTACCAATACGGACTCAATCGGTCCACTCCTTCGGGTACCTCCCACACAAAATTTCGGATAAGTTCAGTTCAGGACCTGGTCCCGAATCGCTTTGATTTTTGTTTACGCAAGGTGTATTCGCTGTCCTCTATACGACGCTGTAAGCTTCATTAGGGGCAAGTCCATATTTCTTGAGAAAATAGCCTGAAAGTTACAAGAAAACCCTATGACACCGTGTGTAGTGGTTGGAGCGCAAGATAACTCTCGAACGGATCTTCCGATTCGGTCCAAAATTTGGCTTTCGTAATATTTTGTCCAAACTTAGTTCAAGTTCAAAGATGGATTATATCGGTCTACTCCTTCCGGTACCTCCCCCACAAAAGTTCGAAAATGTTCGGAAAATTTGTGCGCACGATTACTCTTGCAGGAAGTAGCCGATTTGATCCATACTTTGCACATCGTAAAATTTCTACCAGTCTTAGATGAGGTTCCAATATGGACTCAATCGATCCACTTCCTCGCGTACCTCCCACACAAAATTTCGGATAAGTTGAGATTAGGACCTGCTCTCGAATCGCTTTGATTTTTGTTGCAACAACTTGTATTCACTGCCCTCCATACGGCGGTACAAGTTTCATCAGGGGCAAGTCCATACTTCCTGAGAAAATAGCCTCAAAGAGGCAAAAAGCCCCTATAACACCATGTGTAGTGGATTGAGCGCAATATAACTATCGAACGGACCCGCCGATTCGGTCCAAAATTTGGCCTTCGAAATATTTTGTCCAAACATAATTTAAATTCGAAAATTAGCCATATCGGTCCACTCCTTCAGGTACCTCCCCCACAAAAGTTCAAAAATGTTCGGAAAAGTTGTGCGCAAGATAACTCTTGAAGGGAGTGACCGATGTAATCCATACTTTGCACATAATAATATATATACCTGATATAGATCTGATTCGAATATGGACTATATTTGTCTACTCCTTCTGGTACCTCTCACACACAATTTTGGATAAGTTCACTTTAAGACCTGCTCTCGAATCACTTTAATTTTTGTTGAAGCGATTTGCATTCACTACCTCCAGTACGACGGTAAAAGTTTTTTTCACCGGCAAGTCCATACTTCTTAGGAAAACAGCCCGAAAGGGGTAAAAAAATCGCTATGTCACCATATGTAGCTTTCGGAGAGCACGATAACTATCGAACTGTTCAACTGATTTGGTCCAACATTTGGTCTTCGTCATATTATATCCAACCTTAGTTTTATTGGCAATACCGGTCCACAACTTCCGGTACTTCTTCTTTAAAAAATTTCACTAAAATGCTAGGACGATATCACCTGAATGAGGCAAACAATTTGGTCCAAACTTTGGATCTCCTAATCTTTTGTCAAATTTAGTTTAACTTCTAAAATGGCCCACATCGGTCGTCTCTTAGGGTACCTCCCCCACAAAAGTTCAACATTAAATCCATATTTTTGTCGGCAAGTTCAAATGTCCAAAAAGGGCCACAAAATTCTGAAGAGACCTTAAATACATTCGATCTGTCCGTATTCGATCTAAGTGTAATTTCACTGAAATTTTGACATGAAAGTAAAAGAAAATGTAAAATAAAACGGTCTGTTTGTTTCATACGAATTGCAACAAAGCAAAATTGCAGAACACATGAAACCGTGTACACTAGTTTCTTGAAATTATGCATTTTTTCCAAAATATGCAAAGTTTCATGTCAAAGTTTCATTAAAATTACCCTGGACTAGGTGAAAGTTTCACTTCACATTGGCTGAGGGTATATATCTGTCGGCAAAGCCGACTGACACTTTTTTACTTGTTTTCAACTTATTCTAATTAATAATTTAAGCAATCTATTTTATTCTATATGATTCTATGTTTTAAAGACTGAATTAATATATTTATTTATTTAACTTTAACAATTTCATTTATTTATTTATTTATTTTAAGTTGTTGTGTTAAAGACTAAATTAATGTATTTTTTATGTAATTTAAAAACTGTATACATATGAATGTACCTAATTTATTGAATCGTTTCTTAAAACTATATACAAATGGATTTTCTAGTTTTTTTAATATAAATAATATAATGAAAATAAAAAAATACTTTTAAAAAATGTCTTTTACAATGTCACTAAAGACAATAAAGGTGACAATTGGAATAATATTGTCATCATGGACAAAGTTTGAGACAAAGTGGTCCATGTATTCATCAACGACAAGGTAGAATCCAATGTCCATTATATCGTCGTTGAAGACCAATCCGCTTACCTTGTCGCTCAACTTGTCGTGCACGACTTTTGCGACATTTGTGTGAAAATGTCGTCAATGATCCTAAAGGGCTGTCGTCGAGCCGTCTTCAATGGATTTGGGACACCTTTGAAGACACATTGCAGACAATTTCCAACTGGGTAGATATATTAAAGAGAAATTATGCTCAAAAGAAACTCTGTCGCAAATTAGGGCTCTCTCATCAAAATATCTGTCCAGCCAAAAACAGCATTTGTTATAACTGCAAAAGAAGAGCCCACTATGCAAGATTGTGTTATAACAAACAACAAAATCAACAACAACGTACGGCAAGATATGCAAAAAATGTACATCAACCAAATGATGACGAAGAGGGCAGTGAAGGAAATAATTTTGTGGTTGGAAGTTTAACATGTGTGCGAAAGGCGAAAGAAGGTACAATAAACAAATTGAAAACAACTAGTATGGAGACTAATGCGTGGATTGTGGAAGTGATTATAAATAACAAAAAAGTCAAATGTCAAGTGGATACTGGAGCTGATACCAATATTTTGTCTGAGAAAATCGCAAAGAAGTTGGGTTGTGAAATTCAAGCAACGAAGACGAAGATATACACATTCAGTGGTGAAACCTTGCCGATAACTGACAAAGTTAGAATATATTTTAGTTTTGAGAGTAAAATCTATAGTAGTATATTTTATATTGTAAACCTATCATGTAAAAATATTATAGGATTAAATTTTGCAAAACAGATGAATTTGGTTAGAATCATAAACAAATTGAGTCAAAAAGACATATTTAAAAAATTTTCAGATGTTTTTGAGGGTTTAGGCCTGTTAAAAATGAATATAAATTGATCTTAAATCCTGAAATAGAGCCTGTAGCGGATCCCCCAAGAAAAATTCCATTTTCGTTACACGGTGTTCTTAAATTGGAACTGGATAGGATGGTCAAGCTGAATGTAATATCTAAAGTTGAAAAACCAATACCTAGGGTTAGTTCCATGGTGATAGTATCCAAACCAAATGGTAAAATAATTCTTTGACTTGACGCAAGAAATTTAAACAAGGCGATACTTAGACCACACTTTCCATTTCCTAATATAGATGATTGCAAAGCAAAATTGGCAGTATATAAATTTTTCAGCAGCATTGATGCCAAAAGCGGGTTTTGGATGGTTCCACTAGAGAAAGATTCTAACGATTTTTACGTTTGCCGTTTGGAATAAACGCAGCATCGGAAATATTTTACGCAGACATTATGAAATTGTTTGGGGATATTGAAGGGTTATTGATTTATATTGACGATTTTTTAATATATTCGAAAACTTTAGAAGAACATGAACAAATATTGAAAAAGGTCCTAGAAAGGGCGAGACAGGTTGGTTGCAATTTCAACAGGAAAATGTCTAAATTTTTTTATGAAGGAAATTAAGTTCTTTGGACTTGTTTTTTAATAGTGAGGGAGTAAAAGTTGATACCAGCAAAATTGAATCAATAATGGAGATGTCTAGGCCAACAAATATAACTGAGCTACAGAGATTCTTAGGAATGATTGATTGAGAATTTGTCCCTAAAAAATTAAAACTTAAGACAGCTTTTGAGAAAGGATATTGAGTGGCACTGGAACGAAATGTTAGAAAAAGAATTTAATAGTTTAAAAATAGGAATGACTAAACACCAGTTTTAACATATTTTGACCGAAAAAGCAATTGATCCTCACTGTTGATGCCTCACAACACGCTGTAGGAGCTGCAATTCTGCATGGAAAAAATCCAATTGCATACAGCTGAGCATCACTCACATATGCCCAGATAAATTGTGCTCAAATAGAGAAGGAATTATTTGCGATACCGTTTGGAGGTACATACAAAATTCGATCAGTATACATATGGCTGTAAGGTGCTTGTTGAGACAGATCATAAACCGTTAGTGTCTCTGTTTAAAAAACCTCTCTATAAAATTCCTCCAAGATTGCAAAGATTTATGAAGATTACAATGCTACGATCTGAATGTGGTATACAAACCAGGAAAGTACGTATATGTACATTGCTGACACTTTATCTAGATGTCCCTTGCAAGAAAAAGCATTAGTGATTTTGATGACGATGTAGCTCTTCATTGTAATTTTTTAAGATCCCATATGGAAATTCCGTTGTCAAATGTGGATGAAATAAAAGAACATATTAAATCAGATTTAGTGATTAAAAAAATCAAATATTACATTATGAATAGATGGCAAAATTTTAAAGATTGTCTAAACTCAGAAATTTGTCCGTATTTCAAAATTAAGGATGAACTCACAATTCTAGGCGATTTAGTTTAAAAGGGATACAAATATGGGAATGCAAAGATGTCAAAGTTTAACACGAAAATATAATGACATTACAAATATGGTCTCAACGTGTGAAATTTGTTTAAAGTATAGTAATTCCAAGCCAAAGCAAGAGATGATTTCTCATGAAATTTATGATGTGCCATGGTTCAAAGTTGGATCTGACATTTTTGAATATAAAAGAAAGTCTTACCTTCTTGTGGTAGATTTTTATTCAAAATATATTGAAAGTGCGCCTTTGACAAATGGTTATTCTAGTGCATATGTTATAATTAAACTTAAAGCTATATTTGCCAGACATGGCATGCCACAAATATTTATTTCGGACAATGGTCCACCTTTCAACTCCAAAGATTTTTCAATATTCTCTTCTGATTGGGGTATTCATAACATAAAGTCAAGTCCTTATCATCCTAGGTCTAATGGTCTTGCCGAAAGATCTATACAGACCATCAAGAAAATGTGAGGAAAGCGGATTTGATACACATATAGCCCTTTTACATTATAGAACGACTCCAAATAGGAATTTACCTAGCCCAGCAGAATTATTAATGTCAAGGAATTGCCATCAGTAGTTAGTAATTTTAAGCCCCAACTTGTGGACGAAGAAAATTATAAGAAAACAGTAAATAAAAAAATTACAAAATCAGCTAATTGGTATAATAGAAATTCAAAAAAGTTAAAGTCAAATAAAAGACCCGTGACAACGTTTTATTTAAAAGAATCCCAAATGATTTATGGTCGAGTGGGCAAATTATTCGAAATTGTGAAGAGCCAAGATATTTTCTTGTAGGGGATAGTGATGGAGTAGTATACAGGAGAAAGTGTCTAGACCAGAACCAATCGATAGCACACCCGAAAATGAAAATTTGGAAGCTGAAACCGAAATTGTCAATGGAGTTGTAAATGAATCATTGAGTGATGAAAATTGTAGTTTTTATGATGGATCTCAACATGTTTTTAAAGAATATGTAACAAGAAGTGGAAGTAAAATTGTCAAGCCAAAAAGGTTCAATGATTGAAATAATTATAGAATTAATTTTGTAATTTGGTTTATTATAAAACACCTTATATTCTTTTTATAAAAAGGGAGATGTTGTATAATATTATCAAATATGAATTACCCTGTTAATATTACTTACCACTGTATATCATACTAGCAAAATGCCCGCTACTTCGTATTCGGAAATGCTATAAAAAAACAAGTAAACAATATATAATATGGAAATGGTAAATGCTGAAAATTTTGTTGCACTAATACCAATTTTAATCAAAATTTATTTTTATTTTAGTACTGTACGTACCCCTTTAGTTCGATTTTCAAAAAGATCAGCCGTATCTCAGCACTGTCCCTACACCCAAAAACAAATTGAGTACCATTAAGTACTTTTCGTATACGTATGGTACGTACTTCGACAACATATTTCAACGACGACATATCTCAATCGTAATTCCAAATCTCAAGATTCCAGATGTATCCGTTCGTCCAATTCCAAATTGTACCAAACTTAGTATCATTTCGTACTATTCGTACCAATAAGAAAGATTTTCCTAAACTACCTCAATCCTCATTTACTGTTAAATCTTAATTCCAAATTTTAGGATTCCAGCTCTATCCGTTCACCCAAATCCATATTGTACCATATTTAGTACCATTTAGTACGTTTCATACACATAAGTACGAACTTCCAAACCTGTCTCAATCCTACACTCCAACGGTAATCATAATTCCAAATTTCAGGTTTCGAACTCTATCCGTTCTCCCAAATCCAAGTTGTACTAAATTTAGTACCATTTAGTACCTTTCGTACACATAAGTACGAATTTCCAAAACTACCCCCATATCAATTTCAGGTTTCCAGCTCTCTCCTTTCACCCAAATCCAAATTGTACTAAATTTAGTACCATTAAGTATTTTTCGAACACATGAGTACGAATTTCCTAAACCATTTCCTTTTATAAACACAACTTTCCAACCTTCTTGTACATACCAAATTCCAAGTTTCTGGCTAAATCCGTTCAAAATATACAACTGGTACTAAATTTTGTAACTGTTAGTACTTTTCGTATACTTAGAGGTCGAATTTCCAAAAACCATTTGGTACATCTTTCTAACCCTCCATTAGTTACCCTCATTCCAAATTTCAAAATTCTAGCTCTTCCCGTTTGACTAATACAAAGGGTACCATATTTAGTACCTTTTAGTACTTTTCGTCGAAGTACTTAGGTCGAATTTCCAAAAACCCAGCCTTATCTCACCCCTACACACCAACAGCAACCCACAGTCAAAATTTCAGCTTTCTAGCTTCAGCGGTTTCGTCTGGGCGATGATATGCCATTCAGTCAGTCACTCACTCATCACTAAGCTCTTTTATATGTATAGATTAGTTGTAACTATTGTATAGTACATGAAATAGAATAAATGAATTCATTCCGATAAACTACACAAGGTACGGTCCTGAATGGCTTTAACAGGATTTATCTTGGTCCCTCTTTCATCTCATGTGCACACTGACCTCCCCGTGGTGTCACCTGGGGAGCTGCCTTTAACATCCGTTAAAGAACGTTAAAAACTTGGGTTTGGGCGTCGGGTTAGTAATCCTCCCCTAGAAAAATGCAGCCTACTATGAAAAAACGAAAGAAAAGGAAAACAAATCCCTGTAAAGTTGACGAACCCCGCAAACGTTTTAAGGACCATGAGAGAAGGTGCTGTTTACGCATTGGCAGATTTACTTGAAAAGTACAAGGCCGACATTACTGTCATATAGGAAATACGATGGATTCTGAAAGGCGTCACAACAACACATAAAGGTGAGGCACTGTATTATAGCTGCCATGGCACAAAGCATGAGTTTCATTGCGGATTTGTAGTTGGTCGGAGATTAAAACATCTAGTCTCCAGCTTCACCCCAGTGAATGAAAGACTCGCTGCAATTCGATTAAAAGCAAAATTCTTCAACATCAGTTTTTTTTGCGCTCATGCTTCCACTGAAGACAAGAAAGAACAGACCAAAGATATATTTTATGAGCGCTTAGAAGAAACTTATGACCTTTGCCCTGCCCATGACATTAAAATCATTCTAGGCGATTTTAATGCCAAAATTGGAAAGGGGAATATCTTTGACCCAACAGTCGGGAAATTCAGCCTCCACAGTGAAACATATGGCAATGGTATGAGGCTGATAGACTTTGCAGCTGCAAAAACAGATACCAGATTTAATCATCTCAATATTCATAAGGGCACCTGGCTATCTCCAGATCAAAGAACAAATAATCAAATTGTCATGTTGTGGTAGATGGAAGACATGCATCGAGCGCGTTGGATGTAAGATCGTTCCGAGGAGCAAACATAGATTCGGACCACTACCTTGTTGCAGCAAAGGTACGTACCCGTCTAATCGTTGCAAATAAAGCATGAACAAATACAACACGGAAGTTAGACATCGGTAAGCTGCAAACACAACAGATAGCCACAGCATATTCCACTCAACTAGCCCAATTGCTTAATGAAAGCACTCCTCGTCCCGATAACATATCAGGGCAATGGCAAAACATTGCCCACTCCATGCAAACAGCCGCAAAATCAGTACTTGGATACCAGAGACCTCCACCAAGGAATCCATGGTATGTCCAGGACTGTCGTGCTGCTACCGAAGAGAAAAACGCGGCATATATGGCTACTCTACAATCAGTAGCAAAGCGTAGCGCACGAGAGAGGTGTCGGGAGATAAGGAGAGAGGAGAAACGTATTTTTCGCAGGAAAAAGAGAGAGATGGAAAAGCGGGAGTGTGAACACATCGAGATGTACAGGAGACAGAATGAAGTTCGAAAATTCTATATATATGAAGACATGGACCTATACGATCAGCAGCCATTTCGGTGTTATAATGAGGCTAAAACCTTCAATATACCGAAAATTCGGATATACCGTTCTATGGGGTGTACATCAAAACGTGGACGTATACCGAAAAATTTCTGAGGGAAATTTTTGGTAGCCCAGAAAAAGACTAAATAAACTAAATTTCAGCCACTTCGGTGGAATACATACATACATACATATGTTCCCACAACATCCCCGAAGGGACAAGGGAGACTTCTATCATATCAATGAGTGCACGCCGATTCATATTGGCTCAATGATATGGGACCTATTTTTTATCGCCGAGTCCGAACGGCGTGTCTTACGACACCACTTGTATAGAAGTTTTTCAAGGCTGAAATACTCAGGAAATGTCGCCAGCATTACTGAGGGGGAATTTTGCCACCGTTGTAAATTTGATGTTGCTTGGCCTGGAATTTGAACCGCAGACCTTCTGAGTGCAAGGCGGACGTGCTAACCATTGCACCACGGTGGCCCCCTCGGTGGAATAATGAGGCTAAAACCTTCAAAATACCGAAAATCGGGCGGTACCGTTCTATGGGAGCTGTATGAAGACGTTGAACTATACCGACCAATTTCAGGTGGAAAGTTTTATATCCTCAACGAATACTATCTACCAAATTTTAGCCATTTCGGTGTTATAACGAGACTAAACCCTTCAAAATTCCGAAAATCGGGATGTACCTCTCCATGGGTGTACATCAAAACGTGGACCGATAACGATACATTTCTCGGAGAAAGTTTTGCATCTCAAAGGAGGACGAAATATCAAATTTCAGTCATTTTGGTAGGATAATATAGGTAAAACCTTCAAAAATACCGAAAATAGGGAGATATTGCCAGAAACCGACAAATTTCAGGTGGAAAGTTGTATACCCTTAACTCATTTCGGTGGGATATTGAGGTCACAGCCTTCGAAATACCGAAAATCAGGAGGTACCGTTCTATGCGGGCTATCTGAAGACGTGTACCTATACCGACAACTTTACGCTGTAAAGTTGTATACCCCCAACGAAGACTAAATACCAAATTATGAACTACATCATTTCCATTTCTGTGAAATATTGAGGCCACAACCTTCAAAATACCGAAAATAGGGAATTGCCGTTCTATGGGGGCTATACTAAGGCGTGAACCTGTACCGACAAGTTTCTTGGGAAAGTTTTATACCCACAACGGATACTAAATACCAAAAATCAGCCATTTCTGAGGAATATTGAGGTCTCAACCTTCAAAACACCGAAAATCGGGAGGTAAGTTCTTTGAAGGCTATAAAAAGCGTGGACCTATACCAAAAAATTTCATATGGAACGTTTAGTACCCCAAACGAAGACCACATACCAAATTTCAGCTATTTCGGTGGATTAATGTGGCCACAACCTTCAAAATACCGTTAGGTACCGTTCTATGGGAGCTAGATGAAGGCGTGGACCTATACTCACAAATTTCTGGTGGAAAGTTTTATACCCCCAACGAAGACTAAATACCAAATTTTAGCCATTTCGAAAATCGGGACATATCGTCCTATGGGGGCTATATAAAAACGTGGACCTACATAAACATAACACACAAAATACAAAGTTACAACCGATTCTGTGGTTAAATGAGACTAATACATTCAAAATATCTTAAAGTGATGCGAACTATATATAGGGCGTTATATGGGGGCTATACCAAAACGTGGACCTATATAAACAAACTTTGGTAGAAATGTTTTTATAGAAATGTTTTACAACCAATTCGGTGGTAAAATGGGACAGATATCTTAAAAATTCCTTAAAACGACGACGCCTCACTTTGTATGGGGGCTATACGAAAACGTGGACCTTCATAGCCCGCTTTCAATACCAAAAGTCCTACGTATATATAATAGATTCTACCAAAATTCACCCACCTACTGCAATCCGTTCCGACGCTAGAGGGATTTTCACAGACGGACGGACATGGCTATACCGTTGTAGTATTGCACGCTGATAAAGAATATATATAGTTTGTGGGGCTACAATGATTGTTTCGAGTAGTTACAAACGGAATAACTTAATATGCCCCCATCTTATGGTGGAGAGTATACAAATTGAACCTCTCGAAAAGCTTTTCGACCAACACAGCATGATTAATTTTGTCAAGTGCCTTTTCAAGGTCAAGCGACAGCAACACACAACAACCTCCATCACTAACTTTTTACCTAACGCTGTCCGTTAAACCAATAAGCAACGATGTGGCTGCCATGCAATAGTAATGATTAATATAACACGCGCACCTCTTTGGGTCAATTACTGTCACGCCGTTAAAAGTAACTGCTGTTCTGCCATCCTTCTTTTCCGGATTCGAGAGTGATTTAACCGTAGCCCACAATTTACTTAATCCTCCACCAATGTTGCATTGCATCAGGTGGTCTAGCACTTTTTTCGCTTATGTTCGCCTACTAACCTGTTGACTTCAAGGGTAAGCTCTCTAACTCTTGGGTCTTCAGGGTTCGTACGACGAAGCTCATCACGCTCATTTGATAGTCCCGTCGCCTCTGCTGGGAAATTTGGTCTTATTTCGGGTATTTGACCGGCAAGTATGTATATATCGAGCGGCTGCTGCAGTGATGATATCCCGGAAAGTTTTCTCAGTTACCCGAGGATCTGAGGGAGTGGGCAATTATCTGAAGCGGTGATTGGTAAATTCTCTGAACCCTTGCCAATAAGCTTTCCCATGGTTCAGGAAAGTACGGCGTTCAGAGGTTATGAAATCGGGTGGTCTGTCAACGGAGACGATGATAGGGAGGTGGTCTGAGCTAAGGGAAATGACGGATTGCCAGGATACGTCATTTATCAGACCTGGTGACACAATGGCGTCTTCATTCAACGTGCAAAACGTGGAGCTATCAATTTGCTCAGCCAGCGCATTACCCCTCTGGTCACTACCTAGGACGGAATGCCAAAGCTCGTGATGAGCATTTAAGTCCACTAGCGCCAGACGGTTATTTCCCTCTAAAAGCGAACTAATATCGGGCATATAACGCCGGGCACAGCTATTCATCGGCGGTATGTAGACATTAAGCAGTTCTACCTCGGCAGTACCACACTTTACTGCTACCCCCATACATTCCATGTATGGGTCACTAGAGACAAGCTCAAGCTCAATCGAGATAGGTCTGTACTGGACAGACTGGTGTATCAGGAAAGCAAGTCCTCCTCTTCCTCCGCTTCTTGCGCGTTGTAACCATCACAACGCAAGCTACAAGTGGCGGTGAGCTTTGTTCTTGGTTCGCGGCAACCATGATGTTTTTCCAACTCATAAAATCTACAATTTCGCTGACCTTATTGAGGAGACCGTTGCAATTGAATTGCAGGAAAGATGCATTTTCGGGCCGTTGAACAACAACTTGTGGTGTTAGGTGCTGCATTTGTTGTTGTTGGGGAGACTACGAAGAATAAGACGCCGACGTAGAAGACGCTCTGGGCAACGCGCTGATGCAGCAAGCAGCAACATACCTATCGCTGTAATCCCGGGTGGTACTAAGGCCAGAGCACCAACGAAAGTGCACCCATTCCATACATCTCACCATTGATGATATGTGGTGTATGCGGATCTGGCAAACGGAACAGATCCATACTGGCCCAGAGTTCATCTCTATCGCGGCACGGACCAGAAGACCTCGGAGCAGGCATTCCGGGATAAATTGGCGCTCCCACGGTGAAAAAAATACACGAACACAAACACATAATTGTTGAGGTGACGGCCCCTGGTCGAAGATTCCTCCGAGTCAATCCGGTGCATACAACCGGCCGCCGTGGGATTGATTATGGTTAGTATTTACCACAGCCTCAAGCATATCATTGCAAACATTAATATAACATTCACTCTCCGTACCATCAGGCAGCATAACCAATACTGTAGGGCAATCAGCACTTATCAATTTTTCATTTGTTTTAGTTATTTTTTCTTCTTAAGAATATTAAGAAAGAAATGGAGTTGGATAGGCCCTAGAATGGAACTCACTGGACAGCTGATGCCCAGACTATACATGGCGAAGAACAACGATGAACGAACTACAGAAATAAAATAAATACTTTCAAGACTTAAAATTATTGTGCCACAATAAACCTATGTACAACACTCTTGTTGAAGCCTTATGTTCCCAAGTGTATTGGATGTTCAAGTAGTGCCAAAGGGACAATCATCATCAATCCAGTGATCATTGGCACTGAATTTTTCCTAGACAATCATTGCAAATCCGCCTTGATCTGGTGTTTATTTCATTCGCAGCTGAACAGTATACATATTTACTGCAATTTTAAGTCTTTGCAATGCGTGGACACGTCTGGCTGCTTTAAGCTACGTTTCCCCGAAAACTGAATCACTTATTTTGAGTATATAAAACTGACTTCCTTTGGTGGTGTGTAGGACACTAATACCGAGAGCATTCTCTTAATGACAGCATTCAAATGTTGACATACATACATATGTATGTATAATGATATATTATTTACAAAAATGCAAAAAAAAAAGATGTCACAGGTATGGCCCATTCATTATGGCATGACCAAACTTCATTGATGTTACTTTTAGTAATCGCCTAAACGTTAGCGTGTCATCATGTCTAGGATTAAATACTACTACGGTTTAGCATTACTTTTTGTCATCGTTTATACGCTTATGCTCATCAGCCGACCAGTGACTGCAACAATGTGTCCACAAACATTACAGTTGAATCATCAAGAAATTGCCCGTAATATTTCTGAAGCTCTGGTGGATATTATTGAAAGTTTTTTCTTGGAGAAAAATAATCGACGTACATTAAATGTTCACATCAAAGTTCGCAGCATTGAAAATATTTATTTATTCC
This sequence comes from Musca autumnalis, assembly GCF_047663935.1. NCBI lineage: Eukaryota > Metazoa > Arthropoda > Insecta > Diptera > Muscidae > Musca > Musca autumnalis. The sequence goes on along the minus strand of NW_027411866.1, from coordinate 212,556,262 downwards.
ACGATATTGTTGGCATAACGTTGAAATTGATAGATAGCCGTATTGGAATTTTTCTTACCAATGACCAACCTATACCAATTATGGATGATATACATTATGGAATATTGTTGGTAGATTCCAAGGAATCATTAGAGTGAGTAGAAACGAAATGTGTGGGTGTGTTACTTGGTAAGAAATTGTGGGAAAAGGTATTTTTAAGGTATAGATTACAACATTGATACCGAAATGTTGACATATTGGTCGTAGATCTTTTTGTATACTGTTCTTCATATACTAAATGTGTGTTTATCCGCCCTTGCGTATGTCCACAATTGCTTTGTACAAGACAAAAAATAATTGCAAGATAATTCGGCCAGATTATGAAAGAGGACCAAAAAAAGAAGACACGTGTAACGGCATTTTGAAAGTTTACGTCGCGAAGTAACCTAAATAGGAGTGGCAAGTTCCGCCCATTTCTACAAGTTTTGAAATATTCGACATCAGATTCTTTGGAATCCTTGCATTTTAGGTATAAAGTGTCTTTGGCAATATTGCTGACAACAATGCGGGGTATCTTTTTATGAAAAGAATTAAACCTCAACGCGACAATATCGATAAGTTGTCAATGAAAACCGTACCTAAAATTTTCTGAGCAACATTTTTGAGGAATATTTCGAGCTGAAAGACGTCATCAAGTGGTACTTTTATAGCGGTTCTTAAAAAAAGGAAAAAAAGGACATTGAAGGAAGCAAGTTAAAAGGTCGAAATGGTCATTCGATTTGACTGAAGACATCTCATCTCATATATGAGCTAAAACAACAGTTAACAAAGATATTACGCTAATTTCAGATGCTTTACAGGGTCTTCGGCAAAAATCGTATCACGCCATAACTCGGAAGTTCGACTCACGGCAGATCTGTCCTACGGGATTCTTAATATACTCACCAAGGGCTTTCATTCTCAAAAGGAATTATCTCTGCCCCAAAATTTCGGTTCACAGTGTTATAGGTAGAAATTATTTGTTAAACTTTTAGACTCATAATTATAATTTTTCCCATACTGAGTCAAAATCTCCTAAAATACTTCACTTTGTGGGGATTGTGTCAAAAGAAGAAATGTTCCAAATCAAATTTCATTATGAGTCTCTGAACAAACGAAATTTGTAGCTATAATATTTAACTTCTCCAGAAGCTTTCGCTTTTTATACCCTACACCACTATGTGGAAAGGGTATTATAAGTTTGTTTTGGTAAAAATTCATGTAACACTGCGAAATATTCGTCGGAGACCCCCAATGTGGTATACCAATCTTCATATCTCGGCGAGATAAATCGATTTAGAGATGTGTGTCCGTCTGTACATTATAAATTGTAATCAAACTCCAGGCCGCAATTATGGACCGATCGTCACGAAATTTGGTATGGAGGTCGGTTTCACATCAGAATAGATCGCTATTTTAATTGGGGATGATCGTAAAATATTTAGCTGGTGAAATGGACCAAAAACATAATTTTTATCCGATTTTGTAGATGCTTTGTAGGTCGCAATAGTAGTCAGATCGCCTCGAAATTTTAAATAAGGTAAGAGTATATGACAAAGAAGAAGCTTGTGATTTGAGACGGCGCACAGTATTAGCGGCGCGAAATTAATAACTTGGAAACGAATGAAGATATCTTTCTGAAATTTTGCACAAACTCAATCTGTGTCTGTGGGTAATTATGGACTAAATATGAACAACATAGGCAAATATTTTGGTATAGCCCCCATATAACGGTACCTCCTGATATTCGATATTTTGAGGATTTAAGCCACCTTTTCCTTCCAAATTAATTGTTATTTGGTACTTAGGGTTCATAGTGATCACTAAACCTTTCCACCAAAAATTGTGGACATAGGTCCACGTTTGGGTATAGGCCCCTTTTAAGGTACCTCCCGACTTTCAGTAGTTTGGGGATTTAAAGCTGCATTTTCCGACCAAATTAGGTGTAATTTGGTATTTGGGGTTCCCAGTGGACACAAAAATTCTCCACCCAAAATTGCGAACATAGGTCTACATTTTGATATAGCCCCCATATAACCGTACCGACAGATTTTGGGTATTTTGAGGATTTAAGCTATTTTTCAAGACCATTTATCAGCAAGATTTGCAGCTATTTGCAGCTAAATTTTGGTTATTCGGAATCTAGGGAGTCCAATTTAATTATTAAAAAAATAACTGGACCGAACCTCGGTGGACCTTTGTAGTTACGCTCCATCCAACAAAAGTATATTGCACTCAAAACATACAAAAAGTAATAATTTTTGAAAATTTATTGCTTTATAACTATGTAACATCAGGCCCCAAACATTTTATTTTAATTTAACTTAAACCCTCCCCTATCAATAAAAAATAAAATTTGTTTAGTTTTATTACGAATTTATTTAACAATTAAACAAATATGAGATCAGGTTTTTAGCAACAATTTTATTAAAATCTGATCCGTCAAAATTTCTTGCACTTGACACTGAATAACTGAGTGAATATTTACAACAACAAAAAAGTAAAAACAAAATCTTAGTCAGCAGAGTGTCTGTGATCGATATAATGGAAAACATTTCGCAATTTTATACTTTGATTTTTTGACTTTCGCGCCGCTAGATCAATGATTTCGTCCTCTGTGCGGCGATCAGATAATATTTAATTTAATTTAATATTTAATGGACCACAACTTTTGTGTGAAAATTGTGAAATTTTTTAATATACCGCTTATATCTTTATTCCTGGAAGAGACATGCCGGGCAAGTAAGCTATACTTGGAAGAGGAACGATTGACCTTTCTATTGATGCCAATTGTGTCGATGTACATGATAAGATAACAGAGTTACAGCCTAATATACCCTGTTATTTGTTTGTAGTGTAATGATAAACACACTAGAGGTCGCAATTATAGCCCAATAATCACGAAATTTTGCACGATGTTAGGAGATATGTAGAGGAAGATGCTTACAATTTTGGATGATGATCTGATATTATTTAGCGGGTGAAATGGACCATTACTTTTGTTCGAAAAATACAATAAAATATTTTTGGTCTATATTTTATTACCTGGAGGGCTTATACCGGCAAAGTATACTACATATGAAAATAGAACTACTGTTATTCCCTCTGATGAAAGTTGCAATAAAGTGTCTGCTATATAACGGGCCTACTGCTTAATATATAATGGGTTTTGTGTAGAGAACCACATTTTCCCATTCCCAGTCGTTGCATTATTGCAAATTACATGGTGCTCTAACGTTTTAATTGTCCAATTGTATTTTTATACATATATTGCGGCATGGATCGCTTTGCCACCTTTTTTCAAAACGATTCCCCAGCCAGTCAAAATCAAATTTTGAACGGGTGCAAAATATCCTTCAGTAAGGTTTGCGACATTTTTTAAGTATTTCAGTCATTTAAAACTACTCTACAAGTGGTGTCTTAGGACACGCCGTTCGGACTCGGAGATAAGCTATGGGTTCCATATCATTGAGCGTTGTCCCTTTTGGGATGTTTGTGAAACAATTATTATGTTATTATTTAAGCTTGGTGTGATACGGTACCGGAATCCACAAAGTTATTTCTTACAATAAGTGTATTTGTTCCATAAAGAAATTTTGGTATGCGGAAAGCTAATTCCCAGAGGTAAAGGTGGAGGGTATTACATGGTCGGCCCCGTCCGACTATAGCCTTGGCTTACTTGTTATATATGATTTAGGACAATATTCTACCGTTTTTATTCACATTTTCGTTATCTGCGGTCACAAAATATATTTTATTCAGGTTTTTCATAATAAATTCTTTCAGAAGATTAATTGTGCTCAATCCAAACTGTTTTTAGAATATCTATGGTGAATATATATAGGAAAAATATTGATAACCCAGATCGGACTTTGTAAAATTACGTATTTTAATGCTATAAACTAAAATAACGTCATCAGGATAAGTCATAGGTTCCTGATATTATATGTGAAAATGCGTGGATGGTCTACGGCTATTGTCCAGTGAATATATGTATATCTGACATACGAGTCCTAACATCCATGATTTTGGCATGGTCCTAAATACTATAATAATGGCAGCTACTCCTGCTCTGATAAAATTGACTGAATTAACCCTAGAAACTGATATACATGTATATATCATGAATGATCATAACAAATTTAGTTATGATATGGCTAGTTACTTCGATTTCAAGGGTCAATTTTATCAGAGCAGGAGTAGCTGGCATCATTATAGGATTTAGAACGTTTAGGTACGATTTAGAGTTTTGGTGTATTCAGGGACCTATAGTAGAATTTTATGACAAATAATTTTGTAGAATATTTTGATCTGATACGAACACATTTTAAAGGAGTTTTTAAAAGTTTTTGGAAAAAGGGACCAAAAAGATCCCTTTTGTGACTGGCATGAGGGTTAATTTTTTCTTACTTGTTATGAAAAGTTTCAGTCGGCTTTGTCGACAGAGATATACCCTCAGCCGAAGTGAATTGAACCTTTCATCTACGGACAGATCGAGTGAATTTTGTGGCCCCCTTTGGACATTTGAACTTGCCGACAAAAATGTGGATTAGGATTAAAGTTCAAAAGTTTTGCTTTGTTGAGGAGGTACTTGAAGGAATGGACCGACATAGTCCATTATGGAAGTGAATCTTATTTTGGGAGTCATATCTTTTCTGTACATATCGCGCCCACTAGTTATTTCAGTGGGTCATCGTACAACTTTTGCACCAGTATGCCACTAAGTATGGACATGTCTACGGAAAACATAATGTCGCTGTAAACAGGACCACAACGAACAGCATCGATATACATTTCCAAAGGATCTTCGAACGGACCCTAAACTGCACTTAGGCACAAATGTTGAACTTTTGTGGGGGAGGTACCCTAAGGATAGGGCCGAGATGGGCCATTTTATAAGTTAAACTAAATTTCGACAAAATAGTTGGAGATCCAAAGTTTCGACTAAATTGGTTCCCACGTTCAAGATATATCTTGCATTTTTAAATATTGTTGGGAAGTACCAGACGTTGTGGACCGGTTTTGCCTATCTTCGAACAGCAACTAAGTTTAGACAAAATATGACGAAGGCCAAATTTTAAAACAAATCGGTTGATCAGTTCGAGAATTATCGTGCTCTCCATCCACTACATATGGTACCATATGGGTTTTTTTACAACTTTCGGGATGTTTTCTCAAGAACTTGCCTTCTCTTGGACTTGCCCCTAAAAAAACTTTTATCGTCGTAATGGAGGCAACGAATGCAAGTTGCTTCAACAAAACTCAAATTGATTCGAGAGCTGGTCTTAAAGTGAACTTATCCCAAATTTTGTATGGGAGGTACCTGAAGGAGTGGACAAATATAGTCAATATTCGAACCTGATCTATATCTGGTAGATATATTAGGATATGTAAAGTATGGACCTAATTGGTCCCTCCCTTCAAGAGCTATCTTGCGCACAATTTTTCCGAACATTTTTGAACTTTTGTGGAAGGAGTGAACCGATATGACTTATCTTCGAACTTAAACTAAGTTTGGACAAAATATTTTGGACCGAATCGTGGATACATTCGAAAGTTATCTTGCGCTCCAACCACTACACACTCTGTCATAGGGGTTTTATGCATTTTTCAGGCTATTTTCTCAGGAAGTATGGACTTGCCCCTGATGAAATTTGTACCGTCGTATGGAGGGCAGTAAATAGAAGTTGCTACAACAAAAATCAAAGAGATTCGAGAGCTGGTCCTAAACTGAACTTTTCCGAAATTTTGTGTGGGCGGTACCCGAAGGAGTGGACCGATTGAGTCCATAGTGAAACCTCATATAAATCTGGTAGAAATTTCACGATGTGCAAAGTATGGACCAAATCGGTTATCGTCATCTTTGAACTCAAACAAAATATTACGAATGCCAAATTTTGGATCGTGCGCCCGATTTTCGGTATTTTGAAGGTTTTGTCCTCATTATCACACTGAAATGGTTGAAATTTGGTACTTAGTCTTCGTAGGAGGTAAAAAACTTTCCCCCAAGAATTTGTTGGTATAGGTCCACGTCTTCATATAGCCCCCATAGAATGGTACCTTCCGATTTTCGGTATTTTGAAGGTTGTGGCCTCAATATTTAACCAAAATGGCTGAAATTTGGTATTTGGTCTTTATTGGGGGTATTAAACGTTCCATATGAAATTTGTCGGTATGGGCCCACGCCTTCATATAGCCCCCATAGAACGGTACCTCCGTATTTCCGGTATTTTGAAGGTTGTGGCCTCAATATTTCACCGAAATGGCTGAAATTTGGTGTTTCGTCTTTATTAGGAGTATTAAACGTTCCATATGAAATTTGTCCGGTATAGGTCCACGCCTTCATATAGCCCCATAGGACGGTACTTCCCTATTTCCGGTATTTGGAAGGTTGTGACCTCAATATTCCACGAACTGGCTGAAATTGTATATTTGTTCTTTATTTTGGGTATTAAATATTCCATATGAGATTTGTCGGTATAGGTCCACGCCTTCATATAGCCCCCGTAGAACGGTACCTCTCTATTTCCGGTATTTTAAAGGTTGTGGCCTCAATATTCACCGAAATGGCTGAAATTTGGTATTTCCTTTTTACTTGGGTTATTAAACATTCCATATGAAATTTGTCTGTATAGGTCCACGCCTTCATATAGGCCCCATAGAACGGTACCTCCTTATTTCCGGTATTTTGAAGGTTGTGGCCTCAATATTTCACCGAAATGGCTGAAATTTGGTATTTCGTCTTTATTAGGGGTATTAAACGTTCCATATGAAATTTGTTGGTATAGGTGCACGCCTTCATATAGCCCCCATAGAACGGTACCTCCCTGTTTTCTTTATTTCGAAGGTTGTGGCCTAAATATTCCACCAAAATGGCTGAAATTTGGTATTTGGTCTTCATTTGGGGTACTAAACGTTCCATATGAAATTTGCCCGGTATAGGTCCACGCCTTGATATAGTCCCCATAGAACGGTACCTCCCTATTTTCGGTAATTTGAAGGTTGTGGCCTCAATAGTTCACCGAAATGTCTAAAATTTGGCATTTGTTCTTTAGTAGGGGTATTAAACGTTCCATATGAAATTTGTTGGTTTAGGTCCACGCCTTCATAAAGTCCCAGTAGGACGGTACCTCCCTATTTCTGGTATTTTGAAGGTTGTGGCCTCAATAGTTCACCGAAATGTCTAAAATTTGTGTTTGGTCTTTATTGGGGGGTGTTAAACCTTCCATATGAAATTTGTTGGTCAGGTCCACGCCTTCATATAGCCCTCATAGAACGGTACTTTCCTATTTTCGGTATTTTGAAGGATGTGGCCTCAATATTCCACCGAAATGACTGAAATTTGGTATTTGGTCTTTATTGGGGGGTGTTAAACGTTCCATATGAAATTTGTCTGTTTAGGTGCACGCCTTAGTATAGCCCCCATAGAACGGTACCTCCCGATTTCCGGTATTTTGAAGGTTGTGGCCCAAATATTTCACCGAAATGGCTGAAATTTTGTGTTTGGTCTTTATTGGGGGGTGTTAAACCTTCCATATGAAATTTGTCGGTTTAGGTCCACGCCTTCATATAGCCCCCATAGAACGGTACCTCCCGATTTCCGGTATTTTGAAGGTTGTGTCCGCAATATTCCACGGAAATGGTTGACATTTTTTGTTTGTTCTTTATATGGGGTATTAAACGTTCCATATTTGTCGCTATAGATCCACGCCTTCAGATAGCCTCCCATTGAACGGTACCTCCCTATTTCCGGTAGTTTGAAGGTTGTGGCCTCAATATTTCACCGAAATGGCTGAAATTTGGTATTTAGTTTTCAGTTGGGGTATTCAACGTTCCATATGAAATTTGTTGGTTTAGGTCCACGCCTTCATATAGCCCCCATAGAACGGTACTTCCCTATTTTCGGTATTTTGAAGGATGTGGCCTCAATATTACACCAAAATGGCTGATATTTGATATTTTGTCTTTCTTAGGGGTATTAAACGTTCCATATGAAATTTGTCTGTATAGGTCCACGCTTAAGTATAGCCCCCATAGAACGGTACCTCCCAATTTTCGGTATTTTGAAGGTTTTAGCCTCATTATCACATCGAAATGGCTGAAATTCGGTACTTAGTCTTCGTTGGGGGTATAAAACTTTCTGCCAGAACTTTGCCGGTATAGGTACACGTCTTGATATAGCCCTCATAGAACGGTACCTCCCGATTTTCGGTATTTTGAAGGTTTTAGCCTCATTATCACACCGAAAGAGCTGAAATATGGTATTTAGTCTTTGTTGGAGGTAAAAGCCTTTCTGAATGAAATTCGTTGGTATAGGTTCACCACGGTGCTCTTGAGACAATTTTAAATGGAAGGTGCTTACACATCGGAAGTTTTTGCGGATTCTGAAACTACAATGTTTACAGATGAGAACAATCAAAAAAAAAAAAAAAAAAAAATCGCCGGAGCGCTTCTTAAATAAATCGCGATTTAAGTTGAAATTTTTAGGGGTTGTTTAGGTTTTCGCGATTTTGCTTAGAAACCGCATTTCCTATCAAAATGGAACTGAAACAAATGTTGTAGCTATGAAAATTCTCTACAAGATTGACCTTTATGGTATTCTCGTCGGATTTACCGTTTTTGAGATATAGAAGATCAAAGTGGGACAATTCAAATTCAATTCAATTCTGTATCGCCCCCTTATAAAACAATGTCATAACTTCAAATTCCCAACATAAACTTATATATCTAAACAAAATGTTACAACTTGGTATAAGTTACTTAAGCCAGTCTAGTAGAGAATTTTCCCAGCTTTAAGATTTTCTCAGGTCCCATATCGATAAGACTTACCGTATTCAAGCAAAATCGCGAAACCCTAACAAAAAAACCTAAAAATGTAAACTGAGCTTCTTTATCTCAAAAATGGTACAGGGTGGGAACAAATGATAAACGTCAATCCTCTAGAGAATTTTCACAGCTACAACATTTTCTTTAGCTCCATTTCGGTTGGACTTGCGGTTTCCAAGCAAAATCGCGAAAACCTAAAAAACACCTAAAAATGTGAATTTTGACCGCGATTTATTTAAAAATCCCTACAGCGACTTTTTCTTGTTTTTGGATTTTTCTCATCTATGTACACTGCTGTTTCAGAATTCACAAAAATTGTCCCTGTGTAAGCGGTTTTCATCAAAAGTTAGTTAAGGCGCACCCTTCATGACATTGTTTTATAAGGAGGCGATACAGTCAGTGCATTGTCCCAATTTGAACTTCTATATCTCAAATATGGTATAAACTACGAAAATACCATATAGGTCGATCTTGTAGAGAATTTTCATAGCTACAACATTTTCCTTAGTCCCATTTTGATAGGACTTACGGCTTCTAAGGCAAATCTTGAAAACCTAAACAACCATTAAAAATGTCAACTTAAATCGCGATTTATTTAAAAAGCGCTCCGGCGATTTTTTTTGTTTTTTTGATTTTTCTCATCTACGAACATTGTAGTTTCAGAATCCGCTAAAACTTCCGAGGTGTAAGCACCTTCCATTTAAAATTGTTTCAAGAGCACCGTGTCACGTTTCGATATTGCACCCATATAATGGTACCTCCCGATTTTCGTAATTCTGAAGGTTGTGACATCAATATCCCACTGAAATACTGAAATGTGTTATTTATGCTTCTATGTGATTATAAAATATTCCAGAAGTGAATTATCAGTATAGGTTCGCGGGTTCCTATATCCCCCATAGAAGAGTACCTCTTGATTTTCGGTATTTTGAAGGTTTTGCCGAAATATCGGAAATTTGGTATTTAGTTTTTTTTGGATTCTAAAAGCTTTCCGCCAGAAATTTGTAGATATAGATCGACGTGTTGATATAGACCCCAATGGAACGGTACTTCCCGAATTTCGGTATTTTAAAAGTTAGTCACATTGTTTTACCGAACTTGCTGAAATTAGCTATTTAGTCCTCTTCATAAACGAAAGGAAACTAATTGTTCCATTTTACTTCAACAGAAGTCGTGATGGAGGGTATAACAAGTTCGGCCTGGCCGAACTTAACGCCGTTCTTACTTGTTACTTATTATAATTTCTTTTCTATTTCCAGATATCTCTACAGCAATATTCTTAAATATCATCTTTATGTCGAAGGTTCCTATTTCATTGTACTGTACACACTGCCATCTCCCAGTCAGTACTACGATGAGCTGCATACGTCGTTTCAGGTATCTTTAGATGCTGGCATCTCACATGCCAATGTTATTGTTTATGCGGGACTAAATAGTATTCTGCTATTCCTTGTTCAACCATTTTCCGAATTTCATTGTATGGCCAATGTACCGTTTATTAATAATAGATTTATCAATGGTTTATGGTCTCACCGGGGATTTTATGTCTCCAAAGTAAGTAATTTACATGGTTGCCCTTTGGTTTGTGCCACCTGGGAAGATATGCCATATTTTGAGGTCGTATCTAATGAGGCAGGATCCAAGCCATCTTTTCGTGGCTTAGAAGGACATTTGCTGGAGTATTTGGCAGAACGTATGAATTTCACGGTGACCATACGTTGGATGAACGATGATGAGATAAATCGCACACTTTACGATGAGCGAGGAATGTTGCATGAGGTAAGTAAGTAGTGGGTACTTCAAATTGTATTTAAATTAATTAATTACTTTTCATGTTGGTGTTTTCTTTTTAGCTTTTTTCAACAGGCACCGATTTGGTAATTGGGGCCTTCCACTATAAACCAACATCCTTCTATGACACCTATACACCATCAACCACGTATTATTTAAGCACCTTTTATTATGTGATCTCGGCAAAAACCCAACCATATACACCTTTTGTAAAGCTCTTGTTACCCTTCAGACAGGAAATTTGGCTGTTGCTTATTTTCATACTGGTGATTGGCTATGCTGTGATCTTCTATGTCACTCAAATAGATCGTCAAATTAAACATTTAGTATTGGGTAGAAGGCGACAACCTGCCGTCTACAACATGTTGATAATAAGTTTGGGTGGTCCAGTTGCCACCGATCCCAGAGTACCATTTTCACGTTTCCTGCTAATTGTATGGCTTTGGGCCTCATTTGTGTTGCGTAACGTTTATCAGGGTTTTATGTTTAATTTCCTGAGACACGATATGCACAAACCGCCTCCAACTAGCATTCAACAACTGAAGGAGCAAAATTATACCCTTCTTATGAGCGAATCGGTTTATCGTAGCGTAGAACATTTCGAAGGAATTCCCGAACTGACAATTGTTTTGAATGACTCGGAAGTTGAGAGTTTTCCCATGCTCAATGACCTGCAAAGCTATGGATTAAGCGATAAGACAGCCATGCTGACAGCTCATGAATATTATGGCTACTTTAGATATCGCAATACGAGCAATAGCGATTTTTATGTGGTTCCAGAAATTTTCTTCACCCAGCGTTTGAGTATTTATATGATGAAAGATTCTATTTATCTTCGCCGCTTCAATTGGTACATAGATAATTACATAAACGAAGGTCACATGAATCATTGGGAGAAATATTTGCTCTTTGAAAATACCTTTCGCAAGCTGAAAACGGAGGAACAACCGCGGGCCATGAGTTTAGTTCATTTGTATGGTGCTTTGAATTTGCTTTTCATTTGTTTAATGGGATGTATTTGCGTTTTAATGGGAGAAATTGTAGTCCATAGAATAAGCGGTTGGCTTAAGCGTCGTCGGAGATTATTGCGACGTAAACGTAATAGAATAAATATATGGACTGATTAATGTGAAATTGAAAAATTTTGTATAAAGTATTGTATATCATACGAGTATAAGATAGAAGCTGTACTGCGTAAATTTGAGAGTAATCATAATGTTTTATTAATAAAAAGATTAATAATTAATTAATGTTATTATTATTATACCTTCCGCCATAATATGGAGGGTAGGAGGGCAGAACGATAACTATCTGGCCTAACAATGAAAACGCGAATATTTACCATCAAAAATAGTTTTATTGTTTTCTTAAGTAGTCTCCAGCATGATTTATACTCTTTTTCATGCGCTCAAACCAATTGCTGAATCACTTTTTCCACGCCGATTGAGGCACCTCCAAAACATGGTTTTTGAACGCTTTTACAGCAACTTCTGGCTACGAAAATCGTTGACCACGCCTTTTTTTCTTGATATTCTGGAATCAAATGAAGTCATTGTATCCCCAGTCAAGGCTGTACGGCGGATGACCCATCAATTCCACGTTTTGTCTGGTCAAACAGGCGCTGGTTTGAATCGATGTGTGAGAGCTCGCATTGTCATGATGCAGAATGATTTGTCTTCTCTTATTCGTTTTTTGAATTTCTCAGGAGACTTCATGCAAACAAATTATAGTGTACCACTTAGAATTAACCGTCCTATATTTCTCACACGGTTAGTTTTTTCCGGCTCTTAAGCTAGATCCTAGATTCGTCGTCTGTAACGATCTTATAAACGTCATTTGAAGCACCGCTAACGATTTTGTGCAAAATTTCTTTGAACCAATTCACAGGAGACTTTCTTTGAGCGATTATCCAATTTTGCTGGATCTAACGAGAAAAATACATTTTTGCGGTCAGGTGTTTATGCAATATCAAATATTAGTTAGTGGAAGAAATGTCCAAGGATGCCTCTATCTCACGGTATTTAATATGGCTATCTCGCATTATCCGTTTATGCACGGCATATTTTTTTTTCTGGCACAACGACCGATCTTGGTCGACCCTCACGACCAGGGTTTCGAAGTCGAGGTATTTTTGGGTCGACTCCGACTCCACACCAACTTTTTCACGACTCCGACTGCGGGTCGACTACGAGTGTAAATTCCTATACTGGTAAAAATTAATAAAATGTGCACAAATTTTTAACTTTTTCATATATTTGGGCCAATATAGGCTAATCTATTAGTTTTTGCTAACATATTCTTTAGTAAGGACCTCCGTTCCAATATAATATTTAACTTCAGAAGATAAATATGAAGTAAAATTCATATCTATATTGTCTCTACTGAATCTTAAATTGGAAAATAGCAACAAAGTACAAGCACGAGAATATTCTGGGAGGAACTTTTCTTCGTGAGAAAATATCTCTTGTGCCAGAAATTGAAAATATTGCATGACAATTTTTTAACTTTTAGGACCTTCTAACCCATAAGCTTAAAACATTTTCATGAAAATTTTCATAGTCTGGCACAATACTATGTGAAAACAAGTGAGCCAAGGCTATAGTCGGGTTGGGACCGACTATGTGATACCCTACACCACTACCCCTGTGCATAAGCTATTGACTGGTAAAATTCAAAATATTAAAATTGGGATAGCTTAGCGCCTTTGCTCTGAATGTTTTCATTAATACAGGTCAAGTTTGTTGAGACGCATTTAAGTGCATCGTTAGTCCAACTCAAATAAAAAAGGGAAAAGTGGGTTGTGCGCCAACCATCAATAGGCTTCTTTCTCTGTGAGACCCCCATCAACCCCCACAATTTCGTGATGATCCGATCAAAACTCCGACCTGTAGTGTGATTACACAAAAAATGGAGAAAGGGATGCATTACCGACTATTGCGATATCTCTGTTGTTTGACCACCTACGACAACCTACTTCACATCGTTGTAAAGGTGACGATTTCTACTTTCCTTGACAGGTTTTGCTTTCGATATACCTCTTACAGACTATTTTTGGATTTTTTTGTTGAAAAATTTGTTTGCGGTCCCCGCTGTAGCTCGAAAACGAATAAACAGATCAGCATACGTTTTTATGGGATCATTAAAAACCTAATAGATTTGTACTTAAGCGAAACGGAATTAAAAAATACCCACTTTTGAAAAAATTGTGAATAGTCAAAATCGACATTCCGATTTTAACTAAAAAAATTGACAGTTTTTACGCCATATTTTTTAATATGTATAATAATCCCACAAAAACACATGACAATCAGATCACCCGTTTTTGAGAGGGCCCTGTCTTTTTGAGAAAACCGCGTTTCAAACTTCGATCATACATACAAATCAGAATGAATTTTCTATTTTTAACGCTCATATCTCAGCTAATTAGTGTCCGATCGACTCGAATTTTTTGCAATATATTCTATTCTACCTGTTCTTTAAAATAACCAAATAAGAAAATGCTCGATTTTGTAAAATTTGTAAGTAGCCGTAACCCCTTAAAGTCGATAAATTTTGATGTGCTTACCAAAATTTTCGGAGGAACATTTCTGTAGATTTTTTCATGAAGAAAATCTGATCTTGTGTTTATTTTTCAGTTCAAGAACAGGAAGGACATGGAAGGGACTGAGCTTAAAGGACAAAATAATCTACAAAAGGACTCTTCATTTCATTTATCTGAAAACATTTCATCTCAAAATGATAAAACAGTATGGCCGAACAAAAATATAAAGCGTTATTGGGGGTCAATAAAAAGTCTTTACGTCATAACTCAGAAACTTCTGCCATGGGTCCTTTGGAGTTCTTAATATAATTCAATTCATGAATTTTCTACCCCCAGACCTTGACTTCCATTTTATGTCACAGTGTAATCAGTAAGATTTCCCATAGCGACCACAATGTCCTTCATAGGAGTCCAATAGGTCCTTTAATAGAAGACAAGGATGACATCTCACAAAAGACAAGATGAGAAGATTTTTGTGAGAAGACCAGTAGATCTTCTAACAGAAGACTTGTACAAGGTGGCGCAAAAGTAATTCTCCTATCAGAAAATGTTATAAATTTTGCGATTGGCCCCTAATGTCAGTTCTGTTTTGACATTTGTGTAGTAAACACATGCGAAATACACGTTAATCAACAATGTTACGCTACACTGCTCCAGAACGCGGAATATTGGTGACTATTTATTTGAGCAATAATCGGTCGGTGACTTTGGCACAACGTGAATTTCGTCGCAGATTCGTCCAGATTTCTTTTTGTAGGGCTTTTTTAAGTCGCGGTTTTATGTCAACAGACTCTTTCAGTTCTTAAAGACAATATCTGTCAAGAATGTGAGGACCTATCGCCGGAAGTTTTGGCCAAAGTGATGGAAAATGCCATAAAAAGGGCTCAAATGAAAATAAACTGTGGCGGCGGCCATTTATCTGACATCATACTCTCGACTTGATGCAAAAAAAATTAAAAGACCAAATAAAAATAATCCACAAGAAGAATCGAAGTTTTTCATATTTTTTTAAATTACAGCCAAAAAACATTGGAAGTTTACTTTTGCGCCACCTTGTAGGGCTTATATAAAATACGTTAAATGTCCAATAATAATTCGATTGTCATAGAACATTACTTTTGCTTGCAACAAAAATTAAGGATAAACTGGATCAAAAAGATTCTAGACATGCAATTTGTAATCAAAATATAGATGAAAAGACTAGACTTCAAAGGACAGTTAATATCCTGTGAATCGTTCTCCAAATTTGTATAGCATACCGTTTGCTTATATTTTCTTAGCTCTCTTTAAAAAAATAAAGAATGGTGTCCCGAATTTAATGTTATATTTTTATATTGTAGAAAAAATTGCCCGGAGTCGGAGTCGAGTAATTTTTTCCACTCAGACTCCAGCAAAATTGCTCTACTCCGACTCGTAGACTCCGACTCCGAAACCCTATCCACGACCTTCGGTTTTTGTAGTGTCGGGCAATCTCGTTCATTGAGCGGATCGTTCCTTTTCATTCCGTTCACCAAAAAGATCCGGATCGTTCACTTCGTTCGTTGGCTCTTTTTCTTTCAACAAAACATATTAGTCTATCATTTTCTTCTGAATATCGTTCGTTCTCTGCATAGTCGTTTATCAGTCTTATAGTAAGTTTACATTTACGAAATCCACTCGATTTCAACTATCAATTCCATTGCTTAATCGTCAAATAAAATTCAATGGATTTCGGATGAGTTTTCATTTGACGTATACGCTAAGGAATTGACAGTTGAAATCGAATGGATTTCGTAAATGTAAACCAAGCATAGATAAACAAAAAATTTTTCGTTTATCCTGTTTCCATTCATTATAGTAAAACTAATTTTTATTTGATAAAAATATCAATATATTTTTACACTACATTCTAGTTTGTTGAATATTTGTTTTTTTAATTCACCAACGCATAATAACCTCATTACAAGGAAAAAACTAAATGCTTTTATCGTAAAGGGAGATTGAGCGAAAGTTAACACTCGTTCAACTTAATAAACTATAAAAACGAGGGCTATAAGAACGTGAGAAGCAAAAAGAACCAGAGGAGCCAACTGAACGAGATGAGATGAATAACATAATCTAAACGAACGATGTAAATAAATGAATGTGCTTAATATGGCTCCGTTCGTTCTTTTGAAAAAGATCGTTCATGAACGACACAACTCAGAAACCCTATGAATTTGTGTTACTTGCTTCTTCGTGTGCAAAGCTAATGGAGGTGGTTTTGTGTCTGCTGCTGCAGCATGGCAATGTCTTGGCCATCAGTAATCTAAATGAACGATATAAACGAATGAGATGGATGCGGATCCGTTCGTTTTTTTCACGGAGTCGTTCATTTGAGCCGGTTCGTTCATGAACGACACAACTTTTTGGCGAGTGCCGAACACAGTTGACTTCATTGAACCAGTTTTTCATAGTCCTATGGGATGGTCCTTTATCGACATACAAAGACTTAATTTGATCGATACACTCTTGCGGTGATTATCCACGTCGAAAGTTGTGAAAAATTTATGGACGAAAATGTTCACAGGTAAATTCCATTTTTTTGCAAAGTTTCCACGGTACGTCGTTCGTTCTCTATTCGTTGTTCGACCCATATCTACGAATAAATTACTTATTTCCCCACACAAAATTCTATGAACTTACGACGATTTTTCTACGTTGTTCGAGTAGAAATACTCTCTGAACGACGAATAAGTATGTCCCATCCCTAACAAATGAGAGAATTTATCGAAAAAATTAATTATGACATGTCTAAATTCAAAATTGAAAAATTTGTTGAAAACACAAAATTTTTTAGAAAAAAGGGAAAAGATGAATGAAAATTAATGAACTAAACATTTTATTTAAATTCAGAAGGAAGATGGTTGTGTTTCCTTCTTAATTCCACACACATTTCTTTTCCATTAGTTCAAAATCGCGTAAAACAATCAGAAACAAAAAGGAAACGAATAACTGAAAGTCTGTATACACAAATATTGTTTTGACATCTCTCTCTCTCTCTTTAATTTTGAAAATAGAAAGATATAAAAATATATTGAAAATACAAAATTATTCAGAATTTATGGAAAAAATGAATGAAATGTGTGTAGTTAAATATAGAAGATACATTTGAAGGAAAGTCTTTTGCTTTTCCTATTCATTTAATGTATATTTTATGTGTTTTCGGTTAAATTTTTGGTGAAAACAGGGAAACAAAAATGAAGGAAATTTTGTTTACATTTCTGTTAATTACGAATGGTGTCGTGGAAACGGGTTAATTCGTGTTCGTCGTTCGACAAGCGAACAACGTAATTGAAACGCTCGTGTGAACATGACATAAACAACACATAACATGGTCGTACGACAAACTGTCCTGAGTGAGTCTAGGCTAAAACAATCAAACTTTCCAAAAAAAAAAATTCAAATGGCGCCTGGCAATACGCGATGTTGCCTAGGTCATGTGGTTTTCGTGCAGCCCTCGTATAATTAATTTTGTCATTCCGTTTGTAACACATCGAAATATTCATCGGAGACCCTATGAAGTATATATATTCTTGATCAGGGTCATTTTCTAAGTCGATATAACCATGTCCGTCTGTCCGTCCGTCCGTCCGTCCGTCCGTCTGTTGAAATCAATTTTTAAGATAGAGCTTTGTAATTTGGTATAGAAGTTTCTACTACTCCTAGGATATTTGGTATTGCAAATGGGCTATATCGGTCCACGTTTTGATATAGCCCCCATAGAAATGTACCACCCAATTTTCGGTATTTTGAAGGCTGTGGCAACAGCACCCCACCGAAATGCCTGAAATTTGGTATTTAGAATTTGTTGGTATAGGTCCACACTTCGACCCTATAGATTGGTACCTCCCTATTTTCGAAATTCTGAAGGTTGTGACGTGATAGGTCCGCGGGTTCCTATATCCCCCATAGAAGCGTATCTCACGATTTTCGGTATTTTGAAGGTTTCACTGAAATATCGGAAATTTCGTATTTAGCCTTCTTTTAGTCTAAAAACTTTCCGCCAGAAATTTTTAGGTATAGATGGACGTTTTGATATAGCCGCCATGGAACGGTACCTCCAGAATTTCGGTATTGGTAAGGTTAGCCACATTGTTTTATCGAACTTGCTGAAATTTGGTATTTAGTCTTCTTCATAAACGAAAAGAAGCTGATTGTTCCATTTTACTTCAATACAACTCGTGGTGGAGGTTATAACAAGTTCGGCCTGGCCGTTCTTACTTGTTTTTTTTTTTTTTTTTTGTAATTTGGATTGAACTTTAAAATGCTCCGGTATATGATATTTGCGTGTTATGTTTTTTTAAACTGTTGGCGAGTGTTATATGAACAAGCAAAAACAAAATAATTAGTTTACGCAATAAAGTTCATTGACAATTAGGGCGTATACGTAATGACAACGATTATGCGTTCAAGTGTCTGCACACTTACAAATTAATAGATAACATCTACAATGGGATATTTTGCCGTGCTAAGAATAAAATCATTATTTTCTCATATAGATGAGTGCACGTCGATTCATAGTGGCTCAATGATATGGGACCTATGTTTTATCGCTGAAATAGTCAGGAAATGTCGCCCACAACGGATTTACCAATGCCGAACATTTTTATGTTCTGGTTAGGGATTGAACCGCAGACCTTCTGAGTTCAAGGCGGACGTCCTTACCACTGCTCCACAGTGGCTCCCATAAATATTACTATTTGCAAAGTTTCGACCAGAACGGGTACGAGCAGGGATATTGTGGTGCTATCCATGAGAAGAATGAGGGTGATATTTTTTGTATTTCAAATAGGGAAGAAGCTTCTCAAGTAGGATTGACAGATACATATCGAACACTGGCTAGGCGAAAGCAGTGTTTCTACAATTGATTACGAAACGAAAAAGATAAAACGGTGCCGATCACCACTACTGATGACGAGACCCGCAGCCTGAAATAAAGACCGCAACCCATCTCTAATTTTTTATTCAGATATCAGGCCCCCAATTAAAGGAAAATAACTCCACAGATTTCATTATTAAATTCTAAAACCTTTAACTTTATTTAATTCTTATTTATTGACGTCAAATATTTAACCGTGCTTGTTACTACAACAATTTCATTCATGTCCCGTGGTATTTTTCACATTTCACCATTTATTATTACAATTAAATAACAATTTTAATATTCACGTCGAATGCAAACAAATATGTAACATAAACAAATGCTAATGTTTCGCTATTACCCCGTCGTCTATCGGACGTTTAGTCGCCGAATAGAAACTGCATTGAACAGATGCAAGCAAGTCATAATCGGTTGCTATTAAAAAAACCCACTCACACACAATCCGTATTACATACGTTACAACACCTACACCTGTCATGTCATGAGCCTATTAGTTAATTCGACATTGGATAGTGTGGAGCCTACAATGACTTTGCGCCCAATAATGATCCTTGTTTTGGATTATAAACAAATTTATGGCACATCACCGATAACAGTTGGCGAAAGTATGCCAGGAACTGAAGTAATAGCCGTTAATGTCAAGGTGATTTAATTGATGAGGTTCTGAGTAGAGCCCAGGCAACCGATCGCCAAATTCGTTATCAAGTTGGGGTTGAACTTTATCCCAAAAACATGTCCAAGGAAAGAATAACCAGTGAGGATATATTGGAAAGATTTTTATGGACTGCTGCAAATTTCATGGAAATCCATTAGGTAGTATTGGAGATATAACGTATTTAAAAAAGTAGGCATGGCCGGCTGTGTGGGCCCCAAAGAAGTACCTAGATTGTAGATTAATTCGTAAATTTTTAAACCGATACATACGTAATTTTTACAACTATAGAGTTTTTTTAAATTATCGCATAAGGGGGGTACACCTCCCCCCCTGGAATTCAATAAAATATGTAGCCTGTTTTCGGAAGCCATCCCTTTACATTCCTTGACAACTTCAGGAAAATTGGTTCAGTAGTTTTTGTAGAACAATTTTAAATTGAAAATAGAAAAAACGCCATTTTTTTACAATTTCTGACGGCATTTGATTTTTATTCATAAGGATATGACGTGTTTTTAAATATGGCAAAGGGAAGTACCCCGCCCATCCGAAATTCAAGAAAATATGCATCCAATTTTCACTGGGCGTCATCCCTGAGCGTGGTCAAGTCTTTAGATCCAAAATAAGTAGTTATGGTCGGAGACACAAACACAATTGTCTCGCTAATTAATTTTCAAACCGATACATTCGTAATTATTGTAAATATAGCTTTTTAAAAAATTTGGCATGTTGTACGAAATTCAACAACATTTGTAGCCCATTTTAACCGGTAGCCATCCATGTATATTCCCTGACAATTCAGAAAAATCGGTTCAGTAGTTCTTGTAGAAAAGATAAAAATTTAAAATTGAAAAAAAGTGAGAGTCGTCCAATTTTCTTTGCATAAAAACCTAAGTCGGTTTATGGCGAACATTTGGTTTGTTTGGGTCACTCAGTTTTATTGTTTTATAACGGTAAAAGTAGTAAAAAAAAGTAGTAACTTCTTCTTCTCAGAACGGATTTCGATTGATCCTTTTTATACCCTCCACATTAATATGGAGGGTATAATTAAACATGTCTTGCCGTTTGTAACACATCGAAATATTCATCCAAGACCCTATAAAGTATATATATTCTTGATCAGGGTAACATTTTAAGTCGATATAACCATGTACGTCTGTCCGTCTGTTTTTTGAAATCAAGATACAGCTCTCAATTTTTAAGACAGAGTTTTGTCATTTGGTATAGAAATTTCTATTACCCCTAGGATGTTTGGTATTGCAAATGGGTTATATCGGTCCACGTTCTGATATAGCCCCCATAGAACGGTACCACCCGATTTTAGGCATTTTGAAGTTTGTGTCCACAATAATCCACTGAAATGGCTGAAATTAGGTATTTAGTCTTCGTTGGGGGTATAAAACTTTCCCCCAGCATTTTGTCGGTATAGGTCCACGTCTTCATATAGGCCCCATAGAACGGTACCTCCCGATTTTACGTATGTGGAAGGTTGTGAACACAATAATCTATCGAAATAGCTGAAATTTGGTATTTAGTCTTCGTTGGGGGTATAAAAATTTCCCCCAGAAACTTGCCGGTACAGGTCAACGCCTTAGTATAGCCTCCAGAGAACGTTTCCCGTATTTTGAAGGTTGTGGCTCAGTATTCCACCGAAATGCCTGATATTTGGTATTTTGTCTTCATTTGTGGTATTAAACGTTTCCTATGAAATTTGTTAGTATAGGTCCCCATAGAACGGTACATCCCTGTTTCCGGTATTTTGAACGTTGTGACCTCAATATTCCTCAAAAATGGCTGAAATTTGATATTTAGTATTCATTCGGGATATTAAACGTTTCATATGAAATCTGTTGGTTTAGGTCCACGCCTTCATATAGCCCCCATAGAACGGTACCTCCGGATTGCCGGTATTTTGAAGTTTGTGCCCACAATAACCCACTGAAATGGCTTAAATTTGGTACTTAGTCTTCATTTGGGGTATAAAACTTTCCATAAGAAATTTGTCGGTATAGGTCCACGCCTTCATATAGCCCCAATAAAACGGTACCTCCCGATTTTCCGTATTTTGAAGGTTGTGGCCACAATAATCCAAAGAAATGGCTAAACTTTGGTATTTAGTTTTCGTTGGGGGTATAAAACTTGCCCCCAGAATTTTGTCGGTATAGGTCCACGCCTTCATATAGCCCCCATAGAACGGCTCCTTTCGATTTTCGGTATTTTGAAGTTTGCGGCATCAATATTCCACCGAAATTGTTAAAATTTTGTATTTAGTCTTCGTTGGGGATATTAATTTTTTGGTATCGGTTCACGTCTTAATATAGCCCCCACAGAACGGCACCTCCTAATTTTCGGTATTTTGAAGGTTGTGACCACAATAATCCATCGAAATGGCTGAAATTTGGTCTTCACATCATTTTGGCGGGCGGTATACACTCAATACCATCTTCTGGAGTTGGATCTGTGGTATCTACTCGTACAGCGTTTACGTTAGTATTGGAAAAAGGTTAGAAAAGGGGTCCTTCCATAACCAGAGCCCACAATCTGTATATATTTCCAGATACAGAAGGATGTAATACAGGTACATCAATTTGTTGTTTCACTCCTTGGTAGAATTTTCGAACTTCATTCTGGTTCACTACACCTTTTTCAGATGTAATTCGAAACATTTTAGTTGTAATACGTAACATTTCATTTGTAATTCGAGAATTCATTTGTAATTACACCGTTTTCACTTGTAATTCGAAACATTCCAGTTGTAATTCGTAACATTTTATTTGTAATTCGAATTATTCTATTTGTAATTCGAATTGTTCGATTTGTAATTCGAAATATTCCATTTGGAATTCGATTTATTCCATTTGTAATTCGATTTATTCCATTTGTAATTCGAATTATTCCATTTGAAATTCGAATTATTTAATTTATAATTTAAATTATTTTATTTGTAATTCGAATTATTCCATTTGAAATTTGAATTATTCAGTTTGTAATTTGAATTATTCCATTTGAAATTTGAATTATTCCATTTGTTATTCGTATTATTTCATTTGAAATTACAAATTATATCATTTGAATTACAAATGGAATAATTCGAATTACAAATGGAATAATTCAAATTACAAATGGAATAATTTAAATTACAAATTAAAAAAACAAATTGAATTACATGTGAAAAAGGTAGGTGGTCCATGTATGACTTTTTGGAAGCAAAATGTTCATTTTGAGGAGGTGGCGGGGTCCGTTTTTTTATCTGGTGACTGCCAGGTGAACATCGAGAGACTTAAATCGGGTTCTGCTAACTACCATGTTTTTTGACGCTGCGATGTTTATCAACCTCATTCCATTATCAGATGTTTCAATGTGGAGGCAATTTTGACATGAAAATCGCCTAGGATAATTTTAATGTCATGTGCAGTGCAACGGTCATATGTTCGTCCTTGCCTACAGTGGGAGCATGAGCGCAAATAAACCTTTTATTCGGATTGTAGCAAGTCTTTCAATCACTGCGATGAAACTGGAGACATGATGTTTTAACCTCCGCAACCAAACTCATGCTTTGTGTCATGACAGCGATAATACAGTGAGTTAGATGCTCTGCTCTCTTGTGACGCCTTTCCCACTTCATCGTATTTTCTATATGGCTGTAATATCGGCCTTGTACTTTGCAAGTGGGTCAACATTCAACCCAATCTTAGCTCATTACCATTAATGATTGTTAAAGGCAGCTCCCCAGGTGACACTAAGGGGATGTTAGTATCTACTTGAGATGCAAAAGGGACCAAGGGTTTTGTAAGGGATTTTTGGCAGCCGTAACTACACGCAAACCCCCTTTCTTCCCCATTATTTTTACAAGGGCATTTCGCACTCAGTTTGTAGTTATTTTATGACCACTAGAATAACTAGTTATTCTGTGGCCACTAGAACTTGAAAAGTAAGTTGAAAAAATTTCTATTTTTAGAACAGTTGATGTAGAGTTTTTTTTTATACCATCCACCATAGGATGGGGGTATATTAAGTTTGTCACTACGTTTGTAACTACTCGAAATAATAATTGTAGACCCCACAAACTATATATATTCTTGATCAGCGTGCAATTCTACATCGATATAGCCATGTCCGTCTGTCTGTCTGTCCGTCTGTCCGTCTGTGGAAATCACTCTAGCGTCCGAACGGATTTTCGGTATTTTGAAGGGTTTGGCCCCATTATCACACCGAGATGGCTGAAATTTGGTATTTAGTCTTCGTTGGGGATATAAAACTTCCCCCCCAGAAATTTGTAGGTATAGGTCCACGCCATCATATAGCCCCCATAGAACGGTAACTTCCGATTTTCGGTATTTTGAAGGTTGTGGCCACATTAATCCACCGAAATGGCTGAAATTTGTGGTGGAGGGTATAAAAAGTTCGGCCCGACCGAACTTAAAGCTTTTCCTACTTGTTTTATTTGAGCTGTACTGACGATGCACTTAAATGCGTTTCAACAAAATTGACCTGTACTAATGAAGACATTCAGAGGAAAAGCGCTAAGCTATCCCAGTTTTAATATTTTGAATTTTATCAGTCAAAAGCTTATGCAAAGGGGTAGTGGTGTAGGGTATCACATAGTCGGCCACGACCCGACTATAGCCTTGTCTCACTTGTTCTTAGTACGATGTTTTCATAGGATGGGTCAACGTCCAACCCAAGTTTTTATCAATCTTAGCTCACTAACATTAACCAAGGGGAACTTGAGATGCAAAAGGGACCAAGATAAGGCCTGAGCTTTGCCATGATAAAGTCAGTCAGTCCCGTTGTTTGGTATCTTTGTTCCCCTACATCAGGTCAGGCCATCAGTTATACATTCTTTATCTTCGCCTTGGGTATGGGCAGAGATAAGCCTGATGTTGAAATTTAGCTGTTAATTTGAATTGTCACTAGTCACGGTGCTCTTGAATCAAATTTAAATGGAAGGTGCTTACACCTGGGAAGTTCTTGCGGATTCTGAAACTACAATGTTCATAGATAAGAAAAATCTAAAAACAATCGCCGGAGCGCTTTTTAAATAAATCGCGATTCAAGTTGTCATTTTTAGGGATTGTTTAGGTTTTCACGATTTTGCTTAGAAACCGCAAGTCCTATCAAAATGAGACTGAAGAAAATGTTGTAGCTATGAAAATTCTGTACAAGATTGACATTTACGGTATTTTCGTAGGTTTTACCATTTTTGAGATATTGAAGTTCAAATTGAGACAATGCATTGACTGTATCGCCCCCTTATAAAACAATGTCATAAAGGGTGCGCCTTAACTAACTTTTAATGAAAACCGCTTACACAGGGGAAGTTTTTGTGAATTCTGAAACAGCAGTGCTCATAAATGAGAAAATTCCAAAAACAAGAAAAAATCGCTGTAGGGATTTTTAAATAAATCGCGGTCAAAATTTACATTTTTAGTTGTTTTCTTAGGTTTTCACGATTTTGCTTGGAAACCGCAAGTCCAATCGAAACGGAGCTAAAGAAAATGTTGTAGCTGTGAAAATTCTCTACAGGGTTGACGTTTATGATTTGTTCTCAGGCTGTACCATTTTTGAGATAAAGAAGCTCATTTTACATTTTTAGATTTTTTTGTTAGGGTTTCGCGATTTTGCTTGAATACGGCAAGTCTTATCGGCAGGGGACCTGAGAAAATCTTATAGCTGTGAAAATTCTCTACAAGACTGGCTTATGTAATTTTTCCTAGGTTGTACCATTTTTTTGGATATATAAGTTTAAGTTGGGAAATTGCAGTCATGACATTGTTTAATAGGGAGACGATACAGAATTGAATTGAATTTGAATTGTCCCAATTCCAACTTCTATATCTCAAAAGTTGTAAAAACTACGAAAATATCATTAAGGTCAATCTTGTAGAGAATTTTGATAGCTACAACATTTTCTTTATTCCCATTTTGATAGAACTTGCGGTTTCCAAGCAAAATCGCAAAAACCTAAACAACCCCTAAAAATGTCAACTTTAATCGCGATTTATTTAAAAAGCGCTCCAGAGATTTTTTTTTGTTTTTTGATTTTTCTCATCTATGAGCATTGCAGTTTCAGAATCCGCAAAAACTTCCCAGGTGTAAGCACCTTCCATTTAAATTTGACTCAAGAGCACCGTGTAGTCTTATAGTCAACGACATCAATGTGGAGTAGAGATGCTTTAGCCTTCGGCGAACTACATGTCGCATGGCTAGTACTGTATTATAGCTGCCATAAAGCTATAATACAGTACATCGTCTTTAGGTATTGTTGTGACGCCGATCTACTTATATTGCTGTAAGGAGATGAACTTGCCTTTTATTTGCTCGTACCCTCAATACCAGGGATCGTTGCAATTTCTACTAAACACAACCTTTGGATTTGTCAGACAGCTCTGTGTTATATACCCATGTTTGGATTACATCCTTTTGCCTTGTGTAGGCTATTACTGGCGACATCACTTAATGACAGCATTCAAATGTTGAGCTAATAATATATAAATGAAATAATTATTATATAAATGAAATGAAGACACGGACAGGCCTATCCATTATGGCATGACCAAATTCCATTGACATTGCATTTAGTATTTGGCTAAACGTTTGCGTGCCATCATGTCTACGATAAAATATTACTACGGTTTACCATTACTGTTGGTCATCGTTTATATGCTCATCACTAGACCAGTAACTGGAGCTGTTTGTCCACAAACAATGGAATTGAATCATCAAGAAATTGCCCACAATATCTCCGAAGCTCTGGTTGATATTATTGATGGTTTTTTCCTGGCGAAAAATCGTCGAAGAAGTTTTAATTTTCACATTAAAGTTCGCAGCAGTGATCACATTTATTTATTCCACGACATTGTTGGCATTACCATGAAATTGATTGATAGTCGTATAGGATTTTTTATTACAAATGATATACCTATACCAGTATCGGATGATATACATTTTAGTATATTGTTGGTGGATTCAACGGAATCATTAGAGTGAGTAGTCAAAAAAATGGAACTTAATTACTTGATACGAAATTGTAGGAGATGGGCGATATATACGATGATTGTTACAATTGTAATTCGCAATTATGGACCGATAATTAGTTATCGCATTGTTGTCCCTTTTTACTTGCTATAATTTGTTACTCTTTCCAGATATCTCTACACCAACATTGTTAAATATCATCTTTTTATCGAAGGTTCCTATTTCATTGTACTGTACACACTTCCCTCTCCCAATCGGTTCTATGATGAGCTGTATATGTCGTTGCAGGCATCTTTAGATACTGGCATCTCACACGCCAATGTCATTGTTTATGCCGGGCTAAATAGTATTCTCCTATTCCATGATGAACCATTTTCCGAATTTCATTGTATGGCCAATGTACCGGTTGTTTATAATAAATTTATCAATGGTCTGTGGACTCACCAGGAATTTTATGTCTCCAAGGCAAGTAATTTACATGGTTGCCCACTGGTTTGTGCCACCTGGGAAGATATGCCATATTTTGAGGTCGTATCTAATGAACCAGGATCCAAGCCGAGTTTTCGTGGATTAGAAGGACATATGCTGGAGTATTTGGCGGAACGTATGAATTTCACGGTGACCATACGTTGGATGAAAGATGACGAGATAAATCGCACACTTTATGATGAGCCCGGAATGTTGGATGAGGTAAGTAGCGGGTACTTCAAAATTGATTTTGAATAAATGAAATAATTCTCATGTCCGTATTTTTAAGCTTTTTTCAACAGGCACCGATTTTGTCATTGGAGCCTTCCACTATAAACCAACAACGTTTTATGACACTTATACACCAACAACCACATATTATTTAAGCGCCTATTATTTTGTGGTCTCGGCAAAAACTCAACCATATGCTCCTTTCGTGAAGCTCTTGTTACCCTTCAAACGCGAAGTTTGGATAATGCTTATTGTCATTCTGGTGATTGGCAATGCTGTGATCTTCTATGTCACTCAAATAGATCGTCAAATGAAACATTTGATTGTGGGTAGACGGAAGCAGCCTGCAGTCTACAATATATTGATAATAAGTTTGGGTGGTCCAGTTGCCACCGATCCCAGAGTACCATTTTCACGTTTCCTGCTAATTGTATGGCTTTGGGCCTCATTTGTGTTGCGTAACGTTTATCAGGGTTTTATGTTTGATTTCCTGAGACACGATTTGCACAAACCGCCTCCAACGAGCATTGATCAATTGAGGGAGGAAAATTATTCTGTTCATATGAGCGAATCGGTTTATCTCAGTATAGAACATTTCAAAGGACTCCACGATGTAGCAGTGGTTTTGAATGACTCGGAAATTGAGAGTTTTCCCATGCTAAATGAACCGCAAAGCCACGAAAAGACTGCCATGCTGACAGCTTATGAATATTATGGTTACTTCAGATATCTCAATATGGGTAACAGGGATTTTTACTTGGTTCCTGAAATTTTCTTCACGCAGCGCTTGAGCATATATATGATGAAAAATTCCATACATCTTCATCGCTTCAATCTGTACATCGACAGTTATATAAACGAAGGTCTCATGAATCATTGGGAGAAGTATTTGCTCTTTTCAAATACCTTTCGCAAACTGAAGACAGACGAACAACCGCGGGCCATGAGTTTAGTTCATTTGTATGGTGCTTTAAATTTACATGCCATTTGTTTAATGGGCTGTGTTGGAGTTTTGGTGGGAGAAATTGTAGTCTACAGAGTGAGCGGGTGGCTTAAGCAACGTAGAAGATTACTG
The DNA here is from genome assembly GCF_047663935.1 of Musca autumnalis. Classification (NCBI taxonomy): domain Eukaryota; kingdom Metazoa; phylum Arthropoda; class Insecta; order Diptera; family Muscidae; genus Musca; species Musca autumnalis. The sequence continues at coordinate 212,527,779 of NW_027411866.1, read as the reverse complement.
CGACGCAAACGTAACAGAAACAATAAATGGATTCATTAAAGCGATATTGAAGGTGATCGCATAAATATAAAATAAGGTATAAAATTTGGAATTTATAACTTTGAAAGTATTAATAACAATATTAATAAATTAAAATAAATTAACTATCTTAATAAAATAATTATTTATTAAGATAAATAGGAGTTGTACTACACTCGGTGTAAACTTGATATAACTTACGTAGGCATCCACGTAATAACCAAGATATTCTTACGAATGTAACAGTTAAATTTAATTTACATATTTGAATTTCCTGTTAATAAAAATATTAAATATAAAATATAAAATATTACTTACTTAGTTGGCCCATTACAGAACATTTGTTCTATAGGCCGAACTAAGAAAAGATCTCCATTTCTCTCTGTTTCTTGCTTCTCTTTCTGGAATACCGGGCCTTGTCGTCTCTTCATCCACTTGTTTGCGCCGTCTATTCTTCGACCTGCCAATTCTGCATGCACCGCCAAGCGGCTCATATTTATACGCCTTTTTAGCGGGTTCATCATCGCTCATTCTTATTATATGGCCTAGCCAACGAAATCGATGCATCTCGATACGTTTAACTATATTGATGTCGTTGTATAGCAGATACAGCTCGTGGTTCATGCGACGTCGATATTCATCGTCAACGCAGATTGGTTCGTAGATCTTTCGAAGAATTTTTCTCTCAAACACACCAAGCACTGCATTATCTGCTTGCGCAAGTACCCAGACTTCGGAACCATACATCAGCACCGGTAGTATCAGTGTTTTGTAAAGCGTTATTTTTGTTTGACGAGTTGTGGCTTTGTTTTTGAAGTGCTTACTTAAGCCAAAGTAGCATCTGTTCTTTTTATTACACAACTGATGTCGTTTGTTGTGTTTACGGCGGTGCCGAGGTAGACGAAGTCTTTTACTACCTCAAAATAATAGGAACCAACGTCAACAGTTGGCCCGATCTCCATGGACGCATTGCGCGTCGACACCATCAACTTAGTCTTCCCGCCGTTTACCGCCAGACCCACTTTAGCAGTTTCTCCTTCAACCTTCATAAAGGTATCGGTTACTTCTTTTACTGATCGTCCCATGATGTCTATATCGTCAGCATAAGCAAGTAACATGTGGCTATTGGTGTAGATTGTGCCACTTCTTTTGACGTTTGCCTCTGGAATAACCTTTTCCAACAGGATGTTGAAGAGATCACACGAGAGGCTGCCTCCTGGCCTGAAAACTCTTTTGGTACAAAATTCTTCAGAGAGGTTCTTTCCTATTTCAACTGAGGATCTCGTGTCAGTTAAAGTAATTTTACAAAGACGAATGAGTTTTGCGGGGATACCAAATTCAAACATGGCCTGGAATACCTTTGAACGTAGAGGGCTGTCGAAGGCTGCTTTATAATCGACAAAGAGGTGGTAGGTGTCGATCTGCATCTCTTGGGTCTTCTCCAGGATTTGCCGCAGGGTAAATATCTGGTCAATGGTGGACTTGCCAGGTCTAAAGCCGCATTGGTATAGCCCAATTATCTCGTTGACCATAGGCTTTAGTCGTTCGCACAATATCCCTGACACGATCTTGTAGACAATCGGGAGTAGACTTATGCCCCTATAGTTAGAGCATACAGTCTTATCTCCTTTCTTATGGACGGGGCACAGGATATTCAGGTTCCAATCGTCGGGTACTCGTTCTTCCTGCCAGATGGTGCTAACTTGCTGATGAATACACCTTATAAGCGTGTCGCCTCCGGTTTTGAACAGCTCGGCTGGTAAGCCATCGGCTCCTGCTGCCTTATTATTCTTCAGGCGGTTTATTGCTGTCTTTACCTCATCTTGGCTGGGCGGTATACATTCAATACCATCTTCTGGGATTGGATCTGTGGTATCTTCGTCGTCTTCGCTGGATACCAACAGGTTTGAAAAATGCTCTTTCCATATTCTGAGCACACTATCTGTATCAGTTACACTCCCGATTTTCCATCTTTCTTTTTCCTGCGGAAAAGACGTTTCTCCTCTCTCCTTTTCACCCGATATCACTCTCGTGCGCTACGCGTATTTACTGATTGTTAAGTAGCCCTATATGCCGCATTTTTCTCTTCGGTGGCAGCACGACACTCCTGATCATACCATGGATTCCTTGGTGGAGGTCTCTGGTATCCAAGTATGGATTTTGCGGCTGTTTGCATGGAGTGAGCAATACTTTGCCATTGCGCTGTTATGTTATCGGGATGAGGAGTGCTTTGATTAAGAAGTTGGGTCAGTTGAGTGGAATATGCTGTGGCTATCTGTTGTGATTGCAGCTTACCGATGTCTAACTTTCGCGTTGTGTCTGTTCGTACTTTGTTTGCTACGTTTAACCGGGTGCGTACCTTTGCTGCAACTAGGTAATGCTCCGAGTCTATGTTTGCTCCTCGGAACGAGCGCACATCCAACACGCTCGATGAATGTCTTCCATCTATCACAACGTGATCAATTTGATTTCTTGTTTTCTGATCTGGAGACAGCCAGGTGTCCTTATGGATGTCGAGATGTTTAAATCTGGTGCTGCTAACTACCACGTTTTTTGCCGCTGCGAAGTCTATCAGCCTCATGTCATTATCAGATGTATAATTGTGGAGAATGAATTTTCCGACTGTTGGGCCAAAGATATTAAAATCGCCTAGCATAATTTTAATGTCATGGGCAGGACAACGGTCATATGTTTCTTCTAAGCGCTCACAAAATATATCTTTGGTCTGTTCATCCTTGTCTTCAGTGGCAGCATGAGCGCAAATAAAGCTGATGTTGAAGAATTTTGCTTTTATTCGAATTGTAGCAAGTCTTTCATTCACGGTTGTGAAGCTGGAGACCAGATGTTTTAACCTCCGACCAACTACAAATCCGCAACCAAACTCATGCTTTATGTCATGGCAGCTAAAATACACTGCGTCACCTTTGTGACGCCTTGTACTTTTCAAGTACATCTGCCAATGCGTAAACTGCACCTTCTCTATAAAGTTTGCGAACATTCCAGGTGCAGATTCGCAACGTTTGCGGGGGTCGTCAACTTTAGAGGGATTTGTTTTTTTTTCTTTTGTTTTTTTCATAGTAGGCTGCTTTTTCTAGTTTAACGTTCTTATGGGTGAACGCGCAGCACATGTTAGCTCACTACCTTTAAAGCCGGTCAGGACCGTTTCTTGGTATCTCTCATCCCCTATGCGTATGCGGAAATGACATAAAAAACAAATAAGTAACATTAAATATGGAAATGGCGAAAACTCACAATTTTGTTGTACTAATACCAATTTTAAATAATATATGTATATTATACCCTACACTACTATGTTGGGAAGGTATTATAAGTTGGTTTTGGCCAAAAAGTTTGTAACGCATCGAAATAATGGTCGTAGACCCATACATATATATACCAAAATGAATATCTCGAACTGAGTCAATCTGGCTATGTGTGTCCGTCTGTCTGTCCATTTAAACCTTCTAATCACGCAACAGGTCGCAATTTTATCATCCGTGTTGATGAAGGACCCGGAGGGGAAGAAGCCTATTTTGGCGATGGTCAGATAATATTCAGGGGTGGAATGGGAAAAAACTTATTTGGAGAAAAATTCAACATTTTATTTCAAAGCGAATATCTCAGCTTCTATATGGGGTATATCAAAAGCAAACAAAGTCTGACTATGAAAGTAGAAAATCCCATATTTACAATGGTGCAAAGTAGGTTGGCGTAGGTGGCCAAATAACGGAGATATAGCAATAGTCGGAAATACATCCCATTTTTTGTAATCACGTTACAGGTCGCAATTTTGATCGGATCGTCACGAAATTTTGGAGGTTGATGGGGGTCCTATTGATTTTGGTGAGGGTCAGATACAATTTAGGGGTCGGAATGGGCAAAAAACTTATTTGGAGAAAAAGTCAACATTTTATTTCAAAGCGAATATCCCCGCTTCTATAAGCGGTATATCAAAAACAAAACCTGTTAAGGAAAGTAGAAAATATCGACTGTACAACGATGTGAAGTAGGTTGTCATAGGTGGTTAAACAACAGAGATATCGCAATAGTCGGTAGTGCATCCCTTTTTCCATTTTTTGTGCAATCACACTACAGGTCGTATCTTCACAAAGTTTTGGGGGTTGATGGTGGTCTCACAGAGAAAGAAGCCTATTGATGGTTGGCGTACATCGAACTTTTCCATTTTTTTTATTTGAGTTGTACTAGCCATGCACTTAAATGCGTCTGAACAAAATTGACCTGTATTAATGAAGACATTCAGAGCAAAAGCACAAAGCTATCCCAATTTTAATATGTTGAATTTTACCAGTCAAAAGCTTATGAACAGGTGTAGTGGTCTAGGGTAGCACATAGTAGAATTGTATAGTTCATGAACGAACTAGTTCAATTGAACGATTCATTGAAAAGAGCGTATGAACTAGATCAGTCGATATAGTTCATTATAGTTCAATAGCTCACTAAGCGCCGAACGAAAGATCCACGAAGAACGATCAACGAACGAACGATTCACAATCTAGTTCACATGTCATTCACATATGAATAAAGTGACGCCGTCTTCTGTGCTAAGTGATGCCTTCGTAATCTAATGAGTTTTGTTTATTTTTTTAGATCAATGTGAAGTGTCATTGTAATAAAATTAATTTCTACATAAAGAACATTTTTACATAACATATCCTAATATATCGAAGCTATTACCTATTCAATATGCCTTGTTTTGGACAGAAAAATTGAAAATATAAAAAGAAAATCTTTTTTCGCAGTGATCATTTCTACACACACACAACATACGAGTTTTTTTGCCAGCCACTTAATTAAATTCTAATTTCAATTTTTTCCGAAGGAAGTTGTTTTGTAATCTTACCCCCTGTTTTTGTAACTTATTTTTGTTCGTTCGTCTATATTCGTAATAGTTTAGGCATGACATACACATCTAATTTTTCGTATACCCGTTCCATATATCGTTAAGGATTCCACATTTAAAAATCAGCGCTCTACATTTGCGCTAAAGCGAGTAAATCGATCTACAAAATTTGACAATTCGTGTGAGAAGATAAAAATTTTTACAAAAACTGGGGGTTAATGCAAACTTAATCTTTCTTTATCTAAATATAATATTTTGTAGTTTAATTATACTATTCCATTGTTTTTTCCTATTTGGTGTACATACATATGTGTTTTCATCAAGCGAACAATTGATTAAGAACCCGTGAACGTTTAGGCGGCCATCAGACCATCTGCTTTTTCACATGTATGTTGTCACTTTGGGTATACTAATATACAGGCCAGCTGATGTCATACATGTGAAAAAGCATATGTTCTGATGACGGCCGTTCATTTTTTTCATTCATCATGCAACCGCAAAATATTTTGTGGTTGCTGGACGGTTGGACAGTTATCGATAATTGCAAAAAATCGTCATTCAAAACTGACAATGTGTACTGTACTTTTCTGATCCGAATGATTGAACTGGATAGTGAACTATGAACTAGATTACTGAACTAGTTCAGTTAAAAGAACTGAGCTATTGAACTAGATCTTTCAAATGAACTAGATTGTACAACTCTAGCACATAGTCGGCCCCCACCCGACTATAGTCTTGGCTCACTTGTTTTTATGTAAGTACTGTTCGCACTTTAGTTCGGTTTTCAAAAAATCAGCCGTATCTCACTCTTGCACATCAACAGTAAGCCACATTTTTGAGGCATTTTAATTAGGTGCCTCCTGTCCTGTCCTGTCAAGGACAAGTAAGCAAAGGCTATAATCGGACGGGGTCGACCATGTGATACCCTACACCACAACCTCTAGGAATTAGCTATGTGCAACCGCCTTGCACGCTTAATGTCCGGGTTCGATTCCTAGACCTGGCCACATCAAATTTTCAACGGTGGGAAAATACCCCTTAGTAATGTTGGCAGTATTTTCTTTCAGCCATGAAAAAACCTCTCTACTAGTGGCAACTTAGGGCACGCCGTTCGGACTCGGCGATAAAAACGAGGTCACGTATCAATAACTTAATATGAATCCATTGCACAGTGTCCGATTTTCCAAAAAACCTGGCCAAAAATCGAAAAAAATTTTTATCGATTTACACTAAAAAGGGTCAGATATTGTTCATAGGATCCCAGTGCGTGTAGTTATGAAAAAATATATACACTTCTTGTTTAATAAGTGGGTATAAAAGCAGGTCGTAGTGACCCTATTTGGAATTTTTTTGTTTTTTCAATATTTAAGTTGTTTATAAATCTATGATAATATGCAAAATGAACAACGGTTATTAAATATTTTCTTTTTGTAATTGTAATGAAAGGTATGTGAAACGTATTTAAGATGTTCAGTGTCGCCAATGAATTGTGCGTTCTTTAATAATTGATGTCCGTACTTGTTAATTTTTTTCAAGATAAATTTTCACAATAAATTATGAAAATAGATATGAGTAAGATCGAGTTGGGCTGTGTAACTTATCATTTCATTAAAAGGGAAGAGTTTTTTACCAATTTCCATCGAAACATCCTGCACATATTTGCACTTTTCGTTTTTATGTGATATTTTGTCTTGCAGATATGTACAGATTTTCTTTGATTCAGAATGTCAGGGTGTGGACCCATATAGCCTGTATTCGAACTTAAACTAAGTTCGGGCAAAATATTACGAAGTATAAAATTTGGTTCGAATCGGATTATGTACAGATTTTCTTTGATTCAGAATGTCAGAATATAGGATAGGGTCACTTTCTGGCGTTTGGTTATAATTTAGAGTTTTGATGTATTCTAAGACCTATAATAAAATTTTATGGCGAACAAATTTCTAGAATATTTTGATCTGATTCCATTACGTTTTATAGAAGATTTTAAAGATTTTTAGAAAAAGGGACCAAAAAGACCCCTTTTATGACTCGCACGAGGGTTAATTTTTTAAGAAAAATATTCATCGTATTCTTGTCAGTAAAGTTGCCAATGACATTATACACCTCAAGTGCAAGGATTCCAAGTGATCTTAACTCAAACATCAATCAAACCCTAAAATGTGTTTATAATTTTGCATATTTCTGGAGTTTAGGTAAGATAGAGAGTTTTGGTGTATTCTAGGACCTATAGTAGCAATTCATGGCGAACAAATTTGTAGAATATTTTTATCCGATAAGATCACATTTTATAGGAGGAGGGACCAAAAAGACCCCTTAATTGACCGCCTGAGGGTTAAATAATATCAAAAATGTAATCAGCGGCCCGAAAAACATAAGAACCAAAGGTTAGGTCAAAATCCATTCATTTTTAGAGTTTTTCCAGGTTTTTCGGAAAATCGGACTCTGTGCATTGGTATAAGATGGGATGTTTGTGGAACAATTATATAAATTATACATTTCTAAAAAATATTCGAAAATTGGAAAATTCACGTTGATTAGCCCCTCCTGCTACATCTTCAAATTGTCTCTGAATACCAGGTTCCTCTTCGGCATACATTTAAAATAAATAAATAGATATATACAAAATGCAATTTGCTATATCTCTGATATTTGATAATTGGGAATATTGTGAGTTTATTGAAGATCTATCGTCTAAAAATTGTGCACTTGTTCATTGTGGGTATATATTGCGATATCAAAAATATATTTTATACCGGTAGAAATAACTAATAACGAATAGAAATTCAAATAATTTGCATGCAAACAAATTTATAAATCTCAAAATTATTCATATTCATTTACACACCAAAGAAGATAGTATAAGTCAGCTGCGCTAACGGTGATATTCCCTAAGCCTCTGACAAAAAAAGAAACAAACACAATAATTATGCCGTATAAAAATATATTGATTTTGTATCACGAGTCTCAGGAAGTATGGACTTAAAATTGTACCGTTTCCAAAGGGACCGTGAAAAGAACCTTCTTCAAAAAAAAAAAAAAAAAAAAATTCAAATAGATCCGATACGAGTCCTCAGACTGCACTTTTCCCAAATTTTGTGTGGGATGTACTCGAAGGACGGGACCGATATATTTCATATTCCAACCTGATACATGACTGGTTGAAATAGTAAGATGTGCAAAGTTTGGACTAATCAGAAAATCCCCTTGAGAGCTATCTTGCGGTTTTGCCATTTTATTTAGGTTTCTTGTTTGTTTTTCATGGTTTCTTGGAGCTTTTCGGCCATAATCTCAGCAAGTGTGGACTTGCTATTACAATTGTACCATTTTAAAGGGGACAGCAAGGACAACCTGCTGAAAAAAATTCAAAAAGATACGAGAGGACTCCTGAATTTCAATTTTCCGAATTTTGTGTGGGACGTACCTGAAGGTGTGGACCGATATAGTCTTCCCCGATCTATCGATCGATTGCTCACTTCGCCAGTTATCGTTCATACAATTTTTCGAAAAAAAATTGAACCCTTGTGGGGGAGGTGTGGACCCATATGCCTGTATTCGAACTTAAACTAAGTTCGGGCAAAATATTATGAAGTATAAAATTTGGTTCGAATGGGTAGATCCGTTCGTGCGCACCAACCAGCTAGACAGTAAGAGATACAGATGGAAGGACAGGGCTAAATCAACTCCAACGAATTTCGTCCAAACATACTTGTGGTCTAAAACCATTATTTCGATGAGACATATCTTTGGTCGTATTTTGTACCCTAAATCCTGAGGTATAGAATAGGTGGCAAGGCGACCCCATGCTGTAAAATTGGTATAAAAAATCCAATTAGACAACTGAACCGAAAATTTCTCTGTCATGATAGAGACAATCCCATGTAGCATGGGAGGAAATTGTGGTTCTCTACTCAAAATTCATTATATATTAGGCAGTAGACCCGTTATCTAGCAGACACATTATTGCAATTTGCATCAGGGGAAAGGTCAGTTGTTATTTTCCCATATGTACGCTACTTTGCCGGTATATGCCCTTCAGGAATTAAAATATGGACCAAAAGTAAAATTTGTATATTTTTCGTACAAAAGTAATGGTCTATGTCACTCGTTAAATAATATCAGATCATCATGCAAAATTATAGGCATTTTTTTCTTCAACCTAAACTCTTATCTCGTGCAAAATATCGTGACTACTGAGCTATAATTGCGACTTCTAGCGTGTTTATGAGTACACTACAAACAAAAAACTGGATATATTAGGCTGCAGCTCTGCTATCTGATCACGTGCATCAACGTAATCGATATCAGTTCAAAGGTTAAGAGATCCTCTTCCAAATATAACTCACGAGGGAAGAATTTGTCTTTCAGGAACAAAGATATAAGTTGTATATTAAAAATTTTCACAATTTTCACACAAAAGTTCTGGTCCATTTAATCCGCTAAATATTATCTGATCGGCATCTCAAATTGCAAGCTACTTCTTTGCATATACTTTTACCGTATTTAAAATTTCGAGTTGATAGGACGATTATTGCGACCTACAGAGCCGCTACAAAATTGGATAAAAATTATGTTTTTGGTCCATTTCACCCGCTAAATCCGATCATCTCCAACAAAAATAGGGATCTATTCTCGTCTGAACCCAACCTCCATGCAAAATTTCTTGACGATCAGTCCATAATTGCGGCCTGGAGTTTGATTACAATTTATAATGGACAGACGGACGGACGGACACACATCTCAAAATCGCTTTATCTCGTCGAAATATAAAGATTGGTATACCACATTGCACAATGGTCCCACTTCTATGGGAAGGTGCGACAAAAATATTTATAATCGTCGGATCAATCTGATTTTTTCAGTATATGTTAAAAATAAGTAAAAAATACTTTAGCCAAAAAATCATCAATATGGGTCCAGTTTTTCCTATAGCCCCCATGTAGCGGTACCACCCGATTTCAGGTATTTTGAAACTTTAATCTAAATTTTTGGCCCTATTTGGATGTACTTTGGTATTTAGGGTTCCCAATGGTCAAAAACCTTCTGCGCTAAACATTGTGGTCTTAGGTCCAGGTTTCGGTATAGCCCTCATATTACGGTACCTTCCGATTGCAGGTATTTTGAAGATTGTATCAACATTTTCGACCCGAATTGGTTGTAATTTGCCATTTGGAATTCTCAATGATCAAAACACTTCTGCGCCAAAAATTTTGATCTTAGCTCCAGGTTTCGGTATAGCCCTCATATTACGGTACCTCCCGATTTCAGTCATTTTGAGGTTTTTATAAACATTTTCGGTTCGATTTCGTTGTAATTTGCTATTTGGAGCTCTTAGTAGTCAAAAAAAGTCTCCGACTGGTATCGTGGACAGGAAAGGAAACAAATTATCCCTTTTGAGGTCAGAATATTTCATGGTAGGAGATATAATAAAGTTCTGTGAGACCGAACTTTATATTTTTACTTGTTTTTCATATTATATGTAACATCATACATATATCAAAAATATACAAATGTAAAAAAATACACTCATAAGTAGATCCCAACACAAAAATGTCTAAATCTTTATAGAAAAAAACCAAAACAAACGATTAAAACACAAAAGAAACTGAGAATACAGTAATACGGAATGTTCACTGAAACGACAGAGGCATCATCAGTATTTTTAATGTCACACACGGAAATGCAAATATATGCAGCTCGAACCAAATTTTTTGTAAACTTGACACTATTTCGAACATGCTTCAAAAAAATTGGAGAGTGGCGAAGGATGGCGAAGTTAGTAAAACTCAACTTCAATTTTTATGACTTGGAAAAAAAATCCACAAAAAAGTATTATAAAAAATGTGATTTCCAGCACATTTTATGCGAATAATGTGTACAAATTTGTATGTAAAAGTAATTAAAAAACCTTGTACTAAAACCTCCATACCGAAAAAAAATAATTTTATCCTTTCAATTTCGAGTTACTTGCCTTGTAAGTAGTCACAACCTTACTGATGTTTTTAAAGTTTTTAAGAGATCATCCGTAAATGTCAACTTCTTCTGTTTTGCTTTGTTAAATACCGTTATAAATTACAAAAATAGTGCTGGAATATTAAAATATGATATGTTTAGAGACAATTTGCTGAATTGTCGCAGAGATTTGCTGATATCGATTTTTCGATTTTTGTCGCAGGTTGGGACCAGTGTTCATTGGGGGTCTCCGACGAATATTTCGCGGTGTTACATGAATTTCTACAAAACAAACATACATATAATACCCTTTCCACATAGTGGTGTAGGGTATAATGACATAACCGTTTGTTTCTCACTAATTTCATCGTCGTATTTTTATGCTTTATATATATAATTTTATATTATATATAACTTTATTTCATATATCATAAATATAAGAAGTGGTTTGTGCGCGACCTTTTTTTAAGATTTTAGGTAAAAGGCCATCCATTCGTGCAACAGGAAATAATTTTTGGAGAAAAAAATTTTTTTATTTCTTAAAATTTTTTAATTTTTTTTTTCAAAGTGGTTGGTGCGGAACCTGTTTTATAATAAAGTGGAATTGATGTTATTTTAGGCATTAATAGGCAAAAGTTCACTACAGGAAATCATTTTTGAGAAAAAGTGTGAAAAAAGTCATAACACTAACATCCATATTTCAAATATATGCATGTATGTATTTTAAAAATTTATTAATGTTAAATTAAATACAATTTCTTCCTTGTCCAATAAAATATTTCCATTCACCTTTTTGATTTAATTATAAAATTTCCAATTATAAAATGTATTGGGCATAAGCTCCATTTCTTTAAGAAAACACAAACACTTTACCGTCTTTATTCAACGACTGCTTTAGGAAAACTGAAGAAAAAAAATGTCTTTCTCAAAAAAAGAACAAATTGTTTTCTTTTTCTCTTCGGTTGTTATGTTTGTTCACTGTTACAAAAAATTACTGCTTGTTGATGAATAATTCGCAACAACAACAACAAAGAACGGAACACACGTGTTTGGCCGTATATCGCACACACCAAACGCGTACACACCAAACGCATACACATTCAAACTTTTGCACCCTCCCGACGTCGTTTCTACGTCTTGTATTGGTCTTTATTGTGAAATTAGCGAGAGCCCAGTTGGTTACGCTCTTTGACAAAAATCATATCTCCACCCATAAAAATATGTTCTAACATAACAAATATGTTGGTACCCAAACAAATACAAATCAGATATGTTACAAAATGTTGCAAATATATATTTGTTTGGACCCAAATATACTATGTTTAGATACAAACATATATTTGTTTGCAGTATATAGGGCTACTTTACAATCAGTAGCAACGCGTAGCGCACGGGAGAAGTATCGGTAGAAAAGGAGAGAGGAGAAACGTCTTTTCCGCAGGAAAGAGAGAGATGGAAAAGCGGCAGTGTGAACAAATCGGGATGTACAGGAGACAGAATGAAGTCCGAAAATTCTACCAAAGAGTGAAACATCAAACTTATGGCTTTGGAACTGGCACATCCTCCTGTAGAGACCAGCAAGGTAATCTGGTAACTGATACAGTTGGTATGCTAAGGATGTGGAAAGAGCATTTTTCCAAACTGTTGGTATGCAATAGTAGCGAAATCGACGAAGATACCACAGATCGAATCCCAGAAGATGGTATAGAATGTATACCACCCGGCCAAGATGAGGTAAAAACAGCAATAAACCGGCTGAAGAATAATAAGGCGGCAGGAGCAGATGGCTTACCAGCCGAGCTGTTTAAAACCGGAGGCGACGCGCTGATGAGGTGTATGCATCAGCCAGTTAGCACTATCTGGCAGGAAGAACGCGTACCCGACGATTGGAACCTGAGCATCCTGTGTCCCGTCCACAAGAAAGGAGATAAGACTGCTCCAACTATAGGGGCATAAGTCTTCTCCCTATTGCCTATAAGATAGTGTCGGGGATATTGTGCGAACGACTAAAGCCAATGGTCAACGAAATAATTGGACCATACCAAGGCGGCTTTAGACCTGGCAAGTCCACCATTGACCAGATATTTACCCTGCGGCAAATCCTGGAGAAGACCCAAGAGATGCAGATCGACACATATCACCTTTTTGTCGATTATAAAGCAGCTTTCGACAGTTCCCTCCGATCAAAGGTATTTCAAGCAATGTCTGAATTTGGTATCCCCGCAAAGCTCATTCGGCTTTGTAAGATTGCTTTAACTGATACTAGGTCCTCAGTTAAAATTGGAAAGAACCTCTCCGAAGAGTTTTGTACCAAAAGAGGTTTCAGGCAAGGATACAGACTTTCGTGTGATCTTTTCAACATCCTGCTAGGAAAGGTTATACGAGATGCAAACGTCAAAAGAAGTGGCACAATATACACCAATAGCCACATGTTACTTGCTTATGCTGATGATATAGACATCATGGGACGATCAGTAAAAGAAGTAACCGATACCTTTATGAAGGTCGAAGGAGAGTCTGCTAAAGTGGGTCTGAGAGAAGACCAAGTTGATGGTGTCGACGCTCAATGTATCCATTGAGATCGGACTAACTGTTGAAGTTGGTTCCTATAATTTTGAGGTAGTAAAAGACTTCGTATACCTCGGCACTTCCGTAAACACAACAAACGACATCAGTTGTGAAATAAAAAGAATAATTGTATTGGCCAACAGATGCTACTTTGGCTTAAGTAAGCACTTTAAAAACAAAGCCACAACTCGTCAAACAAAAATAACGCTTTACAAAACACTGATACTACCCGTGCTGATGTATGGTTCCGAAGCCTGGGTACTTACGCAAGCAGATAAGGCTGTGCTTGGCGTGTTCTACGGACCGATCTGCGTTGACGGTGAATATCGACGTCGTATGAACCACGAGCTGTATCTGCTATACAATGACATCAGTATAGATAAACGTATCGAGATGCAGCGATTGCGTTGGCTAGGCCATATAATAAGAATGAGCGATGATGAACCCGCTAAAAAGGCGTATAAATTCGAGCCAAATGGTGGTGCACGCAGGCCAATGAATATATGGCGCGAACAAGTGGATGAAGAGATGACAAGGCGCGGTATTCCAAAAAGCGAAGCACGAAACAGAGAGAATTGGAGATCTTTTCTTAGTTCGGTCTACGGAACAAATGTTCTGTAATGGGCCAGCCAAGTAAGTAAGTAAGTAAGTAGTGACTTAATGGGTAACAAATTAGGTGATAACCAAACACTGGAATCTGTCAGGCAATTTTAACGGCATAGCATTCGTAAGGTTTACTTCCAAGAGAAGAAGAACCGCATATGGTATATTGAATCTGGCTGCAGAATTTCCAAGGCAATCTGGCCTGCTATCTTTAGAGTTTGAAATAAAAGACACCAAAACCATTCTAATTAATAATTTAGATTTCAGGTCGTATAACTTGTCAAAATACCATTAAAAGAATATAACTCCTTACATTTCATGCATTAGTTGAACTGAAACCCTTTAACTTTATTTCATTCATATTTATTCTCGACGTCAATATTCGTATTTAGCAGTGTTTGTTGTCACAATAATTTCTTTCATGTCCCATGGTATTTTGCACATATCACGTGTTATTATTACAATTAAATAATCATTTTAATATTCATGTCCAAAAGCAAACAAAGATGTAACATAAACAAATGCTAATGTTTCGCTATTACAACGTCGTCCATTGGACGTTTAGTCAGCGAACAGAAACTGCATCGAACTGATGCAAGCGGGCCATAATCGGTTGCCATTAAAAAAGAGCGCGTGCCCACCAATCCTCTATTATATGCTCCAACACCACCTACACCTGTCATGTCATGAGCCTATTACTTAATTTGACATTGGATAGTGTGGAGCCAACCCAGACTTTGCCCCTAATAATGGCCCTCGTTTGGATTATAAACAAAGATTATGCCATTTATGGCACATCACCGATAACAATTGGCCAATATGCCAAGAACTGGCGTAATCGTCGTTATCAAGGCGATTTAGTTGATGAGGTATTGAGAAGAGCCCAGACACCCCATCCTCAAATTCGTTATCAAGTTGAGGGTGAACTTTATCCCAAAGATATGTCCGAGGAAAATATGTCCAGTGATGAGTTATTGGAGAGATTTTATAAAAGTTATGCTAATCGTGAAAAATCCATATGGTTTCTGGATAGCCTGGAAGGTTACCTGTAAGTGTAAATGCAGAAAATGAAATTAATAATTAATACCTAAGTATGTATGTAGTATGTACGTGGAAAGTTTTGTTGTTGTGACGATTTTAAACATTAACGCATGAAAGTTGCATAAGAACAATAATACTGTGCAAGACAAATAAGTAAAGACGGACTTTTTAAACTTTCTACCATAAATAGTCCATATTTATATTAGGCAATTTTCCTTGCGGCAATTGTCAGTTTGATGGGGAGAGAGGTGAGGCATATGGTAACCCTTTGCCTCTCAACACCCTCTCTCGCCTACAAACTGAGAATTGCCTCAAGGATTGCCTCAAGGCTAATTTAAGTATGGACATAATATTGAAACCAGGGCCCTATTCCACGAAACAACTTATCGCTTTTCACTTTACACTTATCAAAAATTAGCAGAAGAAAACGGTTCTGTTGAACACAAAAATTTGAAAAATTTCAAAAATATTGCTAAGTGCAAAATGAAAAGTTGATAAGTTGTTTCGTGGAATAGGGCCCTGCTCTTAGCAATCAACAGACCAGTAGTGGACTTCTGTAACCCATTTTTTGGTTACCGACAAAAATCGGTCAAATTAAAACGTAAAATTATGAACCAGTGAAAGTTGAAAACACTGTAGATATCGGTAGTCATTAGCGGCTAATTTATTTTGGTTGCTAACTTACCGACAAACTTCGTCAATTACCGAATGCATATAATTTCATAAATTTTACCGACTTTTTTTCGATAGCGAAAAAATAAGTTAGAGAATCTCACTACAGGTCCATATTTTGTGGAAACACAATTTCCCAAATTACCATCAATTCGGAGTGCAAAAGGGCCTAATACCTTCATAATTACTTATGTGGGGGCCGCACGTTTTCGATTTCAGATCCAACATCCATTTGATTTGCTTTGCATCTGTTATTGCACGCGGCCAAAATATACGTAGAATCCAGCGAAGGCTGCGATTAGTGAAAACATGCAGTCGTTTCGTAACGTCGCAAAGTGGTTCAGGAAACGATTTTCCTGCATTGCATTGTTTCATATCCACGAGCAAACCATAATATGTCAAAAAATCGGTTCCGATGATAGGATGAGACACATCAGCATACACAAATTTACATTGAAATGATCTTCGGAAACCAAGTGAGGGATATATTACCGTTGTTCCATAGGTTTTTATTGATGTACCATTTGCATCAAAAAGAGAATATTCGTCGGGACGACTGTTGCCTTTCTTATGATCCACGGGTACAACTGAAATGTCAGCACCTGTTTCGATAAGGAAATGTTTTCCTAGAAATTTATCATAAATGAACAGGCGATTCGTTTTGCTAGTCCGATTACTGCTCGCCTCTAGTGACCGGCTTATTGGTTTCCTGGTTGTTGGTTGCTTTTGATCGTGCATGGTTGTCGGCATTTATTTGCTCTCTGACCGAAACGACGATGATAATAACATATACCTGGTGCGTTGGAGTTGGTACGTCTGTTGCTTTGAGACCTACTTCTAGAAGTATTTCTTGAACAAGTTTCGTGCAACTGCTGGACCGCTGCAGTGAGTGTTTCAATCTGTTTAGACATCGCTGAGAAATCGAATGATGTGTTTCCGACTGCAACACTTGAAATGCCGTTAGGTGTTGATACGTCTGCGATTTTGTCAGCCATCTTTGCAATTACTTCAAGGGATTCCGACGATGTAGACAAGATTGCTTGTGTATCGTCGTTAACACCACCATTAGCAAGATTTTTCACGCAAGATTTTTTTCTGTTCGAATTATCGTGTTCTCCAGGCAGCCACCCAGACGGACGACTCCAAGTTTTCTGAAACAGATTACTCCCAAACACACTTTAGCCCTAAAACCATTATTTCTATGAGACACATTTTGACTAAAGACTGAAAGTATAAAAGAATGCATACGTGTACAGACCCTGAATTGGTCGCCAGAATTTCATTTTAAAACCATTTATGAGAAGAACCACGATAGGAAACCAGAATTTCTATAAGAGAAGTCAAACGATTGGACTCCAAAATTAGTCTATTAACACGATTGGGCTACAGAATTTGTCATTTACATACCCGCGATTGGGTACTAGAATTTCATGATGGACATCCTCACTATTGCTTAGCACTAGTTCTCTATCAAGAAAACCACTATCGGCCTTCAGAAATTCTTTGTGATAAGATCAACGATTGGACACCAAAATATCTTTACGGAAATAACTACAATTGGGTTCTTTATGACAACAACAATGATTGAACACCTGAATTTTCGAAAATGAAAAATTTACCATACTCTGATACCGCAGCGTGATAAAATACCAAAAAAAAGAAAACACGTGTCTCGACGTTTTTTCCTTTATTTATATAACTCCTAAATTCTCCTGTAAATAAAAAAAACACTAGTGGATAACGACATGATATCCAAACGTTCCCTCTACATAAATTAATTCTCTACTAATCCAATTTACTTTCCATAAATTACTGAAAAAAATTGGAGTGGAAAATTGAAGCCGTGATTTTGAACTTTTCTGAAGTAGGAAACAAAGGAAAGGTCCTCAACATTCCATGTAAACAATATATATCTATATATATATATATATATATATATATATATATATATATATATATATATATATATATATGAGATTATTAATATATCCATTGTTTTGAACATATTAAGTCTGATATATTACCAACAAAGTTCTGAAAAGAAGGGGAAATTGGCCAAGAAGTCTTACGTCATTTGAATTGAAAATAGTAATGAAAATTATTTTATCAGTAATATAAGTCCAAAATAAGGTTTACATAATTGCTTAATAAGAAATTTTCGCTAACATGAACTTTCAAAATTTTGGTCAATTTGAAATACATGTATTTTGTTTTTGTATTTTTGAACGCACACGCAACACGCAGAGTTATAGGTTTGGCCTTTACTTATTTATTGCTCATACGTTACAATGCCAGTAAGTCTTTCAGACCAAATTCAAGAACCAGAAATATTAGTGACAAAGGTACACAGTAGTATAGGTCCACGTTTTGATATAGCACCATTGAACGGTTCCTCCCGATTTTTGGTATATTGAAGGTTTTGGCAAGATTATCTTATCGAATTGTCTGAAATTTTGTATTTGGTATTCTTTGAGACTATAAAATGTTCCACCAGAAATTTGTCGGTATAGGCCCACGGTTTGATATAGCCCCTATTGAAAGGTACCTCCCGATTTTCGGTATTTTAAAGATTTTGGCCACATTATCTTACCGAAATGGCTGAATTTTGGTCAGGGCTTCGGAGTCGGAGTTGGAGTCTGGAGTCGGAGTCTAGCAAATTTTGCTGGAGTCGGAGTCGGAGCCGGAGTCGTCAAAAAAAGCTCGACTCCGACTCCGGGCAACAATCTGTTCTACATTTATCAAAATTTGTCAAATCAATTTAAATTATTTAAATGATCATAATTAAAAAACAAGTAAGCCAAGGCTATAGTCGGACGGGGCCGACCATGTGATACCCTACACCTTTACACTGGGAATTAGCTTTTCAAAAATCAAAATTTATTTATGGAACAAATAATCTTATTGTAAGAAATAACTTTGTGGATTCTGGTACCGTATCACACCAAGCTTAAATAATAATATAATAATTGTTTCACAAACATGTCAGAAGGGACAAGTTAGACTTCTCTTATATCAATGACTGAGTGTACCCCGTTCATGAGGGTTTTATATGTCTGAAATGCTCAGAAAATGTCGCAAATCTTACTGAAGGATATTTTGCCACAGTTGAAAATTTGATTTTGCCTGTCTGGGGAATCGTTTTGCAAAAAGGTAGCAAAGCGAGCCATGCTGCAATGTACATATGTATAAAAATCCAATTAGACAATTAAAACGTTAGTGCACCATGTAATTTGCAATAATGCAAAAACTGGGAATAGGAAAATGTGGTTCTCTACACAAAACACATTATATATTAAGCAGTAGGCCCGTTATCTAGCAGACACGTTCTGCATCAGGGGGAAGATCAGTAGTTCTATTTCCATATGTAGTCTACTTTGCCGGCATATGCCCTCCAGGAAATAATATATAGACCAAAAATATTTTTTTTTTTGTATTTTTCATACAAAAGTAATGGTCCATTTCACCCGTTAAATAATATCAGATCATCATCCAAAATTGTAACAACTTCTTCTACCTAAACTTTTACCTCGTGCAAAATTTTGTGACTATTGAGCTATAATTGCGACCTCTAGACTGTTAATTACTACACTACAACAAAAAACTGGATATATTAGGTTGTAGCTCTGTTGTCTGATCACGTACATCAACGTAATCGACATCAGTTCAAAGGTCAAGAGATCGTCTTTCAAATATAACTCACGAGGAAAGAATGTGTCTTTCAGGAACAAAGATATAAGCTGTATATTAAAAATTTTCACAATTTTCACGCAAAAGTTGTGGTCCATTTAACCCTCTAAATATTATCTGATCGCCATCTCAAATTGCAAGCTTCTTCTCTGTCATATACTCTTACCTTATTTAAAAATTCGAGGCGATCGGACTATTATTGCGACCTACAGAGCAGCTACAAAATCGGATAAAAATTATGTTTTTGGTCCATTTCACCGGCTAAATATTTCACGATCATCACCAATTAAAATAGCGATCTATTCTGATGTGAAACCGACATCCATACCAAATTTCGTGACGATCGGTCCATAATTGCGGCCTGGAGTTTGATTACAATTTATAATGGACAGACGGACACACGGACGGACGAACACACCTCAAAATCGCTTTATCTCGTCGATATATGAAGATTGGTATACCACATTGGGGGTCTCCGACGAATATTTCGCGGTGTTACATGAATTTTTACCAAAACAAACTTATAATACCCTTTCCACATAGTGGTGTAGGGTATAAAAACTCTTACCCCCATTATTATAAGTCTTCTTTTGTTAGATTTTGGATTTACCGAACAGATTTATAGCGTTCCGGTTAACTTAAAGTTAAAAGTGATGATTGAATTTCAAAAAGGAGCTTCTTGGCATTAACTTTCAATGTAAAAATTATATTTTTAAAGCCTACAAATGGTTTTTTTTGCGTTTTCAAATCCATCAGACAGTAAATGAACACATATAATAATGGACCATAATCTCTATTTTGACTACAAAATGCATATCGGAAACATTTTTGGGTCAATTGATTGGAATAATGTTTGCATGTTCCAAATATACTTAGGGAAGATCTTTTAGAAGATTTACAGGCCATTTTATAGAAGACTAACTGGTCTTCTCTTGTTGTTATACCCTATACCACAATGTGGAAAAGGGTATTATAAGTTTGTTTTGGTAAAATTTCATGTAACACCGCGAAATATTCGTCGGAGACCCCCAATGTGGTATACCAATCTTCATATCTCGACGAGATAATGCTATTTTGAGATGTGTGTCTGTCCGTCCGTCCGTCTGTTCATTATAAATTGTAAACACGCTCCAGGCCGCAATTATGGACCGATCGTCGCGAAATTTTATATGAAGGTCGGGTTCAGATCAGAATAGATCCCTATTCTTATTGGTGATGATCGTGAAATAATTAGCGGGTGAAATGGACCAAAAACATAATATTTATCCAATTTTCTAGCGGCTCTGTAGGTCTCAATAATAGTCCGATCAACGCGTAATTTTAAATAATCACAAATGAGAAGCTTGCAATTTGAGATGGCGATCGGATAATATTTAGAGGGTTGAATGGACCAAAACTTTTGTGTGAAAATTGTAAAAATTTTTAATATACAGCTTATATCTTAATTCCTGGAAGTGACATTCCGGACAAGTGAGATATACTTGAAAGTGGAACGATTGCCCTTTCAATTGATGCCAATTATGTTGGTGTGCATGATCAGATAACAGAGTTACAGCCAAATATATTCCGCTATTTGTTTGTAGTGTAATAATAAACTCGCTAGAAGTCGCAATTATACATCAATAGTCACGAAATTTTGCACCGGATAAGAGTATAGGTCGAAAAAGTTGCCTACAATTTTGAATGACGATCTGATATTCTTTAGCGGGTGAAATGGAACATTACTTTTGTATGAAAAATATAAAAATTTTATTTTTGGTCGATATTTTAATTCCTTGAGGACATAAATATTTCGCAAAGTAGCCCACATATGGAAAAAACTACTGACCTTTCCTCTGATGTAAATTGCAATAAAGTGTTTACTAGATAACGGGCCTACTGCCTAATATATAATGGGTTCTGTGTAGAGAACCACATTTTTATCCCATGCTACATATTGTCTCTCCAAAAGTTTATGTAACACCACGAAATATTCGTCCTGGACCCCTTATTTGGTATGCCAAAATTCATATCTCGACGAGATAAAGCCATTTAGCGATGTGTGTCCGTCCATTAAAAATTGTAAACAAGCCTAAGGCCGCAATTATAGACCGATTGTAACGAATTTTTTAAGGAGGTTGTGTTTGGGCCAGAATAGAAATGATTAGTTTTTGGTGATGATCGTGAAATGTTCAGGGGATGAAATGGACCAAAAAAAAAAAAAAATTAACCAATTTTGTAGCGGCTCTGTAAGTCAAAATAATAACCCGCAAAATTTTAAACAAAGTTTGAGTTTATGATGAAGAAGAAGCGTACAAACCAACGTGAAGATCAGATAATACTTAGCGGGTTAAATGGACTGAAACTTTTGTGTGAAATTGGTAAAAATTTCAATAACGTAGCGGTTAAACAACGGATGTAGTAGTACTACATAAGTGGGTTTCATTACATTTTAGTTTGTGTGAACTAAATTTTCCTTTCCTGCTACAAAAATGTCTTTGTCATGCTAGATAACTTTTTGGTTTTGGTCATAAATATTATACATTACATCTCTGATATTTGATAATTAAATTTTCACAATCATTGAAAAGAAGTTCCGTGGTGAGCGATTGTCCAGGGATAGTGGTATAGGGTATCCCATGGTCGGCTCCGTCCGACTATAGACTTTTCTTACTTGTTTTTTATTAGAAGTCGTTTATGTCTGCTGTGAAAGAACCTGTTTTACTTCTATGAAAGACATTGTAGTGCTTTAAGGGAAATCATACGAAAGACCTACTAGACTTCTTGCTGAATTTGTATGAGAAAAGTTAGAATGTTCTTAAAGACGATGTTCCTGCTATTTTTTAAACGACATATTCGCTCTTTTGAAGAATCATGCGTCTTTTATAAAGAAGTCTGCTTTTTTATAATAGAATTGTGTGTGGTTATCTATAAGTAAACCTACTTAACCATTTCTCTCTCTCTATTTAAGGAGATATTCCTATGCTATCCTATTGTTCTTCGATGAGAAGAGATCAAATGATTTTTCGATTAAGTCATGGATCTGGGATAAATTTGTCAATATATTTAGGCTGAGGAATGAAAAATATTTAACAAATTGACGTTAAATTATGAGCATTACCTCTATAGGATGGTGGATATATAAATTTCTAGAACTATTTAATCATTCCCGATTGTCAGTTCGGCTTAGCCGTACTAAACGTTGGTTTTACTTGTATTCTTTTTGAGGTGGTAGACAAAAGACACTTTCCACCATAAGATAATAACTTCTCATTACGTTTGAAACACATCAAAATATTCGTCGGGAACTTTATAAAGCATAAAGATGTGAAATTGCCGGTATAGGTTTACGATTTAGTATAACGGCACGGCCCGATTTTATGTATTTCGAAGGTTTTCTTTTGTCACATTACGTGATGCAATACGTAAAAAATAACTATGGACGGACAAGAATCCGAGATATTGTCCTTGAAGATGAAGAGTTATGTAGGCAAAGGCCTACAAGTGTAAATCAAAATTCTTAACGGTTTGAAGAAAATGATCCCTTTTGACATAAAGGTTTCAAGTAACCTTAACCACGAAAGTGTATGTTAAGGGGCACTACGCTATTTGGTCTTCTATCACGTTGCGGTGTTAAAATGTCGTTAATTTTCCATAACTCAAAAAATTACAAAGAGTGTTACCGGTCAGTAATTATGGTAATTTGGCATTTCGAGTCTCATTGGGTACATAAGTCAAATTCGGAAAATTGTAAATATACTCGTATGTCGGTGTTTAGGTAGAGAAACCTTGTACCGATACCGTCCGATTGCAGTTTCTTGGAAGGGTTTTGCTACATATTCTGAAGTGCGAAGTATGCTGAAGTGCTTGTTACTTTGTATTCCGTATTGTCAACGAAAAAAAAACGAACAATATAGGTCTAAGTTTTGGTATCCTACCAATGTAATGTATCTTGAAAGTTCAAACTGAGATGACTGTAATTTAAGTTGTGAATTTTATTTTATCTATTTTCGGAGTCGACTCCGGAGTTGGAGTCGGAGTCGGAGTCGAGAAAAAAATTGGACTGGAGTCGGAGTCTGACCAAAAATGGCTCGACTCCGAAGCCCTGATTTTGGTATATGTTTTTCTTTGAGTCTACACAACTTTTCCCCAGAAATTTATTAGTGTAGGTCCATGATTTCATATAGCCCCCATAGAACGGTACCTCCCTATTTCCGGTATTTTTAAGGTAGTGTCCTCAATATTCCATCGAAATGGCTGAAATTTGGTACTCATTTAGAGTATTAAACGTTTCATATGAAATTTGTCAGTAAATGTCCACGCCTTCATATAGCGCCATAAAACGGTACCACCCGATTTCGGCATTTTGAAGATTCTGGCCACAATAATCCACCGAAATGGCTGAAATTTCGTATTTGGTCTTAACTTGGGGTATTAAACGTTCCATATGAAATTTGTCGGTATAGGTCCACGCCCCCAAAGAACGGTACTTCCCGATTTTCGGTATTTTGATGGTTGTGGCCACAATAATCCACCGAAATGGCTGATATTTGGTATTTGGTCTTCGTTAGGGGTATAAAATATTCTCGCAGGAACTTGTCGGTAGAGGTCCACCCCTTAGTATAGCCCCCATATTTACGGTATTTTGAAGGTTGTGGGCTCAATATTCCACCGAAATGGCTGAAATTTGGTATTTATTCTTTGTTGGAGGTAAAGGCCTTTCTGACAGAAATTCATCGGTATAGGTCCACGTTTCCATGTTCGTTGAGTCTAAACACATGCCG
Organism: Musca autumnalis; assembly: GCF_047663935.1. Classification (NCBI taxonomy): domain Eukaryota; kingdom Metazoa; phylum Arthropoda; class Insecta; order Diptera; family Muscidae; genus Musca; species Musca autumnalis. The sequence goes on along the minus strand of NW_027411866.1, from coordinate 212,503,614 downwards.
CCAGAAATTTGTAGGTATAGATCGACGTGTTGATATAGCCCCATGGAACGGTATTTACCCAATTTCGGTATTTTGAAGGTTAGCCACCTGGTTTTACCGAACTTGCTGAAACTTGGTGTTAGGCTTCTTCATAAACGAAAGAAAACACCTTGTTCCATTTTACTATAATACAATTCGTGGTTGAGGTTATAACAAGTTCGGCCTGGCCGAACTTAACGCCGTTCTTACTTGTTTTAGCTTTTGTTTATTAAATTATGAATTCCTTATATTTGTGGTTTCCAATAGTAAAGATATGCATAAATAAAAAGAAAAATAAAAAATAAATTTATAACTTTGTTTTCTTAAAAAAATATCATTTTAAAAAAATGTGCTTAAGCTTTGTCCGACACTGTATATTCCCTCTTTAATCATGAGGCTGAGGGTATAATTTCGGAGGCTACCCACAATATTTTGGGGAATGGATGAAGGTGTTTGTACAATGAATACCTGCCAAATGTAATGCCGTTTTTTCTAGTTTGTGTCACTTAGTCCACCATAATGTCCCTTTCTTTTTCTCATTTTAGAAAATTCGAAAGAGATTTATTGGATCCCAAACACCACTATCATCGCAGCGGCTATTTTGTGCTAGTTTATACGGGTAAGGAAGCTGATCGTTTGAACAACATCAAAGAGATGTTTCGTCGCTTGTTCAGTATCTACGTGACAAATGTGAATGTGATGTTAATGGTGGGTAAATATCCCTATCTGTATACCTATTTTCCATTTACCCCCAATAAGTGTCACTCATCGAATCCCAGCTATTTTGCCTCATTCAAGGGAATTGAAAAGAATGCAAATTTTACTTTGGGTAAAAGTTTATTTCCCACTAAAGTAGAGAACATGCACGGGTGTACCTTAACGATATTAACCTGGACTTATTTACCGTATATTGTGGTGGAGAGAAATGAGGAGACAGGAGAGCTAATATCTTTACACGGTATTGAGGGTTCGGTAATATCAGTGCTGGCCGAAAGAATGAATTTTACAATACGTGTTAAGGAACCCAATCCCAAGGATAGGGGTGATATATATCCCAATGGTACGGCAACGGGAGCAGCTAAAATGGTAAGACAGGGAGAGATAGAGAGCTAAAATGTGAGTTTATAACTGAATTTATTTTTTTTCTATTTTCCTTCTCTGCAGATCCTTGAAAGGGAAGCCAATATTACCATTATCTCCTACATGTACAACAAAGATCGAGCAGATCATATGTCAGCCAGTGCCAGCTATCTTAATTTACCCTATATCCTGGCCATGCCCAAGGGCAAACCGTTGACACCATTTCAACGTCTGATAAAACCGTTTCGTTACATAATATGGTCCTGCTTTACTTCCAGCTTCTTCTTTGCCATTCTTATGATCTACTATGTACGATTTTTGGGCAAAACCAAACTAATTGACTTTATTTTTGGCCAGGGCAATCGCCTACCCTTCACCAATCTACTGTCTACCCTTTTGGGTGGTGCTGTTTATAGCATCCTGCCTTATAGGAATTTTGCACGCTTCCTGCTAACCGTTTGGATTTTATATACCTTGGTGCTGAGAACAGCTTATTCCGGTGCACTCTATAATATACTACAGGACGGTAAGGCTCGCAACAATCTACAAACTCTGCAAGAAGTGGTGGATCACAATTTTACGATTTATGCATTTCCTGCTGTGGCAAAAGTTCTCGAATTTCTTGATCCCAAACCAAATATCGGCGTTGTTGATGCTGTCAATACGGTACCTAAACTTTTTGAGAAGATATCCGACGTCGATAATAGGGAAAAGGTTGCCTTGTGCCTCCTGGAATATTCTATAAGATCCTATAATCAAATGAATCCTACAAGACGTGTGGAAATTTTACCCCAAGCTTTAATCACCACACCCATTGTATTCTATATGCCACATCATTCGTACATAAGAGACCAGACAGGCCAGCTGATAATGCAAATGTTACAGGCTGGCATAATGAAGCGTTTGGAATCGGTGTACTTATATATCGCCTGGAAATCACAACGCAGCCAAGGTGAGCCGACAAGATTATCATTTCATTTATTATTGGGTATATTTTCTGCTTACGCAGTTTTTTTGATATTTTGCTTTTTTGTTTTTCTTCTGGAGCTGTGCAGCTCAAGGGTGGGATGGTTGCGGGGTTTATTGGAATTTTTAAATGTATAATAAATGAAATTTTTGGAAAACCTAAAATGATGTTTTATTTTAATAAAGGACAATTTAAACAAAGCGTTAAGTTCGGCCGGGCGGAACTTTTTATATCCTTCACCATGATATGTTTTGAAATAAAATTGATTAATTAGTTTATTTTCTGTTACGAAATACCAATGCCCACAATATGACATAAATGCCAACGTAAATCTTGCCCAAAATATAGATAAAAAACCAAAAACAAGTGGTACTGTTATACGGGCCTATAATGTCAATTGCTCGTGGAGAAGTTTTGTGACCACTGGGAAATCCAAATGTCAAAGTTCTCCTGTGTAGAAAGTATATCTAAAATTCTCGAAAAAAATCAAACGATTAAATTGGGAGGTAGCTTTATATGAGGCTATACGAAAACATTGACCCACGTCGACAATGTTTGGTGGAGGAGTTTTGAGACCACTAGGAACCCCAAGTGTCAAATAACAGGTAGTTCGGTGAAAGTGTATCTAAAATCCTCAAAATACCTAAAATCGTAATCACAAAATATGGACTTATGTTCACAATTTTGGGTGGTGATCGCTGGGAACTTTAAATGAAAAGTTACAGGTCGTTCATTCAAAAATTGTAGCTAAAATCCTCACTTTAAAACTTTTTTTTTTTTAATTCATATTTATTAATGCATTCTATCTAAATTTTGATATTCACATTATGCTTGACTTTTGTATGTTAAATCAATACTGTAGACATCACCCAATGGTGAGCCTAAATTAAAATATTAAAATATTAGATTATTTAATATAAACTATATAGTAATATAATTATATTTAATGAATATTATTCTATAATGTTTATAAGATCTTGTGGGGCAGTTCTTCTCAGTCTCCGAAACGTTTCTGTGTTTGCCATTAAGTCGGCTGCAAGAGGATTTGGGTGTGATTCTATTTTTAGCTTGTAGTTTTTTAGTTGGTATGTTATCTCTTCTTTTACGGTTTTTATATTTAACTCCTCGTGGAGCCGCTTATTCGTGATGTAGTACGGAGCACCAGCTATTTTACGCAGTGTTTTGGATTGAAATTGCTGAATAATTTTTATTGTTGTATTGGATGCTGTTCCCCATAATTGTATGCCATATGTCCATATGGGCTTTATGATGCATTTGTAAATTAGTAATTTATTCTCAAGACACAGTTTTGAATTTGGACCAATCAGATAATTCATTTTGTTGACTTGCAAGTCCAGAGCTTTCCTCTTTGTTTTTATGTGCTTGTTCCAGTTTAGTTTCTTATCTAAGTAGAGACCAAGGTATTTGACTTCATTGCACTGTGGAAGTTCTATTTGGTTCATCTGAACTGGAGGAGGATTTCCATGTTTGAGGGCAAATGTTACGTGGGTAGACTTTGTCTCGTTTGCTTTTATTCTCCAGGACTTTAGACATGAGCACAGTGTATTCAGGTAATTTTGGAGCAAATTACTTGCAGTTGTAGGATTTTTATCGATAGCAAGCACAGCTGTATCGTCAGCGAATGTGCCGACAATAGCAGTTTCAGATTGCGGAAGATCAGATGTAAATAGAAGGTACAAAATTGGGCCCAGTACACTTCCTTGGGGTACGCCAGCTCGTATGGCTCTTAAGTCGCTTCTCTCATTAGACTCATATATATAAAAGTGTCTGTTTTTAATATAAAACTGGAGATAGGGAAGTGTTTTGACCGCGAAATTGAGGTTAGTTTGGTTAAAAAAGTATAGCTAAAATCTTCAGAATACATAAAATATGAAGCTGTCGTTATATGGGGATTAAAACTGGAAAATCAAATGTCGATGTACTTCTGTGAAGAAAGTATTTCTAAAATTCACAAAAAAAAAACAAACAATTAAATTGGGAGGTAGCTTTATATGACTTACTTACTTACTTAGCTGGCCTTTTACAGAACATTTGCTCCATAAGCCGAACTAAGAAAAAATCTCCAATCCTCTCTGTTTGCTGCTGTATTTTCCCAATCTGGGATATGTAGCTTTATGATATCTAGTTTCACTTGTTCGCTCCAACGAAGCTTTTGCCTTCCAGATCTGCGAGAACCTCCATGCGGTCCGTATTTATACGCCTTGTTAGCGGGTTCATCATCAATCATTCTTATAACATGGCCTAGCCATCGCAATCGTTGTATCTCGATTCGTTCAACTACATTGATGTCATTGTATAGTTGATACAGCTCGTTGTTCATACGACGCCGATATTCGCCGTCAACAATCATTGGCCCGTAGATCTTTCGAAGAATTTTCCTCTCAAACACGCCAATCACTGCCTTATCTGCTTGCGCAAGTACCCATGCTTCGGAACCATACATTAGCACGGGTAGTATCAGTGTTTTGTAAAGTGTTACTTTTGTTTGACGAGAGGTGGCTTTTTTCCTAAACTGCTTACTCAGCCCAAAGTAGCATCTGTTAGCCAACACTATTCTTCTTCGTATTTCACAACTGATGTTATTTGTTGTGTTTATGGCGGTGCCGAGGTAGACGAAGTCCTTTACTACCTCAAAATTGTAGGTACCAACATTCACAGATGGTGCGGGGTTTGTTGACAGATTACGCGTCGATACCATCAACATGGTTTTTTCGCCGTTTACTGCCAGACCAACTTTAGCAGATTCTCTTTCGAATTTTCCAAAGGTGTCAGTTACTTCCTTTACCGATCGACCCATGATGTCAATGTCGTCGGCATAAGCCAGTAACATGGCTGTTCGTGTATATCGTTCCATTTCTTTTGACCTTCGCGTCTCGTATGACCTTTTCCAGCAGGATGTTGAATAGATCACACGACAGGCCGTCTCCTTGTCTGAAACCTCTTTTGGTAATAAACTCTTTGGAGAGGTTCTTTCCTATTCTAACTGAGGACCTCGTCTCAGTTAATGTCATTCTACAAAGCCGAAAGAGCTTTGCAGGAATACCAAAATCAGACATGGCTTGGAACACCTTTGAACGTATAGGGCTTTCGAATGCTGCTTTATAATCGACGAAAAGATGGAAGGTGTCGATCTGCATTTCTTGGGTCTTTTCCAGGATTTGTCTCAAGGTAAATATCTGGTCAATGGTGGATTTGCCAGGTCTAAAGCCGTACAGATAGGGTCCAATAATTTCATTGACCATAGGCTTTAGTCTCTCACACAATATGCAATAGGGAGCACTTATATGCAATATGGAGCAGACCTATGCCCCTGTAATTGAAGCACACAGTTTTATCACCCTTCTTGTGGACTGGACATAGGATGCTCACGTTCCAATCGTCGGGTACGCGTTCTTCCTGCCAGATGGTGCTAACTAGCTGATGCATACACCTTATCAGCGTGTCGCCTCCGGTTTTGAACAGCTCGGCTGGTAGGCCATCTGCTCCTGCCGCCTTATTATTCTTCAGCCGGTTTATTGCTGTCATTACCTCATCTTGGCCGGGCGGTATACATTCAATACCATCTTCTGGGATTGGATCTGTGGTATCTTCGCCGTCTTCACTGCTATCGGATACCAACAGTTTGGAAAAATATTCTTTCCATATCCTGAGCACGCTATCAGTATCAGCTACCAAATTACCTTGTTGGTCTCTACAGGAGGATGTACCTGTACCAAAGCCATCTGTTTGATGTTTCACTCTTTGGTAGAATTTTCGGACTTCATTCTGGCTCCTCTACATCTCGATTTTTTCACACTCCCGCTTTTCCATTTCTCCCTTTTTCTTGCGGGAAAGACGTTTCTCTTCTCTCCTTTTCTCCCGATATCTCTCTCGCGCGCTACGCGTTGCTACTGATTGCAAAGTAGCTCAATATGCAGCATTTTTCTCTTCGGTAGCAGCACGACACTCCTGGTCATACCATGAATTCCTTTGTGGAGGTCTCTGGAATCCAAGTATGGATTTTGCGGCTGTTTGCATGGAGTGGGCAATATGTTGCCATTGTGTTGTTATGTTATCGGGACAAGGAGTGCTCGCGTTAAGCAATTGGGCTAGTTGAGTGGAATATGCTGTGGCTATCTGTTGTGTTTGCAGCCTATCGATGTCCAACTTCCGCGTTGAGTCTGTTCGTGCTTATTTGCAACGTTTAGACGGGTACGTACCTTTGCTGCAACAAGGTAGTGGTCCGAATCAATGTTTGCGCCTCGGAACGATCGTACATCCAACACGCTGGATGAATGTCTTCCATCTATTACAACATGATCAATTTGATTTATTGTTCTTTGATCTGGAGACAGCCAGGTGCCCTTATGAATATCGAGATGATTAAATCTGGTACTGTTAACTACCATGTTTTTTGCAGCTGCAAAGTCTATCAGCCTCATGCCATTGTCAGATGTTTCACTGTGGAGACTGAATTTCCCGACTGTTGTTTTTATTTTCTTTCGTTTTTTCATAGTAGGATGTTTTTTCTAGGGGAGGGTTACTAGCCCGACGCCCAAACCCAAGTGTTTAACGTTCTTATTTTGCAAATATATCGTTTTTTTAAATATCGCATAGGGGAGGTACCCGCCCCCTTTGGAATACAATAAAATTTGTAGCCTGTTTTGGGGGCCATCCCTGTATATTCCCTGACAGGAAAATCGGTTCAGTAGTTTTTTTGCAGAAAAAAATTAAATTAAAAACACTATGCAACACGAAAATTATTAACCATATTCTGACACCGCAGCGTCATAGATGACCAAAAATAGGAAGACACGTGTCCCGGCGATTTTTCCTATCACTTCAACTTTTGCGGTCATTTTGTGGGGCTCATATCTTTTAAATCGCTGAGAATTTGGGTTTACTCGTGGAAGCAAAGTTGTATCTCTCGTCTTAAAGAGTAATAACTGTGAACACATAAAATCCATTCAACCTCATCTTTAAGGTCAAAATCGTCAATGTAAAATTTCCCCTATAATTTTTTCTCGGAATTTAGGCTACACATATCAAATCTAGCAGAATTGAAGCAAACCACCGTCTGCAAAAATGTACCTTAGGTCTCAATAAACAACTTTCTAGAACATACGAACTCTGTAGAAACGGTTCTTAATGGCCAAAATAGCAATACAATTGCAATTTTTATCCTCTTTTATGAGTTTCTGCTCCATAGATACCGTTGACAATTCAAGAAAAGATATAACCATATTAATGTAGCAAAAATACCAATAAACAACTTTCTGGAATATACGAACTGTCTATGAACGCTCCTTAATGGTGAAAATAGCGAAAAACTTTTGAATGTATTCGATTTCGGTACTTTTTTCTGAGATTCTGGTCCATAGATACCAAACCGTCCAATATTTAAGGATACCGTCAACTACAAAAATGTGCCTAAGATTTCAATGAACAACTTTTTAGTACATATGAAGTTTCTAGGAATGATTGTTTAAGCTGAAAATCACAAACAATTGAATTATTTTTAACGTTTCCCCCTGCACAGGTCTGAAAATAACAAATTGTTTAAAACGTAAGGAAATTTGAGAGGTTTGTTATTTATGGACCTGAACAGGAAAAAATTATTTAAAATGATCGAATGATCATATGTTCTAGGAAGATGTTTATTGATATCTTAGGTATATTTTTGTAGTTGATTACACTCTTAATTTTTGGGCGGTTCGCTATCTGTGGACCAGAATTTCAAAAAAGTATAAAAATCGAATATTTTCAAAAGTTTTTCGATATTTTCGCCAATAAGGAGCGTTTATAGACAGTTCGTATGTTTCAAAAAGTTGTTTAATGATATTTTTGCTACTCTAATGTGGTTAATTCTTTTCTTGGATTTTCAACGGTTTAGTATCTATGGAGCAGAAGCCGAGAAAAAAGGATAAAAATCGCAATGTTTATTGAGACCTAAGGTAAATTTTTGTAGGTGGTTGTTTGCTTCAATTCTGATCGGTTTGATATCTTTAGCCTAAAATCCGAGAAAAAATTATAGGGGAAATTTGACCTTGACGATTTTGACCTTGAATATGAGGTTGAATGGATTTTATGTGTTCACAATTATTATTCTTTGAGTCGAGAGCTACAACTTTTCTTCAACGAGTAAACTCAAATTATCAGCGGTGTAGAAGATATGAGCCTGATAAAATGATCCCTTTTGACATCAATGCCTCAGTTTTTTGTGGGCCCATAACCACGAAAGTTAAAGTGATAGGAAAAATCGCCGGAACACGTTCTTCTTATTTTTGGTCTTCTATCACGCTCCGGTGTCAGAATATGGTTAGTAAATCATGACACTTTTTTTGTTAGACCGATAACACAATCAGCTTTCAGATGAATTATAAGCGGTCAAATTCGGTCTGGTAGTTGCAGAGAAATTCAAGGTCAAAGTTAAACTTTTGAGTTTTTTTTTAACTATTTTTCATCTAAATATGGGTGTTTTTGTGATTTTTATATCTTCTTATGTCCTAAAGATGGTCAAACGCCAACAAATAGACAATAAAATTACCAAAAAACTAAAAAAAATGGGGAAAAAATCGAAAAAAAATTTTTTTCAAAAATTTAAAAAAAAGTTTCACAAAAAAATTTAATTTTTTTCAAAAAATAAAAAAAATTCTCCTTGAGTTTTCATAAAACTTAAATAACTTGTATAAAAACTCATATACTCAAAAAAATTTCAATTTGTGTCAAAAAGCTTTATTTCATATGGGAAAACGTATAGAAAAACACACATTTTTACCCATGTAATTTCAATATATTGAAAAAAGTGTTAAACGGACGGAACGGGACGGGCACAAGAGTATATATGTGCTGAAAGAGGAGACTTTCGGGCATCTCCCTGTGAAAACAGAACATTGTTCCATGTTGTTCCACAAAAGTTCTAGTCCACTAAATTTGGAATTTCATATAATTTAGTACCTAAGGAAACATAAAATAGCTCATGTTGTGTAAACGCTACGGTAATTTAGCAAAACGATTTTCAAAGGCCACATTCCTACCTACCTCGCAAAGAACAATGAACACAATATCTGTTATAGTTTTCGAGAAATAGCTACGTCTTTGTCCAGAAATTTGCAAAAATTACGTATTTCTCAAAAATGGGGAAAATGTTTGTCTTTAGGGGCACACCACTCCCACACCTTCCAATGTTTTGACCTAATTTGTTTGGTTTCCTTAGTTTCAATGTGTTTACTATCGAATCCCATATAGAAATTAAATATCTTTGACAAAACAACATTTTGATTTTTGGCCAGGAAAATCGATTCCTGAACCATTGTGCAACGTTGAGCTTCATTGAATAAATGAAAAAAGTTTCATTGAAGTAAAATTAAGAAATTGTTCATTAATGCAATGAAACTCCTTCATTTATGCAATGAAAATTTTTCATTAATGCAGTTAAACTCCTTCATTGATGAAATGAAACTTTTCCATTATTGCAATGATATACTTTTATTGTTGTAATGCCACATCTTCATTTATGCAATGAAGCCTTACGTTGGTTCAAAATCAATGACAAATTTCATTGATACAACGTAGGATTTCATTCATGTTATGAAGTCATTTCATACTCACGTAATGAGCAAAAATGAAGTCAATGCTAAATATGTTTATTTCATTTTATTGCAATTAGTTTTGACCATTAACACAACAAGTCATATTTAATACCTCAGGTATTAAGCACATTAATGATAGTATTGGGCGTTGTCATCTGTAATTAAAATTGAAACAATAAACCAATTGCTAACAAGTTGACTGGTTTTCTAAACAATAACTTACCTCCAACTTTTGTCGCTGAGTCATCCCCTGTGTACGCCTACGATGTTAGGATACAGCATTTTTTTCTTAAGGGAGTAGTACTTCATTGACCACGGACAGTCTCCGTAATTCCACTTATCATTGGATTTTGTATTTTTTTATCTCCATTGCAACTATAAATGAAAATTTAGTTTTTCAAAATAGTCAGGCTTAATCCCATAGTCGTTGTTTTAATATTTTATTAAAACAACTTTAATTTATTAGTGGGAAAAAATTGGCGATGTTTACCAAGGTGTAAGGCAGAGAATACTATAGTTTCAGATCTCGCCACAGATCTTCATCAGTTCCCTTATTTCTTGTTTTTCAACAAGAAACTTTTTATACCCAAGTGTCAATTGCTAGCTCAAATAGATACGTGCGCAAAGAAACACTCTGATCGAGAATTTCTTTGGCACTACCTAATCTCTAGCAACTTCACTTGCAAACAAAGCCTGACTATTTTGAAAAAGAAAATAGAAGTCGTCATCCCAAACAAAAAACGCCAACCCTCCTAATTTTTTCGTCGAGAATCGACGCACGCATAGCAGTGGGAAAGATTTGGTTTTGTTTGCAAGTGAAGTTGCTAGAGTTTAGGTAGTGCCAAATAAATTCTGATCAGAGTGTTTCTTTGCGCACGTATCTATTTGAGCTAGCAATTGACACTTGGGTATAAAAAGTTTCTTGTTGAAAAACAAGAAATAAGGGAACTGATGAAGATCTGTGTCGAGATCTGAAACTGTAGTATTCCCTGCCTTACCCCTTGGTAAACATCGCCAATTTTTTTCCACTAATAAATTAAAGTTGTTTTAATAAAATATTAAAACAACGACTATGGGATTAAGCCTGACTATTTTGAAAAACAAAATAGAAGTCGTCATCCCAAAAAAAAAAAGCCAACCCTCCTAATTAACAATTTAAATAAACGAACACATAAAAACTACAAAAAATAATTTAACCAATATTTGAATTTTCATTTCACATCATTAAACACTTCAAACTTACTTTCAGCGAAGTTAATTATCCTTTTGAGCGTTGTCATCTGTAAGCAAAATGGAAAACCATAAAATAATTGTTAGTATTTATCTGGTTTTCTTTTTAAACATTAACTTACCTTTAACTTTCGCCGTTGGACAGAAAACTATACGACATTTTCTTTTTCTAAGTGAGAGATGCTTCGTTGGCTAACAGTTTCTCCGCCATTCCACTCATCTTTAGATTTTCTTTTGAATGCTTCCATTACAAAAAAATATATATATATATGTAAATGAAAATTCACTTAAAATAACAACTGAACACCTAAAAAATAATATTTACATTTTCTTTTCATGTTAAACACATCACAGTTTTTAAAGTTGAAAACACCAGACGTAAAATAACTTTTTGTTCATCCACACTTGGTTTAGCGCAAACTAAAACAATGTTCTGGAACATCGTTTGATGTAGCTAAAAATGCGGTGGTTGTTTTGCCGACACGTGTTTTTCTGCTTGTTAAATACTCACACACAACCACAAATGGAATTCAATGAACGACAATACAAAAAATAACAAAGAACTGAGAAGAGCATTCTTTTTGATGTGGATGAATATTTATGTATACCAACGCCAATTGGCGACAGTAGCGAATATTTGTACAGTTTATGACGTTTCTGCTAGTTTTGGCAAATATTCATGCATACATATTTATGTATGTGATTCTATATATATGTATGTAGCCAATATATAAATGTGTTCTTTTTATGATTTAAAAACTTAACAGATTTACAAAGAATACAAAACGCAAAAAGGAATTTCAAAAATGTTTCATTTATTTAATGAATCTCTTTCATTTATCTAATGAAACTCTTTCATTTATTTAATGAAACTGTTTCATTCACTTTTAAAGCAAACCAAACACATCGAATACGAGTATATACATTTTTCGCCATATTTTTAAAAAGATGTTTGCGTACTAGTGTTTTTAGCCCATGCTATTTAGTTTGAATTCAAAACATACATATTTTTCTTAAATTTATAGAAATTAAAAGTTTCATTGCATCAATGAAATCCTTTCGTTTATACAATGAAACCAAAAATCATTGAATTTTAAATAACGTAAAGTTTTGTTGCATGAATGAAACATTTCATTATATTAATGGAACGTTTCGTAGCATCAATGAAAAATAATCAATGAAACCCGTTCACTGATACAACGGAGCATTTTTATTTCAGTGTAGAGTATTCAACTGACAAATAACAAAATGCCACTTGAGTTAGTTTATTGAACTTTCGATCCATTATCCTGTGAATTATGTACTTCTCCAAACCAAAACTAATTGGACGCACAAGAACGACCACCGAACACTCTTGGGATATGTATCAAGAAAAATTAATTAAAAAAGAACATATTTTCATATCTTTTCCATACTTTATTTACATACATAAGTAAATATTTTGTTCAATTTTATTTTCATCTTTTTATACAATTCAGACTTTCTGATAAATGTGTGTGTTACAATTTCCCCCACTAAAATGCCAATAGCAACAGAATAGAATTGCAGCAAAGTTGTGAAAAGAACTGATAAAAAATCGAAATCCAATTGAAAATGTTTACCACCATATTCGATTTTTTTCTTTACAGCCGTGGTGTGTGGTACATTTTTCATATTTATGTCCTTGGTAAATTTATTTCGTATTCCCGAATTACTCAGAATTTCTAAAACGCCATCAACAGCTGGTGCCAGAAATGAACCTCTTGGATAATAAATACAATTTACACCCGTCAATACGTTCTCTTCCAAAATGGAATAATGACTGCGATTTTTCATGTGCATTTCCATGAAGTGGGCAATGAAGGCCATCGTTGAGAATATACCGAAATTTTGCGGCATTTGATCCAGTTTTTCCAACAACTCCATAGGATTACATTGGATAATATGAGATATTGCTTTTAAATTAGGTAAAAAATCCAAAATACGATCGCTGGAATCGTCAACCAAGAGAGTAAAATTCTGTCGAATAAATTCATCAATTGTCCGGGGTAGCGGTTGATAGGGTGGATGTGTTATAACATGATTCATTACACCCTCATAACTGATACGTATAAAAAATAGGAAATATAACCATGCCATAAGAAAAACAGAATAAAAACGAATTTTAAGATTTCGTAAAACTCGCAAGAAGGGAATTCTTAAGGCCACAATACAAATTATCAAATTCCAAGTGGATGATGTGAATGGCCTCAGTAGTAATTCTTCGGGAGTTATAATGATATTATTCTTCAGTATTATGACATAATGATCTATAAAATAAACATTCGATCCGGTGGTGACATGTAAACGGCTCAGCATGCAAGAAGTCCAACCAATTGTTAAATTCAGACGTTGTTCTTGTAGCTGAAAGAGAAAACAAAATGCGGTTAATAAAACTTATTTTTTAAATGCAGTTTAGAGCGCACACCAGGTTTACTCTGGCTTGTGTTTATGACCAGTAGGCCACGTGTCTTTAACTTCCACCTAACCCTACAACTATAATTCATGCTCACCATTCGGAAAACACCCACAGCTGTACCATTGGGATAGACAACTCCAGAAATATAATTTGGCGGTTCGTTGGGTATATAATGTACAGAAAAATTCAATGCTTCCGAAAGGATTTTGAGAATAGATGCATCTAAACCTTTCAGTGATATTCTATCTGAGGAATCTTCTATAATTTCTATATATGGTGGTGTATTCCAGACAACCACTTTTATTGGACATTGGTGGAAGTTTGAAGCTTTTGGGGGAAATATATCATCGTAAGTTATTAGTTGGGGTGGTTCGTGGCTGTCTTTAAATGTAAGCATTAATACGGGTTTTACGCTGGAGCAATCGTGCTCTGATTGGAAGGGAAAGTAGGTGAATATTTGAACTTTATGAATGCCTGGAATTATAATAATCACATCCAGAATATAGGCATTGAATAGACTTTGAAATATCTTTTCCATTTCCATGAGCTCATTCCGCGAGGATTGTTTATTTTGGGGATTGTTGAGAATAATAATGTATTTTGTAATTTTACTGTACATGGTTTTTCGTGATCGAAAATATTGCACCGAATTTTTCAAGTCTGTGCTGAAAAAGAAGAAGAGAAGAATAAAAATTTACATCACTAAAAAATTTTAAAAACAAATAAGTAAGGACTATAATCGGACAGTAACCCACCACGTGGTATTCTACATCACTACTTTTGGATATTAACGTGAATTGGATAAAGCAGATACTTAAAGATGGAGAAGAGATTCATTGAACGAAAGAACTGCCCGCCACATATCTGTTTTTGTTTCCTGCTGTATCGTACAAGGATCGCAGGTTATAAAGATGAGAAGTAAGAGGGAGAGAGAGAGATATGCAATCTTATGAACACCAAACAGCCTGTGCATGACATCGGCAGGGTACTCAATTGTTTCAGTCTCACCCTCGTCATCGCAGAGTCTGCAATAACCAATTTCCTTGTCCTCCCATTTGTTTGTTCTAGATTTTATAGGGTAGTGACCAGTAATAACCCCTACAGGATTCTGATATCTTGCTAAGTTAGAGAAGGGAGGCAGTTCTTCTTCCATACCACAATTATGCAGTAGGGGCAATAGGTACAAGATAAACACGCGACTTTGCGATAAAAGCGCTGAGATAATTGGAAAGGAAATGAGTGAAAGTGTAGTGTAGATAATAAAGTGGAGTGTAGATAATAAAAGGATGACGGGCACCTGTGGCATTATCCATTTTTCCTCTTCACCAGAATCTTGGAGGTGTCCGTAACGGTTTGGTGCCTGCCGTACATATAATTCTTAGAAAGTTAGAGATTTCTGTAAACTCTGGTTTCCTTCATGTTCTCGGTGTGCCTTAACCAAATATAAATGGAAGGTGCTTACACCTGGTAAGTTTTTGCAGATTCTGAAACTACAATGCTCAAGGAAACAAAAATCGCCGGAGGGATTTTCAAATAAATCGCGATTTAAGTTTACTTTTTTAGGGGTTCTTTAGGTTTTCACGATGTTGCTTGGAAACCGCGAGTCCTATGTAAATGGACCTAAGGAAAATGTTGTAGCTGTGAAAATTCTCCACCAGATTGACCTTTCTGATATTTTCGTAGGTTTTACCGTTTTTGAGTTATAGAAGTTCAAATTGAGACAATGCACTGATTGTATCGCCCCTTTCCCAATTTTGAAAGCACTTAGAGAATTCAACAGAATTAATAATCTGCACGCTATAGACTTCTCTAGCAATGTTTTAAATTTTAAACATATGTTACAAACAATTTATTATTGAATTTTATTATTAAGCATTAGTCTGTAAGGAATTTGTATTTTTCCATAGACGAAATAAATAAAAAAATAAAAAAAAAAAAAAAAAAAAATAAAAAAAAAAAATAAATATCATGAAGGGTGCGCCTTAACTAACTTTTAATGAAAAACGCTTACACAGGGGACGTTTTTGTGAATTCTGAAACAGCAATGTTCATAGATGAGAAAAATCCCAAAACTATAAAAAATTGTTGTAGGGATTTTTAAATAAATCGCGGTCAAAATTCACATTTTTAGGTGTTTTTTATGTTTTCACGATTTTGCTTGGAAACCGCAAGCCCTATCGAAATGGGACTAAAGAAAATGTTGTAGCTGTGAACATTCTCTACAATACTGACCTTTAGGTCTTTTCGTAGGTTTTTCCATTTTTGAGATATAGAGGTTCAGTTCAAATTTTTAGGTTTTAATCTTAAGTCTTCAAGATTTTGCTTGAAAACCGCAAGTCATGTCAAAATAATTTTGTAGCTGTGAAAATTCTCTACAAGATTGACTGATTTATTGTTTCTTAGGTTATGCCATTTTTGAGATATATACGTTTAAGATGGGTAATTGCAGTCATAACATTGTTTTATAAGGAGACTTGTCCCAATTTGAATTGTTACAATTTGAACTTCTATATCTCAAAAAACGGTAAATCTTACGAATATATCATATAGGTCAATCTGGTGGAGAATTTTCACATCTACAATATTTTTCTTAGGCCCATTTACATAGGACACGCGGTTTCCAAACGAAATCGTGAAAACCTAAATAACCCCTAAAAATGTCAATTTATATCGCGATTTATTTGAAAATCCCTCCGGTGATTTTTTTTTTTTGGTTTCTTGACATTTCTCATCTATGAGCATTGTAGTTTCAGAATCTGCAAAAACTTCCCAGGTGTAAGCACCTTCCATTTAAAATTAGTTAAGGCGCACCGTGTGTTACATCCTTTCTAGAACCTTAGTAGTGTCCGCAACACTCTATTTTCCCTCACCCCACATGCTTACTGAAACTAAGTAGTGTTCGAAAGACCACGTTAACCTAAATACTGCCAGTAACTTTTAGGTCCGCCTCGGGTGATCACAAAACCACCACTTTACCCTAAGTAGTGTCCGTAACTCTGAGGGCACTCTCGTTTAACCCTCGTGTGACCAAAGAACGTCCACACAAAAATTCACGATAACTCTCGAAGGACGTTACCGATTTGGTCCATACTTTGCTCGCAGAAAAATATATGTTAGAAATATGTTTGGATCCAAACAAATATTTGTTTGATACTGATTGCAAACAAATATATGTTTGGATCCAAACATAATTTGTTTGTGTCTAAACAAATATATGTTTGCAACATTTTGTAATTTAATTTGTTTGGATACCAACATATTTTTTTATGTTAGAACATATTTTTTATGGGTGGAGAGGATTTTTGTCAAAGAGAGTAACAAACAGAGCTCTCGCAGCTGCGGAATGCTGGTTTATAGTAAAGAGCTGTGTGCATGGTGTAATAGAAGACACAGAAGTTTTGTGATGTGTATGCGTAAAACACGTGTGTTTCGTGTTTTGTTGTTGTTAACCAACGTAGCAAGCGAAGAGGAAAAGAAACTTTTTTTCTATACCCTTCAATAAAAAACACCAGCATTTTGTGTTCACATGTTAGAAATAGGCAGTGAGCGCTTGCTGAGAGCACGTGAGCATACATTTCAATGTGTTTCACATTGACATTTACGCTCCCTTGCTCTCAGAAAGCGCCCACTGGTGCATGTGCTTGTTTTTTTGTGGCTTTTGGGTTTGTATTTGTTTGCACCCAAACATATATTTGTTTGCAGGACCCAAATAACAAATATATGTTTGCTGCAAAATATGTTTGGGACATATGTTAGAGAGGCCATTTTTTTCTGTGTGTGCACATAATTATATTTCTACTAGGCTTAGATCGATTATGGACGATGTCGGTTCATTCCTTTGGGTACAAGTACATTTTAAAAACTGTCTCGGATTGTTTTGTCATTTTGTGCATTAGGTTCTCCTCGGTGCCCCTATTTACATTGTAAAATTTTTTGGTGGTAAGTTTATAATTCCTGCGATAATGGCTCAAAAGGTCTAAAAACCATTTCGGGTTTTTCGGTAGGGGATGATAGATACTAAGCAACGGTCTTGACCAGCTTTAACATGGCAAAACCCAGACCTAATTTTGGTCCCACTTTTATCTCAAGTGGACAATTACCTTCCCGTACTGTCACATGTGGAGCTGCATTTAACGCCCGTTAAAGATAATGAGCTAACATACGTTCACCCATAAGATCGTTAAAAACTTGGGTTGGGCCAGTAACCCATTCCGCACACCATGCTCCCACTGAGGACTAGGACCAATGAGTGCTTAGAAGAAACATGGGCAGGAATGAGTCGGGAAATTCAGTTTTCATCTGACAATGGAATGAGGCTGATATACTTCGTAGCGTCAAAAAACTTGGTAGTTAGAGGTAGCAAATGTATGCATCTCGGCATTCATAAGCGTATCTGGCTGCATCCAGACCAAGAAATAAATATATCACGTTCTGATAGATGGAAGACATGCGTCGAGCGTGCTGTATGTAGGTTCGTTCAGAGGAGCAAACATAGACTCTTACCACCACCTTGTTGCAACAAAGATACGTATCCCATTAAACCTAGCAAATAAAGTACGAACAGACACACAATGGAAATTGGACATCAGTTAGCTGCAAGCACAACAGATAGACACAGTATTTTCCACTCAACTGGTCCAAGTGCTTAATCAAAGCACTGTTCGTCCCGATAACATATTAGCACAGAGGAAAAGTATTGGCCGCTCCATACAAACAACCGTAAAATCAATACATGGATACCAGATACCTCAACCAAGGAACCCATAGTATGGTATGACCAGGAGTGTCGTTCTGCTACCAGAGAGAAAAATGCGGCATGTAGAGCTTTTCTACTATCAGTAGCGCATTGCTTGGGGCGAGGAAGAGGTATCGGCAGAAAATGAGGCATGCATTTTCGCCAGGAAAAAGAGGGAATGGAAAAGCGGGAGTATGAAAAAATCTAGATGTAGAGGAGCCAGAATGAAGGCCCAAAATTCTATCAAAGAGTAAAACACCAAACTGATGGCTTTAGTACAGGTACATCCTCCTGGTAATGTGTTAACTGATACAGACAGTGTGCTCAGGATATGGAAAGAGCATTTTCCACACTGTTGGTATCCAATAGCAGCGAAAACGACGAAGATACACCGATCCAATCCCAGAAGATGGTATTGAATGTATACTGTCTGGCCAAAATGAGGTAACGACAGCAATAAACTGGCTGAAAAAATAAGGCAGCAGGAGCTGATGGATTACCAGCCGAGCTGTTTAGAACCGAAGGTGAGACGCTGATAAGATGTGTGCATCAGCTAGTTGAAACCATCTGGCAGGAAGAATGCAGAAAGGGGATAAGATTGGTGTCCCCTGCTCTTACTATCGGGGCATAAGTTCTCTCCCTATTGCATACATGATAGTGTCATGGATAATGTGCGAACGACTAAAGCCTATGGTCAATGAAATTATTGGGTCATACCAATGCGGTTTTAGACTTGGAAAATCCACCATTGACCAGATATTTACCTTGCGGCAAATCCTGGAGAAGACCCAAGAGATGTAGATTGACACTTACTGCCTTTTTGTCGATTACAAAGCAGCCTTCGACATCCCCCTATGTTCAAAAGTATTCCAAGCCATGTCTGAATTTGGTATACCTGCAAAGCTCATTCGGTTTTGTAGAATTACATTAACTGATACTCGGTCCTCAGTTAAAATACAAAAAACTTCACGGAAGAGTTTAGTACCAAAATAGGTTTCAGACAAGGAGACAGCCTCTCGTGTGACTTATTCAACATTCTGTTGGAAAATGATATACGAGATGCAGATGTTAAAAGAAATTGTCATATTTACACCACTAGACACATGTTACTTGCTTATGCTGAGGATATAGACATCACGAGACGATCAGTAAAAGAATTAACTGCTACTTTTATGAAGGTCGAAGGAGAATCTGCTAATGTGGGACTGGCGGTAAACGGCGAGAAGACCAAGTTGATGGTGTCGACGAGCAATACGTCCATAGTGCACCGGACGGACCGATCGTCACGAAATTTGGTATGGAAGTCGGTTTCACATCAGAATAGAACGCTATTGTTATTGTTGATGATCGTGAAATATTTAGGACGTGAAATGGACCAAAAACAAATGTTATCCGAATTTGTATCTGCTCTGTAGGTCGCTAACATTTTCCGATCAGCACGAAATTTTAAATAAGGTGTGAGCTTATGACAGAAAAGAAGCTTGCAGTTTTACATGATGATCCGATAGTTTTTAGCGGCTGAAATGGACCGAAACTTTTGTGTGAAATTTGGAGAAAAATTGGTAGACGCATTCCGTCCACGTGAGTTATTTTTGAAAGAAAGATCTCTCGACCTTTCCATAGATGCCAATTATGTTGATGTATGTACGTGCTCAGATAAAACAGAGTTACAGCATAGTATATGGTAAAAACCAAAAATGTTTTACAATCGATGAATCTGAGGTTCACCCATTCAGATTTCGCGAACAGTTAACACATTCTTTATAGAATGACTGAAATTCTTTAAAATGAAGTATTTTAGGAGGATCCCATAATGTCGACCACTAAAATTAATTTTCGTGGAAGCTGTGTTGGCATCAATGTAGAAAAATGGGTAAAAATGGGTTGAAGCCAACAAGTTTTTTTGTATTCCCTTCCGATTTCTGGCTTAACCTTATATTTTATAGACCTATGCCCAAAGAAAGAATCACAGAATACTCCATGGGCGATATGTCCACTGCATTTACCTAAAATTTATGCTGGTATTTTGAAGCCGGAATTTCGGGGGTTTTTAATTTGTATACCCTTCACCACTATGTGGAAAGGGTATTATAAGTTTGTTTTGGGAAAAATTCATATAACACCGCGAAATATTCGTCGGAGACCCCCAATGTGGTATACCAATCTTCATATCTCGACGAGATAAAACGATTTTGAGATGTGTGTCCGTCCGTCCGTGTGTCCGTCTGTCCATTATAAATTATAATCAAACTCCAGGCCGCAATTATGGCTATTTGAATTGGTGATGATCGTGAAATATTTAGCGGGTGAAATGGACCAAAAACAAAATTTTTATCCAAATTTGTAGCGGCTCTGTAGGTCGCAATAATAGTCCGATCAACGCGAAATTTTAAATGAGGTAAGAGTATATGACAAAGAGGATGCCTGCAATTTGAGATGGCGATCAGATAATATTTAGAGGGTTAAATGGACCACAACTTTTGTGTGAAAATAATATTTAGAGGGTTAAATGGACCACAACTTTTGTGTGAAAAATGTGAAAATTTTTAATATACAGCTTATATCTTTGTTCCTGAAAGACGCAATCCTCCCTCGTGAGTTATATTTGTAAGCCGATCGCTTGATCTTTCTATTGATGTCAATTATGTTAATGTACATGATCAGATAACAGAGTTACAGCCTAATATTACCAGTTTTTTGTTGTTGTGTAATCATAAACAGGCTAGAGGTCGCGAAATTTTGTACGAGGTAAGAGTTTAGGTAAAAGAATATGCCTATAATTTTGCATGATGTTCTGATATTATTTAGCGGGTGACATAGACCATTACTTTCGTATGAAAAATATACAAATTTTATTTTTGGTCCATATTTTAATTCCTGGAGGGCATATACCGGCAAAATTGCCTACATATGGAAAAATTACTACTGACCTTTCCTCTGATGCAAATTGCAATAATGTATCTGCTAGGTAACGGGCCTACTGCCTAATATATATTGTATATTTTGTGTAGAGAACCAAAATTTCCTCCCATGCTACAAATTATCTCTATCATAACAGAGGAATTTTCAGTTCAGTTGTCCAACTGGATGTTTTACGACCAAAGATGTGTCTCATCGAAATAATGGTTTTAGACCCTAAGTATGTTTGGGCGAAATTCGTTTCAGACAACATGGAGTCGATTTAGCCCTGTCCGTTCATCTGTCACTCTTACTGTCTAGATGGCTGGTGCGCTCGATAACTCTCGAACGGATCTACCGATTCGAACCAAATTTTATACTTCGTAATATTTTGCGCAAACTTAGTTTAAGTTCAAATATAAGCTAGATAGGTCCACACCTCCCCCACAAAAGTTCAAAAATTCTTCGAAAAATTGTGTGAACGATGACTGGCGAAGTGAGCAATCGATTGGTAGATCGGGTAAGACTATATTGGTCCACACCTTTGTGTATGTCCCACTCAAAATTCGGAAAATTTAAGAGTCCTCCAGAATCGTTTTGAATTTTTTCAGCAGATTGTTCTTGCGATCCCCTTTACGATGGTACAATTGAAATAGCAAACCCATACTTCCTGAGATTATGGCCAAAAAGCTCCAAGAAACCCTGAAAAACAAACAAGAAACCTAAAAAAATGGCAAATCCAATAACTCTCAATGGGATTTTCTGATTTCTCCAAATTTTGCACACCGTTATTTCATCCAGTCCTGTATCAGGTTGGAATATGGACTATACCGGTCTCGTCCTTCGAGTTCCTCCTACACAAAAATTGGGAAAAGTGCAGTTTGAGGACTCGTAGGGGATCTATTTGATTGTTTTAAAGGAGGTTCTTTTCACGGTACCTATTGCAACGGTACAATTTTTCCGGGATAAGTCCATACTTCCTGAGATATTGGTAAAAGGGAGGGACAAGGAAGGCTTCTCTTATATCAATGGATTCATATTAAGTTATTGATATGTGACCTAGTTTTTATCGCCGATTCCGAACGGCGTGTCCTAGGTTGCCACTTGTAGACACGTTTTTCATGGCTGAAATACTCAGGAAATATCGCCAACATTACAAAGGGGTAATTTGCCACATAGCTACTTCCTAGAAGTTTTGGTGTAGGGTATCACATAGTCGGCCCCGACCCGACTATAGCCTTGGCTCACTTGTTTTAATAATCCGGACGAGCAGCAAGATATTATTCAAAACTGATAATAGGATTACAGAACTCGTGATTTTACGTTTTTTTATGTATATCTCATGATTGTGCTCCTTACAGTATCCTAGTAATTGGAGTCTAAAGGCTAAATTTTGATGCGTGAATTTTCTTAAAAACCCTATTTTTGCGTGTAAAATTTACAACTGTCATTCAATTTCCTTTGAACCCCGCGTGAATTTAGTTTTTTTTACGCGACGGACCTAATGAGACCTTCCGCGATCGAATCCATCCACTAAAATCGTGGATATAGATACCTTAAAAGTAGGAAAATCAGCAAAAATATATGTTGACAAATGCGCGTACTAAACCGCGATTTCCTTTAAATTTTTTTTACATAAATGGAATCCTCTATACGCGATTATAAAATTTGCGAAGACGGGTGTCATAAATTACAGAGATACGCGAGTAATATGGGTTTTTTGCGCAAAATAGAATGTGGAGGCACGTCCGCGGTTCTTAAAGAATCTATTTTTATACCCTACACCACTATGTGGTAAGGGGTATTATGTCTTTGTGCATTTGTATGTAACGTGCAAAAGGAAGCGAGATAGACATATAGTTCCTTTGAGGGATATACATAGAATCCCTTTCTGAGTCGATTTATGCATGTCCGTCCGTCTGTCTGTCCATGTATTTTTGTTCGCAGCCTAGAGGTCGCATTTTTTGTCCGATTCAGCTGAAAATTGGGGACTACAATTTTTTTTATACCCTCCACCATAGTATGGAGGGTATATTAAGTTTGTCATTCCGTTTGTAACACATCGAACTAATCAGTATAGACCCTATAAAGTATATATATTCTTGATCAGGATAAAATTCTAAGACGATCTATCCATGTCCGTCTGTCCGTCTGTCCGTCTGTTGTAATCACTCTAGCGTCCGCAATAATTGAGATAGAGTGCTGAAATTTTGCACCCGAAAGTCTTTTTTCCATAGGCAGGTCAAGTTCGAAGATGGGCTATATCGGTCCACTCTTTGGTATAGCCCCCATATAACGGTACCTCGGGATTTGAGGTATTTTGACGTTCTTCGCCACATCTGAAGACCGAATTAGCTATAATTTGGCACTTAGGGTTCCTAGTGATCAACAAACTTATATTCCAAAGGATATGTGCATAGGTCCATGTTTTGGTATAGTCCCCATATAACGGTACCTCCCGATTTTCGGTATTTTGAGAATTTTAGCCACAATTTTTAACCGAACTATCTGCAATTTGACATTTGAGGTTCTCAGTGGTCATGAAACATCTCCACGAAACATCGTCAACATAGGTCCATGTTTTGGTATAGCCCCCATATATCCGTACCTCCCGATTTTCGGTATTTTGAGAATTTTAGCTACAATTTTTAACCGAAATAGCTGTTATTTGCCATTTGAGGTTCTCAGTGGTCATGAAATATCTCCACCAAACATCGTCAACATAGGTCCATGTTTTGGTATACCCCCATGTAACGGTACCTCCCGATTTTCGGTATTTTGAGAATTTTAGCCACAATTTCTAACCGAACTATCTGCAATTTGACATTTGAGGTTCTCAGTGGTCAGGAAACATCTCCACCAAACATCGTTAATATAGGTCCATGTTTTGGTATGGCCCCCTTATAACCGTACCTCCCGATTTTCGGTATTTTGAGCATTTTAGTTACAATTTTTAACCGAACTAGCTGTAATTTGACATTTGAGGTTTTCAGTGGTCATGAAACATCTCCACGAAACATCGTCAACATATGTTCATGTTTTGGTATAGCCCCCATATATCGGTACCTCCCGATTTTCGGTATTTTGAGAATTTAAGCTACAATTTTTAACCGAACTAGCTGTAATTTGCCATTTGAGGTTCTCAGTGGTCATGAAACATCTCCACCAAACATCGTCAACAAAGGTCCATGTTTTGGTATAGCCCCATTAAACGGTATCTCCCGATTTTCGGTATTTTGAGAATTTTAGCTGCAATGTTTAACCGATTTAGCTATAATGATCGGTATTTTGAGAATATTAGCTACAATTTTGTCTATTCAAAAATAATCGTCAATATAGGTCAATGTTTTGGTATATCCCCCCATATAACTGTACCTCCCGATTTTCGGGAATTTTCACGAAATTTCTTTACTAAAATTCATCAACATGAGTCCATTTTTGAGGGTCTACATTGTTTTGATGAAACTACCCTCAATTTGACTCTTGAAGTTCCCTGCAGCTATAAAACTTTTCCGCCAAAAAATTAAAATATAGGTTGACTCTTTGATATAGCCCCTTAGGTGGTACCTTTCACCTAGCTGAACACATTTTTTTAGATTAGATTACATAACACTGTGCAACAAAATGGAGGTGAAAGTCTGGGGCACGGAAAATTCCTCTTGGGGAAGAAAGGCCTTGGTGAGTACATTATGAACCCCGAAGGACGGATCCGCCGTGAGTCGATATCCGCGTTATGGCGTGATGAAATTTTTGTTAGAGACCCTGTGGGCCATCAGGAATTAGCGTTATATCTTTGTTCACTGTTGCTTAAGTGCTCTACAAAACAACAAACAAAGATATAATGCTAATTCATGATGGCGTACAGGGTCTCTTGCAAAAACTTCATCACGCCATAACGCGGAAGTTCGACTCACGGCGCATCTGTTCTTCGGGGTTTTTAATATACACACACCAAGGGCTTTCATCTCCAAAAGGAATTATCTCTGCCCCAACATTTGTGTTCACAGTGTAATTTAAGCAATAGTGGGAGACAGTAGGAGTCTATCCATTGTTGAAAAGTTATTCCACCTAAAATTGTGAAAGGACCCTAATTATTCCATTTTAATTAAGACTATTTTATGGTGGAGGGTATAAAAAGTTCGGCCCAGAACTTAACGACTTTTTACTTGTTACAATTGCTTTTGGTGAAAATTAGTTCAGATTTGGATATAGCTCTCATATATATTTTCGCCCGATTTGGCGTATTTGATGCACCAAACACGCTATATACGTCCAATTCGGTCTACAAATAAGTGTCCCAAATTATATCGAAATCGGTTCAGATTTGGATATAGCTCCCATATATGCTTTCGGCCGATTTCACGTATCTTTTGTACCACATACGCTATATATGTCCGATTTCGATGAAATTTGGAATGTGTGACTGAATTCGGTCTAGAAATAAATGTGCCAACTTACATCGAAATCTGTTCTGATTTGGATATAGCTTCCATATATATATTTTCGGCCGATTTCACGTATTTTCTGTACCAAACATGCTATATAGTTCCGATCTTGACGAAATTAGGAATGTATGACTGGATTCGGTCTGGAAATAAATGTGCCAAATTATATCGAAATCTGTTCTGATTTGGATATAGCTTCCATATATATATTTTCGGCCGATTTCACGTATTTTCTGTACCAAACACGCTATATAGTTCCGATTTTGACGAAATTAGGAATGTATGACTGGATTCGATCTGGAAATAAATGTGCCAAATTATATCGAAATCTGTTAAGATATGGATATAGCTCCGATTTATATTTTACATATTCACAGTGGTGTAGGGTATCATATAGTCGGCCCCGCCCGACTTTAATCCTCTCCTTACTGGTTAATAAATGTATATTGACGTATTTTTGATGGGCGCTAATGAAACCGGATGCGCATCAAAATCGTATGCACATTGCGCGACTTTTACCCACTTTAAACATCGAAATATGCAAAGATATTGAAAGAGATTGATTTAGATTTAACTAATTCGCGAATAACAGGCTTTTTAATTTTCATATTTTTTGAATGATTGTAATTTCAATATAAATATAAATAAATACTCTTAATTTCCTATCCTTATAAGTTATCACAGTAAACAGTTAAGCTTTCGCGATGGTAAACCATATTTTTTGATAAAGTTTTAGCAGTATATATTAATTATTGTATGGGATTTTAGCCAAAATTCTTGGAGACCTCCCAAATATTTTTTTTTTCAAATTTTTCTAATCGAACCAAAAAATATATTTGGAATAATATTTTAACAATAAGTTATTTTCCCTTTTGTTGTTGCTATAATATGCAATTTATATACCCAATCCCTATAAAGTCGGTTTCATATTTTTCTATGCATTGCACAGTGCGAAATTTGGGAAGTTTAGTGGAACTTTAAGGGATTTTCAAAGTACATGAAATTAATTAAACTTTTATTGAAATCGTTAGCTAAGTACTCCACTGCAAATGGTCCATACTCAGTTTACCGATTTATTCCACGAAACGACTTAAAAATACACTTAAAGTTGCACTTTTGTTTAATAATTTTTTTTTTTTTTTGTAAGAAATGTATTTTTGATTCATTAAATACATGGAGTGGCGCGGACAAATGGTAAGTCAGTATGCCATGATTTATTTTTCTTCATATTTTACAAAACAATTATGATATTTTACACTTTAAAAAATGCAAAAAACCCTTATTGTTTTCGTGCAATTTTAGTCGGAAAGAAGTGATTTTTTGAAGTTTTCAAAATTATAATTTTTTATTTTCCGTGGACATTTCAAAAGTGAATTACGTACATTCACGTGTTAAGATATATATAATCTGAAAGATTGGATTCTCCTCTGTTCACAAAGCTATAAAACTGCTGCGGTATCGCGCGGTCTTTGGAGATATTCAAGATTTTCTAAAAAGACTTCGGAAATTTCATTCAGTTGCATTTTCCAAAAGTGGAAGGTAAATGCGACAATGAACGCCATTGTTGACTGTGTTTTGAAGAAATGGATTCACTAATTCTAACAATGATAAATTCTGTAAAATTAAGAAACCTCTCGCAATTTTTCATAGTTTTGACCTCTAAATGTTGGTGATTTACATATAGTGCAACATTTTTAGATGCTGCGGTGCAAATACCAAAATACGTTAAAAATTGTAATGCAGTGCAGACCTGAACTTGATCTGAAAGACATTATTAACAAAATTAATGGTATAGACCTGCTGAATGGACCAATAAACATTATAGATACAAATGAAAACAAAAAATATTGACATTTTACTCCTTAATAGATGTGTAGGGTTGTGGGGCTTCACCCAGAAGTGGACCTATGTTGACAGCTTTTGTGTGAGGAGGTTTTTTTATTCGCTAACATCTTAAAATTTACATTTGCATCAAAATTGGCTGCAATTTTTGTCTTTAACCTTTAAAATACCCAATATGAGGGAACCCGGCATGTGGGGGCTATTCCAAAACGCGAACCTATATTGAAAATATTTTGTACATAAGTTTTCTATCCGCTGAAAACTCAATATACCAATTTGCATCAAAATCGATTGAAAAATGAATGTAAAACGTAAAAACGACAGCCACCGTTACATGAGCGCTACAGGAAACCGCGGGTCTATGTGGCCCAATTTGAGCCCCACACTGTCCACTAATATAATAAACATTTGTGCAAAATTTTAGGAATCTGCACCTTTTCCTTTAAAAGTTATTAGTAAAGTTCCGCTAAAGTGCTCATATTTCGCAGTGTGCATTGTCTAGATTCTGTAGATATTTTTAATTTATTTTTTGGAGTTTTTTACGAACCCTGGAGCAGGATAATTTTGATTTACTACAAGATTTTTTTGTTTATTATTTCTTGATTTTTCGCGAAAAGTAGTAGTAAATATTTAAACATCTACGAATAGGTATGGAATGCTGTTAGCGATTTATGCATATTTTTTCTCATAAAAATAAATAATAGATTTTTAAATATTTTTTCTTAAAATGAGAATAAAACCCCTCTAAATTTTGCGCGCATCGGTAAATTGTGTGAACGCGAACCGATATAAAACCGACATTTATTCTTAACCACTATACCAAAAATCGAAGATGTACTCGCAAAAATTTTTTAAATTGTTTCAAATGGAATTGCAAAAGAAATTTGGCTTTTGCCATATACAGAAATTCAACTGTTTTAATTGTGTTGTAAGTAATCATAACCACGCTAGAGTTGCCAAATTTTTACACGAGGTAAGAATGTTGGTTAAGGAAGATTTCAACAATTTTGGATAATGGCCGGATAGTTCTTAGCGGGTGAACTTTAGCGGGAGAAATATCCAAATTCAATATTTGGTCTATATTTTATTTCTAGGAGACATATTTCGGCAAACTACGAAAATAAACTTGAAAACCAACATGAATATAGCGGTTAGATAACTGAACTACTGCCTAATAGAAAAGTTTTCAAATCATGAAAGAAGGATTCCCAGGTTTTTAAATTGTTACAAATTACAATGCTGTACGGGGTCTTGAAGTTTTTGTGATGTCGGCTTTGCCGACAGAGATATACCCTCAGCCTACGTGAATTAAAACTTTCATCTACGGACAGATCGATACTATTGTTGAACTTTTGTGGGGGAGGTAACATAAAGAGAAGATTGATGTCGGCCATTTAAGAAATTAAACTAAATTTGAACAAAATATTAGGAGGTCCAAGGTATAGATAAATTTGGTTGCCCCGTTCAAGGGATATCGTGCATACCATTTTAGTGAAATTTTTTAAATATTCGCAACTGTACAGTCGTTGCCAATCTTCGAACTGAAACTAAGTTTGGACACCTTTGGGCTGTTTTCTCAAGAAGTATGGACTTACCCCCTGAAAAAACATTTACCGTTGTAATTGAGGCAGCGAATGCAAGTTGCTTCAACAGAAACCAAAGTGGTTCGAGTAAATTTATACAAAATTTTGTATGGGAGGTATGTTCAATGTTTTATTTCCAATTTAATCCAGTACAATGTTCTCTTAGAGACTAATACTTATGTTATAGCTTATCATAACACAAATAATTCTTTTTATAGGAATATAATATTTGCGTATAAAAGTTAAGGTAAGGCCAGCCCATTTGCCTTTAAGAATAGATAATTTTGACTTTGTCATTCGTTTTTAGGGAAGCTATGCAAGAAAATTGAAAAAAAACTTGCTATGCAGTATGGGAGGTACCCGAATAAGTGAACAAATATAGTCCATATTCAAACCTGATATACATATGGCAGATGTATTAGGATGTGTAAAGTATGGACCAAATGGGTCACTCCCTTCAAGAGTTATCGTGCGCACAATTTTTCCGAACATTCTTGAACTTTTGTGGGGGAGGTACCTGCAGATGTGGACCGATATGGCTTATCTTCGAACTTATACTAAGTTTGGACAAACTCATCTAAGACTGGTAGAGATTTCACGATGTGCAAAGTATGGGCCTAATCGGTTACTCCCTTTTTGAACATTTTAGAACTTTTGTGGGGGAGGTATCGAAAGGAGTGGGCCGGTTAAACTAAGTTTGGACAAAATATTACGAAAGTCAAATTTTGAACCGAATCCGTTGATCCGTTCTAGAGTTATCGTGCGCACCAGCCAGCCAGACAGACAAACGGACGGACAGTGCTAAATCAACTTCAAATTGTCTGAAACGGATTTCGTCAAAACATAAAACCATTATTTTGATGAGACACATTTTGCCCGTATGAAAGTGTATATTAGGGCTATAAACAAAAAAATACCACCACATAGCCGGATAGAGCATCGAAAACTATTATGAAATACGGTGTAAACTTTTGTCTATCGCGAAAAAAGTTTCCGCACCAAAGTTCAGTAATGCATTTTTAATTTTATCTGTTATAACAACATATTTTCTTATCATTAAAATTTTTATTTTTTTGTAATCTGCACGCAGAGAAAAAATATTGTTGGAACAATCATATTCTAAGAGCAAAATAGTGTATTTTAAAATTCTTAAAATATGTATTGTTGGCGCAACAATATATTTTGTGTCAGTATGTTTCCTAATAAAAATATATGGTTGGAACAACAATATATATTTTCAGATTTTTAAAATACACTATTTTGCTCTTAGAATATGATTGTTCCAACAATATCTCTTCTCTGTGTGTGCAGTGTAAACGCAGTGCATCGCTGTTACTTGAATCGTTTAGACGTGTTTTGCAATGAACTGCCCTCCGAATACCCTTTGTGCTAAGTGTTTTAAGCCTGTTAACGCTAAATTCATTCGTTGCCACGTTTGCAAAGCGAAATATCACTTTCTTTGTGCGGAAGTTGATGTTAGCATTGGGGATCTATTTCTAAAAAATGTAAACATTGTTTTTAATTGCAACGATTGTTTGACCATTAATTCTAATTTGATAGAGTCAATATCTTCTCTGAAACAAGAAGTAAGAGAGTTAAAAAATCAAATCGACTCTTCGTTGAGTGCTGAACTGAGAGAGCTGAAACAAATGATTGGGAAAAACAAAGAAGATGAGAAATCCCAAAAGCAAATAAATAAAATGCATAACAATGCTGCAGTTAATGACGGTGCTGTTGTTGGTGGAGTTCAAAGTCCAAATGCACATGTACCTGTCGAACAACAATCTAATAAGAACAACAACCAACATGTTGTATCTTATGCTTCTTCTGTCTCATCGTTCAACACACAAGATATCAATAATGTTGAAAACGATGCTTCTGCTTATGAGTCCAACCATCAAACAAGTTCGAATTGGATGCGTGCACATGGACGTAGAAAACGAAGAGACAATATTATTTATGGGGAGAATGGTGCTTCTTATGAACTTGAAGTCGTAATACCAAAAAAATGGTTGCACATTTCTTCATTCATACCGTCGGTGACGTGTGAGCAAATAATCAATTACATTGAAAAGAATTCAAAAATTGAAAAATGCAATATGGAATGCTACATGCTAGTGAAAAAAGATGTTGATATCAGTAATATAAAGAGAGTCAACTTTAAGTTGGGTATTAGTTCGAATCTATATAATGATATCATTAACCCAAAATTATGGCCCACTGATATCAGAATTCGCCCATTTAAAAATTTTCAAAGAAGGGTGGCTCAAACACTTCCCCTCTGATGGGAAAAAGTTGCGGTTTAAAAATTTATTATCAGAATCTGTCAGGAATGCGTACTAAATCGAATGATGTCTTAAATTTTTCTAATCAACTCGACTATGATGTTATTGCTATTGTGGAAACGTGGTTAAATGAAGATTTTGGTGATGCGGAGTTCTTTGATTTGAATCTATTCACTGTTTATTGTAAAGATAGAAATATGACAATGACTGGCTGTTCCAGAGGAGGTGGCGTTCTCATTGCAGTAAAAAAGCTGTACAAATCTTATTTATACGGTTTAGATGACGATGATGGTTTATTAGACCAAGTAGCTGTTTCCATTATTGGTTCGAAATTTAACGTTTTACTATGCTTATCCTATGTTCCTCCTGGTAGTTCTTATTTAATTTATTCTAAGCATATGGCTAATGTTGTGGCTTTGGAAGAGAGCATGGATTCAAACTTTGGTTTTTGTGTTATGGGAGATTTTAATCTCTCTAACGTTTGTTGGTCGATATTCGACAATAATGAATTTTTAACACCCTCTAATGTTAACAAAGATTTTGAAATCAATTGTATTGATACATTTTTTAAGCTTAAATCTTGTTCAAATTAATCATATTTCTAATCAGCTACATCGCTTTTTAGATTTAATTTTTGTTTCCAATGATATTAAATTTAATGTTTACAAATCGTTAAATCCAATATCTTCTTCCAGTGTTCATCATGTGCCTACTATAATTGATGTCGACTGTTTTCATTACTTAAAAACTGCTTGCCCTGAAAATTTTGATTTTAATTTGAATGCTTGTAATTTCAATATACTAAATTCAATTCTTGGCTCCATCGATTGGTTGACAATATTTAAAAATCAACCAACATCAGTTTGTTATAATTTATTTGTGGAAAAAATTTGTGATATACTTAAAGCTAATGTACCTTTGAAGAAAAATAAGCCATACAAACTGCCGTGGTATACAAAAGGTCTTAAAAAGTTAAAAAATTTACGAAACAAATTTCATAAACGTTTTATTTTGAATGGATTTCCTGATGATGAGTTGAAATTTAAACATTATCAGAGAGAATTCAATTTTCTAAATAAATTCCTTTACAAACAGTTCATACTGTCCAAGGAGAGTGAAATTAAAGCCAACCCAAAAAGTTTTTGGTCATATGTAAACACGAAACGTAAATCATCTAAAATTCCCTCTGCTGTTACATACAAAGGTGATACTTCTCGAACTGGCATAGGTGTTGTCAATATGTTTGCCGACTTTTTTAAATCCAATTTCGATGCACCAGCAACCAATACTTTCTCAGATTAAATATCTCCTATTAGCTTAGGAAATATTTTTGTTTCTGAGGTTGATGTTTTAGAAGCCACTAACAAAATTAAAAATAGTTTCAAAAGTGATGCTGATGGTCTTTGTGCTCATTTCTTAAAAAGCTGTTCAAGACTTCTAACTCCTGTCTTAACGTTTATTTTCAATCTCTCTATTAAGGAAGGTATTTTTATCAACAGGTGGAAAGTTGCATCCATTACACCAGTATTCAAAAGTGGCAAAAAGAATGATGTTACATGCTACAGGCCCATTGCGAAGCTTACTTGTGTTTCAAAAGTTTTTGAGCACGCCATTCATAAAAAAATGTTTTTTGTATGTAAATCGATTATTACTCCTCATCAGCATGGTTTCTTGTTCACGGAATTCTGTTTGTCTGCTTTTGAATCTGGGCACCAGGTTGA
The DNA here is from genome assembly GCF_047663935.1 of Musca autumnalis. Classification (NCBI taxonomy): domain Eukaryota; kingdom Metazoa; phylum Arthropoda; class Insecta; order Diptera; family Muscidae; genus Musca; species Musca autumnalis. The sequence goes on along the minus strand of NW_027411866.1, from coordinate 212,470,781 downwards.
AGCTATATATACAGATTTAGCTAAAGCCTTCGATAAAGTCTCACATGCCATTCTTATTTGTAAATTGCGCAAACTCGGCTTTCATTCCAATATTCTTACATGGATTGAGTCTTACTTATGCAATAGATGGTGCAAAGTTAAGGTTGAGAATTTTGTTTCTGACCCTTACATCCAAACTTCTGGCGTGCCCCAAGGCAGCATCTTGGGCCCGTTACTTTTTAATTTATTTATAAATGACATTTCGTCATGCTTTGTAAAATCAATTTTCTTTTATACGCTGATGATTTGAAAATATTTCACAAAATAAAATCTACGTACGACCTTATCGACTTACAGGAAGACCTGAATAATGTCGTTAAATGGTGCATCGAGAACAAGCTTGTTTTAAACTTATCCAAGTGTTTTCATGTTTCTTTCTACAGATTGCTCAATCAATTAGAGACCTTGGTGTTATTTTTGATTTTTTATTATCTTTTGTTCGACATATTGATTATATCGTACCGGAGGCACATAAAGCCCTTGCTTTCATAAAGAGAAACTGCTCTGAATTTTCTGACCCCAATACTTTCAAGCTAATATGTACGGCATTCGTTAGATCAAAGTTGGAATATGCTTCTATCATTTGGGATCCTTATTGTATCTCACATGCACTTCGCGTTATACGTATTCAAAAAAAAATTTACTAAATTTGCCCTCAGACCTTTGCATTGTGTGGATCCACCGTCATATCGTTCCAGATGTTTGCTTCTTGGTTTGCAAAGCTTGGACTGTCGGAGGAAATTTCAGTCTGCAGTAATCGTTTATGATATCATTAATAATAATATTGATTAGCCGGATTTGTGGGCTTTAATTCCATTGTATGTTTCCTCGAGAACTTTACGATTTGTTGATTTATTTAACATTGCTTTGCATCGCACAAATTATGCCATTAATGGGCCACTAACTCGAACATTTATAAATTTGAATAAAATTAATGTTAACTTTCAAAAAGATATGAAACCCTGTATTGATTTTAGTACTTCTAAAGAAATATTTAAATCCATTATTTACTATGCCTTACCCTTTACTTAATTTTATATAATAATAATAATGTATTCATGAATTCGTAGTCTGTAAGGAATTATGTATATTCCATTGACTTAAATAAATAAATAAACTTACTTTATATCTTCATATCCATATGCCATCACCAGCCTCACACTCAAGCTGTCTTCCATCATTGAATTTGGCTGGGCATTCACAACAATCGGTATATAATTTTGACTTCTATCATTGATGCTTACGACATTCTCTATTAGATCCATATTAAATTCTTTAGATTCATTCTTTGAAAAATTCGATATAATATTCAAAGTTATTCCGTTTGGTTGCAATGCACTGTTGAATATGTTTTGTAGAGTAACACTTAGTAATTGTATATTTGGCTGGCTGCCCTCACACAAAATACTGATAAATGCGGCCATCAATAGAAATGGTAAGTCTCCGTTTGCCTTCATTTAATGAACAGTTTTCGTTGTTGAACGTTTAACGTTACTAATTTGAAATATGAATTTTAGTTTGTGATATTTTCCAATATCGTGTTATTTTAATGTTTACTTTTATATGATATTCCCTAAGGTATTGCCACAATGAAAATTATATTAAGGCGTTTCTTCACATACATATGTACATAAATTCTAATGTCAATCAAAATTGTTCGAAGAATAAACAAAACACAGCCATTTTTATATTTGTTTGGTGTAAAAGTTCTGATATACCACACTATTTGCCCTTTGCAGCCACGTAAAACTTCTTTATAAGTGGTATCGTTAGACACGAAGTTCAGACTAGGAAAGATAGTTAAGCTTGCAGGAGCTCAAAAAATTTAATTTTAAATTTAATCGTCGATATTTTAGATTATATGGGACGGAAGTATTCTAAGGGAAAATACTTACTTACATACATACTTACTTAGTTGGTCCCATGGTCCAATAAAGTAGAGGTAGGTCAGGTAGGAAAATCGCGGAAAAATACAACCCTGCAGTCATGGCTAAAATCGTCAAATGGCATGGTACTATAAAAAAGGCAGATGTATCTGCATAGCTAGCCCGTTTTACAAAAATATGTGCAATTTAGAACTTCACTGTTTATATGTTAAAAGTACCAAATAGAGTAAAAAATAAAAATTACTTTAGTTAGGCTCCAGAATATTGTTGCTAGAAAAGTGTTCCAAAAATAGCTAAAGTTGTACCCAAACTTATGACAGTGAAAAAAGTAATTCTCTTATTTTCTTCTTGACAAATTTGGCTGATCTAACATCGTGATTGGTGGCATTGTTATTTTTACAATCCCGTACATTGGGAACAAATTTCAATTAATATCAATATTTGACGTAGGTATTACTATTTAAAAAATTAACTATTTAGTTTTGTCACGCGAATAAAAATCGTTTGAACTAGTTTTTAAATTAAGATATAGCGTTGCAACAGAAGTTTTTTGTTGGAACCTTTATTATTCCATTATGTCAACCACGGTAAAAAATATCAACCCTGCTTTTGACAGAATAGACCATAATAAGGAAAAGATTGTAATCAGCTGTTAGCTGTGGCCTACCTATAATTATTCTACCATGGTCGGCCCATTACAGACATTTGTTCCCTACGTCACCCTGGTTATAAATGCAGACCGCCTGAGCTTAAGTTTAAATTAATAGAAAACATTTTACTAACCAAATGGAAAATGCACTACATTTTCATAAAATACATAAGTAAATATTGTTGTTTTATTTTCATATCCACAACTAATCAATTTCATATGCACTGTAAAACATTTTGTTGTTAATCAAATATTTGAATACAACAAAATATGAGTTTTAGCTAAAATAAACACACAAGATATAAGTAAATATTTTTTTTTTTTTGATTTTAAAATATTTGTTGTAATTTTATTCGCAGCTTTTTATACAATTCACAATTCCGAATAAACTTATCGGCTACAATTTCCCCCACTAAAATACCAAACGCCACAAAATGCAACTGCAGCAAAGTTGTGAAAACAACCGATAAAAACTCGAAATTCAATTTAAAATGTTTGCCACCATAATCGTATTGTCTCCTTGCCGCAGTGCTGTGTGGCACATTTCCCATATTTATGTCCTTGACGAATTTATCTCGAATTCCCGAATTACTCAGACGTTCTATAATCCTATCAACAGCAGGTGCCACAAATGATCCTCTTGGATAATAAATACAATTTACACCTGTCAATATTTTCTGCTCCAAAATGGAATAATGACTGAGATTTTTCATGTGCATTTCCATGAAGTGGGCAATGAAGGCCACCGTAGAGAGTATACCATATTTAGGCGGCAATTGATCCAAATTTTCCAACAATTCGACGGGATTACATGGGATAATTGCAGATATTGCTTTCAACTGAGGTAAAAAATCCAAAATACGATCGGTGGAATCATCTGTCAGAAGTGTAAAATTTTGTCCGATAAATTCATCAATTGTCTGCGGCAGTGGTTGATAGGGTGGATGTGTTATAACGTGATTCATTACACCCTCATAACCGACACGTATGAAAAATAGGAAATATAACCATGCCATAAGAAAAACGGAATGAAAATGAATTTTAAAATTTCGCAAAACCCGTAACAGGGGGAAATTGAAAGTCACCACACCAATTATCAAATACCAAGTAGATGTGGTGAATGGCCTTAGTAGCAATTCTTCGGGAGTTATAATGATGTTATTCTTCAATATTATAACATAATGATCAATAAAATAGACATTCGATCCTGTGGTGACATGCAAACGGCTCAGCATGCAAGAAGTCCAACCAATTGTTAAATTCACACGTTGTTGTTTTAGCTGAAATGGGAAACAACATATAATTAAAATAAAGCAAGTAATAAAGCGTTAAGTTCGGCCGGGCCGATCTTTGTATACCCTTCACCATAAAATATTATGAACTAAAACGGAATAGTTATTTTCGTTCGTGTCCACAGTTTAAGGCGGAGATATTTTATGACCACTGATACCTAAATAAGGCAAAAATTCATATAAAAATGCCATCAATCAGTCTGCACGTTTATATGTGGCTATATCAAAGTGTGACGTAGGGGATGAAAGATAGCAAGGAACGGTCCTGACAGGCTTTAACATGGCAAAGTCCAGGATTTATCTTGGTCCCTCTTTCATCTCAAGTGGACACTGACCTCCCCATGGTGTCACATGGGGTAGCTGCCTTTAACACGCGTTAAAGGTAGTGAGCTAAAATGTGCCGAGCGTTCACACATAAGAACGTTAAAAACTTTGGTTTGGGCACAGGGTTAGTAGTAACCCTCCCCGACGAACTGACCAAAGATATATTTTATGAGCGCTTAGAAGAAACATATGACCGTTGTCCAGCTCATGACATTAAAATTATTCTAGGCGATTTTAATGCCAAAATTGGAAAGGAAAATATCTTTGGCCCAACAGTCGGAAAATTCAGTCTCCACAGTCAAACATCTGACAATGGTATGAGACTGATAGACTTCGCAGCTGCAAAAAACATGGTAGTTAGCAACACCAGGTTTCAACATCTCGACATCTATAAGGGCACCTGACTGTCTCCATATCAGAAAACAAGAAATCAAATTGATCACGTTGTGATAGATGGAAGACATTCATCGAGCGTGTTGGATGTGTATTCGTTCCGAGGAGCAAACGTAGACTCGGACCACTACCTTGTTGCAGCAAACCCGGTTAAACGTAGCAAACAAAGTACGAACAGACACAACACGAAAGTTAGACATCGGTAAGGCAGCCATCAGACCGTCTGCTTTTTCACATGTATGTTGTCACTTTGGGTATAATAATATACAGAGATGCAGATCGACACCTACCACCTTTTTGTCGATTATAAAGCAGCCTTCGACAGCCCGCTGCGTTCAAAGGTATTCCAAGCCATGTCTGAATTTGGTATTCCCGCAAAGCTCATCCGGCTTTGTAAAATGACTTTAACTGACACGAGGTCCTCATTTAAAATATGAAAGAACCTCTCCGAAAAGTTTTGTGCCAAAAGAGGTTTCAGTCCAGAAGACAGCCTTTCGTGTGATCTCTTCCACATCCTGCTGGAAAAGGTTATACGAGAGGGAAACGTCAAAAGAAGTGGCACAACCTACACCAATAGCCACATGTTACTTGCTTATGCTGATGATATAGACATCATGGGACGATCAGTAAAATAAGTAACTGATACCTTTATGAAGGTCGAAGGAGAATCTGCTAAAGTGGGTCTGGCGGTAAACGGTGAGAAGACAGAGTTAATGGTGTCGACGCGCAATGCGTCCATTGAGCTCGGACCAACTGTGGAAGTTGGTTCCTATAATTTTGAGGTATTAAAGACTTCGTCTACCTCGAAAAATCCTTCGAAAGATCTACGGACCAATCTGCGTTGACGGTGAATATCGACGTCGCATGAACCACGAGCTGTATCTGCTATACAACGACATCAATATAGTTAAACGTATCGAGATGCAGCGATTGCGTTGGCTAGGCCATATCATAAGAATGAGCGAAGATGAACCCACTAAAAAGGCGTATAAATACGAACCGCTTGGCGGTGCACGCAGAATTGGCAGGCCAAGGAATAGATGGCGCAAACAAGTGGATGAAGAGATGAAAAGGCGCGGTATTCCAGAGTGCGAAGCAACAAATAGAGAGAAATGGAGATCTTTTCTTAGTTCGGCCTATGGAACAAATATCAAAGTGTGGACCAATGTTGGCAATTTTTTGTGGAGCAGTTTTGTGTCATAAAATTTAGCTAAAATCCTCAAAATAACGAAAATCGGGAGGTATCGTTATATGGGGGCTATACTAATACATGGACCTATGTTGACAGTTTTTGGTGGAGATTTTTTGTGATCACTAGGGACCTTAATTGTCAAATTACAGGTAGTTCGGTTAAAATTGTAGCTATAATCCTCAAGATACCAAAAATCGGGAGGTACCGTTAGAAAAAGAGAAAAGTTTTGTGATCACTAGAACCTTAACTGTCAAATTACATGTAGTTCAGTTAAAATTTGTAGCTATAATCCTCAAAATACCAAAAATCGGGAGGTATCGTTATTGGGGGCTGTACCAAAACGTGGACCTATGTTGACAGTTTTTGGTGGAGATATTTGGTGGCCAGTGGAAACCTCAAAGGTTAAATTACAGGTAGTTCGGTCAAAAAATGTAGGTAAAATTTTCAAAATACCGAACATCGGGGAGTACAGTTATATGGGGGCTATACCAAAACGCGGACCTATGCTGACAGTTTTATGTGGAGATGTTTTGTGGTCATTAGGGACCTTAACTGTCAAATTACCGGTAGTTCGGTCAAAAATGTGACTAAAATCATCAAAATACCGAAAATCGTGGTGTACCGTTATATGGGGGCTGTACCAAAACGTGGATCTATGTTAACAGTTGTTGGTGGAGATGTTTTATGAGAACTGGGAACCTCAAATGTCAAATTATAGGAAATTCGGTTCAAAATTGTAGCTAAAATCCCCAAAATACCGAAAATCGGGAGATACCGTTATATGGGGAATATACCAAAACGTGGACCTATGTTGACAAAACGTGGGTCGATATAGCCCATCTTCGAACTTGACCTGGCTATGGAAAAAAGACAATCGGGTGCAAAAATGTAGCGCTCACGCTCAGCGCTCTAGCTCACTTATTTTGGACGCTAGAGTGATTACAACAGACAGACCGACGGACATGGCATTATCAACTCAGGATTGTATCCTGATCAAGAATATATGGGGATTTCTGAGTGAAATCGGACACTTTATCAATATGAGGTTTTTGACTTCCTTTATTTTTTGCTGTGGTGATGCTGCTGATTAACAAAACATTTTAGTATATTTTCAGATTTTTTTTGACTAACGGTTCCAGAGATATCGCGCCTTGAAAAAATTAAATTCTGTAAAAACTACATGCAAAGAAATACTCATAACTTCTTTAATATTGGTCCAAATTGAAAAAAATCTTTTTTTATATTTTTTGTTGTTTTATCAGCTATTAAATAAAAAATAGCAAAAAAATTGCACAGTGGGCTTGGATGCTATTTTCGCGATTTAATATTTAAAATCCATTTTTAAAGATGTTCGACCCCTTCGATTTTCTTTAAATTTTTTTGTATTAAACAACGTTCATTTACAAAAATTCTATGTGGTAATGGGATTCGGACGATTACTATTTTTTCTGAATTTTTTAAAATTTGTCAATACAATTTTTCCTTAAGGCGCGATATCTCTGGAACCGTTAGTCAAAAAAATCTGAAAATATACTAAAATGTTTTGTTAATCAGCAGCATCACCACAACAAAAAATAAAGGAAATCAAAAACCTCATCTTGAAAAAGTGTCCGATTTCACTTAGAAATCCCCATATATACTTTATAGGGACCCAATATTTTGTCCAAGCTTTAGGCCATATCGATCCTCTCCAACTGGCACTTTCCCACAAGACTTCAAAATGTTTCGCTTAAAATGGTTACCTCCAAATTCCTTCAGTTACCTCCAAATTCAAATATCCGATTTCGCTGAAACTTTGAACATCCTAAAATTACCTCCAGGCGTTGTATGGGACAACATCTTCGGATACCTCCCTCACAAAAGTTCAACACAAGTGCAGTTTGTGGGCTGTTCGATGATCCATTGGATATTTTGACCAATGGTACACTTTTGCGGTCTTGGAAATAATGGTCCAAAAGCTATAAATCTTACGGTAACCAACTAAAATTACGTCTTGACACGATAAATATCAAAAGAATATGAATACCGGAATTAGGTCCACTTCCAAAATGGAATATATAGGTCCATTTTGTCAGGTATCTTCTCCGCAAAAGTGCACAACTTTTGCGATTTTATCGATGTCAAATTTAAGAGCTCAACATAAGCATTCATTCACGATGCTATATCGTGAGGTTTATATTACCCAAATGTTTCAATATTTGTGTCGGAAAGCTTTTACGTCCAAAAAAGCTACGAAATGTCCCTTTCGGCAAATCCGGCTCATACTTTATTGCTTGTTTTTCAGAAAACAAAACTTATGAATTTTCATAAGTTTGCATCCGCTGTACCGAAAGAAGTGATTTGTCTTTGGGCATAGTCCTTGGATGGTTTTTAATGTCATCGAGTTCATAAACATCTACTCCTACCATTAGATAGAAATAAGCCGGAACAACAACCATTGGGGTATCAGATGGAGTTTTTGCGATTTAACATGTGTTGTCAGGACTTTGCTAAAATTTTTCTGATTTTTTTTGCAAATCCCAAATATGGATTTCGTTGTCTCAAACAGTACTGCTTGTAGGATTCGGAGTCTATGAGTCTTAATTTGTTTCTCCCGACTTCTGATAAAAATGTGTTCTTTTTTGTATCTTAATGTCATTTTCTGATTTTTTAGTTGGCTTCCACGGACTCTGTCACTTCTGGTAAAATAGTAAAGTTTTGGTGTTTTTACATTTTTCTTACAACAATCAATTAATTTGAAAAAAAAGCATCGTAGAGAATTTTTGATTGGTAATATTCGACCCAAGTCTAATCTGCACTCGCGGATTTGAGTTATTCTTCTTTTTGGATTTATTTATTTCAATTAATTAATGGTATACAAATAACATTAAATGGTTTTTGATATAGATATTTTTATCAGAATTAGCCCTCGTGGTCAAAAATGTGTTCAAATGAAAACTTAATAAGCCAGCCAAAAGTAATACAAAACTTTTTTAATGGGACAGAAGTTAATTATCTGGATATGTACATTAAAAAAGAAGAAAAAGCGTTATGTTCGGGCCGAACTGTTTTTATCCTTCCTCACATTAAAACATATTCGACATATTCGCGAATGCAATCCCTGTATTCAAAAGTGGATCTATTTTAACCACTTTCTGCATGGAGGTTCTCCCACCAAAAGGATTTCCAAAATCCATATTACCATATAACCCAAATTGCCAAATAAGAGGTAATGTGGTTGAAAATTCTGGGATATACCAAACTGGAAACCTGTATGGATTATATTCATTTGAAAGATTTTTTAGTTATTCCGTCAATGCTGTTGGAGAATTTGGCTTTAATCTTGAAAATACTGGGCGGAACCTTGGTATGGGGACTATACCGAACGTTGTTTGATATGGTCCAAGGACTAATATAGTATACTCTGTTCCAACTTTCAAACTTACATCTAAAATACTGTGCACTCTATTGAATTTATACAATTTGTGTCGATATTGCATATAAAATTACCTAAAAAAACCTTTTAAATAGCTTTACATCACGCTACACAACGTTTTTAAATTTCATGATTTTTGGTCAAGGTGGCCCCCCGAAATGAAATCCTGAGTACGTTCCAGTGGTGAAGGGTATAAAAATATTGTTGGTAATTAAGATTTCGGAAAGGATGCTACAACTAATCACATCAGTGATTAAAAGAGTCAAGGGATTTTTGTTAAAGACACGAAATTCATATATTACAAATAAGGTGGCCTGCATTTTACATCCAGTAGGGCACGTGGCTACTTCTCGACCCCTTTCTCTTCGAACTGTAACTTCCAACTTCCACTTAAACTGTCATTTATGACTCATACTTACCATTTTGAAAACACCCACAGCTGTTCCATTGGGATAGACAACTCCGGAAATATAATTTGGCGGATCATTGGGTATATGGACCACAGAAAAATTCAATGCTTCCGAAAGGATATTGAGAATAGATGCATCAAAACCTTTTAGTGATATTTCATCTGATGAATCTTGTAAAATTTCGATATATGGTGGTGTGTTCCAGATAACCACTTTTATTGGACATTGCTGGAAATTTGTTGTTTTTGGGGGAAATATATCATCGTAGGTGATAAGTTGTTGTTTTTCGTGGTCGTCTTTAAATGTTAACATTAATACAGGTTTTACGCTGGAGCAAAAATATTCTGATTGGAAAGGAAAATAAGTGAATATTTGAACTTCGTGGAAACGGGGAATTATAATAATCACATCCAAAACATAGGCATTATATAGTATTTGAAATATCCTTTCCATGTCAATGAATTCATTCCATGAGGATTGTTCATTCTGAGGATTGTTAAGAATAATAATGTATTTTGTAGCTGTAGTATAAATTGATTGCCGAGAACGAAGTAATTGCACCGAATTTTCCAAATCCGAGCTGTAAAATAAAACAAATATATATTAACAAATATTACACTGGGCAACAAGGTTTTTGTGCAGATGAAATCCCTTGGTGAGTATATTAAGACCCCAAAAGGAAATTTTCGCCATAGGTCAAGTATCTGAGATATCGCGTGATGATTTTTCTGAATTTTCCTCTTTTTTTCTGAAAAAAAACAGGGTAAATGTCTAAAAGGACCATGAAAACGGGACAATATCGATTAGCTATAAATGAGAACCACACCTAAAAGTTTATAATGGACATTTTTGTAGAATCTTTAGAAGGTGTAAAATCCCATCTTGTGGTTCTTTCACTATGGTTCAAGAAAGGGTGTAAAGAACATGGAATGAATTGAGTTACAAGGTTAACATATTCTAAACTAATATTCGGCATTCGATTTGATTTAAGACAAGTAATCTCAAAACGAAGCTATAATAACGCCAAACTGAGATATAAAGCTATTTTCTCAAGCGTTATAGGGGAAAATTCAAAAAATTCATCACGCGATATCTCAGAAACTTGACCTATGGCTAAAATTTCCTTTTGGATTCTTAGTATGCTCACCAAGGGCGTTCATCTCCAAAAGGAATTTTCCACCGCACAGACATTGACTTCCAGTTTGTGTCACAGTGTTATTAATTATTGGAACAAGAAAAAATCGTTAAGTTCGGCCGGGCCGAAAGCTTTATAGCTTCCACAATTAAATATTTTGACAAAAAGGGTTAATTAGTTGTCCTTCCTGTCCGCAATTTTAGATGGAAGTACTAAATGACCATGGATAACACGAATACATTAGGTCAGAACAAGTAAGAAAGTGTCAATCTGCTGTGGCGACAGAGATATACCCTCAACCTCGAACTTAAACGACGAAGTTTTTGGGCCAATTTCTCAGGAGGTATGGATTTGCCCACGGAAAAAATGTTACCGTTTTAACCAGTGCTTAAACTGCACTCTTTGTAAACTTTGTGTGGGAGGTACCCGAAAGAGTGGCCCACTGTAGTCGATATTCTAACATAAAAAATAACTCGATGTACAACGTTTGGACCAAATCGGTTTCTCCTTTCGAGGGTTATCTTACGTACTACCCAATTTAGTTGGTACCAGCAGGCTTTTTTTAGATATTCTGGACCATTATCTCAGGAAGTCCATACTTGGCCCCGAAAAATATTGTGCCATCGTAACAGGGCCCGCAAAAAGAACTATTTGGAAAATCAAAACGATCCGAAATGAACTTTTAAACTGCACTTTTTCCAAATTGTGTATGGGAGGTGACCGAAGAAGGGGACCAATATAGTCCATATTCGAACCCGATCTATATCTGTTAAGAATAATACGATGTGCAAATTTTGGACCATATCGATTGCACTCTTCGAGAGTTATCTTGCAGATTTGTTATTTTAGTTGTTGCCGTTAGGGCTTCCTGGAGCTTATATGCCATTATCTTTGCAAATATGGACTTGCTCCCGACAAACCTTGTACCATCGTAAAGGGGACCACAAGGACAACCTCTTAAAAAACAATAGAATTAGATGTTATGGAAATTTTTGGTGGAGAAGTTTTGTGACCACTAGGAACTTTAAATGTCAAATTACAAATAGTTCGTCAACAAATCTAGTAAAATCCTCAAAATACACAAATTCGGAAGGTATTGTTATATGGGGGCTATGCTCCTTATAGGAGTTTAAATGAATATATATATATATATATATATATATATATATATATATATATATATATATATATATAAAATACGCAAAATCTTGATGTACCATTAAATAAGGGGCTATGCCAAAACATGGATCTATGTAGTCAATTTTGCGGGGAGAATTTTGTGACTACTGGGAACCTCAAATGTTGTATTGCAGATAGTTCGGTCAGCAAATATATCTAAGCTCTTTAAACCAACCAAAATCGGGTTGTACCGTTTTATGAACGCTGTAAAACATGGACCTATGCTGAGAGAAGTTTTGTGATCACTGGAAATCTCAATTGTCAAATTATAGGTAGTTCGATCAAAAATATAACTAAAATACTCTAAATAGGACTGGTTACCGCAACAAGCAATAACATTTAGCAAGAATTTGAGAAGGTCGATTGGGTTCTTCGAGAATTTAATTTCTTTACGAGGATATTCATCAAGAGAATGGCAGATTCTCTTCTTTGAGTTAGTTACATACGACCGCTTGGTCACTTACACTGTGTGTAATTTTTTGAGTTATGTTTTATTAACCATATTCTGACTCCACAGTGTGATAGAACACCAAAAATGAGAAGACACGTGTCTCGCCGTTTTTCACTATCTCATCAACTTTGGCGGTTATAGGCCTCCAAAAGTTTGATACTTTGATGTAAAAACGGTCATTGACCAAAAATCATGAAAATTAAGAATGTTATGTATCGTTACGTAAAGCTATTTTAAAGGGTTTTTTGCTGATTTTATGAACGAGGGGCACTAAAAACATTCTGCTCTAGGCAACACGCAGTGTTCCCAAACGTCATTTGACATTTTTTTGGAAAGTTTGTCAGTGTTTAGCCTAAGTTTGACATACGAGTACGACTATGTGTTGTGTTGTTGTGGCTATTAGCATAAGTTTTAAAAATATCGTCACTAATATGGATTTTGGAAATCCGTTTGGTGAAAGAACTTCCATGCAAAACGTGCGAATATGTCGAATAGATATATACTGTGTTTGGAGGATATAAACAGTTTGACCCGAACATAACGCCGTTTCTTCTTTAAAGTGCATATATTACACACTAATTTCCGTGCCATTAAAAAAGTTTTTTTATTATTTTAAGAAAAAACACCAAAGCTTTACTATTTTACCAGAAGTGATAGAGTCAATGAAAGCCAACTAAGCTATATCCCGAAAAAATAGGTTGAGTCGAAAAACTCCTTCTGATACATTAATGGTTTCCAACAACCAATCACTTCTATCGGCACAGCGAAGGCAAAGTTATCAAAAATCATAATTTTTGATTTCTGGAAAACAAGAAAAAGTAGCAGTCGGGTTTGCCTACATATATAGGCATATAGAATACGGACTACATAGCCAATTTTTGTTCTGTAAATTGTAAAGCCAGGAAGTTTCCGAATTTTGTCTCCATTTTTGGACATATAAATTTTCCGACATTACTTCGAAATATTTGGGGTGTACAACTTCTCGATTATTGGCGTTACCCAGCAAAATTTATTTGAAGTTTTAAGATGTTTTTTGTGTATTTTTAAGTAATAAAAGCTAACTTTCTAGAATAAAATTATTTGATTTTTGTTTGCACTCAGTCGCTTTTTAAAATGATTTACTTGAGATATTCCATTTTTTATATTCATTATATTTCAATTTCATTAACCCACTTAGCGCCGAGATTTTTTTTTTTTGCGCGAAAACTTAAAATTTTTTATGAAAATTATATTTTTGAGATTTTTTCCAAAAACTTTGGAGGGTAATATAGGTGTATCCTTACATGTCAATCCCTTGGTTTTTGATTGAGAAAATACTCTTAATATATTCCTAACAAATCCCTGACTTTATATGATTCCAACATTTTTGATTAAAAAATAAATAGTCGTTTTTTTTAATACCTTATGTTTTTGGCCAATTTCGTGGAAATGCGTAGGTAAAATGAAGCGTTATCAGCGTGAAATTACAGATAACAGACAATACTATAACAAAATGCAAAAAAAAAACCACAAAAATATTTGAAAAAACAGAGTTTTGCGCCAATTTTTGCAACCATTTTTTGTGGCGTTTAAACGACCATTGGCTTTATCTGGGTTAAGACTATCGAACTATTACACTGTGCAGCAGCATTTTTGGGGGGTGGAAAATTTCTTTTGGAGATGAAAGCCCTTGATGAGTATACCAAGAACCCAAAAGGAAATTTTCGCCATAGGTCAAGTTTCTGAGATATCGCGCGATGAAGTTTTTGATTTTTTCCCTATAATACTTGGGAAAATAGCTCCATATCTCTGTTTGTCGTTGTTGTAGATTCGTTTTGAGGTGACATGTCTTCAGTGAAATCGATTGGCGAATCTTTTTGTAGAAGATTTGATTCTTCTAACTCAATGCCTTTCATGTCCTTTTCGTCCTTTATTTCTTGAACCGTAGTGAAAGTACCACAAGATGAGATTTTTCAGCATCCAAATATTCTACAAAATGTTGCTCAGAAAATTTTAGGTACGGTTCTCTTTGACAACTAATCGAATTTGTCCCGTTTTCATTGTCATTTTTGGCATTTATTCGGACTTGGTTGAGAATTAAACTATGTTTTGTTTTTCTGTATATTCGTTATTTGTTATGTTTAGGTATGTAGACATAACAATTGGTTATTGCTTATGTAGACATCTGGGGTGCTTCTGAAATATTTACCATAAATAGATCTTGTAATGGGGAACACGTTAATAACAAATTTTCTTGGAGGATAGATCCGGTTATCTCAATTTTTGAACCGGATATTCCGACATTAAAACCGGTTTTTGAACCGGACTTAAGTAACCGATTAAACTTATATGTATACCATTAAAAAGCTTATAGAGTTGTCAATCAAATTAAATTAATTAGCTTATAAAAACTTTGTTTGTTACATCTCTCGAACAAAAAACCCGTTTTCTTAAACCGTTTTTAAGGAAAAATATCAGTACGCTCAAATATGGAGATCAAAGGCTGGGGGTGAACATTTCTTTTTGGCGATGAATGTCGATGAAGATAATGTGATGAACCCGGAAGGACAGTTCTGCCATAGGTCAAACTTTCAAATTTCCTTGAGTTTTTAACAGTTTGTTATTTCCAAACCTGAGTAGGGGGAATGTTAAAAAATTTAATTGTTCGTGAATTTCAGCCCTAAGAATCATTCCTAGAATCTTCATGTGTTCTAGAAACTTGTTTGTTGAAATCTAAGGTACATTTTTGTAGTTGACTGTATCCTTAATTTTTGGGCGGTTGCGTATCTTTGGACCAGAGTCGGAGAAAAAGTATAAAAATGGGATATTTTCAAAACATTTTTGCTATTTTTACCATTAAGAAGCGTTCATAGACATTTCGCATATTCCAGAAAGATGTTTATTGATGCCTTTGCTACAATATTGTGGTTGATTGTTTCTTGAATTATGAGCGGTTTAATATCTATGGAGCAGAATCGAAGAAAAGGGGATAAAAATCGCAATTGTTTTGCTATTTTGACTATTAAGATCCGTTTCTACAGTGTTCGTATATTCTAGAAAGATGTTTATTGAGATCTCAGGTACATTTTTGTAGTTGGTTGTTTGCTTCAATTTTGATCGGTTTGAATCTGTATAACAAAACTTTTAAAAATTTTAAAAGAAATTTGACCATGGCGATTTTGACCTTGCAGATGAAGCTTGATGGATTATATGTGTTCACAATTTTTGTTCTTTAAGACAAGAGCTACAACTTTGCCTCCGAGATAAATTCAAATTTCCTAATGGTTTCGAAGATATAGTCCTGACTAAATGACCCTTTTTACATCAAAGCATCAAAACTTTGGAGGCCTATAACCGCCAAAGTTAATGAGATAGGGAAAAACGGCGAGACACGTGTCTTCTCATTTTTGGTGTTCTATCACGCTGCGGTGTCAGAATATGGTTAATAATTTTCGTGTTGCACAGTGTTATTCATAGATTTCTTGGCGATAGAGCTAGTAAGCCGCAGAGGACCGATTGGTATCTTTTGCCAATAATTTTCGTCACTCAACAACGTAGTTAATCATCGAAACTAGTCAAAGGAAGCCGATTGGCGCTCCAATTTTTCATCACTCAACAACGCCGTTAGTAATTGAGAGGTACGAAGGAAGATCTCTCGTTGGTAGGTTTTAGATAGTCACAGAGGACAGTTTGGTTACATCGTTAGTTCAAATAAGTCACAAAAGTTCGATTGATATCTTAAGGATCATTTTTTCGCCATGCAACAACGCGATTAGTCAGTGAGACGATGAAACTTAAGATGGCACTTTTGGTTTGGATGGTAGGACAATTTGTCACATCAATAGTTCTAACAAGTCGCAAATGGCCAGACAATTTGGAGTCGATTTAGCAATGTCCGTCCATCTGTCTATCTGACTGGTGCGTACGATAACTTTTGAAAGGATCAACCGATTCGAACCAACTTTTGCACTTTGTAATATTTTGCACAAACTTAGTTTAAGTTCGAAGATGAATCATGTCGCTCCACTCCTTCGAGTGTGTACTTCCCACACAAAATTTCAGTTCAGTGCTGTTTAATATTCGTTTTGATTTTTTTGCAACTGGTTGCAGTCGAAGCCTCTATTACGCTGGTACACATTTTTGGGCAAATCCATACTTCCTGAGAAAGTCACGTAACATTTTGCTCAAACTTAGTTCATATTCGAAGATGGACCATATCGCTCCACTCCTTCGGATACCTCCCCCCAAAAGTCCCAAATGTTTCTGTAAAATGCTGCGCACGATAAGGTAGTAATCAATTTGGTCCATACTTTGCACATCGTAATATTTGTACTAGACATAGATCAGGTTCGAATATGTACTATATCGATCCACTCCATAGACCCCAAGTATGTTTGGACGAAATGCGCTTCAGACAATTTGGGGTCGATTTAGCAATGTCCGTCCGTGTTTCTGTCTGGTTGGTGCGCACGATAACTCTCGAACGGATGAACCGATTTGGTCCAAAAGTTGGCTATCGCAATATTTTGTCCAAACTTAGTTTAAGTTCGAAGATGGGTTATATCGGTCCACTCCTTCTGGTACCTCCCCCACAAAAGTTCGAAAATTTTCGGAAAATTTGTGCGCACTTGGTCCATACTTAGCACATCGTTATATTTCTAACAAACTTTGGTTTTTGTTGCAGCAACTTGTATTCACTGCCCCCCATACGACGGTACAAGTTTCATCAGGGGCAAGTCCATACTTCCTGAGAAAATAGCCTAAAAGATAACTCTCGAACGGATCTGCAGATTCGGTCCAAAATTTGGCCTTCGTAAAATTTTGTCCAAACATAGTTTAAATTCGATGATAAGCCACTCCTTCAGGTACCTCCCCCACAAAAGTTGAAAAATGTTCGGAAAAATTGTGCGCGCGATAACTTTTGAAGGGAGTGACCGATGTAATCCATACTTTGCACATCCTAATATATCTACCAGATATAGATCAGGTTCGAATATGCACTATATTTGCCTCCTCCTTCTGGTACCTCTCACACAAAATTTCTGATAAGTTCACTTTAAGAGCTGCACTCGAATCACTTTGATTTGTGTTGAAGCGATTTGCATTCGCTACCTCCATCAGACGGTAAACGTTTTTTCAGGGGCGAGTCCATATTTATTGGGAAAACAGCCCGAAAGGTGTAAAAAACCCTATGTCACCATATGTGGCGGTCGGAGAGAACGATAACTCTCGAACTTTTCAACCGATTAGGTCCAACATTTGGTCTTCGTCACCGGTCCGCAACTTCCGGTACTTCTCCCCAATATTTAAAAAATGTCACTAAAATGCTAGGACGATATCACTTGAATGGGGCAACCAATTTGGTCCCAACTTTGGATCTCCTAATATTTTGTCAAAATTTAGTTTAACTTTTGTGTCTTAGTGCAGTTAATTCCTAATCCACATTTTTGTCGCCAAGTTCAAATGCCCAAAAAGGGCCACAAAATTCAGAAGAGACCTTAAATACATTCGATCTGTCCGTAGGTGAAAGTTTCACTTCACATTGGCTGAGGGTATATACATATATCTCGGCAAAGCCGACTGACACTTTTTTAATTGTTTTAGGACAACTCCATACTTGGAGTGCACGACAACTTTCGAACCGGATACTGCGTTGATCCAAACAACGTTCGAAGATGGTTTCTTTCTGTCCACTCCTTTCGGTACCTCCCCCACAAAAGTTCAAAAAAATTTTGGTAAAATGGTACTTGCGATATCTGTTGAACGGAGCAACCGATTTGGTCCACAATTGGGATCTCGTAATATTTTGTCCAAGCTTAGCTTAAGTTCGAAAATTGGCAATATCGGTGCACTCCTTCTTGTGCATACCTGACAAAATTTCAACATTTTTGTTTAAGTGCAGTTTAAGGTCTGTTCGATGATCCTTTGTAAATCTTTTACCGAAGGTACGTATTGCGCTCCTGTTTACAGTGATATTAGTCCAAGTCCTCGTTTCCCGACATAATGGTGGACGCGATATCTATCGAAAGGAATAACTCTTCCGAAGATCCACCTCCAAAATGGACAACTTCGGTCCATTCCATCAAGTACCTGCTTCGCAATACCTTTGAGCTTTAATCCAAATCCATATTTTTGTTGGCAATATCAAATGTCCAAAAATTACCCCAAAATTCGGAAAATTCCCTAAATAAGCAATTTTTGGGGAAAGGCTTACGGTTGTGTAGCCGGTACTCGATCTGTCCATAGATGAAAGTTTCAATTCACATAGACTTGGGGGTATATGTATCTCTGTCGGCTTTCTTACTTGTTTTTTTATTAGTTGTTTTATTATTTATTGCACTTACCTAACATCCTCATATCCATATGCCATCACCAGCCTCACACTTAAGCTGTCTTCCATCATTGAATTTGGCTTGGCATTCAAAACAATTGGTATATAATTTTGGCCTATAGCATTGATGCTTGCGACGACATTCTCCATTAAATCCATATTGAATTCTTGAAATTTATTCTTAGAAAAGTTTGATATAATATTCACCGTTATTCCGTTTGGTTTCAATGCACCATTAAAAATGTTTTGTAAGGTAACACTCAGCAATTTTATATTTGACTGGCGGCCTTCACATCCAATACCGGTCAGCATGACCATCAGTATAAATGGTAGTAAATAATTCATATTTCCGTTTGCTTTCATTTAATGAACAGTTTTCGTTGTAAGCCTTTAATATTCTGATTTGAAATATCAATTGTAGGTTGTAGCATTTTACAACATCGCGTTCGTCTAATGTGTAATTCAATACGATATTCCCTGAAGTATTGCCAAAATGGATATTATATTATGGCTATTCTGTGCACACATAAATCTTAATGTTAATCAATAATGTGCGAATAATAAACAAAAAGTGGCATTGATATAAACTTTGTTTGGTATTGACATTTTACAACAACAGTATTCGAACTTTATCTAAGATTCGCAGAAATATAACGATGTGCAAAGTATGGACTCGGTTATGGGCTTCGAGAGTTATTTTGTGAGAGAGGTTCCTGAAGAAATGGACCGAGCAAATCGGTTCATCTGTTAGAAAGTTAACATGTGCTCCAGCCACTACACTTGGTGTCACAGGGTTTATACAGCTTTTGAATCATTTTTTAAGGAAGTATGGACTTGCCCCTGAAAAAAACGTATACCGCGAATACAAGTGGTTGCAAAAATAATAAAATTCGAGAGCAGCTGTTAAAATGCACTTTTCAGAAATATTGTGTTGGAGGTACTCGAAGGAGTGGACCTATATAATTCATATTCGAACTTGATCTATGTCTTGTAGAAATATTACGATGTGCATAATATGGACGATATCGGTGATTGCCTTTTAGCGAAAAATCTTGAACTTTTGTGGGGGAGGTATCCGATGGAGTGAACCGATATGACCCATTTTCGCACTTAAACTAAGTTTGGACAAATTTTGGACCGAATTGGCTGACCCGCTTGAGACTTTTCGTGTGCTCCAGCCAGACAGACGAAAGGACATTGCGAAATCGACCCCAAATTGTCGGAAACAGATTTTGTCCAAAGAAAGGTCTGAAAACCTTTATATTGATAAGGCAGGTACGTTTTCGCTATATCAAAGTGTATACGGATTTTTTCCAAAGAAAGTTGGGGTCTGAAAACCTTTATTCCGATAAAGCAGGTACGTTTTCGTCGTATCAAAGTGTGTATATCCTCATTAGCCTAAAGGCTGAGTGTATAATTAGTCATTTGTTCCCAGGTCTTTTAGGTACACTTCTGGTGGTCAATTATCTTTCTATGTTGTTGTTGTAGCAGCATGAAACCTACGTAGAAGCATAGGTTTGATGCTGGGTTTGCAGCCGTGGGCCGAAATTCTATGGTTCCGGGTCAATCCGGTTCCCAACTTGACGTCTACCAATTTGAGAAAAATCTAGGCGACTAAAGCAAGGCTATTACACCGATCGCTTCAACACGACTACACAAAGCCGTGTATCATCAAGCCGAGTGCCGTCAACACCAACCTAACTACAACTCAACCATCCCATGCCGACAACCATCAAAGCGACGGGACCAAGCAAAGTGTCATCTACATCATTCCAACTAAACCTAGCCTAGTACCATCAGCAAGCCTGCTCTAATCGAGTCAACAACCTAACCACTACTACTGCAAATCGAATACTAGGGAGTCGACACTAGAGCTAGAAAACTATCGGACGATCTTTTGATCACTGACGTAAAGCTCTGTTTATATCATACTCAGAAGCAACTTTGTTTTAAACAATTCGAGGTAGGTAACCCAAATAACTTGTTTTGTTGGCCGATATAACCTTTGTTTTACGAGAGCAATCAAAACGATAGTCGGACTATCGATAGTTTGGTAGGCCTAGCCGACATCTGCCATCCGATCACCATCGAACCAACTGTTATACCTTTAGGAACAGTACAAATTTTAGTGTCCTCGCCAAGACAATATCATCTCTACCCGACGAAGATTGGACGTGAACCATTAGTTCGAAGCCACCCAGCTGTGATGACTATCCAACCTAGACAAGTATATCACCATATCCCATAACGCCGCTTCTACACGATATGTTTTATGCATAACGACTGCCACTTTGGTGAACCATACAAAAATGTCAATGCATCAAAGCAATATGGGTATACACATGCATTTTTATACTCTCCATCATAATATGGAGGGTATAATTAAATTTGTCATTCCGTTTTTAGCATCGGAGACCCAATAACGTATATATGTATATATTCTTGATCAGAGTAAACTTCTAAGTCGATATAACCATGTCCGTCCGTCTGTTGAGTGTTCGACTCATAGTAGCGCAAGGCGTGGAGGATGTACGGTAAGTTGTTTTGCTTTCAATATCAGTGACTTTTTATTTTAAAATTGATTTATTTAAATTAGAATATATAACAAAAAATCTGTGGTTTTATTTCCAGCTTGGACTTAGAACGTTCCATAGAATATTCAAAATCCTTAAAAAATATTCAAACCACATTTACGAAATTTATTATTGTTCTCAATAATGGTCATCGTTGGCAACAACTTGCCGTAATGGAAGAAATGTTTAAACATTTATTTAATGTCTACGTTTTGGATGTGATTATTTTAGTTCCGGGCCCAAGAGATGTTCAGATTTTCACTTATTTTCCTTTTACAAAAGTACATTGTTCAAATGTAAGACCAGTTCTAGTACTCAACATTGTATCAACAGGGGGAGGAGATCATCAGATCATTTCCTACGATAACTTATTTCCCAAGAAAGTGAAAAATTTCTACCAATTGAAGTGTGGCAGTATAATCATAATGCCGTGGCGTTAAGAGGTTTTGATGCATCGATTTTGAGCGTAATTAATTTTTCAATAGTCCCTACACCAAACGTGCCACCAGATTATATCTCAGGGAGTGTTTTTCAAAATGGATCTACGGTGGGAGTTTTTAAAATGGTAAGAATCACATAATATCCCAATATTGACCAAAGTAGTCAATCCATCAATAACAAATTTAATAATTCATGCGGGTTAAGGATTGTTTGCCTGCAGGCTTTTTAAATAAAAATCTGATGTTCTGATTTTAAATTTCTTTATTTTCCAATATTTCGATTGGAACCTCCAATCATCTTCAGGGAATTGAAAGAGAGTTGTGGTAAGTTTGCTGCCAAGTACTTTCTTCAACAAAAAAAAAAAAAAAATGTATTTAGAGGGGTTTTCAAAATTTTGGCTGTATGAACTGACCAAAGTATGGATAGGATAAAAGCTCAAAAATTTGCGGGAATGTCGATAGATAGGGAATTCCTTATGACACTATTCTACGAAAAATATAATATTGCTGTAAACAGGACCACAAGGAAACCCTTCGGTAAAAATGTCCAAAGGATCCTCGAACATACCTTTAACCACACAAAAATGTTGAACATTTGTGTGGGTGGTACCCCAAGGGTTGGACTTATAGGGCACAAATTTGAACATTAACTAAGTTTCCACAATATTTAGAGGTCCAAAGTTTGGACCAAATCGGTTACTACGTCTATGAGATAACGCGTGTACCATTTTAGCGAATATTTTCGAACTTTTGTGGCGGAGGTACCGGAAGGAGTGGAGCTATAAGCACCACCTTCGAATTTCATCTAATATTCGAAGATAGATTACAATATCCAAAGTGTGGTCGAACGCAGTATTCGGTTCGAGCTCTCCAGGTACTATATATGGTGCCATAGGGTGTTTTTTCGGGCTTTTTTCTCAAGAAGTATGGACTTGTCCCTGAAAAAAACTTTTACTGTCGTAATTGAGGCAGCGAACAAAAATCAATCTGGACCTGGTGGATATATGAGGATGTGTCACTCCCATCAAGAGTTATCGTGCTCACAATTTTTCCGAACATTTTTACATACTAGGGGAGGTACCTGAAGGAGTGAAGCGATATGGCTTATCTTCGAACTTATACTAAGTTTGGACAAATTATTACGATGGCCACATTTCTGACCTAATCGGCAGATCCGTTCGAGAGTTATCTTGCGTTTCAACCACTACACACAGTGTAATAGGGGTTTTTCGTACCTTTCATGCTATTTTATCAGGAAGTATGGTATTGCCCCTTATGAAACTTGTACCGTCGTATGGGAGGCTGTGAATACAATTTGCCACAACAAAGATCAAAGCGATTCAAGAGCATTTCCTAAACTGAATTTTTCTGAAATTTTGTGTGGGATGTACCCAAAGGAGTGGACTGATTGAGTCCCTATTAGAACCTCATCTAAATCTGGTAGAAAGTTCAGGATGTGCGAAGTATGGACCAAATCGGTTACTTCCTTCAGGAGTTATCGTGCGCACAAATTTTCCGAACATTTTCGAACTTTTGTGGGGAGGTCCGGTACCTCCGATATAACCCATCTTCGAACTTAAACTAAGTTTGGACAAAATATTACGAAAGCCAAATTTTGGACCGAATCGGCTATTTTGTTCTTCTTCTTCTTTATTGCTTATTCGATTTTCGAATGTTAGCGATCATATTACAATTGTCAAAAAAATTACATGTTTATGTGTTTATAAATTATTAACAAAATAGGAAAATATATCTCTATTTCTCGCTATGCTTATTAAATTTTCGGCGTTCTGGAATTCTGTCCATTGTTGGATATTTTGTATCCATGACGTCTCTTTTCTTCCTCTGGTACGTCTTCCTTCTATGTTTGCTTGTAGTATTTCCTGGAGAATGATGTATTTACGGTTTCGCATAATGTGCCCTAGATATGCCGTTTTCCGTTTCTTTATGTTGTTTAATAATTCTCTTGTTGTATTCATTCTTCGCAATACTTCAGTATTTGATACATGCAGGACCCATGGTATTTTTAGTGCTCGACGGTACACCCACATCTCAAATGCTTCGAGTCGTTTGATATCTGCCGCTTTTAACGTCCACACTTCGACTGAATATAACAAGACTGGCCATATATACGCTTTTATTAAACGAGATTTTGTTGCAACATTTATATCATGGCTTATTAGAACTTTTTTATATTTATGAAATGCATCTCTTGCCATTTCTATGCGACATTTGATTTCTTTTGAGTAGTCCCATTGATCATTTAGCAAAACTCCCAGATATTTGAAACTTTGTACCCTCTCAATATGGAAATTTTGTATTTTTAAAATCAACTCGTTGTGAGCGTTGTTCTTACTTATTATCATAAATTTTGTTTTGAGGGTGTTTATTTTTAGACCATACAACTCACTACTTGATGTTAGTCTATCAACAAGATTTTGTAGGCCTGATATGCTGTCGGATATTAATGTAGTGTCATCAGCATATCTGATATTATTTATGTAATTGTTGTTTATCAATATACCTTCTTGGATGCCATCTACTGCTTCGTGAAAAATTTGTTGGGAGTAAATATTGAAGAGTAGTGGGGATAAAATGCATCCTTGTCGAACTCCTTTAGATATTGCTACATCTTCAGATAAATCTCCATTTATGTTGACTTGGGCAGTCTGGTGCCAGTACAAGCTTTTAATACACCTTATCTCTTTCTCATCGATTCCAATTGCTGTGAGAATTTCCATGAGCTTATCATGCTGCACAGTGTCGAATGCTTTTTCGTAATCTATAAAGCATAAAAATACGTCTTTGTGGACATTTCTACATTTTTGAACGAGTATTTGTATGCAGAATAAAGCCTCACGGGTTCCCTTTCCTTCCTTAAAACCAAATTGAGTTTCTCCCATTTCCTTTTCACATTTCTCATATATTCTCTTATGGATAATTTTAAGAAAAATTTTAAGAGCGTGACTCATTAAACTAATGAGACGATAGTCATTGCATTTTTTGGCATGGGGTTTTTTTGGTATTGTTATGAAGGTGGATTTTAGCCAATCCTGTGGGTATATTCCAGTATCGTAGATGTAGTTAAACAGTTTTGTCAGTAGCTCAATGTTGCTGTTATTTAGCATTTTTAATAATTCAACTGGAATTTCATCAGGCCCTGTAGCTTTTCCATCTCGAAGGGATTTTATTGTTGATTCTACTTCATTATTTGTGATGCTGTTTCCTGTCATATAATCTGGTGCATTGTTAACGTAGCTTGATCTGTTATCATCCTTAAATAGTGTTTGGATATATTCTTTCCAGATATGTTTCTTCTCTGCAATTTCAAAGACCGGTTCATTGTTGTTATTGAAAAGGATAGATGGATTTGTATTCCTATATTGTCCAGATGCTTCTTTCAATTTCTTATGCAGGTTGAAATCGTCATGTAGGCTCATAAGTCTTTCAATTTCCTGACATTGAGTATTTAGGTGATTATTTTTTGCGTTACGTATCTCCCTTTGAATTTCTCTATTTAGTTCCCAGTACTTTTCGTAATCTTTATTTTTAAATGCTCTTCTTTCATCCATTAGCTGCAGGATTTCTTGAGTCATCCAATTTTTGGTCTTTGGTTTTATAAAATTGCCTAGGGTGTTTCTGGCTATTGAGTTTATAGTATTCTTTACATTATTCCATATATTTTCTATATCTTCGCTGTCGACATTATTCAGCTCTGTATTTATTCTTGTACATACATCCGATTTTAGTGTTTGGTTTTGAAGTTTTCCTAAGTCAAGTTTTTTACTTTGTGCCTTTTTAGTATGAGTTTTTAGTTTTATGCGTATCTTTGCCATTAAAAGGTTATGATCAGATGGTACATCAGCACTCGGATATGTTGTGGCCTTCCTTATTGATGAGCAGTGTCGCCTGTTGATAAGAATGAAGTCTATTTGGTTTCTAATGATGTTGCCAATTCTGTCTTGTGGAGATTTCCAAGTGTAGAGCTTTCTTGGCGGTAGAGTGAAAAGTGTATTTGCTATCTTCATCTTGAATTCTTGACAGAATTGAATGAGTCGTTCGCCTCTTTCATATTTTGTTAGGATGCCAAAAATCCATATCAAAATATGGACCGCTATAACCCATTTTCAATACCAAGAATCGTAATCGCAAATTTTGCACCAAATTATAAAGCTCTGTGTTAAATATTGCGATTTTAATATACAGACGGACATCGTTATATTTGTATGTTCCTTAAAAATATATACCTTGTAGAATCTCCGACCAATGTTTCGATGTGTTACAAATGGAATCACAAATTTAATTATACCCTCCATCTTTTTAAAGGCATTTTTTTTTGTCACAATCTGAACATAACAGATCTACATCTACAGATCTAGACATCGCAGATCTAGAGGTAAAAACATTAGATAAATAAATATGTAGGTAATTTACTATGGTTTACCCAAACAATTGGCCAGCAACGCGGACCCGGGTCAGCTAGTAATAAATATTAAGTAATATATAATAAATACTAAGATACATACATACAGATACACACTAAGATACATTTGTTAAAGAAGTTTCAATTACATTTGGTATTAAAAATGGGCTGTTCGCTCCCCCTTTTATCACGCCGAAGACTTTCCCTATGTCAGTTGATGTCTCAGGTTTGAAATAGTCCCCATGGAACGATACCGTCCGATGTTCGGTACTTCAAGTTTTTAGCAGCGATATCCTACCCAAATGCATGGTAGAACAATAAAAGGTAACAGCAATACACAGCTGACTGAACTCGGTTGTAACGTTAGTGTCAACTTCCATACGACATTTAATATACATATTTATTTCTATTTCGATGTACATTAAGGATATATATTTTTGAGGAAAAAATATATCATTCCGAAAATAACTATTTCCCAGAAAGACTTCTTCATATCAATGATATGTAACCTCCTCCAAGTCCGAAGGACGAGCCGCACAATAAAACACCGCTTATAGAGGGGGTACAACGTTTGTTAATATGTGAGGTATTTTGTAAAATTTGAAAAAAATAAAGCCCTAATAAACATGTGCTTCTTTGATTTCAAAAACAAAAGATTGAACCAGCTTCTCCTTTTTCAATGAATTTCCAGCGACCCCAAACATTTTTGCAAGAATTCTACTTTCTGCGAGAAATTATGCATTTAGTGGAATGATGTGGAAACATACAAATTGAAAATGTAACGAATTTTCATTTATGTTTTCCAAAATATTCAATCAAATTTGAAAAATTATTAGTTTTTTTAAATTCAAATAACACTGTGACACAAAATGGAACTCAAAGTCTGGGGGGTGGAAAATTTCTCTTGGAGATGAAAGCCCTTGATGAGTATACTAAGAACACAAAAGGAAATTTTCGCCATAGGTCAAGTTTCTGAGATATCGCGCGATAAATTTTTAATTTTTTCCCTATAGTACTTGGACTAATAGCTCCATATCTCTGTGGGGCGTTGTTGCAGCTTCGTTTTGAGGTGACATGTCTTCAGTCAATTCGATTGGCGAATATTTTTGTAGAACGTTTCATTCTTCTATCTCAATGCCTTTCATGTCCTTTTCGTCCTTTATTTCTTGAACCGTAGTAAAAGTACCACAAGATGACATTTTTCAGAATCCAAATATTCTACAAAAATTTTGCTCAGAAGATTTTAGGTACGGTTCTCTTTGACAACTAATCAATGTTGTGCCGTTTTCACTGTCCTTTTTGATGTTTACTCGGACTACTAGGTTCAAAAAAAACTATGTTTGGTTTTTCTGTATATTCGACATTGGTTATTAATTGGTATGTAGACATACCAATTGGTTATTGCATACGTAGACATCTGCGGTGCTTCAGAAATATTTACCACAAAATGCGCCTGTAATGAAGAACACGTTAATAACAGATTTTCATGGAGAACCGATCCGGTTTTCTCAATTTTTGAACTGGATATTCCAACATTAAAACCTACTTTTGAACCGGGTTTAAGTAACCTATTAAACTTATATGTATACCATTAAAAAGCTTATAGTGTTTTCAATCAAATTAAATTAATTCGCTTATGAAAAATTTGCTGGTTGCAGTTCTAGAACAAAAAAACCGTTTTCTTAAACCGTATTAAGGTAAAATATCAGTACGCGCAAATATGGAGATCAAAGGCTGGGGCGGGGGGGGGATGATGAACCCGGAAGAACAGTTTTGCCGTAGGTCAAACTTCTGAATTATGGCGTGATCAAATTCCGTTAGGGTTTTTGTCATGTAGGTATGTATAGTTTGTCTAGAAAGAATTCACTTCGCTATAACTGAGAAGTTTGACATATGGCAAAACTGTTCTTCCGGGTTCATCATATTATCTTCATCGACATTCATCGCCAAAAAGAATTTTTCACCCCCCAGCCTTTGATCTCCATATTTGCGTGTACTGATATTATTCTTTAAAAACGGTTTAAGACAGCGGTTTTTTTTCTAGAACTGCAACTAGCAAATTTTTCATAAGCGAATTAATTCAATTTAATTGACATCTCTATAAGCTTTTTAATGGTATACATATAAGTTTAATCGGTTACTTAAAACCGGTTCAA
Source organism: Musca autumnalis (assembly GCF_047663935.1). Classification (NCBI taxonomy): domain Eukaryota; kingdom Metazoa; phylum Arthropoda; class Insecta; order Diptera; family Muscidae; genus Musca; species Musca autumnalis. The sequence goes on along the minus strand of NW_027411866.1, from coordinate 212,442,514 downwards.
ATATCGGTTTTAATGTCGGAATATCCGGTTCAAAAACTAAGATAACCGGATCTATCCTCCAAGAAAATTTGTTATTAACGTGTTCATCATTACACGAGGTATTTGTAGTAAATATTTTAGAAGCACACCAAATGTCTACATAAGCAATAACCAATTGTTATATCTACATACCTATACATAACAAATAACGAATATACAGAAAAACAAAACATAGTTTAATTTCGAACCAAGTCCGAATAACTATCAAAAATGACAATGAAAACGGGACAAAATCGATTCTGAACAACATTTTTGTAGAATATTTGGATGCTGAAAAATCTCGTCTTGTGGTACTTTCACTACGGTTCAAGAAATAAAGGACGAAAAGGACATGAAAGGCATTGAGTTAGAAGAATGAAATGTTCTACAAAAAGATTCGCCAATCGATTTGACTGCAGACATGTCACCTCAAACCGAAGCTACAACAACGCCAAAAAGAGATATGGAACTATTTTCCCAAGTATTATAGGGAAAAAATCAAAAACTTCATCGCGCGATATCTCCGAAACTTGACCTATGGCGAAAATTTTTTTTGGGTTCTTAGTATATTCATCAAGGGCTTTCATCTACATATTGAATTTCCACCCCCCAAAAATGCTGCTGCACAGTGTAACAATAGATTCTTATAGAACCCCACATATTTATTGGCTAATAATAAGCAAATTTATCAACCGGACCCCCTGCTCATGCTGATTGACCACTTGTGCCCAAAAGTGTTTTATATTTGTCATAACTTGTACACATTTTGAAACGAATTCATACAAATTAGTGATTTTTAATTTCGGGCTAGTGTGAAAAGAGATCGTATACCGGCTACACAACAAAAATCAGTTTTCAAAAAGGGAGTTTCACAATTGTTTGGACGTATAAACTGCCAAAAAATATCAAAGCTTTTGCGTAATATATCTTAACGATAATGGATGAAATGTTTTTATTTTGCTAATAAATTTGAAGGCGCAAAAATGTTGAACTTTTGTGGAGAAGGTACTTAAGGAAACGGACCAACATAGTCCATTTTGGTCACAGTAAATTTAGAGCTTTTGGACCATTATGTCAAAAAAACACGAAAAAATATAATATCACTGTAAACAAGACCAAAAGCAGTACCTTTGGTCAAAATGTCCAAATGATCCTCGATCAACAATTAGACAGCACTTTTGTTTAACTTTTGAGAGGGAGGTACACGAAGATGTTGTCCCATATAGATTCTCTTGGAACTTGATAAGTTTTAAGTAAATTTTTTTACGATTCGGACAAATCAGAATACTCTCTGTCGTCTTCTGCTTCAGGTTACAATTGGAAGCAATATATATGGATATTGCTAAGGTATTTCACACTATTTCTATATCTTGTTTATTAAACAAACTGTATAATTTATGCATTCATTTTTTAATAGTAAAAGTTCGTAAAAATTTATGAATATGAGACAATGGTTTGCTATTAAACGGGCCTACTGCCCAACATATTTGGCATTGATATTGAGTTGGTTTGAACATACGGAATTCTTATTGTATGATGATGACTTGAAAATCCATTTGAAAGGCAATTCAATAATCGTCAATTTAATTTGTCAAGAAAGAATTAATTTCGCTATAACTCAGAAGTTTGACCTACGGCAGAACTGTCCTTCCGGGTTCATCACATTATCTTCATCGACATTCATCGCCAAAATGAATTTTTCACCCCCAGCATTTGATCTCCATATTTGCGCGTACTGATATTTTTCCTTAAAAACGGTTTAAGAAAACGGGTTTTTTGTTCTAGAACTGTAACTAACAAAGTTTTCTTAAGCGAATTAATTTAATTTGATTGACAACTCTATAAGCTTTTTTTTTGTTGGTATACATATAAGTTTAATCGGTTACTTAAGTCCGGTTCAAAAACCGGTTTTAATGTCGGAATATCCGGTTCAAAAATTGAGATAACCGGATCTATCCTCCAAGAAAATTTGTTATTAACGTGTTCCCCATTACAAGATCTATTTATGGTAAATATTTCAGAAGCACCCCAGATGTCTACATAAGCAATAACCAATTGTTATGTCTACATACCTAAACATAACAAATAACGAATATACAGAAAAACAAAACATAGTTTAATTCTCAACCAAGTCCGAATAAATGTCAAAAATTACAATGAAAACGGGACAAAATCGATTAGTTGTCAAAGAGAACCGTACCTAAAATCTTCTTAGCAACATTTTTGTAGAATATTTGGATGCTGAAAAATTTCACCTTGTGGTACTTTCACTACGGTTCAAAAAATAAAGGACGAAAAGGACATGAAAGACATTGAGTTAGAAGAATGAAATGTTCTACAAAAAGATTTGCAAACGATTTCACTGAAGACATGTCACCTAAAGACGAAGCTACAACAACGACAAACAGAGATATGGAGCTATTTTCCCAAGTATTATAGGGAAAAAATCAAAAACTTCATCGCGCGATATCTCAGAAGCTTGACCTATTGCGAAAATTTCCTTTTGGGTTCTTGGTATACTCATTAAGCGCTTTCATCTCCAAAAGAAATTTTCCACCCCCCAAAAATGCTGCTGCACAGTGTAATTTATACACATTTCCTTATTTTGTTTACATGCACTTTTGACACTAGCGTTACAAACAAAAACAAATTTCTATGTGGTTGTTGTTGAGTTGTATTTGTTGTAGTATTTACTTTACCTTATATTTGTTCTACCATGTGTACAAACATTAGATAAATAAATATGTCTTTAATTTACTATGGTTTACCCAAACAATTGGGCAGCAACGCGGATCCGGGTCAGCTAGTAATAAATAATAAATAATAGATAATAAATACTAAGATACATACTAGTCCGGTCAAAATAGACATGCGTATAAGGGGAAATATCAAAAATTCCCACAAAGCTGGAGAGCTAGGGTTAGCTATTAGAAGCAACGTCCTAAAAGTCCCCATCGATCCCATGTGTGCAAAACAAGTTATTCGGGGTCAAACGTCAGTTTTGGAGGCATTATTCAGTTTTTTTAATTTTTCTCAAAAACGGTAAGACTTAACAAAAGCCGGCTAAAGTAAAAGTTATAGATTCAATAATTGTCTACAAGAGTGGTCTTTATGATACTTAAAAAATACTTACCATTTTCGAGATATCGCGATCTAAAGGTCAAATAAAAAATTAGCCGCGTAAGTACATTATGAGGCGAACCGGTTAAAGTAACGACACTATGTGGTAGATACTTCCGTAAGCTTTCAGACGATATCCACTTTGCAGGAATCGGTTCAGTAGATCCGGGTCTATCCCGGTTTTTAAATTTGGCCTTTCGGGTCGAATAACCGGCGAACCGGATCCGCAACCGTTGAAAATTATACATTTCCGTAATCAGCACAACAAACCTTACCTTCGGACAAAACTTGAAAAAAAATCGGAGAGTTTTCGTTGGGGTCGTTACCTTTGGGCTTTCGATTACACATGTGGGTTAAATGGGCTATTTTTGCATAAAATGAGTCTAACATTGAATAACTCTACTAAACAAGCTCCGATTTTGTTGGATTTTTTTTTTAGAAGATAGCTCTCGCTCTTCAAGAAAATATAAATATTTTTGGGGGACAGACCCGATTACTTCGCTTATTTTAGCCGGTTCGTCTGAATATGTGCATATTTCCCTTATAAGTGCATAAAAATCATGTGTTTTTTAGAACAGCTATATCTCAAGAATGGTTCCTTCTAGGAAAAAAATTATAAAGGTCAAACTTGTAGATAATTTTTCTGTCTACAATATTTACTTTAGTCACTTTTTGATTAGGTCAACCGTTATCAAAAAAATAAATCCGAAAACCAAAAAACCCTTAAAATTTGATCTTTGACCCCGAATAATTTTTTTTTGCACACATGGGATCGACGGGGACTTTTAGGACGTTGCTTCTAATGGCAAACTCTAGCTCTCTACCAAAATTCAGCTTTGTGGGAATTTTTGCTATTTCAATGTCTATTTTGACCGGACTATACATACTAAGGTACATTTGGTAAAGAAGTTTCAATTACATTTGGTATTAAAAATGGGCTATATCGCTCCCCATTTTACCACGCCGAAGACTTTCCCTATGTAATATGTCAGTTGATGTCTAAGTTTTGAAATAGTCCCATAGAACGATGTTCGGTACTTCAAGGTTTAAGCAGCGATATCCTACCCAAATGGGTAATTTTTTGAGGATATATCTGTAGAAAGGTATGGGTAGATCCACGTTTTATTATAGCCATCATAGAACGGTACCTCCAGCTTTTGTGAATTTCGAAGGTTTTAGTCACATTATTTCTTTTTCTATCAGATGTATTCTTATCCAATAGGAGTGAATATGAATAATCAAAGAAGGGCCTTGCAGTACCAAACTGGTTGTCGTCAGTGGTCAAATAAATTGTTTTTACAAAAAGTATCAAGCTATACACATTTTAAATACCGCCTAAATTTCCAGGAATACCACCACACATCCCTTTCATAATTATTATAACAATAATCTCCCTTTCAATGTAAACACAAATCATCCTTTAATTATGCCAAACAAAATACCTTCATTAAAGCCAAAAACAATTGTCCTGATAATAAGAAAATTATTTTGGCCACAACAAAAGACAAATGCAATTCAGAGAAAACGTAATAAAAATTGTATCACATGAAGCGTATATGGGGTGTTATAAATAACAAACAAAGGGAAAGCGATGCAAAAGGACAAAGGACAAAGGCAAACAATAACAATTTGCATATTTAAATAAATACACACAGATATAAAAATCACATAAGCACACACCCCCACTCCCACACACACAGCAAGGCCATTGCTTACAGACAAAGGAACATTCAAATTGTTGAAATCTCCACAGGCTGACTATGACTGATATCCATCCATCTATCCATCCGACTGTGAGTGAGTGACAAATGAAACAAAACATCATCATCCGGATACTTGCAACCTCCTTTTCGGGGGCGCACACACACACAACGTATAATACCCCGTCGTTGTCATTTCAAGGGAAATATGTTTTTGAAATTTTCCTCAAATGAAACAGTTTGTCCTCTTCTTATTGGCGTGTGGGGGTGCACTGGTTTTGGATTTCTGTTTGTTCGGGTTAAATGCGTGGATTTTTGGTATGAATCAAATGGAATTTATTACAACCTACAGAGAAAATTTGTGTTCAACAATGGGCCAAATTGTGTGTTCGTTTCGCATTCATACATATGTTTTTCTTGTGCGATTCTGTGCCTTGCTGAGGGGACAAGGCGTGGTGTTCAGAGGGCCCTGAGGAAGAGAATTGAATATGGTTTTGGGTAGGGAAATCCCGCACCGGAAATTTCCGGGAATTTTCGGTTTTTTGGTTACGAGATTTTCCCGGGAAACAAAATCATATTTCCCGGGAAATCGGGAAATATCTTTTCACATTTATCACAACTAATATTAAATTAATGAATAAACTATGCTCGTCACTTTTATAGCATAGAATCAGAATTGGAATAGATTTTACAAACTTAGTTTAAGTTCGAAGATGGACCATACTTCCGGTACCTTCCCCACAAAAGTTCAACAATTATCGCATAAATGGTGCGCACGATAACTCTCGAAGGGAATAACCGAATCGGTCGTAATTTTGCATATGGTAATATTAGTTCCAGGCGTAGAACGGGTTCCACACAAAATTCGGAAAAAGTGAAGTTTTAGAGCTCCTCTCGGTTCGATTTGAATTTCTTTCAGCAATTTGTCTTTACGGGCCCCATCACGACGGTACAAATTTTTAAGATATCTTCCGCAGGAAGTTTCTTATTGGTTCTAACTTTGCATATCGAGTTATTTAGTCTAGTCATGTATCAGATTGGAATATGGATTATATCGGTCCAGCCCTTCGGGCACCTCCAACACAAAATTTAGGAAATGCGCAGCTCATCTCGAATCGTTTCGAAATTCTTTCCAATAAATTCTACTTGAAGGCCCTGTTACGACGGCGGAACTTTTGTTGGGAGGGCAAGTCCACTCTTGCTGAGGTAAAGTCACAAAATCTCAAAAAGCCTGCCGATACCAACTACATTGGGAAGTCCTATAATAACCGTCGAAGGGTGAAATCTCCCACACTATCTCTTTTAAATGTTTGGCAATATGTTTTGTGTGCGCCCCTGGTTAAAACGGTATTTTTTAGGGACAAATCCATACTTCCTATGAAATTGGCTCAAAAAGCCCCTAGTCATCCATTTTTGAGCCGGCAACTCTATGAAAATATTGTATTTCATATAAGTTACTATGGGAAGATAAAAAAATGACGGAAATATTGATCCACTCTCGTGTTTAAAAATTATAAAAACCGGGAAAAGCCAAAACCCTAGAATTGGAAAATCGATAATGGGTCTGATGTTCTAGGGTTTGTAGGATTCCACCTAGGTATCATTCCGATGCACATAGGTCAAATACAAAAGAAGCTCCCTAAGATCTTGAAATCCTACCGTAACCAACGAAACCAACCTTTGCACGTCGTAATTTTATCCATCTTGAAGAAGTACTGCAAGGGAGAGCTGTACTTCAGGTTTGGGTAGCTTCGGTTCCGCATCCCGGAGTCACTTTGAAGAACGTAGGCAGCATGGTCTTAGCGTGGTGTAAATAAATCTGCAAAGCGGCGACTGTCGAACTTCTTCTCTCCCTTACATGAACTCAAGTAGACATCGCTTTAGTTAAGGATTCCTATTTGTACAAAAAAAAACTTTTTTGGACTAAACGATGGACGTTACTCTTTATTCTATACTTCATATGGGGAGAAGATAAAAACTTGTAGTGTAGCTATGAAAACTTTACATAATATTTTAGACACATTATAGATCATTCCTGATAGATAAAGTCAACAATATAAGACGGATTTTGTAATAATTTTGTTACATATACATATCCTGTCTACAGGAAATACTGCAAATGGTTCGTAGATGATGATCCACTCATTTCCGTAATGATATAAAAATCAAAAACCTTCTAAAATGTATATGTTGTGGTTTCTATACCCTCAGCTTTTATGCTAACGAGTATATCAGCAAAAATTTCTAAAATCGTCTTTTCCATTTCAAAAAAATCAAAAAAAAATTTTGATGCTACATCTATGATTTTTGGTACATAGATTAAGAAAAAAATCGTCATTCCATATCTGTTTTCGTTACCAACTTTGATTGTTGCGCGCAAAAGATATGACCGTTTTAATTATGATAATTAGAAAAAATTCTAAAAAAATCGCGGCTTAATATAGTAAGCTGTTATATCCAATTGTCGTTAACTGAATTCGTACCCTTTGAGAATATGCAAAAAATAATTCAAAAAGTTTCAATGGATTCGCGAAAAATTAAATTTGTTAAATAATTTCACGTATTTAAAAACATATTTTTGAAACAATAGCGCTTATACTTACAAAAAAATATATAAAAAAATTATAGCAGCATCCAGACATTGTGAGGAATAAAATGAAACCTAAGTCGTGAAGTTTGAAGCTATAGTATTCGTGTTATTTGCAAAAATACAATGAAAATGTGACGAAAAAAATAAAAATTATGTTATTCTAATTTTATTTTTTTATGGTTTTATAGGAAATGTTGAAGAAAAAATGATTGAGTTCTTCGTCATTTCGTCCAAATTTCACGCAATAATGAAGATATTCCGTTGCAACAACTTTTTCAATTATAGTTTTCCTATTGGCGAATATTTTTAGAACATTATATTAAATCACAAGGAATTCCAATTGTGGCATAACATTAAAATAATGTTATATTGAATATTACAACATTTGAAACGCATAGAAACCGCGTAATAGTGGAAATCACAAGATGCGCATCCGATTTTCCAAAACAGCGAATCAATCCCTCTTATTTGATATACACTTTGTGAAATTCCATTTGACGACCACGATGTAGCATCAGTTGCATGTTAGGGTGCAAAAAACAGTAAAATGCCCATAATTTCCACGAAGTACATTTGCATTTTATGCGCATCCGATTTCAATGATCACCATTAAAAAATACATCATCCTATGTCATTTCAATGCGATCCATCAAGAACCGTGGATGTAGCATCGCACTCAGTTTTTAGAAAAAATCTATTATATCTCCGGATTCGCGAACGTTTTTCAATATCTGTTTTCGCACATTTTAAATATGCGTTTCGCTCTATTTATCTAAGTAGGAATAACACATCTAAAACGCGTCTTAATACGCGATATTTTCAAAAATATTTTTTGCATATTTTCGAAATTTGAGGGGTATCATATCCGCCGATCTAGTGGATGGATTTAGACGCGCAAAGGCTTGTTAGATTCAGAACGTAAAAAAACTAAATTCACGCGGGTTTCCACTGAAATCGAAAGGCATTTGTAAGTTTTGAATCCAAAAAACTTGTTTTTTAAAAAAAAAATACGCACAAAAATTTCGACTTTAAACTGAGATTGTTGTGAACCTTTGAAGGCTACACGCCCGAGTTATACATCAAAAAATGCGTAATCACGAGTACCACAATCTCATAAACAGTTTTTAAACGAGTACAGTTGCGCGTTCCGATTAGAGCAAAAATTCAAAAAACCCAATTTTTCAGTCTTCAAAATGTCAGCATCCGTTTGAGATTGATGCGGTGGTTATATTAAAAAATCATACATTAGAAACTTCATCTCTGAAGTGTATTCTTTAACTTCTTCTTTGAACATTATACTCTACATTGTATTTTAAAGCCACTAATTGAAAATTGACTTAAAAAAACTCGTTTCCTTCAATGATTTTTTTCTATTTTTTTACATTAATATGACCACAGCTTCCGCTCAAATTATAATTTTAAGAAATCCATCGGTGAATCGTGCTAAAACAGTTTATTTTACCTAAATGCGTTCAAAAGTTATGGTATATTACAACAATTCGCGAGATACAATACCCTATACCTCAGTTTCAACAGAAGTAAATTTTCTACAAAAAGGCCGATATACTCTGTTATACGGGCAATATGTGCCTCATCGAAATAATGGGTTTAGACCCCAAGTATGTGTGGACGAAATCCGTTGAGGACAATTTGAAGTTGATTTAGCACTGACCGTCCGTCCGTCTGTCTGTTTGTCTGGCCGATTCGGTCCAAAAGTTGGCTTTCGTAATATTTTGTCCAAACTTAGTTTAAGTTCGAAAGTGGGTTATATCGGTCCACTCCTTCCGGTACCTCATTTCAGAATATTTGTGTATACGATAACTTTTAAAGGGAGTAATCGATTTGGTCCATACTTTGCACATGGTAAAATTTCTATCGGACTTAGATGAGGTTTTAATATGGACTCAATCGGTCCACTCCTTCGGGTACCTCACATACAACATTTCGTAATAGGACCTGCTATAGAATCGCCTTTGTAACAACTTGTATTCACTGCCCCCCCATACGACGGAACAAGTTTCATCAGGGGCGAGTCCATACTTCCAGAGAAAATAGTCAGAAAGGTGCAAACAGCCCCTGTGACACTGTGTGTAGTGGTTGAAGCGCAAGGTAACTCTCGAACGGATCTGCCGATTAGTTTCAAAATTTGGCCTTCGTAATATTTTGTCCAAACTTAGTTTAAGTTCGAAGATGGGTTATATCGGTCCACTCCTTCCGGTACCTCTCCCACAAAAGATTGAAAATGTTGGGAATATTTGTGGATACTATAACTATTGAAGGGAGTGACCGATTTGGTCCATACTTTACACAACATGATCTATATCTACCAGATATAGATCATGTTCGAATATGTACTATATTTATCCACTCTTTCGGATAACTCCCACACAAAAGTTCACTTTAAGACCTGCTCTCGATTTGCTTTGATTTTTGGTGAAGATACTTGCATTCGCAGCCTCCATTGAAAAAAGTTTTTTTTTTTTCAAAAGCTGGTCCACATTTCGTGAGAAAACAGCCCGAAATGTGTAAAAAAACCCCATGGCATCGTAGGCAGTGGCTGGAGAACACGATAACTGTCGAATTGATCAACCGATTTAGTTCAAAATTTGGCATTCGTCCACAACTTCCGGTACACCCCCCAATATTTACAAACTTTCACTAAAATCCCAGCAAACCAAATGTCGGATGTCCGACACGTCTGAACAATTTCGGATGCTAAATCGTTTAGATTTCGTTACGATTTCTAAACGATTTTTCGGAGGGGAAATAGTTCAGATTTCGTACCGATTTCGGACCGAATGTCGGAAATAAGTTTCCCTTCCGAATTTCCCAAGGATTTTCTTCAGATTTCGTTTCGCAATCGAACCGAAATCCATCCGATTTCGCTCCGACATTTCGTTCGGAAATTATGTCAACCACTTCATACAACTTTCGTTAAGATATCGTTACGATTTCGGATCCGACATTGGACGTAGCGTCTGAATTTTGTTCCGATTTCGTTACGATGCCGATACGATAGGTTTGCTGGGATGGTATGCAGGATAATATATACATACGATCTTTGCATAGATATGCAGGAGGTATTGGAAATTTGCAGTTATGTATACGAAAAGTACTAAATACTGCTATAATTATTTTTGGGAGAACAGGTAGAGCTGTATACGAGTATCGCAGTAGGTATATAGTTTTGGATATAGGAATGTAATTTTGGAAACTTGTACCTATTATAAGTACTAAATGCGGTAAAGTTTTGATGTTGCATAAAGGGATATAGCTGACATTTCGAATTTTTGTATTATGGTCTATGTTGCTGTTTATATAATGAGTTTTTGAAATACATACAAATTCTGATATTAGGTATGGAGGTCGCTAAGGGCTTAATCATTGAGTTGGTGTTTTTAATACGAACATTACAAAATGGTACTAAGTTTGGTGCTGGGTGAAGCAAGAATTGTATAATTAGTGTACGAAAGTGCAATAAATTTGAAATTAGGCTAAGGAATAGAAGCGGAATTCTGATTTATTATTTATTTGTCAGGTTCACTGTTTGAAGTGGTAGTAAAATAAGTGTACTACAAGTATTAAATAGTACTAAATATTGAAGCACTGTTATTGAGTGAACCGCCGAATGTATTTTGTTATGGGGATCAGTGTTGAGATTGGATTAGAATGTTTATGGGAAAATCCGCCTTTAAAATGTATGAAAGGTTTCTACATGTAATACCGTGGATTTTAAAAATTGTACTCAATAGTGTACTATTGTTTTCATGTAAATGCGAGGCGACTTCAAAATAATGCACTGAAATCAAAACAAACTTGTCTTTTATTTAAATAATTCTGAACATTTTAGAAGTACATTTGAAAATGTAGATCTATGCAGCTATTGGCTTCCAATAAGGGTTTTACCCCTGAAAACAAAAAGGTCTAAATTAAAATGTTTCAAAAAGATTAACTGTTATATAGGGGTCATGTCAAAACGTGCGCATTAAGCAACATTTTTTGAATAAAGGTTTTCTACATTTTGATATTACATACACTCCACGTCAGTAGAATAGAACACCTAAATTTCTGTTAATGTTAGCTTATTTATCCCGAAGCGAATGAATCTACGTTTTTAATCCTGTAGGGATTTAAAGCCTATGATGTTCCGTATCAAACACAGAAAAAATTATGTTTCTAGGCTTTCGCGAAATGATTTTCTGATCATTTTTCCAATAGTACTATGGAAAATAGCCATTTAATTTCGGTCATCAGGATAGAACAGTCATTTTATTTTCGTGAATTGTTGGGCTATTAACGCCGAATTTTCTTTCAGTCGATAAAGTGGGGCTTTCTAATCATTTTTCACCAATAAAGCCATATAAATAATTCCGCGGACGCAGAAATAACAGCGTAAACGGGTTTAAATTGACAGATAATAGAAACATCTTGGAATATCAATAAGAGTCGCGCAGCTATGTCATATTTCTTCACAATAAGATAGAATATGACACAGACAATCTCGACGGATACAATCGAGTGCTTCGGATGCTGAAAAGATGGAACATTTTCAAAATAAGTATGAAATAAAAATAGGTAAAAAAACTTTTTAAGTTAAACGGTTTTATGTTAAACATACATTGCAATGTTTAAGATAAATGCACTAAAAACCAAAAAATAATAAAATAGATACAGTCGTGGGAATTATAAACATATGCATAGACTAGACTAAAATAAAATAAAACCGTGGGGCACGTCAATTGTCTACAAATTATCGACTTAATGTGCGATAGAAGAATCGTTTAATTCGTCGTTAGGCAGTTCGCCCGCAGACGGTGAGGAAATTACTTACTATTTTCTTGCTCCATGTAAATAAAAGAGATGTTTCAACTAGTTTATCGTTGGACATTCACACTGCTGGCTGGCGAGGAATCGTTTCACTGCTCGTAGTTTGTCTTTAATCGACAAAGTACTACTCGCTCACCACTATGAAACCCTAAAACTCGCTTATAATCGAGTTTGCTAGCTTGTTTCCACATTCTAGCTCTACTTATCACACGTCCATCGTTGTCGGTTGAACAACTGCCTAATTATAGTGTAACATTATAAAACAAACATTTTAATCAACGATTGTAGACAATTGACGTGCCGCACGGTTTTATTTTAGTCTAGTCTATGCATATGTTTATAATTCCCACGACTGTATCTATTTTATTATTTTTTGTTTTTAGTGCATTTATCTTAAACATTGCAATGTATGTTTAACATAAAACCGTTTAACTTTAAAAGTTTTTTTACCTATTTTTATTTTCTAGTTTTTAGTTTTTATTTTGCATTCTGTTTAATTCATTTAGTGCTTCAGTATTGCAAGGTTTCTTGCCCGTTAGTTTATTGCAGTCCAACTCCTCTATACGTAGTCCCTGCAAAGACCTTACTCTACTAAGAGCCACGTAGGCTTGACCTTCTTCAAACAGTTTCGCAACTAAGTATACGACTGCATGATCCAGTGCTGGCCTGCATTTTATATATTGTAGAAGCCCATGATAGTATTAAAGGCAACACACATATGTGTGTATCGCTCCCGTTGTTTTTTTAACCTGACTTCATATTCTTCAGGCGTTTCTGACGCTATCATCTGCGTGTATCGCTCACGTTGCTTTGTTAACCTGGCTTCATATTCTTCAGGCGTTTCTGACGCCGTCGTTTGTGTATATCGCTGACGTTGCTTTTTTTAACCTGGCCTCATATTGCTCAGGTGTTTTTGACGCTAATTGTTCCCGTCGTTTCTGTAATCGACTATTTCTATCGCCTTCAGTTTCTTTAGCTCGTTTTGCTTTATACTTTTCTTTCGCTTTTTGAAGCCTTCGTTTACGTTGTGTTGCAGTTTCTGTTTTATTTGTGTTTGTATGTTTTATATATTTTTTTACCATTTTGTTCCCACGAGTAATGGACATTTAAACGGTCGACCCCCCAGAGGTCCAATAAAGGGGCAAGGCTATTGACAACAAGATGCGCCTGAGTCTTGAGGGTAAAACTCTAACGACATACCATTTTTATCCACCCTAATGCCATACAGTTCTCGGCGCGTTTTAACCTTTCACTTTAACTTGGGTGGTGTACCGCTAACGACGTATCATTTTTAGCCACCCTAACGCCACATAGTCCTCAACACGATAAAAAATCTTGACTTGGGTGGTGGATTCAGGCTGGATTAATCAGATACCTAAATTACAGATTCAATTTCTAAATTTAAATCTTAATTATACGCCATTTAGTGGCTGCGCCCATCTTAAATATTGAGGTTGTATAGTGCACTGTATTCTTCTTGTTTGATACCCATATTGGTGGGATTGATAAAAAATTGTTATCAGCCATTTGGTAGCGGCGGCCATCATAGACAATTTTGCATAGTAAATTGTATTCTACTTGTTGAGACCTTTCATTTGATACCCATATTGATGGGATTGATAAAACCTACGTTATCCGCCATTTTGTAGCGGCGGCCATCTTGAATTTATAATGATAATGAATAAACATAATTGTATTGTCACAAAAATCCAAAGTGTATACAAAATTTTAGATTAATCGGTTGACATGAAGAGGGTGAAATTTGAATTACTAAATTTGACCCAAGAATAAATAATAAAACAAACGGGGTGAACTAAATAAAACCATTTAAAAAGTCAAAATTTCTACTGACGTGGAGTGTATAGCAACATTGTTATTAATTTCTCTTAAATGTTGACATATCGTTGGACTCCCATCAAGTCAGAATAAATAAAAATATATCCTTATTTGTTTGGTAAGCGAGGTAAGGCCCTCCGTTTATGAACCACATTAAGTCATCGCATTTGTAACCCAGCTGTGTGTGTAAAGTTCATCGTATCAAAAGCAACAACAAAGCAAAGCATGTTCCCCGCGATAACAACATCAAAAATATGTTCGCGCATCACAAAAACGGATGTGACAATGAGCGAAACGTCATCTTAATAACAATCACAACATTACGGCCGTCACAATCAACGACACAGTCGTCATCATCCGCATCATCATCGTCGTCGCCATCGCAATAAACATGACAGTATGGTGTCGGAAGTTGAGCTACTTATATCCTCTGTTAAATCTACAGCTGTGCAAGTGTGTAAATCTTTTGCTTGGTTGGTTTGTGGGTGTCAAACACACATACACCCATACATATATACCCAAAGATGTTTTTATTAAGACTGTGACAAACAGAGTTGAGGTATGAAAAAGTTTGCAGCTTCGGATTTTCCAATAGACGGAGAGCTATGATACCGCCTTATCCGCACCCGCCAACAAATTAATAGAGTGTATTTTACGCAAAATTCATCTTCTTTTATGTACTTGATTATCGCTGTTATTTCGTGAGATCTACATTTGGATGGGAATGTAGTCGACTGTTGGGTTTTTTATCAACAACATACGTACATACAAATACACGTTCTCACACGAACAAAAGTGCAAATAATGAATACTAATTAAACGTTGACAATATGAAAATATTCTTTATTTGCTGCTGCTGCTTCTGTTGCTGTTTTTATTTCGTTATCTTTTCGAAGCGTTATTCTTCGTGTTGTTTTTTCAAGTGATGCAAAGAAAGATAAACTTTTGTTAACAAAAATTAACCATGGAACAGTGTGATATTCAGTTACACTCAAGCAAAAATGTCGTGGTTGTCAGATAATTCAAAATAACTTTTCGTATATAATGGACTAGCAAAGTGTCCGCTACTTCGTATGCGGAAAGGATATAAGCAACTAATAAAAAATATTTAATATGGAAATGACGAACACTGAAAATTTGGAAAGGAGGCTCAAACGGCAGCTAAAAAAGGGAACTCAAAAGAACTTTATACAATTACAAGAAATACGAAATAAAAGTTTGAAAAAGACATTTTGAAAAAACTTTGAACATCAGCCAAAGCCATGATGAACAATTCGACATCTCTAAAATACATCCGACGAATACAGGGGTAAAAACAGAAAATCGTTCAGTTGCTGAAATAGAAGACGCTATTAATAGTTTAAAACTCGGTAAAGCTCCAGGTAGCGATGTTATCCCGGTATAATGTTTTAAAGTCTGTAGCAACATAATGGCTGAAAAACTGCACCAATTATTCTGGCAGATATGGGAAGAGGAAAATATCACACAAGACTGGAAAGAATCGTTTATAGTGAAACTCCCTAAGAAGGAAAACAGAACAAAGTGTGGCAACTGGAGAGGCATATACTTACTGACATTAATACTGCAAATATCAACAAAATCATATTAAATGAAATAGCCGATCCATTGAAAAAAATTTTGAGAAAAAATCTAGCTGGCTTTCGAGCAGGGAACTCATGTATCGACCATATCTGCACAACAAGAATTATTATAGAACAATCTATGGAATATAATGCAAGCCTATATCTAGCGTTCGTAGACTATGAAAAAGCGTTCGACGCCCTTAATAGAAAATACATATGGAGTTGACTATTAGCTGAAGGAATACCCACAAAAATAGTGAAACTTATAGAAAACAGCTATAATGACACGACTTCCAGAGTGCTGCACGAAGGAGACCTCAGCGAAGCATTTTTATACCCTACACCACTATGTGGTAAGGGGTATTATGTGTTAGTGCATTTGTATGTAACATACAAAAGGAAGCGAGATAGACCCATAGTTCCTTCTAGGGATATACATAGAATCACTTTATGAGTCGATTTATGCATGTCCGTCCGTTCGTCCGTCCGTTCGCAACATATAGGTCGCATTTGTTGACCGATTTCGCTGAAAATTTGGGAATACCATTTTTTTAGCCGTCGGAAGATCAAGTTCGAAGATGGTACCATATAACGGTACCTCCTGATTTAAGGTATTTTAAGGATCTTAGCCGCATTTGTTGCCCAAACCTGCTGAAATTTTACATTTGAGGTTCCCAGTGGCCGCGAAATTGCTCCACAAAAAATTGTCAAGATAGGTCCACGGTTCGGTATAGTCCCCATATAACGATACCTCCCGATTTAAGGTATTTTATGGATCTTAGCCACCGTTTTTGCCCAAACTAGCTGACATTTTACATTTGAGGTTCTCAATGGCCGCGAAATTGCTCCACTAAAAATTGTCAAGATAGGTCCACGGTTCGGTATAGTTCCCATATAACGATACCTCCCAATTTAAGGTATTTTAGGGGTCTTAGCCACATTTTTTGCTTGAACTAGCTGAAATATGTATATGTAAATATGTGGTTCCCAGTGGCCACGAAATTTCGTCACTTAAATTGAGCCAAATTATATCGAAATCGGTTCAGATTTGGATATAGCTCCCATATATATGTTCGCCCGATTTCACGTATTTGCTGCACCAAACACGCTATATACGTCCGATTTTGATGAAATTTGGAATGTTTGACTGAATTCGGTCTAGAAATAAGTGTGCCAAATTATATCGAAATCGGTTCCGATTTGGATATTGCACCCATATATATTTTCGGCCGATTTCACGTATTTTCTGTACCAAACACGCTATATATTTCCGATTTCGATGAAATTTGGAATGTGTTACCGAATTCAGTCTAGAAATAAATGTGCCAAATTATATCGAAATCGGTTCAGATTTGGATATAGCACCCATATATATTTTCGGCCGATTTCGTGTATTTTCAGCTCCAAACACGATATATAAGTCCGATTTCAATGATATTTGGCATGTGTGACTAAATTCGGTCTGGAAATAAATGTGCCAAATTATATCAAAATCGGTTAAGATCTGGATATAGCTCCGATTTATATTTTACATATTCACAGTGGTGTAGGGTATTATATAGTCGGCCCCGCCCGACTTTGATCCTTTCCTTACTGGTTTACAACTAATGGAGTACGACATGGTTGCACTCTATCGCCATTATTATTTGTCACTGTTCTTGATGCAGAATTTGAAAAGCTAGACTTAACGCCGTCTGGTCTAAACTGTAATATGTACAATAAACTCGGGGACCTGGAGTATGTAGACGATGCTGTTCTACTTACAACAACATACTCAGATATGCAAAAAAATAAACCAGCTATCACAAGAGTCACTGAAAGTTGGGCAATAAAAGTACCATGAGGAAAAAATCCAATAATAATAGCCCGTTTTAGATATATGTATGGCGAAGAAGTACAAAATGTGGAACGTTTTGAATATCTGGGTAGCATTTTATCAACAACAAGAGGTACGGCGGAGGACGTATACGCAGAGAAAAAATATTTGCCGCTTTTGTTGGAACAAAAATATTTGTTTTGGTTCCAAAAATGTATTTGTTTTGTTCAAACATTGTAATCCAAATCCAAAAATACCATCTTTTGTTCCAAACATAGAAAACAAAAACAACTTTCGATTTTCCGCAATATTGTAAAAATCGTTAACAATACCGATTGTAGGAACTATCATAATCTAATTTTGTTTACAAAAAGTATTGTCAACCCAGAAAACCAGCCCAGAAATTTTTGATTTGAGTGTATATACTTCTCATATACGCTTTTCACATAACATGGATATAAATGTCGCGTATAATATTGCAATCATTGATGAACACAATACATGATTTGCTGCAAACAAAAAGCCACAAGCACCCTCCACAACATAAGGAATAATTAAACACCATAACAAACTCCTGTATAACACCAAACCTCAAAGCACAATGAAGAATGAAACAAAACAGAAAAAAATAAAAACAAGAGTCTCATTGTTGGTATACATACACACAAAAACAAAGATAAAGGCATCATGTCATACAAATAAAACTCACCATAATTGTTTTTTTCAACACGGCATCGAATTGCGAGAGAAGAGAAAAAAAATTGTCGAAGAAAAGAGAGAACTATTGTCCAGTTGACAAAAACTATTTTTGGATTTAACAAAACCCAATTGTTGGAATCACAGTACTACATTTGGAATTTAACAATATCTTAACAATACATATTTTGCTCTTCGAATATTGTTGGATCAATCATATTTTTTTCTCTGCGTGTAGATAACCGCATTAGAATAGACCAAGTGAGACACTAAATTTGAAAACAACAATTAATATTTTCAATGCATGTGTAAAATCTACGGTACTGTATGGATCTGAGATGTGACTCACCACTGCTATAATTACAAATAAACTTCAAGTATTCATAAACCGATGTCTTCGCAATATACTAAAAATATGGTGGCCACAAACTATATCAAATGAACGACTCTGGAGCATAACAAATCAACAGGAAATAAATTCTGCAATAACACAACGAAAGTATGGATGGCTCGCCCACACTCTAAGAAAAAGCAGAAATTAAATCTCCCACTCAGCACTATACTGGAATCCTCAGGGCCGACGGTAAAAGGGCAGGTCGAAAACAACATGGAGAAGAACACTAACCACTGAAACTAACTTATCAATCGATCGATTAAAATATATAGCAAATAACAGAAATGTAGATCTTTGTAAATTGACTATGTTTATAATAAGTTATACCTTTATAAACATGTCATAATAATAAAAATAATACCAATTTTAATAAATATATTTTTTTCCAGTTTGTGGCATTTTAATTAAGGACTTTCTGTCCTCAGAAGGTGAAACGTTTTTGTAAAAAAATCCAAGACCAATTTTAGTACCATTTTCGTAGCCTTATAGTAGGTATTTCCTATACCATTTCAGCCATAAGCGGCCCTCAAAACAAATTTCAGAAGTTCTCAGTAAACTACTTTCTAAAACATATGAACTTTACACAACTACACACTGCAACTTTGCCTCTGAGATGAATTCAAATTTACTAACGGTATGGAAGATATAGTCCATACAAAATGACCCCTTTTAACATCAAAGCCTCAAAATTTTGGAGACCTATAACCGCGAAAGTTGTTGAGATAGGAATAAACGGCGGGACACGTGTGTTCTCTTTTTTGATGTATTATCACGCTGCGGTGCCAGAATGTGGTTAATAATTTCCGTGTTGCATAGTGTAATTATACCCTCAGCCTTTAGGCTAAAGAGGGTATATACACTTTGATACGACCAAAAATGTGCCTCATCGAAATAATGGTTTTAGACCCCAAGTATGTTTGTACGATATCCGTTTCAGACAATTTTGAGTAGATCTAGCAATGTCCTTCCGTCTGTCTGTGTGGCTGGCTGGTGCGCACGATAACTCTCGAGCGGATCAATCGATTTGGGTCAAATTTTGGGTATCGATGTCCAGATTTGATTTAAGTTCGAAAATGGGCCATATAGGTCCACTCCTTCAGGTACCTCCCCACAAATGTTCAAAAATTGTCGCAAAACTTAAGCGCACGATAACTCTCGAAGGGAGTAACCGAATTGAACCAAACTTTGCAAATGGTAATACTACATGTAGGCATACATCAGGTTCGAATATGGATTATATCGGTCCACTCCTTCAGGTACCTCCCACACAAAATTTGAAATAAGTGCAGTTTAGTGACACCTCACGAATCGTTATGAAATTTTTTGTAACAGGATGTTCGTGCGGCCCCCGTTACGTCAATGTAATTTTTTGAGGGCAAGTCCATAGTTCCTGAGATAATGGCGCATAACCTCAAAAAAACGCTGCACTATGTTGCGAGTTCAAATAAACGGTGGCCAAATTTAAAGGAATTGCGTTGGCAAATGAATTTTGGTATAAATACTTATAGATCACTGACAACGTCTTGGGATAGTCCCCATGCAACGGTACTTCTTAATGTTTCGGTATTTTGAATATTTTAGCTAAACTTTTCAACCAAATCGGTTGAATTTTGAGATGCGGGGTTTTCACTTTACAAAAAAACTTTTCCGATAAAAATTATGGACATAGGTCCACGTTTTGATATAGACCCCATATAACGGTACCTCCCGATTTTCGGAATTTTGAAGATTTTACATATGTTTCACGGCCAAATACGCCGAAATTTTGAATTGAGGGTTCCCAATGGACCAAAAAACTTTTCTGATAAAAATTATGTACATAGGTCCACGTTTTGATATAGCTCCAATAGAACGGTATCGGCCGATTTTCGGCATTTTCAAAGTTTTAGCCACATTAAACAGCCAATGCATCTGATATTTGGTATTAAGTCTTCGCCAGGTCTTGCGAAATATTTTTACAGGGAATTGTTGGTATTGGTTCACGTTTTGATATCCCCGGTGGAACGGTACCGCCCAATTTTCGGGTTTTTAAGGTTTTAGCCACATTATCCACCCAAAATTACAGAAATTTGGTGTTCAGTCTTCATATTTTATTGTGAGTTTATTGAATACATGAAAATTTTGTATTCAAATTCAAAGAGAATTTTCCTTAATTTTTTTTTGACCGATTAATGGACAATGAACGGCACATTTTTATACCCCCAGCATTTATGCTAACGAGGGTATATACATACACTTTCATATGGGCAAAATGTTCCTCATCGAAATAATGGTTTTAGATCCCAATTATGTATGGACGAAATGTGTTTCAGGCAATTTGGAGTCGATTTAGCAATGTCCATCCGTCTGTCTGCCTGGCTGGCTGGTGCGCACGATAACTCTCGAACGGATGAACCGATTTGGTCCAAAATTTGGCTTTCGCAATATTTTGTCCAAACTTAGTTTATGTTCGAAGCTGGGTTATACCGGTCCACTCCTTCCGGTACCTCCCCCACAAAGGTTCGGTAAATTTGTGCGCACGATAACTCTTGAATGAATTAACCGATTTGGTCCATACTTTGCATATCGCGAAATTTCTAGCGGACTGAGGAGATACTCTAATATGAACTCAATCGGTCCACTCCTTCGGGTACCTCCCACACAAAAGTTTGGATAAATTAACTTTAAGACCTGCTCTCGAATCACTTATTTTTGTTGAAGCCACTTGCATTCGCTGCCCAATTACGACAGTAAAAGTTTTTTTCAGAGGCAAGTCCATACTTCTTGAGCAAATAGCCCAAAAGTTGTAAAAAACCACTATGGCACCATATGTGGTGGCTGGAGAGCTCGAACCGAATACTGCGTTCGTCCACATATTTCTTCGAATATTAGATAAAATTCGAAGGTGGTGCTTATAGGTCTACTCCTTCCGGTACCGCCCCCACAAAACTTCAAAAATATTCGCCAAAATGGTACACGCGATTTCTCATAGACGTAGCAACCGATTTGGGCCAAACTTTGGATTTCTAAATATTGTCGAAACTTAGTTTATGATCAAATTTGGGCACTATCTGTCCAATCCTTGTGGTACCACATACACAAATGTTCAACATTTTTGTGTGGTTAAGGGTCTGTTCCAGGATCCGTTGGTCACTTTTACCGAAGGTTTTCCTAGTGGCCCTGTTTACAGTGATATTATGTTTTTCGTAGGCTAGTGTGATAAGAAAGCTCTATCTATCGATATCCCCGCAAATTGTTGACCTTTAATCCAATTCATACTTTTGTCGGTTTATACGTTCAAAATTTTGAAAAATCCCCTAAATACATATGTTGTTTTTTGGGAAAAAAGTATTTCAATCCACACAGGCTGAGGGTATATCTCTTTCGTACAGGCCGACAGTAATCATATATTAAAATTTCATGACACCAGCGCTATATGTTCACCCAAAACCAAATTGTACCAAATGTAGTGCCATTTAGTACCTTTCGTACCCATAGGTAAGAACTTCGCAAAACTTCCTCAATCCTACACTCCAACTGTAATCGTAATTCCAATTTCAGGATTCCAGCGCTATCTTTTCACCCAAATCCAAATTGTACCAAATTTAGTACCATTTAGTAGATTTCGTACCCATAAGTATGAATTTCCACAACCCCCTTAGTCCTACACTCCAACAGTAATCCTAATTCCACATTTCGGGATTCCAGCTCTATCCCTTCACCCAAATCCTAATTGTACCAAATTTAGTACCTTCCGTACCATAAGTACGAATTTCCAAAACTGCCTCAATCCTACGCTCCAACAGTAATCATAATTCCACATTTCAGGATTCCAGCTCTATCCATTCACCCAAATCTTAATTGTACCAAATTTAGTACCATTTTGTAATTTCCGTACCCATAAGTACGAATTTCCAAAACTGTCTCAATCGTACACATCAAAAGTAATCTGTTCACCAAAATCCAAATTGTACCAAATTTAGTACTTTTCGTACTCATAAGTTCGATTCTTCAAGACTTCCTCAATCCTTCACTCTAAAAGTACTTTAATTTATAAATTTCAGGATTGCAGCTCTATTCGTTTACCCAAATTCAAATTGTACCAAATTTAGTACCATTTAGTACTTTCCGTACGCATAGGTACGAATTTCCAAAACTACCTCAATCCTGCAGTCCAACAGTAATTTTAATTCCAAATTGGAGGAATGCAGCTCTATCCGTTCACCCAAATCTAAGTTCTATTAAGTACTCTTCGTGCCCATAAGTACGAATTTCCAAAGCTTCCTCAATCCTTCACTCCATCAGTAATCGTAATTCCAAATTTCAGGATTCCCGATTTATCCGTTCACCAAATCCAAACTGTACCAAATTAAGTACCATTTTGTACTTCTCGTACACATAAGTACGAATTTCCAAAACCATTTCCTTGTGTTAACACCACATCCCAACCTTGTTTCCCATACCAAATTTCAAAATTCTAGCTACAACAGTTCAAACAATTGGTACCAAACATACAAACATAGTACCATTCAGTACTTTTCGTATACATAAGTTCGAATTTCCAAAACTACCTCCATATATCTATCATACACTCCAACAGCAATCTTAGCTCCAAATTTTAGGTTTCCCGCTCTGTCCGTTCAGCCAAATCCAATTTGTACCAAATGTAGTACCATTTTGTATTTTTCGTACACATAAGTACGAATTTCCAAAACTACCTCCATACATCATCTATCCTACACTCCAACAGCAATCTTAATTCCAAATTTCGAGCTCTATCCGTTCATCCAAATGCAAATTGTACCAAATTTAGTACCATTTACTACATAAATAAAATTTCCCGAACCATTTTCTTGTATCAACGCCACTTCCCAACCTTGATTCCAATACGAAATTTGAAGATTCTAGCTATATTCGTTGAATATATACAATTGGTACTAAATTTAGTAACTTTAAGTACTTTTCGTGCACTTATAGGTCGATATTCCAAAAGCCCTTTGTTACATCTTTCTAGCTCTCTATCAGTGACCCTAATTCCAAATTTCAAAATTCTAGTTCTTCCCGTTTGCTTAATACGAAGGGTACCATATATAGTAACTTTGAGTACTTTTCGTACCCGTCTAGTCCAAATTTCCAAAAACCCAGGCTGATGCCTATACACACCCAAAATTTCACTGTCTTTGCAAAGAAAAGCATCACTGGGTTAGAATTATGTTTGGATTACCATTGTTGTTGTTGTAGCAACTAGAGTTGGGTAATCTAGTTCCTAGTTGCAAAACGTATGGGTAACATCATGAAACATAACGCGTGATATGAAGTATACACAGTTTATTCAAAGAAAAAATGTAGGCCATAGGAACTGCGAAGTGAACTAGATAGTTCCATATAGTTCCTTTGGCACAACTCTACTAGCAACGATGTGTTCGATTGCATATTATTTAAGTTATCAGTTTCAGGTTCCTCTGCATCCATGCTTAAAAATTTCGGCAACTTAGACTGGTTGCGTCCATAAACAATAAGGAGACAGCTGAGTGGGATTAGATGGGCAGCTAAATAAATGCAGCGCGTCGTGTGCTCCCAAATCCACATGACGGGCATGTGTTGGATAATGTGTCATCAATTTGGGCCCGATACGAATTGAGGGGGCTACATCGTCTGGATCATAACCGGGCTAAAACCATTCGTGTTTGTCTTGACAGTTGGCAATCTTCTGCTGCGATGGATGGGAGTGGTCCCCAAGTGCGGCATTCACACTGTATCTCTACACTGCCTGTGCGACTGCATCAGTGTAAATGCTATCTAAACCTGCCTGATAGGATCGCTGGTCTAGAGTTTCTCGTTTATACCTTACCTTTATACCCTAGATCATGAAAATTTATCCTGACGCGCTTGGGTAGGGGAAATCAGTCTATTAAATCGTGACAGGCACGCTCACTGCGATAACAGTCAAGCAGATACTACATCGACAACATCCTGTTTTGTTGTTGCGCCGGTAAAACCTTCGTCTCCCCATAAAGATGATCCACTGGTGTCAAGAGGAAGCACCCTGTTTCCGTACTCTGGGCGGCATTCTGTCAGGTTTGAATATTCTTCCACTGCGTATCGCTAACATTTGCGTGCCAGGCTGGCGCCGCATAGCTTACCACAGAGCGGCTTATTGCTTTGTAAGAGGTCAACAAGGTTGTTTTTTATCAGCGCCGTAAGTGCTGCCGGCCAGCGACTTGAGGACCTTGTTCCTACTTCTGATATAATCGCAAATAGTGGTGGCTTGAGCGAACGACTTAAACAAGCTATCGAACGTTACACCCAATATTTTGGAGTAGTTAGTGGTCGGAATCATGACACCATCGACCATTATGTTGAGTGGGAGCATCATTTCTACCATCCAAGTGGTGAACAGTGTGGCAGTGGACTTAGAGGCGGATATGATCATATTCCTCAGATAGAAGAACTGCACTGAGCAGCTGTGTAGACATTTAACCTATTACGTATGTCATAGACAATTTTTTGGGCAGAGTTGTTATGACCTCTAGGAACCTAATATGGTCAATTAGAGATAGTTTGGTTAACACTTGTAGTAAAAATAGAGTTTTTCATCGGGTTTTCCCGCGACGGGATTGGAAAGAAGAAAAAGTTCGATGACCGCGAAGCCGCTCCACAGCCGATATGTCTGAAGAGCCTCTGTCAAAGACGAAGCAGTCAGAAAGGCTTTTACCTCCAACAAAAACTAAATAACAAATCTCAGCCATTTTGGTGGCTGATAGAAAATCGGAAGGTACCGTTCTAAGGGGGCTATATGAAGGCCTGGATCTATACCGACAAATTTCTGGCAGAAAGTTTTATACCCCCCAAACGAAGAAGTACCAAATTTTAGCCATTTCGCTGTGATACTGAGGCTAAAACCTTTAAAATACCGAAAATCTGGTTGTACTAGTCTATGGGGGCTATACTAAGGCGTGTGCCTGTACCGACAAGATTCTGGGGGAAAGTTTTATACCCCCAACGAAGACTAACTTCCAAATTTCAGCCATTTCGCACAACTTTCAAAACACATCGGGAGGTACGTTCTATGGGGATTATTTGAAGGCGTGGACCTATACCGACAAATTTTATATGGAACACTTAATACCCCAAACGAAGACCAATTTCCAAATTTCTGCCATTTCGGTGGATTTTTGTGGCCATAACTTTTAATACCGAAAGTCGGGAGGTACCGTTCTATGGAGGCTATATGAAGGCGTGGACCTATAAAGACAAATTTCTGGGAGAAAGGTGTATACCCCCAATGAAGGCAAAGTACAAAATTTCAGCCATTTCTGAGGAATATTGAGGACACAACCTTTAAAATACCGAAAATCGGGAGGTACCGTTCTGTGGGGGCTATATGAACGCGTGGATCTATACCGACAACTTTTTCGCAGAAAGTTTTATACTCCCAACGAAGACGAAGCACCAAATGTAAGCCATGTCGCTGCGATAATGAGGCTAAAACCTTCAAAATTCCGAAAATCGCGTGGTACATTTCTGTGGGGGCTATATGAAGGCGTGGATCTATACCGACAAACTTTATATGGAACGTTTAATACCCCAAATGAAGACCAAGTACCAAATTTCAGCCATTGCGGTGGAATATTGAGGCCACAACCTTCAAAATACCGGAAATAGGGAGGTACTGTTCTATGGGGGATATACTAAGGCATGGGCCTGTACCGACAAGTTTCTAGGGAAAAGTTTTATTCCCCAGTAAAGACTTAATACCAAATTTCAGCCATTTCTGAGGAATATTGAGGCCACAACCTTCAAAACACCCAAAATCGGGAGGTACGTTCTGTGGGGACTATATGAAGGCGTGGACCTATACCGAAAAATTTCTTATGGAACGTTTATTATCCCAAATGAAGACCAAATACTAAATTGCAGCCATTTCGGTGGATAATTGTTGCCACAGCATTCAAAATACCGAATATCGGGAGGTACCGTTCTATGGGGGCTATACTATGGCGTGGGCCTGTACATACAAGTTTCTGGGGGATGTTTTATATCCCCAACGAAGACCAAATACAAAATTTCAGCCATTTCTGAGGAATATTAAGGCCACAACCTTCAAAACACCCAAAATCGAGAGGTACGTTCTATAGGGGCTATATGAAGGCGTTTATTACCCCAAATGAGGACCAAATACTAAATTGCAGCCATTTTGGTGGATAATTGTTGCCACAACATTCAAAATACATAAAATCTTACTTTATGGGGTCTCCGATGATTATTTCGATGTGTTACAAACGGAAAGACACATTTCATTATACCCTCCGTAATATGGCGGAAGGTATAACAAATCAGAAGTTACCTTTATATAGGAGCTATACCAAAACATGGACCCAAGTTGGCGACTTTTACTGGAGAAGTTTTGTAACCGCTGGGAACCTGAATGAATCTTTCTAGAACGCATATCGGCACCAAAACATTTACCTTATGCGTGACCACTGAGAATGTCAAATTGCAGGTAGTTCGGTCAAAAAAGTAGCTAAAATCCTACACAGTACCAAAATCGGATGGTACCGTTATAGGGGGTCTATACCAAAACAAGAACCTATGTTGACAATTGTTTGAAGAGATATTTCAGGTAAAAAGTTGTTAAAGACCTCAAAGTATCTCAAATCGGTCTGGTCTGTTATATGGGGTCTATACAGCGTTGTCGACAGTTTTTGATCGGAAATCGTCAAGAAAATCGTCAAATCTTCACTAAAATTTTATATACCCTCCATACTATGGTGGAGGATATTAAGAGGGAATTTGCGGACCGAATTCTAACAGGAATAACTGGAAATTGTTTATTATTTGTTTTTTTTTTTTGCGTGTTCTGTGTGTGTTAAAAAAGTAAAGGCAGCAGCAAGTTTAAGCGTAGTTTCTTTGACTTTAAACGCAATAAACTTGCCTATCACTTTCCTCGAGTGTATCAACTTGGCTAATGAAAATCGCATTAATACCGGATGGATATAAATAAAAGAAATAATAATGAACGGCATGAATATAAAAGATGCAGAAACAGACGACAACTACAAATGAAATATAATGAATATTTCCTTCAATAAAAATCTGATACGTTGCTTCAGGAAAACGCCGTAAAAGAAACGCAAATGGACGACCGGTCTAGCAGTGAAATAATATGTTCTTATTCGGATATCAACATTATTAAAGGGTTAAGAAAAAATATGTTTTTATTCAATGGATTCCGTTGTTTACCGAAGAAAACTGCAATAGTTATGGATGAATTCCTGTAGATATTAAATTTCAAAGAAAGCTTTTAATTCATAGTTTTTAAATTTTCTTTAATATAATAAATAGGTTCAGCGTACGTAAAAATACTTTAAATAACATTTCCAATCGTCTCGTTTCGTATTTTCCATAGGAACAATACAAAACGAAACATAACCCACGCTGGCGGAGTTTGCTGTTTAGTTTCGTTTTGTTTACATTCGTGAGTGCGAACAAAACGAAAAGCACTCAACTCCACAAGAGCAAATAGAAAACTAAATAGTACTAAACACATGTGAATAAATCAAAAACGTTTGGTGGTTGATAAAATATTCACTGTGGTATGTTGTTGTTAGTTTAAAGGGTTGTTGAGCAATCACATGTGTGTGTGTGCCTGAGTGTGTAATTGACCATAACGCACGCAAACGTTTCCCAAAAATTCTTTTTGTTTCGGTGGTGAATGAAACAAATCGGCAAAGCATAGCCAAAGTTACATTTCATCAATCGTACGGTTTCCATCTTTTTACATTGAAAAGTTTGTGGTTTTGTTTTGGTTATGAGAATGAAACGATTCAGACATGCTGAAAAGTTTGTGGCTTTGTGTGATTGGTACGGGAATCGTTTTGTTTATTTACGTTCATTGGGTTTATTACTAATTCTTTATTATAGCATCTATAAATAATTATAACATTTTATCAATTATATATGAACATATTTTGTTAATCATAAAAATATTATAAATACAATTATTATTTTTTTGTTGTTAATATATACAAATACTTAAAACAACTACTTAAAAAATCACAGTTTTATCTTAAAAGGTCCGTAACGGAAATACATACTATTTTACAAGCGTTATAATTAAAACAATTGCAATTGAAATGGCATGCCATGATATTCGCTTCATAGTTCCTGCATTTTCGGAACCAGCCATGGATGCCGGTGTTGTTGGCGTATTTTCGTCAATATCTTTTTCATCATCCATAGATTGTGGCACATAATCATGGCAAGTGGGGAATCTCTTCGGTACCGGTAACATTTCATCATTATCACCGACTTTCAGTATCAAAGCCATACCAATTTCTGCATGAAATTCGATATGACAATGGAATAGCCAGAATCCGGGATTGTACGCCTCGAAGCGTACAATTGTATAACCACCATCTGGCACGGTAACGGTGTCCTTAACTGGTGGCCGCACTAGATTCCGCTTTAGCAAATTAAAACGATCCAACTCTTTGATCTGAAATTGGAAGAGAAAAACAGATTGAGGAATTAATAATTCTCAATAAAAAAGTAAAATTGTTCAGCATTTTATTAAATATACTTTTTTTATTAGTCCCAAAAAAAAAAAAAAAATATTATTAAAATATCCAGGCTTATTAATGATCGCAAAAAAAATCTTAAAACACCCACGGTTATTAATGGTCGCAAAAAAAAATCTTAAATAATTTACGCTCATTAAGGGTCGCGAAAAATATTCTTAAAAATGAACTTTTATTATTGGTCACAAAAAATTTTATTAAATCCACGCTTATGAATGGTCGCGAAAAATATTCATTAAAAATCATGAAATATTAATGGCCACAAAAATATTCTTAATAATCCACGCTTATTAACGGTCGCAAAAAATTCTTAAAAATCCATGCTTTTTAATGGTCGCAAAAATATTCTTAAAGAATCCAAGATTATTAATGGTCTCGAAAAATATTCATAAAAAGCGCGATTATTAATGGTCACAAAAATATTCTTGAAAAATCCCCGATTATTAATGGTAGCAAAAATATTCTTAAAAATCTATGCTTATTAATGGTCATTAAAATATTCTTAAAAATCCATGCTTATTATTGGTCATAAAAATATTATTTTAAACGTCCACGCTTATTAATGGCCCAAATGATCTAAGAATATTCTTAAACAAGTATACGCTTAAATTTTTAAGAAATCCAAGTTTAAACAAGTGGGAAAAGCGTTAAGTTCGGTCAGGCCGAACTTTTTATACCCTCCACCACAAATTTCAGCCATTTCGGTGGACTAATGTGGCCACAACCTCCAAAATACCGAAAATCGGAAGTTACCGTTCTATGGGGGCTATATGATGGCGCGGACCTATACCTACAAATTTCTGAGGGGGGGGAGTTTTATATCCCCAACGAAGAGTAAATAACAAATTTCACCCATCTCGGTGTGACAATGAGGCCAAAACCTTCAAAATACCGAAAATCGGGAGATATGGTCCTATGGAGGCTATATCAAAACGTGGATCTATATAAACATTTTATGGTCGAAATATTTCTTAGCCTCTGGAAACACAAAATACAAAGTTGCAACCGATTCTGTTGTCAAATGGGACTAATACATTCAAAATATATTAAAACAAGTGAGCCAAGGCTATAGTCGGGTTGGGGCCGACTATGTGATACCCTACACCACTACCCCTGTTCATAAGCTTTTGACTAATAAAATTCAAAATATTAAAATTTGGATAGCTTAGCGCCTTTGCTCTGAATGTCTTCATTAAGTACATCGACAGTACAACCCAAATAAAAAATGGAAAAGTGGGATGTATGCCAACGATCAATAGGCTTCTTTCTCTCTTAGACCCCCATCAACCCCCAAAATTTCGTGAGGATCCGATCAAAATTTCCGTTATTTGGATACCTACGCCTACCTACTTTGCATCACTGTAAAGATGGGATTTTCTACTTTCATAGTCGTACTTTGTTTTTGGAAGATCCCCAACTGAAGCTGTGATATTCGTCATTATTATTAAAATCGCAAAAATGAAAAGTTGTGTTCTATTAGCGGCTATTGCGATATCTTCATTGTTTGACCACCTACGACAACCTACGTAACATCGTTGCAAAGGTGATATTTTCTACTTTCATGAGCAGGTTTTGCTTTTGATATAACCCTTTTAGAAGCGGAGATATTCGCTTTGAAATAAAACGTTGACTTTTTCTCCAAATAAGTTTTTGTCCCATTCCGACCCCTGAATATTATCCGACCATCACCGAAATCAATAGGCTTCTTTCTCTGTAGGATCCCCATTAACCCCCAAAATTTCTTGACGATCCGATCAAAATTGCGACCTGTAGCGTGATTACAAAAAAATGAAAAAATGGGATGTATTGCCGACTATTGTGATATCTCCGTTATGTGGCCACCTACGCCTACCTACTTTGCATCACTGTAAAGATGGGATTTTCTACTTTCATAGTCGTACTTTGTTTTTGGAAGATCCCCAACTGAAGCTGTGATATTCGTCATTATTACTAAAATCGCAAAAATAAAAAGTTGGGTTCTATTAGCGGCTATTGCGATATATTCGTTGTTTGATCACCAACGAGAACCTACTTTACATCATTAGAAAGGCGATATTTTCTACTTTCATGGCCAGGTTCTGCTTTTGGTATACCCCATATTGAAGCTGAGATATTCGCTTAGGAAAAAACGTTGTCTTTTTCTCCAAATACGTTTTTTGCCCATTACGACGCTTAAATATTATCCGACCACCACCAAAATCAATAGGCTTCTTCATCTGTGTGACCCCCATTAACCCTCAAAATTTCGTGACGATCCGATCAAAATTGCGACCTGTAGCGTGATTTCCAAAAAAGTGGAAAAATGGGATGTATTACCGACTATTGCGAAATCTCCGTTAGTTGGTCACCTACGCCGACCTAGTTTACATCATTGTAAAGATGGGATCTTCTACTTTCATAGCCAGGCTTTGCTTTTGGAAAGTCCCCAACCAAAGCTGTGATAATCGTCAATATAATTAAAATCGCAAAAATGAAAATTTGGGTTTTATTTGCGACTATTGTGATATCTTCGTTTTTTGATCACCTACGAGAACCTACTTTACATCGTTAGAAAGGTGATATTTTCTACTTTTATTGTCAGGTTTTGCTTTTGGTATATCCCGTATAGAAGCTGAGATATTCGCTTTGGAAAAAAACGTTGTCTTTTTATCAACATAAGTTTTTTGCCCATTCCGACCCCTAAATATTATCCGACCATCACCAAAATCAATAGGCTTCTTCCCCTCCGGGACCCCCATCAACGTCCAAAATTTCGTGACGATCCGATCAAAATTGCGACCTGTAGCGTGATTACAAGGTTTAGATGGACAGACGGACAGACGGACAGACGGACGGACGGACGGACTGACGGACGGACACACATAGCCAGATCGACTCAGCTCGTCGAGACATTCATTTTGGTATACATAAGTATGGGTCTACGACCATTATTTCGATGTGTTACAAACTTTTTGGCCAAAACCAACTTATAATACCCTCCCCACATAGTGGTGTAGGGTATAATGACGCGTACTTTATATGGGGCGTTATATGGGGGCTATACCAAAACGTGAACCTATATAAACCAACTTTGGTAGGAATGTTTTTTGGCCTCTGGAGACACAAAATACCAAATTACAACCAATTCGGTGGTAAAATGGGACAAATATCTTAAAAATTCCTTAAAACGACGACGCGTCACGCGTCATTTTGTATGGGGGCTATACTAAAGCGTGGACCTAAATAGCCCACTTTCAATACCAAAAGTCCTAGGTACAAATAATAGATTTTCCCAAAATTTCATCCACCTACGTCAATCCGTTCGGTCGCTAGAGTGATTTCCACAGACGGACAGACGCACAGACAGACAGACGGACATTGCTATATCGATGTAGAATTGCACGCTGATCAAGAATATATATAGTTTGTGGGGTCTACAATTATTATTTCGAGTAGTTACAAACGTAGTGACAAACTTAATATAAATATCGTCGTCCCAGAATTCTATTTTTAAATGCACACCAAAATATTTTTTTCAATCCACTTCCTTAAATAGTTTTTTAATCCATGCCAAAAAATAATTTTTAATCCACTTCATAAAATACTTTTTTTAATCCACGCAAATAGTGGGAGCCCATTTCCAAAAATACTTTTTTAAAATGTTCTCGCCTCGCGCCTCACGTCTTCAAAATTAAAAATCTGTACATTAATTATTTTTTAATAAAAAATCCACATTTTAAAAGTAATTCAACAATTTTACGCCTGAAAAAATATTATTTTATTATTCCTTAAATCAAATCTCAAAAAAAAAAAATAATATACAAATTAACATATTAAAAATACTTTTTTAAATAAAAAAAATTTAAAAATTTTAAAATAGAGGGCTCAAAAATATTTTTTCAAAAATCCATGATTAAGGATTTAAAAAATTTTTTCTAACGTATTTTTTAAAACTTAAAAATAATATCAAAAATTCTAATTTACAAAAAATAAGGTATTTTTTAATCTACGCCAAAATATAATTTTATTTATCAAATCGAGCCATAAAAATATCTTTTGAAAAATCGAGGCCTTCAAAATATATTAAAAAAAATCAAGAAGTTCACTCTTAAAATATATTTTTTTAAATATTCCATATATTAAAAATTTTATCAATATTTTTTCAAATCCAAAATATTTGCAAAAAAATCTGAGCCGTGTGATGCCTTACAAAATATTTAAAAAATCCAGGTCGAAACATTTTTTAACCATTTCGTTCTTTTTAGTGTACGTTGTAAAATTTTTTAACGAAATCAATCCGAAACATTTTTTACTAATTTTTTTTATCTACGTCTTTAAACTATTTTTGTGAAAAATTTTTTTTTTAAATATTTTTTAAATCCCCGCCAAATTTTTTTTTTAAAATATCCACGTCTTAAAATATTCTTATAAAATCCACCCTAAAAAATGTTATGAAAGACTTAAAATATTTTTAATAAATCCACGCCTAAATAATTGTTTAAAATATCCACGTCATCAAGTATTTTTTTAAATCCACGCAAAAAAATGGTTTAAAATACTCAAGACTTAAAATATTTTTTTAAATCAACGTCTTTCAAATATTTTTGTGAAAACTCTAAACTCTCATTACTTAATATTTTTTTAATCCACGCCTAAATAATTGTTTAAAATATCCACCTCTTAAAATATTTTTTTTTTAAATCTACGACTTTAAAATATTTTTGTGAAAACTAAACATTTTTTAAATAATGTTCCACGCCTACAAAGTTGTTAAAAATAGCCACGTCTTAAACTGTACATTTTTTAAATAATCGTCTTCAAAATATTTTTGTGAAAGCTAAACATTTTTAAATAATGTTTTCTAATCCACGCCTACAAAATTGTTTAAAATAGCCACGTCTTAAAATATATATTTTTTAAATCATCGTCTTCAAAATATTTTTGTGAAAACTCCACATTTTTAATTGGGTAATATGTCCACGTCTTACATTTTTTTTTAATCCACGCCTAAGAAATTTTTTAAAATATGTATTTAATACACTTAAAAATATTTTTTTTAAAAAATGCATTTTTTTTTAAAAATGCATTTTTAAATTCACGTCTAGAAATGTTTATAATATCCACCCAAAAATATATTTATAAAAATGTCTTTTTTTTGTAATTACAAAATATTTGCACAAAAATCTGAGCCGCGGATGCCTTACAAAATATTGAAAAAATCCAGGTCGAAACATTTTTTAACCATTTCGTTCCACACCTATATTACTTTCTAGTGTACGTTGAAAAATATTTTAACGAAATCAATGCGAAACATTTTTTCCTAATTTTTTTTTAAACTACGTCTTTAAAATATTTTTGTGAAAAATCTACATTTTTAAATATTTTTGAAATCCCCGTCAAAAATTGTTTAACATTTCCAAGACTTAAAATATTTTTATTAAATCCACGCCTAAATAATTGTTTAAAATATCCACGTCATCAAGTATTTTTTTTAAATCCACGCCTAAAAAAGGTTTAAAATACCCAAGTCTTCAAATATTGTTTTTTTTTAATCCACGTTAAAATATTTTTGTGAAAACTCTGCATTATTTAACATTTTTTTTTAAATCCGCCCCTAAATAATGTATAAAATATCCACATCTTAAAATATTTTTTAAATCGACGACTTTAAATTTTTTTGTGAAAACTAAACATTTTTAAATATGTTCTTTTAAATCAAGGCCTACAAAATTGTTTAAAATAGCCACGTCTTAAAATATGGTAACATGGGGCGCCTTCGCCACTGGGGCGGGTACGCCATCGCCAATTTTCTCGCAAAATACAAGTGCTAGAAAAAATCCGTTAAAGGCAAAATTGTGAGTTTAATGAAGATCTATCATCTCCCAAAAGTTGGCAGTTGTGTCATAAGTATGATAGCGGACGCACGCGGTTTTGTGTTTTGAGGGTATTGGGAAAAATAATTATGGTTGATGCTTTTTGTGATATCTTCTTTACCTTTTGGGATATCAAAAACATATTTTATATCGTTAGAAGACAACTATTGAAGAATAGAAATGCCAATAATTTGCATGTAAAAAACAATAACAAATGTCAATATATTCATATTATGAGATATGCTGGGGGTGGGGCGCCTACGCCACGATAGGGGTGTGGTGGGTTAATGTCAGAAATTTGTCACGTTTAAATTCAATTCTTTATGCCATAGATATACCACACTATAATGTGATGTTAGCATCAAAAAGTATCATAGACGTATCTTGTTTTGGTAATATTATGATTTTTGTACCTAAATTCAAGCAACCTATTTCAATTAACCGCTAGAATCGGTTACTATTTGTGAATCTTAGAATAATTTTTGATTATTCAATAGAAAACATGTTCCTTTTTTGCATAATATTGATATTTAAGGAAGAAGTATCGTAAATTACAGTTTTAGAGTCCGTTGGAGAATGTTCAATATCGGTGGCGAAGCTACCCCATGGGTGGGGAGGCTTCGCCACTTTTTAGAAATTTTGTAAATTCTCAAAAATAATATTTTAAAAACAAAATTATAACCACTTATATATCAAAACTTATAGTCAAGATACGCTAATATTTGTACCAAAAATAATATTCGAAAAAACGGTATGAGAACATTTTGAACAAAAACGTGGCGAAGGCGCCCCATGTTACCATATATATTTTTTAAATCATCGTCTTAAATCCACGCCTAAAAAATTGTTTAAAATGTCCATGTCTTAAAATATTTTTTGAAATCCACGCCTAAGAAATTGTTTAAAATATGGATTTAATCCACTTTAAAATATTTTTTAAAAATACATGCCATAAAAATTATTTTTTTTTTTTAATTCACGCCTAGAAATGTTTGTCCACGTCTTAAAGTATTTTTTAAAAAATTCTAGCCTAAAATTGTTTAAAGTATCCACGTCTTAAATTTTTGTTTAAATTTTTTACGCCTAAAATTGTCTAAAATATCCACGTAAATTTTTTTAAATATATGTGTTTTATTAAATCCACGTCTTCAAAATATTTTTTAAAAACCCAACATTTTTAAATATATATTTTCTTTCAATTCACGCTTATTATTATTTTTTTTAAATATACACGCGTTAAGAAATTTGTTGTATGGATATGAGTGTTCTTTTCAATTTTAAATACAAAACTAAATTTCATTTAATGAAAATATTTTTGTTTACATTTTTCACATTGGAATAATTCTTAGCCTACTTAATATTTTTTTTATTTTTGATAGCACAGTTACTGCTTGTAGTAAGTGCTACCACAATACTCTTCCCCCAGTGACAACGTTAGGTATTTATTCGTACAGTTCTTCCAAATCTTAGCACTCGAGTTTGAATGTCAGGTGCAGCAGCAAGTGGCGGTGACTCGTCCGCTGGAATGTCGTCATGATGCTGGTTTTAGGCGATCAATCGATATAATTTGTTGCTTCCCATTTACGTCGACCAAAAAAGTTTTCTCCCCTTTGGATATAACAGGGAATGGTCCGGTTTAGGGAGGTTGCAATGCAGTTCGTACAGAATAATTTCTGATGAAAACAAATTTTGCTTGTTTTAATGCTTCCGGTTCATAAACTTTAGAATTGCCATGATGGTGGACCTTCGTTGCTTACTCGTATCAGCTTTGAATTGCGTAACCCAATCTGAAGTTATTTTCGTGGTTCTTGATCCCATAACAAATTCACCAGGCAACGTAATCTCCATTCCATAAACTGAAGCTGCAGGCGAAACGTTCAAATCGTGGTTAACAGATGCACGTAATCCCAACATTACTTTGCATTGCGTGAAACATTATAGACGATTTAAGTGTTCGATGCCAACGTTCAATTTGACCATTGGATTGCGGGTGGTAAGGCGTAGTATCAGTGACACGAACTCCAATCAATTTTGAAAATTCTCGGAACAGTGCAGATTCGAACTGTCGACCTTGATCTGTCACTACTTGAGAAGGCACTCCAAACCTAGATATTCATCCACTAAAAATGCTTTTGCAACAGATTCAGCTGTTATGTCTTGTAAAGGAATAGCCTCGACCCATCTCGTAAATCTATCAATACATGTTAGGCAGTATCTATACCCTTCCGACGGTGGAAGAGGTCCAATTATATCAATGCTTACTACCTTAAATCGCTCGTCTGGAATAGGAAATTTACCAACAGCACTTTTTATATGGCGTCCAACCTTTACTTGCTGGCACTAAACATGACCTAGCTCAATTTGAAATTTATTTCCGCATATTTGGCCATACAAACCTATCCGATATCATCTTAATTGAGGATTTTGAGCCGGGATGTGACATGTTGTGTATCATGTCGAATACTTGTTTTCGGAAACGAGGTGTGATGTACGGTCTTGCTTTAGATGTTGATACATCACAAACGATTTCTTTCTTCGATGTAGGAATTTCAAATGTTTTCAGCTCTAAATTTGATGGTACTGCTCGTGTAACCAAACATTTGAGTTCTTCGTCTTTCGCTTGATCTTCCGTTAGATCTGAATAATTCAAGGAAGTTGGAAACGATATTGCGTTGAGCCGTGATAAAGCATCTGTCGTGATATTATCTTTTCCAGGTACATGGCGAATATCTACAGTATGCTGTCCGATAAAATCTAAGTGACGTAGTTGACGAGGAGCTGCTTTATCTTGACGTTGATTAAAAGGAAATGTAAGCGGTTTATGATCAGTGTATATGCAAAATTGACGTCCTACAAGAAAATGTTGGAAATACTTAACTCCTGAGTGTGCCGCCAAAAGTTCGTGATGATAAGCACTATAACGTGTTTGCGTCTCAGATAATTTCTTGGAGTAGAATCCGAGAGGTTTCCATTCACCATCTATCAGTTGTTGGAGAACAGCTCCCACACCAGTATCAGACGCGTCTACCCATAAAGATGTTTCGGCGGATTCAACAGGACATGCCAAAATCGCAGCGTTTGCAAGCTGGTTCTTGCATTCTTCAAATGATTTGCGTAATTACAGGGTCCAAATTATTGGCGTTATATCGTTTTTCTTTTGGCCACTTTTTACGGCATTTAACGTTGCTTGAGCTTGAGCGGCTTTCGGAATAAAACGTCAATAAAAATTTATCATTCCCAAGAACTTAACCGACTTAATTTGTTAACTGTTTGTGGCAGTTTATACTGGAGAATTGCAGATACTCGTTCTGGACTTGGAATAAGACCAGTATCCCAAAAATTCAAGAGAACTCTTGCCAAATTCGCTTTTTTCACTGTTGATAGTTACGCCATATTCTTGTAACCGGGTGAATATTTGCTGGAGATGAGTTTTGTGTTCTTCATTTTCAGACGCCACAAGTATATCATCAATATAAGCGAAACAGAAGTCAAGTCCTCGTAAAACCTCATTAATAAAGCGTTGAAATGTTTGCGCATACACGTAAATTCAAATAATCCAAAGGGCGTAATTATCGCAGTCTTTGGGGCGTCTTCCTTAGCTGCAGGAATCTGAAAGTACGATTTGACCAAATCAATTTTGGAAAATACTTTATTACCAGCCAGCATATATCCGAAGTCCTGGATATTCGCTACAGGGTAACGGTCAGGAACAGTTATTTTGTTAAGAGAACGATAATGTCCACAGGGGCGCCACATGCCGTCTCCTTTGGGCTCGCCCAAGGACTTGCTGATAATCTGCATATTCCCAACTGCATCATGTAATCGAATTCATCTTTAGCGATTTTGAGTTTTTCAGGATATAATATCCGTGCCTTAACGGAAACTACTGGTCCTTTCGTATCAATATGATGTTTAACCGGGGATAACTTGATACTCGGTGTCGTGACATCAACAAATTCGGAAAAAATAGAATTATACTTTCCTGGAACATCCTTCAGCGTTAAATTCTGATCCCTGGAACAATAACCGGGCACTTTAAGGTTCGTCGTTGAATCAATAAGCTGATTATTTTTAACATCTACAAGAAGTCCAAAATGTTTCAAAAAGTCTGGCCCAATTATTGGCTGTGCGACATCAGCAACAATAAAAGACCAGAGAAATTTTCGTCGAAGACCAATGTTGCAATTTACAACTTTTGTTCCATACGTTCGTATTTTCGTATTATTTGCTGCATACAACACAAATGATTTCCGTGGACACTTTTTATCTTCACTCGTCGGTGGTATAACTGAGGATCTTGCCCGGGAATTGCTTCTTGAGCGGCCATAATTCATTTTGTTTCTAATATTTCCTTTAACTGTCAAACTCTCGACCTTTTTTAAAAGTTCCGATACTTGCCCTTCAAGAAATTGCAATCGATCATTGTCGCTTGTTGCAGCAGCGTTGACTACACCAGCAGCATCCGATTGGTCATGGATTTTATCTGTCATCATTGCTAATTTATCAATTCTATCTTCGCTCACCGACAATATAACTCTTGTTGTTTGAAGTAGGCGTTGAACCCACAATGTCTTCAAAAGCTCTTTAGACACTTTTCCGCTTACCACTTCTCGCATTTCTCTCAACAATCCGAAGGGCCTTTTGTCACCAATACATACGTTTTCCAATAATTGTCGTAGCCTCTTTTCTTCCGATTCCATAAATTCGTTCAGCAATGTCTTCTTGAGCGTCTCATATTTGTCCTTCGCTGGGGGATTCTCCAAAACATGGCTCACGTGACTTAGGATGTTGCTTTC
Organism: Musca autumnalis; assembly: GCF_047663935.1. Taxonomy (NCBI): domain Eukaryota; kingdom Metazoa; phylum Arthropoda; class Insecta; order Diptera; family Muscidae; genus Musca; species Musca autumnalis. The sequence continues at coordinate 212,402,727 of NW_027411866.1, read as the reverse complement.
CATGGGCCCAACTAGCGTGTGGAATTTTGTTTCGTCGCAAGAAATTTTATTCTATGAAAATATTTTTGTTTACATTTTTCACATAGGAATAATTCTTAGCCTACTTAATATTTTTTTTTTTATTTTTGATAGCACAGTTACTGCTTGTAGTAAGTGCCACCACATTTTTTTTTAAAGAATCGACGGCTTAAGAATTTAAAAAAATCCATGCTTTAAAATTTTTTAAAATTCCACACCTTACATTTTTTTAAATTCATGCCTAAAAATGTTTAAAAAATCCAAGTCTTAAAATTTTTTTTTAGAAAAATTCCCGACTAAAATATTGTATAAAAATACTCGCTTTAATTTTTTTTAAATAAACCACACCTAGAAATATATTTTTTTAAATAAACCGTGCCTTAAAAAAATTAAGAATATTTTTTTTAAAAAATCCACCTATTAAACAATGTATATTGTTTTAAATTCACGATAGAAAAAATAATATATTCGTTATGCGTTAAGTTCGTTCGGGCCGAACTTTTTATACCCTCCACCACAAATTTCAGCCATTTCGGTGGATTAATGTGGCCACAACCTTAAAAATACCGAAATTCGGAAGGTACCGTTCTATGGGGGCTATATGATGGCGTGGACCTATACCTAAAAATGTCTGGGGAAAGTTTTATACCCCAAACGAAGACTAAATACCAAATTTCAGCCATCTCGGTGTGCAAATGAGGCCAAAACCTTCAAAATACCGAAAATCGTGAGATATCGTCCTAAGGGGTCTATATAAAAACGTGGTCCTATATAAACACTTTACGGTGGAAATGTTTCTTAGCCTCTGGAAACACAAAATACAAAGTTATAACCGATTCTGTTGTCAAATGGGACTAAAACATTTAAAATATATTAAAATGACGCGTACTTTATATGGGGCGTTATATGGGGGCTATACCAAAACATGGACCTTTATAAACCAACTTTCGTAGGAATGTTTTTTGGCCTCTGGAGACACAAAATACCAATTTACAACCAATTCGGTGGTAAAATGGGACAAATATCTTAAAAATTCCTTAAAACGACGACGCGTCATGCGTCATTTTGTATGGCGGCTACACGAAAGCGTGGACCTACATAACCCGCTTTCAATACCAAAAGTCCTACGTACATATAATAGATTTTCCCAAAATTTCATCCACCTACGTCAATCCGTTCGGACGCTAGAGTGATTTCCACAGACGGACAGACGGACGGACATGGCTATATCGATGTAGAATTGCACGCTGATCAAGAATATTTATAGTTTGTGGGGTCTACAATGATTGTTTCGAGTAGTTACAAACGTAGTGACAAACTTAATATACCCCCATCCTATGGTGGAGGGTATAAAAAATCCACGCCTTGTCATGGCCCCACAAGAATGTTTTTAAATAGTGATGGTCTCTTTAACATAATTTAAAAAACTCACGATTTGTGGCGGCCATTACAACAAATTTTAAAAAAATCCACGCTATTAATGTTCTTCCAAACAATATTTTTTAAAAATCAACGCTGTTAATGGTCTCACAAAAATATTTATAAAACTCCACCCTTATTAAAATTTTATTTTCTCTTCTCCTTCCAGGTACCTTTCTTCTTTATCTTCCTTAAATATAATCACAGTGGCTACTCGCTTAAACCTCACCACACCTGGGACGAGTATGGAAATATACCTTTAACAAAATATTACGATTTCAATACTTACCATTTCCACAGTCACGTTGGCGGCCAAACGTTCCATGCCGACAACACGAAAAGCATTACCATGCAAATGGAAGGGGTGATTAGCATCGTAGGTGACACCTTCATCGATAATAATGAACTCAACAATGGCATTGCGTGGCACCTGTAGAACATGATGACATTTACAAAACTCCTTACGGCAATCTATACCTTGCTCGAGCAAACTTGTCTCGTTACAAAACAACGAATCATCCACATTATTCCGTTCGGCTAACAATGCTACCGCAGGGAATTTCATTGATATGTGATTTAGTTGTGGAGTAAAAACTAAATTGGAATTACTTAAATTGGCACCCATGCCATAATACTGTTGAGGATGGAACTCCGGATTATCCTTGCGATAGAAATCATAATAGACGAAAAATTTGTAATCTGCCACTGGTTTTAAGGCATCACGATCAATGCCGGGAATTCTATCATAAACTGGTAAACCATTTACTTCTGCAATGGTTAGAGAATCAATGTGACCGGAACCTTGGTTCATGGCATTTAGTTCTATGCCCTGAGGTTGATGTTGATAACCTAAATCTCCTTGAGGTTCTGTTTGGGGGGCCTTGTCATAATGTAAAATTCCCACTTGGAAGGCAGAGGTAAAACGCTCATCACAATCCATCAGACCCTTGAGACGTATCCAATAGTTTCCCACCGCCTGATTGGCATTGACAATAAAATCAAAACGTTCTCCAGCATAGGTTACTATGGAACCAACCTCCAAGGCCTCAAAATCATAACCATCTGAACTAATGGCAGTTAGGGTGTGATTGTCAATGGAAATTTGTATGGGACAATTTAGGAATTCGGCATTTATCACCCGAAAACGATAGCGGAAACCTTGGGTAACATTGTATTGCTGCAGGGGTATGAAGTCTAGGGGTATTTCCCCATCCAAAGCCCGTTTTGATAAGTGGCGGACTTTGGGGTTTTGGGGGATATGGGTGATTACTTCATCTTGCTTTTCTTCTTCTTCTTTGGTGAGTTCTTCTTTGGTCTCATTTGTAGCTTTGGCCAGGCGTGCCGTTCTTGATATTTCATTTTGTTGAATTCTTAATTTATTGATGCTCGGATCGTTGGAGGGATGTAACAGAACAACATCGTTATCCAAAGGTGGGTTGGGATTATATTCCGTTTCATTTGTTTCCAAGGGAGTTTCGGTAATTGTTATGGGAGATGATTTTATTGGGTCTCCAAGTTTTCCCAAAGGTTTTTCGGTAGTTGCGTTCCCAAGGGTCTCCTTGACTTCGTCAACACTTACAGACCTACTATTTGCCTTTATAGCCTGCCAAATGGCCTTGTAGTACCTCCCCTTACCATTCAAGAGCAAATTCAGTGGCTTATTATCACCATTTGAGTGGTGATGTGAGGCAAACATGCTGACACCCGGTACATGAACCCAATCTTGGACAATCATGGTATGTTCACTCAAATCAAAATCATACAAATGACCATGGGGATCTTCATTACGTGGTCGTTTGATAATTAGAGCTCCAAACACTCCATCACCTCTTTGCATTCCCGTGTGAGAATGCCAAAAGTGTGTGCCCACATTATCAGCCCAAAAGGTGTAGCGGAACGTTGAATGTGGTGATATGGGACATTGGGTAACATGCGGCACTCCATCCATATAGGGTGTGTTTTTCATATGCAGACCATGCCAGTGTATAGTGGTGCTTTCACCCAACAAATGATTCTTTACATCCACCACAATTGTGTCATTGAGACACACTTCTATTTGAGGACCCGGCATCATACGATTTACCACCGTCACGGAACGTGTTATACCATCTCCAGCTATACAATGAGGTCTCGTGCAATCACTCACATTCTTGGGGCAATCATAACAAGCTTTGGACAGAGTTTCATACCATTCCACCACAAAGGTATAGTGACAGGTACGTGGTGCCTCTCCCACCTTACATTCTCTGGCACATGGATGATTGCGATAATATTCCTCAGTCCATATATCCTCATTTTCCACATCAACGGACGCCACTGGTGGGGCCTGCCTAGCCTCTCTACAATATTGACAACAGTTTTCCACATAAATCAAATCCGCTGGACAATTTTTAGGCAGCTCTGGGCAGGTTTTTTGATAGGCATTTATTATGGGTTCTCCATTGGGCAGTTGGCCACATTCAAGCAGGGTGCAATCGACATTGTTGTGCCATGTGCTACCAATCTCATAGACTTGATTGTCAAAACGACATTTGGTTCGCACACACTCACCACAGCAGGTGCCGTTCTTTGGACGCACCTCAGAATCCTGAAAAGTAGTAGAAATCGAAACATTAGAGAACTATGGCTGAGAATTATCTTATTATCTTATCTTACTTACAATGTCACAATAAAATTCTCCGCAATTATCCTTTTTGGCCACCACATGTGGAGTCCCCAATTTATTTAGCTCACATTTATATAAAGAACACGGATCATCGGGGTTTATCCAAATGGAACCCAGAGTTTTAAATGCTTTAGCAGTATCAATGGTCACATTGCACAAATTATTGGTGATGATAGCTGAAAATAGACGAGATGGTTTTCATGTTAATGTATATTATTAGGAACTGGAAACATGACATATTTAAATCATGACTATTTGCTGCGAACTTCATCTAAGGGGCAAGGGTAGACTCCTCTATCAACAAAGATATGATTTCAACAGAAAAGCTCCAAAACCCTGCCGGCACATACTAAAATGACTATTGAACAATATAACTCTAAAACTTTTTCAAAACTTTCCTCCAAACTTAGTTTAACGTATTTCGAGTCCTTTATGAAGAAGTTTGGTTACTAAAAATATTTGGTATATTTCAGTGATTTTGTATAGCCCAACATTACGGTACATACATATTTTAAAGCAAACTCTTGATACAAAATCAATATTTGTTATATAGGCATAATTATTGTGTTTGGTTTGGAATTGTTGTTGTTGTTTTTTGTCAGTGGCTATTTCTCAATATGTTATTATCTCAATATGTTGTCGCAGTTCTTTAAATAATAATAAACATATCCTCGTATCTTTTTCACTCCTATGTTCATAACTGCCTCAAACTCGTATCTTAATACCTAAGCAATGATGCGTGACTGACAATCAATGCCTCAGGCGAAACGGCGGAAGTTAATTTTTGGGTGAGGGTTCGTCTTGAGGCTTATGTGGTCGATTTGGCTGTATTTTTGAAAATTCGTTGTAGAAGGTTTACGAAAAGTATTAAAATGTACTAAAATGTGTACCATTTGAGTGACTCACTCGTAATCAACGTCGAGGCGAAGCGGATACATCTAGAATCTTAAAAGTCTGAGTGATGGTTACTTTTGAAGTGTAGGTGTGTTCGTAAGAGAAAAGTACTAAAATGCACAAAAAATGTACCTTTCGTATTAGGTGAAGAGTAGAGGTAGAATTCTGAGCGGAAAATTGAGTGAACGGATAAAATTGGAATACATACATATGTTTCCACAATACCCCGATTAATATTGGCTAAATGATGTGGGACCTACTTCCAATCGACGAGTTCGAACGGCATGTCTTACGACACCACTTTTTAGTGAAGTTGACTGAAATACTGAGGAAATGTAAACCGACATTTCACTGAGGGGATTTGCCACTGCCGAAAATGTTGATGTTCGGGTCAGGGATTAAACCGCAGATCATCTGAGTGCAATGCGGACGTGCTTACCACTGCAACACGGTGGTTCCCAATGCCTACCCAATAGTTACCATAAAATCAGGACGCTTTATGGTGGTAAGTGGACGATTATTGACATTTATTATCGACGTCACTCATTGTGTATATGGTTGAGGTACCACGAGATAGAAGACCAAAAAAGAGGAGATACCTGTCTCGGCTTTTGTCGCTATCACATGCACTTTTCCTGTTATGGGCCCCAAAGATTAGATTTGATTTACTGCCTCAAACTCGTATCTCAATAAATGCGTTTAATGCTTAAACTGAAAAAGATTAGCCTATTATTCCTATTTACATGCATAGACGTACTCATTTCCTTAATAATTGTCTTTTACACTTATACCCAAACACCTATGTATCAAAAGATAAATCGTTTTTTGTCTCTCCTGAAAAGTAGTATTTTTTAAGATACGAAGTTGAGGAAGTAAGGCATCGATATGGCAAAAACCAAATTTCCTTCACAATCCGATTTGAAAAAAAAGAATAATAAATTTTTGGTATAGAGATTAAGGAAAACAATTTTGTTTTAAATCTGTTCGCGTTCACAAAATTGGCCGATGCTCGCAGAAGTTATAGCGGTTTTTATTATCTTATAAAGAAAAAATATTTTAAAATTTCTTATTTGTTGTATTGAGAAAATGTATGCATACATACATATATCAGAAACAGCATATGATATCCATCCGTAGATGCACCATAATTGCAAAAATTTGTTTTTATTTTCGCGGAAAATCAAAAAAATTAAACAAAAATGTGGGAAAAAATCTAAGTTATACTACCTCAGAGTCGGTATAAACCTAAAAAAAAATAAATTAAAAATAACTATATAATCAAGACAACACCTAAAAAAAATATGAAACCAAAATTATAAACATTGGCTTTATAAATTGCATATTATAGTAACAACAAGAGAGAAAAAACTTATTATTAAACGATTATTCCAAATATATTTTTTTGGTTCGATTACAAAAATTAGAAAAAAATATTTGGGAGTTCTCCAACTACAATAATTAATGTACTCTGCTCAAACGCTTAGTTGCTTACTGAGATAACTTATAAGTATAGGAAAAAAAGAGTAAAATTGATCATCACCATTAAAAAAATATGAAAATTAAAAAGCCTGTCATTTTAAAATTTTAAATTTTTTAAAGAAAATCGCGGTTTTGTTCGCGGATTTGTTAAAATATATTTTTGCAGATTTTCCAATTTTCAAGGTATCTATATCTGCGGGTTTAGTGGATGGATTCGATTGGGGAAGGGCTTATTAAATCCGTCGCGTAAAAAACTAAATTTCTGGGGGAAGAAGCATCTATTTTTTTGAAAACTATAACAGATATTGTGTTCATTGTTTTTTGTAAGGTAGGAAGATTTGTGGCCTTTAATAATTGTTTCAATAAATTGCCGTAGCGTTTGCACAACATGAGCTATTTTATTTTTCCTAAGATTCTAAATTTTATGAAATTCCAAATTTAGTGGACTAGAACTTTTGTGGAACAACATGGAACAATGTTCTGTTTGCACAGAAAGATGCCCGAGAGTCTCCTCTCCGTTTAACACTTTATTCAATTTATTGAAATTATATGGGTAAAAATGTGTGTTTTTTATACCCTCAGCATTTATGCTAACGAGGTAAATTTAAAATTTCCTTTTCAATACCATTGAAAAAAATTAAACTTTTTTTCCGAGCACATCGGTGATTTTTGGTTCTTATGTACGTTAAGAAAAAAATTGTGGTTTCAATTACATATGTACGCGTTCACAAAATTGGATGCTGCTCCCAAAAGTATTCCTTATAAAGACAAAATATTTAAAAATTCCCTTTGGGTTGTAATAAAAAAATGTATACATAAATCGTTAACAGAATTTGATATCTATCCGTAGATGCTAAAATATATGAAAAATTTATTTTTATTTTCGCGGAAAATAAAAAAATAATGAAGAAACCTTGGGGTAAATTTTATTTATTCTAATTCAGTGTCCATAAAAATCTCTAAAACATAAATTAAAAATACGTACAGAATCTAGACAACGCATAGACAAATGTGAGACCAAAATTATAAAGATTGGGTTCATTGCATGCATATTACAGCAACAACAAAAGACGAAAACTTATTGTTGAAATTTATTTCAAAACTATATATTTTGGTTTAATTCGAAAAATTGGAGAAATATTTTTGGGAGTTATTCTACTATTTCGCTAATTTTCCATACAAAACCTGAAGTATTTTGCTAAAACTATTACAAGGAAATTAATTTGCCATCGTGATACATATTTGCTTTTTGCGATAAGCAATAGAAATAAGTAGTAGAGCGTAATAATGAAATTACAAAAAAAAAACAAAAATTAAAAAGCACTGAAATCAAAACTTCAAAATGTCAGCATCGATTTTAGGGGGATGCAATGTATATATCGAAAAGTCGTACACTAGAACCATGTTGCCCAAGGGGTATTCTTTAGTTCTATCTTTGAGCACAGGTTTGAGTTTTGGGTGGTTTGGCCAGAAATCAAGAAAGAACACAAAAAACTTGTTTACTTCAACACATTTTTCCCATTTATTTTATATTACCACCAACGCAGCTTCCACGAAAATTATTTGTTATGTTCCTTATTATGAGATCGTGGCTAAAACACTAAAACACAACTAATATCAATATATTCATATTTTATAAAATATATTAACAGTTGGCGACTTATTAAATGGTGAACCTCAACTTCAACGATTGTAAAACTTTTTTGAATATTACCATATACACATTCATACGGGCAAAATGTGCCTCATCGAAATAATGGTTTTAGACCCGAAGTATGTTTGGACGAAATGTGTTTCAGACAATTTGGAGTCGATTGAGCAATGTCCGTCCGTCTGTCTGTCTGGCTGGAGCGCACGATAAATCCCGAACGGATCAGTCGACTCGATCTAAAATTTGGCTTTCGTAATATTTTGTCCAAACTTAGTTAAAGTTCGAAGATGGGTTATATCGGTCCACTCCTTCCAATACCTACCCCTTCGGGTACCTCCCACACAAAATTTGGGATAAGTTCAATTACGATGGTAAATTTTTTTCAGGGGCAAGTCCACACTTCATGAGTAAACAGCCCGAAGTGTGGCTGGAGATCCACTTTCATAATGGTCAATGTCGATCCATTCCTTTAAGTATCTCCTCCGCAAAACTTTTGATCTTTAATCCTAAGCAACATTTTTGTCGGTTCATACATCCAACGTTTTTAAAACCCCCTAAATACATACGTTTTTTTGGAAAAAGCTGTTTCAATATACACAGGCTGAGGGTATATCTCTGTCAGCAAAGCTGACTGATACTTTTTTACTCGTTTCTACACAGTTTCCCATATGAATTACAGCCAGAAATTAAATTTTTTTGAATATATCAGTTTTTGTACGAATTATATAAGTACAAAGACATAAATACAACAAGATAAGACATTTTGTTTGCTATCATTCTTCAGTGAATGGCTTTTGAATTTAACATAATGTTATATCACGATATGGTGATATAACATTTTTTTCTTTTATACATTTTTACGTATTTAACCGAATTTACCGATCCAGTTGACATAGAATTATTCTTGAATAGATCCTTGAATTCATAAATTTCGTTTCTGATAGCATTACATGAAATGTTCCTCCTTGGTTGCGATTTTGAATTAACTGCAACCTGTTAAGGGTAATGTTTATATACAAAGTTTCGTAAACATTTTTTTGTTGCATGCATTTTGTCATGTCTTTGTTGTATTTATGTCTTTGATAAGTATTATGAAAACCCAAGAAGTATTTGTTTAATTTTTGAAAAAATTTAAATTTGTTGTAAACATTTTTTAACAATTTTTTTTTTGAATTTTTTTTAGTTTTTTGTTAATTTTTTTAGTTTATTTGTTGACGTTTGACCATCTTTAATACATAGGAAGACAAGGATACCACAAAACGCTCCTATTTTGATGAAAAATGGTAAAAAAAACTCAAAAGTTTAACTTTCACCTTGAATTTCTCTTCAACTACAGGTCCGAATTTGACCCCTTATAATTCATCTGAAAGCTGATTGTGTTATCTGTCTAACAAAAAATTATTATTATATAAAAAATTTGAATATATCTCTATCCGTTTAAAAGTTACAGAATTTTGAAGAATTCCAGTTATGCTATATTGAATATGTTAACAGTTCGCGAATTTAACATTTTAAATTTTCTGGCGTCGCAAAACTTCTCCAAAAATTTTCAACATATGTCCATGTCTTGGAATATGAATAAACGGTACCTCCCGATTTTTCATATTTTGAGTGTTTTAGCTACGTTTTTCGACTGAACTACCCGTAACCAAACACTTGAGATTCCCTGCAGTCACGAATAATAGTTGCCGAGACAGCTTTTATTTGTGGAATTTGTTGTTTGTTATAATAATTGGGATATCCACATACAAGTAAAATCCCCATAATACTGGTTTAATATTTATAAAAATAAATCTTATGAAATTCCCCTTCGTTTGAAATTGATCCAATAAAAATTCCTATGTCGTATTAAATTTACGGCTCAGAGAAATGTGTTGGGAAAGTTTATATTCTATAAAAATCCCCTATAATTTGTGATCGTCATTTGGTTCTACGCCCATTATGTTAAATCATGGGACTTACATGTCTATAGGATGTGGTGCGCAGTGAAAGCAGGTAGAGATAGTTTTAAGATGATTTAAAACATGCGATTAGAGACAATACATACATGGTAATGTATGAAATCAAAATGAATTTAGGTGTTCTGTCTTCTTAGATGTTCCATACGTCATTTTACTGTTCCTGGAAAAAATGCTATTAATTTTCCATATAGCCTAAATCTGTTGCCAAAACTTTGTATTTTAAGTACAAAATTTTACTTATCATATGTGACAATAAATTGGTAAATTGGAGGTTTCATATGACATCCATACCTCCAGAATTTCGGTATTTTTTAGGTTTTAGCCCTGACCAAACTTAGCCGTTTATTTTCTCTCAATTCAATGCCGAAGGGCTTTCTAAAGACGGATCTACTTAACTTTCCACTTGACGAATTAATGTAATTGCCAATTTTAATGTATTTAGAATCTTGTCATTTCAAATAAATGTCGAATTGTCATCAATGCCAATAATTAAATTAACTTGATTGCGGTGATTTGTGAACCGCAACAACAACTACCACAATAAACCTTAAGTACTTAAAGAAATGTCACAAGGTGTTCACTGCCAATGTTGTCATACCCGGCAACAACCTTCTCTTAAAATGGAACTTATTTAACACAAATTGCCAACGATGTTGTTGCTGTAGCGTTAACATCTGATTAATATTTGATGTGACTGCCAATGGCTTGATGGACAGACAAACGGCGGCTGACAACTAACTTTTGCCAGATGGCAGACAATGTCTTTTAACAAATGTTGTTAATAAATAATATTTATTTAAACATTTTTATTGTATGTGGAATGGAAGTATGTATGAATGTGTGTGCCTGCATGTACAAGACAATTAAGATTACGATTTTTTTAATTCCCCAGTTACACGTGAGTGAGGTTACATTCAAATAATGCATTTAATTTGTTAAATAAATATTTAATTATATCTACAGTGTGTGCCTGTGTTATTATTACTGCTAAACCTTTGCGCTGTATGTAATAATTTGCATAATTGTTATTGTTGTTGTTAGTAATATGGTGATGTTAGTCAAAAAGTTTGAAAGCGAACACAGAAATGAACATGAGTTTAAATATTTTGGCATGGATGTATAAACGTACGTTGTCATCCAGTTGATTGCTATTTTTGGACATGCAATGTCAAAGGTACATGAATAAAATGTTAGCAAAACTGGCCACTTTTAGTAGGGAATATATACAAAGCATATAATCTGAGTGACTTTAACATGCTAAATGAAGAACTTTACATTTTAATTGGACTCTGTCCTTCAAATAGTGTCACTCGGGAGTTATCTTTTAAATCATTAAAAGTAGTTATATAATATAAATTAATATTAATACACGTGTTAGGGTTTCATGTACATCCATTTTGGGCTCAATTTTAATATCGACCGTTTCAAACTTGTTTTACCATCCGCCTTGAAGTATACATATGTGACCGTACACAAAAGGAATGGTTCAGAATACATGGTTAAACTTCTCCATTTTGGCCAATTTATTATTTGATTTACATTGTTGACATCCCAACTGTTAATTCATTAAATTAACTACTGTTTACACCAACATCACAAATCTTTTTAAAATTTTTTGTTCGAAAAGTAGGAGCGTGGATTAAATAGGACAATAAAAATATTTTTGGTTGAGTTTACGACCAAAACTGTAAATATTTTATTTTTTTGTTTTGCCTTATTAAGGCGAAGATTATTTTAAAGTGATATTTTAATTAATTCTCTTTCGAGTTGAGCTCTTTAGACCTAAGAGGTAGATTGAAAAATTATGTGTGGGACTTCGGTGGATTCCTAATTTTTCAATGTGCCTCTTAGGTCTAAACAGCTCAACTCGAAAGAGAATTAAGTACATATTTTAGTTGATAGTAATAAATCTAATAGATGTGAAGTTTGTTTGAAAACAAAAGTCCTTTGGTGGTGGCCAAAAACTAGATTAGAAAACCCAGTCTAGTAGAGCATTTTCATAGCTACTACATTTTCTTTTGTTCCATCTCGATAGGGCTTGCGGTCTCCAGGCAAAATCGTGAAATCCTAAAAAACCCTTAAAAATTCCGATTTTTTTGATTTTTCTCATCTCAAAACATTGTAGTTTCAGAATCCGCAAAAACTTTCCAGGTGTAAGCAACTTCCATTTACGAGCACCGTGTTGGGCAATTCAATGGATTTTAAAGGCCAAAGTTTTATTGATTAGAGTTTAACACTCTGCCTGTTACATCGAATAATATATAATGATTGAGTACCCCATAAATTTGTGTATTTTGATCCTTGAGCCCAAATTATGTTTTCACTAGCCCTATATGTAAGGATCCTCGACCAAATAATATTTTGAGTTCCTCAGGATGTTAGCATTGTGTAAACAATCAATTTCGCTTCTTAAAAAAATAAAATTAAACTGATACGTTGAAATGTATTTTTACAACCTCTTGTGATAGGTTGGCTTTGATTACACTATGGCTGGTTTACACTAGGGTTATGACTTTTTGACATTTTTTTTAAATGATTTCCTGTAGTAAGAATGAATGAACTTTTCCTGTTAATGCCTAAAATAACAGTTATTCCATTTTATTATAAAAAAAGTTCAGCACAAACCACTTTGAAAAAAAATTTTGAAAAAATTCTATAAAATTAATTTTTTTTTTTCAAAAAATAATTTCCTGATGCGCGAATGAATGGCCTTTTGCCTATTAATGACTAAAATAACTTTCGAAATTAACTTTGAAAAAGGTCCCGCACAAACGACTTTTAATTTTTATTATATATGAAATAAAGTTATATCGTCCGCTCCGTCGGAAAAGGTCGTAAGTCCACTTATTTTGGAAATCGCGTTTTTGTTACAGAATGATAGTACAAGTCAAAACACGTCGTATGATACAAAGAAATTGGTAGTAAGTCACGTTTTTCTATACGTTTTGCCCTTGTCGGAAGTCCACAAAACGTACAAATTTGAGTACGAAAAGATCGTAAGTCCACAGAAAAATGTATACTTTAAAATAATACTGCAGCTAATGTAGTTCAGATATAATGTTTAACGTCATCCATGGTTGGGGTACAATGTAAAGAACTAGCCTACACCTTTGGATGATAATCGGATGATATTTGACGGAGCCTGTGGACCAAACTTTTGGACAAAAATGTGATAATCTCTATATTGCAACGAAAATTTACATTTGAAATCTATTTTCCCCTATAATCGAACTGATTATGAATGATGGACTTCTGGCCTTTTCATTGATACAAATTGGAATGCTGTATGTGTCCAAATACCTCATGTATTGAACAATTTGTAAAAAAATCAAAATTTTGACTGCTTTTTCTGTCGTATATCTTACTTAACTTTATCAACTGGTAATTTGTGGTTTCTCTAGGGACATTTATTCACATAACGATATTAGTTTGTATTCTGAATTCAATAAAGTAATCCCTTCTAACGGGCGGGTAAATGCAATGTTTATATTATTAAATGATTCTAAAATAATAATTGATTGAAATGTTATTAAACTAAGAAGACATCATGGTTTTTGCTAACAAAGAGCAGTATGAATTTGGAATGGAATTAGACGATGGTGTCATGGGTCTAGTTCCCTATGGTTTTCACGGTGATTCTGAAAGCTGTGATAATAAACTTCCTAAACGCAGGAAGACATTACATGCTGAAGATTCTACATGGTTTGCAGACAAAAACAAAAGATGCAGTGAGTTGGGGCAGAAATACTTGGAAAGACAAAAAAGGTCACTATTTGGGATTACAATGTAGCTAAGAAACCACGTACATTAACGGAATTAATCATGAAATTTAATTGAAGGAAAAGGTCGTAAGGCAAAAATACAAGGTCGTAAGTACAACGTGTCATATTGCTGGCCCTTAAAACAGTTTATGTTACCTTTTATTATGTCAATTAAATTTTTTTGCATTGCAAATTAGTTGGGATATGCAAGTGAATATCAATAACAAGTAAGAACGTCGTTAAATTCGGCCAGGCCTCCACCATGAGTTGTATTGAATTCTACTTCAATTAGTTTCCTTTCGTTTATGAAGTAGACTAAGTAATAAATTTCAGCAATTTAGGTAAAACAATGTAGCTAAACTTCAAAATACCGAAATTCGGGAGGCACCGTTCTATGGGGCTCTATGAAGGCGTGGACCTATATAGACAAATTTATGGGAGAAAGTTTTATACCCGAAACGAAGAATAAATACCAAATTTCAGCCATTTCGGAGGAATATTGAGGAGACAGCTTCAAAATACCGGAAATCGGGAGGTACCGTTCTATGGGGGCTATATGAAGGCGTCAATACCAAACATCCTAGAAGTAATAGAAACTTCTATACCAAATCACGAAGATCTATCTTAAAAATTGCGACCTGTATCTTAATTTCAAAAAACGGACAGACGGTCATGGTTATACCGACTTAGAATTTTACTCTGGTCGGATCTTATTGCTAAAATATGTACCCAGGATTGGGAAAACGGAATCGTTCGTAAGTTTTATATATAGCGCATATAAAAAATAGGGTACAGGTGTATCCCGCTCCTCCGAAATTCAACAAAATATATGGCCTACTTCCACCAAGGGACATCCCTGTGCATAATCAGAAAATTACATGGAATAAGTACTTAGGGTCGGTGATTCAACAACCGTTGCCTCGCAAATTTATTTTCTGACCGATACTTTCATAACTTTTGCAAAAAAGCGTTTTTTAAAAAATAGGGTCTGCCACCTCCCCCTCCGAAATTCTAAAAATATAAAGCCTATTTTTACCTCGGTTGTTCCTTGTATATTCTCTGAATTTTTCAAAAAAAAAAAAAAAAAATAGGTTCACCCGTTTCTGAGTCTATGCGGAACATACAAACATACACACATTGTCTTTTATATATACGATTTCACACAAAAGTTTTGGTCCATTAAATCCGCTAATTATTATATCATCACTATGTTATATCATATATCATCACCATTCTTAAAATTTCGCTCCGATCGGAATATTACTGCGATCTAAAGGACAGCTACAAAGACGTGTAAAAATTGTGGGTTTGGTCCATTTCACAATTTTCGATCATAACCAACATCTAATGGGGTCACTTCTGGTCGGAACCTGACCTCTCCACAAAATTTCGTGACGATTGGTTCAAAATTGAGGCCTGGAGTTTTATTACAATTGTTAATGGATAGACGGACACACATAGCTATATGGCTTTATCTCGTCAAGACGTTACACGAATATTACCCTTTCCACATTGTTTTGTAAAGTATAAATATTTTATCTTTAAAACGTCCGTAAATTGTAGGAAAAGGTCGTAAGTCCCTACAAAAATACAAAACTGTACAAGGAAAAGGTCGTAAGTCCAAAGACATCCAATTATCTCCCAAACGCGACGGAATTTTATCAAACAAACCACAGGTATTGAAGCGGAATAAATAAACGAAAAATACTGTCTTTACCACCATAATAAAATCGTTAATACAGAAAGCACTGGAATGTTTTTTCCTCCTGAAAAATTTATTTTCCGACGGAGCAGACAATATATAATATAAAACAAGTAAAAAAGTATAAGTCGGATTTGCCGACAGAGATATACCCTCAGCCTGTGTGGATTGAAAAAAAAATTCCAAAAAAAAACTTAGAGGGGTTTTCAAAATTTTGGGCGTACGAACCGACAAAAGTATGGGTAGGATTAAACTCAAAAGTTTGCGGGGATATCGATAGATAGAGCTTTTTTATCACACTAGCCTACGATAAATATAATATCGCTGTAAACAGGGCCACTAGGGAAACATTCGGTAAAAATGTCAAAAGGATCCTCGAACAGACGAACTTAAACAAACAAAAATGTTGAACATTTGTGTGGGTGATACCAAAAGGATTGGACAGATAGGCCCAAATTTGAACATAAACTAAATTTCGACAATATTTAGAAATCCAAAGTTTGGACCAAATCGCGTACCATTTTAGCGAATATTTTGCGAACTTTTGGGGGAGAGGTACCGGAAAGAGTGGATCTATAAGCACCACCTTCGAATTTCATCTATTATTCGAAGAAATATTACAATATCCAAAGTGTGGACGAACGCAGTATTCGGTTCGAGCTCGCCAGAAGTATGGACTTGCCCCTGCAAAAATTTTTGCTGTCGTAATTGAGGCAGCGAATGCAAGTTGCTTCAACACAAATCAAAGTGATTCGAGAGCACGTCTTAAAGTGAATTTATCCAGACTTTTGTATGCGAGGTAGCCGAAGGAGTGGACAAATATAGTCCATATTCGAACCTGATCTATATTTGGTAGATATATTAGGATGTGTAAAGTATAGACCAAATCGGTCCCTCCCATAGAGAGTTATCGTGCACAATTTCCGAATATTTTTTAACTTTTGTGGGCGAGGTACCTGAAGTAGTGCACCGATATTGCTTATCTTCGAACTTAAACTAAGTTTGCACAAAATATTACGAAGGCCACATTTTGGACCGAATCGGCAGATCCGTTCGAGAGTTATCTTGCACTCCACCCACTACACACGGTGTCATTGGGGTTTTTAGTAACTTTCAGGCTATTTTCTCAGGAAGTACGCACTTGCCGCTGATGGAACTTATACCGTCGTATGAGGGGCAGTGAATTCAAGTTGCTACAACAAAAATCAAAGCTATTCGAGAGCAGGTCCTAAACTGAACTTCTCCGAAATTTTGTGTGGGAGGTACCCGAAGGAGTGGACCGATTGAGTCCAAATTGGAACATCATCTAAGTCTGTGCAAAGTATGAACCAAATCGGTTAATTCTTTCAAGAGTTATCGTGCGCACAACTGACTGATTCTTTTTTACTAGTTTAGTCTTCATTTAAATAGAATGGAAAATATAATTCTTACAAAATATTGGTCATACCCGTATATTTAAAAAAAAAATCACATACATTCTTAAAAAATAAACAATTTATTTGCATACGTATTGACCAGAAGTCTATGCTCGTATGTATGTAAGTGTTTAACACATTTCACACAACAATTCACTTCGATTTAAAATCCGGCAATTAACTTTTTGTAATTTCTAACCGGTTTATCATTTATAAAGAACATAAAAATTCATTAAACAATTTGTTTTACTTGCCGATCTTTTTTTGTGCCCAGCTGGGATTGTAAATTACGCTTACAATAATAACAGACATTCTTTATAATCGGTCGAATAAATTACCAAGTCATTGAGGGGAGGATATTAGTAACCGTTGTAGTAACCGTAGTAACATTGTTGGTAAAATGGTAACGATGGTTGTAATTTATGATGACAATATTATTGACAACTGTCGTGGCTGTAAAGCCAACAAAAACAAAAGCTACCTTGAACTTGACCAAATGAAGGGGAATGCAAAACAAAAAATAACAACAACGTTCCATATTCTATTTAAAGATATCGTGATTCATTGAACTGTCATAGTTTGTATGACAGTGAGGTGCTATGTGGCTTTGTAAAGCCCACATCAATATTTATTTGCGGAACTAGGGTAATTCCATGTCACATTAGTTGGAGTGTAGAGGTGGATAAAATCGATCATATGTGGTTTTTCCTAACACATTTAAACAATGGAATTCCACAAATACTTTTTAGCCTAACAATATGAAAATTGTAAAGTGGCGTTTTAAGCAATAATCATGTTTATATCAGTATCCCATGTTCTTAACATGCATTCCATCGTATCTCGGTGCTTTGATAAAAAATAACGTTTTCAAAACACGTGCTACAATTCACAATCTGTTCACTCGATCTTCGTTTTTATGTTCTCTGAGTTGCACCTTAATTAAACTAGTCAAGTAATTAGCTTAACATTTTAATGTGAAAACCGCAAATTCATTCAATATTTGAACAAAAAATCACACGCGTTCTGGGAATATAAATTTAATTTCTCATCGACATGGATGGATGTCAATGCTTGAAGGTGTAATGGCACTTTTGTGATTTAAAAATATCTGAGGGTAGTTAAGTGTAGTTACTGGGCTGTGACTGCAATGTCTACAGCTTGTATTAGTAATGATGTGTTGTATTTGGTTTTTTAACTTTCACTTTATAATTGTTATCTGTAATTGTGTTAGCTTTTCTCAAGGTCAGTTATGGGATTATCTCTGAAAATATTAATGAAGAATAAATTCTGACCGATATAAACAATTTAGGGATGCTTTGGGAAGATGATTTTCGTAGAATCATATCAATCCTTTTGAAGATAAAAGCCCTTGGTGAGTATATTGAAAACACGTATATTGAAACACAAAATGATCGGCCATAGCTCAAATTTCAGAGTTATGGCGTGATGCATTTTTTGATGGTCCCCCTATAATGCTTGGGAAAATAGCTTCATATCTACGAGGGCTGCACGAAAACTTCCTTGCCTAGGCAACACCGCGTGTTGCCAGTCGCCATTTGATTTTTATACCCTAAACCACACTGTGGTAAAGGGTATTATGTCTTTGTGCATTGGTGTGTAACATGCAAAAGGAAACGAGATAGACCCATAGTTCCTTTTAGGGATATACCTAGAATAACTTTCTGACTCGATTTACGCATGTCCGTCTGTCCATGCATTTTTGTAAACAAAGTACATGTCGGATTTATTGTCAGATTCTCATGAAAATTTGGAAAGATATGTTTTTTGGCTCAAGGACGAACGCTATTTATTTTGGTCAAAATCGGTTCAGATTTGGATATAGCCCCCATATGAATTTTCGGCCGATTTGAGGTATTTGGTTCACCAAACACGCAAATTCTATCCAATTTTGATGTAGTTTGGAAAATGTCACCAAATTTGGACTAGAAATAACTTCGTAAAATTATATTGAAATCGCTTCAGATTTGGATATAGCCCCCATGTATATTTTCTCCCGCGTTGACACTTTTAGGGGTTTTTTTATGTTTTCACGATTTTGCTTGGAAACCGCAAGGCCTACCGAAATGGGACAAAAGAATGTGTTGTAGCTATGAAAATTTTCTACAAGATTGAACTTTTTGATAATTTCGTAGGCTTTATCGTTATTGAGATATAGAAGTTCAAATTGGGACAATTCGTCAGATGTATCGCCTCCTTATAAAACAATGTCATGACTACAATTTCCCAACTTAAACATATACATATATCTCAAAAATGGTACAAACTAAGAAAAGATTACGAAGGCCAATATTGTAGAGAATTTGCATATCTAAAAGATTCTCTCTAGTCACATTTCGATAAAGGTTACCGTTTTCAAGCAAATAGTGAAAACCTATCAAAAAAGCTGAAAATGCCACCAGAACATCTATATATTGCTCATTTACTCAAATAGTGACACATCTCAAACAAGTGAGCAAAGGCTATAGTCGGGACGTGGCCGACCATGTGTTACCCTACCCCACTACCCCTGTGCATAAGCTTTTCACCGGTAAACATTTCTTTTAGGGAACATAATCCGAATACCATCAAACATAATACGCCTCTTTTTCTCGGGACCCCATAAGCAACCAAAATTTCGTGACCATCCGATGAAAATTGCGACCTGTAGCGTGATTGCAAAAAAATGAAGAATTGGATGCATTGTGGTATCTCCCTTGTTTGGTCACCTTCGCCAACCTACTTTACACCAATATGAAGGTAATATTTTCTTCTTCTATTGACAGGCTTTGGCGTTGGAATACCCCTACTAGAAGCCGATATTTTCACAAAGAATAAAACTTTGAATTTGTCTCCACATGAGTTTTTCCCCATTCCGACCCCTAAATATTATCCGACTATCACCACAATCAATAGGCTTCTTCCTCTGTGGGGCCCGCATCTACCCCCAAAATCTCGTGAATATCAGATCAAAATTCCAACCGGTAGCGTGTTTACAAAAAAATAAAAAAATGGATATATTACTGACTTTTGCGATATCTCGGTTGTTTGCCCATCTACGCCAACATACTTTGCATCAATATAAAGGAGATCTTTTCTTCTACCATTGACGTGCTTTCTTTTTGGAATACTCCTACCTGAAGCGGAGATATTCGTATAAGAAAAAACATTGACTTTTCTCCACATACGATTTTTACTTATTCCGACTCCTGAATATTATCCGACCATCCCCAAACTTAATAGGCTTCTTCCTCCGTGGGACTCGCATCATTCGTGACCATCCGATCAAAATTGCGACCTGTAGCGTGATTACAAAACAATCGGAAAATGGGATGCATTACCGACTATTGCGATATCTCTGTTGTTTGACCACCTACGACAGCCTACTCTACATCGTTGTAAAGGTGATATTTTCTAATTTCCTTGCCAGGTTTTGCTTTTGATATACCTCTTAAAGAAACAGAGCTATTGGCTTTGAAATAAAATGTTGATCTTTTCTCCAAATAAGTTATTGCCCGTTTCGATCCCTGAATATTATCCGACCATCATCAAAATCAATAGGGTTCTTCCTCTGTGGGACCCCAATTAACTCCCAAAATTTCGTGACGATCCGATCGAAATTGCGACCTGTAGCGCGATTTTGAAAAAAAATTGAAAAATGGGATGTATTACCGACTATTGCTATATCTCCGTTATTTGGCCACCTACGCCAACCCGCTTTGAATCATTGTAAAGGTGGGATATACTTCTTTCATAGTCAGGCTTTGCTCGTGGAAGATCCCCAACCAAAGCTGTGATATTGGTCATTATAACTCAAATCGCAAAAATAAAAATATGGGTTGTGTTAGCGACTATTGCGATTTCTTGTTTGTTTGACCTCCTACGACAACCTACTATACATCGTTGTAAAGGTGATAATTTCTACTTTCATTAGCAGGTTTTGCTTGTGATATACCCATTATAGATGCGAAAATATTAGCTTTGAAACAAAACGTTACTTTTTCCCCAAATAAGTTTTTTGTCCATTCCGACCCCTGAATATTATCCGACCATCACCAAAATCAATAGGCTTCTTCCCCTCCGGGACCCTCATCAACACCCAAAATTTGGTGACGATCCGATCAAAATTGCGACCTGTAGCGTGATTACAAGGTTTAGATGGACAGATGGACAGACGGACAGACGGACGGACGGACTGACGGACGGACACACATAGCCAGATCGACTCAGCTCGTCGAGACATTCATTTTGGTTTTCATGGTCTACGACCATTATTTCGATGCGTTACAAACTTTTTGGCCAAAACCAACTTATAATACCCTCCCCACATAGTGGTGTAGGGTATAAAAATCGAGTTTCGAGAAAAACGCGTTTTAAGTTGGCGATGGAAATTTGACTTCCCTACTTGAAAAATTATTATACAAAAACTGCAATAACTAGTTCGACCATATTTTGCAAAAAGGTAGCCAGATGTCAGTGCAAAATTTCTGTGGAAGACCAAGCTTGATTTGAAGTGTTTCAGTGCTTCATAGACTCCAAAAACGAAATTGCTAACTCAGAAAACGCGTTTTTTGAGTTATGCCACTCTATGAGTAATTAAGCGATATGTATCTCAAAAATTGTAAAACATAGGAAAAAATATAAGGGTCAATCTTCTAGAGAGTTTCCACAGCTATAACATTTTCTTAAGCCCCATTTCGATAGGACTTGCGGTTTCCAAGCAAAATCCCGAAGACTTAAAATAAGCCTAAAAATGTGAATTTTGACCGTGATTTATTTAAAAATCCCTTCAGCGATTTTATGTCTAATTTCGATAAAATTTGGAATGTGTGACTGAATTCGGTCTAGAAAAATAAATGTGCAAATTTTATAGAAATCGGTTCAGATTTAGATATTGCTCCCATATATAGTTTCGGCTGATCTAACGTATTTGCTGCAATAAAGACGCTATATGTGACCGATTTCAATGAAATTTGGAATGTGTGACTGAATTCGGTCTAAAAATAAATGTGCCAAATTATATCGAAATCGGTTAAGATTTGGATATAGCTTCCATATACATTTTTGCCCGCTTTCACGTGTTTGCTGCACCAAACACCCTACATCTGTCCAATTTTGATGAAATTTGGAATGTGTGACGGAATTTGGTCCAGTAATAAGTGTACCATATTTAGGGTGTCCAAAAAACCGGTTTTTCCAAACAAAACGGTTTTTGGTTAACCGAAATTTTCAACTTTTTCAAAACCCGGTTTTCGGTTTTTAAAAATTTTCAAAACCGGTTAACCGGTTTAAACCGGTTTTGTTAAATAGGTACAAATTAGCCCATAATTAATATATATTTGATTAAAAATGTGCGGGAAGGGGTAAATTAAGTATAACGACTTCGTTATTATATAATTATCTTATAATATTCATGTTATTTGACAATAAAACTCGAAGTGGGGACAGCAAATATAAAATGTGTACCAAAAGAATTTATTAAGTTCGGATTCGTCTTGCTTTGAAAATCTCAAATTATCTTGAAATTATTGAAAATTCGGCGGTTATTTGAATAATGACTAATTTGGACCAAACATTCGTTTTAAATAGTAGCTAATATAGCTCTAGTTCCTAGTTCACTGCATTAGTTTAAAAATGTATGAGTAACTTCATAAAAACTAACGTGTGATATAATGTATACGCAGATTTTTCATACAAATGGTGTGACCATTGGAACTGCGTAGTGAACTAAATTGGCACAACTCTACATTTTACACAAACTATTTTTCAAATTGAAAGGTATCTGACATTTAAAACTTTGCCGTTCCTTGTGTTAGTTAATTTAGTTTACCTTCAAAAATACAATTGTAATGAAATATTAAAAATATTACTATTTTTTTAAAACCGGTTAACCGACACAAATAACCGGTTTTTCGGTTAACCGAAAATGACGTTTTTGGCGAAAACCGGTTTCGGTTTTGTAACTCAAAACCGGGTAACCGGTTAACCGGTTTCGGTTTTGGACACCCTAACCATATTATATAGAAATCAGTTCAGATTTATATATATCCCCATATATATTTTACATATACACAGTGGTGTAGGGTATCATTTAGACGGTCCCGCCCGACTTTGATCCTTTCCTTACTGTTTTTTTCTGGAAGTTTGGCAGTTTTTAGCCTTAACGTACTCAGGACCGTTTGTCATACGACCATGTATTGTGTTGTTTACAGTGACATGGAAAAATCACTTTGCAAAAAATGGAATTTATTTGTGAACATTTTCGTCCGATTATTATTTTTCAAAAGTTTTCGACATGGATAATCACGGCAAGAGTGTATCGATAAAATTGAATGTTTGTATGTCGATAAAGGGTCATCACGAAAGTCGTGAGTGAAGCCTAAAATCGGCCGTGATTCCGGAAAAAAATGCAGCCGTGGATGAACGGATAATGCAAGATCACCATGTAATATACCGTGAGATAGAGACATCTTTGGTCATTTCTTCCAGAAGCTAACATTTGATATTGCATGAACACATGAACAATCGTTTAAAAAAAGGCTCTTGTGGATTCGTGCAAGGAAATTTTTAATGAAAAGGATCGCTTCATCATCGCTTCAAAGCAAATGGTCGATTGTTTCTTCGGCAAACAGACCGTGTGGCGACTAAACGGCTTGAGAAATGTAGGATGGTAAATTCTGAGTGGTACACTAGAATTTGTTTGCCTGTAGTCTCCTGAGAAATTCGAAAAACGAACAAGAGAAGACGAATCATTCTACATCATGACAATGCGAGCTCTCACACATCGATTCAAACCAGCGCTTGTGTGACTAGACAAAACGTTGAACTGATGGGTCGTTGCCTTACAGCGCTGACTGGCATATCAAAAAAAAAAAAAAAAAAAAAAAAACAAGTTAAAAAGTATCAGTCGGCTTTGCCGACAGAGATATACCCTCAGCCTGTGCAAATTAAAACACTTTTTTCACAAAAAACTTATGTATTTAGGGGGTTTCAAAATTTTGGTCGTATGAACCGACAAAAATGTTGATTAGGATTAAGTTCAAGAATATTGCGGAAAAGGTACTTAAAGGAATGGATCGTCATAGACCATGGGGGTGTCATAGGGGGTTTTACATCCTTCGGGCTGTTTTCTCAAGAAGTATGGACTTGCCCCTGAAACAACTTTTACCATGGGAATTGTGGCAGTGAATGTAAGTAGCTTCAACAAAAATCAAAGTGATTTACTAGCAGGTCTTAATGTAAACTTATCCAAAATTTTGTGTGGGAGGTACGGGATCGAGTGGACAAATATAGTCCATATTCGAACCTTATCTATATCTGGTAGATATTATGAGAATGTGTAAATTATGGACCAAATCGGTCACTCCCATCAAGAGTTATCGTGCGCAAAATTTTTCCGAATATATTTGAACTTTTGTGGGGTAGGTACCTGAAGGAGTGGACCTATATGGCTTATCTACGAACTTAAACTAAGTTTCGAAACAATATTACGAAGGCCAAATTTTGGCCGGAATCGAAATTTCCGTTAGAGAATTATCTTGCGCTTCCACCCATGAACATGGTGTCATAGGGTTTGTTTTTCAACTTTCAGGCTATTTTTTCAGGAAGTATGGACTTGCCACTGAGGAAACTTGTATGTACTTTCGTATGGGGGACAGTGAATACAAGATGTTACAACAAAAACCAAGGCGATTCGAGAGCAGGTCCTGAACTGAACTTTTCCGAAATTTTGTGTGGGAGGTACTCGAAGGAATTTTCCGATTGAGTCCATATTGGAACCTCATCTAAGTCTGGTAGAAATTTCATAATGTGCAAAGTATGGACAAAATCGGTTACTCCCTTCAAGAGTTATCGTACGCACAAATTTTTCGAACATTTTCGAACTTTTGTGGGAGAGGTACCGGAAGGAGTGGACCGATATAATCCATCTTTGAACTTGAACTTAGTTTGGACAAAATATTACGAAAGCCAAATTTTGGACCGAATCGGCAGATCCGTTCGAGAGTTATCTTGCGCTCCAACCACTACACACGGTGTCATAGGGTTTTTTGTAACTTTCAGGCTATTTTCTCAGGAAGTATGGACTTGCCCCTAATGAAACTTACAGCTTGGTATAGAGGACAGCGAATTCAACTTGCGTAAACAAAAATCAAACCGATTCGAGACCAGGTCCTAAACTGAACTTTTCCGAAATTTTGTGTGGGAGGTACCCGAAGGAGTGGACCGATTGAGTCCATATTGGATCCTCATCTAAGTTTGGTAGAAATTACACGATGTGCAATGTATGGACCAAATCGGTTATTCCCTACAAGAGTTATCGTGCGCACAAGTTTTGCGACAATTTTTGAACATTTGTGGGGGAGGTACTTGAAGGAGTGGACCCATATGGCCCATCTTCGAACTTAGATTGAATCTGGACAAAATATTTCGATACCCAAAATTTGAACCGAATCGATTGATCCGTTCGAGAGTTATCGTGCGCACCAGCCAGACAGACAGACGGACGGACATTGCTAGATCTACTCAAAATTGTCTGAAGCGGATATCGTACAAACATACTTGGGGTCTAAAACCATTATTTCGATGAGGCACATTTTTGGTCGTATCAAAGTGTAAATACCCTCTTTAGCCTAAAGGCTGAGGGTATAAAAAGAAAGGCCTGAACAACCATTTTTTTGCATGTTCTTTTCGTTTTTTATTAAACCGCAGTAAAAGTACAAAAATGAGATTTTTTTTAAAGACCAAATATTCTACAAAAATTTTGATCAGAAGATTTTAGGTAAGATTCTCAAAGACAACTAATCGATATTTCCACCTTTTCATTGTCTTTTTAGACTTTTCGTTGTTCTAAAAAAATCTGATATTCCGAAAATAAAGCCGGTATCGCTTGAAGCCTAATAGAAATACCTAACACATGATACCTTAGATAGCGTTATCTCAAGAATGGTAACATCTTTTTTAAAGTAATAAAAACCATTTTTAATCCACAACTTCTACCTTAGCAGGTTTTTGCAAAGCCTTACCGGTTTTGAGAAAATTCCAAAAAACTGAACGTGGGCTAAAAAAATACCTTTGACCCCGAACAACTTTTTTTGCACACATGGGGGTCGCTCTCCACCAAAATGTTCAATACTTTTTAGACAAGATAATAACAAAAAATTCGTTTATAAACTATTAAAAAGCTTTCATAAAATACGAAAAGATCCTTTCATATAAGACCGGTAGACCTTCCTTCAACAAACCAAAAAGCTATCCTACAAAAACAAGCAATCTTCTTTTAAAACGACAAAACGGCCATCTTATAGAAGTCAGTAAAGTCTTCTATCAGGCTATTCATGAGTTTTTT
The DNA here is from genome assembly GCF_047663935.1 of Musca autumnalis. Classification (NCBI taxonomy): domain Eukaryota; kingdom Metazoa; phylum Arthropoda; class Insecta; order Diptera; family Muscidae; genus Musca; species Musca autumnalis. The sequence goes on along the minus strand of NW_027411866.1, from coordinate 212,376,419 downwards.
TCAATAAAGGCAAAAAATAAGCTTGTGGAATACAAAAAAAAACAAGTAAAAGGTCGTTAAGTTCGGCCGGGCCGAAGTTTTTATACCCTCCACCATAAAATAGTCTTAATTAAAATGGAATAAACTTTTCGACAATGGATAGACTCCTACTGCCTCCCACTATTGATTAAATTACACTGTGAACACAAATGTCGGGGCAGAGATAATTCCTTTTGGAGATGAAAGCCTTTGGTGAGTTTATATTGAAAACCCCGAAGGACAGATGCGCCGTGAGTCGAACTTCCGCGTTATGTCGTGATGAAGTTTTTACAAGAGACCCGGTAAGCATTATATCTTTGTTTTTGTTTTTTTTTTGTAGAGCACTTAATCAATACTGAACAAAGATATAACGGTAGTTCCTGATGGCCCACAAAAATTTCATCACTTCATAACGCGGAAGTTCGACTCACGGTGGATCTGTCCTTCGGGGTTCATAACATACTCACCAAGGCCTTTCTTTCCCAAGAGGAATTTTCCGTGCCCCAAACTTTCACCTCCATTTTGTTGCACAGTGTTATCTAATCTAATATAAAATAATGTGTTCAGGTAGGTGTAAGGTACCACCTACGGGGCTATATCAAAGAGTCAACCTATCTTTAAATTTTTGGCGGAAAAGTTTTATAGCTGCAGGGAACTTCAAGAGTAAAATTGAGGGTAGTTTCATCAAAACAATGTAGACCCTCAAAAATGGACCCATGTTGACGAATTTTTCGTGACCACTGAAAATTCCCGAAAATCGGGAGGTACAGTTATATGGGTGGATATACCAAAACATGGACATATGTATATTGACGATTATTTTTAAATAGACAAAATTGTAGCTAAAATTCTCAAAATACCAATCATTACATCTAGTTCGGTTCAAAATTGCAGCAAAAATTCTCAAAATACCGAAAATCGGGAGATACCGTTATATGGGGGCTATACCATAACATGGACCTATGTTGACGATGTTTGGTAGAGATGTTTCATGGCCACTGGAAACCTCAAATTGCAAATTACAGCTAGTTCGTTTAAAAATTGTAGCTAAAATTCTCAAAATACCGAAAATCGGGAGGTACCGATATATGGGGGCTATACCAAAACATGGACCTATGTTGACGATGTTTCGTGGAGATGTTTCATGACCACTGAGAACCTCAAATTGCAAATTACAGCTAGTTCGTTTAAAAATTGTAGCTAAAATTCTCAAAATACCGAAAATCGAGAGGTACCGATATATGGGGGCTATACCAAAACATGGACCTATTTTGACGATGTTTGGTGGAGATATTTCATGACCACTGAGAACCTCAAATGTCAAATTGCCGATAGTTCGGTTACAAATTGTGGCTAAAATTCTCAAAATACCGAAAATCGGGAGGTACCGTTAAATGGGGGCTATTCCAAAACATTGACCTATCTTGACGATGTTTGGTGACGATATTTCATGACCACTGAGAACGTCATATGGCAAATTACAGCTAGTTCAGCTAAAAATTGTAGCTAAAATTCTCAAAATACCGAAAATCGGGAGGTACCGTTATATGGAGAATATACCAAAACATTGACCTATGCCCATATCCTTTGGGATATGAGTTTGTTGATCACTAGGAACCCTAAGTGCCAAATTGTAGCTAATTCGGTCTGCAAATGTGGCGAAGAACGTCAAAATACCTTAAATCCGGAGGTACCGTTATATGGGGGCTATACCAAAGAGTGGACCGATATAGTCCATCTTCGAACTTGACCTGCCTATGGTAAAAAGACCCTCGGGTGCAAAATTTCAGCACTCTATCTCAATTATTGCGGACGCTAGAGTGATTACAACAGACGGACAGACGGACAGACAGACGGACATGGCTAGATCGTCTTAGAATTTTATCCAGATCAAGAATATATATACTTTATAGGGTCGCAAATGATTAGTTCGATGTGTTACAAACGGAATGACAAACTTAATATACCCTCCATACAAGTAAAAAAGCATTAGGCACGGCGGAACTCTTTGTACCCTCCAACAAAAAATATTCTAAACGTTTAAGGAATAATTAATTTTCAAAATTGTATGTGGAGATTTTTTGAGCTCTGATAACCCTCAATACCTAATTTTAGCCAATTCGTTCAGGTGTAGAGAATTGTATAAAAACTGGGAACCATATATGCGAAAGGACATCCAATCTTACGCGAAAATGTGGATAATAAGTACACAAGTAAAAAAGTATCAGGCTTGGGCCAAAAGAGATATACCCTAAGCCTCTACTCAGTTATGTGGGTGGAGATTTTTTGAGCTCTGATAACCCTCAATACCTAATTTTAGCCAATTCGTTCAGGTGTAGAGAATTGTATAAAAACTGGGAACCATATATGCGAAAGGACATCCAATCTTACGCGAAAATGTGGATAATAAGTACACAAGTAAAAAAGTATCAGGCTTGGGCCAAAAGAGATATACCCTAAGCCTCTACTCAGTTATGTGGGTTCCGGCAGGTTTTTTGGAGCTTTTGGGCCATTATCTCATGAAGTAGCGAATACAATACAAGTTGTTACAACAAAAACCAAGGTGATTCGAAGTCTAAATTTTGGATCGATTCCGCTGATCCGTTCGGAAGGTATCGTCCGCTTCAGCCACAACACATGGTGTCATAAGGTTATTTTAAAACTTTCGGACTATTTTCTCAGGAAGTATGGACTTTCCCCTGAAAAAACGTGTACTGCCGTAATGGAGGCAGCGAAAACAAGTTGTTACAAAAAGAAGCAAAACGATTTGAGACCAGTAGTGAGATTCTGTAACTCATTTTTGCTGTTATCGATAATTGTCGGTAAAATTAAAATGCTTATAATTTCGATAATTATCGAAATTTTTCGGTAAGTTAACGATGCATGAAAAGTAGTCGCTAGCCTCTACCTACACAAACAGTGATGCCAACTTTTCTTTATGTTTTTAGCCATAATTTTCCGATTTAATTTTACCGATTTTTGTCGGTAATAGCAAAAATGAGTTACAGAATCCCACTACAGGCCTTAAACTGCACTATTCAAAAATTTGTGTGGGAAGTATTTTAAGAGGGAAGTATTTTAAAAAGTGGACTTAGATAGTCCATATTGGAACCTGATCTATGTCTCGTAGAGATATTACGATACGAAAAGTATGGACCAAATCGGTTACTCCCTTCAATTTTTCCGAACATTTTCAAACTTTTGTGGGGGGGGGGAGGGGGGGTACTTGAAGAAGTGAACCGATAATGTCTATCTTCGTACTTAAACTAAGTTTGGACAACATATTATGAACGCCAAATTTTAGACAGAATCGAATCAAAGCGATTCGAGAGCAGGTCTATACTGAACTTTTCGTAAATTTTGTGTGGGAGGTTCCCGAAGGAGTGGTCCATATTGGAACCTCATCTAGTCAGGTAGAAATTTCACACTTTGGTCAGCCCAAATTATGAGGGTATAAAAAACAAGTAAGAAAGTATCAGTCAGCTGTGGTGACGTAGCATCTGGCAAAAAAAAAAAAAAACAAACGCAATAATTATGCTGTAAATACGTGGAAGCTATAGGTACCGTAATGTGGGGCTATATTAAATCATTGACATATATGTACATACCAAAATAATTTAGTAGGAAAACTTCTGATTCATGTTGAACTCGAACAGGTCAATTTTTTTGAAACGCATTTAAGTGCATCGACAGTACAACCCAAATAAAAAATGGAAAAGTGGGATGTATGCCAACCATCTATAGGCTTCTTTCTCTGTTAGACCCCCATCAACCCCCAAAATTTCGTGTAGATCCGATCAAAATTTCGTAGTGTGATTGCACAAAAATGGAAAAAGGGATGCATTACCGACTATTGCGATATCTCTGTTGTTTGACCACCTATGACAACCTACTTCTTCACATTGTTGTAAAGGTGATATTTTCTACATTCCTTGCCAGGTTTTGCTTTCGATATACCTCCTACAGAAGGGAGATATTAACTTTGAAATAAAACGTTGGTCTTTCTTCCAAATATTTTTTTGTCACATTCCGACTCCTGAATAATATCCGACCATTATCAAAAATCAAAAGATTTTTTCCTCTGTGGGACCCCCAATAACCCCCAAAATTTCGTGACGATCCAATTAAAATTGCGACCTGTAGCGTGATTTCCAAAAAAGTGGAAAAATGAGATGTATTACCGACTATTGCGATATCTCCGTTATTTGGATACCTACGCCAACCTGCTTTACATCATTGTAATGATGGGAATTTTTACTTTCATTGTCAGACTTTGCTTTTGGAAGATCCCGAACCAAAGCTGTGATATTCGTCATTATTAAAAAAATCGCAAAAATGAAAAGTTGTGTTCTATTAGCGGCTTTTGCGATATCTTCGTTGTTTGACCACCTACGACATCCTATGTAACATCGTTGCAAAGGTGATATTTTCTACCTTCATTAGCAGGTCTTGCGTTTGATAAACCCCTTTTAGATGCGGAGATATTCGCTTTGAAATAAAACGTTGACTTTTTCTCCAAATAAGTTTTTTGCCCATTCCGACCCTGAATATTATCCGACCATCACCAAAATCAAAAGGCGTCTTCGTCTGTGCGACCCCCATTAACCCTCAAAATTTCGTGACGATCCGATTAAAATTGCGACATGTAGCGTGATTTCCAAAAAAGTGGAAAAATGGGATGTATTACCTACTATTGCGATATCTCCGTCATGTGACCACCTACGCCAACCTACTTTGCATCCCTGTAAAGATCATAGTCAGACTTTGTTTTTGGAAGATCCCCAACCGAAGCTGTGATATTCGTCATTATTATTAAAATCGCAAAAATAAAAAGTTGGGTTCTTTTAGCGGCTATTGCGATATATTCGTTGTTTGATCACCTACGAGAACCTATTTTACATCATAAGAAAGGCGATATTTTCTACTTTCATGGCTAGGTTCTGCTTTTGGTATACCTCGTATAGAAGCTAAGTTATTCGCTTTTGAAGAAAACGTTGTCTTTTTATCCACATAAGTTGTTTGCCCATTCCGACCACTAAATATTATCTGACCATCACCAAAATCAATAGGCTTCTTCCCCTCCGGGACCCCCATCAACATGCAAAATTTCGTGACGATCCGATCAAAATTGCGACCTGTAGCGTGATTACAAAGTTTAGAAGGACAGACGGACAGACGGACGGACTGACGGACGGACACACATAGCCAGATCGACTCAGCTCGTCGAGACATTCATTTTGGAATATATAAGTATGGGTCTACGACCATTATTTCGATGCGTTACAAATTTTTTGGCCAAAACCAACTTATAATACCCTCCCAACATAGTGGTGTAGAGTATAAAAATTAAAAACGATCCGAGAGGAGTTCTTAAACATCACTTGTTCCCAATTTTGTTTGAAAGCAACACGAAGGAGTGGAATGATATAGTCCACATTGCAACCTGATACATGACTATATCAAATAAAACGATGTGCAATGTTTAGGCCAAACCGAAATTCCATGCGAAAATTGTCTTGCGGATTTGCCATTTTAGTTAGTGCCATCAGGATTTCTTGGAGATTTTATGCCATTACATCAGCAAGCATGGACTTGCTCCCGAAAAAAATTGTACCGTCGGAAAGAGAGCCGCAAGGACAACCTACTTAAAAGAATTCCAAAACTTTCCGAAAGTAGCTCCTAAAATTCACTTTATCCGATCTTATCAATGTGTATATACCCTTTCTAGCTTAAAGACTGAGGGTATAGTTACGCTAAATTAGCTGCAAACTGCACAATAAGTCATGTCATAACCCAAGAGTTCATTCATGAAACGAATTCTCACGTTTGCTGATTATATAACTGGAATATAGAAGACTGCATTTAATAGTACACTACACGTGTATATGCATACTATAATTAAGTGGATATATTTTCGTGCGGAAATAATAAAGAAGCTATTATGATACAACGATTAACTCTCACGTCTAGTCGATTATTAACCACAGTCTATCTCTTAACTTTATACTCCGAATGTTCTACAGATAATCTTTTGTCTTTGAAATTTGGCAATTTTGTTTTTGTCACTGAAATTACCCTGTCACGTCATTCCATTTGTGAGTTATTATTATCTCATTAATTATGCATATTAAAATAATTAACACTCAAATATGAAATGTGTTTAAATAAAGTCGATATTTGTAGTCGTTATTATTGTTGTCTGTGCTTGTTATTAAAATATTTAAATTAATTTTTTGTGTTGAGTACTGTTTTGTTTTGTTTCCAATACGCAAGTTATGGTTGACTTCAATTTTAGAAATATTAAATTGAAAAAAAAAAAAAACAATAATAATAATTACATTTTTGTCATAATTATAATAACAGTTGTAAATAACTAAAATACAGAGTAACTAATTTTAATTCTTTTCGGTTGAAATGGTCAATTTGATAAAATAATTGTAATTGTTGAAGGGGGCACATTAGGGTTAAGACTTTTTGACATTTTTTCTCAAACACGATTTCCTGTAGTGAGAATGAATGGACTTTCGCCTATTAATGCCTAAAATTACATTCATTCCATTTTATTATAAAACAGGATCCGCACAAATAACTTCGAAACAATTTTTGAGACAATTGTATGAAATAAAAAAAATCCTGAAAAAGTTATTTCCTGTTGTACGAATAAATGTCATTTTGCCTTTTAACGACAAAAAGTTATTTTCCATTTAAATATTAAAAAGGTCCTGCAAAAACTCCTTTTACATTTTATGATATATGAAATCATGTTATATGTAATATAAAAGTATACATATATACATAATATATAATACAATGATAAAATTAGTGAGAAACAAACGGTTATTCCATTTTGGTTGTGTCGTTTGCCCCTACGCCTTGTTCAGTTCAGTTAAATATCTCGGTGAAGTGACTTCAAAAAATTGTCAAAAGTTCTGAAAAATAAAAACTTTAAAAGCTTTTTGTGCGGAACTACATATTTTTATCGAATCACTTCATAATTAAGATTTTATGTAATCTTGGGTAAAAAGTCATCAAAATATCATACAGGGATACGAGGTTGTAAAAAAGTCATAACCCTAGGGCACATATTTTCTACCAACTTGCAAAGCCTTTATTCCGTTCAATAATATGGGAATTCCCCCAGGCTAAAAAAATTTCATTATGCTAAAACTTCCAGCCAAAACCAACCTTTATAATCACTTGCAGTTTCGTTGTTGTATACTTTTGTTACAATTTCTATTGTCTATAAATCAAATTCCCCGGTAATTTTCCATAACAACCAAAAAATGTAAACTCATAAAAACAGAAGTAAACAAAAAAACTATCGGAAACTACATAAACAAAAGTAAATAAATCTCAAAACAAATAAGACAATAAAATTCAAATTAATTTGAATTGAAAATGCGCCATTAATTAAGGCATTAACGTTGTCTTTTAACGAAAGCGAAATGCAATAAAAAACAACAAAACAAAAACAACAATAGCAAACGACAATACTTACCAATATTTGTTTCATTCTCCAGCGTTGTAAGAGGTGTCACAATTTCTGGAACTGCGGTTGATATGGACAATGGAGATGCCATTGATGCTGCGGGCGCAGCTGCTGACGATACAGAGGCTAAAGTTAATGGCAATGGTGATGATGAAGATGATGACTTTGCATTATTTAATGATGTTAATGTTGTGGTTGTTGTTGTTGCATTTGCCAGCAATGTTGCTGCTCCAACAACATGGCTCTGAGTACCAACAACAACAAGTAACATAAATACCACCAACAGCCATAAATCTTTCCAACTGATCATCTTACGCTGAACTGACATCCAACCATTGACGCCATTGTTAGTCGTAGACAAATACTTGAGGCATTTTTGGTTGCAATGATTCCGCTGTTTTATCACAGACATGCTGACATAATTAAACGATCGAAGTCAGATAAATCAGAAAAAACACACACAACAGAAATGAGCGTCAAATGACTTGTCACTACGTTAAAAAGAGCCAGACAAACGACAGACACACTCTGGAAATATAAAGAAAAAAAAAAACACAAAACATCATATATTAATTATCATATTTTGAAGAATTGCAACAAATTTCAAAGTAATAAAAATATTTGTTTTTTTAAGAATTCCCAATAACATTCTTAGAACCAGTATTTTTATTTATTGGTAGAAATAGTCACGTATACACGTAGTTAAACTTTGATGTAGTTCCTGCTATTACGTTTACGCTTAAAACATATTTTCTCAAAGAGACGTCTAGTAAGGAAACATCCGTTGAAGCCAGGTAAGGATGCCAGTAAAGGTGAATCGTACAGACCGAATTCCCTTAGCAAAGACCCTAGAGTCCTCTAAGTGCCAGAATTAGTGCCAGCAGGATAACAGCGCATCTCACATAGTAATCGAGGACTCAACAAGTAAAGTCCATACTTCTTGAGAAAACAGCCCGAAAGTTGTAAAAAGTCATACGGTACCATATGTAGCGGCTGGAGAGTACTACGAACTGAGGAACCGATTTGGTCCAAAATTTGGCCTTAGTCATATTTTGTCCAAACTTAGATTCAATTCGAAGATGGGCAATACCGGTCCACAATTTCCGGTACATCCCATACTGGTCCAAATGTTGTACAATGACCCAATGAAATGCATACTGAGCGCGCTATCTATCGAAAAGGTATGATTTCCAAAATAAGATCCACTTACATGAAGAACCAAGTCGGTCCATTCCTTTAAGTATCTCCTCCGCAACACTTTCGAACTTCAATCCAAATCCACATTTTTGTCGGCAAACTCAAATGTCCGAAAAGAGCCACAAAATTCTGAGACCCTAAATACATTCGATCTGTCCGTAGGCGAAAGTTTAAATTCACATAGGCTGAGGGTATATCTCTGTCGACCAAGCCGACTTGTACGTTCATACTAGTTTTGGTTTTGGTTTTTGTTTTTTTTTTTTTTTTGTTTTGAATTTTGTGCCGGCGGGGTTTTTTTTATCGTTTTGGCAATTATTTCAGCAAGTATGGACTTGCGCCCCAAAAAATTGTACAGTCATAAAGGGAGCCGCAAGACCCTAGAGTCCTCCAAAGTGCCAGAATTAGCTATCCAGTTGCCGATCGCCAGCATGGGTTCCGTATGCAACACAGCACGACAACAGTGCATCTCACATAGTAGTCGAGGACTCAACAAGTAAAAAAGTATCAGTAGGCTTTGGCGACAGAGATATACCCTCAGCCTGTGCGGATTGAAATATTTTTTTTCCTAAAAAAAATTATGTATTTAGGGGGGATTAAAGCTCAAAAATGTGCGGGGATATCGATAGATAGGGCTTTTTTTATCACACTAGAATACACTAGGAAAACCTTCGCTAAAAATGTCCAAAGGATCCTCCAACAGACCCTTAACCACACCAAAATGTTGAACATTTGTGTGGGTGGTACCACGAGGATAGGACAGATATGGCCCAAATTTGATCATAAACTAAGTTTCGACAATGGACCAAATCGGTTGCTGCGTCTATGAGAAATCGCACGTACTTTTGTGGGGGAGGTACCGGAAGGAGTGTAATATTACAATATACAAAGTGTGGGCGAACGCAGTATTCAGTTCGAGCTCTCCAGCCACAGCATATGGTGTCATAGGGGTTTTTAAACCTTTCGGGCTGTTTTCTCAAGCAGTATGGACTTGCCCCTGAAAAAACTTTTACTGTCGTAATTAAGGGCATCGAATGCAAGTTGCTTCAAAACAAATCAAAGTGATTCGAGAGCAGGTCTTAAAGTGAATTTATCCAAAATTTTCTGTTTGAGGTAACCGAAGGAGTGGACAAATATAGTCCATATTCGAACCTGATCTATATATGCTAGATATATTAGAATGTGTAAAGTATGGACCAAATCGGTCACTACCATCAATAGTTATCTTGCGTAAAAAAAATCCGAACATTTTTGAACTTTCGTAGGGGAGGTACCAGAAGGAGTGGACCGATTTAACTCATCTTCGAACTTAACCTAAGTTTGGACAAAATATTACGAACGCCAAATGTAGGACCGAATCGGTTGACCGTTCGAGAGTTATCGTGTGCTCCAGCCAGACAGACAGATAGAGAAACGGACGGGCAAGGCTATATCAACTACAAATTGTCTGAAACACATTTCGTCTAAATATACTTGGGGTCTAAAACCATTATTTCGATGAGGCACTTTTTGACCGTATGAAAGTGTATATAACCTCGTTAGCTTAATGCTGAGGCTATAAAAATGTCAAAAAATCCTCGAACAGACCCTTTACCACATAAAAAAGTTGAACATTTGTGTGGGTGGTACCACAAGGATTGGACAGAAATGGCACAAATTTGATCATAAAATAAGTTTCGACAATATTTAGAAATCCAAAGTTTGGACTAAATCGGTTGCTGTGTCTATGAGAAATTGCACGTGCCATTTTAGCGAATATTTTCGAACTTCGAATTTCACCTAATATTCGAAGGATTATTATTTTATCCAAAGGGTGGACGAACGCAGTATTCGGTTTGAGCTCTCCAGTCATAACATATGGTGCCATAGGTTTTTTTTTAAACATTTCGGGCTGTTTTCTCAAGAAGTATGGACTTGCCCCTGAAAAAACGTTTACTGTCGTAATTAAGGGCGGCTTCAACAAAAATCAAAGTGATTCGATAGCATGTCTTAAAGTGAACTTATCCGAAATTTTGTGTGTGATGTACCCGAAGGAGTGGACTAATATTGTCCATATTCGAACCTGATCTGTATATGCTAGGTATATTTGGATGTGTAAAGTATGGACCAAATCGGTCACTCCCATCAGAGTTATCATGTTGACAATTTTTCTGAACGTTTTTGACCTTTTGTAGGGGGAGGGAACCTGAAGGAGTGGACTGATATGGCTTATCTTCGAACTTAAACTATGTTTGCATAAAATATTACGAAGGGCACATTTTGTATCGAATCCGCTCGAAAATTATCTTGCGCTCCAACCACTACACACGGTGTCATAGGGTTTTTTTTGTAACTTTCAGGCTATTTTCTCAGGAAGTATGGACACGCCCCTGATGTACCCGAAGAAGTGGATTGAGTCCATATTGGAACCTCATGTTAGTCTGGTAGAAATTTCACCATGTGCAAAGTATTGGCCAAATCGGATGCTCCCTTCAGGTGTTATCGTGCGCACAAATTTTCCGAACATTTCCGAAATTTTGTGGGGAAGGTACCGGAAGGAGGGGACCTAGCCCATCTTCGAACTTAACCTAAGTTTGGGCAAAATATTACGAATGCCAAATTTTGGACCGAATCAGTTGATCCGTTCGAGAGTTATCGTGTTCTCCATCCAGACAAACAGACGGGCGGACAGTGCTAAATCAACTCCAAATTGTCTGAAACACATTTCGTCCAAACATACTTGGGGTCTAAAACCATTATTTCGATGAGGCACATATGCCCTCGTTAGCATAAATACTGAGGGTATAACCAGATCAAGGCGTGAAATAGAACAGTGATAGTGCGGCTTGATTTACTAAACGTCCATTTTACTGATCTTGCCATTTTACATTTTTCAACTGAGGAATATGCAAATATCCGCCACTAAATTTACGGCCACTCAGTTCTCAAATGGATGGCAGAGGTAAGAACTGAGTTGAATGTAATGGTTGATGGTAGCAGATTTCTACAACAAACTACCTCAAGATACTAGGGGTCACATCATCATGTTCATGTGGTCCACGCATGCCATACCTGTTTGCGACAAGCTGAGTTATAGGGAAAAGGTAAGCCATGCGGCGCCAGTATGGTCCTCGAATATAAATCCAATGCGATGGACAAATATTCAAATCTGTCAGAATGCCACCCTTAGAACTCGAACAGGGTGCCATCCATCTACATGAGAAGACAAGGATTCCTAAAGTTCAGCAACACAGTTGCATGCTTGCGTTGAAGTACTTGCCCGGGTGTTACCATGAGATCCATCCTAATCACCTGGACCATTTGGGCATGTCAGGAGGGATCTGCATCATCTAGGATGGGAGATTCAGTGTTACAAGAGAGAACCCCTAGATCAACAAGCCTATCAAGTAGGTTTAAATAGCGTTCACACGGATGCAGTCGCAGATACCATAAATAACTGTCGTGTCCTCCATCTATCGCAGCTGAGGAGCTTCAGCTGCCTCGACAAACCAGAGTAGTTTGGTGCAGCCGTCTGAATTCCTATAGTGCAAGGATAGATGATACCGTGCAAAACATACTGCACCTTTTCAACTGCCCTGCCAACCCACTCAGCTAACTCCAGAAAATTTGTGGTTACATCTCATCGAAGCCGCCACATTCCTAAAACTGGAGATAGACCCAGATCCATATTAAACAATTCCAATTAACAATTAATTCGGTAAAAAATGTGACTAAGATCTTCAAAAAATCGTATATGAGGGCTTATATGAGTGCTACACCAAAACGTGGACCTATACAGTCTAATTTTTGCAAGGGACGTTTTACCTTCAAAATACCGAACATTGGGAGGGATCGTTCTATGGGGGCTATATGAAGAGGTGGATCTATTAGAACATATTTCAGTTGAAAAGTTGTATACCCCCAACGAAGACCAACCACTAAATTTCACCAATTTATCGAAAATCGGTTGGTAACATTCTATGGGTGCCATACATATGTCTGCGCTAACGAAGTCTGAATACCAAATTTTGGCCATTTCGGTGGGATATTGAGGCCACAACCTTCAAATGAAGACGTGGATCTATAGCGACCAATTTCAGGTGGAAAGTTTTATACCTTCAATGAAAACTAAATACCAATTTTCAGCCATTGCACAGTGGATCCACTTGTATGGAGAAAGTGGCCAAAAATATTTAGAGTATAAAAATCAAGCCAATGCGCCGGTTACAGCTTTGTGCTGCTGCGAAGAGTGTTTTAAGAAACCACGAGCGTAACATTCTCCCCCCTTTCACCTCTGGAGGCGTTATACGCTAAAAATAGTTTTCTGCTGTTAATACAAAATGACATGAACAAAGGTCCCGATTATCTTTAGATGCAAAAATAGGCTTGGGGAAACAAAACCATCTCCAAAACAACATAAATTCCAACCAATTTAGCGGATTAAAAAAATCAATATTTTTGTCTGAAAATTTGTAACATTTTTAATATAGATCTTACAGCGTTCTTCCTGGAAGGCTCGTACCGCCAACGTAAGACAAATTTGGAAGAAGATTTCTTCATCTTGCCACTGATGCCAATAATGTTAATGTACGTGGTCAGATAACAGAGTTATACGCTAATATATCCATGGCAGCTGATTTTAATACTCAATAATCTTAAACCCATGACCTACTTTGGAAAATTATTCCCGAGGTGGGCACTGGTGGGCATCATGAATAAAACCTTAGGTCAAATTTAAGTATATGATCGAATTGACTAGAATTCCACAACACGCTAAAACGCTATTTTTTTAATGAAAACTAAGCTATTACCTCCTCCTTCAAAATCAAGAAAATCGGTTCAGTAATTTTGTAGATGTAACACATTTTAAAAAATTTACGCGGTCAAGTCTTTGGTCCCCAAATAAGTAGGTAAGGTCAGAGACACAACCACAATTGTCTCGCAAATTAATTTCCAAACCGATACATTCGTAATTATTGTAAATATAGCATTTTTAAAGAAATTGGGTATGGGGGAAGTACCCCGCCCCTTCCGAAACACAACAAAATATGTAGTCTATTTTCACCGGGGGACATGCCTGTACATTCCATGACAATTTCAGGAAAATCAGTTTAGTAGTTTTTGTAGAAAAGATTAGATTTAAAAAATGTGGGCGTAAACGTGGGCGTGTTCTCAACTGATGCCATTGCCAACGAACGACATTTGATTTTTATTTATATAGATTTGTGTTTGTAATGCAGCTTAATCTCAGTTTTGTTATTTTTAAATTTTAACAAGTAAAAAAAGTACAAGTCGTCTTCGCCATCTGATGTACCCTCAGCCTGTGACATAAGGAAATGACGCAAACCCAGTATAGGTTGTTTTTCCAAACATCACGGTTCTAATAAGCACTGCGGGAACTGTATGACATAAAGTTTAAAATTTATCCGCGAACACGCCTGAAATTGGGCGAGGTACCAGAAAAAGGGGCCGATCTTCGAATTTGGTATAAGTTTGCAAGAACAATTACGATGCGCAAAGATTGTACCATTTTAGGTGGTCACCGTAGATTAAATAAAAGACAATATGTCGGGAAGCATAGACATTCCCACGAAAGACATATCGCTGTCAAAAGAAGTACTTTGTCTAAAAATTTGCAATCGATCAGGCCTTAGATTGCACTTTAACTATGTTTGGACAAAATAATATGAACGCCACATTTTGGACCCAATCGGTTGATCCGTTCGAGAGTTATCGCTCCAGCCAGACTGACAAAACCGGATTTCGTCCAAACATACATGGGGTCTAAAAGCATTATTCATGAAGCACATTTTGCCCATATGAAAGTGTTTATACTCTCGTTAGCGTAAATGCTGAGGGTATTAAAACAACAAGTTTTTAAAGTGGGAAGTCGTTCAAATTGATTTACTTTGAAGAAAGGCAGAGAAAATTATAGTTTTGGTCAAGGCCACTCGCCCCCAGCAATTCTCTTACTTCTTTGTATTGAAACAAAGAACTCTTTCCCAATTTTGTGACGACACAAGCACGCGTGTTTTCGTTATCACGCGTTAGCACGCGTTTTCGTTATAAGGACAATATTCTCCACATGGTTATGGCGTAGTGTTTTTTGGTTATAGCTCTAATATCCATACCATTTTTTGTATCATTTTCAGGGATGAATGCGCTCCTTTATGAAGGTACGAAATTTATAGAGCCTTACCTCACATGATCTCAGATGCAGTCCTTTCAAATATCACCTCATATTGTGCCGTTTGCTAAAAATAGTTTGATTGCTAAATCCATACATACTGATTTAACGTAAATCCGTAACCTCTAAGAAATATTTATTAATACATCAATTTTAATCTATACTTATGCCACGTTTGTTTCTGAGGGAACAATTATTTTTGTATTTTTTTTTTTTTTTTGTTTCGCTAAACGATCAGATATTATTAAATGAAAGCAAAAACGTGTCATCATTAATATTCCAAAATGCATTCCATGACAAGTAATTTCAATTATTGTTCGATCACACTTCAAAAATCCACTGATTTCAGCAAGAGATTATTATGCACATTCGTGGAAAACCATATTTTATGCATTTCGATCATATTCGTGATTGTTGAGCAGTAGCGATAAAAATTAACGTTTTATTTTATTATAATCGAGTAATACATATGGGAAATTCCATCAAATGAGCGTCATATGAATTTTGAATTCTTTTAATACAAAATAAAGCACTATTTAAAATACATGTTTATTTATTTGTTTGTCGAAAATAAAATATCACGGTTAATATAGCGTAGGGAATGAACTATTTGAACAGTTGCTGTAATATCTGTGACGATCATAATAAAAACGAACAAACATGCAAATAAGATATCTAAATTCAGTGTCAAACAAGACGACAAGGTCATTTCATAGTTAAAACATAAATAAATAGAACATAACATACAGTTAGACAACAAATGTATTGCAAAGGCCAAAATTGTAAAAAAATCATATTAATTGTTTGTTTATGGTAACAACTTATGTAAAAACTATACGGTTTTTTGTGCATAATTCTTGCTATTGGTTCTCGGAACAATATTCCGTCAAAATATACAAAGGTTTTTTGCGATTTATAACAAATGCGGACTAAAATAAGAATTATCTAAAGGGTGTTTTCTTAAGCCCGATAGAACTTGAAACTGTAAAAAATAACACAAAAAATTAAATTATAATCATTTTTTTTTATTCGAAAGATCTATACGTGACTTTAACATTTGAAAATGATTTCGGGCATATGGGCACCGCGGCTGTTCTTGACGAAGTGCATTCTGGACGTCCAATTTTTGGCCACTTTTTCGAGCACTCCTGGCCGTATGTCACGAATAACACGAACAATGCTGGCCTCCAAGGCATCAATTGTTGCTGGTTTATCAGCATACACCAGTGACTTCACGTAGCCCCACAGGAAATAATCGAGAGGTGTCAAATCGCATGACCTTGGAGGCCAATTTACAGGTCCACTTCTCGAAATCAACTTATTGCCAAATTTTGATTTCAATAAGTAGATAGTTGCGTTCGCCGTATGGCACGTATCGCCATCCTGTTGAAACCACATCTCCTCCGGATCAATGTCATCCATATTTTCAAACAAAAAATCATTGATCATGGTGCGGTAACGATCTCCATTGACCGTAACGCGAGCTCCGGCCTCATTTTTGAAGAAATAAGGTCCGATGATGCCACCAGCGTGAAAACCGCACCATACGGTGCATTTTTCTGGATGTAATGGAGTCTGTAGGGTCTCTTGTGGATTGGTCTCACTCCATATGCGGCAATTTTGCTTATTAACAAACCCGTTAAGCCAAAAATGCGCCTCATCGCTGAACGCCATACAAATGACGAAGTCGTCTATAAGTTGCGCGAATCGACGACTGATTTTCAAAGTAAATTTGGATAATTTCGTAGCGTTGTTCAAGCGTGAGTCTATTCATGATGATTTTTCAGAGTATACTGAAACAAATAAAAAAAAGTTTAATCAAAATTTAATTTTTTGTGTTACTTTTTACAATTTTAAGTTCTATCTAGCTTAAAAAAACACCCTTTACTATTTGAGGTGACAATAAATGTATTGCAACGGGAAAAGCAGTACTATAAAATTAATATTTTTTGTAAATTTTTGGAGTCATAATGTATTACGAGTATGTATGACTTTTGCGGCTAATAATGGACTAACAGTACTTAATGTGATAAAGTTCAGTGATAATAAAAGCCGTCTAGCTGATGGCCTTAGTGGCCAATGCTGCCTTCTTATTAACTTTGTATTTACTACTAGTTAATATAATAAATAAAATAAAAGCCGTCATGGAGGGTCTTCATACAGGTAAAAAACGCAAGGGACCATATTAAGAATACACAATGGCAAATCGGCCTCAGACAAGTATGCAAAGAATGAATATTTGACTCAATATGTATTGTCGGATAATGGAACAAAGCAAAACAGTCCGATTTTGGCTTGGAAAACATTAAAATACTTCTGGTAACTATAGGGAAAAATAGACCATCAGTGTAGTATTATGAAACGACCTGCAGCAAAACTCTCTTTCCTCTGTCAATATTATTGGAATGACTTCATTATTACTAAATGGATAAAACTCGAAAAAGGTCCTCCAACGAAAGATCAAGATTTAATAAAAATCGGAGAACCAGTACCCTTAGAGTGTAAAATGCCGAGCCTTAATTTTTGGTTTAACTAAGCTCATTAAAGCTCCAATGAATGTCCAAAGTGGATAGACGGATAGACAACTAATTAAGGAACACACATTTGGTAATTCTGCCAAAAACCATCGATTTGGTAATTTTTGCAATACTTTTATTGTCACCCCAAATAGTAGTTCATTTTTTTAACGGAATTTTTATAAATCGCAAGTAAACCTTGCATCTTTTGACGGAATATTGTTTTGGAGACCAATAGCAAGAGACTGTAAAAAACTGTCTATTTTGTACACAATTTGTTGCCATAAACGAGCAATTAATATGAAATTTTTTACAATTTTGGTCTTGCAATACATTTGTTGTCTAACTGTATTTATGCATATACAAAAGTTCATCTTCGTTCGGGAGGAGAGAAAAAAGGGGTTATGCCGCAACAAAGTTTGCTACAAGATTATATTTTTAGTTCAATGATATGAAAACTGCTAATTCTTTTCATTTACAGAGAGGTTTTGTGCCCGAAATATAATGGAAAGTGGCTAGCATTTCTGAGGAACTTAAATCCCATTTAAAATGTCTAACGTTATTGCCAGATATATGCTGTGTACAATAGGGTTATGAATTTTTGATTTTTTTAAATGATTTCCTGTAGTGAGAATGAATGAACTTTGCCTATAAATGCCTAAAATAACATTCATTCCATTTTATTATGCAACAAATAAAAAAGTATCAGTCGGCTATGCCGACAGAGATATACCCTCAGCCTATGTGAATTGAAGCTTTCATTTACGGTCAGATCGAATGTATTAAGGGTCTTTTCAGTATTTTTTGGCCTTTTTTTGGAAACTTGAACTTGCCGCCGAAAATGCGGATTAAAATTAAACATCAAACGTGTTGCAGAGGAGGTGCTTAAAGGAATGGACCGACATAATCCATTAACGAAGTGGATCTTATTTTGGGAGCCATATCTTTTCGATAGATATCGCGCCCACCAATCATTTCAGTGCGTCATCGTATAACTTTGCCAGTGAGCATGGACTTGTCCACGGAAAACATAATATCGCTGTAAACAGGACCACAACGAATAGCATCGGTTTGACAGACCTTAAACTGCACTTAGACACAAATGTTGAACTTTTGTGGGGGATGTACCCTAAGGTATTTTTGAAGTTAAACTAAATTTGAAAAAATATTAGGAGATCCAAAGTTTGGACTAAATTTGTTCAAGAGATATCGTGCATACCATTTAAGTGAAATTTTTTGTAAATATTGTGGACCGGTATTGCCCATCTTCGAACTAAAACTATGACAAAATATGACGAAGGCCAAATGTTGGACCAAATCGGTTTATCAGTTCGAGAGTTACCGTGCTCTCCAGCCACTTCATATGTTCACCATAGGAGCTTTTACGTATTTTACCATAATAAATGCAAGTTGCTTCAACAAAAATCAAAGTGATTCAAGAGCAGGTCTTCATTTTGTGTGATAGATACCCAAAGGAGTGTACATATATAGTCCATATTCGAACCTGATCTATATCTGGTAGATATATTAGGATTCGTAAAGTATGGAACAAATCGGTCACTCCAATCAAAAGTTATCGTGCGCACAATTTTTCCGAACATTTTTGAACTTTTGTGGGGGAGGTACCTGAAGGAGTGGATCGATATGGCTTATCTTCGAACTTAAACTAAGTTTGCACAAAATATTACGAATTCCACATTTTGGCAGATCCGTACCAGAGTTATCTTGCGCTCCAACCACCACTACCCACGGTGTCATAGGGTTTTTTTTTTGTAATTTTCAGGCTTTTTGCTCAGGAGCTATTGTTACAACAAAAATCAAAGCGATTCGAGAGCAGTTCCAAAACTGAACTTTTCCGAATTTTTGTGTGGGAGGTACCCGAAGAAGTGGACCGATTAACCATATTGGAACCTCATCTAAGTCTGGTAGAAATTTCACGATGTGCAAAGTATGGGCCAAATCGGTTACTCCGTTCAAGAGTTATCGTGCACACAAATTTTCCGAACATTTTCGAACTTTTGTGGGGGAGGTACCGGAAGGAGTGGGCCGATATAATCCATCTTCGAACTTAAACTAAGTATGGACAAAATATTACGAAAGCCAAATTTGTAACCGAACCGGTTGATCCGTTCGAGAGCTATCGTGCGCTCCAGCCAGCCAGACAGACAGACGGTTCTAAATCAACTTCAAATTGTCTGAAACGGATTTCGTCCAAACATACTTGGGGTCTAAAACCATTATTTCAATGAGGCACATTTTGCCCGTATGTTAGCATAAATGCTGAGGGTATAATAAGAAGAATTGTATTGGCTAACAGATGCTACTTTGGTTTAAGTAAACAGTTTAAAAACAAAGACTCATCTCGTCAAACCAAAATAACGCTCTGCAAAACACTGATACTACCCGTGCTGATGTATGTCTCCGAAGCGTGGGTACTTGGCAAGCAGACATGGCAGTGCTTAGTGTGTTTGAGAGAAAAATTCTTCGAAAGATATAGACGTCGCATGAAGCACGAGCTGTATCTGCTATACAACGACATCTGTATAGTTAAACGTATCGAGAAGCAACGATTGCGTTGGCTAGGCCATATCATAAGTATGAGCGATGATAAACCCGCTGAAAAGGCGTATAAATACGGACCGGTGCACGCAGAATTGGCAGGCCAAGGAATAGATGGCGCAAACAAGTGAATGAAGAGATGAGAAGGCGCGGTATTACAGAGAACGAAGCAACAAATAGAAAGAATTGGAGATCTTTTCTCAGTTCGGCCTATGGAACAAATATTCTGTAATGGGCCAGCTAAGTAAGTAATCCGCAAAAACTTCTCAGGTGTAAGCGGTTTCCATTTAAATTTGGACTTCTATTTCTCAAAAATGGTAAAACCTACGAAAATATTTTAGAGGTCAATCTTGTAGAAAATTTTCACAGCTACAACATTTTCTCTAATTCCATTCGATAAAACTTACGGTTTCCAAGCAAAATCGTGAAACCTACGAAAATATTTTAGAGGTCAATCTTGTAGAAAATTTTCACAGCTACAACATTTTCTCTAATTCCATTCGATAAAACTTACGGTTTCCAAGCAAAATCGTGAAAACCTAAAAAGCTCCTAAAAATTTGAGTTTTGATCGGGTTTTATTTAAAAAGCGGTCCAGTGATTTTTTGTTTGTTTTTTATTTTTCACACATATGAACATTGTAATTTCAGAATCCGCAAAAACTTTCAAGGCATTAGCATCTTCTGTTTACAGTAGATTCACCGTGAACATTATATATGGTAATATTACTTCCAGGTATAGATCAGGCTTGAATATGGAATAAGTCGATGTAGTCATTCGTGTACCTCTTACAGAAAGTTTGTAAAAAAACGTTCAGTTTACCAGCTCGTCTCGGATCGTTTTGACATTTTTTGCAGCAAGTTATTGTAGCATTGGCAAGTCCATATTTCCTGAGATCAAACGCTTCAGCCTGTCGGGACCAACTAAGCTGGGTAGTACTTAAAATAACCCTCGAAGGGTGAAACCGATTTGGGTCAAACGTTGTATGTTATATCTTAAAGACTCGGATTATGTGCGAATATTGACTACATTTTTGTCAGGGGCAAGTCCATACTTCCTGAGAAATTGGCCCATAAACTCAAAAAAAAGTCAGAAGTACCTATTGTCTTTATTTATTTTTTTTAGACCAGAAGCTGAGGGTATATCTCTGTCGGCACTGCTGCTTGATATTTTATTACTTGTTTCTTTGCTTTCCTGTCTTTAAACTCTAATTTCCTCTAAAAATATTACACTTCTCGTGAAATATATTTACAATTTATGATTATAAATCAATTATACTGCTTTAAACAACAACAACAACTTCTTGAACACTCACTGCCTCAAATTTGTCATCGTTTCAAAGGTAGCTGCTACACTTGAGTTAATCATGTTTAACTAGTTAACGAGCACTTGTTACGATGACCGACGATCGAATTGAATTGAATGAAGAATGCGTGTTAAAATTCACAAAGCGAATGTCAGATTTAAAAGTATCATTTAAGCGTTGAAACGTGTAATAATTGCCGGTGATAACAATGCATCTTTAATGAAAATCAACAGCAGCAACAACAACAACACCAACCACACGACAAACTACAAACATTGTTATAGCAACAATAACAATTTATATAGCAGCAACAATGTAAATATAACAACAGCAACACACCAACCAACAATATCAACGAAGCGAAATGTAAACAAATAAATGTTGAACATAACAATAAGAAATGAAAACAAAAACACCACCATGAACATCGACGACGATAACAACACCAACAACCATCATTACAAACAAATAACCGAATTGAAATTATGCAATTTTATGTTAATGTTGAACAAATTAAATGGCAAATAAATGAATATAAATAAATGAATCATTTATATTTTGTTTTGTTGCTATTTAATTTAAATGATGTTGTTATTATGTATTGTCAGTTGTTACATACATATTGATCTACCATTTGTTTAAACAGATATACTCGTACATACATTTATTGTAAATTTTAGTGAGACATTAAGGTGGAGTTTTGTGAGTCCACTTAAGCCCCAGTCGCCAGACAAGTGAATGAATTTAATATTTTTTTATCTGATTATTACATGGTTGGAGTTTGTTTATGTCTTGTGTCTGTTTTGATTGAATACATCACATGAACAACAATTTGTGGTCAATTGTTGCCAATTTCTAGGAAAAGGAAATTGATTTATATCCGCACTATCTAAACATGAAGTGTTTGTGCCACTTACTGCTGATTGCGATTGCTGCTTGTAATATTGACATTATTAATGATTAACAAGAAGTGGCATATTGATTTCCTTAACACAATTTGTGCAGGTACAATAACAATTTTAATAATATGGAATTATGCTTAAAATATGTGGGAAACCTATACATTAGGCCGGGGCGATTTGTATGGAAGGAAAAAAGTGTTATCGGGCGCCTGGAGATTCTGATTTTTGGGATTGTACTGAGCAAAAAAGTCAACTAGACCATATGTCTACGGTGAAAATCGAGCCCCCGGATTTTGACTTGAAGTTTTTTTTCAAGGATTTTTGGATATTTTGACATATAACACCCAAACCACTGAGATTTTCGATCCAACACAAAGACAACAATTGTAGCCAAGACAATAGTAAAGAACTTTCTAGTACATCGCAAAAGCATTGGAACGCTCCTTCAGGTAGTTATGGCCTCGAGAAGGTGCACATTTTTCGGAAAATATGGATAAACGACACTGTGCTACAAAATGGAACTCAAAGTCAGTGGGTGGAAATTTTCTTTTGGAGATGAAAGCCCTTGGTGAGTGTACTGAGAACCCAAAAGGAAATTTTCACCATAGGTCAAGTTTCCGAGATATTGCGTGATATATGGTTTAATTTTGGCCCCTTAATTTGTGATCAAATAGCTTTATATCTCTCTAAAGCGTTATTGTAGCTTCATTTTGACATTAAATGTCTTCAGTCAAATCGAATGGTGAATCTTTTTGTATAATATTCCATCCCTCTAACTCAATTCCTTTCATGTCCTTTTCGTCCTTTATTTTTTGAACCGTAGTAAAAGTACCACAAGGCGAGATTTTACAGCATCCATATATTCTACAAAAATGTTGTTCAGAAGATTTTAGGTACGGTTCTCATTGATGACCAATCGATATTTCCTCGTTTTCATGGTCCTTTTTGACATTTTACCGGTTTTTGTTCAGAAAACTATGTTTTGTTTTTATGTATATTCGTTATTGGTCTGTGGTGCTTCTGAAATACTTACCATAAATAGCTCTTGTAATGACGAACACGTTAATAACAAATTTTATTGGAGGACAGATCCGGTTATCTAAATTTTTGAACCGGATATTCTGATATTAAAACCGATTTTGGAACCGGTTTTAAGTAACCGATTAACCGAATATGTATATCATTAGAAAGCTAATAAAATTGTCAATCAAATGACAGCAAGTAGCTGATTACAACTTTGTTGGTTACGAAGCTTTTCAAAATAAATATTGAACAAAACAAAATAAAAATATACGGTTAATCGGTTACTTAAAACCGGTTCCAAAATCGGTTTTAATATCAGAATATCCGGTTCAAAAATTTAGATAACCGGATCTGTCCTCCAATAAAATTTGTTATTAACGTGTTCGTCATTACAAGAGCTATTTATGGTAAGTATTTCAGAAGCACCACAGACCAATAACGAATATACATAAAAACAAAACATAGTTTTCTGAACAAAAACCGGTAAAATGTCAAAAAGGACCATGAAAACGAGGAAATATCGATTGGTCATCAATGAGAACCGTACCTAAAATCTTCTGAACAACATTTTTGTAGAATTTATGGATGCTGTAAAATCTCGCCTTGTGGTACTTTTACTACGGTTCAAAAAATAAAGGACGAAAAGGACATGAAAGGAATTGAGTTAGAGGGATGGAATATTCTACAAAAAGATTCACCATTCGATTTGACTGAAGACATTTAATGTCAAAATGAAGCTACAATAACGCTTTAGAGAGATATAAAGCTATTTGATCACAAATTAAGGGGCCAAAATTAAACCATTAATCACGCAATATCTCGGAAACTTGACCTATGGTGAAAATTTCCTTTTGGGTTCTCAGTACACTCACCAAGGGCTTTCATCTCCAAAAGAAAATTTCCACCCACTGACTTTGAGTTCCATTTTGTAGCACAGTGTCGTTTATCCATATTTTCCGAAAAATGTGCACCTTCTCGAGGCCATAACTACCTGAAGGAGCGTTCCAATGTTAGAACCTCATCTAAGTTTGGTAGAAATTTCACGATGTGCTAAGTATGGACCAAATCGGTTACTTCGTTCAAGAGTTATCCTGCGTACAAATTTTCCGAACATTTCCGAACTTTTGGGGGGGAGGTACCGGAAGGAGTGGACCGATATAACCCATCTTCGAACTTTAACTAAGTTTGAACAAAATATTGTGAAAGCCAAATTTTGGACCAAATCGGTTCATCCGTTCGAGAGTTATCGTACGAACCAACCAGACAGATAGACAGACAGACGGACGGACATTGCTAAATCGACTCCAAATTGTCTGAAGCACATTTCGTCCAAACATACTTGGGGTCTAAAACCATTATTTCGATGAGGCACATTTTGCCCGTATGAAAGTGTATATACTAGGCCGGGGCGATTTGAAAACCTTAATGGGAAATGCAAAGGGCCCATTAAGGTTTTTTTCCTTCCACACAAATCGCCCCGGCCTAGTATATACCCTTGTTAGTATAAATGCTGAGGGTATAAAAATAGGGAAAAATCTTTGAAGGAAACGAGTTTTTTTAAGTAAATTTTCAATTAGTGGCTCTACAATACAATGTAGAGTATAATGTTCAAAGAAGAAGTTATAGAATACACTGAGATGAAGTTTCTAATGTAAGATTTTTTAATATAACCACTCCATCAATCTCAAACAGATGCTGACATTTTGAAGACTGAAAAATTGGGTTTTTGGAATTTTTGCTCTAATCGGGACGCGCAACTGTACTCGTTTAAAAACTGATTATGAGATTGTAGTACTCGCGATTACGATTACTCGGGCGTGTAGCCACTGAAATAAATAGAGCTATATGCCTGTTTAAAATGTGCGAAAACATATATTTCAAAACTATCGCTAACCCGGAGATACAATTGATTTTTTCTAAAAATTAAGTGCGATGCTACATCCACGGTTCTTGATGGATCGCAAGGAAACGACATCAAATGATGTATTTTTAAAGGTTATCATCGAAATCGGATGCGCATAAAATGTAAATGAACTTCGTGGAAATCATGACCATCTAACTGTATTTTGCGCCCTAATATGCAACAGACGCTACATCGTGGTCGCCAAATAGAATTTCACAAACTGTACACCAAATAAAAGGGATTGATTCGCTGTGTTGGAAAATCGGATGCGCATCATGTTATTTTCACTATTACGCGGTTTATATGCGTTTCAAATGTTGTAATATTCAATATAACATTATTTTAATGTTATGCCACAAGTGGAAATCTTTGTGGTTTAATATAATGTTCTAAAAATATTTGCCAATAGGAAAACTATAAGCGAAAAATTTGTTGCAACGGAATATCTTCATTATTGCGTGAAGTTTGGACGAAAATGACGAAGAACTCAAACAAGTTTTCTTCAACTTTTCCTATAAAATCATAAAAATATAAAATTAGAATAATATGATTTTTATTTTTTTCGTCAAGTTTTCTTTGTATTTTTGCAAATAACATGAATAATATAGCTCCAAACTTCACGAATTAGGTTTCATTTTATTCCTCACAATGTCTGGATGCTGCTATAATTTTTTTATATATATTTTTTGTAAGTATAAACGCTATTGTTTCAAAAATATGTTTGTAGATACGTGAAGTTATTTAATAAATTAAATTTTTGCGAATCCATTGAAACTTTTCGATTTTTTTGCATCATCGCAAAGGGTGCGAATTCAGTTAACGATAATAGGTTAGAACAGCCTACTATATTAAGCCGCGATTTTTTAGAATTTTTTCTAATTAGCATAATTAAAACGGTAATATCTTTTGCGCGCAACGATTAAAGTTGGTAACGAAAACAGATTTGGAATGACAATTTTTATACCCTCAGCATTTATGCTAACGAGGGTCTATACGCTTTCATACGGGCAAAATGTGCCTCATCGAAATAATGGTCCTAGATCGAACAGATAAACCGATTCGGTTCAAATTTTGGCTTTCGTAATATTTACCCAAACTTAGTTTAAGTTCGAATATGGGCTATATCGGTCCACTCCTTCCGTTACCTCCCCCACAAAAGTTCGAAAATGTTCGGAAAATTTGTGCGCACGATAACTCTTGAAAGGAGTAACCGATTTGGTCCATACTTTGCCCATCGTGAAACGTGTACCAGACTTAAATAAGGTTTCAATATGGACTCAATCGGTACACTCTTTCGGGTACCTCCCACACAAAATTTCGGATAAGTTCAGTTT
The DNA here is from genome assembly GCF_047663935.1 of Musca autumnalis. Taxonomy (NCBI): domain Eukaryota; kingdom Metazoa; phylum Arthropoda; class Insecta; order Diptera; family Muscidae; genus Musca; species Musca autumnalis. The sequence goes on along the minus strand of NW_027411866.1, from coordinate 212,350,011 downwards.
ATGACCTGCTCTCGAATCGCTTTGATTTTTGTTTTAGCAACTTGTATTCACCTCCTCCTACACGACGGTAAAAGTTTCATCAGTGGCAAGTCCATACTTCTTGAGAAAATAGCCTGAAAGTTGCAAAAAAACCCCTATGACACCGTGTGACGTGGTTCGAGCGCAAGATAACTCTCGAACGGATCTGCCGATTCGGTCCAAGATTTGGCCTTAGTAACATTTTGTCCAAACATAGTTTAAGTCCGAAGATAAGCCATATCGGTCTACTCCTTCAGGTACCAACCCCACAAAAGTTCAAAAATGTTCGGAAAAATTGTTCGTACTGTAACTCTTGAAGGGAGTGGCCGAACTGGTCCATACTTCATACATCCTAATATATCTACCAGATATAGATCAGCTTAAAATGTGGACTATATTTGTCCACTCATCCGGTACCTCCCACACAAAATTTCTGATAAGTTCACTTTAAGACCTGCTATCGAATCACTTTGATTTTTGTTGAAGCAACTTGCATTCGCTGCCTCAATTACGATGGTAAACGTTTAGGAAAAATTGGGCACATATTCATGTATTGTTATCCAAATCTGAAATGTGTGCAAAGTTTCAGTTCGATTGGTCAACTGCAACTGCGTTAAAAATGAGTTACTAGATTTGAACTAAATCGGGTGGTACCGCTATATGGGGGCTATAGAAAAAAATGGACCCATGTTGGATTTGGTTTCATATTCATGTATTGTCATCCAAATCTGAAAAGTGTACAAAGTTTCAGTTCGATTGGTCAACTGTAACTGGGTTTAAAATGAGTTACCAGATTTGAACTAAACGGACACCAAAGCAAGTTGAATAAAACGCTGTAAAAATTTTTGGTATTTGTCAATAATTTGGTATAACATTACAGATTCCAAACTCGTAATATAAAATATATAATACGGCATAACAATAATTACGGCACACAATAATTATGTGTTTGCTTCGTTTCTGGTCTGAGGCTGAGGGTATATCATCGTCAGCAGAGCTGACTTATACTTTCTTACTTGTCTGGTATGTTCTTAATATGAAATTAAATACATACAGATTTTTAACATTTCTAGCAATTTGCATACATAAAAAATTTTAGTAGAATATTGCATTTTTAGAAAATTTTTAACGTGTCGTACTACAGTATGTGAAATTTACTTTTTACATAATTTTCTCTGTATCGTAGTAATTTATCGGTCCCCCAAATGGAACTTTAAAGAGAAGTTCGACTGTAGTTATCTTCTTTGTATAACGCTTTGTGTTCCACCGTTTAAATCTTACAGAGTTATAACGAGTTAGTTCTCACTTAATAAAAGAAGATATAGTCGTCTTTTTGCGCTCAAAAGGCGTACCATGCATGCTTTAGCATCGTGAAATAAACTGGCAATTTTTATTGGTCTAATCCTCAGATAAACAAGATATCTGAGAATTTGCCGATATGTACATTTTTCGGTGATAAACCATTATTAAAAAATACAGACAATCAAACAATTGCATAATATTTGGGACAAAACTACATACTATCATTTTATAACATTCAATTAACTTTTTTTGAAATTCAGTGACAAAGCAAAAGAATAAAGTGTTCTTAGTTTATCATCGAACAGTTAAAAATGTACGGTCTTATTGCCCTTGTGTTAGAAACTCAAAACCTGGTATTTATCATGTGACAGGGAGGAAAATAAAAATTAAGAAATTATAATTTCAGGAACGTCTGAACTACGAATATTTTTTTTAAGTAATGACAAAACGTGTTTTGTTCCAAGGCGGCTGGCTATATGAACCAAATCCGAAATTATAAAATAATTTATGTCTACTTGTTGAAGTGTCGCTTCTGTCAATTTTTATTGCAGGCAAAAAGTGTGAAAAAGAAATATGGGTTTTTTGTGGTGTTCGTTTATTTTTTTGCTGGTGCTCTACTTGCATTTTGTTAATGACATTGTCGGACAACCGGACAAGCAAAGAAGATGTATTAACTTGATTTTTGAATTTAATGCTATTTAATGAAAGAATGATGAGCTTTTTTTTGGTAGAACAAATGGCGAGCGAATAATTTTTAATATTATTAATTCAATACAGGTTTGACAAAATCATTTTAATACAACGAATAGGTTTTTAATTTCTACGTCATTTAAAAACAATTATAACAATGTTTGTTATTTGTGTGTGTGTGTTTGAACAACATTTTAGGAAACAAGTGAATTGCTTATTGCAACATTTTATTTCCCAATTGATAATGTACTTTGTACGTGCATTGAAACACGTTTTCTCGGTAATGCTGTTCTAACCATATGTGTACATAACTACCAGAGAATGTTTGTATATTGCCATTTAGCAACCTGTTGCTAAGTAAAATCTTTGCGAATAGGCAGCGTATTATGCTGAGAACAAGCTTTAATTTAAGCTGCTGCCAATGACCTAAAGATCTACTTATAGCTTTTTAATGAAATAATCTGAAGTGTAACTGCTGTAATAATAACCAACATTCATGTTGATGGTGGGAATAACAAGTAAAGAAGTAACTGTCGTTGATGATATGTATCATATTTTAGGTTGATAATCTCTTAATAAAGCTGAAGGTAGAAGAGGGAATACTGGCCCTTTTTTTTCAATAGTTTAGGGTGACGTAGGGGATGGAAGATACCAAGGAACGGTCCTGACCGGCTTTAACATGTCAAAGCCCAGGATTTATCTTGGTCCCTCTTTTATTTCAAGTGGACACTGACCTCCCCGTGGTGTCACCTGGGGAACTGCCGTAAACACCCGTTAAAGGTAGTGAGTGTGCAGCGCGTTCACCCATAAGAACATTAAAAACTTCTGTTTGGGTGTCGGGTTAGTAACCCTACCCTAGAAAAAGCCGCCTACTATGAAAAAACGAAAGAAAAAACCCCCCTCTAAAGTTGACGAACCCTGCAAACGTTTTAAGAACCATGATATGCGAATCTGCACCTGGAATGTTCGCACCCTTTATAGAGAAGGTGCAGTTTACGCATTGGCAAATGTACTTGAAAAGTACAAGGCCGACATTACTGCCATACAGGAAATACGATGGAACGGGAAAAGCGTCACAACAACACCTAAAGGTGACGCACTGTATTATAGCTGCCATGACACATAACATGAGTTTGGTTGCGGATTTTTTAGTTGGTCGGCGGTTAAAACATCTGGTCTCCAGCTTCACCCCAGTGAATGAAAGAATCGCTGGAATTTGATTAAAAGCAAAATTCTTCAACATCAGCTTTATTTGCGCTCATGCTCCCACTGAAGACAAGGACGAACAGACCAAAGATATATTTTACGAGCGCTTAGAAGAAACTAATGACCTTTGCCCTGCCCATGGCATTAAAATTATACTAGGCGATTTTAATGCCAAAATAGGAAAGGAGAATATCTTTGGCCCAACAGTCGGAAAATTCCGTCTCCACAGTGAAATATCTGACAATGGTAGGAGGCCGATAGACTTCGCAGCGATAAAAACATGGTAGTTAGCAGCACCAGATTTCAACATCTTGACATCCATAAGGGCACCTGGCTGTCTCCAGATCAGAAAACAAGAAATCAAATTGATCACGTTGTGATAGATGGAAGACATGCATCAAGCGTGTTGGATGTACGATCGTTCCGAGGTGCAAACATAGACTCGGACCATTACTTTGTTGCAGCAAAGGTACGTACCAGATAAAATGTAACAAACAAATTGCGAACAGACACAACAAGGAAGTTGGACATCGGTAAGCTGCAATCACAAAAGATAGCCACAGCATATTCCACTCAACTGGCCCAATTGCTTAATCAAAGCACCCCTCATCCCGATAACATATCAGCGCAATGGCAAAGTATTGCCCACTCCATGCAAACAGCCGCAAAATCCATACTTGGATACCAGAGACCTCCACCAAGGAAACCATGGTATGACCAGGAGTGTCGTGCTGCTACCGAAGAGAAAAATGCGGCATATAGGGCTACTTTACAATCCGTAGCAACGCGTAGCGCACGAAAAAGATATCGGGAGAAAAGGAGAGAGGAGAAACGTCTTTTCCGCAGGAAAAAGAGAGAGAGATGGATAAGCGGGAGTGTGAAAAAATCGAGATGTACAGAAAACCGAATGAAGTCCGAAAATTCTACCAAAGAGTCAAGCATCAAACTGATGGCTTTGGTACAGGCACATCCTCCTGTAGAGACCAGCAGGGTAATTTGGTAACTGATACAGATAGTGTGCTAAGTCCCAATTTACATTAGGCGAGTTTACTTGCGGCAATTGTCAGTTTGTGGGTGAGAGAGCAGCAGGAGCCGATGACTTACCAGCCGAGCTGTTCAAAACCGGAGGCGACACGCTGATAAGGTGTATTCATCAGCTAGTTAGCACCATCTGGCAGGAAGAACGAGTACCAGACGATTGGAACCTGAGTATCCTGTGCCCCGTCCACAAGAAGGGAGATAAGACTGTATGCTCTAACTATAGGGGAATAAGTCTACTCCCTATTGCCTACAAGATCGTGTCAGGGATATTGTGTGAACGACTAAAGCCTATGGTCAACGAGATAATTGGACCATACCAATGCGGCACCTGGCAAGTTCACCAGATATTTACCCTGCCGCAAATCCTGAAGAAGACCCAAGAGATGCAGATCGACACCTACCACCTTTTTGTTGATTATAAAGCAGCCTTCGACAGTCCGCATGTCTGAATTTGGTAACCCCGCAAAGCTCATCCGGCTTTGTAAAATGACTTTAACTGACACGAGATCCTCCGTTAAAATAGGAAAGATTTGTACCAAAAGAGGTTTCAGACAAAGAGACAGCCTTTCGTGTGTTCTCTTCAACATCCGGTTGGAAAAGGTTATACGAGAGGCAAAAGAAGTGGCACAATCTACTTCAATAGTCACATATTACTTGCTTATGCTGATGATATAGACATCATGGGACGATCAGTAAAAGAAGTAACTGATACCTTTAAGAAGGTCGAAGCAGAATCTGCGAAAGTGGCTCTGGCGGTAAACGGCGAGAAGACCAAGCTGATGGTGTCGACGCGCAGTGCGTCCATTGAGATCGGACCAACTGTGGAAGTTGTTTCCTATAATTTTGAGGTAGTAAAAGACTTCGTCCACCTCGGCTCCTCCGTAAACACAACAAACGACATCAGTTGTGAAATAAAAAGAAGAATTGTATTGGCCAACAGATGCTACTTTGGTTTAAGTTAGCAGTTTAAAAACAAAGCCACATCTCGTCAAACAAAAATAACGCTCTACAAAACACTGATACTACCCGTGCTGATATATGTCTCCGAAGCCTGGATACTTGCGCAAGCAGACATGGCAGTGTTTGGTGTGTTTGAGAGAAAAATTCTTCGAAAGTTCTACGGACCAATGTGCGTTGATGGTGAATATCTACGTCGCATGAACCACGAGCTGTATCCGCTATACAACGACATCAATATTGTTAAACGTATCGAGATGTATCGATTGCGTTGGCTAGGTCATATCATAAGAATGAACGATGATGAACCCGCTAAAAAGGCGTATAAATACGGACCGCTTGGTGGTGTACGCAGAATTGGCCGGCCACGATGGCAAGTTGGCGCAAACAAGTGGGTGAAGAGATGAAAAGGCTAGGTATTCTAGAGTGCGAAGCAACAAATAGAGAGAATTGGATATCTTTTCTTAGTTCGGCCTAAGGAACAAATGTTCTGTAATGGGCCAGCTAAGTAAGTAAGTAATTGAGATAAGGCTGGGTTTTTGGAAATTTGGCTTAGGGTACGAAAAGTTTTAAAATATATTAAATATGATACCCTTTCTATTATGCAAACGTGAAGAGCTAGAATTCTAAAATTTGGAATGAGGGTAATTGATGGAGAGTTAGAAAGATGTACCAAAAGGTTTTTAGAAATTCGACCTCTAAGTGTGCGAAAAGTACTAAATTTAGTACTAATTGTATATTTTGAACGGATTTAGCTAGAAACTTGGAATTTGGTATGGAAATGAAGGTTGGGAAGTGGTGTTTATAAAAGGAAATGGTTTGTGAAATTCGTACTCATATGTGCGAAAAGTACTAAATGGTACTAAATTGAGTACAATTTGGATTTGGGTGAAAGGATAGAGCAGGAAACCTGATATTTGGAATTAAGATTACTAACGGAGTATAGGATTGAGATATGGGGGTTGTTTTGGAAATTCGTACTTATGTGTACGAAAAGTACTAAATAGTATTAAATTTAGTACACCTTTGGATTTGGGTGAACGGATTGATAACGGATTGTGGAAACTTGAAATTTGGAATTAAGATAACTGTTGAAGTGTACGTTTGATATATGGGGTAGTTTTAGTACTTATGTGTACGAAAAGTACTAAATGGTACTAAATTTTGTACAACTTGGATTTGGGTGAACGGATAGAGCTAGAAACCTGAAATTTGGAATTAGGATTACTGACAGAGTTTAGGATTGCGATATGCGGGTAGTTTGCGATATTCGTACTTATGGGTACGGAAAGTACTAGTACCATAATTTGGTACAATTTGGATCAGGGTTTCGGAGTCGGAGTCTACGAGTCGGAGTCGAGCAATTTTGCTGGAGTCGGAGTCGGAGTCTGAGTCGAAAAAAATAACTCGACTCCGACTCCGGGCAAATTTTCTTTTACATTATAAAAAAATATCACATTAAAATTCGGGATACCAAATTTTTTTTTCAAAAATAATTATTTATTTTTTAAAAAAGCTATAAGAAAACATACAAGCAAACGGTATATTATACTAAGTTAGAGGAAGATTTACAGCATATTTACTATCCTTTGAAGTCTAGTCTTTTCACCTCTATTTTGATCAAAAATCGTTACGGGTTATGAATTTTTTACAACCTCATATCCTTATATGATATTGTGATGAGCTTTTACAAAAGATTATATAAAATCCTAGTTTTAAAAAAATTAATAAGGACATCAAAATCTAATAATTAATCGATTGATTTTATTTTTCAAATTTTGTTTGTCCTTTTTATGTATGACCAAAAACTTCAGCTTTTTAAGCCAAAAATTAAATTTTTGCCTTTTTCTGACTACCATTTTCGTAAAATCTAATATTTTTACAAAATCGATCGATAAATAAATTTTAAGAAAAACAGAAATGGGGGCTACAAATATATGTGGGGGCTAGACTGCAACGTGGACCCATACTGTCTGATTTTTTGCAATGTTCTGTAACCTTACCAAAGAATAATTTCAACATCACGATATTAGGGAGTACCGTTCTACGAAGACTTCTAGCGAGAAGTTTCTGGAGGAAAGTTTTGTAACAACAACGAAGACTAAATACCAAATTGCAGTCATTTCGGTTGAACAATGTGTTTATACTTTCAAAATACCGAAAACCGTGGAGCAATACCGACAAATTTTAGGTGGAAAGTTGTACAACCCCAAACGAAGACTAAATACCAAATTTCAGCAGTTTCGATTATTGGAAGCGCAATCTTAAAAATACCAAAAATCGAGAAGGACGATTTTATAGGGGCTATATGATGACATGAAAATATATTTATAATTCTCTACTAGAATATTTTATATCCCCATGGAATACTAAATACCAAATTTCAATTTCATGCATTTTAGGCAACAGCCTTGGAAATACCGAAAATCGGGATGTACCATTCTATGGAGCCTATATGAAGACATGGACCTATACCAACAAATCTTAGAAGGAAAGTTGTATACCCGCAACCATTTCGGTTGGATAATTAGGCTAAAACCTTCAAAATACCGAAAGTTTGGAGGTACGGTTCTATGGTTCTATATCAAAACGTGGACCGATATAGCCCATTTTCAATCCAACCATCCTAGGAGTAATAGAAACTTCTGTAACAAATTATAGATCTCTATCTTAAAATTTGCGAGCTGTATCTTGATTTTAACAGACGGACATAGTTAAATCGACTTAGAATTTTATGCTGATCAAGAATATATATACTTTATAGGGTGTTACTATATTTCGATGTGTTACAAACGGAATGACAAAGTTAATTATACCCTCCATATTATGGTGGAGGGTATACAAACAGGGTTTCATAGACGGCCATTTGCCACAAAACTTCTTAATATTTTTCAACAAAAAATTCAGAAAGCCGATTATGTTATGCTCATTCTGATGAAGAAAACATCTGTCACAAAAGTTTTCTTGACCACAAATCATGAAAATGGCTTTTATTTGGCTTTCAACTGGATGTCACCCCTAAATGCTCTCGAAGCACTCTAAAATGTTGGATTACTTCCATTTTAAAACCTGGTCATAAATTGTTTTTATCGCATGTAGTACTTATATTTTGTATTGCCCCTTCATTTTCACATATTTTAAAAGCTTAAACATTTTTTAAGGGGAAGAGTTCCTTCCAGAATATACTCCTGCAAAAAAACCGGTAAAACCGACAAATACTTTATATCTTGTATTTTGTTGCCGTTTTTTAAAGTAAGATTCAGACGAAACAATATAGGTATTAATTTTACTTCATATTTATGTTCTGTAGTTGAGTATTATATCCGAACGAATGCTCTTTCTAAAGAATAAGTTAGGAAAACCCAACAGATTAGCCTATATGGGCCCAAATATACGAAAAATTTCAAATTATTACATTATTAAATTACACTCGGAGTCGACCCGGAGTCGGATTCGTGAAAAAAATTGGTCTGGAGTCGGAGTCGACCCAAAAATACCTAGAATCCGAAACCCTGATTTGGATTGGGGTGAACGGATAAAGATGGAATCCTGAAATTTGGAATAAAGATTGCCGCTGGAGTGTGGGATTAAGGTAGTTTTGGAAATTCGTACTTATGGGCACGGAAATACTTAATTTGGTGCAATTTGGATCTGAGCGAACGGATAAAGCTGGAATCCTGAAATTTGGAATAAAGATTTCTGTTAAAGTGAAGGATTGAGGTAGTTCTGAATTTAGTGTATTAAGAAATACGTACCATAAATTGACGAAAAGTACCTGAGCGGTCTAAATGTTGTATCGGGTGTAGGATCAGAGTTGGAAATTCTAAAATTTGTTCTTAGAGTCACTATTGGTATGTGGGGTTAAGATATGGAGATGATTTTGGAAATGCATACTATCAAAAGTACTAAATGGTACATAATTTTAAATAATTTTTTATGGTGTAAAGGGGTTAGCAGGAATTTTTGAAATTTTAGGAGGAGGTTTCGGAAATTCATACATGTGTATTTATATGTAAATTACTATTATTGGTTAGGCAATAACTGATAGAGCTGGACATGAGATTCGAATTTGGTATAAATGATTGATATAAGGAGGTACTTTTTTTGAGGTTATACCCAGGTGTACGCAAAGTTCTAAATTTGGTACCATTTTGTTATTGCATGAACGAGTTTTAAGGAGTTTTTTTGAAATTCTGAAATTTGGTATGCGGGTAACTGATGGCTGAAATGGTATTGGAAATACCTACTATAGGCCACAAAAAGTACTAAAATTGGACTTGGGTTTACTTGTTTACAAGAATGGTTTACCTTATGATGACAAAAAATCCTTAATTAAAATGCCTCAAAAAATTGGGCTTGCTGTTGGTGTGTAAGGGTGAGATACGGCTGAACTTAAGTGGCACGAACAGTACTTAAATAGAAGTTAAATAATTTAAAATCCATATTAAATATTGTTTATTTGTTTTTATACCCTACACCACTATGTGGGGAGGGTATTATAAGTTGGTTTTGGTTTGTAACGCATCGAAATAATGGTCGTAGACCTACACTTATACATACCAAAATGAATGTCTCGACGAGCTGAGTCGATCTGGCTATGTGTGTCGTCCGTTCGTCCGTCTGTCCGTCTAAACCTTGTAACCACGCTACAGGTCGCAATATTGATCGGATCGTCACGAAATTTTGGATGCTGATGGGGGTCCCAGAGGGGAAGAAACCTATTGATTTTGGTGATGGTCGGGTTATATTTAGGGGTCGGAATGGGCAAAAAACTTGGATAAAAAGACAACGTTTTTTTCCAAAGCGAATATCTCAGCTTCTATACTGGGTATACCAAAAGCTCAACCTGACGATAAAAGTAGAAAATATCGCCTTTCTAATGATGTAAAGTAGGATATCGTAGGTGATCAAACAACGAATATATCGCAATAGCCGCTAATAGAACCGAACTTTTTTACTTTTGCGGTTTTAATAATAATGACGAATATCACAGCTTCAGTTGGGGATCTTCCAAAAACAAAGTCTGACTATGAAAGTAGAAAATCCCATCTTTACAGTGATGCAAAGTAGGTTGGCGTAGGTTGCCACATAACGGAGATATCACAATAGTCGGCATTACATCCCATTTTTTCATTTTTTTGTAATCACGCTACAGGTCGCAATTTTAATCGGATCGTCACGAAATTTTGGTGGCTAATGGGGATCATACAGAGAAAGAAGCCTATTGATTTTGGTGATGGTCGGATAATATTTAGAGGTCGTAATGGGCAAAAAACTTATTTGGAGGAAAAGTCAACGTTTTATTTCAAAGCGAATATCTCTGCTTCTAAAAGGGGTATATCAAAAGCAAAATCTGCTGATGAAAGTAGAAAGTATCACCTTTGCAACGATGTTATCTAGGTTGTCGTAGGTGGTCAAACAACGATGATATCGCACACAACTTTTCATTTTTGCGATTTTAATAATAATGACGAATATCACAGCTTTGGTTCCGGACCTTCCAAAAGCAAAGTCTGACAATGAAAGTAAAAAATCCCATCATTACAATGATGTAAAGCAGGTTGGCGTAGGTATCCAAATAACGGAGATATCGCAATAGTCGCTAATACATCCCATTTTTCCACTTTTTTGGAAATCACGCTACAGGTCGCAATTTTAATTGGATCGTCACGAAATTTTGGGTGTTATTGGGGGTTCCACAGAGGAAAAAAACCTTTGATTTTTGATAATGGTCTGATATTATTCAGGGGTCGGAATGTGACAAAAAAAATATTTGGAAAAAGGCCAACGTTTTATTTCAATGTTAATATCTTCCTTCTGTAGGAGGTATATCGAAAGCAAAACCTGGCAAGGAAAGTAGAAAATATCACCTTTACAACAATGTGAAGTAGGTTGTCATAGGTGGTCAAACAACAGAGATATCGCAATAGTCGGTAATTCATCCCTTTTTCCATATTTGTGCTATCACACTACGAAATTTTGATCGGATCCTCACGAAATTTTGGGGGTTGATGGGGGTCTAACACAGAAAGAAGCATATTGATGGTTGGCATACATCCCACTTTTCCATTTTTTATTTGGGTTGTACTGTCGATGCACTTAAATGTGTTTCAAAAAAATTGACCTGTGTTAATGAAGACATTCAGAGCAAAGGCGCTAAGCTATCCCAATTTTAATATTTTGAATTTTATTAGTCAAAAGCTTATGAACAAGGGTAGTGGTGTAGGGTATCACATAGTCGGCCCCGACCCGACTGTAGCATTTCTCACTTGTTTTATATATATTCTGTCCGCATACTAAGTAGCGGCCACTTCTTCTTCTTCCATAAATATCCAGGAACTTCGAATGACTTTATTTAAGAGAAGTTTGGCCGGCATTGATCTGCGGTGTCTGCTTTAAGTATTAATTTACATAATTCGTAAAAATGTATGCATCTTAACAAAATTGTCATCACTTGTTCTTAAAAGAAGAAAACATATTTGGGTTTTCGTTGTTACTTAAAGTTCCAAGTGAATTTCATCACAAACGTTACAAATGGAATTTAAAGAACAAAAGCAAACAAAGTCTTTACAAATATAAATCGTAAAGAACGTAAGAAATAACTTGTCAAAATAATAAAACTGTGAAGGACGTTAACATGCCTTCGACAAATGGCTTACCTTTTGTGGGGATTTCCCTCTCGTTGAAATCAGTAAAAACCAGAATTATGGGGCAAATGTAAGAGATGCCAAATAGCGTGATGGCTTGAAGACGATGACTTGTTGCTTTTGCTGCTGTTACGTTATGTAGTTCCTGCTTTGTATTTTACACTTAATTAGACTATCATAAAATGTTTTTTTGCTATTATAAAAATATTTTATTGTTTTAACTGGGTTTATTTAAGCAAATCTTTTGTTTGATATTTCTTATCTTTTTTTCTTTTGGAAATAAATGACGTTTTTAATTTTGGATGCTCAATTTTTTAAACATAAACCACATAACAATTGTCACCTCTATTACGTTTCACATCTGTAATTTATTATATTTTGCCATATTAATTGAAATATTTTTGCTTTTCAAAATTTTTCGCAAAACAAATCCTTAAAATTTTCCGAAAATAAATTACTGAAGATCCGTGCTTTGACTTCGGCGTTTAACGTTCTGAACGCGACTAAACGATCACAAAGTTCATTCGCGGTTATATGAATGAACAAACGAATCAAAACAGTTAATAAAATTGTTGTTTGGCATTCGTGTTGTTTGCAACTTACTGACTACGATTGCTTTTTGGCCCAATTCAAAGAAGTTAACCGACCGACAACAACAGATCGTCGTGCTGCTGGTTGGTACTGTTGGTTAGCAGTACCAACCAGTGACAGTGTAACAGCAGCAAAAGAGCATTAAAAAACATTTGTGTTTTGTGGAGTAAGTCCACTAGGTAATCTGTTGCTTAATGTAAACAGGTGGATGTAATGTTTTTATTTCGCATTCGGTTAACAGAGAGTGAGAGAGTAAGGTTATGATCGCGAGAAATATTTTAGCCGGTAATTTTTTAATTATGATGGATGGGTAAACAACCTGCTTCTTGCGGCATTTGTTAAGACGTTAAGTGATGTCAATGAATTGTATTTAATGAAAAACGTTAAATATTGAGATGTAGTTTTTATTAACGTGTCATTCTTATCATTATAAATGGAAGTCATGGTAGAACAAATACAAGGTAAAGTTAATACTACAACAAATACAACTCGAACAACAACCACAAAGGAATTTGTTTTCGTTTGTAAACCTTAGTGTCAACGTAAATGTAAACAAAACAAGGAAATGTCTATAAATTATTGGAATTTAAAAACTAATAATTTTTCACATTTGATTGAATATTTTGGAAAACATGAATGAAAACTCGTTAGATTTTCAATTTGAATGTTTCCATATCATTCCACTAAATGCATAATTTCTCGCAGAAAGTAGAATACTTGCAAACATGTTTCGGGTCGCTGGTAATTCATTGAAAAAAGAGAAGCTGTTTCAATCATTTGCATTTTAACAAATATTGTACCGCCTCTATAAGCGGTGTTTTAGTGTGCGGCATGTCGTTTGGACCTGGAGGAGGTTACATGTCAATGATATGAAGCCGTCTTTATGGGAAATAGTTTTTTTTTCTGATGAATAAATTTGTTCTTGAAAAATATATATCCCTAATATACATCGAACATAGAAATAAATACATAAAATGTCGAATGGAATTTGACACTAACACTACAACCCAGTTCAGTCAGCTGGGTATTGCTGCTACCTTTTCTTGTTCTACCATGAATGGAAGTGAAGGTTTGCAAATCAAAGCAAGTGGACATTAAGGTTGTTTGTGACAACAAACAGATGAGAACAAATTAAAAAAGTGGCCGGACCCACTTTTTATCATCGAATCCGAACGGTGTGACTTACGACACGACTTATAGATAAGTTTTACATGGCTTGAATAGTACATTACACTGAGGGGTATTTTGCCACAGTTGGAAAGTATGATGATTTTGTCCGGCAGATCTTATGAATGCAAGGCGATTAACATTACACTTACCATTGCACCACGGTGTCCATATAATTATCTTACTTACTTACTTACTTAGCTGGCCCATTATAGAACATTTGTTCCATCGGCCGAACTAAGGAAAGATCTCCATTTCTCTCTGTTGATTGCTTCGCTTTCTGAAATACAGCGCTTTTTCGTCTCCTAATACACTTGTTTGCGCCATCTATTCCTTGACCTTTTAGCGTGTTCATCATCGCTCGTTCTTATTATATGGCCTAGCCAACGCAATCGTTGCATCTCGATACGTTTAACTATATTGATGTCGTTGTATAGCAGATACAGCTCGTGGTTTATGCGACGTCAATATTCACCGTCAACACAGATTGGTCCTTAGATCTTTGGAAGAATTTTTCCCTCAAACACATCAAGCACTGCCATATCTGCTTGCGCAAGTACCCAGGCTTCGGAACCATACATCAGTACGGGTAGTATCTGTGTTTTGTAGAGCATTATTTTTGTTTGACGAGATGTGACTTTGTTTTTAAACTGCTTACTTAAAACAAAGTAGCATCTGTTGGCCACTACAATTCTTCTTTTTATTTCACAACTGATGTCGTTTGTTGTGTTAACGGAGGTGCCGAGGTAAACGATGTCTTTTACTACCTCAAAATTACAGGAACCAGCTTCTACAGTTGGTCCGAGCTTAATGGACGCCATCAACTTCGTCTTCCCGCCGTTCACCGCCAGACCCACTTCAGCAGATTCTCCTTCGACCTTCATAAAGGTATCAGTTACTTTTTTTACTGATCATCTCATGATGTCTATAGCATCAGTATAAGCAAGCAACATGTGACTATTGATGTAGATTGCCACTTCTTTTGACGTTTATCTCTCGTATAACCTTTTCCAGCAGGATGTTGAAGAGATCACACGAAAGGCTGTCTCCCTGCCTGAAACCTGTTTTGGTACAAAACTCTTCGGAGAGGTTCTTTACTATTTTAACTGAGGATCTAGTGTCAGTTAAAGTCATTTTACAAAGCTTGGAATACTTTTGAACGTAGCGGGCTGTCGAAGGCGGCTTTGTAATCGACAAAAAGGTAGTAGGTGTCGATCTGCATCCCTTGGGTCTTCTCCAGGATTTGCCGCAGGGTAAATATCTGGTCAATGGTGGACTTGCCAGGTCTAAAGCCGCAATGGTATGACCCAATTATCTCGTTGGCCGTAGGCTTTAGTCGTTCGCACAATATCCCTGACACGATCTTGTAGGCAATAGGTAGTGGACTAATGTCCCTATAGTTAGAGCTACTGTATGCTACTGTATATCTCCTTTCTTGTAGACGAGACACAGGATACTCAGGTTCCAATCGTCGGATACTCGTTCTTCCTGCCAGATGGTGCTGACTAGCTGATGAATACACCTTATCAGCGTGCCGCTTCCGGTTCTGAACAGCTCGGCTGGTGAGCCATCGGCTTCTACTGCCTTATTATTTTTCGGCCGATTTATAGCTTTCTTTACCTCATCTTGACTGGGCGGTATTACCGATGTCAAACTTTCGTTTTGTGTCTGTTCGTACTTTGTTTGCTACGTTTAACCGGATGCGTACATTTGCTGCAACAAGATAGTGGTCCCAGTCTATGATTGCTACTCGGAACGTACGCACATCCAACACGATCGTTGAATGTCTTCCATCTATCACAACGTGATCAATTTGATTTCTTGTTTTCTGATCTGGAGACAGCCAGGTGCCCTTATGGATGTTGAAATCTGGTGCTGCTAACTACCATGTTTTTTGCCCTGCAAAGTCTATCAGCCTCATACCATTGTCAGATGTTTCACTGTGGAGACTGCATTTTCCGACTGTTGGGCCACAGATATTTTCCTTTCCAATTTTGGCATTAAAATCGCCTAGAATAATTTTAATGTCATGGGCAGGACAACGGTCATATGCTTCTTCTATAATTATCAAAATGCCTTAAATAGGGAGGTACCAAACTTATATCGAAATTTGTTGGTGAAGATGTTTTGAGATTGCAGAGAGTCTTAAATAGCAAATTACAAAGTATTAGGTGATCCAAATCGATTGCATTCTTCAACGGATATAGCATGTTCCATTTTAGTGACACTTTTAAGGGGGGTAGGTACCGAAAATTGTGGACCGATATTGCCCATCTTCGAACTTAAACTAGGTTTAGACAAAATAAAACGAAGGCCAATGTTTGGACCAAATTGATTGATCAGTTCGAGAGTTATAGTGCGCTCGAGCCACAGGGGTTTATTTACAATTTTCGGGCTATTTTCTCAGGAAGTACGGACTTGCCCCTCAAAAAACATGGGGCAGCTAAACTTGCAGCTAATGCAAGTTGTTACAATTAAAATCAAAGCGATTCGATAGCAGGTAAACTGTAGGAGTGGACCGATAGAGTCTATATTGAAATCTCATCTATGTGTGGTAGAAATTTCACGATGTGCAAAGTATGGGCCAAATCGGTTACTTCCTTCAAGATTTATTTTGGGCACAATGAAGGAGTGAAAGGAGTGTACCGATGTGGCATCATCGAACGTAAACTAAGTTTGGACAAGGCCAAATACATTTAGGTTCACCACTCCTGTTATCGTTTTTTATACCCTCAGCATTTATGCTAACGAGGGTATATACACGGGCAAAATGTGCCTCATAGAAATAATGGTTTTAGACCCCAAGTATGTTTGGACGAAATCTGTTTCAGATAATTTGGAGTCGATTTAGCAATGTCCGTCCGTCTGTCTGGCTTGCTGGCTGGAGCCCACGATAACTCTCGTACGGAACAACCAATTCATTCCAAAATTTGGCTTTCGCATTATTTTGTCCAAACTTATGGGTTATATCGGTTCACTCCTTCCGGTACGTCCCGCACAAAAGTTCGAAAATGTTCGGAAAATTTGTGCGCACGATAACTCTTGAAGAGAGTAACCGATTTAGTCCACGTTTTGCACATCGTGAATTTTCAACCAGACTTAGATGAGGTTCCAATATGGACTCGATCGGCCCACTCCTTCGGGTACCTCACAAACAAAATTTCGGCAACATAATTTAAGTTTGAATATAAACCATATCGGTCCACTCCTCCAGGTACCTCCCCCACAAAAGTTCAAAAATATTCGGAAAATTTGTTCGCACGATACCTCTTGAAGGGAGTGACCAATCTGATCCATACTTTACACATCCGAATATATCTACCAGATAAATATCAGGTTCGAGTATGGACTATATTTATCCACTCCTTCGGGTACCTATCACACAAAATTACGGCTAAGTTCACTTTAAGACCTACTCTCATATCACTTTGATTTTTGTTAAAGCAACTTGAATTCGCAGCCTGAATTACGACGGTAAAAGTTTTTTCCACGGGCAAGTCCATACTTCTTGAGAGAGCAGCCCGAAAGGTGCAAAAAAACTTTATGGCACCATATGTAGTGGAACGATAACTCTCGAACTGATCACCCGATTTGGTCCAAAATTTGGCCTTCATCATATTTTGTCATTGTTCCAGTTCAAAGATAGGCAATACAGGTCCCAACTTCCGGTACTTGCCCCGAAATTTTTAAAAAAATTTCACATAAATGGTATGCACGATATCTCTTGAACAAATTTGGTCCAAACCTAATATTTTGTCCAAATTTAGTTTAACTTCTAAAATGGAGGAACATTAGGGTACCTTCTCCACAAAAGTTCAACATTTGTGTCTACGTGCAGTTTAAGGTCTGTTCGAAGATCCTTTGGAAATGGATACCGATGCTGTTAGTTATGGTGCTGTTTACTGCGATATTATGGTTTTCTCGTACAAATAAATCTCTTAAGTGATGATAATCAAGGATGTCCTCGCTTGGTGGAAGAATGTAAATTTAAAATTAATTTACCCTAAGTTTATAACTAGAACGAACAATTAGAACATAATTGTTGAATACTATCCAGCACAATCAGCTTCGGAATTCAGTTTTATAATCACAAGATTGTTTTTTTAGAGATATTTTTATTTTGTATTGTCTTTTATGTATTTTAATTTTTTTACAAGTTAATATCTGAACATTTTGTAAGCATGTATATAATGTGTTAACAAATCAAATGATTGTCGAAACGTCAGTATTTTAAAGCCAGCGGCGACAATTCAAAGACATTATCATTCAAAATTCCATTTGGTTATTAAATGGTAAATTTATGGTTGTTACTTTACATTCAGAAGATCAGGTTATTTATTTCTTCTCATCGTTAGATGAAAGTTAACAACAAGATAGCTTATGAGGTGGAGGTATGATCAAAGAACAGATGTTTTTGATGCAGTACCTTTATATTTCATTCCAAAAATGCGAAAGCATTTCTGTTAGAATAAAGCTAAGATTGTTATTTGTCCTAGAAAGGCGATCCATATATTTTCTCTTCGATATTGGCAGTCCTGCAAAAGCTTTTGTAACTCTTTAAAAAGCGACATTTAGTGATATTGTAAAATAAAATTTGAAAACTTCATCTAACAATTACTCAGCTGTTTGCTACATAAACAGAATGTAAACAATATGGTCTCAATGAAATGATGGTAAATATTTAATAAATTTATTATGGCGTTAATCTAAATTACTTTAATATAGAGTTACACCTGAATTCTTCTTAGAACTATTGTAACCACATTTATTTATTGTTGTTTATAAATCACTTCGAAGGTTATCAAAATGTAAATACAACGGAAAAATATCAAAGACCAACAATAAAAAAAATCAAATTGGAGTCGTTGTTCTTGAAATTAAGCAAAATGTAAGTCATATACTCGTATATGTTAATAAAAGATACAAATATTAATTTATTTTATTCGTTAGGATAGGATAGTCGTAATTAGTTTATTATTACTGTGTTTTTTTTAACCCTCCACCATAGTATGGAGGGTATATTAAGTTTGTTTTTCCGTTTGTAACGCATTGAAATATTCACTTGCGACCCTATAAAGTATATGGGGATTTCTGAGTGAAATCGTACACTTTTTCAAGATGAGGTTTTTGATTTCCATTATTTTTTGCTGTGGTGATGCTGCTTATTAGCAAAGCATTTTAGTACATTTTCAGATTTTTTTTTGACTAACGGTTCCAGAGATATCGCGCCTTGAAAAAGTCAAATTCTGTAAAAACTACATGCAAAGAAATACTCATAACTTCTTTAATATTGGTCCAATTTGAAAAAATCTTTTTTGTATGTTTTGTTGTTTTATCAGCTATTAAATCAAAAATAGCAAAAAAAGTTTGCACAGTGGGCTTGAATGCTTTTTTCGCGATTTAATATTTAAAATCAATTTTTAAAGATTTTCGACCCCTTCGATTTTCTTTAAATTTTTTGTATAAAACTAAGATTAAATACAGAAATTTTAAGTCCTTTATGGTAATGGGGTTCGGATGATTACTAATTTTTCTGAATTTTTTTAAAATTTGTCAATACAAATTTTCCTCAAAAATTTTGTCCAAAATTTGTATTTCCTGTATTTTTGAAGCTAAGAGTACATATTTATCATTATATATTATATGTTTATCATAAAAAGATAGAAAAACATGCACAGTGGGCTTTAATGGAATTTTCGCTGATGCATTTTCAAAATCGAAAAATGACGCAGTTTTAAAATGTTTGAGATAAATTCATAAATATAAAATCAAAACAAATATTTATAAATGAAACCTTTAATTTTTGTTTTTTAATAATATAATAAATTTTGCACAAAGTTATAAAGGAAAAATTTAATTGACAAATTTTAAAAAATTAAAAAAAAGAGTAATCGTCCGAACCCTATTACCACATAGGACTCAAAATTTTTGTAATTTTTGTAGTTTAATACAAAAAATTTAAAGAATATCGAAGGGTTCGAACATCTTTAAAAATTGATTTTAAATATTAAATCGCGAAAATAGCATCCAAACCCACTGTGCATTTTTTTTTGCTATTTTTTGTTTAAAGCTCATAAAACAACAAAACATACAAAAAAAGATTTTTTCAAATTGGACCAATATTAAAGAAGTTATGAGTATTTCTTTGCATGTAGTTTTTACAGAATTTGACTTTTTCAAGCGCGATATCTCTGGAACCGTTAGTCAAGAAAAATCTGAAAATATACTAATATGTTTTGCTAACAAGCAGCATCACCACAGAAAAAAAATAAAGGAAATCAAAAACCTCATCTTGAGAAAGTGTCCGATTTCACTCAGAAATCCCCATATATATTCTTGATCAGGGTAAAATTCTGAGTCGATCTGTGCATGTCCGTCCGTCACTCTGTGGTAATCATTCTAGCATCCACAAAAATGGAGATAGGACGCTGAAATTGTGGGAAAATGCATCTTTTATTTGCAGGCAGGTCAAGTTCGATGATGGGCTATATCAGTCAAAGTTTTGGTATAGCCCCCATATAACAGTACCCCCCGATTTACAGTATTTTGACGTTTTTGGCTACATTTTCTATTTTATATTTTGGCAATTTTAGCTAAAATGTTTAACCGAACTAACTGAAATTTGACATTTGAAGGTTGTAGTGGTCACCAAACATCTACATCAACAATTTTCAACATAGGTCCATGTTTGGATATAGCCCCAATATACCTCCCGATCTTCGGTACTTTGAGGATTTTACTTAAAATGTTTAACCGAACGTAGGTCCATATTTTGGCCGAACTTTCTGTAATTTGAAATTTAAGAGCCAACAAAAATTCTGCAACGAAAATTTTTATTTTAGCTCATATTTTCGTATATCCCATATATGGGGGTACCTCCGAACTAGCTGTTAATGGCATTTGAAGTTCCCACTTTATGTACCGATTTTTCGGTATTTTGAGGATTTTAGCTACAATTTTTAACCGAAGTAGGAGTTATTTGACATAAAAGGCTCCCATTAATAACTGTAAAAATAGGTCCATGTTTTATTATAACCCCTATATTACGGTACCTCCCAATTTCTATCCCACCAAAAATTGTCAACATACATAGTTAGATATAAGCACCATATAAAAGTGCCTCCCGAATGAAGCATTTTATGTACATTATTTAACATTTTAACGTACCCACTTGAAGTAGGGGACAGAAATGAAAACTAATTATTCCATTTTAGTTCAGAATATTTTATGGTAGAGGGTATGAAAAGTTCGGCCCGGCCGAACTTAACGCTTTTGTACTTGTTATAACTTGATTTGGTGTCCGTTTACTCATTTTCTACACAGTTGCAGTTGACCAATCGAACTGAGACTTAGCACACTTTTCCGATTTGGATGACAATACATGACTATACACCAAAATCATTATGGACTCATCAGATTTCAGGTATTTTGCATATTTGCCCCCTGCATTTATTCTATATACACTTTCATACGGGCAAAATGTGCCTCATCGAAATCATGATTTCCCCAAGTATGTTTGGACGAAATCCGTTTCAGACAATTTCTGGCTATCTGGCTCTCGAATGCAACAACCAATTCCGTCCAAAATGTGGCCTTCACAATATTTTGTCCAAACTTAGTTTAAGTTCGAAGATGGTTACATCGGTCCACTCCTTCCGGCACCTCCCCCACAAAAGTTCAGAAAATTTGTGCGCACGATAACTCTTGAAGGGACTAATACTTTGCTCATCATGAAATTTCTAGCAGACTTAGATGAGGTTCCAATCTGGACTCAGTGGACTTCACACAAAATGTCGGAAAATTTCAGTTTAAGACCTTCTCTCCAATCGCTTTGAGTTTTGTTGCTACAACATGTATTTACTGCCCCCTATACGACGGTACAAGTATCATCAGAGGCAAGTCCATACTTCCTGGGAAAATAGTCTGAAAGTTGCAAAAAACCCGTATGACACCGTATGTAGTGGTTGGAGCGCAAGATAACCCTCGAATGGATCTGCCGAGTCGGTCTAAAATTTGGCTTTCGAAATATTTTATCTAAACTTAGTTTAAGTTTGAAGATATGCCATATCGGTCCACTCCTTCAGGTACCTCCCCCACAAAAGTTCAAAATTTTTCGCAAAAATTGTGCTCACGATAACTCTTGAACGGAGTCACCTATTTGGTTCATACTTCACACATCCTAATACATCTTCCAGATATAGATCAGGTTTGAATATGGACTATATTTGTCCACACCTAATATATTTTTCAGGGACAGGTCCATACTTCTTACATACAGCGGTCAATACAATACCGGTCCACAACTTCCGGTACTGCCCCCAATATATAAAAAAATTTCACTGAAATGGTATGCGCGATATCTCTTGAACGGGGCAACCAATTTGGTCCAAACTTTGGATCTCCTAATATTTTGTCTAAATTTAGTTTAACTTTTCAATGGCCCATATCGGTCCTCTTCTTACGGTACCTCCCCACAAGAGTTTAACATCTGTGTCTAAGTGCAGTTAGTTTGGGGTCTGTTCGAAGATCCTTGGGAAATCTATACTGATGCTGTTCATTGTGGTCCTGTTTACAGAAATATTATGTTTTCTGTGGAGAAGTCATACTTCCTGGCATACTTGTCCAAAAGTTATACGATGACCCACTGAAATGCATAGTGTGCGCGTGGTCTATTGAAAAGATATGACTCCCAAAATAATATCCACTTCCATTAAGGACCAAGTCGGTCGATTCCATTAAGTACCTCCTCCGCAACACTTTTGCACTTTAATCTGAATCCACATTTCTGTAGGTAAGCTCAAATATCCAAAAAATTGTGATAGGGTATTTTCGATCTGTCCGTAGATGAATTTTTAAATTCGCATAAGCTGAGGGTATATCTCTGTCGACAAAGCCGACTGATACTTTTTTACTTGTTTCATCTACATTTTTTTTTTGGCTTAAATTAGCTATAATTTGGTTATGGTGTTCCGTTGAAGGTGGAAGGCGCAAGTTGAAGTTCAGAGTTTCGGCGGAGATTGTTTGGAAGTTCGGAGAAGGTTGTTCGGAAACTCGGAATAGGTTGTGGAGTTTCGGTGGAGATTGTCCGGAGAAAGCTTTCGGAATAGTAAAATCTATTTACTAAAAAATTAAAAATAAAATCACGATGCTCTTGAACCAAATTTAAATGGAAAGTGCTTACACCTGGAAAGTTTTTGCGGATTCTGTTACTACAATGTTCACAGATGAGAAAAATCAAGAAACAAAAAAAATTCGCCAGAGCGTTTTTTAAATAAATCACGATTCAAGGTTTTATTTTTAAAAGTTTTTTAGGTTTTCACGATTTTGCTTGGAAACCGCAAGTCCTATCGAAATGGGACTAAAGAAAATATTGCAGCCATGAAAATCTATCTTGAGAAAATTTTCATAGCTACAACATTTTCTTTACTCCCATTTCGTTAGGACTTGCGGTTTCCAAGCATAATCGTGAAAACCTAAAAAACCCTTAAAAATGTCAACTTGAATCGCGATTAATTTAAAAAGCGCTTCGGCGATTTTTTTGTTTTTTGATGTTCATCTTCCATTTAAATTTGGTTCAAGAGCATCGTGAAAATATAATTAAAATCAGTAATGAAAGGATCAAAGTCCGGCGGGGCGGTAAAATAAATTTGGGAGATATATATAAATCTGAACTGATTTCGATATAATATGGAACATTTATTACTAGACCACATTTCATAAAAATTGGACAGATATAGGTTGTTTTGTGCAGCAAAAACATAAAATCGGGCGAAAATATATATGTATGGGAGCTACATACAAATCTGAACCAATTTCGATATAGTTTGGCACATTTATTTCTGGACCGAACTCAGTCACACATTTCGAATTTCATCAAAATCGGACGTATATAGCGAGCTTGTATCAGTAAATACGTAAAATCGGCGAAAAATATATATGGTAACTGTATCCAAATCTGAATCGATTTTCACCAATAGCAATAGCGTTCTTCCTATGGCTAAAAACTTATATTCCCTAATTTTCAGCTGAATCGGACAATAAATGCGTCCTGTACGTTGCGAACGGACGGACTGACGGACATGCATAAATCGTCTCAGAAAGTAATTCTATGTATATGCCTAGAAAGAACTATGGGCATATCTCGTTCCCTTTTGTATGTTACATACAAATCCACAAAGACATAATAGCACAGTGTGGTGTAGGGTATAAAAATTAATTAACAGTGTTTATACCCTCAGCATTTATGCTAACGAGGGCATATACACTTTCATACGGGCAAAATGTGCTTCATCGATATAATGGACGAAATGTGTTTCAGACAATTTGGAGGTTTTAATATGGACTCAATCAGTCCACTCCTTCTGGTACCTCCCACACCAAATTTCGGAAAAGTTCAGTTTAGGGCAGCTCTCGAATCGCTTTGATTTTTGTTTTAGCAACTTGTATTTACTGCCCCCCATACGATGGTACAAGTTTCATTAGAGGCAAGTCCATAATACTTCCTGAGAAAATAGCATGAAAGTTGCAAAAACCCCAATGACACCGTGTGAGGTGGTTGGAGCGCAAGATAACTCTGGAACGGATCTGCCGATTCGGTCCAAATTTGGCCTTAGTAATATTTTGTCCAAACATAGTTTAAGTTTTAGGATAAGCCATATCGGTCCACTTCTTCAGGAACCTCCCCCACAAAAGTTCAAAAATGTTTGGAATTGTGCGCACTATAAGTCTTGATGGGAGTGACCGATTTGGTCCATATTTTATATATTGACTATATTTGTCCACTCCTTCGGGTACCTCCCATACAAAATTCACTTTAAGACCTGCTCTCGAATCACTTTGATTTTTGTTGAAGCAACTTGCATTCACTGCCTCAATTACGGCAGTGAAAGTTTTTCAGGGGCAAGTCCATACTTCTTGAGAAAACAACCCGAAAGTTATAAAAAACCCCTATGGCACCATATGTAGTGGCTGGAGAGCTCGAATCGAGTACTGCGTTCGTCCACACATTGGATATTGTAATATTTCTTCGAATATTAGATGAAATTCATTCCTTCCGGTACCTCCCCCACAAAAGTTAGAAAATATTCGCTAAAATGGTACGGCGGTTTCTCATAGACGTAGCAACCGATTTGGTCCAAACTTTGGATCTCTAAATATTGTCGAAACTTAGTTTATGTTCTAATTTGCGCCCTATCTGTCCAATCCTTGTGGTACCACCCATACAAATGTTCAACATTTTTGTGTGGTTCGAGGATCCTTTGGACATTTTTATCAAAGGTTTTCCTAGTGGCCCTGTTTACAGCGATATTATGTTTTTCGTAGGCTAGTGTGATAAAAAAAGCCCTATCTGTCGATCCTTTCCATACTTTTATCGGTTCATACGCCCAAAATTTTGAAAACTCCCGAAATACATGTTTTTTTTTGGGAAAAAAGTATTCCAATATACACAGGCTGAGGGTTAGGCCGGGGCGATTTGAAAACCTTAATGCGCTCTTCGAGTTTCTTATTCCTGGGATTGAACTCGAGCCTCTCGATTTTAACTTGAAGTTTTTTTTGGATATTTTTGCATATAACAGCCAAACCATTGAGATTTACTATCCAATACAAAGACTAAAATTGTAGCCAACACAATAATTAAGACCTCTCTAGTATATCGCAAAAGTATTGGAATGCTCCTTCAGGCAGTTTTGGCCTTGAGAAAGTGCAAACTTTTCGGAAAATGTCGATAAATGGCACTGTGCTACAAAAGTTGACTAGAAAAATATTCAAGCGTTCTGATGCAAAATTCTATCGTGTTGGGATCCATGGACAAAGAAAATGCCTTTAGTTCGCTAGGGCCACTTCGTTTTATTTTTTTAGGAGACTCGATTTTCACCGTAACCTTTGGTCTAGTGGACTTTTTTGCTCAGTTCAATCCCAGGAATCAGAAACGCGAAGGGCCCATTAAGGTTTTTCCTTCCATACAAATCGCCCCTGCCTACTGAGGGTATATCTCTGTCGGCAAAGCCGACTGATACTTTTTTACTTGTTATATAAACCAATTGAACGGTAACACCATACGCCCGTGTATGAAGGTAGTATAGTAGAATACACTTTGTCATTCCGTTTGTAACTCATAAAAATAATGATTTTGGACCCTAAAAATGCGAAGGCAATTTAGCCATGTCCGTCTGTTGTAATCACCTTATCTTCCGAATGAGATAAGCGACACGACTGACATTTTGTACACATGTGTGATTGGTCCGAACTTAGATCAAGTTCGAAGATGGGCTATATCGGTTCACGTTTTGGTGTAGCCCCCAATATAACGGTACTCGAATTAGCTATAATTTAACATTTAGGGTTCCCAGTGACCAAGAAACTTCTGCACCAAAAGTTACAACCTCATATAAAGGTACTGCCGATTTCAGGTATTGTATTTGTTTCCTAGCCGAACTAGCTATAATTTAGGGTTTCTATTAGTCAAGTAACTTCTTCAATTGTGGGCATATGTACCTTCGCAACAGAAAGAAAACTGATAATTCCATATTAGCTTAGAGTAATTCATGGTATAAAAAGTTCGTTCCGGCCAAACTTAACGCTACTTAACTTCTTATACCTAAATTTTGGGTGGTCAAATAATATCTCCAACTAAAATTGTGGACAGGAACGAAAAAAATTATTCAAGTTTAGTTCAGTATATTTTATGGTGGAGGGTATAAAAAGTTCCACCCGGCCGAACTTAACGGTTTTTTACTTCTTAAAGTTTCAACCACATCATCCAACCGAAATTGCTGAAATCTGGTTCCTTAATTATTTACGGTGGAGGGTATTAAGAGTTCATCTATATGGGAAATATCCCAATATTAAAAGCCATTTCTTCATAAACATACCGCCCAAAAGATCAGCTATTTTTTTTTTTTGCAAAACTGTGTTTACACCCGGAATTCTGAGCAAGCACCACGGAACCATTTTCCTATCTTAAAATCTTCTCATTCGATCGTTAATGATTACAGTTTACATTGCAATATTTACAGTAAAAATGCGGAAGATTGAAAAATTCACCATCTTCTAACAAAAAAATACAAGCAAAACTTTTTTATAACATTTCTTCTGTAATGAAAAATGATATCTCATCCATCATGTGAATCACTTCTAAATTTTTCCCAGTTGAAATCATTTCCACACCACAAGTTTTTTTCTAATTAAAAACTAGCATGTCGGGAAATTATTGACAAATGGAATTGCCCTTGTCAAACAATGCGATGATAACAAGAATGGCACAACAGATCCAACAGTATTGGTTTTGTTTTTCCCTATTCCCTGATTGGTATTACCGGTTGTTTGCAGTGCGGCGATAAAAAATGGGTTGCCATAAAAGTCATGATCAACTTGGGGCAATCAAAATATTTACATAATATCATGATGATAGGCTGTGTAACCATTCCGGGGGTAATTAATTTCACAGATATGCAGAGTCATTTGTCATTTAAGAAAAAGAAGGCACGGGGCAACGAACAAACAAGAGCAAAAACACTTATATTTATTTCCCCATTGTAGAAAACATTGGAAAGATATATCAATAAATTGATTAAACACTAGCGAAATCAAAGTGAGACATAAAACGTTAGGCACGTTGCCTACTCCTCCATTTACTCCATCAAACCTTTGGGATCATTAAATTGTTTGTGGGTCAATGTCAAAGCAAAAAAAAAAAAAAAAAAATGCCATGTATTTAAGATCAATGATTTGTTTACATTTTTCCCTGCCATAAACCTCTATTACATGTCAAAGTGAGATAACCTCATGCTTGAATGAACTGCTTAATAGGCCTCATTGTGTTTATCACTAGCGACGACTGTATAAACTGACATCAAATAATTGTTGTTTATTATGTTGTTAACATGAAAAACAAACAGCCAACTAATCAGTCACATCAAACACGTTACCAACAACAATAGAAGCATATTGCTATAACAACAAAAACAACGTTAAGTTAAGCATGTTCATTTTCACGATCACTTTGATGATGATTAAGGCCATGATAACGTAAAGTTTGGAAAATGTTAAGTATTGAGGAAATGTTAACAGCAGAGATGATTTTAACAGTGTTATGTATGTTTTTAACGTGTTACAGAGCAGGTAAGAGAAATACTAGTGCGTTTTTCTGAAGAGTACAGGTGTTTAATTGTTATTCTCTTTGTGTTCACCTCTGTTACTCAGCTGAAGAAACAGCTTGCCAGATGAAATGAATACAGCAAAGTAGCTTTGGACGTTTTCGACCAAAATATTTTTTATTCCACAAATGTGTGTCTCACAAAAAAAAAAAAATACGAAAATTAAAAAAAAAATGGATTAGTTTTTATATTTTCCAAACAGACATTTTTACAACATAAACATCGTCTAAATTAGTGTAAAAGGGAATAGAAAGACCACAGCAAAAAACATATATTGCATGGTTTTTTATACCCTCAGCCTTTAGGCTAGTGAGGGTATATACACTCTGATACGACCAAAAATGTGCCTAATTGAAATAACTTTTTAAGAACCAAAGTATGTTTGTACGAAATTCGTTTCAGACAATTTGGAGTCGATTTAGCTATGTCGGACTGTCTGTCCGGCTGGTGCGCACGATAACCCTCGAACGGATCAACCGATTAGAACCAAATTTAATATTTTGTCCAAACTTAGTTTAAGTTCGAAGATGGGCCCTATCTGTCTAATCCTTCAGGTAACTCCCCCACAAAAGTTCTAAATTTTTCTGTAAAATGGTGTGAACGATAACTCTCGAAGGAGCAATTGATTTGCTAAAACTTTGCACATCGTATTATTCCTTTCAGATATAGATCGGTTTCGAATATGGACTATATCGGTCCACTCCTTCTGGTACTTCCCACACAACATTCGAATAAAGTGAAGTTTACGAGCTCCTCTTAGATAGCTTTGAAATTTTTTTCAATAGGTTCCCTTTACGGCTCGCTTTTCTTGCGCTATTCCACACTTCCTGAGATATTGGCCTAAAAGTTCCAAGAAACCCTGACGGCACCGACCAAAATGGCAACTTAACTTAAGTTAGCTGGTCCATTTCAGAACATTTGTTCTATAAGCCTAACTAAGAAAAGATCTCTAATTCTCTCTATTTACTGCTTCGCTTTCTGGAATACCGCGCCTTTTTATCTCTTCATCCACTTGTTTGCTCCATCTAAGCTTAGGCCTGCCAATTCTGCGTACACCGCCATGTGGCACGTATTTATACGCCCTTTTAGCGGGTTCATCATCGCTCATTCTTCTGATATGGCCTAGCCAACGCAATCGTTGCATCTCGATAAGTTTATCTATATTGATGTCGTTGTATAGCAGAAACAGCTCGTGGTTCATACGACGTCGATATTCACCGTCAGCGCAGATTGGTCCAAAGATCGAATAATTTTTTTCTCAAACACACCAAGCACTGCCTTGTCTGCTTACGCAAGTACCCAGGCTTCGCAAACATACATCAGCACGAGTAGTATCAGTCTTTTGTAAAACGTTGTTTTCGTTTGACGAGATGTGTCTTTATTCCTAAACTGCTTACTCAGACCGAAGTAGCATCTGTTGGCCAACACTATTCTTCTTCGTATTTCACATCTGATGTTGGTGGTTGTGTTTACGGCGGTGCCGAAGTAGATGAAGTCCTTTACTACCTCAAAATTATAGGAACCAACGTCAACAGTTGGCCCGATCTCTTTGGACGCATTGGTCTTGGTCTTCTCGCCGTTTACAGCCAGACCCACTTTAGCAGATTCCCTTTCGACATTTGCAAAGGTGTCAGTTACTTCTTGTACCGATCGACCCATGATGTCAAATCCGAATGAGCTTTGCAGGAATACCAAAATCAGACATGGCTTGGAACACCTTTGAACGTATAGGGCTGTCGAAGGCTGCTTTATAATCGACGAAATGATGGAAGTTGTCGATCTGCATTTCTTGGTCTTTTCCAGGATTTTTCTCAAGGTAAATATCTGGTCCATACTGGATTTGCACGGTCTAAAGCCGCACTAATAGGGTCCAATAATTTCATTGACAATATTCTTTAGTCTTTCACACAATATGCCACATACTATCTTGCAATAGGGAACAGACTTATGCCCCTGTAATTGGAGCACACAGTCTTATTTCCCTTCTTGTGGAATGGACATAGGATGCTCACGTTCCAAACGTCGGGTACGCGTTCTTCCTGCCAGATGGTGCTAACTAGCTGATGCATACACCTGATCAGCGTGTCGCCTCCGGTTTTGAACAGCTCGGCTGGCAAGCCATCGGCTCCTGCTGCCTTATTATTCTTCAGCTTCTCTCGTGCGCTACGCGTTGCTACTGATTGTAGAGTAGCCCTATATGCCGCATTTTTCTCTTCGCAGCGAGTCTTTCATTCACTGGGGTGAAGCTGGAGACGAGATGTTTTAACCTCCGACCAACTACAAATCCGCATCCAAACTCATGCTTTGTGTCATGGCAGCTATAATACAGTGCGTCACCTTTAGGTGCTGTTGTGACGCCTTTCCCCTTCAATCGTATTTCCTGTATGGCAGTAATGTCGGCCTTGTACTTTTCAAGTACATCTGCCAATGCCTAAACTGCACCTTCTCTATAAAGTGTGCGAACATTCCAGGTGCAGATTCGCAGATCATGGTCCTTAAAACGTCAACATCGTCAACTTTAGAGGGATTTGTTTTTCTTTTCTTTTGTTTTTTCATAGTAGGCTGTTTTTTCTAGGGGAGGGTTACTAACCCGGCGCCCAAACCCAAGTTTTTAACGTTCTTATGGTTGAACGCGCGGCACATGTTAGTTCACTACCTTTAACGCGTGTTAAAGGCAGCTCCCCAGGTGACACCACGGGGAGGTCAGTGAGATGAGAGAGGGACCAAGATAAATCGTGGGCTTTGCCATGTTAAAACCGGTCAGGACCGTTCCTTGGTATATTCCATCCCCTACGTCACTGGCATACTGCTTACTGGCATACTGGTCCAAAAATGATACGATGGCCCACTGAAATGACTAGTGGGCGCTATATCAATCGAAAAGATATGACCCCCAAAATATGATGAACTTCCATAATGGACTATGTCGGTCCATTCCTTCAAGTACCTCCTCCGCAACACTTTTGAACTTTAATCATAATCCACATTTTTGTCGGCAAGTTCATATGTCTAAAAAAGGCCACAAAATTCAAAAAAGACATACATTCGATCTGTCCGTAGATCAAGTTTAAATTCAGATAGGCTGAGTGTATATCTCTGTCGGCAAAGCCGACTGATACTTTTTTACTTGTTTGATCTGGTTTTAGCCACGTGCCCTTATGAATGTCGATGTGTTTCTGGTGCTGCTATGTTTTTTGCATCTGAGAAGTCTATCAAAAAAACCTCTTTTCATTTTCAGATGTTTCACTGTGGATACTGAATAGTGGATCAAAGATAATCTCCTTACCAAATTTGGCATTAAAATCGACTAGAATAGAAAGGACACCTCTCATATTTTTTCTAAACTTGTAA
The DNA here is from genome assembly GCF_047663935.1 of Musca autumnalis. Classification (NCBI taxonomy): domain Eukaryota; kingdom Metazoa; phylum Arthropoda; class Insecta; order Diptera; family Muscidae; genus Musca; species Musca autumnalis. Next base: position 212,318,885 of record NW_027411866.1, on the reverse strand, counting down.
ATATATCTTTGGTCTGAACGACCATCCTGGTTTTGTGCATTTTCTCAGGCTGAAGGTATTTATCTACCGACTGATACTTTTTATATGATTTTATCTTTTTTGTTCCACAATTATTAGCTACAAGTTAAAAATAATGACGTTCTTTAATTATAAATAATCCATTCGTTAATTATTGACAATGTTCAAATCTTGAAAAAATTATTTGTTCGTTATTATTTTATTAACAAATCTATGGAAATCTTGGCTGTTATGTTTCATGGCTCATTTAATGGTCTAATTTTTCGGAAGCATTTATCGGTTGATGAGAAACAAAAATGTGAATTATTTTGCCCATTGCCACCACCATAAAATTCCGCCAATAACACCACAAACGCTGTCGGTAAAGGCCAACCCAACGATTAATATCTGTTTCTTACGCGAAACGGTTACCTCATAAAATCCACCAAAAAAACTTTTTCGCTTTAAACAAAATATTATGAAGAAAAATTCTCTCGCTATCGGCCATAACTGTGTATGTGCGCTTGTATTTTTTTAAGAAGCATTAAAACTCTTGAAGAAGCTTTGAACAGATTTTGACTTTATTTTCCTCTTTTTTTTGCTTTCGATCGGGGATGTAATGACGCTTGTGATGATGTTGTTTTTTTTACATCACATTCCTTTTCCGGCTATTATTTAAGCTTATCGCGTCTCCCATTACATACAAAGAATATTTTCACCATACCAAAAAAGATAATAAAAGTTGTTCCCGGAATTCAAGAAGATGAAGATGTTATGCAGCAAATATTCATAAACAAGCGGCAATGTCGAAGAAGAAAAAAGCCAAACGACTTCGGAAAATAAAGTAAACGACATTGAAAACGCATTGAACGATTATTGCTTAAATGTTTGGCGTGAAAAGTATCCAAACGATTTAAGGAAGTCTTTTTTCGCTTATTGCTTATACATAGTACGATTATATCGCACGCTATGATTATGGATTAAAAATTTTATATAAAACATTTAATCACATAGTGATGTCCATCTTGAACTTTTGTGGCACTACATATAAAAACCTTTTGGGAGCCATTTGCCCGCTTACCGGAAGGTGTTCTAGTCCGAAAGAAACCAAATATAAAATACAAAATATAAATTTCCAGCCAAATGGTTTTTGGAAATGCTGTTAAGACCCTCGATATAGGTGAAATCAGGAGATACCTTTACATGGGCGCTACTCTGAAACATGGACCTACATTGAATTTTTTTTTGGAAATGGTGTTCTGCGCCTTGAAAAACGAAGATGCCAAATTAGAGCATAATAAATTTTAAAATATGGCAAAGACTCTCGAAATAGCTAAAATCAGGGGGTACCTTACATAAGGGCTATACCCAAACGTGGACCTATATTAATGATTTTTGCATTTATGGTTTATATTTATTTATCAATTTTCAAATCTTTATCTTTATTCTTACGATTATCGTCGGTATCATGCTTAAGTGTTCCATACGCCATTTTTGACTTTTTGAGATACAGGTGGTTTCTAGGGTTTTTCGGTATGCTCTTTCTGAATTTCTAGTCGGCTTTCTCCTATCTGCTCTAGTTTCCGAGATATCCACGCCTCGATGGGAAAGCATAAACTTTTTTCAGTCATGAAATTAATATTTTTAAAACTTACACTTTTAAAAACACATTTCAAGAATCAGAATTTTAATTTTCGATTTAAAAGTATTTAATTTATTGAGGCAAAGATGGAAAATATTTTTGTCACTTTGTTCCATGTGATTTACAATATTTCACATTTGTGTCATAAGTGCGGATATGGAACAAATCGACAAAAATTCTTTTTTTAAAAAACTCTCTATAACTTTTATATTTCAATACATATTCCTCTAAATTTTTGCAAATATGTTCTATATACTATTATTAATATTTCAAGTCAAAAATATAAATATTTGCTTTAGCCAGCTCCACACAGTTGTGACGCAACACATTAAAATGCGATTATCTCAAAACAGGCAAATGACGTATGGAACACTTAAGCATGACACCGACGATATAGCGAATAATATTGGGGAGCCATCATCGCGCTAGGCTGTATCGAAAGCTCTTTGGCTAAAGCTTTTAGCTTTTAGAATAAAAATAGGGTATATACACTATGGGTGCCACCGTGGTGCAATGGTGTGCACGCCCGCCTTGCGCGCTGAAGGTCGTGAGTTCGATTCCCCGGCCAGGCAACATCAAACATTTTTCAGCGGTGGCAAAATACCCCTCAGTAATGTTGGTGACATTTCCTGAGTACTTCAGCCATGTGAAACTTCTCTACAAAGTGGTGTCTTAAGACACGCCGTTCAGACTCGACGATAAATAGTAGGTCCCATATCATTGAGCTAATATGAATCGGGGTGCACTCATTGATATGAGAGAAGTATTATTATATATATATATATATATATATATATATATATATATATATATATATACTAGCAAGTGCCCGCTACTTCGTTAGCGGAGAATTCACACGAATATAAAGGAGGATAATAAATAAATATATTAAAATGCAGAGTATAGTTTCACCCGTTCCTATTTACAAATTCTTTAACCAGTAAAGTACGACAGTTTAAGGTATTACCACATATTCTTTCGGTAATTACCGAAATTATAAGCATTTTAATTTTACCGACACTTGTCGGTAACTCACAAAATTAGTTTGTGAATCGCACTACTGAACAGATTTCATTACACATTTGTTTTAAAATAGTTGTTTGGTGGATAGAATATACGGAATCGGGAGAATATATGGGAGCTATATCCAAATCTCAACCTATTCTCGTCAAAAGCAATGGCTATAGTCCTTTGGTCAAAATTGCGACCATCATAAATTTTAACCCGGATAGGATAATAAATGCGACAAAAGTGCATTAACGGATGGACGGGATGCTATGTAGATCATCGAAAGGAACCATTGACCTATTTCGTTTCCTTTTGCATGTTACATACAAATGCACAAATTGATAATACCCCTTAAGCTACTTTGCTTCATCAAAAAAGTCATCCCAATGAGCAGTGGGAAAACAAATATGATCGGAAACTTTGTTTCGCAACTATTTCTTAAACTGGGAAAGAAAAGGCAATTCAAAACATATTGCACGATTCATCAGTCTTCGAATCTAAACAAAACCAAATGATAAACTCGCTGATCTCTACAATTTTATCGTAGTTTGCGTTCGATCACCACAAAAAATATTTTAACTGATATCTTTCCTCATAAACCACTGTTTTGTTTTGACACATTGTGTGCGCAATGTAAAAATAAAGTGGACTTCAATAAGAGCGCTGTTTTAAGATATTGTTTTTTTAATTCGTTATAGGGAGGTTATTTTGCGTGGGAAATATAACTTGTGCTTAAAAAGTATTCGTTATAGGGAAGTTCGTTATATAGAGGTTAAAATAGGTGAGCATGGACTGAAAAAACTGTGTTTTCAATATTTCTTCGTTATAGAGAAAAATTCGTTTTTGGGAAGTTCGTTATAGAGAAGTTCGCGCCATACTTTTTGGGTCCCCTCGTAATAATACATCATAATGTTCGTCTCATTAGAAAATATAACGTCATCAATGTACTTTAAAGGGCTTGAAATCTTCTCTGTAGAAAATTCGTTTCCCTATATTTTACGGGAGAGCAGTGGTTTTTCCTATCCCTTCGTGATAATGCTTTTCTGACTTTTTCACGTAACGCACATATTCCAAAATCGCTTTCAATTACAAAACCAAAATTTGATTCTGGTTTGTTGTCTATTATTGATTTCCTAAATTATTTAGTGACGAAAAGTTATAGACTCTACATTTCTATATACCAAGAACGCCATAATAATTCTTAATTGCAAACAGAACAACTCAATTAAAAACACAATTTTTAAAACATCTTCTTCTAACAAAAACTGTATGGGGT